>NC_059339.1:47636886-48973386 GCF_018350155.1 Leopardus geoffroyi
GGTACAGAATAGAGTTAACTAATTACACAAATGGGCAGAATTTAGTACAAGTGGTATTGTTCTTAACTGGATTTTTTTTTAAGTCTCCATTCTGTAAAATGAAGATATAACTATCTATTAAAGACCACCCAAAGACATCAAAGCATTGAGGAAGTTGTATTTTCATTTCTAATCTAACCTTTAAACTGCTTTGACCCTAAAGTAGGTACAGTATATGCTTTTCCCAGTCTCTTCATTATAATTAAATGAGTTTTCAGTTCATCTACAGGAATTTCTAAAATAAAATCATAGTTGCAGTCAAATAAATATAATTTTACGTGGCTGTGAAATAGTAAAGCATACAGCTTGAATTGCAGGATCTACATTTGAACATTCAAGATTCTAGATTTCATACATAACTTTATAACCATTCCACTTCACAGAAACCCTTCAGAAAGGAAAACTGTTGAAGACTCTTAAGTTTTTACAATGCTTTCCTTTCATGTGGGAGCCATATGTGTGCAGGATGCTATGGTGCCAGGTATGTGTGGTCCCAAGTTATGAGTGATACTATCCAAAATATTGATAGCATCTAAACCTGTTTTTACTAGAATGTGAAAACCTGTTAACATGTTACTAAAGCAGAGCCTAATTTGTTCAAGTTGTCTTCTATGTGGGTTGATATTTTTTTATTCTTCCTCAATGTACTTCTTTGTCTTTTTCAGTCTGTATTGTTCTTTCACTTCCCAGTGTTGATATTTCTCTTGCCCTCCTCTATAAGAAATGAGTAAAACCCATAGATCAGAGAATGTAGATCTGTCTCAAGGATCTCAGATTCCACTTTGGGATAATAATACATACTATTTCCAAGGGGAGTTAAAGTGCCAACCATCCAAGAGACAAAACTAACTTTTTACATAATTTCACATATTAACCGATACAGGGAAAATTTATTTGCAAGATTTCATTAACTATTTTAAGTTCAACAGCAAATGGCTTGGGAGAAAGAAAAACACTAATTATTTCTCTAAACATCAAGTCCAAAATCTATTCATGATCCCAGGCCACCATCTGAAGACTGAGTAAAAAACATCAACTTTGTAAATACTTGAGTGCCATTGTTACAATGAAGTAATGACACATAAAGGAACATGTAGAAAGGTTTTATTAAAGACAGGACAAGTCTTAATGAGTCTCATGACTCAGACAAACACAACTATCTCACCTTTTGGAGGGCCAAGTATTACTGGACCTGGTAGACAAAACCACTGATCTCAGCATTCCTTACCATTATATTCCCTGTGAATTAATCAGTTACATGGAATTGGTGACCACTTGGCTTTCATTAAGCAATCAATCCTGAGTACACTCAGAATTATTTTCCATACTTCACGAATAAATAGACATCGAAAATATACGAACTATCCAATATATATGATTAAGGCAACACAGATGCTAAAGAAGGAAAATTGTGTTTCCTCTTTCATTTGCCAACACAAGAGAACATAATTAACAGCTGGGAATATGTAAACATGCCTAATTAGTAAACGTTTTCCTGCTTAATAAAATTTATTTGGGGGATAGTGAACTGCTATACGCTCAGTTACTTATGTCCCAATTTTTAGATACATTGTTCCCATTCTTTAATCAAAACTAGAAATTAAGCTACAATCAAAATGTCATTCATGCAACAACAGTTTATTGAACACCATCATCCATCAAATTATGTTATCCACCAATTAATCTATGCAACATTTCATAAAGAAATAGAAAAGACAAATACATAAGGCTTATGAGTTTTAAATATTGTGTACAGATAACCTGAATAATAGTATAAAGTTTAAAATGAGACAGACCTTCCATTACTCAGTCCCTTCATTAAGAACTTAAGCATCTATGTAATTAAACTTTCCATGTCTTATTAATGCCTGATTTGTTTAATCTCCACCTTTTTTCTTACACTGACTCCCCAGCATCCACTTTTAAGATATTTTGCATTTTTAAGAAAATCTTATATCATCGGTGAAACAAACGAAATACCTGGAACTGAAAACCTCATTTGAAAAAGATTAACTTTTTTTTTTCAGCTGCAAATTCCAACAATAAAGGTATTGCTAAAGGAGGGATTAATGTTAAAGTAATTCTGTGTCTACAAAAACTGACCTCAAAGGAATTAATTACACAAAACATATTAGGTACCAGTTCAAGTAAATCTTCAATTTAAAATGTCAATTGCAAAACATAAATCTCTTTGATAAGTTTTAAGTCATGGTGTTAAAGTTGCAACCTGCAGTCTAAACCAATTACAAAGAAAACACTCAAATCATGGTTTTTTAAAAAATATCTTTAACATATGCTTTACTTTCTTTAACTTATCTATACTATGTAACAATTTTATGCAACATTTTCAGATTAGAGACTGGTTCCAGATATTTTAAAGGTATTACAAGTTTACTTCAAATCTAAGTGTAGTATCTGCCTGAGTAATAGCCATATTCCCTCCCAAAAGCGTTCATTTAAGTAGGATCATTTATAAAGACCTTTTAAAGTCCTGTGAAGGGGCAAAGTTCCATCAAAGCCATCTGAGTCGTGTGTGTGTAAAATATAAATGTGTGTTTTTATATATAAAATGTGTTGTATACACACACATACATCTATACTAGCACATTAACATATTAAAGTTAGAACAACGTAAAAGAGGCTTTTAATTTAACATTTGTTGACAGATGTTTATCGACTTTGTGCAAAATGTCAGTGATGCATATGAGAAGGCAATGTTTGTAGCACACAGAAACTATTATTTGTTCCCAGTGCCTTTACTTGTCCACTGTGTAATCCTCCATAAATTACCTGATACCCACCCCCTAATCCCATACCCATCACTTTTCTTAATCTACAAATGGGTAGTAATATTTGACTGCAAAATCATTTAAGAACTTCACATGGGAAAGTCTGTACTAAATACACAAATATAGCAAGTGTATTTTGCCATTATGAATAATAAATTGTGTTTTCAGTCTGTTTTCTTTTTTTCACTAAATCTTATTAACTTGACATATTTCCCCTTAATAAAATGAGTCATTAACTTCCTTTTTAAAATTTCTGATATATGTGCATAAGCACTTTTCAATTTTGTGGTGAAATATATCAAGAAAGAAATGTTTTTAAAAATGCACAGTATACAGTATACATCATTTATGTTGTACTTATATAACTTACATAACTTATAACATTTGTGTCATGACTTATATGTCATTCTGTGAAATTTTAAAAATTTAATTACATCATGTATAGTAACATTTAAAGTTCAGAGTTTGTCATAGTCATCTTTTCTTTCTGAGGCTTTCATAACCACCCCAAATGTCCTTGCTGATCCACTGAAATAATAAAAAAGGAGGGATATCCTTTCTTTACTAGAGAAGTTGTAAAAGAAAAAAGAGATCCTATACTAGAATGATATTTGCAAATAACAAAAGGTACTTTTGAAGGTATATTTAAAAAGTGAGGCATCATCTCCAGAAAATAGATTGTAGCATATTAGAAAAACCAGGTAGTATTCATCTGAAAGTTCTAAAGAATGTAAGGGTATCGGTAAGTTATTGGCTAAGAAAAATGAGCCTGTATCATTAAAAGAGACCATAAAGGAAAAAGGCAGTTGATAGAAATTGAATCCATTTCGTGAAGTGTTGCTAATATTAGGTCTTTGTTGAACTTATTGGCACAAACTAAAACTAATCACACTAATAAGAACTATAAAACTTATAGATAATGAAATAAAGAGGGAATAATCACATTTCCCAAAATGGCAAATTATGTTTCTCCCATTTTGAAAAAATTATAATCAAAATTTTTCATGTTATGTGTATCTACATAATGATGCCTATAAATAAATATTTTAAAGTTTTAGATATTGCACACAAATGAATTAATTTTATACACTTAAAATAGATCATGTCATTTATACCTCAAATTTTTATATTTCAGTTCTTATACAAATAAAGACAAGTAGGTTCCTTTGGTTAGCATAGTTTAACATAATTATTAAAAGACCAGAATATATGGTTTAGCCTTACAGCATGCAAATACCAAAATATTGGTCATTAAAATCTGGAGATAAGAAACCCAATAATGATGAGTGGAAATCACTCATTTAACAAAAATGATAAAATTCAAATTTAAAAGTTAGAAGCTATACTTAGCAAAGGAAACATGTAACCATCTGTGAGCATAAGCTATTTGGAAGTTAATTTTTTTAGTTATATAGACATTTTTGTTGTGATATAGTGATATAGTAATAAATGAACAATATTTCTCTTCATTAAAATAAATGATCTATATCGTGGCTTTCTAGCATCTTATTTTCAAGGAAGTCAAATACTATAATTTGATCTCACTTGATCTCAAATAAATTTTGAGGACTTTTTTCTTTAGCCTTCTATGAAAATACAGCAAAGGTTCTTACAAAGCTGGGGTTTAAGAAAGGGAGAGATGTTCACATTATAGACTTTTTATGTTACAGTGAGATAAATACATTGTACATTAGAGGCATGGTATAAAAATACCAGGATTTTTAGGAATAGGGATTTTTCTTACATATGTTTGGCAATTGTTCAGAGTTAAATAGAATAAACTGTTTGTCCCCCGACAGACTGAAAATGAATGACCTGTATTATATGGATTAAGACTTTTCAAAGAATTAGAACACAGTAAATTCATTTATCTATGAAGTTTTACTGAACAGCACCTAACCTGTCTTTGATGATTCAGAAGGTACTTCACAAATTTTTGGTACCTTTGAATTAATATTTATGAACCTTCATTACCACTATAATGAAGACATACGAGGTATCAATTAATAGAGAACTCCAGTGAGAGAATGCCACGTCAACTAAGCTTTATCTCTGCACAGACATCCCATTCTTGTCTGCCCACAGTACCAATATTACTATTTGCAATTTTGACAGCTCCTTGCTTATAAATATAAAATCCCCAAATTCAAGAGGAGGTACTTTTTTGAATCGAAGTTTTTCTGACCTTCTTTTTTCCTATTTTTGTTGGTAAGACCATGTGAAGTTCTCAGTGTTCATGGTCATAACTCCCTATTTGGTAATTGCCAAAGAAATTTATCAAGTTGGCCAAAACACAGATGGAGAACTAAGTGGATACCGATATGAAACAGAGAAAGAGTGATCACTCTTAGTCTCACCTTTGACACCATGTGGACACATGCCACTGATGTGATTTGACCCTCAACACTGGGACTCCCGTAGGCTCAAGAGGCGTGAGTCAATATTGTTTTAAAGGGAAGATTCTAATCACACAATTCCTATCAGAGTTTTTAATCTTTTTTATGTATAGTCCTTTGGCCCTTATTCATGGCTTGTACCCTCTGTATTTTTTTTTAATCACCAAATCTTTTATTTATTAACTTTAATTTTAATTCCAGTATAGTTAATATACAGTTTATATTAGTTTCAGGTGTACAGTATAGCAATTCAACAGTTCCATACATTACATTACTCAGTGCTCATCATGAGAACTATGCTTTTTAATCCACATCCCATATTTTTCCCATTTCCCCACCCCCACCCCTCTGGTAACATCAGTTTCTTCTCTATAGTTAAGAGTCTGTTTCATGGTTTGTCTCTTTTTTTTTCCCTTTGTTCATTTATTTTATTTCTTAAATTCCACATATGAGTGAAATCATATGGTATTTGAGCTTGTCCCCACTTCAGAAAAGGATCTCTTCTTTCTTTGGTCAACAGGCTTGCAAGCCCACATTTGTTCTTTTTTGACTGGTATTATCAGGCCAGTGCAAACCCTAGAAGCTTCATATATTTGCAAAGTGTATCAGATTCTATTTCATATCATGATTCCCATAACCTCCAAACTTTACATTATTTGAATGGCACTCTCTTAGGATATCTGTCTAGGATTATCTGTTTGGGGTATTCACATCCCTCCTCTTTATGTCCCACGTGATCATTTCTGTGTTGCTGTTTTGTTGTTCTCATATCCTGCCCCTTTCTAAGGGTTCATGTTTCTCTTCCTCTTAAAGGGCACTGACCCCTCCCACTATCATTCAGAGTGAGGGAGATGAAAACTACAATGTTTTCCCTAATCTTCACACTCTTCTTCTTTATTTTTTATTAAAATTGTAACATAAAAATGTCACTCTGAAGAAAAGCCTTGGCTTCATCATTCCCAGCTCCCCTTCCCTGGGAAGAGAATACATTGCCTTTTAATCATGTTGGCCTTGCTTTTCCATAAGGCAATAAAAAAACAGTCTCAACAGAGGTTGCCAGTTATAACTTATGTATAAAAAATGGAATTAAAAACGTTTGATGAGGCAGAATCAGGTCCATAGGGACCCAGCCCCCTGTATTTCCCAAGTTTTTATTTTCTCCTTGCATTCCTCCAGCCTCTCTTCTTAATTTTGTCTTGCATGATTCTTTCTCCCAAACATACCCTTAGGATTTCACAGGGGCCTCCTTCCCTAATTTCCCCCCTTTTTTCCTTCATTCCTACCAGCAGGCTTCTGCATTTATTTTCGATTGACTCTGTACTCTCACTGTCTACAAATATTCATTATAGTTGGAAGTCGCAATCTACCTTTTCTGACGCATCAACTGCATATGAACAGAGTTCTGTGAGATTATTTCCTTTTTCTTATTGACTAGATATATGGACTGGCTTTCAATTCACTGCATAGTTTTCCAAATGGATTTATATTGCTGGTACAGAAACACGCCCACATCATCTATCTTACCATTCTTCTTTAATGAAGGTAAGATACCTTCTTTGAAGGTAAACCTTCAAATTGGCCCGTTTCCCCAATCACATCCCCAGCTCATGCATTTGGATGTTAAACCCTGTGCCTTTATGGTTTTACACTAAATTATGCCCTATTTTGTGGAATGCTTTTTTCTGGGTATTTCCTAGAAATTCTACCTGTCCCCCTTCTGGTGACTATAGTAAGTACTTTTCTCCTTCCTCCTATTTATTACAGGTTGAGTGTTGTGTCAGCTATTAGTGCATACTACTCGCATTGTAAATTGCAGCGTAAACCCTGTAAATTGCATTCTCTTGCAGTGTAAACCCTGCCAGAAGCTCTAACAGGATGCAACTTGTTGACCTAAGAGGTTCAAATATCCCATATCCTTCTCTGTTTATTCTTAAAAAATATTTTCAATAGCCTGTTTTGCATAGATTCCATTAATGTTTTACTTTTCCCTGAATTTCTTGACTCTTTCCCACCTTTTTCCTGCTTTCTACCCTCACCTGGCTCCCCACCATCAGCCTCCACGTGCCTAACGTACGTTCGCACAGAGATCGTGTGTGTTTATCATGCTGTGGTAGGCAGCTTCCAAGATGGCTCCCAAAAATCCTGCCTTCCGGCATTCATGTTGTTGTGTCATCCCAACCCCAGAGTGTGGGCTGCACGTAATCAGCTGCCTCAGACAAATAGAATATAACAAAAATGATGGGATGCTACTTCTGCGTTGAGGTAACAGAAGTTCCTCTCTCTCTCTCTCTCTCCCTCGCTCTCTCTCTCTGGCTTTTCTTGCTTGCTCGCTCTAAGAGACTCCACCTGCTATATTGTGAGATGTGCTATGTAGAGGCTCACGTAACAAGGAAATGAGGGAGGCTTCCAACCAACAGCATGAAACTGGGTCCCTCTGTCCAATAGCTCACAAGAAACTGAACCCCACCAACAACCACATAAATGAACTTGGAAATGGCCCCTCATCCAAGCAAGCCTTCAAATGAGATCTCGTCACACCCCCATAGCCCTGGCTGACACCTTCATTGCAACCTTGTGAGACACCCATAGCCAGAAGACCCAGCTAAGTTGCTCCCAGAATCCTGACCCACAGAAACCGTGAGATAATAACTGTTTGTTATTTATATCTCTTAGTGGAGGGGTGATTTGTTACACAAAAATAGATAACTTATACAGTAATCCCCCTTATCCATGGTTTCGCTTTGAGTAGTTTCAGTTACCCCCGGTCAACAAAGGTCCAGAGGCAGAAAATCAATAGTCACCTAATGCTATATCACAATGACTATGCCATTCACCTCACTTTGTCTCATTACACAGGTGTTTTATCATCTCATATCATGGCAAGAAGAGAAAGGGTAAGTCCAGTACAATAAATTATTTTGAGAAAGAGACCACGTTCACATAGCTTCTATTATAGTATATTGTTACAATCATTCTATTTTTAGTTGTTGTCAATCTCATACTGTGCTTAATTTAACTTCTAAATTTAACTTCTAAGCATAGATAGGCATGTATGTATAGGGAAAAAACATAGTATATTGTGTTTGGTAATATCTAAGTTTTCAGGCATCCACTGGGAGTCTTGGAATATATATATTCCCCATGGGTAATGGGGCAACTACTGTATACAGAGTATTATAAATATGGTTTACAATCAGACTCATTAACCTGTGTAAGTAGTGATAATGTTCTAATGAAGTAGTTAACTAGATCTTCAGGACCTAGCATAATGCCTGAACCATATTTGCTCAAAAAATATTTATTGAATCAAATGAGAACTTCCCACTTCTCTAAAACTTCTTTGATCGCCGCTGCTAATAAGTTGGTGTATATTTGAGTTTTGTCTTTGTCTCTTCAGGCTTTTATAACAGAATACCATAGACTGGGGAACTTATAAACAACAGAAATTCACTTCTCACAGTTCTGGAGGCTGGAAGTTCAAGATCAAGGCACCAGCAGATTTGGTGTCTGTTAAGGGTTTCCTTCCTGGTTCATAGACGGCTGCCTTCTCACTATGTCCTCACATGGGAAAAGGGGCTAGAGACCTCTCTAGGGCTTATGTTATAAGAACTAATCCCATCCGTGAGGGATCCACTGTTATGACTTAATCACCTCCAAGGATCCCACCTCCAAATACCATCACTTTGGGCATTAGGATTTAACAAATGAATTTGGGGGGAAACAAACATGCAGTCTATAGGAGGGTTTTTTGGTAACTGATTTAGGCAAAATTAAAGAGAAAATATTAAAATGGTGACAGGTGGTTCAGAGAACCAAGGAAGGCTGAACAAGGGTGTTCAGGGAAGGCACAAACACCAAGAAAAGCTAAAATCTGTCAAAGCTTAGTCAAGGTTCTGTCTGCCTCAGGGACGATGGTCAGGACATCATGTTGTGGGATAGTTGGGCACTGCTACACTTTGGATTTCAGTGCTGCCACTATGCATGATCTCTAGCCATTCTGGCCTTTTACATCTTTCTCTGAAGACCCCACATTTGGAGTGGGGCATCCTTTGACTGAGCCGAGCTCATGTGCCCATACCCCCTGCCAGAGCTGAGAGGCAAGGATCATCTGCCCACCTTTTGGCAGGTGGAGGTGGGTTCCTACCTCCCTCTGAAGTCACCCAAGGTGGTATTTATCCAAAAGAAAAGGGAACCAGATGCTGGGGGACCAAAAATGACCAATGGCCATGCCATCCTAATAAAGAGCTTTAGTGTTCTCTTTCAGGTAATTTTGTTTTTCTTTTCAAATCTGCTCACCAAATGGATTCCCTTTTTAGTACAAACCATCTAAAATAATAGTCTGTGCCTGGATATTAACAGCTACTCCTTTCTCACCACCCACTTACCATCTATTATAGTCCATTTTCTAGTCAGGTGTGTGAAGAACTAAAAGAGCAGGTTTATATGCTTTTTTCCCCCTCAGACATGAAAAGGCCTAGATTAACACTTTTAGTCTAAAGAAATAAACTTACAAAGCATCCGGTGCTGGACCTGTCTCCCACTGTAAAGTCAATGCCTGGCATTTTCCTTTTCTGGAACATGGGTTTTCCAAGAACAATTCCATTTTCTTCCTCCTGTAAGGTCTCACAATGGTACGTCTACACTTGTGGATCTAATTATTTTGAAAACTAATCTTCTTCTCCTCCTGCCTATATTTTTTAATTATTTATGGTCAGTGCCAACAAAAATCCACCCTCTAATTCTAATCCCCATAACCTAGATTCTTTTCTTTATATCATCACTTGCATTTTTCTTGGGCCTTATTTCTTTCTTCTTTCCACATTTCTCCAACCTTGTGGTGGAGATAATGACCCCCTTTTGCTTGTTTTCCTGGAGTTTTCTTGAGCTCCTCCCTCTATCCCCATCTTTGTTTGTGTTCTGAACATCTTTCTCTCTTAAGTTGCTGGCTGTCTGTGTTTGCCGTCTTTCTGTCTTCACATTCTCTTTCTTGTAGCCTTCTTTATCTTTCTACCCAACTACTTTAAAGCTCTTTCTCTGAGTCTTCTATTGAACCTCATATTCACACCTCCATCTTGACTGAAGACTGTTTCTCCATTTCATCTTTTTTCTCCCTATTTTTCTTTATATCAACTATAATTCTTAACCATGCATCACTAATTCAACACACATTTATTACATATTTATTCTCTGGTTAGAACTGCATGAGGTGCGAAAGAGAACAAAAAGAATAAACTAGAATTCTGCCCTCAGAGGTTCAAGATCCAGCAAAGAAAGAAAACTTGTTAAAAAAAAAACAAACAACTGTAAGTAAACATGATAAGCCCAATCTTAAGAGGATAACCAAAATACTTGAGAGCACAACAGTTGGAGAGATGGATCCTGCCTGAGAGGTCTCTTCTTCACAGAACAACTGGCATTCAGCCTGACTCTTGAAGGATGAGTGGGGTTTTGCCAGACAGAAATGGGGAAATGTATTTTAGGCACACTGCTAAGTAAAGTCATGGGTGTTGTGGGTTGTTCACAAAGAGATGAGTGGGGACTGAAATCCAGGCCATGCTCTGTATGTTGCTACTGATACCCCAGCATAGGGTTGTATCGTCTCAGAAGAAGGTGAACAAAGATATCACATAGGCTGGTGGTATGTAAGTGCATAGTTTGTAAGAGGCAAATACCACACAGCCTTTCATTTCTGCTCTGTTGCCCCTTTCTTCTGTCCTTGAAACCCTCAATCATGAGCCTTTCCAAAGTTAAATTCTTCTTAGATCAGTATATATGGTGAATGTATGGCCAACCTCATAACCTGCAGTGTTTCCAGTTAAATGGGTTATTCCAATCTTTTCTTTCTTGCATTTATATTGTTTCTCCATACATGTAATGGTGTAGTATCTCTTTAGCTACACAAATATTTCATCTTCAGCTACTGTTTCCAAATAAATGTTTATTGCCTTTGATTTAACTAAAGCTATTAGCACAACGTTCTGTCACAAAAATTTCTTGTTTTCATCTTTTCTTGCTTTCTGTATTATTCTTCCAAAAGGAACTTTCTGGAATTTCAAGAAACCATCTGCATTTTATACCTGAGAGAGATCTAAGAGGCATGAGAACTAACCTTAAGCCTCTTATTTACTGATCCAGAAACCACATCTCAGATGCCGAGGGATTTGTTCCAAGTCACAGAGTTAGTTAACAGAAGAATCATCTTCAATTATATTTTTTAAAGATGTATACAACATAGCTTTTTTATTTTTTTTTTTCTAGAGAGAGCAAACCCGAGTGTGGGAGAGGCAGAGGGAGAGAGAGAAAGAGAGAATCCTAAGCAGACGCCATGCTCAGCTAGGAGCCTGGAGCTCGATCCCCCAACCCTGGGATCACGACTTGAGCCGAAATCAAGAGTCAGATGCTCAAGTGACTGGGCCACCAAAGTGCCCTATATACAACACAGTTTTAGCAGAGACCACTGTCAGTGTTCCCTTATTGTTGTAGAATCATCTGCTCTTCCTCATATCAGAAACTTATGTGGGGACCCATTTTTCCCTTGCTAACCTTTTTTTACACACTTACGACTTTGCTTCTCTCTTTTTGTGCTGCTTTATGATTTGCCCCCTGGTTGTTTTGCCCATGTCATGTTTAGAGCTTTCTTGGGCTCCTCCAGAATGGTCTCAGTCCTCTGCCTGGGCTGAGAGCCCCATGTACCATCATTTCTCCACTTGGCATCTGACCACCTGTTGGTACTCTGCCATCGCCTATAGAGGGCATAGAAAAAGGATCTCCCATAAAATAGAACTCTAAGCCCCACATCAGCTTTAGCCCTGCTATTCTTTCTTAGGTAGAATCTGTGTTCATCTTTTTTGACAGGTCCACACAAAGTTTTAATTTTTAGAAATGATTTAAGGATAACATATAAATATGGCACTAACAAATGTACCATTTAAAATATATGCATAGATTCCTTTATCATAACATTTTTATATTTATCCCCTTATCTCTCCAGTCCTGAAACTTCACCTCTGTAAGATCTGCTTCAAGTAGCCAGAACAGTCTTTTAAAAATACAAATCGGGTCATGTCACTCCTTGTTTAAAATTCTCCAGTGCTTTTCCAGTGCAATTAGACCAAAATCTAGGCCTCTTACCATAGTATATATGGCCCTGCAGGATATGGCCCCTGCACCTCTCTGATTTGCTGTCTTTCCATTCATCTCTCCTGCCTCACTGAGCCCACACTACACTGACCTTTCCATTTCTCAAACATGCCAAACTCCTTCTCACCTCAGGGCCTTTGCACTTACTGTGCTCTCTGCCTGAGAGGATCAGCCCCCAGAGCTTTGCCTGGCTGCTGCTTTCCAGCATTCAGCATCCTCTTGCAATTACTCTGCACTCCATCCCATCTATTCTGTCTCCTTCAGTCTACTCACCACTCTCTGAAATTACCTTGTTCACGTGTTTGTTTATTATTGTTGGTCTCATCCCTCTAGAATAGCTCTGCTCAGTGGAACTTTCTGCAATAATGGAAATGTTTTCTATGCTGCACAATATGGTAGCCAATAGCTACATGTGGCTATGAGCACTTGAAACGTGGCTGATGAGACACAAGTATGTTTTGTATGGCTCCCACCAAGAAGTCAACAAAACACTAGAAAATCTCAGCACATTCTTATATAAAGCCATTGGGCATCTACTGCTGAAATATTGCAGTAATTCTGGTTGCTTCACTTTAATAAAAACCTAACAGAGCAGGGACAGGTCAAGGGAAAGGCAAATAAAATAAAATGATGATGGAGGGATTTCTGCAGGACAGTTAGCCCAAACAGTGGCTTGGTATGAATTGGACAGAGAGGTTCTCTTTGGTGGACATAGCCCCTTGCCCCAGCCCCTTCCTTGGGGAGTAGAGCTCTGGCTGGATTTGAGCCAGCACTCACCTTCTGAGCAACCTTTGTCCAGGGCCAGTCTGCATGGCCATAAGCATAGGCCCTGTGTTTCTGCAAAGGGTTAAAATTATTTATATTCTTCGGCAACCTGAAGTGGTGAGCAACCTCGGCACAGTAGAAATAGGGGCACACTTTGAAATGGAGTCTGTAGTGTTACAACCAATAAAAAAAAAAAGAAAGGAAGAAAGAAGCAATCATTACTTGTTACAAATAAGCTTCTGAAATTTATACTCCTAGATACTCCTAGATTATAGACTACAACATATATCTTTCAAAGAAGACTTCTAATAGTCAATTATAGATAAAAAGGATAGTTTAAAAGTAATTTAACATTTCAAAATTCAGATGCGCATGTTCTTAAGCTTCTATTTCAGAATCCTGATGATCCATTTCTATTTCATGCCCTTGACTACCTCTCTAGGACTCTGTGCTTGGGAGGTTATCAATGACCCCTATCTTTTCAGAATCATCAGTTTTTCTCAGCCTTCTCCCTCCTTGGCTCATCTGTGACTTTCAGCTCTGATGACCACCCACTTCTTAGAATTCAACAAACATTTTATAGAGAGTTTATATGCCAGACACTGTATAAAGTCACAAGGAAATAAAAATCCTTTCCCTCGAGGATTTCATAGTTTATTGGAGGAAACAGGCATGTAAATAAATGGTTTCATTATGGTATCATGAGTGCAAAGACGACATGGTCTAGACTCTGAGGTAGCATAGAGAATAGGACGATTAATACCATTTGGAGATGGGGAAGCAGGGATGTTTTTCCTAAAAAAGAACCTGACTTTAAAGGATGGCCAAAGTTTCCTTGACGAATAATGTGGAAGGGCCGTCATTCCAAATAGAGGGCACACAATATACAAAGGATGGAAATGTGGACGAGCAGAGATCTACAAACAGTCTGGAACATCTAGGCTGGGAAGTGCGAAGGCTATGTTGGGAGGCATGGGGGGAACTGGAACAGAGAGTCCCTGAAGGCTTTAAGCAGAGAACTAATAGGAACAGATTTGTGCTCTGGAAAGATCGCTATGGTAGGGTGTAGGGAAGGGAGAAAGAGAAAGGCAAAGACCAGTGAGGGAGGATTACGGTGAGCCAGGCATGGGAGGTCAGAGCTGTGATTACAGGCATTGACAGTAGGCATGAGCATTGTCTACCATTTATGGGTAATCTGTGAATTGAACCTTCATGTTGTTGATCGGTTGGTGGGAAATGAAGGAAGAAATGAAGACTCCCAGATCTGTGGCTTGGGTAGATCAGGGAACAGAATGTCATCAACCAAATTAGGGTGTAGCAAAGGCAGAACTATTGTTGAGAATGATAGGAAGCTTGTTCTTATACTTGGTAATTTGGACACTGTCACACATTGGACAATGATAGAAGAGGGTAAAGCAGTCTCAGCTTTGACACTGAATTCTTATCTTATTCCAGGAAAATTATATAACTTCTCTGCCCTTCGGTTTCTTTACCTCTAAAACTATTGACCTAGCGTCTGGCATATACTATTTCTGTGTAATCAGATTTCCCCAAGAACCCTGTGAGGTATGGGAAAGGTATGCTTATTCTCAAAAAATGGAAGCCCCAAGTAACTTGCAGAAATTATAATGGTGTATGTAAGTACACTTTGTAAAATGACATTGTTCATTTACTATTGTTGTTTTTCCCTTTTGTTGTCCTCCTAGTCAGTACTACTACTATTCACATTGTCCCATGCTGATAAGTTTTGGTGGTTTCATGAGAGCCTCAGGGCAAAGACTGGTCCTGGTTATCACGTGTGCACAGTGCTAAGAACACGGCACAGCATACTCTCAGTCTGTGCTGATTGGGTGGGTTGAGCCTACAGAAATCGGCTAGCTGAACAGCTGGAGCTTTCTTTGGTACTTTGTCCTATCTTCAGCTGCCTCCAAATGGCATTGACCCCAAGGGAAAAAAGTAGAATTCTCTGGGCAATACAGCATTTTAAATATTAGAGAATCTAGGCATAGGCTGTGTTATACACTCGCAAGAACCACGGTATTCTGAATTTACTGTTTCCAAAATGGAACATTATCATACTAAAAATTAAGAAATATTTATTTTAATTTATGTTGGCAGTAAAAGCGAGTAATATGATCATGCCGAAAATGTCCTGGGTCTGTTGCAGAATAAAAAGTTGTTTTTAAAAAACTAACAACTTTGAGCACAAGGAAGTTTCTGTTTTCACTCTACCCTCAAGAACTCATTGCACCCGTGAGTCTGAACCCACGAGGATAATAAAATAATTATAGTTTTATTTTACTGAATTCTGACACTGAATTTGATCCACTAATGTCTGCATATTTCAGGTAGGAAAAATAGTGAAACCGGCTAGATAACACTGAGATTTTTTTTCATAATTTTAAATTCTCTGTGAAGAGATCTTGTCATCATTTACATATTTCTTACCAAAAACTTCCTTGTAATGATCTTAGCACTCTGAGCACATCAGAAAATCCAACCATCTCACACACACACACACACACACACACACGCACACGCACACGCACACGCACACGCACACACACACAAATCCCAAGCAATGGTTGAAAAGAATTTATCAATTAATCAAGCAATGCTTTATCTGAGCCTCTTGCCTGTGTGTGCAGACACCAGGAAAGACAATTATAAGAGTAATACAAATAGCATTTGTGTTTGGACTTCCCTATCACACTGTGCATGAGGATTGATGATTTTTTTTTTTTTTTGGAGGGAAATAAAGAGATTGGAAAGAACTTTAAGCTTATGCTCTGCACAGAAAATTCATTTTGAAATGTGTTCAGTTCAAGGGTTAAATGAAACCAAAGCAGTCACTTCAACCATGTTTTTGAAGAAAATAAAACAGCTTGATGTAAGTTAAATGAAGGGAGTCTATGACTTAAAAGAAATGGACAGATAGAGAAAAAGGTCACAAGATTAAATTTTCCCCGAGGGGAAAGTCCTTCTCTGGAATCATTAACCTCCTTCTAGGTCACTCCTGGAAAAACAGCGGGAAATCCTCCTGCGCCTGGAAAGATGGGTGCATCCCAGCCACCCACTGACCTGGCGGCTGGAAGACAGACCTGATTGTGCCCCCAATTCCCCCTCAGGCAAGCTTGATTTTAAGACCTCTATTTTAAAGGAACACGATCTCTCCTTTTTGGACTCTGAAATAACAAAATTAGAAAGTACGTTTTTAACATGAAAAGCCTAATGCCGTTTTCCAAAGACAAAGGAAAGAACATACATGCGATAGCAGTTGTCCCTGAACTGGTGAGTGATTTGGTGAGTTTTCCCCCCATTTTCGCACACTTTCTACGAGATTTTCTTGTAGTTCCTAAATTAAAAAAAAAAAAGTTATTTGTCTTTGCTTTAAAAATATGTAATCGTTCTATATGTGTGTAGATTCTTTTACTGTTTCATTAACTAGTATTAGGGGGGACGTCCTTGACTGGAGCATGCAAGCTTTTCTGTCAGGATGCATTAACTGCTTCTTCCGTTTATTTTCTACATCTTCTGTTATTTACATACTGATTTATGAGCATGCTGATTTATGATTTATACGTATATGAATAAAAAACTTTTGAGGCTAAAATGAAAAATGTTTAAACCCCAAAACGAAACACAAATATGTCCTAGCAAAATTATTTTTAAACATCTCTCTTCGATTTCTTTGTTTCAGCACCAAATGAAGAGTAAGTATAATTATCAATGCACGGTTGCTAAACATTTCTTTAAAATAAGTCTGATTTCTAAACTACAAAATAATAGTTTCTCCAGCTTTGCACCCCAAGCTTTCCTAACATAATGCACCGTAAAGCAAAACTGCATGTTAAAAATAGAATCTGACTGCTTAGCACCAAGCAAGAAACAGAATAAGGCAAAGTTAAGGCAAAACTAAAAAATCTGAAAAGTGCAAGAGCCCACCGTGAGGTTTCTCCCCCTCCCTCCCGCTTTGATGTCTTTAAATTGATACTGAGAAAAGGGACGAAATATGTTTAAGAGGTGCAAAGAAAAGAACGATGCATCAACCACTCACTGCTATAGAAGGAAACATGAAAAGTGCTCTGCTCAGAGTGCAGGTGGTTTCTGTATTCTTTCCCAAATTGGTTCTAAAGCAAGAGAGAACGTTAAAGATTTTAAAAGACAATGAGGCAATTTCCTAGTCTCGGGAGAATAAAGACAAACTGAAGCATCAAGGAGAAAGGAAAGGAAAATGCACTTGTGAATCCTAGCACAGCCTAGGTGTGGCAACCGGCCTCTCTTCAAGTCACATACCTCACAGTCCTTGCCTTTTAGTTCCTGTTCCCACACTGAATAACCAAGAAGTAACGATCTTAAACTGCATGTAGGTAACTTATGATGTAATATAAATTGGGTACAAAGGTAACAATTTCCTGACGGTGGTATGGTAAGAAAAAGAATTGTGTGCCTCACTGTTTTCCAGCCAAAATGCATTTCTGAAGCAGGAAATCAAAAACACATCACAAACCTTCCAACTAGACTAAACACATTAAATCTGCTGATATTAGTAACTGTCACGAGGCTGCCAGGCTCAGGGAGCAGCAGGCACTGACAGCTACCCACTCCCTGCCTCTAAACACACTTTTCGCAGATACTTTGCTGAAGAAAAGTGAACAAATATTCCATTGTTGCTGCAGTTTATTAAATGGTCCCCCGGAATTCCCTACAGACACTGCTTAAACAAAAATAACGAATGGGACACCCATTTGATGCACAACACAGATCTGAACTGAGAAGCAAAATAAAAGGTTTCAAGTGACATAGGCCAGAACACGTCTGAGCCCCCCCACACCCAAATAAATCACTAAAATGTACATTTTCTAAGCTTCCTTTGTTTTCATTTGCTTAAAAATACATCTTATTAATTCTTCACTCATTTTACCTTAATTTCACCTTTCAATAGCAAGATAGCATCGTTTGAAAATTGTGAAGATCTAAAAAATACCCAGGCATATATATATATATATATATATATATATATATATGCATACATATATGATTCTGTTTCAGATGGACTTCTGTTCGCCACAATGTCTGTTTATTGCTGAGGCTTCATGAGGTTTTATACCTGGCTTTTAAAATATCTCTTTTCTGTCAATTTCATTTGAAGGGCAGTTGTCTTCCTAGCGTCAGTTAATTGTTGGCACCACATCTGATCCATTTATTCACAAAGCCACACTTACTCCTTTTAAGCTAACTCCTTTGTTTACGGCGATTTCTTTCCCACTGCCCACCAACCCAAAGTCTATTTTTCTGCCTGGCACAAGATTAAGGAAAAGGTAGGAACCTATCTAACAAAAAGACATACTGTACTCGGGCAGATTTCTCCAGAAACCACCCTTTCTCCGGAAACCACCATCAGGAAAAATTGCCATGTGGAGTAAAACAATTATAAAATGCCAATTATCACCTCCCTGGAAAACCTTGAGAATTTAAAACTAAGTAGTATATACCTTACATGTTACCTTTACTTTTTCTTTGTTTCTATTCCCTCCCCAAACTACCGGCCCCCAACAGCCTTCTGTTTTCATTTCTCATGAAGACTTATAAAGTAACCGATACTAAGGAAGCATACATGAATAAATTTCTGACATTATGAAATTTATGATGTCTGATCATTGCCATTCATTTTATAGAAATGGTAGTTTTAAAATGAAAAGATTCGATGATTCTGGTCTGAAATAAAATTTCAAAAATGAGTCAGCTACAATGAAGGAAAGACAAAGGCAGAAAAAAAAAAAAAAAAAAAAAAAAACAGAAAACCTTGGAGTAAAATGTTTTCTTTCCATTTGTTTCCAGTGCCTTGCTGATGTGAGGGGCAAGACGGAGGCTAATACATCTCACTTCGGCAGTACTAATTGTTTGCATTATCACAATAATCAAATGCAGCCATATTAATCTCTCTGGTTATTAACTTGATTTTTACACATTAAGATTTAGATTTAATCCCCTGGGACCATCTATTAATGCTTTTAAAGTTGAAGGGTTTCAACAGTTTTAAGTTTTTTCCCTTCTTTTAGCTGCAGGCAGTAAAATTTGAACGTGTGTGGAGTTTTGTATTTTGCATTCCTGGGGGATTTTCAGACACAGTGCTGTCAAGGACCATGAATCATGTTAATACATAGCAACCTCTACAGCTATTAAAATGTCTGCAATAATGTGATTATTTTAAAATGGAAAAACTAATATCACATGTGTTACTTAAAGATCAACTATTCTTTTAAAGTCACAGAGAGAATGCATTTAGAAAAAAAAAAAAAGAAGAAGAAGAAGTTGTTTTTTGCATGCAGCCAAAATGTGAAATGTCTCATCTACTGAGAAAGAAAACTTTCAGCTCTTTTTACAAAATACATCCTTACTGAGCTTCAGGTCAACAGAGCATAAAAATGGCAAAAAGTCCAAGATCAATAAGCATGGAAAGCTGTTTTATTTCTGTTTGAGCAAGTTGTAGCGACAATGACCCGCTGAAACAGTCTCCAGTGTTATGCTTTCATAGTCACAGAATGGCGACATCCAAGCAGAAAAGGGAGCTTAGTCTGTTCTGATGAGCTGGCGGTGTAGACCCGGCATTACAACTTGCCTTCCATTGATTGATTCAGGGCTCCATCTTTAGAAATTTATCAAAATCAGCAAATAGGACGAGAAGTAAGTAAACATTATCCAGGAAATTATATGGAGCATTTGTATCATAACATGTGGAACACAAGAAGAATAAGAACACGGGTTTTCCCCCCCATTCCTTAAAGGCATTTAAATATCTAAGTTCCCTGATTTTTATGTTAATTTTTTAAAATTACAGATGTAAGTTAAGGTATGTTTGTTACAGGTATCTCACTCAACCAACAGAAAATACCAGAGCCCAGGAATACTCTACTGCATAAATGATCAACATTTCTGAGCTTTTCATGGTATTTTTTTGTCTTATCTTCTGAAATGTCTTTTTCAATAAAAGAAACACGGCCTGCATCTTGTCATTACGTGTATTTCCAATGTATATTTCCAATGTAATGTTTTTATTTTATTATTTCTTACCTGAGAATAAAAACCAAAGAATCGGGTTTAGTGTTTGAAAATAACAACTTATCAAAGGGCATAAGGTGATATATATGGCAATTTTCTCTTGAAAAGACCGAAAGATTAAAGAATTTCAAATGATCCCAGACCCTAAGGTACACGGCCCATTTTGACATTTCCTTGAAGCATTTGGGCACATTCTGAAAGCTATGATGAAGAGTTCTCATTTCTTCCTTTTTTTAAAGTTTTTTTTATTTCTTCATTTAAAATGAATGGTAACATGTTAACGTGTTTAACATGGTGCTTTAACTCACAACCCCAGATCAAGAGTCGCATGCTCTTCCTAATGAGCCTGCCAGCCACACTCTCATTTTTTCTTATTGGGCAAAAGCTTGCCACTCTTCCTGTATTCTTTCACTGGACTGATGACTTTGACAAGCATTAACTGCCCAATGGACAGGAAGTGTTGAATCATATCCAGTGTCTTGCTACCTGAGGATCAGCACACATGCAGCATATATTCCTATGAGTCAGGCCATAGAGTTCCAGAATAACTAACTTTAGAGTCCCTGAGAAAACTACTTCTAGGCACTATTAGTACTCAACTGGATGTAATGTTTACCACTCTTAACGTGCAGTTCAAATCATAATCAGTCCTTTAGAAATAATCACTAGTTTAACATTCAAGGAAGTCAGTTGCCTGGAAATTTCTTCCCGAGTCCTTTTTGAATCTTAGAACAATATTGACAATAGGGATAAGGGAGGAAGAGGGATACTCTCCATTGTTTCATCAATTACCTTGAGACATACACGCAAAGAATTCTACAGGAATAAAAATGTAACCCCTCTCCTAATAGTTTAGTGTTGTTTCCAGATGTGACTGGGCCAGCACCTTCCTTCAGAGTATAGTCCACGATTTGTAGGGAGAGTTCAGCAGAAGCCAGAGCAGAAGTTTCTGTATGAATCCAACTAAAAGGCACGAGAAAGCGATCCTTTGCTGAACTAGATTCTGCAGAGACATGACCTCAGGGATCCTCACCCCAACTCTACAGGATTTTATGATGTTTCGCAGAGAACGAAAGGCTTGGGGAAGTTCAACAACTTGCTCAAAATCACACTACTTATAAATGATGTAATGGAGACTCAATTCTAGATCTGTCACATGCAAAACTCTTTCTAGGAAATCATGCTGTCTGACCTGGGGCTGAGGTTTATAACAAGTGTCACACTCTTAACAGATAGCTAAAGATCAGAGCAGGAGCAAGCATGGGCTTTGGACAGGCAGGACTTCTGAAATCTAAAGAAACTTTGGTCTAAATCACAGCTCGAACAGTTATTGCATGACCCTAGGCAAGTTAATAATAATATAAAGAGAAGAAGACACAGAAGAATAGCTACCATTCCCTGAACATGAACATGATGCCAGATAAGGGACTAGACGCTTCACAAAACAGCTAATGTCACAACAACACTCTGAGGTAAATTTTGTTTTCTCAATTGTCAGATAAAGAAACAGAAGCACAGAAAGGTAAGAAACTTGCCTAGGTTTCTTGGCTTTTTCTACCAGAGAAGCTAGTAAAGGCTTTGGTTCTTCTGACCCTGTATAAATTTGGAACATCTTAGACTCTCTACGTCATTAAGATGGATTCATGGAGTCGCTGTGTTTAGTAAGTGAAGCAGCATGAAAGACTCCAAGCGCTCTTCCAGATGAATCGTAATCAGGAAAGGTTTGTTTTTCTATCCCTACTCTTAAAAAAAAAAAAAAAAAAAAAAAAAAAAAAAAGGATATACATTCCTCTAACTCCTTGCCATGGTTCGGGCTGTTCTTTCTACTTCTCTGTAGAACTTCTAGTCTTTCTTCAAGCTTCCCATCCAAATCACCTGCTCCCTCCTCCCACCAGGCATGTGGCATTTTACACATATTTCTATTATATATTGTCTCCTCTATGACATTGAGCTCTTGCAAGGCAGAGATGTACCTTATTTCTACTTTCCCCCAGTATTTACTATTCTTCCTGAAATAGAGAACTTGTCCATCAAATACTGGCAGAATAATCACACTTACTCATACAATACATGTTCATTAAGCGCCTATATGGAAGCGTCTTTCTACTAGGTCCAAACTGCGGCTGCCCAAGGACTTCAGGAAATTTCCAGAGGTGTCCCAGAAGAGGAAGCTGCTCCACCAGCTTCACTTTCCTCCCTGTGGAGCCTGACCTCTTACACTTTGCTGATCCCCTGCACACCCAGCCTACATCTCTGGTCAGGCTGTGAACCTTGGCTTTGTGTAGGTGCTATACAAATGATGATAACAAACACTTGTTTAGACCTGCCCTTTTTCCTATGTCTACAGGTTAAAATGAGTTAATCCAATTGGCGGGTGATGTTCTCTGATCTCAGTTTTAGTGGATGAGTGAAAAAGAAATGGCCAAGTAAATATCTGAAATCAGTGTCAGCTAACTTTATTTCTACGTATTAGTGAAGATTCTTCAGAGAAACAGGACCAGTAGAATATATGTAGATCTACATAATAAGAGGAGGGTTATTGTAGGAGCTGGCTCATGCAGTTAATGAGGCCAGGAAGTACCATGATCTACCATAGGGAAGCTGGAGAACCAGAAAAACCTGTGGAATAATTCAGTCCAAGTCCCAAAGTCAGAAAACCAAAAGCTCCGCTAGTTGAAAGCAAGAAAATGTAGACACCTTAGCTCTAAAAGAGAAAGAGGATTCACACTTCCTTCTCTTTTTTATACCATCTGGGCCCACAATGGATTGGATGATGCCTACCCATGTTGGTGGAGGTACACCTTTTTACTCAGTCTACTGAATCAAATGCTAATCTCTTCCAGAAACACCTTTACAAACACATTCAGAAATAACATTTTCTCAGCTAATTGGCCATACCCAAGCCGGTGCAGTTGACAGGAAAAAATAAACCATCACATTCTATCGTAATTTAAATGGAGTAATTAATGCACCTTGTTCTCCTGGGCTGGCAACTGAGCCTGCAGAGGAAAGCAGGCAGGAAGGATGCTTCCTCAAACTTCAACCAGTCTGTCGCTGTTGGTCTGTGGTCATTTAAATACCACTATGGATTCCCAGCACACATCCACTATGTGATTTCTGAGCCCTCCCCGCTCTCTGCAAGAATTCTACCCAATTTGGGAAATAATTTTACCTTCCCCAAAATCAACAAATAAAAACAACCAACCAAACCAAAATAAGACAATGTGGGTGAGCTTCCACATTTCCTCTCTGCTCCAACCCTTTCCCTGGCTCGTTCATCATCTCCTTTCACTTCTTCTGCAGATTGAATGGGTCTTATTCCTTGTTGCTAAGCTGACCTCACCAACAGAAGCTCTTCTGGCCTTTTCCAAAGCCTCTGTTCTCTCAGATAAGTCCCCAGCCCAGATAACCCTGTGATCCTTCAACTCTAGATTTACTCACTTACTTCTGTCTTTCATACATGCAAATAGCCCATTTTCTCAAGTAGTTCTCAAAGTGAGGTCTCCAGACCAGCAGCATCAACTTCCTCAGGGAACTTGCTAGAAATGTACATTACTGAGCCCCACCCCAGACCTACCTTCAGATATTCCTGGGTGGAGTCTTGACACCCTGTTTAACAAGTCCTCTAGGTGATTCTGGTGTGCTGATGTTTGAGAACCACCGTCCTGAATGAAAGCCTCCTCAGGTCCCTTTTCTCTGGAGCAACTTTCAAATTCTCTTCCTCCTGGAACTGTCAAAGCTCTTTATCAAGGAATCTTCACGTAACTCTTCCCACTTCCAGTTTTTTATAGACTCACGTAAAATCCTGCTTTCAGAGATGACCAAATTACTGATATTACTGAGCTACGTGGTGGATTTACACTGAAATTGGAGATAGAAAGCCTGACTTTGAAGAGTGGTTCACTGCTTTCTAGCTATGTGACTTGGGCAAATTACATCAATTAGCCAAGCCTCAGTGTCTCCTCTTGCAAAATGGGAATAATAATACTTTCTTTACTGGATTATTGTGGAGATTAAATGAGATAACCTTGTGAAAGTATGACGCATGGTGTCAAAAGCTTAATAAATGTTTACTAAATTCGAATTAAAATGGTATACACACTTCGTGTGTACGTAAGAGCCGAAAAATTTCAGAAATTTCATGGGCTGTGTAGTGAAAGATGCGTTTAAAAAGACCTTATTAAATGCTCATTTACATGGACACATCTTAATGACTTCAGAGGAGCCACAACGTTCACTAGGTTAATTAAGTATACTTTTAAAAATTGCGACATATATTTTTAGATGATATTGAATAATTTGTACTCTTTCCCACGCAGAATTTTCATCCTCTTTTTTTTTTTTTTTGGCCTCAATGTTGTTTGAATGCTGTTATTTTTGACTCTATAGAAAATTATCAAAAACAGGCAAAAAAAAAAAACCCCACATTGCTTACAACTGCCTTTTTTCATTTTCATGGAACTGAAACCAAATGAAATAGATTACAACAAGAGAGATTTAAAGTCTCTACAAGAATACTCTAAGTTCTTTAATTTCCACAAACCTGGCTTCCACTTCTGTCAGTCTGCTATAAAATGTGCTTTTGTTGTTGCTCTTCACGAACAGAAAGAAACCTGGGGAATCTTCGAGAATGCCCATCTTCTCAACCTGTGCTGCATTTAGTGTGTTAATTACCTCCTCCTGGAAATGTGTGACAGGATATTATTTTTGAAAGAGTAGAGTAGCCAGTGTTTTCTTTTGTGTTATTTTCCTCAAAGCTTTCCCTTTCCCCTCCCCAGATTGCCCTCACACCACTGTCCAGCAGGTTATTGGCCTGGGTTCATGGTCTCAGTGGAAGAGCGTGGCAGGGTATAAAGCAAGAAGAATGTGAGTCCCTGACCTTTCATTTTTTTTCTTTCTGCTTAAAAAAAAATTTTTTTTTAATGTTTATTTATTCTTGAGACAGAGACACAGCGTGAGCATGGGAGGGGCAGAGAGAGAGGGAGACCCAGAATCTGAAGTAGGTTCCAGGCTCCAAGCTGTCAGCACAGAGCCCGACGTGGGGCTCAAACCCACGAAATGTGAGATCATGACCTGAGCCAAAGTCAGACGCTTAACCGACTGAGCCACCCAGGCTCCCCTTTCTTTCTGTTTTTAATTCCAAAGCCTAATTTTAAAGCCAAAGCCTAAACCCAGGGAATTTAGAGGACTAGGACAGAGATAGAACATCTGGTTCAGAAAAAAAGGTATTTTCCCTTGAGTCTACAGAAGGACTCCCTCAGTCTGGGGTAGAGAGGGAAGCTGGAGGGGACCAGAAAAGAGGAGAACTCAGTGAATGTCAGAAAGAGGGTTTAGCAAATGTGAAGCCCATGTGAGAAACTCTCTGCCCACCTTCCTGGCAGAGCCCCCTTCCCTGTAGACACAGTAAGACTCCAGAGAAGAGTTGTCACCTGCCCTCTCTAGGTTGCTGGGGCCATAAAGGGCCCTATGGAGACTCCTGTGCTCTCCCATTAAGCAAAAAAAACAATGGTGGAAGGTGCCTGGTTGCAAGAAAAAGAGCTGCCAGCAGTAATGAAGATATTACGTGATGACCACTGTGGCACAATGGCCCGTAGTCGAGTAATGAAGGGGACAGATCTCTCAAGAGTCACATGAGCCCAATCACGTAAGCCCCTTGGAGCTCAGGAAACCCAGAAAGAGGTTAGAACCCCAAGTGGGGCAAAAGGAAGTTTTTGTCTCCTCTTGCAGAATGGAGATGAACCTCTGGAAGTTAATTTGAACCCCATAGTGGTAAAATCACCTTTTACACCTTGTTAGTGGATTACAGACAACATCAACTTTATAGGAGTGCATAGTCATTTGTGCTAGACTATTCTGCATCCACAGTCACTATGTGGACCCAGATGCACTCAGTGAAGGGCCAGGCTCACAATAAATGTTCAAGAAGAGTTTTTGATGGAAAGATTTCCGCAGCACTCACATAAAGATTTCAGCAGCTTTTCCCCGGCATCTTTGCAGCTGTCTTCAGTCCTCACTGTACCCACTGCTCTCTCTTGGTGGTTCATGTTTCAGGAATGTATGTGCCCTTGGTACTGCACTGAGCACACACAGTCCAACACACAGGACAGAGGTGGCCTCGGAGAGGTTGTGGTCTAACAGGGGAGACAGATTTTAAAACATGATGGTACAAACATTACACTACATATTCATTCAGTGCAATGACTATGCATTATTAAGTACCATGAGGGCATACAAAAAGGAGAACCCAAGTAGATGAGGAGTCCAGAGAAGTCTCCCTAAAGAAGTGACATTTAAGGTGAAGTATGAAGAATAGGTAGGAGTTAGGTAGGCTAAGACCGAATAGGTATGGGGTGGGGTGGGGGGCTGGGAGGTTAGTGTTTCAAGCATAGGGAATACCATGAGCAAGAACCCCAGAGGCAAAAGGATCACCGCATTCCACTTACATAGAGGAGGTCAATGTGTCCAGAATGTAAAGACCTGGTGGAAAAGTCCCGTGGGATGACACTGGCATGATCAGCAGTGGCCAAATCATGCAGCCACACACAATAAAACAGCAAACCTGGAGGCTGAGAGCAGAGGAAAATGATCAAAGCAGCACTACCGTGGAGCAGCACTACCGTGTTTGAAATTTACAACAAACACAACTATAGCGAGATACCATTTTCATCTGCTATATGGAGAAAAATTAAACGCAAGGTTGGTGAAGATGTAACAACCACCCTCTCATGCTGTTGAAGTGAATGCAACTTGATGCCTCCTTTTTGAAGATCAACTTAGAAATATATACCAAAAATTTAAATGACCGAGTAGTTCTATCAGAAGAAATTTACACTATGAATATATTCTGAAAATACAACCAGTTAGACAACAGAGTTCGATAAAGCATCATTTCTAACATTAAAATTTTCAAAAACAAAAACTAGAAATAATCTATATGTCCATTAGTAGGGGGCTGGCTACATATATCACGATTCAATTACGTGATGAAATATTATGACGTACTTATAATATATTGGAGATCTGGTTGGACTGATATGGAAGATCTTAGAGATATTTAGGTCTATGTAGTATGATTTCATTTACATACATACTTAATGGCAGCTACATATGTAGGGGGATTATAAATTAAGATTTTTTTAATGGAAGGCTACGTCTACAAAAAAAAACCTACTAGCTTGGTGACCTTTGGGGAGAGGAACCACAGGTGATAGTTGGGAGAACCTGATTTTTTATTTTGTTTGGTTTGATTTCTTTTACAATGTACATGTGTAGCAGACATAGCTTGTTGCCTTTTCTCTATCCATTGCCGACATCATCCTTGTTGACAGAAGCCTGATGTTGATCAGCTGTCATCTCACAGGGCTGGTGACCCAATTCCCGGATAAGGAGTAAATTGCTTATAGTCCAACGGTCAGAAGACAATCTCATTTGCCTTGCCAATTTGAGGGTGGGCTGTGATCCAAGTCTCCCCTAGAAGATGGGAGGTAAGATTGGCTGGAGGTCCCCAGGAGACCTGGCTTCATTCTTAAGACACCAGAAGATGTTGGTCCCTCTCGTGCCTCCAAGCCGCTGCAGCCACTTTGTGACAGCGAGGAAGATCAGTCATAGGGTGACACCAAAGGGAAGTGTTTATCAGAAATAAAAACCTATACCACTGGTGAATTTTTTGAGTTTCTGATTATGCCAGCCATTGAGCCCCTTTCTGGACCTCTTGCCCTGAGAGATAATATATTTTCTTATTGCTTAAACTATTGAATTAAGGGCATCACAAGTTGAAATCCAATTTATCTTATTTGAATACGACATTTGCAGTGAATTGAAATGCCAAGAATACAGCCGATGGAGTAACAAACTGGAAGGGGCAGGCAGGAGGCCGCGGGGCAGGTGAGGTGGGAGGAACACTTTCAGTAGCTCAGGCTTGTGAGAGAAATAATGGCAACCATTAGAGGTGAAGAGAAGAGCACCGGGGTGAGATCTGAGTTTTCTCCACTTCCTTTCTTCCACATTCTACGTTTCTAAATTAATTAGTATATACTATCAAGTATATATGCCCACTCTCCCACTAGTGGATTTGAAATGACTTGTTTTTTAAGAAAAGTTCTTTTCTTTTCTTTTCTTTTCTTTTTTTTTAAGTCTATTTATTTATTTTGAGAGAGAAAAAGAGGGAGCATGCACTTGTGAGAGTGGGTGACAGGCAGAGAGAGAGAGAGAGAAAGAGAGAGAAAGAATCCCAAGCAGGCTCTGGGCTGTCAGCATAGAGCCCGACCCAGGGCTTGATCCTACCACCATGAGATCATGCCCTGAGCAGAAATCAAGAGTCAGAGGCTTAACAGACTGAGCTACCCAGGAACCTCTGAAATGACTTAATGATAAAAAAAAAAAAAGTGGGGGTGGCAATAAACTTGGTTAATGACTCCAAGATAAAAGCAGTAACCAAAACATCAAGGGAAGCCAAGAATTTTACAAATCCTCATTGGGATAAACGATACAACTTAGGAAGCTATCCTGGCTCTGGGGTACAAATTTATCTACATATTCACGTATTCACAGTTCCTTCTATCATTTTAAGGAGCAAGGCAAATCCTTAATCTTTCACACGACCAGCATCTCTGTCTGAACTCTTGTTATAAATCCTGAAGCTTTGACAGAGCTATGACTTCAACTAAAAGGTCCGGAGAAGACATAGTCGCTGGTATCAGTGAGACTGGGGAAGTTCCTAACTTCTGAAGTAGGAAGAATGGGAAGTGAAAAGTGGTCCTGTTCCAGCAGTGCTTCATGGAGCCAAAAAAGGAGTCACTAATATCACAATGACAGAGCCATTTACTCTGTTTTAAGAACGAAGACAATATTTGCTTTTAAAAACATCTCTCTGTAAAGTAGAACCACGAAGGAAATAGCCATGTCTCTCTTACTCTGATTGGCCAGACACAGGAATGTCATGTGGGCCAAGACGAGGAAGGGTGTTTCTTAGTCTCTTACAAACTGCCCCCTGAGAACCACACTTGTGGCGTGTCTTTATAAGCATATCAGCAGGAGCCTGAGAGTTTCCCATGTTTTATCAAGCCACAGGTAAGAGGAGGGTGAGGAAGTGGAGAGGAGGAAGGAAAAGAGAATTGACTGATGGCCCCAGAGATTTCCTTTTACTCCCAGATTCATGTTACTTTCTCCGACCTCCACAGCCATCTTGGGCCCTGTTAGTACCGTACTGGTTCTCTGCAGGTGTGAAGCTCTTTGCCACCATCGCCACCATGATAAACCCCTGGCACATATTTCAGTACGACTTCACGTGAGTACCGTATAGCTATCCAACTTGTGTCTAGAAGAGCAAATTCTTTTTTTTTTTTAACGTTTATTTATTTTTGAGACAGAGAGAGACAGAGCATGAACAGGGGAGGGTCAGAGAAAGAGGGAGACACAGAATCTGAAACAGGCTCCAGGCTCTGAGCTGTCAGCACAGAGCCGGACGTGGGGCTCGAACTCATGGACCGCGAGATCATGACCTGAGCCGAAGTCAGACGCTTAACCGATTGAGCCACCCTGGCGCCCCAGAGGAGCAAATTCTTAATCAATGACCTACACTTAATGCCCTCATTTTCCTCTAGAAGCTTCCAAAAGACTTAACTGTCAGCTACCTTATGGGGCAATTTCCTAGCTTTTTAGTATTTTCTTTCCTCTCTGGTAACATCATTTTTTTTTAATGAGTGCTCTCCCTAGGGAATTAATTATTACCTTGAAAAGTATATTCGTATAGTTCCATCAAGATATCTTAAAAATTATTGAATTCCTGACAGACATACTACGCAGCTTTTAAAAATTATATAATGCATACGTAGATTTTTTTCCAACTGTATTGAATCAAATTTTTTATCTTGGGATACAAGACATTCTCTCTTTTTTCTTCTCTCTGATAAATGCAGAAATCAAGCTCACTGACTGTTAATATCCACATGCACAGGCCAGTGCACACAGACTCATTGCAGTTCTGTGTGAGAAGAAATCTATGTCACGGGAAGAAAGGAGCTCCGCGGACATGGACAGTCATCACTGCATGGGCATTTGTTTTGCAGAGAGGAGGCTCATTATAGCACACCTTATTTGCAGTTTACAGAGCTTTTAGAAACCTGATAATCATGCAGTCCCTCACTGAGAAACAATGGCACTACCCTAGGGCCATATTCACATGAGGCAACATGGTTAAACAATGGAAAGGTTGTAACCTTTAGGAGAGCAACCGCACAGCCCTGATGGAGGCTACTTTTCATCCTTAACTCAGAACGGATCAGACTTTGTTGTGGTAAAAACTGCACAAAATGCCAGGAAGCCTAATACCTGCACTTCGAATTGTATGCAGTGACAAGAGTTAAGGAGAGAGCCACTGGGACCTCAGCCCCACACTCTGCCACTTAAAATTTGGGAAAGGTGGGGAAGGAATCTCAACAGGCCCTGAGATGAAAGGCAACACCCACACAGTGCTGCTGCAGGGGCTCTTCGTGGGGCATGTCTTAAGGTTGAACTGCAAGACATCACTGACGGATGGTATGAGTTCAGGCTGGCAGTCCAACCTCTGACGGTCAGTTTCCTCAACCGTCACTATCTGGGCATCGTGGCCAACCCAAAATTGGGATTCAGCATCAGGGGGCCATGACACCAAGTGGGAGGGGGGCGCTGGACCCCTCCTTCCCAGACCTTTGTGTGCATAGATTAATTTGCACGAGGGTAAGGACACCTGTCAGGAAGAAGTTTTATGCCCACGAACACGATTTTGGAAGAATGAAAAAAGGAGTAAGTTCTTTTCCTCAGTCAACACAAGGTGAGAAAGGCTATGGGCAGAAGCTGAGGAAGTTGTTTTCAGAAGGGATTTTTGTTTTCTTAAACTTGGAGCACAAGCAGTGGAGTTCAGAGCCTGAAGTACCGAATGCCAATTGAAAGTTAAGGAGAAAACTATCCCTCCATTTCCGCAGGGTTGTGGTGGGTCTTTAACAGAGTACAGGACTAACAGAGGCGTGATAGCATTTAGCATGTACGTAAATGCAGAGCACCAGAAATGGCACTAGAGCTGTAGAAACCAAGTTCCCAACAAGTGCCCTGGTGGCGGCGAAGTGGAAAGGAGACTTCCCCTGGTGGCTGGCTGGTAGAGGGTGCCTTTCAGGATGCTGAAGCAGGAGAATACGAGTGAACTAATAGCAAACATAGAGAGATGCCTCCAGGTAGCCCCAGGGGCCAGTGTAAGGGAGCACCGCTGACTTCAGTGATTTAGGGGACGCCTCTCAACCAACAGCCTGTATGTATTGCCTCACCATAATCTCGCTCACATGGATAGGCTGGTGGAAACTTGAGGCATTCCTATGACACGGAGTGATGAGAATGATACTGTCCTTCCCTCTAGCAGCCTCAGTTAAGGATTAATGGGACAACGTAGGTGAGAATGCTAGCACAGTGCCTGGTATAGAGTAAGCACTCTACTAATTTCCTTTCCAAGCTCAGCCTTTGTAAGAAACCGTTTTAAAGATCAGTCAGGAATACTCATCCTTTCTATGATTCCATACCATAGAGGACAGCACAATCTTCATTTTTTTCATATTACGGAAAGTAAACAGAAATAAATGAATCGCTTTCTAATTTAGAAGGTGCTTGTTATTTTACACAGACGTCAAATAGCTTGGAAATAAATAAGTGAAACATTTGGGGCTTTAGAGGATTTTTCAGTTCATTAAGACAGTAATGTATGAAAGAAATACTTTAGTGGCTCAGGAAATGCTTACTTCGCATGGGTTACTATATGAGCCCTAAAGAGGACAGTTAAAAGGTAAAGTGGGAACAAAACGGAATACTCTCTAAGGTCACACACACACTAAAGGATTGGTATAAAAGACCTTGATGGCATTATATCCTATTTATGATTTTTCACTAGATTCTTGTTACACTTAGAAAAAGCACTCTCAACTTTTTATGCGATGCCATACAACAGCCCTATTTGGGCTGATTGCAAGGTCATTAATGAGTTTCAATTGTCCCCCAAAGTCTTTTTTACACTTGATTTCTAGTGCTTGGAAATGTTCCAATAGAGTGAACACTTCTAGATTAGAGCAGGGATGGCAAATTCCTCACTTTCTGTGTTTGTATGTGCAGACATCACTAATCAATCACAGTTCTTTTCTGCTGAGTCATCTTCTCAATGCAGTGCCACAAGCATCCACTTCCCATCAGAGAAGTTAAAACCAATTTTCTCTACCTGCCTTAATGCTTTGCTCTCTGTGAAAATGCAAATATTTGAAGAAGAGTACAAATTTAAGTTATCAATCACTGACAATGAAATGTTAAAAAAACTTGCAAGCAGCCTTTCCTCCAGCATTAGGGGCAAGAACTCCAGGGCTCCGGAATACAGGGAGGATAGACAGCGGAATCTAGGAGTTCCCTGAAGATGTACTTCACCTACTTAACAATTTTGCCTAAGGCCAGTGCTGCCAAAAGGACCGGTTCTCTCCAGGGCATCTATTTCAGCCATTTACCATCAAATGAAACTTACAACTGGCATATGAATTCTCAGGCCAAGGGCATTTTATTTTTTGAAATTTTAAAGTACATGTTGGGTAAACTACTTAAAAAATTCAAGACCCTTAAAAGAATCCCAGAAGCAGAAAGAGCAGTGCAGGGGAAGGTGAGCGAGGTGCAGCTAATTGTAGCAGGTGTTGTGTGTCTGAATATTGCACGCGCACAGAAACTCTTGGGCGCACATACTTGCAAATTGCTACATACTTTCAGAGTCACCAGTCCTCTGCAGCACACTGGCAGGCCAATAGGTAAGGAATGGCAAGATGGAATAGAATACATTTAAAAAGAAATTATGGAAGGGGCGCCTGGGGAGTTCAATTGGTTAAGCATCTGGCTCTTGGTTTCGGCTCAGGTCATGATCTCACGGTTCATGGATTCAAGCCCCACATCGGGCTCTGTGTTGGCAGTGTGGAGCCTGCTTGGGATTCTCTCTCTCTTCCTCTCTCTCTCTCTCTCTCTCTCTGCCCCTCCCCCACTTGTGCCTGTGTTTTCTCTCTCTCTCTCTCTCTCTCTCTCTTTCAAAATAAATAGAAAAAATAAAAAAGAAATTACGGGATTTGAGCTTATAGCCAAGGTGTAGTAATGGAGACCAGATTTACTTTCCCACCAGAAGCAACCAAAAAATGAACAAAATGTATGAGACAGCAATTTGTGAGACACTGGACATAAGGCCACGAAGGACAGTGATCCTGACAAATGGGAAACAAATGAGATGAGCCTAAGGTCTCCCCAGCTGACTACCCCGAATGAGTTTTCCAGCTATGATGCAGGGAAAGTGAACCCAGGTCAATCCAAACAACTTCCCGCATTAGGAAGGCAGACCTGAGAGCCCAGGGAAAACAAGGTAGCTATAGCTTACAAGAGTAACAGAGAGGAGAGAGCCATACCGAGAAGAGCTCCAGAGATATCCAGCAAGTCCCCCTCAAGAATGCAGCTATGTGGGCACCTGGGTGACTCGGTCAGTTAAGCGTCTGACTCTTGATTTCAGCTCAGTCATGATCTCATGGTCTGTGAGATTGAGCCCTGTGTCGAGCTCTGTGCTGACAGTGCAGAGCCTGCTTGGGATCCTCTCTCTCTCTCTCTCTCTCTCTCTCTCTCTTTCTCTCTGCCCCTCCCATTTGTGCCCTCTCTCAAAAAAAAAAAAAAAAAAAAAAAAAAAGAAAGAAAGAAAGAAAGAAAAAAGTAAATAGAAAAAGAAAAAGAAAACAAAAAGGATGCAGTTGTGTGCTGATCAACACAGGCATGTGAAGGAACTCCAGAAAACTGGGCAAAGAATCACCTGAAAGGATGAGAGTATGGTTTCTCAATCTTGGCACTATTCATATTTCTGGTTATATAATTCTTTGTTATGGTTGCTGTCCTCTGTATGGTAGGATGTCAGCATCTCTGACCTTTACTCTCTAGATACTGGTAACTTGTCCATCCTCCAGTTGTGACAACCAAAAATGTCTCTAGACATCGCCAAATGTTCCTTGCAAGGCAAAATTGCGCCTATTAAGAACTATTGGATTTAAGGAGTCAGTGCCCAGTGCACACAGGGCTAAAAATAGTTTGTTCCCACCTGCCACACCAGAAAACCTCAAAATCCACAAGATATTGAGTCGAGTACACAGAAGGGCCTTGCCTCAGTAGTGAGGACAAATTATTAGCTCTAGACTGAGCACTGCTCCAGTCCCACCGAACAAAATCTTAAGAACAAGAACTGACAGAGTCAAGCCATTCACAGGCAATTTATCTGCATTCCAGAACAAAGCTCAGGAATATTTTAGAAATGCCAAAATATCTAGCACCCAGGAGTCTGGAATCGAGTAAAAAATTACCAGGCGTGCAAAGAAGCAAGAAAATACAATCCATAATGAGGAAATCAATTGGCCAATCAAAACTGCCTCAGAACTGACACAGATTTAAAACTAGCAGATAGAAATGATAGCTATGGCATTTGTATTCTATATGATCAAAAAGTTAAGTAGAGACATAGAAGATACATAAAAGACCCAGCTCAAACTTCAAAAGGTGAATGTTACAAAGCATAAAATTAAAAACTGCAGTGGGTCGGATCTTTGGCAGACAACAGAGAAGAAATGATTAGTGAACTTAAAGACAGGAATAAAAATAGAGAACATCTGTGAGTTGTGGAAAGGCTTCAGATGGCCTCACATGCCTGTCATCAGAGTCTCCAGAGTAGATGAGACAGTGTGGACTGCAGGAAAATATTTGAAAACATACCTACTGAAAGTTTTCGAATTTCAGGAAACCCATAAGCCCACAGATCAGGAATCTCAGTGAATACCAAGCACAAGAACCATTAAGTAAAATCCACAAAGGTACATGATAATCAAATTGCTAAAAACTGATAATAAAGTCATACAGACATGGATGAAAGCAGATTTCACATTAGAAATAACACAAGTGAGAATGCAGTAGGTGCTTTGTACTGGCAGCACCTTCAGTGACTGAAAGAAAAAGTTATCAACCTAAAATTCTATTCCAGGCAAAAATATCTTCTGAAAGCAAAGGGGAAACAATGGGTTTCATAAATATAAAAACTCTAAGATTGTATCACCAGCCCACACATTATAAGAAATATTGAAAGAAGTCTTTTAACAGGGAAATTGTTGTTGTATAGAAATATGAATCTAAACAATGGAATGAAGAACACTGGAAATAATAACTATGTGGTAAACATAACTTACTATTTGAATCTCTTTAGAAGATAATTGAATGTGGGGTTTTATAGTATATATAAAAGTAAAATGTGTAACACCAATTGCATAAATGTCGGGGGAAGAAATAGAAATATACTGTTGTCAGGTTCTTATAAAATACACAAAGTGGGAGACTACCACATCAAGGAAGGTAAAAATATATGATAAACCTTAAAGCAATAACAAAAATAATAAAACAAGAGTTGTTACTAATAAGCCTGTAGAGGTCATAAAATGGAATAAAAAATTTAGTTAGTACAAATGAAGCCAGAAAAAAGGGTAAAAATGATCACAGATGAGATGGAATGAATAAAAACAAAGAGCAAAATGTTTGTGCCACCTTTGATTTATTGCTTTTCAATTTTAAAAATGGGCAAAAAATTCGAGCAGATTATTCAACAAAAAAGATATGCAGAAGCAATAAAAATGAAAAAATTTTCAATGTTATTAGTTATTTGAGATTGGTTCATGAAATCAAAATGGGATCACGACACACATAGTAAAATGGCTGAAATTAAAAAGAATGGCCATAACAAGTGTTGATGGACGTGTGTAAAAGACTGGAACTCTCATACACTGCTGGTGGCAATGCACTGGGACAAAAACACCTTGGAAAACAGCTTGGCAGCATCTTACAAAGTTAAACCTGTACCTATCATATGGCCCAGCTCTTCTGTGTGTAGATATTGTGTTCATATGTATTTAAGGCTTATTTATTTTTGAGAGAGAGAGAGAGACCGAGAGGCAGAGCATGAGCGGGGGAGGGACAGGAGAGAGGGAGACACAGAACTCAAAGCAGGCTCCAGGCTCTGAGCTGTCAGCACAGAGCCCGATGCGGGGCTTGAACTCACGGACCGCGAGATCGTGACCTGAGCCAAAGCCGGACGCTTAACGGACTGAGCCACCCAGGCACCCCTATGTTCATATGTATTTAAATTTTCATCACAATATTTGTAGGAGCAAACAACTGGAAAAAAAACACTAGTGTCTATCAACCAGTGAATGGATACAAAAGACTAACCTGGTTTATCCACCTGAGTATGAGTATATTCCACTGCTCAGCAATTAAAATGAATGGCCTCTTGATGCATACAACATGAATGAATCTCAAAATAATTATACTGACTTTAAAAAGCCAGGCAGTAGTAAAGTACACTGCATGGTTCCACTTATTTATAATTCTAGAAAATAAAAATGAATCTCTAGTGACAGCAAATCCCTGGTTGTTGGGGACTGAAGGTGGTAAGGAGATATGTGAGGGAAGGAGAAAATTTGGGGGGATGTGAATATGTTCATTATCTTGATTGTTATTCACTATCTTGATTATGAGTGTCCAAGTGTATTAAAACACATCAATGTGTACACTTTAGATATCTGTGGTTTTTGTAATCAATTTAATCTCAATGAAGATGTTAAATAATGGAAGTTATAAAGAGAGTTTCTAGGGGACATCATAAAAGGTCGTACTTGACCTTGATACTAGAATGGAGGTCAAGAGATCTGAGTTCTAGTCCAGGTTCTGCCTCACATTTGTCTGATCTTGCTACCGGCACGTAAAATCTCTTGGTCTCAGTTCCTAACTTAAAAGTCAAATAGCCGATTTGGTGACCTCTAGTGTCCTTTATAACTCCAAAGTCTAATCATACACAAAAGCTAATAGAAGAGACATTGCATGGTGAAATGGAACAGATTGACCTGGGTTTTAATTTCAGCTCTATTACTTATTACTTGGGTGACCTCACATAAATTATACAACCCCTCTAAACTGTCAGAGAGTAAGTTCCATGAGGAAAGGACTGTGTTGGCTATTCATTCCTATAACCCAGAGCACGGTATAGACACCGGCATATAAATAAATGTCTTCCTTTTCTACAAAATGAAAATAGTAATAAGCCTACTTGAAGCAGAGGCTATTGATGCCCCTCTACCCTTTATCCTACTGTTACAATTCTACTTTTATTTCAGCACAGGGAGACAGCTTTTGGTCTGCTTTCTGCCTCAAGCATCAAAAAGGTACCCTAGGTAGGGATACAGTGCTTTCAAGAAGAGCTCTGTGGGCACCTGGGTGGCTCAGTTCGTTAAGCTCAGGTCATGATCTCATGGTTTGTGGGTTTGAGCCCTGCATCGAGTTCTGTGCTGACAGCTCAGAGTCTGGAGCCCTGCTAAGGATTCTGTGTCTCCCTCTCTCTGCCCCTTCCCTGCTCATGCTCTGTCTCAAAAATAAAGAAAACACGACAAAAAAATTTAAAAAAGGAGGGGGGGGCTCTGGCCTCAGGAGAAACTAATGCCCTGAGGGTCACATTTAAGCAATGAAGGTAGGAAACAGTGGATAGATGTACCAGCCCACACCTTGATTATGGACTTCTAGCCTCCAGAACTATGAGAAAATAGATGTCATCGAACCACTGAGCCTAGGATGTTTTGTTATGGCAGCTCAAGCAGTCTAATACAGCAAGGTACCTTAAACACTATAAAGCAAAATATACATATTTTATATTAATAAATATAAATATAAAGCAAAATATAAACCCAACTTCAGAATGGAAATTTTCTGAAGCTAAACTTTTGAATCCACTCTGAGTGAAAAAGAAAAGTTAAAACTATTTAAAACCAAAGAGAACCAAACAAAAAAGAATCAACATGCATGGTTGCCAGATTTAGCAAATAAATTATAGAAATATGCAGTGAAATTTGAGTTTCAGGTAAACAATGAATTTTTTAGTATAAGTATGTCCCAAATATTGCATACACCAGCAAATTATTTGCTATTTATCTGAAATTCAAATTTAAGTGGACAGCCTGTATTTTATCTGGCAAAAGCTCATCTATAATTATATAGTCAGCGCTCTGAGGAGCTCAAGTTTTTATAAAAAGTTCTGTAGAAAAGATTTTTAAAAATGAAGGATTGATTTTTTAAGCTTATTTATTTATTTTGAGAGAGAGAGAGACAGAGTGTGAACAGTGGAGGGGCATAGAGAGGGAGAGAGAGAGAGAATCCCAAGCAGGCAAAGAATCCACTGTTAGTACAGAGCCTGACACGGGGCTTGAACCCATGAACTGTGAGATCATTACCTGAGCTGAAGTCAAGAGTCAGATGCTTGACTGGGCTACCCAGGAACCCCTAAAGGATTGATTTTTAAAGCAAAGTGGCTCAACCTGAGGGAATTTTATGAGGAAGTCTAAAACCCAGGCTGAGCTGAGGCTCACAAAACAAACTAAAGAACAAATTCTTTTTTTTTAATTTAATTAATTAATTAGTTAATTAATTTATATCCAAGTTAGTTAGCATATAGTGCAATAATGATTTCAGGAGTAGATTCCAGTGATTCATCCCCTATGTATAACACCCAGTATTTACACAAGTGTCTTCCTTAATGCCCCTTACCCATTTAGCCCACCCCCCCAACCCACAACTCCTCCAGCAACCCTCAATTTGTTCTCTTCATTTAAGAGTCTCTTATGTTTTGTCCCCCTCCTTGTTTGGTATATTATTTTTGCTTCCCTTCCCTTATGTTCACCTGTTTTGCATCTTAAATTCCACATATGAGTGAAGTCATATAGGACAAGAACAAATTCTTTAAAGCCCAAGAAAAACAGGGCAAGTATTGGCCCACCACCTGGAGAAGGTGGCATAAAGTTAACAGATGTTGGGGATGGCAGCCAAACTTTCCTTCTGCCTTATACTGTCCACCCAGGAAAATAGACCCACCCAGCACTCCAGAAAAATAGCCTGCTGACGTCAAGCAGGCCAGGAGTTAACAATAATCTACCTCATCATCTTCAGTGAGCTCAGAATATTTCTATCCCAGATTGCTAAAATGAATTCAAGACCTGATCTTACAGATTGCTCTGAGATATCATTGGCAATGGGAGAGGTGCCAGAAAACAAATAAATGTTCCTATTTTCAGGAAGAGAAAACAAGTGGACACTATTGGATACTACAAAGTGGGAAGTCCAGTGTCTAGAAAGATTTCTCAGGTAGTTTCCTAAGGGCAAATGAATGTTTATTTCCTGCTATATCATTATTAGACTTGTGCATTAGAATACTATGATGACAGCGCCCTGATTCCACAAAACATTTGATAAATATTTTGCATGATAACCTGGTGGACAACAGAGACATGTGAGAATCAGTTTTTGTGACTCTGAACTTAAATCTCACTTCACCGTGTTAATAATGTCTTCAAAGAAGTTATGCTTATCACATTTCCTATCAACACAAAGTGAAGAGGAATAGTGTATTAATTGGATTCTTTTGGTGGCGAGGAACTTGACATGAAATAACCAAGACAGGAATTAATTATAAAGGTTCTTTAACAAAGCCTCAGGACACCTAAGAATCAAGACTTCTGGAAAGGCTATAAAGTACATGCTTTTCAGTGGGGACTCTCGTTTGAACCCCAGCTCTACGTGATGTTGGGCAAGTCACTTCTTGGTGCCATAGTTTCCTCATCCTTAAATTGGTGCCTGATGTATAGTAAGCACTATATATTCAATGTTATATTATATATGGTGTGATTGTTTCTTCCTCCTCCTTACAGAGTGGCTTCCTGTTTCTGAAACCCACATGATGGAGACAAAAATGGCTCCTGTGAGCTTGACAGGCCATGGTAGAGAATGTGGATTATGACTTCGAGTGAGGTGGGAGCCATGAGAAGGTTTGGAGCAGAGGAGTGACAAGGACTGACCTGGTTTTAGAAGGCTACTTGGGGCTGCTACGTGGAAAATGACTATAGGTAGCAACCTGAAAGCAGGAAGAATACCAGAAGGTTATTATAATAATCCATGTGAAATATAATGGTGTTTTTGATTCTGGTGGTAAAGAGAGTTGGAAGTGGTCAGAGTCTTAATGTGTCTTGAGTAATCTAGTATTCAATGGAGGATGTGAGAGAAAGAGAAGAAAGATGACCCCAAAGTTCACCCCAGAGTGCATGGTAGAATGATTTTACTACAATAGGGAAGAATCTGGAAGGAGCAGGTTTTGAGGAGAAATATCAAGTGTTTACTTTTGAATGTTAGCTTGAGTTGTCCTTAGTCATCCAGGAGATATGAAGCAGAAAGTAGAAGTAAGGGATTTGGGGAGGGTTCAGGATAGAATGGGAACTAGAGATATAAATGTAGGAGTCATTTGTGCATAGGTGGCCTTTCAAGCCATGGAATTTGATAAGCTTACGTAGGGAGGGGAATTGAGAGAAAACTGAGGAGACAAGAAATTGAACTTGGAGGCATTTGAAAATACACAAAAGAAGGCAAAGAACACTGGGAAGGTGTGAGCAGTGAAGTAAAGCAAGGACCAGGAGGAAATGATCAAGAGACCAACTGAAAATGTTTCAAGCAGACAACTGTACTCAGTTGTGTCAAAAGCATAAGCTGAGGCAGGTGAGAACTGAGAGCTGATGCCTTCACATAATGACAAGGCTTATAAAAAAGGTGTTGAAGGGACAATGCTATAGGTTTCTGCTTTGTGTAGCTAATCAGATAGATGAAAGCAAGAGAATTCAAACTCATGTTGATAAATTGCAGTGAGAAGCTTAAATCCTCAAATAAAACTGTTCAAGTTTATTTATCATGTTTAATGATAAATGCTAGTTCTGGCACTTAGATTCAGACTAGAAACTATAAAATCTGTGTAAACATGCATGTGAAACACTAAAACAATATGTCCCCAAATGTTAACAATTATTATCCATAATTGTTGGAGCTAGAGATGATATTTATTTTTCTTTATATTTTTTATAATTTCAAATTTTGTCTATAATAAAAATGCATTACTTTAGTAGTCAGAAAAATATAACAAGTGTTGTAAGATATCAGGTGTGTATAAATATGGACGGGAAGAACTTGTTTTAATTTATGCAAAAAAAAATCCCAAAACTTGATGAAAAAGATCTTGGGTTGCATTAATAAAATGCCTTATGTTATTAATATACATTATATATGCAGCATATATTATATATATTTTACTGTATTATTATATGTTTTTGTATGTATTGTATATTATATATATTATTACTGTGTATGTTATTATATATACTGCATATATTATATATGTATTATAATAAAAGTAATATACTTATAAGTAATGATAAGTGATAATATAAGTATACATTATATATATTTATTATATATTATATATACTGTATACACACACACACATATGCAGTATAACATGTCTTCCTGTACGTATTCAACTGGAAGTGGGCAAACTAGACAGTTTCACTGTCAGAAAGTACACAGAGAAGGTAAGGATGGAGAGAGATTTGGAACGTATGTCATGGGGAAAAGTTGAAGAAAATAGAAATGTGAATCCTAGAGGAAAAATTTAAGTCATAAGGGATATGTGATGAGTTGCCATATGGTGAAAAGAATCAGACTCAGCTCTACTTATAACCCAGGGCAAGTCACTTAATTTCTCTGACACCAGGGTCCTCATTGATAAAGTAGCAATAACATCTTCCACATAACACTGTGATTTGATCACACTGTCTTCTGGTTGCTGTGTCAGTTTTTCCAGGGTCTGGCCCAGAACCTCCAGAATGCAGATCTCACGTGCTCCTCTTTGGGTTTCTCTAAAATATTTGCTCAGAAGCCTTGGTGAGCTATGTAGATTTCATTAAAGATTTTATCCACTAGATGGGAATGCAAGCTGGTGCAGCCACTCTGGAAAACAGTATGGAGGTTCCTCAAAAAACTAAAAATAGAACTACCTACAACCCAACAATTGCACTACAAGGGATACAGGTGTGCTGTTTCGAAGGGACATATGCACTCCCATGTTTATAGCAGCACTATCAACAATAGCCAAAGTAATGGAAGGACCCCAAATGTCCATCGATGGGTGAATGGATAAAGAAGACATGGTGTAAAGACACACACACACACACACACACAATGGAGTATTACTCTGCAATCAAAACGAATGCAATCTTGCCATTTGCAACTACGTGGACGGAACTGGAGGGTATTATGCGAAGTGAAATTAGTCAGTTAGAGAAAGAAGAAAATCATATGACTTCACTCATAGGAGGACTTTAAGAGACAAAACAGACAAACATAAGGGAAGGGAAACAAAAATAATATAAAAAGAGGGAGGGGGACAAAACAGAAGAGACTCATAAATATGGAGAACAAACTGAGGGTTACTGGAAGGGTTGTGGGAAGGGGGATGAGCTAAATGGGTAAGGGGCACTAAGGAATCTACTCCTGAAATCACTGTTTCACTATATGCTAACTAATTTGGATGTAAATTTAAAACAATAAAAAATAAAATTAAAAAAAAAAGATTTTATCCACTAGATCAATGAAGAGATTCACATTTTAAACTTCCCAGAGGAAAAAGCTTAAACTTCCCCCCATCCCTAATAATGCTCTTCTCTGCAAAGTCTTTGCCACAGTGACAATGGGAAGGGAGTGAGTGGGAATGTGTATGTGGTGGGGGGATCCTTCCACCATCAGACTCACTGGCTCTTTCTAGCTCCCCAGGATAGTGGGGTCTTCAAATTCCTTTACCTTTGTCTGCGAGAGCAAGCCATCCTCTCCAAGTTCCTAGCCTTAATTTGAAAAACCAAACTTATCATTATTCTTAGCAGAACAAAGACTCACTTATGTAGCAGAATTTACCTTCCATAGCCAACATATTTTTGTCCTGAGTGTCGCCAAATTCCCTTCCTACCTCCTCACGGCAAGTGCTATCAAGCTTTCCTTGCAACATATCCAGTGCTCTTCCCATGAGGAAATTGGATGAAGGACATCTCTTCATCCACTTACATACATAAAATATTTGTCACCCAGTAAATGATTAGGAAATGATAATTTTTTATTATTATTATCATGGCTGTCTTTAAGTATTTAAATAGCCAAGTGACAGTTGAACATGAGGATGTATTTTCTATATTCCCAAGGACCCAATAGGACCAACGGATAGAAGTCAATGGGATCAGAATTTGGCTCAATAGAAGGCAGATATTTCCAGCAGTGAAAACTGTCCCATAACAGGAAAGAAGCTTCTCAAGGTGGTATGTCTTCTATTGTTTGAATTGTCTGATCCAAGACAGAGAACAGGAGACAGCATATGGGAACTGAATTAGTTGACCAAACTCTTTCTCCGGATGGATACTGTTGTGATACAATGGAAGGTAATAGAATGGTTTCTTCTGTCTTTTCTTTTTCTTCCCAATGTCACCCAAATCTAAGGTGATTTTATACCACCATAAACCTGATCCTTTTTGGATCTGGTAGTGTTTAAAACACTCTGGGACAGAAAACTCTCTTGGAAGAGGTGGAGCCCACATAGCTGCTAGTTTCCTGTCACCACTTCAAAAGCAAGGGAAAGGGGGGTGGGGGAGGGTTACTGCGGCTGCTTAGGCCACCGGAATTGTAGGATACAGAGCTGTGCTGTGTCCTGGGGCCTTCATGGCTGGAGTGATCAACCCCAGGGAGGGGGAAATGGTAACCAGACTCCAACATACCCCAGGGGCTTTCGAGATATACATACATTTGCCATTTTCCTATATTTTTAGAGCACAGAATTAACTTAAAGTCCTCCACATGCCAGTGTGGCTTCCCCTGTAATATAATCTTTTTAAAAGGTTAAGTTAATCTTGACTTTTACTGTTGCAGCATTTCAACCTAATGGTGCTCCATGCACAATCTAATTGGATTTTTATGGGGCTTTATTTAAAGAAATTTGTTTAGTGACAATGACAATTTGAGTATTACAGGTAGGTCCCTTTTGTATAATATCAAAGTGACATAGTGTACACACTGCTAGACTACTATAACAGATTTGTAATAGGCGGCTATTATCTAAAACCTACCTCAGTTCAAGTACAAGCCATACAAGAATTTATGTGCTCAATGATGTTATTACCGACCCTGCAGAATTAGAGCAAATGGGTAGGTGGGCCTGGGATCATGCTAATGGAAGGTTTCATGCTATACAATGAATATGTCATGTGACTTCTATAGAAAATTCTACTCATTTCAAAGGTGAATTGAATACTAGGTTGAATTTTTAAAGGCTATTTGTCCTAAGAGATTATGAATTTATACTGCCTTGGGTTGTATTCCATCATTATAAAAGTCCAGGAGTCCTCCGTAAAGTTTGTTTTACCAGCCAGAATTGGGAATTACATCTCTTGCAATAAATTCCTTCACATTGGCCATTTGACATTTCAGAGCTAACCTCTGGCTTAACTGACTGCAGGTAAAAATTAGAATCGTATCTGGTTTTAACAATGGTCTCTGGGTCTACTTATTCCCAAGTACTCAACCAATTGCATCTTTCTTTATGGAACATTTTTTTATATTCCATGAGGTACAATCCTAACTGTTTTTCTCAATTATTTAATGGTTTTGTTTGCTTTTGCATTAGCTTTAGTTTGTAAAATTCAACCCAGGTCGTTCCTTAAGAATGTGGTAAACGGACATATTGTGAAAAAAAAAATCCTACTGATGTTTTTCAGGCATTTGAGATTATGGGTTATGCTGGGAAGCCTTTCATTCTGGAAGCCAAGAGAATTGCACTGTATGTGGATTTGGGGTTAAATATTTTCTCCAGGTAATTTAGGTATTGTTCATATTCATTTACCAAAATGGAGGAAGGATAAGTTTTGTTTTGGGATTTTAGGGATTAGGGTGTTAAGGAAAACAGAAGTTTGCAGGATGTGGGAATGAGTAGGAGGAAAAGTATAGCTAAGGAAAACAGAAAATGATGATGACTGAGTTTTAATTCTCCCTGATGATAGGGATAGGAGTAGGGATAGATCAACTTATAATTGGGAAAAAAAGTGTGGTTGTTAGTGAACTATCTTTTCCGAGACGAAGAGCAGTGATGGGGAGGGAAGGGTTTGACAGATGTAACTTCCATATGCCACTGAAAATTCAACTTTCACCAGCCTCTTAGAAGGCTTAGAAGACATCCATAATCCATTAAAATTTAAAAAAAATCTCTTTAGCTTAGAATTGTTTTATATTTGAAGAAAAGTTGCAAAGTTAGTACATAGTTCTGGAACATACCCTGCACCCAATTTCCCCTGTTATTAACAGCTTACCTTTGAATGGTATTTTTCTTGCAATTAATGAATAAATATCGATACATTATTAACTAAAGCCCATACTTTATTTAGATTTCCATAGTTTTACAAAATGTCCCTTTTCTATTTCAGAATCCCATCCAGGACACCATATTACATTAAGTCATCATATCTTCTTAGGGTCCTCTTGACTGTGACAGTTTCACATTTTCCTTGACTTCAATTACCTTGACACCTTTGAGGAGGACAAGTCGTTTATAGAATATCCCTCAGTTTGAGTTTATCTGATTTTTTTTCATGCTTATGTTGGGATTGTGGATTTGGGGAGGAAGACTACAAAGATAAAATGCCATTCTTATCGCATCACATCACGGGTACATACAGTCAACATGTCAACCTTGTTAATGCATTGAGGTTAGCCTTGATTACCTGGCTGGGGTAGTATTTGTCAGGTTTCTTAAGTGTATAGTTACCTTTTTTTTTTTCTCATTTTCTATACTTCATTCTTTTGAAAGAAGTCACAATATGCAATCCATATTTAAGGAGTGAGTACTTATGTTCCACCTTCTTGAAAGCCAAGTATCAACATAAATTAAGAGGAACTCTGCTGATCCATTTATTTATTTAATCAATCATATAATATATTTACATCAGTATGGACTTACAGATATTTATTTTATATTTTGGGTTATATATTTATTTTATTGGTCAAATTGTTCCAACTTTGGCTCTTGGGAGCTCCTTAAGCTTGATATATCACTATCATTGTGAGGTTTTTCCTTTCCCTTCCCTTCCTTTCCTTTCTTTCTGACACTGCAAGATCATCTAGTCTCATCTTGTGTATTTCTTGGTCTCTGTTCTGGAATCAGCCATTTTCTCGAGGAGCACTGGTTTTTCTTTCTTTCTTCTTTCTTTCTTTCTTTCTTTCTTTCTTTCTTTCTTTCTTTCTTAGCACTGGTTTTTCTTATTGGAAAGGTTGCAGAAACCAAGATCTGTTCAATGTGAGCTTGTTGCTACTGGAGCCTGGTTGATTTTAGGCCTTCTCAGCTGACAGAGTAAAGAACTATACATGTGTATATTGATCCTCACACATACACATATCTCTAAATATTTCTCTTTGCAGCCATTGCCTTTTATATGAAGCTAAACCTAAGTACATACTGATGTCTCCAACTAATCCATTACGACCTGAATCATTCTTTCTTCTTCCCTGGCTTATGTACACATTCTTACTCCAACAGTGAAAAGCCTGAGTCCCACCAATGACTGTCCATTTATTTAATTGTTCAATTCCAGCATATATGTAGAAGGCATTAGAATTATTAATCCATATCCTCATGGGAAACGGTTTTATTGGCTGGAGTACAGCGCACATGTCCAACTTCTGCCTTTAGTCTTACAGACTTCACTTATTTCCAAAGCTACTTGGGTCAGTACATTTCCCCCAACCTCTTTTAGTGAGGTTGTTCCATACATTTGTAATACAGTTAGATTCTCATATCACAGTGTGGGCTTCATTCTGGGATCCTACAACCTTCTAAATGATTTATTTAATTTGCATATGTTAAGGTTCACTCTTTATGTTGTAAAGCTTTGTGTGTTTTGACAAATGCATAATATCATGTATCCACTATTATGGTATCATACACAAGAGTTTTAATGCCTGAAAAATCCACCAACCTTCACCTTTACAATATCACCTCTCTGGGACCCCTGGCAACCACTGATCTGTTAACCATCTCTATGGTTTTGTCTTTCCCAGAATGTCATATAAATGAAATCATATGCCATGTAGGATTAAGTTGTTTTTAACTGTGGCAAAATATACATAATATAAAACGTACCATCCTAACCATTTTTAAGTTTATAATTCAGTGGCATTAAGTATAGTCACATTGTTTTGCAAACATCACCACCATCCAATCCTAGAAACTTCATCTTGCCAAACTGCAACTGTATACCCACTGAACAATAATTCCTCATTCCTTTCCTTCCTACCATCCCTGACAACCACCATTCTGCTTTCTGTTTCTATGAATTCATAGAAGTGGGATCATACAGTATGTATCCTTTGGTGAATGGCTTATTTCTCTTAACAAAACGTCTTCATAGTTCTTCCATATTGAGGCATGCGTCAGAATTTTCTTCCTTTTTAAGGCTGAATAATATTCCATTGTATGGATATACCACTTTTTGTTTATCCATTAAGTGATGGATATTTGGATATTTGGGTTGTTTCTACTTTTTTGCTATTTTGCACAACGCTGCTATAAACATTTATGCATAAGTACTTATTTGCACCTATGTTTTCAATTCTTTTGGGTGGGTATATCCCTAGGACTGGAATTGCTGGCAAGTCTATGTTTACCTTTTTGAGGAACTTACAGCCATCTTAGTGTGTATGAAGTCGTATCTCATTGTGATTTGATTTGCATAATTATTATTATCTTTCTAGGTGCTTTACCAGTTGTATATATATTGTTTTGGAGAAATGACTATTCAAATCTTTGTCCATTTTAAAACTAGATTATCTATATTTTTATTGTTGACTTTTAAGAATTATGTATATGTTTAATGTACAAGTCACTTATCATTTATATGATTTACAAGTATTTTCTCTTATACTGGATTGTCTCTTCACTTTCTTGATGGTGTTCTTTGAGGCACGAAAGTTTATTCTGATGAAGTCAAATGTATGTTATTACTTTTGTGGCTTGTGCTTCTGGTGTCATATCTAAGAAATTATTGCCAATTCATAGTCATGGAGATTTACTCCTTTTCTCTTCTAAGCATTTTATATTTTGAGATCTTACATTTAGGTCTATGATCCACTGTTAGTTATTTTTGTATAAGAAGCATCATTGTTTTTATTTGCATTCACCTATGATTACTTGCCATCTGTATATCTTCTTTGGTATGATATCTACTCAGATCTCGTGACCATGTTTTTATTGGGGGTTTTCATTTTCATGTTATTTAGTTTTAGTGGTTCTTTGCATATTTTAGATACAAATCCTTTACCAGATGGAGTTTGCAAATATTTTCTTTCAGTTCATGGCGTGTCTTATCATTCTCTTAAAGTGCCTTTCACAGAGCATACATTTTTATTTTTAATAAAGTTTCACTTATATTTTTTTCTTTCTTGAAGTGTTTTTGGTGTTGTATCTAAAATATAATCACCAAACCCCAAATCATGTAAATGTTATCCTTTTTTCTTCTAGAAGCTTTATAGTTTTTCTTTTTATACTCACGTCTACCATCAATTTTGAGTTCATTTTAGTGAAAGCTATAAGGTCAGTGTCTAGGTTAATTTTTTTATGTATGGAAACCCAGTTGTTCCAGCATCATGTGTTGAAAGATTATTCTATCTCCATTGACTTGCCTTTGTACCTTTGTCAAAAATCATTTGACTGCTTGTGTGTTGTTTATTTATGGACTTTCTATCCTGTTCCATTGATCTTTGTGTCTATTCTTTTGCCAATACAGCACTGTCTTAATTCATCCATCCATTGTTTCATTCATGCATTTATCCATCCATCCATTTATTATTTCCCTTTTTTTAAATTTAACTTTTAGTTAACATACAGTTCAATATTATTTTCAGGAGTAGAATTCAGTGATTCCTCACTTATATACAACACCCAGTTCTCATCACAAGTGCCCTCTTTAATACTCAGCACCCATCCAGCTCATCTTCTGCCTTCCTCCCTCCATCAACCCTCAGTTTCCTCCCTATTGTTAACAGTCTCTTGTAGTTTGTTTCCCTCTCTTCTCTTCCCCCCTCCCATATGTTAATTTGTTTTGTTTCTCACATCCCACATATGAGTGAAATCTTATGGTATTTGTCTTTCTCTGATTGACTTATTTTGCTTAGCATAATACATTCTAGCTCCATCCATTTCAAGGTTTCGTTCTTTTTGGTGGCTGGGCAATATTCCATTATATACACACACACACACACACACACACACACACACACATACACACACACACACACACAACATCTTCTTTATCCATTCATTAGTCAGTGGACATTTGGGCTCTTTCCATAGTTTGGCTATTGTTGACAATGCTGCTTTAAACATCGGGGTACATGTATCCTTTCGAATCTGTGTTTTTGTATATTTTGGGTAAATACCTAATAGTGCAATTGCTGGATTATAAGGTAGCTTTATTTTTAGTTTTTTGATGAACCTCTATACTGTTCTCTAGAGTGGCTGCACCAGTCTGCATTCCCACTGGCAGTACAGGAGGGTTCCCTTTTCTCCATATCCTTGCCAAGACCAGCTATTTCCGGTGTTGTTAATTTTAGCCATTTTGGCACATGTGAGGTGCTACCTCATTGTGGTTTTGATTTGTATTTACCTGATGAGAGTGATGTTGAGAATATTTTCATGTGTCTGTTACCCATCTGGATGTCTTCTTTGGAAAAGTATCTCTTCATGTCTTCTGCCCATTTCTTAACTGGGTTGTTTGGGGGGTGTTGAGTTTGATAAGTTTTTTATAGATTTATCAGCTAGGTCATTTGCAAATATCTTCTCCCATTTCACAGGCTGCCTTTTAGTTTTGTTGATTGTCTCCTTTGTTGTGCAGAAGCTTTTCCTAATAAATATTTACTGACTATCTTCCTTGTGCAAGACATTGTACTGGATACCGTGGAAAACAAAGATGATTCAGATGTGGTAGTTGCCCTCTAGGAGGTGCAATATAGTAGCTGGGGAGGCGGGTTGAAGAGTGTTACAGGGTACACACAAATAGTGTAAAACAAATCACAAGGTGATAAATGCTGTAGGAGATGTACAGGGTCAAAGAGGTTTTCCATAGAAGATGTAATAAGCAGGAACTGAGAGGACTTCAGATTTGAGCAGAGATGTGAAGGACGGATAGCGTTTAAATGAGAAAAAAGTTGCAAAGATGACTGTATTCGGTGGAAAGAATTGCATGGGCAGTGTGGAGACCAAGTGCAAAGTCTAAGGGTACTAAGAGAAGTATAACCAAAGCCATGTGCGCAATTTAAAATTTTCTACTAGCTATGTTAACAAAGAAACACTTGAAATTAATTTTATAACTTATTTTCTGTAGCCCAATGTATCCAAAACCTCCTCATTTCAATGCGTAGCCAATTTAGAAATAGGGAGATGTCTTACATCCTTTTTTTGGTGCTAAGCCTTCAAAATCTGGTGTGTAGACTGCACTTAGAGCACATGTTCACTTGGAACAGCCACATTTCAGTTGCTTAATAGCCACAGACACATTTTGCCCACCTAGATACCAGCGCAGGTCTAGGAGGTCAGGAGCGAGAAAAGGTTGCAAAGGCAGGTGGGGGCTGGATTAGGGGGAAACTTGCATTACTGAGCTAGAGTCTGAACTTTATTCTATAACCACTGAATAAACATCGACGCTTTTGAGAACTAGGATGCTCTTTTCGCTGAACATGTCCCAGGTAGGCAGTCAATCCGTGTGTACTGGATGATTGAATGATCAGAGCAATGTTTTATGGAGATTAACTGGCCATATCCACAGAGAGGTGGGATTGAAAACTAGGAGGATGAATGCCTTGGTTCTTTTTTTTTTTTTAATGTTTATTCATTTTTGAGAGAGAGTGAGCATTGCAAGCAGGGGAGGGGCAGAGAGAGAGGGGGGCAGAGGGTCCAAAGCGGGCTCTGCGCTGGCAGCAGCGAGCTGTGAGATCTTGACTGGAGTGAAAGTCAGTCCCTCAACTGACTGAGCCAGCCAGGCTTCCCAACTTTGGTTCTTTTTCGTTTAAACCCCAAGATATGGAAGCTTTCTCATATGACATAGATGTTTTCTCTTTTACCCTCTTCATGAGGGAAATCAGTGCCTAAAATGTTAGCTATTTAGTATAGGGCAGTCCTTTCTAGTGTTTTGTCATTTATCGTTTTGGAGTATAAACAGGACAGGCTTCTGCTAGGACATGTTTGGTGGCCTTTGGGAATGGGTCCTCTCACATATTACAACTGCTACATAAAGCAATGAGATACTTTTCTGAAAGGACATGGCTAGAGAGTGACTAGTAGAAGATAAGCCTGTTGTGTAAATTAATTTTTTTTCTTTGAGAATGGTCCCTGGTAGTGAAAATCTAGGAGCCTTCTGAAATTAGAGTGGGGGTGGCTTTAAAATCCCTGTCCTTAGCTGGCTGTGGAAGAAACCAAGGAGGCTACTTGGGTTTGTTGTGATTATACATGCCTCTCTTATTGGCAAACCTATTCTCACAAACTAGCAGGAAATCAAAGCTGCAAAGCTTTGATTTATTTATTTATTTATTTACTTATTACTTGAGATTATTTCTAAAGACTGAGAGTGAAAAATCTATCAAGAGGCCTTTTTTTAACAATAGTGAATGTAACATTTGCATGCAGGGATGTGTGTGCGTGCTGCATTTTAGGCCTGTTAAACTTGACCAGGCTTTTAGGCTTTTCGAGACACAACCGCGTATTATCCGAGCCATATTTTCCATCAGCTGTGACAGATTTCTACATGTTAATATTCAAATTTGGTTGTACTTTCTTCTTTGCAATGAAGCTAACTTGGTTTTTATAGGCTTGTTGTTTTAATATCCTTTTAGTAAAATGTGAACAGCGTCAATGTGGACTTTTAACTCTGATAAGAATGAGTTTTTAATGTATCTCCTAGATGTATAGGCATACCTGATGTCTTTTATTAATAGAAGCCCTGGGGAGCTTTCCAGGATTTTTTCTGCTGCTTTTGTTTCCTAGCACAGTAAGTGGCTGGGAGACTGGGTCTTTGCTGCCAGGTCGTGGTTGGGAAGTTATCAGTTATTATAGAGTATGTGAGCTTTGGAGGAACCGTCTCCCTGTAACCAAGAAGGACATTCCAATAGTGTTGTTGCTCTATTAAGGCAGAGCTTCAGTGAACAAAGAATTTTCCTTTGGTCCTTCTGAAAATGGAGGGATGTGGCGGGCATGAGCGGCGTCTGCTCCCAACCAAATATCTTGGGTGAGTGCAAAGTCTTGTGTGATTTCAGGAGAGGTTTCTTCTCTCGTGATGCATTTTGGGAATATAACAACACCTATTTAGTGCTTCGTGGTAATTACATACGGTATATATTGCTCCGATCAAGAAGTGATTTCAGAGGGAATGTATGCCGTGGCTTTGGAACTGAGCGTTTGGTTTGAATTCTGGCCCTACCAGCAAGTGCTGTGTGACCATAATCGTTCTGGGACTTAATTTTCTGTCTGCAAAATAGGCTAATAATAGCGGCCTCATGGGATTTATGTGATTGTAACATGGTAACTGTGTTCAGTTGCTGGCACGGGCATAAATGGCAGCTGTTAGTATAAAACTGTGCTAAAACTGTGCTTGGCTTGCGGGTCGAGACCTCTGTGCCCTACTCTCTCTTGACTGCCTCACTGGAATGAAGTCAAGTAAGGCAGCCCTGATTAAAATGTGCAGCGCAGAGCTCTCGCCATCCGTAGCGTGATGGACTGATGGCCCGAGCCGATCCCCTTCTGGATCCGCCACCAAGCCCGCACGCCTCCAGCTGGCCGTTCTGGGGCAGTGGGCAGGCCCATTCTGGCAAACCGCTTCTCTCCTGGCCTGAGCAGCACAGGAACTATTGCCCCAGTCTAGACCTGGTTTTCAGGGACTTGTCAATTGGGGTTCAAATTCATTTAAAAAAAAATGTTCAGTATCAAACCACTGTAGGTCCTAGGACAAAAAAAGAGGAGCAAATTAAGAGGCTAAGGTACCTAGCAAGGAAAAAGTAAATGAGGAGAGCTGCCCCCCTCCTCTTCCCTGCATACATTGTAGCTTCCCCCCCCCCCCCCCCGCCCCCGCCCCCGCCCCTGCCGCTTCTCTGGGCGGGGTGAATGCCAGGTGCAGACACCGCAGCAGGATGCCCTTCCCGCAGGCCCCTCCCCTCCTGCGCTGTTTGTCATTTTCACCACTCTTGCAGCCCTGGGAAGAGACTACTACTTAGTCTTTCAAATGAAAGAAGTCTTGGGTTTGCTTTGAGTTCCTTGAAGGATGGGGATGTATTTCTGCTGGTTTTGTGTCTTAGCTCTGATCAAAGGGGCCTCTTGGTTTTTAAAGAGAGAAAACCAAGTAGCCCATTAAAGCTAGGGATGCAAGAATTCTGGGCAACTGGCTGGGCTCCTCCCCTCTCCTGGGAGGGCCAGCGGGGCAGCCCTTGGACAACTTTTAGGAAGGAGAGATGATTAGAAGTGTTGTCTCTTAAGGTATTTATTTTCTCAGAGGGGCAGGGCACACGGGTGGGGTGGGGGTGTAAGCAAAATAGGTGAAGGGGATGAAGAGGCACGAATTTCCAGTTATAAGAAATTTTTAAAAATTTTATTTTTTGCCTTATTTCATTAAACTGTTCACTTATTGACTTTCCCATTATGATGAATCTATTTGACTTAATGCTTAATGGCCTCCCTGCAGCTATGGGTAGTGTCACTTTCCACGCTCAAGTTCTACAGAGTAAATATATATAGCAAATGTAACAGGAAGAAGAGGCACAATTTCTGGGAACTAGGATGGATTGCAAGAACAAACCCTGTTTGTGGCAACACTGGACCTAAAAAGTAGGACTCTCACCTGTGGGGGGCGGGGGACTCTGGGAAGGCTGTACCAGGGTGTTGACCCCGCAGAGGGGAAGTAGAATGCATAGTGGGCTCCAGAGATCAAACATTCTTCCAGGGGTGGCCTTTAGATTCACCACATGTCTGTCATGGAATTAGACATGCCGGCTGCCCCACACTTCATTCCCTTGCCTCCCTGCTGTTCTCTGAGTTCAAACCAAAAGTGCATGGGGAGGGGGCCGTGGGGGGACAGGGGATGCACAGAGGCAGCAGAGAGATTTAGAACGATTCTCCTCGCAAGAAGGTGCTTTCCCGAAATTCTCTGGCAGAAATGGAAAAAAAAAATAAACAAAACAAAACTCGGTATTTCACACAATCCCTTTAGGGGCAATTTTATATCACTTTGCTAAAAATTGGATATGTCTTCCTAAGTCTTCCACAGCCATTGGCTCAGCAAGAGTTTGAAGTGTTGTGGCAGCGGCCCTGACTTTTTCCTTTGCCTCATCCACTTCCCACTCACCCCCTGCCTCTATTTTTCTCTTTTATGTGGATCTATCTGTGTCTAATTTAGATGGCAAGTTCCTCACCACTATACGTGAGAGGGTCTAGCATACTGTGCACACTTATAAATGTTAAATGATAATAATGATAATATGAGAGCCCTAAAGGTGCCAGCTGCTTCATTTCACTTGAGAGAAGAGGGTTTTCACTACAGACTGTAGTTAAATAAAATAAGGGCAGTGGGGAGGGAGGGCATATCGGCTTTCTGAGGCAAGGAAGGGGATAGAGAGGCTGATAGGAACATGCAGTAGAAAAGAACATGGGCTTAAAAAAAAAAATCAGTCAAGACCTTGGGATGTCAAAGAGAATTCAGTGCCTGGCCTTGAGTCTTACAAATTTTCGAACAATCTACTGGTTGCCCAAGGTTTCAAACCAATTTGAAGGACTGATTACCTAACCAGGACAGAACAAACACTTTTAGCCTTGAGCAGGAAAACTGCAGGGGGTAAAAGAGCCCACAGCAGGGGCCGCAGAACCCTTGGGTCCCGGATCCGATTTTGCAGCTCACTGGCCGTGTAACATTTGCTGAATCTCAACATTTCCGTGACATGGTTTCTCATCTACGAAATGAAGGGGGAGCTGTGTTACGTAGCAAGGGGAGGTTTACTAAATAATCTCCATGAATCTTTCCAGTTCTGAGATTCTGTGGGTCCATGGCTGCTTGAAGCCTACTCGTTTTCTTGACCACTTACTATGTGCTGTTCACACACGTTCCCTCGTTCAACACTCCCAACTTTGTCTAGCAGAAACTGTTACTATCCCTGGTTTTCAGATGAGGATACTGAGGTGAGAAAGAACAGCACCTTGTCCAAGGTGCCAGACAGGTGGCAAGAGCCGATACCATCCCTGTCTGAACCTCAAGCCTCTGTGCTGACTTACGATGTGACACTCCATACCCGCATTCCCAGCTGGGCCCATATCTTGGCCTCCTGAGTCCAGCCTGGAATGCACAGCGATCTTCTGGAAGCACAGGAAGAGCCTCAGAAATGATTGAGGGTAGTAACTATGTTTAGAATATTTACCTTTGTCAAACCACAATGATTTAAAGTTACCTCCTTTACAGGACAGAGATTATTTAATAATATATTTATTAAGCACTAGCCAGGTCTACGTATCACTTCATCTAATCCCCTCAGCAACCCTCTAAGATTTTTTTTTCAACGTTTATTTATTTTTGGGACAGAGAGAGACAGAGCATGAACGGGGGAGGGGCAGAGAGAGAGGGAGACACAGAATCGGAAACAGGCTCCAGGCTCTGAGCCATCAGCCCGGAGCCCGACGTGGGGCTCGAACTCACAGACCACGAGATCGTGACCTGGCTGAAGTCGGAAGCTCAACCGACTACGCCACCCAGGCGCCCCAGCAACCCTCTAAGATTAATCCGAATTTTGTAGATGAGTAGACCGAAGCACTAAGGTTAAAGGCATCCAGAGTAGGCGATGATGGAGATGAGGTTCCGATCCCTTCTCTGCCCCCCCCCCAAGTCCCGTACTTAGTCTCTGCCCTGGACTACTTGCTGCTCATCTTTTGATGGCTGATGGTTAGCTTCACACTGTTCAGTAGGGCAAGGCTCAACACAGTGGAGAAAATGCCCGACGCTGAGCCATAGAGTTCCTGTGGTCATGACCCCAGGATGGAGAGCCACCTAGGCCACCTGCCAGATAACATAAAGAGTTCTTGATGAAACGCCTGGAACCCTGAAACTCAGCTCCAGCAGTAGGTACCTGCACACATTTTCCGTGTGAATGTGCATCCTATGGTTAGGATGCGAGTAGAGAGATGGGTCCCGGGTGACCTGGGTCTCACCTCTGCCCTGCTCCACGTGCATCTCTAGAACAAAGGCATGTTATGCTCCCCTCCCTTTGCCTTGTGATGATGCTGGCAGACAGGGAAAGCAGAACAGCTACACTCTTCGCAATGGGCTTTTGTTTCCCATTAGCCTCTGCTTAAATGGACAGAAAAAGTGGACAGAAAGTCTACTTTCATGACCGAGCATGGGAGGGAAGCAGTGTGCACCTGCCTCTCCATCCTTAGCTGGGTACTCCCTCCTTGCCCAGAGACAGGCCAGGATGTGGGGTTGCAGAAGCTACATCAGCGACTCGGCCCCATGTGTGGCCTTGTTGCTTAGTGAAGCAGGGAGAAGAGGCTCTGTGCCTCCTTCGAAAGGGTACTGGAGGAGGCCCTGGACCTCATACGTCTTTCATACAGAAAGCAACAGATGAAACTGGGTTTTGAAACCTGAAATTTAGATTTTACAGCAACAAGGACAAACCCACTGTCACTGCCCTGTGTCCACAAGAGAGAAATGATAGATGCTGCTCCACAGAGAAAGACACTTTGGCAAATAGCAACTGTAAGTAGCGGGGGTGCTGTTTCCTCTTTCCTTCCTCCCTCCTTCCTTCCTTCCTTCCTTCCTTCCTTCCTTCCTTCCTCCCTCCCTCCCTCCCTCCCTCCCTTCCTTCTTTCCTTCCTTGCTTCTTATTCTTGTCACTTGAAAAACCATGATGACAACGTGTTCATTGCGTGTGGTATTTCTAAATACACTGATATCACATGCACTTAGTTATTTCGTTATGTGAACTTAGCATTTGTTTTTGTTACTAAAACATACACACACAAACACATAGATTTGGGTTTTTTTTTTAACAAGAACAACAAAAGCAGTGCTCACCCTAAAAGGTTGTGGGCCCAGGGCAAAGGCTGCAGCCCCTTCCAACAGGCTGTCCTACCATCTACATAAAAACCATAAAAGGCAGCTGTACCCTTAGCCCATCACTCCCCTCAACCACCCCAGTAGCCTGACCCAAGGAAAGGCTTGTAAATTTAGACACACACACACACACCCTAGATATAAATATGCACACACAAAGACTATTTCTGGAAGGATAAACAATTGGTAGCCATCGTTGTTTTGGGGATGGAGAACGAGAAAAAAATCATAGTTCCCAACAGCCACTTCTGCTCTCCTTGTGCTCTTGCTGCCTCCGTTCGCCAGAAGAGGACCTGCTGCTGGGCTCCGCGGGGAGCAACCTCCCTTCCCTCCTGCTCCTGGTCACCATGGCTTACAGGTGCAGGCACAGGCAGAAAGCCTACAGGTGGGCGGAAATAGGGATAGGATGCTAGGTAGGATCCAATTGCAGAAGTGGATGGAGAGCCTACGGATGTGTCTAGCCTGGAAGCACCTGACTGTCAGCCATCCGGTCTCACCTCACTGGATCTGGTTGCTCCCTACAACCCACAGGGAAAATACGTTCCCTACCACTGGCACAGGTTGGCTGGGAATCCACCCAGGTGACCGGCAAGAAGAAAACAACATCCTGAAGAGAACTTGTATGCATTTGCCCGGGGTCCTGCTTTGTGTGTCCACTGGAGAGTTATGGGGACAATCTGAACTTGGAAGAATAGCAAATATTTTCCTACTCTTGAACCAAGCTCTATTTCCTTCTCTGTGAAATCCTTGAAAAGCAAGCTGCCTGTCTTCTGGAGAGTGGTAAATGTGATTTATATTTGGGGGACAGCTAAACAAATTACCCTCCTTGAGCAAAAGAAGGCCTTCATCAGCATTGGACGCATAAAGCAGGAGGGAGGCAGCCACCAGCCATTACACGCACGTGTGTGTTTGTGCAATCAGAGGTTTCCAGGTTTTCGGGGAGTGTCCCTGACATGAGTCTGCTCCTTCTCTTCTTTATCCTGATGGAAATTCCAGAAACAAACATAGTGTTTGGTTCTGAATAAAGATGTTTGGTGAAGGCCAAGACAGAGAGGTGGGAAGGGGAAAAGCCAGTGCAGGAAGAGAGCAAGTAATAAATGGGAGCGTGCGGAATGTGCTCCACCTGACTTAGCCAGATGCCTCTAGAGGGAAAGAAAAGGAAACAGCTAAATGCCTTATATCCCCCGGAGTCTTCAAAGGAAGCCTGCAAAGCAGGGCATCAGGGTAATCCTCACTCATTTAATATCTGACGCGTTTGCATCTGTGATGTGAAGAGCAAATTAGAATTCCTGTTACAAGAACAGAATTTTAACTGCTAGGAGTTAACACAGAGGTCATGCAGCCTTATCACCACCTTATCTTATTTCACATGGTATCCGGATGAGTATTTCAGGACAGGGGTGTTTTGGACTTTTTTCCTCCAGGATCATTAGGAAAAGCCATAAAGAAAATGATTCTAAACTCAGCAGTCTGCTATGCGAAAGGAAAGTTAACTCTATCCTTGGCAGCCCTCCGTCCCTTCCATGGGCTGTCCAGATTTCCACTATTAGGACGGTTTACCTAGAGTCTCAGTGCAGGTGCATTGTTATTTTAATTATTTAGGACGTAATTTCTGGGCCTGAGGAAGATGGACAGCACATCTTAAAGAAAAAAGACTTTCCCCCCAACGCACCACAAATAAATTCTTCTGCAAAACAGTGACAATGGATTAAATCATATGTTTGTTAGATATTGTTAACTTTATCTTCAGAGGAAACACTAACATTTTTCCTGCCTGGGCTTTGGGGATCCACTTGCCATGGAGACATGAAGTCTAGAGTTAACAAAATCATGCGGTGTGAAGTCCACACAATATTATTTGTTTTATATTGGGCTGAATGCTTTGATTACCATTCACTCTCAAGTTACCCTTGAGACAAGAGACTTTCAGTATTATCATGTTCCTGCTAGTGGCCAAGGAACTCTCAAATGTCAGCCACTTATACCCCATTTTCTAGATTAATAAAACGAGGCAAAACAGATACAGTATTGATAGAAGAGAAAGAATTTTACACACACACACATACACACACACACACACACACATCCCTAAGACTTCATCCTTAAAGTCTTAAAAAAATAACGTTTAACACCTTACAGAAATATATTTTCCCTAGACAAGTGTGAACACAAGCTAGTCTGAGATTAGTTATAGGTCATGCAGTGATAGAGTTTTATTTTTCTAATATAATTCTAATTTTCTCTTTTTGAAAGTAGGAACTCCTGAAGAGATGTAGAACATGACACAATCTAGAAATTTTAAGTGTACAAAAATTCAAAGTGGTCTACAATGCCATCTGACTGAGATAGACTGGGAGCAAGCCTAAGACAGAACTCCATTCCAATCGGCCCTCTTTCTTACACAATATGCATCTTTGGAAATTAGCCAGAGCTGGTTTCTGCCACTTCTTTGGTAGAAGTTGTGAATACTTTTCCAGATTGTGCACCTCTGCCTTGTTCTGGATTCTTCAGAGCCAGCACAATTTCTGTATCTCTCTCTAGAATAATTTATAGAAAGAAGAGAATGGTTTCAAAAAGAGGTGGAGAGACTTCCATCCAAGTACCCCTGCTAGAAAATGCATTCCTTATGCCTGACAGCTAAATCCGTGCTAATTTATACGTTCATACTACATAGTATAGAGTCCTGGCTGAATGAGATGTTACGCCACGTTCTACATACTTAAGAATGTTCAGGTCCGGGGCGGGGGGGTGCCTCAGAAGGGGTTGGACATCTGTCCTGAGCCTGTAAAGACAGTGGGGACAGCAGGAGGCTGTTGCCCTTGCTCTAGGTGAACCTAACATACTGGCAATAGAATGAGTCAGGCAGAGTCTTCTCAGCTAGACAGAAAGGAAGAGAAGTTTCTCAGGAGCCTGAAGGAAGAGAAAGAAAAATACATTTGGCTATCTCTCATTTATTTGTTTGGAGGGTAATCGCCAGGCTTTTCTCTCTTCCCCTGCTACTGCCTACCTTTTGACCACTTCACTGTTCATTAGCACCTCCAACAGAGGGTGAGCAGAAAAAGGGAGAAAAGATGGAACTCACATTCATCCATTTGAGGTGCTAATTCCTGACTTTCACACCATGCTAAATTGCTTGGACAGGTTACTGGACAATTTAAAGTTGTTTTTCTCAACCTTTTGGTCTATCAGTGAAATTTGTATTGTATACTTTTTCAGAGCACTGAAACATTTTTGTCCCATTTACTTAGCAGCTCGATGAAAGATTTTTGAAAATGGCAGGACTTGAATACCACAATTCCATAAGAGAGCTAAAGCTAACTAGTTTTTCTGTGTTAAGGAAGGAAAGGGGTAAGATGGGAAGTTCTGTTTAAGGAAAAAAAACAGGAAAAATATATTTTTTTGACTTCCTTCTCTCATTACAGCTTACATCAAAAGCCACTACTATAGTGAGAAAGATTAGTTTGAGTTTAATTTAACTTAAATATTCTCTGGTGGAGATGCTAATAAGCAACCAAATGACCTAAGGCTGGAGAACAGGAGAGAGACAGGGAAGAAGCAAAATGCTTGTAAAACTCACACATTGGATCATTAACCCTTGAATAACTGAGAGTTGCTCTGAGATCATTCATGCTGTGTTTGTCTAAAAAAGTCATGAATTGCCACAGCCAATTGCACCGAACAAGAGGCAATACACTTGCTAAGAGGCTATGTCGATACCATAGCGTAATACTTACCTGGGATAATAGGGGATATAGACAATGTGGATAATTGAAACACACAAATAATTCCAAAACCTGCTATAAAGAGACAGTAGTCACAACTGCTTTTTCTCCAAGCTGCTAACAGGCACCAATATTCATTCAGTTTTATTTCCTCTCTCACCTGTTTCTTGGCACTGAGAAGGAATGGAAGTATAAATAAGCCACCAAATGGCCCAAAGGAGGACACCGGAAACGAAAGAGAAAAAGGATAAAAAGAGTAAAAGGTAGTTCATATTATTGAGTAGCGGCCCCTGAAAGGTTGACAGATGACTGAATTTGCATCCATTCGTGATATCACTGTATAATTTGCTTTGGTGGAACAAAGAACCACTGTAAACCTCATAGGAATAATATTCCCTATCCCTTTAAGGTTTATAGGTTTGAACTTTGAAGACCTGTGCTCCTGAGGCTGTTTATTTTCTCCCACATCCTTGGCCTGCAGTTCTGGTGAACTCCAGGCCCGAGGCCTGGACAGAGGCACACACATTCACCTGGTGACACTGTACCTAATCTCAAGATAAACGGATAGAGGGAGTGAGCACACTCCGAGGGAAATAGCATTAAATTTGAAATTCACACACCCAGTGTCAAGGTCCAGAGCCACTACTTCTATGTGGGCTGTGGGCAAAATCACTTAAAAGTTGTAAGCATAATTCACTTGTTTGTAAAATTGGGATAATAATATCCTACAGGATTGTTGTGAGGATAAAACGAGATGATACGTGTACATGTACTTTCTAGGGTAGAACCACTGTGTAAATCTTAGTAGATACTATAAAGAGAAGAGATCATATGGCACATCAAAGGAACAGCTCCAGTGGTTCTCACACTCTAAATGTGTATTTGGGAAATCTGATTAAAATGCCAATTCCATGGCCCATCTCCAGACACTATGATAGCGGGGACTTGAAGGGGACCCAGGCATCTTCCTTTTAACAATTGTCCCCGGTGTTACTGATGCAGCTGATCCATGAACTGCTCTCGCAGAAATACTACTGTGAGCCACCAACAGACACATTCTGGCCGGAGTGAGAAAAATAGGAGGTGAGCGATTTCTAAAAGCTCTCCCATTCTTGCAGCCGCTGCCCTACCATCACATTTAGAGCTACAGTCCACTACTGGCCCCAATCACCTCTTGAGAGAACGGGCAAAACTACTCTTAAGTCTCCATGCTGGCTTTCGGGCTCGATCATCTTTCTTTGTGTTATTTCTCCCCACTCCGTTTCTTTTTTTTTTTTTTTTCAAGTTTTTATTTGTTTATTTTGAGAGAGACAACAACAGAACGAGCTGGGGAGGGGCAGAGAGAGAGGTAGAGGGCAAGAATCCCAAGCAGGCTTTGCACTGCCAGCACAGAGCCCTACGTGGGGCTCGAACTCACACACCATGAGATCATGACCTGAGCCGAAACCAAGAGTCTGACGCTTACCCATTGAGGCACCCAGGCGCCTCTTGGGTGCCTTTTCTTTGTGCTAAGAACACAGTTTCTGGTTTTCTGTATCTCTCCAGGTGAGTACCTCATCAAAATCTGTCTTCAGCCATGGTTCCTAACTCTCTTAAATTTCTCAGCCTTCCCCACACCTCCACCTTTTCATGTGACATACATGACATTGAAAGGATTCTGGTTTGGTCAAATGAAGGATCAATTCCAGATAGCACAAATAGTGTCCAAGGACAAATAAGATATTTGGACTACATGCGGGAGAAATTTGGGAACTCTACAAAGTAAGTGTCTGCACATTACGTCAACTATGATCCCTGCCTTCTTTGTGACCCTGTGGTATTGCTTCCCTGGGACGAGCCAGGGCCCAGCCACAAGAATACACCCAGCAAGTTAGAAGAGTGGGGAAGGTGAACTTGGCTCACCATATTTGACACACCTGCAAGCCCTGCTCTGAAATTATTTCATGTGGTGTCAGTGGCTGTGACTGTATTCTCTAAAATGAATTAACCTTCAGTTACACCAATGTGAAGTTACCAGTTCTAGAGATTTACTTGAATCTGCATCAGGGTCCATTTTATTGCAATTGGTCAATAGTCCTGCTTTTCTAATAAAAAGAAATTGAAATTCAACCTGGGTCTGGGTTATCTTACGTGCTTGCTATGTGCAACATAACGATGTGGGCCACAACTTCTGTTCTCCATGGAGTGTTCCTTTAAGGCTAAGTATACAGACACTGTTCTCCAGATCCACTATTGAAGCTATTTTTTTTTAAATCTACTCTTGTTTATTGAGTTTTCTTCCCCACACTACCTTTCTTTTAAGTTTAAAAATATTAATTTTTTATTCTCTCTTTCAAAGTATGATCTGCAAAATCTAGTCCACAAATTTTAATAATAGTTTCTAGAAAATTAGGCTTGTCAGATTCAACTTACTTTTTAAAAATTTTTAATGTTTATTTATTTTTGAGAGAGAGAGGGACAGAATGTGAGTGGGGGAGGGGCAGAGAAAGGGGGGTGAGGGATACAGAATCTGAAGCAGGCTCCAGGCTTCACGTGGTCAGCACAGAGCCAATGCGGGGCCTGAACCCACGAACCGTGAGATCATGACCTGAGCCGAAGTCGGATGCTTAACTGACTGTGCCACCCAGGCACCCCCAACTTTCTTTTTAAGGTAATTGTTGGAAACACATTTTTTGCCTATTTCATCTCAATTAAACACATCATAAGGGACTTGTTGGTTTACTAAAATAATTTAAATTATTCATCTCCAAATTAAAGCACTAGGTATGACCTTAGAGTGCTTTGTAGAACACACTCCCCCCTCAAAGAAGATCCTGACATGATATTTTGAAAAGAAATATTTCAAAACTGACATCAGTTAGAGAACCCAAGAAAAATATATAAAGATTAAAAAAAATAAGCATTATCTACTGACCTCTTTGTAAATGCCATAGAATAGCATCAAAGTATTTTCACATACTAGAACCTAACAGTCTTCACTCTCGAAAAGGCCAGTGTAAAGTTTAGAGGACACAATATCTAATTCAAAAATTTTGTAACTGTCTAAATATAGATTCTATAACCTGTCACCAACAAATGACAAAGCCCCAAAGTATGATACATGTTCGCACCATCATCAATGGGTCTGTGGGCCTGGCCGGTCAGGCTAATGATGGTACCAAAAACGTGAGAGGTTCCTTCCATTGAAGGAACTGATGCAATCAGTCAGATTTGATTAGCTGGTGATCAGAACGGTGCTTGTCTCCTTTCTGATCCTGATCAGAAAGGTGATCCTTGAACCACGTCCCTGTGTCTCACTTGTCTTCAGAACTGAGAATTCATCTTGGCCAAAATTCCGTCTGCAAAAGTATGACTCAAGTGAATTAAAGTTCAGGGTTTCTTGAATTGAGTGGGCTGCAATTGTGCAAATTTAATTTTAGATAATATGCCACATTTAGACATTTGCTTCCAGGCTTCTATCACCCAGAGGGAGAACTGCTAAATCAGGAGAAAACGGCAGCGGTGTGTAGCGAAAGAGCGGGAAGGCAGATACCTGGAAAGCAGCCCCCGTTCTGCCATAATTAACTCTGCGACCTTGGGCAATCCACGTGGCCTCTCTGGGCCTGATGTGAAAAATGAGAGGGTTACATTACATGATCTCCAAGGCCTTGCCAGCTCTTGGTTGCTCAGCCTCTCAGAGGGCACAGCACCAAATTACTCCAGCAAACGATTTGTAGAGTCACGTGACCAACGTCAGGTGAGCAGCCCTTGACTGACGGTGCCAAAGTCCTCTCAAGAGGTTGGCTTTTCTGCCTTATTTTTTTTTTTGGGGGGGGGGGGTGTTAGTTGGGGATAAGTAGCAGTGTATCCTGCTGAATTTACAGAAGGGATGGGAAATTCACCAACACAAAGGGCGGGTGGGGAGCCTGGGACCCAGGTGGGCAGTGGGAGCTAACATTTACTAAGTGCCCTCTGTGAGCCAGTCATGGTATTCAGTGCTTTTCAGCCAGAAATCATGTAAACCTCCCAGGGCCGCAGGAGATGTCTGTGCTTATTACCAAGGGCAAAATCAAGCCAGGATTCTAACTTGAAGTCCTTGGGCTGTAAAGGCCTTCATCCTGAGCATAGATGTTGGCATCACAAAGCAGCCCCATTCAGCTCCTGAGAGAAAGCCAGAGAAGTCTGAGGGTCTCTCTGGACAGAGGAGAGGCAGTGAACACAATATATCTTCTGCAAAGAACGTGAGCTGGGTAACTTGGGTGCCCTGCCTGCTGTAAGGAGCGCCCTTATTGGGCTCACATCCACTTTCTGAAGTAACAATCATTTCAAGAAAACAGTTCTTAGTCTCAAACTGCAACTTAAATTCTCCTATAACGCATAACCTATTACAGAAATTCAACAAATCACAGAACTGTGAATGACACATACAACAGCAGTGTCCTGCACTCTAACAAGAAGCATTGGGTAATTTGTTTAAATATTAATATACTTGAAGTATTATTAGAAAGTCTTACAGCGCTCAAGTACAAAATATATATATACTTTTCCTTTGACTCCGAAATTCATTTTTCATAAACATGTATCTCTCTGTAATTAAAAATGAAGAAGATATTCATTTTATATTTACATTTTTTTTGTGTTGATAATTTAGAACCCATATCTTTCTAAAAAAAAGGATTAAGGCAGTTTGTAAAGCTAGTGAGTCTGCAGGTGGGAGTAAAATAATTATAAGTGTGAGGAGAGGAGGAAAGTGGGAGCAGGGGACTGAGCAAGGCATTAGAGACATAAGCACTTAATCAATAAGAGGTGACAGTGGCAGCACCAGGGATGAGTTTCATTTGAGGTCAACAGGAGAGTCTTTCTGCTCTAGGGAAAGTAATAACAAATAGTGAGTGATAAAAGGGAAAATGAGGACTTACTGTGGACACGGAAAAAAAATACAACATATTCAGTGGAATAGTTCTATGAAAATCCCAGTCCATTTAATCCACCAAATGTATTTGAACTCCTAATGTGGGCAAACTTCTGAGAAGGTAAAAAATTTGAGTAAGAAAAGATTTCAGTCCTCCAGCAAGTTTACACACTAGTATTAGGCACAAGAGGAAGAATGTAAAAATAAGAACCAACTTTTATTTGTGGAACAAATGATGGAAAAGGATATTTAAGAATAAAATGCACTGGGGCACCTGGGTGGCTCAGTCAGTTAGGCGTCCAACTATTGGTTTCTGCTCAGGTCATGATCTCACGGTTCGTGAGTTTGAGCTCCACGTCGGGTTCTGCGCCGACAGTGTGGAGCCTGCTTGGGATCCTCTCTCTCCTTCTCTCTACTCCTCCCCCACTTGTTCATGCTCTCTCGCTCTCAAAAATAAATAAATAAATAAACATATGGGGCGCCTGGGTGGCTCAGTTGGTTGAGCGTCTGACCTCGGCTCAGGTCATGATCTCGCAGTTTGTGAGTTGGAGCCCCGCGCCAGGCTCTGTGCTGACAGCTCAGCCTGCTTCAGATTCTGTGTCTCTCCATCTCTCGGCCCCTTGCCTGCTCATGCTGTGTCTCTCTGTCTCTCAATAATGAATAAATGTTAAGAAAAAAATTTTTAAAAACATAAAAAAAGAATAAAGTTCACTTGCGAATAAACTCATTGACTCTTTTGTTCAATAAATTATATAATCCACAGTAGATGTCAGCAAAGTTTTTCTGCTTAGGGCCAGATAGTTCATGTTTTTGTGCTGGAGGTATTAGCCACTGCAATTAGGCAAGAGAAAGCAATAAGAAGCATAAGAATTGAAAAAGAAAGAGGTAAAATTATGTTGAGTTGCAAATAAGATTATCTATCATAATAAAGATGGAAAAGAATCAATGAAACACCTCTACAAACAATATGAGGATTTAGGTTATAAAATTATAACTTCAGCAAGTTATAAATTTAGCATAAAAAGCCAATAACCTATAGAGATATAGATATGTAGATATATATACACAAACAAAAGCATAGCAAAAGAGAAGAATGCATTTACAATGGCAAAAATGAAAACAAAATACCTAGGTGCAAAATTAGCAAGAAATATCCACAACCTATATCATAAAAATTATACTTCTAAAAGAGACAGAGAAATCTTGAACAAGTGGAAAGACATACCGTGTACTTGAATAAGAAGACTCAACATCATAAAATTGTTGGTTCTCCCGAATAAATAAAGTTAAATTGTCAACAACAAGAATGCTATCATTTTTTCCCCCTGAGTATAGAAAAAGTCCATTTGGAAGAACAAACAAGCAAAAAATAAGCAGGAATGTCATGAAAAGAAAGAGTATGAGGAGGAAACTAGGCATATCAGATATTAAAATGTACAGTAAGACCTTCATAATTAAGCCATCTTGATATTGGCAATGGCAAAGGGACAGGATGGAAAAATCTGGAAACAAATCCACTCACATGTGAAATTTATAGCAAATAAATATGGTAAGTACATATAATTTAGTATAATAAGGGTAGCATTTCAAATCATAGGGGAAAAGATGGACTATTGAAGAAGCAATAATGGGATAACTGGATAGCCATATGGAAAAAGATGAAATTAGATCCATTCCTCACAGCATATGCCAGGATACATTCCAAATGAATAGAGATTTAAATGCCAAGTAATCAAATCACAGAGCACAAAAAGAAAACACAAGTGAACTCCTTTATAACCTGGGAATGAAGAAAGCTTTCCTAAGACTCATAATCCAGAATCAATAAGGCAAAAAAATGGCATATTTGGTTATATATAATAAGAGAAAATATTTGCACATGAATACATATATGCGCAACATATTGGGGGAAAGGCCAATTACATTGAGAAAAATATTTTGCACTTATTAAAGATAAAATATTATTTCTGTCAATATCCCAAATCTGCAAAGAACTTCTAAATAGAGCAAAAAAGGCAGCAACCATAAAGTGGGCTGGAGAAATGAATAAATACTACACAGAAAAAGAAATACAAGTGGCTCATAAACACAGGAAAGTTTATTCAATTTTACTAATAGCAAAATAAATGCACAATAAAACTACATTGAGATGCTATTTCTCTCCTATCAGATTGGCAAAAATCCAGCAGTTAGACAAGCAATCCTGTTGGCAAGGCTGTGGGGAAACAGCATGCTAATATATTGCTAAAAGGAATGAAAGATGGTACAACTTCTGTAAAGGGGAATTTGGAAATATTGAGCAAAATGGCATATGCACTTACCCTTTGACCCAGCAATCCTACTTTTGGGACTCTATCTTCAAGATGCATTGGCAAAATCATTAAGATATAGTCACAAAGCTAGTAATTCCAGTATTGTTTAGTAGGAACAAACCTGGAAGCAACTCAAATGCAGTTATAGGGGACTACCTGGATGAATTATGGAACATCTACTCAATGAAGTATTATGCAGGTGTAGAAAGGAGTAGAAATGTATCCAAATCCAACTATGGCGTTACCTCCATGGTATAATGTTAGGTAAAAAACACAGGATATGGGGCGCCTGGGTGGCGCAGTCGGTTAAGCGTCCGACTTCAGCCAGGTCACGATCTTGCGGTCCGTGAGTTCGAGCCCGGCGTCAGGCTCTGGGCTGATGGCTCAGAGCCTGGAGCCTGTTTCCGATTCTGTGTCTCCCTCTCTCTCTGCCCCTCCCCCGTTCATGCTTTGTCTCTCTCTGTCCCAAAAATAAATAAACGTTGAAAAAAAAAATTAAAAAAAAAAAAAAACACAGGATAAAGAGAAGTAGGTATGGTTTACCATCTTTTCTCTAAGAATGGGAGATATGGATGCATGTCTATCTGTCTGTCTGTATACCCTTTTTAAACACTATAAACATAAATCATAAAATAAATTAGTTTTCTGTGGAGAGGGAGTGGGAGGCACAGAAATCCTCAAGACGGTGGCTAGGGTTCTTGAAATGTATCTTGTAGTCTTGATTTTGGAATCATGTAAATATTTTTCATAACAAACTTGAAGAAAAAAGCAGCCCTAAAAAGTAAAAGAAAAAATGAAACAAAGGAACTGAAATGTATATCCAGTTGGTGGTGTAAACATATACAGAATTAACCAGGTGACATTAAAGTATATTAATTGTAAATTTTTATTGGGAAACACCATAAAGACAAGAGAACTGCCTTGCCCTGTCAAAATAGAGAAAATAGTATTGGTGCTAATGCTAATTTTGCTATGCTGAGACTGTTGGGATTAAGCAGCTGACAATTGTGATTTTCAGATGAAGCAAAAATCATATGGTCCCAAGGTTGAATTGTAGTGTAATAGTATTAATTTGAATTGATGTATTTTATATACAAATGTCTGTATCTATATGAATTTGTATGTGTACATATATGTATCAGTATTTTTTTGTGTGTATACGTATATTTATTTCATAATAGAAAATGTAATAGAAAAAAATATATATATATCCTAGCTCTATCCACTTAAACAACAGAAACTAAAGATGAATCTAGAGCAAAGAGCACCTCTATTGCCTGGCATCACAGTCCCTAAAAACCTTTCAGTCACAAAAGGAACCAGGACTTTGGGGATAAATGGCTTATTCCAAGTCTGGGCAGGAGATGTACAATTTGACATTGGAACTACCGAAGACAGCTGTCAAAAATGACAGGGATGTATTGAGATCACTAAGATGCCAATTTGAAGAGGTGACCACTGGCCCAAGATGGGACAATATGAACAGCAATAAAGGTAATAAGAAAATTGATGGAAACATATCAGGTATGTTTAAATCCATGATTACATAATTATAATTAGGAGGACGCTCATCGGTTACCTTCGTAGGATGCCAGGAGAAGAGCTCCTTGTTTCAGAAAATGGGAAATAAAGGGAAATAACTGAGCATGAATCCTGTCTCTTCTCCATGAGTTGTACCTCAGTCTAACCTGGTTGTTGATCATGAAGTTCCTCTTTGTTTTTAAAATGTTTATTTATTTTGGGGGGAGAGGGACAGAGAGAGAATCTCAAGTAGGCTCCGTGCCATCAGTGCAGAGCCTGACCCGGGGCTCAATCCCATGAACTGTGAGATCGTGACCTCACGGAAATCAAGAGTTGGCCTCTCGACTGACTGAGCCACCCAGGCACTCCAGGAAATTCCTCTTTATAGAAATCCTCTTTGAAGAAGGAATGTTCTAATATATTAGACAGCACCATCTTGATGAATGAAATGAATGAATTAGATCTCAGTGGTACTAGATGGATGTCTAGATGTTTGGTGGCTGCCAACATGACCAAGGAAGATGACCAGGTATTATGCCCCACTCAATGGAGTTCTGCACCACTGCTCATAAAGGAGCAATGCCACAGAAGTCAAACTTGGATCAAATCAAGCCTCAGGTACAACTACCAACTTACAAGAAATACACATTAAATGACACCAGAAAAATCTACACTGTGGGAAACTCTTTAGGCAAAATCCAATTTCTTCAACAACAAAAACCATTAAAAAGTAAAAGGGAAAGATGGAGTAAGAACCTATAGATTTAAAAGAGACAACTCAAATAATGGTAATGGGTGGGTCATTTTGGACCCCGGTTCAAAGATGCAAAATTTAAGAAAAAATTTTTACAACATAATTGGGGAAATGTGATCACTGACTGAAAATTAAGCAATATTAATGGCTACATGTTAACTTTTAGTTTTCTGATTGTTTTTAAAAAATAAGTCGATTTTTCAGAGACACATGCTGAAATATTTTTAGGTGAAATGATATGATTTTTGAGATTTGCTTCAAAATAATCTGGAAGGGCAAGAGTAACGGTAGCTTGTAGATAAAGCAGAATGGGGCATGTGTTCATAAATGTGGAAATCTGGGGAGGAGTAAGTACATGAAGATTCATTTTATCATTCTCCCCACTTGTGTATTTTGATGTTTTCTATAATAAAAAATTATTTTAAAGACATATTTCCCCCAAGGGGTCCCTGGGTGGCTCAGTCAGTTAAGTGTTTGACTTTAGCTCAGGTCATGCTATCGCGGTCCTTGAATTGAAGCCCCATGTCAGGCTCTATGCTGACAGCTTGGAGCCTGGAGCCTGCTTCAGATTCTGTGTCTCCCTCTCTCTCTACCCCTCTTCTCCTCCCCGTTCAAAAATAAATAAACATCAAAAAAATTTTGAGCGCCTGGATGGCTCAGTCACTTAAGCGTCCAACTTCGGCTCAGGTCATGATCTCAAGGTCTGTGAGTTTGAGCCCTGCCTTGGCCTCTGTGCTGACAGCTCAGAGTCTGGAGCCTGCTTTGAGTTCTGTGTCTCCCTCTCTCTGTCCCTCTCCCTCTTATGCTCTGTCTCTCTCTCTCCCTTTCAAAAAATAAACATTTTTAAAAATTAAAAATAAATATATATATATTTCCCCCTGAGGTTCAATAATGGAGTTCTGTGTCTCCCTCTCTCTCTCTGCCCCTCTCCCCACCTGTGCTCTGTGTCTCTCTCTTTCAAAAAATAAGTAAACATAGGTTCGATAAAGCTCTTTCATTATGGATTTTTAAAAATGGGGCCTATAAAGATTTTTATTTTTCCTGGTAAGATTTTCACTCTAATATAAGGACATGTATGTATATGTGTGCATATATAATATGTATCACATATACAGGACATGAGTGTGTCTGTGTCTGTGTCTAGCAGTATATTCTGCTAACCATCTGCCTTATGACCTGCTGCCTGGGCCCCTTCTATGCTGAGGACTCAGGACCTCATACCACTGTCCCTTCCAGCCCCCAGAGTCTGTGGTCAGCATCGCAAAAGCCATGAAATGAACAGGCAGGGTTTTAGTACAAGGCCTTCCCTTGGGCTCAGCCTCTGTTCACAACTATTTCAACAGTTTTCAGTGCAGTAACTGGTTGAAATGAACCGTACTATCCATCCATTTGTTAAGTATAAAATACATTTGGATTGGTAGTTTGGCAGAATTGATGGATTGGTTTGTTAATACTGCACAAAAAGATACATCCATAGTCAGCCAGGCACTTAGAAATATTACCAAAGTACTGACACATAGCTCTCCGATGCAAATTCTTCTTAGAACAAACATTGTTATTGTCAGTAATTCAAATGCCCAGTTTCAAAAAAAAAAAAAAAAAAAAAAAGCAATACATGTGCCGAGCTGTTGCATTTATGGAGAGCTGAGGATTAACTTCCTCCATGTTAGTAGACTTCCACATTTAACATTGCATCTACTTCCAGAGCCAAGGTCTCCGATTCATCATAGCTCTTTACTTAAACTTCACCACAAAAACAGCTTCCGTCTTGACAAGAAGAGGAGTCAACTGGGAAAGCTTTCTCTCTCATTTGTCACCATTAATATCACCTTCAAAATACTTGAGCCTCACAGGAACCCCACCAAAGTGAAAAGTGTTTTATGCCAATGCTATTATCAGCATTGGATACATTATTGACTGTGATTCAGAGGCACACGAAATTAGAAACTTGTGAAGGAGGAAATTTATTAAATAACTAAAAATAGGATTTGCTCTTTTAGGGCCTATTTTTCAGAGAATGGGAAGGGTTCTTTGTTCCTCAAAGCTGTTGGTAAATGCAGCACCGTTTATAGGATGAAATAAATAATCCCCCATTTTACTCAGAACCTCTTGTAAGGGCAAACATGGAGGTTTAGCAATTCAAATGTGCTCATACACCAGGAACTGTGTGGCGCACTCATGCTTTCCCACTGATCCTACCTATGGCCCATTAGGCCCAGCGCCCTGTGTCTGGAGCCGTGAAGGAGTGTAGATGTCCTCCGGCACGCCCAGAATCTGCTGGGTCTTCTCGGCCTTCTCCGTCCGTGTTCTCAGAGAAACATCAACAGTGGTTCATTAAGTCTCTATTCGGAATTGCAGACAAAACCTAAATTACGTATGGATGTCAAGTCTGCAAATAAGCGCAGGCACGGCAGACCCTGCGAAAGCTGAACTGGATACAGAAAAGGAGCCCTGTAATCTTTAATATTTTTAAAAGTTAATCAAGGGCTCGGGAAATGCTTCAAATGCAAAGCATGGGAACTGGTGCCATCTAATCACAGCCCACCACAGCGGCCAGGCAAAACTCTCCCCAAATGCCTCCAATTTAGACAAGAGGGACCACCAGGAAGGGGGAACATTTCTGCCTTCACGCCCGTTCAATTCTTGGCCTTGTTTCTGGGCCTTCCAACGAGCATATCAATTAGTAGCTCCAATTGTGAGGGTGGTTGTTTTTTTTGTTTGTTTTTTTGTTTTTGTAATTCAAACACCTGTCCACTAGAAACTGGATGGAGGCCACTGAACAGTTGTCAGATGGTAACTGTAATGTTTATAGATCCAATCCATAGATCTGCCTCCATGTTGCACAAAGTGCCAAAAAGTTATATAGCCAGACATCTGGCAACTGGAAGACTGTCCATCTCTTTAGCACTCCGCCTAACCCTCAAAGTTCTATTTGTGCGTGCTAGGCCGGCCCCGGGAAAGCAAAAGTTATTTTAAAATCGTTATACCTCCCTCATTTCTGCCCACAGAGTCGTAGCTGCAACTTCTGGTGACTTACTTTCTGCCAGTGCTGTAGTCACACCAAGAGAGAAGACAGAGCTCCCAGACCCTCGGCTTCCCATGTCTGTTTCTGCTAAGCTCTGCCTATTACTCGGTCGGGCCAGACACAATCAAGTGGGCTGTCTGGTTCTCCCCAGTGCCTACGTTGTTTTCAGAAAGTAATCTGAGTATTTGGAGGAGCGTTCAGATTCATTGAAGCTTTTGGGGACCAAATAGTGCTTTGTAGGAAATGTACTCCAAAGAGTCCTGACAAGCCCACAGAAGTTGACGTACTTTGCCACCTTCTACATTTTTACTAGGGAGGGACTGAGACAAAGAAAGAATAGAGTAGGCACATCCTGTCCATGTGTCTTCAATGATAATTGATAGCCTGGAATATGGTGGAGGGATGGTGAGGCTGCAAAAAGTGGAACATATGTTAATTACTGATGGAATTCTATAGCTTCCCACAAAAGGCACCTCTATTTTTTTTCTTCCTCGGATCCATTCATTTAGCAAGCGTTTACAGGCTACATTTGTACACGTGTTCCTGGGAATTCTGTACTGAGTTATACATGGAAATATTAGACAATAGATGTCTTTATAATGGGAATTCTGACTTTTGAGAGTTTAGGGGGAAAACCCTAATTCAACATCACCTTTGCTGTGTTTCTAGCATTTTGTATACAGTCTCTAATTCTGTGATGTTCCTTTACAACTGAGAACAGACAGAAGCAGCTCCTTCCATGACCGGAGAGTCACCACTCTCTGCAAGCCCGATTCCTTCTTTCACATTTCTTTCCAGTTTCTTAGGATCTCTACTCTGCCCCAACTTCATCTCTTCGGGAAGCGTTTATGGTACCCACAGGCCACTGACCAGACCTGCTAGGGGCATTAAGGGTTAACAGTATTTTTATTACAGATGAGGACAGGAAGGATCTGGAGAGAATCCCCTCAGGTAACACGCAAGGGGAGAGGCCCGATGTTTTGGCTATTTGCCATTAAAGCTCATTAAAATGACTCCATGGCTATGTCTAAGTCTAATGAATAATTAATGCTAAAACGTTAAGGGCTTCAGAATCTTAATAGTGACTGTGACAGAAGGCATGAGGACCAGACGCTATGGCTGTCCAGTCACGCCTGTTCTTGGCTCTCTTTTGCTTCTTGCCCTCAACAGTGGGGTTTAACCTCACTCTCTCATGTGGCAATCCATGACAGTCCCTCAGAGGTGACTTCAAGCATTTTTAAAATATTTACGTGAGAGGGAAGAAGTACAGGCTCATTTTCCAAGTCTGTACTCTAGCTTTCAAAATGACTCAATAACATGAGGAGAACTTAAGCTCAAGCCTTTGGGTATCAACCAAAAGATACCTCAGTGAGTCAGTATTTATAAATAGAATAGAAATTAGGGGCCCCTGGGTGGCTCAGTTGGTTGGGCATCTGACTCTTGGTTTTAGCTCAGGTCATGATCTCACAGTTTATGAGACTGAGCCCTACGTCGGGCTCTGTGAGGTCCACGCAGAGCCTGCTGGGGATTCTCCCACCCTCCCTCTCTTTACCCCTCCCCTGCTCATGCTCACTCTCTCTCTGTCTCTCAAAATAAGTAAATAAACTTTAAAAATATCGACATATGTTCTGGGTCAATTATAATAATGGGGGTCTCAGTTTTTCTATCTCCGTATCTGGACCGTATCTCCAAAATCAGTAATTATTCTAGCTACCGAAGCATTTTTCTGAATGCTTATAACTCAAAAAGGCACTGGCACTCATACGTCAGCTTCTACAACTCCTCAGTTGGTGGCAGTGACATCTCATTCCACTTATAGCAGGGTTGCAAAGATTAGCTCACGCTACAACGCCTGTGTTAGTGGGGAATATATCTTTGTTGATGAGGTTGAGCCCTCTCTCCCTCCTCTTCCCCTTCCACCACCACCCCCCTCTACAATGCCCTGAGCTGGAAAAATGGTGTGCTTTGACTTTGACTTTTCCTATGTTATATTTTCTTACTACTGTGGAGCCATGGAGTAGGCTCACCTGACACTGGGAGATAAGGGAATTTAGAAAATCTGCTCTCAAGACAACAGCCTGACTTGTGAGGCTTTAGTCTGACTTACTTTGAATTTCAAAAGCCGAATATTGCCTACATTTTTGCCTTCACATTCCTCCAGTAAATGTTATAATCTACCCCCCAAAAGATGGTTGTCTGATTGAGAAAAATCCTGCATTTAGAAAGGTAAAGAGGAAAGCAACAAAAACCAATTAACCCTCTTACACACGTATTGCTATAAGACGACTCACATGCCCTTCCATTAAAAAATGCACAACGTAGCATTGGGATTTGGTGCCGAGATGCATTGGAAAATGATCATTAATTTCTGCTCCTTTTCAGGGAGACTTTTGATGACCTATATCTGGCATTCTTTATAAGTAGAAAGGTCAGGGGACATTATAGAGAAGCAAAGCAGGAACACAAGAGGCATTTTACAATTTTGTAGACAGAGAAAAACTAACATCTTTTTCAGCAACCAGTGAATATACATGTATACATACACACACACACACACACACACACACACACACACGCTGGCCAAGGAAACAGTTAAGCCTAATTATGATACCCATCCCTTATTTTTGAGTAAGTGCCATTGAGGAAGAAATTATTCTAAATAGACAATAAGACAAATGAGAAAAAAAGAGCTTGAAGATCTAGGAAGACTTTCAGATGTCATTTTTTTTTTTGATAGCCTCTGGAACTTTCCTTTTCTACTTAAAATTTTTACTCTGTTTTTGTGTCAGTATTGTATGAAAACGTTATCATCCAAAAAATTTATATATATCATATATATATACATTGATATACCATATCATATATAATCATATAATATACATAATATACATGGAATATATTACATACAATATAAAGATATCACATATATGTATAATTTACATATTAATATGGATTATACATATTATATCCAAATTATATATATGTATCTTTGGATGAAATTTCTCACTCGGCAAGACTTTAATCTCCCAGCAGGCATACTTTCAGAAAGCCACTTCTGAACCAGAACTGTGTTCCTTTAAAGAATAAACTTAAACTTCACTTTTAAGTTAATGAAGCAAAACCCGGTCATTTGGTCTCTGTTAGGCTAGGGAAATCTGGAGACACTTCCTCAAACAGCAGAGAAACCATCATTCATTTCAAGATAAAATTCAGCTAGTTTATACTTGTTTCCAGTGAATACCAAGTGACAGTGGTGTCTGTCCATCTGTTTCTGTGCAGCAAGAGACAGGAACAGGAAGAGACGGTGGGAATCCCTTCATTTAAGCTCATGAGTCTATCTACATAAATGTATAATAGGGAGGGTGGGAGGATTTTGAGAAGCAAGTCTATAAGTGGGTTAATATCCAGCAATACTAAAATCCCCAAGTGGCAAAATCCTTCACATGTTTTAACAAGTCTATGAGGTCCTAAGACCCTCTCCAGCTCAGGAGCAGGCCCTCTGAAAGTTGTGCACAAAGTCACAGGCAGGAGTTTTGCTTGAAGGGAGAGCCCGTAGCTTTCATCAGATGCTGAAAGAGTGTGAAACCACCTCTGAAAGGTTAAGAACACTTTTTTAGGATAAAGACTGGGGTATAATAGAAAGGTAATAGAGGTCACTGACAACCATCGACTGCTTGCCGTGTCTCAGTACCTGCAGAGCCCATAGTCCCCCAAGTGGGCTGCCCACACCCCAGGAAACTACCCAATGAGATATGGGCAGAAAACATGGAACATCTATTTATATTTCTGTTGATCATAACAAAGAGAAGATTTAGCATGCCTGGTGTTTAATAATATGGATTAGCTCCAGCACCCCCTCTCAATCCATATGTTTAGGTTAAGGGGTCCTGAAGAGGGGTGGGGCTCCACAACATGCAGGGCTTCTTGGCAGTGGCCCCATCATTTTCCAGTTTATCATGACTTATAATTTCCATGACATAAGTGGATTTACAGGCTGCATTCTTTAGACTTTTTACATTTTGTCACGACATAGATGTGACGGGTGAAATGTTTGGGACCACACAGAGGTCCTCACATTATCTCCTGGAAGTGTGTCTTTTTTTTTTTTTTTTCTTTTTTTTCAACGTTTATTTATTTTTGGGACAGAGAGAGACAGAGCATGAACGGGGGAGGGGCAGAGAGAGAGGGAGACACAGAATTGGAAACAGGCTCCAGGCTCTGAGCCATCAGCCCAGAGCCTGACGCGGGGCTCGAACTCCCGGAACGCGAGATCGTGACCTGGCTGAAGTCGGCCGCTTAACCGACTGTGCCACCCAGGCGCCCCTGGAAGTGTGTCTTAAGAGTTACTGAGCTGAACATTTTTAAACAAAGATATATGTCTCATATTTGCTCGGTTTTTTTAGTCTGTCAATAATATGCTATCTAGAGTTTTTTCTTCTTTTTTGTTTTCAAATCAGCACACTTTGTCTGTACTTTGCAGACAAATGTGACCAAACAATGAGAGAGAAAATAGATGTTTTTCAAAAAGAACTCTGGTATGGAAAGAGCATTTTTAAAAAGGATGTCAGAAATGTTTTCATTATTACAGGGTTTTTTTTGGTAAAAATATTATCTGTTACCTACAAAAGTTTTTCAGTCTAGAAACAAACCCAGAAACACAATATTCTTGTTCATTTATAAAGTTTCAAATGAAGAGATTCAGTGTTTTGAACCTGTTCAGTACAACAATGGTTTCTGATTAGTTTCGAAAATAACTAACTAAAACCAGAGAAGATAAACATTTCCTGAGTTTCAACAAGGTTTTCCATAATTGTCATATAGTTTGCAAATTTTAATAGGTGGTAGCCAGAAATTTATGTCTTTCATTTGGACGTTTATATCTTAGTGAAATATGTATAAAGCTGTGATGGTCAGTCACTAAGACAAAGTAGAAACAGACCTGCAAATTAATTACATCACTTAATTACTAAAAGCAAGATTTTTAGAAAAATGAATCATTTTAATCACATTGCTCTCATAATAATATTAGTTCAACATAATAATATAAAATGTTATTTTAGCAAAAATTTTCTCTGAGTGCAAAAATGTGTTCTGTATTACTAATGAAACAGAATGAAAGTATTTTTTAGTATTATTTATTTCAATCATTTAAAATTTCTATTTTTTGTATATGTTTTATAATGTGTATAATAGTTTAGTGGCATGCAATTTAATTTAGAAATGTAGAAACATTTTATACATTTATTAAGACATGCAGGCTCAAATGCTTTTACTGATGAGGAACAACATCAAAGAGGTTGGGACTGATGCTGTAAGCCTTTGATATATGTTTTCCTAATCAGTCCTCATAACAACCCTGTGAAAGAAGTATTGTTATCATTCCAATTTTACAGATTAGAAAGGGACCAGAGGGGTGCCTGGGTGGCTCAGTCGGTTAAGCATCCGATTTCGTCTCAGGTCATGATCTCACAGCTTGTGAATTCGAGCCCTGCCTTGGGCTCTGTACTGGCAGCTCAGAGCCTGGAGTCTGCTTTGGATTCTGTGTCTCTCTCTCTCTGCCTCTTCCCCAGATCACACTCTGTCTCTCTCTCACACACACACACAAAAATAAATAAACATTAAAAAAAGAAACGAACCAGAGACTTTCAATAGCTCAGCAGCTTGCCCGTAATCACAGAGTACGTGGATGACTGATTGGAAATTTGTAAGCCCTCGCATCTGATGTCAGACCCCATGTTCTAACTATTCTACTTCGAGCAACGTCTTAGTAGGTGATGTGCTTAAGACCCTAGACAGGCTCAAAGTCAAGTCAAGTGGCAGTTGACAATAGTTTACATTGCTTAAATGTCAAATTTTACTTAGGAGCGTGTTTCTTCACATCTTACTCTAATTGTATATCAATATTTCAGGTTAAGGTTAAGGTTATTTGTGGGTTGGGAGGTAGGCTAATTATTTTTTCTGCTAACCTCTCTTATGGGAAAACCTATAGTCTGGAACACAAGGCACTAACCAAAGTACCACATAACGGCCACTGGCAGCGTGTCGTAATTGCAAGCAAAGAACTTCAGAGAAAATAGTTATTTCATTATTACCCATGTAAACTCAAGCTCCCAAAAGTGACAGCAATATAGCCAACTTATAAATTTTGCAGCCAACTACAGCATTGATTGGGAGGGTAGCTTCTGACTGGGTCTTTGTCCTATCAAAAACATTTCCACAACCTTTTATACAATTTATGTGCAATGTATAGGAACTTCTGAAACTTGGGCTCCTCTGTGATGGGCAGTGATAACTGCAATGGGGCCGTTATTGTCCATCATGTCAACGAGTGCTCTTTAACAAGGAGATTACTGGCAAGAGGGAGCATAATGACAATGGGGAAAATGTTAAAATGTTACTATCTATCATGTCAGCTCACTGTCCACTGCCTGACTAAGGTCGGCTTGTTACAGAATCCTCATAGGCTAGCAAGCTGAGGCCACATATCTCAATGAAATAACCCCGTCATTTTTATTTTATTCTTATTTTCAAAATATACCCAAAGGCTGCCAGCACTCTAATGTGTCAAGGTTTCAGGCAGCAGTGAATTTCCGTAGCAGTTATAAGACTCTGAAACAGGGTCTTATAATGGAAAAACTGACAGACCCTTAACTATAGCAGCACTAACAGGAGTCACTATGATAAAAGCTAGCTGAATAAACCACAATTTGGCCCAATTACGTAGGGCTGCTACAGTCTCCAATAAGCCTGATGTTCATTCCGACCTAATAATTCGTGCACTTCAGGTTGAATGTATTGTCAGTTTCTAAATGGGTTCCTTCTTCCCTGAATGTAGGCTGTGTGGTGAATCCAGGTGCCTGGGTTTGACAGTCAGGTGCCTATGTCTGGGAGACTAAATCAGCAGGTACACAGTAAGACTTGTCAGAGAAGGAGGAAAGAGCAAGTGGTGGATCACGGGTGAAAAGTCAGCTCTTCTCCGGTCGGCATTGCCAGTGGACAGCCATAGCCAGCAGGCATAAAAAGGCAGTCAAATGGTGGCTGATAGAGAAGAACGGCAGCCAGCATATGCAATTAGCAACTATACATTTATACAGCCTGGGGTCAGGCATGGTGTCAGCCTCCAGGGGAATGACATAATTATTCCCTTTAAGGAGCTTATAGTTTAATGAGAGATAAAAATGTCAAGAAATAAACACAAATGGTGTGTGTGTGTGTGTGTGTGTGTGTGTGTGTTGCTTTCCACTGGACCAAGATAGGACGGGAGTGAAGAGTACCTTGACTCTCATATACCACTTACTACCACATCATCCATCTAGCCATCCACCCAACCACCCACTCCTCTATCCATACATTCATTTGACATTGTCTTATGTGTTGAGCCCTGTTTTCTTCTAGTGCTCAACACCTTCTCCTTCAAATCAGGATCTCTTCTCCCAGCCTTCCTATTCCTGTTTGGTATTCTTCCATTCACCCCTTCATTTCTGCCACCTCTACGTGCTGAGTCTTCCTTCAGAGTCTGGTTGGTTCCATTCCTTCCTTCCCATTCCCATAGCTGCCAGCCCCATCCAGGCTCTCAGATGATGAGTGCCTTGTGCATATATATGCTCAGTGTTTGGCTTGGAATTGAATTAGCTTACACACTGACCATTAGTGATCTGGTCTCTCTGCTTCCTGTCACTCTTTATCACATCATCTCACTTCATTTTTCTACATTCTGCTTTTGATGGTTTAATAATCAGTTCCATGTGTTTAGAAACCTTATCTTGTCCACTGCTGACAGATAAACTCCATGCCTAAATGGATTGTATGCTTTTTTATTCATGTCAGTAAATATTGAATGAATGAATGAGTGAATGAATGAATGAATGAATGAATGTTTTCTCAAAATTCAGTCTGGCCTCATCTCTTACATGAAACTTTCCATGACCTCCCTTTCCCAGCTCTGAATATTTTAAGCACACTTCCTCTGTGTTCCAGTAACACCTATAACATAACTCTATCAAAATGCTCACAAAACACATTCTAAACATGATTTACTTGTCAATCTGCCACACTTGTCTTAAGAACCTGAGGGTGAGAATGTTCTCTCCCATTTGACTTTGTATCCGAAGTGCCTGTCACAGACTGAAGTACATACTTGTTAACTGACTTATTAAATAAGCAAATAAATAAATGGGTTACAGGAATAACCATGAGCTGCCATCATATGTAAAAACTCTGGCTACCAGGATAGTTAAAGAGTAGAAAATGTCATCACTTTTGATCAATTTGGCTGTCACAACTATGAAGTTTCTTTGAATGTAGACTTGCTATTTTCAACAGAAGAAACACAGAAACTTGGATCGACACCTGTTTTTTTCCAATTTTTAATTTAAATTCTAGTTAGTTAACATATAGTGTAATATTTGTTTCAGGAGTGGATCGACACCTGTTTTGACTCAGACCAGGAATAAGCCTGAGACCCAGAGTGTGATAAATTCTCTGCATCACCATATACCCAAGGTCTTTCAACCACAGTTTTGTGTGAGCCATTCCTAGACCCTCAGGTTCAGGAGTGCCCTTATGAAAGTACTGGCACATGGAAGGAGGAGGGATCTATGGAAGATGTGTTGCCTTGAGAACAGTGTAGTTGACTAAAAGGACATAGACTTGAGTGGCTGTTCACAGTTTACTAGCGTGATATCTGTGGCTTTTGTGTCCTTCTATTTGGCTCATGGTGTTGACCATAGATTTTGTTAGACTAGAGTTAGTAACCAGAGGTAAAACCTTCCAAGACAAGATCTCAAGGATGTGCATGTGACTTGTACTTATGTGAAAGCTGTTCTTTTTTCCTTTATTTATTTTCTTAGTCTTCCCCTTTCTACCTCTCAATCTCTTTCTTGTAATACTCCATTATTGAATATCTAATATATTTTGGGCTCAGGGCTTGGTCATATAAAGAAAAATTATGAGTATTTGCTCCCAAGAAGTGTATTATCCAGTTGGAGAACTAATTAAGTACACATTCAATAATAATTCAAGTATGTGCAGTTAGAGTGGTTCTGAAGAGCTATAGTTCAGTTCACAGATATTTTGTGAGCACCCGCAAGAAGGAGGCACATGATGGGCATTGAGAATATAATGGTAATTAAGGCGCAATCCCTGATCACCATATTAGTTTCCAGCCTATTGAGGAAGATTGACATATAAATACATTATTATAAAATTAGTAGTGTTAAGAAAAATGTTCTAGAAGGATAGGTGAGTAGCATGTTAGTCAATTGGGGGTTCAGAAATGGCTTTCTAAAGGGATGACTCCTGAGTGGAGCCATTGTTGTTGTTGTTTTTTTAAGTTTTTATTTTAATTCCAATTAGTTGACATACAGTGCTGTATTCGTTCCAGGTATATAATATAGTGATTCAACAATTCCACACAACACCCTGTGCTCATCATGACAAGTGCACTCCTTAATCCCCATCACCTTTTTAACCTACTTCCCCACCCACCTCCTCTCTGGTAACCATTAGTTTATTCTCTATAGTTAAAAGTATGTTTCTTGGTTTGTCTCTCTCTTTTTCCTTTTGCTCATTTATTTGGTTTCTTAAATTCCACACATGAGTGAAATCATATGGTGTTTGTCTTTCTCTGACAGACTTATTTCACTTAGCATTATACTCTCTAGCTCCCTTCATGTCATTGCAAATGGCAAGATTTCATTCATATATATCATATGTTCTTTATCTATTCATATAGGGATGAACACTTGGATTGCTTCCATAGTTTGGTTATTATAAATAATGCTGCTAAAAACATAGGGGTGCATATATCCCTTTGAATTAGTTTTTGTATTCTTTGGGTAAATACCCAGTAGTGCAATTGCTGGATCATAAGGTAGTTTTATTTTTAACTTTTTGAGGAACCTCCATACTGTTTCCCACAATGGCTGCACCAGTTTGCATTTCCACCAACAGGGCAAGAGGGTTCCTTTTTCTCCATCTCCTCGCCAACACCTGTTGTTTTTTGTGTTGCTGATTTTAGCCATTCTGACAGGTGCAAGGTGATATCGCATTGTAGTTTTGGTGTTCATTTCCCTTTTGGTGAGTGATGTTGAGCATCTTTTCGTATGTCTGTTGGCCACCTATGTGTCTTTGGAGAAATGTCTGTTCATGTCTTCTGCCCATTTTTAATGGGGTTCTTGTTTTTTGGGTGTTGAGTTTATAAGTTCTTTAAATTTTTTGGATACTAACCCTTTAATGAGTGGAACCATTGTTGACATAACCTAGCTATCATGAGCGCTCAATATGTGCCAAATATTGTGCTAGACACTCTCCATGTATTAGCTAATTTAATCTTCACAACAATCCTGTAAGGTAGGTTCTATTATTACTTCCATTTAATTAATAAGAAAACTGAGGTATTAAGGGGTTAAGTAACTTGTTCAAGGTTATATAGCTTGTAAGTGTTAGAATTTGGATTCAAACCCAGGCAGTTTGGTTATTGAGTCTGGTGACTGTGCAACATGGCTAATGGCATTCAAAAACACCTCAAATAAAATTGCGAGGCAGAGGCAAACAATAATCTGGAAAAATGTTTTCAACACACAATTGCATTAATGTTACAAAAAATTTTCAGATTACTTTTAAAGAATTAAACATTCCTACAGAGAAATGGAAAGAACATTACAAGGAAACTCCAAAAGAAGAGATATAAAAGATCATCAAATATATAGAAATGTTTACTCTTACCAAAAAGACACACAAAATAAAACAGGAACTCTATTTTACCCACAAAATATCATTTAATTATTGCTACAGCTTCCTGAAAAAAATTGACAATGCATCAAAACCTTAAAGTGTATATCTTTTGGTTCAGCAAATACACCTTCAGGAGTTTCTATAAAGGAAATTAAAATTCATGTTCAAACAATTTTATCAATAAGGCTATTCATCACAGCGATGTTTATAACTAGTAAAATTGGGAGTAATGTAAATATCCAACAATGGGGGATTGATTAAATAAATTGTAGTACTGTCCCACAATAGACTTCTATGTAGCCATCACAATGTAATACTGAAACATAAAACTAGACGAAATAGGAAGTTATTCATGATTTATATTTATTTAAAAAAAATAAAGTTATAAAATAATAAAAAATATTTCCACTTTTATAAAAGCTACATTTAATTATAGAAAAAATGTCAGTATTGCTCATCTCTGGGTAATGATAAAATGGTAGTATTTTTTGATCTTCATTTTGTTGATCTGAATTTCCTAATTGAAATGTATTGTCTTTGTAATAAGGGGAAATGAGCAAAAAACTATTTTTTTAAGGTGAGTTATGTGATGAGAAAAGGGAAGACACATAGGCAGAGGAAATAGTACAAACAGTACGGCTTGGTGCATATGGTGGGGGAGGGGAATAAATGCAGTTTTTGAGAAAAAGTAAGAGACATAGCAGTGACCCCGCGTGCCAAGCTAAGGAGCACAGGTCAGTTCTGAAGATAAGGAGACAGCGATAGGTGTTGAGCAGGAAAGTGGAGGGAGATGGCCAGAGCTCCATTCCAGAGCAAGTACTCTGCAGGCAGAGTGGTGAGGGAAGGCTTGGTAAGGAGCCCAGGGGTATGGCTTTGCCGCAGTAAGGAAGAGATGGCAGAGGTCTGACCAGGATCAACAATAGCAATAGAGCAGAAGCGACGCATTTGGAGAAACAAAATGTTTAGGAAGTCATTTAGGTAGTTTAGGGGACGAATTCATCAAGACTGTGAATGATTAGGGGGTGACAGAAGAGAAATCCCAATCCATACTTCGATTTTTGTTATAGACACATTGAATCTGAGGTTCCTCTGATATGCAAGATGATGGAATAAACAGTTCAGAATAAGAAGAGATACCTCTAGGGGCACCTGGGTGGCTCACTTGGTTAAGCATCCGACTTTGGCTCAGATCATGATCTCACAGTCTGTGAGCTTGAGCCCTGCATCAGGCTCTGTGCCGACAGCTCAGAGCCTGGAGCCCGCTTCAGATTCTGTGTGTCCCTCTCTCTCTGCCCCTCTCCTGCTCATACTCTGTCTCTCTCTCTCAAAAATAAAATAAAAACATTAAAAAAATGTTAGAAGAGATACTTCCAACATGGGTGATCATGGAAAGTTTTATCTGGAAGATGAAGAAAGGTAGATAAGAAAGAAAATACAGGATAAGTAGAATTGCTAGAGGTCTAGATGCTCTGTGCAAGCAAAGACAGAGGCATGTGGTCTCAGAGTTCAGATTGGCTTAAGAAAGCTTGTGAGGGAGAGTAGTCAAAGATAAATCTGGAAAATCTAGAGCCAGACTAAAAAAACTCTTTTAATGCTGGGGCTTTTAGGTTATCTTTTTTAGGTTATCTTTTTTTTTTCAGTGTGTGTGTGTGTGTGTGTGTGTGTGTGTGTGTGTGTGTGTTTAATGCTACAGAAAATAAAGCATTTTTGAGGCTTTTTGGGCCATAGAAGTTTCACATTCCAAGTAATGCTAACTACACTGGCAATGGTGTTCAACAAAACACAAATATTTATACTCACCACTTTAAAAACACTTCCTGGTTTTAACACGTTGTATGCTTACTCTGAATCAGAAACTGGTCTCATTTATGGTTAAGAATAATTCTCCAAGGAAGACATTATTACCCCTATTTGTAGATGAGGAAATGGAGGTAAGGACAAGTTAATACATTTGCCCAGTTACATAGCTAGCAAGTGGCAGAGCCTGGTTTCAAACTCTGATCAGGTAGACCACATAAGTTCACAGAAGTAACTGGTAGCAATGGGGAAATCTAAGAAGTCCTCTCTGAGACATAAAATTTGAGCTGGAAAGCACACCAGGTGTGTGGAAAGGGCAAGGAGGGAGTAGGGTGTGATAGAAGGTCACAGGGGAAGGCAGGACTGGATGCTCTGGGACACTGAATCGGATGTTGAGTTTGGATTTTACTCAAAGGACAACAGAAATCCACCAGCAGGTCTTGGACATGTGCCATGTCTGTGTGATGTGGTCTGACTCATGATTTTAAAAGATGATTATTAGGGGGTGCCTGGGTGGCTCAGTCGGTTAAGCATCGACTTCAGCTCAGGTCATGATCTTGCAGTCCGTGAGTTCGAGCCCCGCGTCAGGCTCTGTGCAGACAGCTCAGAGCCTGGAGCCTGTTTCAGATTCTATGTCTCCCTCTCTCTGACCCTCCCCCGTTCATGCTCTGTCTCTCTCTGTCTCAAAAATAAATAAACGTTAAAAAAATTTAAAAAAAAGATGATTATTAGGAATTTGCTAGACACATGGGGGAGGGGTGCAAGGAGGGAACTGTATGAAAATGAATAGCACATGGGAAGGTACAACATTGAAAAGAACTCTGTATGGGTAGGATAAAAGGTTCATGTAAAAGAAGGTGACAATGAGGCTGGTGACCAGGATTTTGCAAGATTTTAGCTAAGAGTTTTGAAACTTAGGGAGGGGAACTGAAGAATTTTCAGCAGAGCAATGGACATGGTCAGGTTTGCATTCTAAAGTCTTCCTTCAGCAGCTATGTAGAGAATAGAGGGGCCAACTAGAGGCTGGATGGCCAATAAGCCAGACAGCAAGTGATGAGAGCCAGAGAAGGCAGGGGCAACAAGGAGGTGCAGAGGGAGAGTATTTGAGAGAGATTAAGATGAAAGAATCATCATGATGTCAACTGTGTATATATAAAGAGGAATGCAGGATTTATTCCTGGTTTTCTGGTTTGGCTGACTGGCTGAGTAGATGATGGTGACTGAGAATGTAGGAAGTAGGGTTTCAACAAAAGATGGTGAGTCCAGTTTGGGCACCGTGACTGATTTATTTCGGGGTCATCCAAGTGGAGATGGTGTGGAAACACGGGTCAGGAGTTCAGCAAAGTTATGAGTGAAAGATGAAGATGTGGGGGTTATTAACTACAGGTGGGAACCGGAAACCATGGGTGTGAAGAAGGTCACTCGGCGCAGTGTGGGAAGAGTAGACCCAAGTTACTGAAGGTCACATCCTGGGAGTCATACCAACATTTTTGGATTGAACAGAGGAAAAATGAACTGTGAAGTAGATTGAGAAGGAGTCGGAGAGGTAGGAGGGAACTCTAAAGAAGGGTCAAGTAAAATAAAACGAAAATATGAGTTAGCAGGAGCAATTTGGAAGGAATCAGTAACCCTAGCAGAAGTTTCAATGAGTCGTAGAAACTGTAGGCTGCACATTCTAAATGGTTTAGTGGAATGGGAAGTATATGGAATGGAGGCAAGAAGGAATGTGGAATCCAGGAAAGATGTTTTTCAAAGAAGTAGAAATGCTAAGTGTGATTTTCTGCTTCTAGGTCAGAGTTAACGTGGAGGGAAGGGCTGAATACTGGAGAGCAGTGATTGAAGAGTACCATCCTCTAGAGGGAGGGGAGAACGGATGTTCTGCCACAGGCTGAGAGCCAAGACATGGTGCCTTCTCCAATCTTCTGTTTCATGAGCAGCTTCTTCTATGCATGGATTTTTTGGTCAGCTGGCACAAATTCTGCATATTGACATTTTAGCTTCATTGACTAATACTAATTTCAGTTTCTCTCTCTGTCTCTCTCCCCACTGTGCAACTTCCTCCCAGCCCAGTCAGCTGTAATCCACTGGGGTCACCTCACACATGATGTTTCTCCTTTCAACACCTGTGGGTGGAGGAGAGTTTCCAGAAAAGGCTGACTGCTGAGCTGGTTTTCATAAATATGGTTGAGACGTGCATCTTATCTCTAAGTCCTTATTTTCTGTGAGGTAAGTACTCTCATTGCTGCTTTTCAGATGAAGGGATGGAGGCTCAGAAAAGCTTACTAATTTACTCAAGTTCATGCAGTCTGTAGGGTAACTGAGCTGGGATCAAAGCTCTAGCCCAAAAGCCCACTTACCATGTAGTAGAGGTCATGTTCCAGTGGATTGGGGGTTTGAGGCTGGACACAAGGAAGCCCATGGAGAGGTTCTGCGGAGCCCAGACCTCAAAGGGTAAAGGAGTGGTGGCAGTGGGAATGAAGACATGGATGGAGCTGCATTGGGAAGTAAGCTTTACATGGAAGGTACCAGACTTGGTCATGGAGAGTTGTAGGGCAAACTGCTTGATGACTGTGTCCAAAAATGGCATTACCTGTGCCCCAGATCTTGGTTTCTAAGTAACACATTCCAGCCTTGGCTGAATCCAAAGCTGGGGCAGAGAAAGTACAAGGTGAACCTGGGATGTCTTATTGCGCCAAAAAGCAATGAAGTGCTCAAAGATTAATGAGACCATGTCAAAAGGACACAGGAACCCACAGGAACTGGCTAGGAGGGATCCTCACTGGCCGCATTGGAAACAATTGGAGCAACAAACAAAAGTAAGGGGTAAATAAAACAAAAAGAGTCCATGTATCCATGATGATATGAGGGGAGGGGAAGCAAAAGAAAGGGCAGCCATTTTTTTACAATAAATGTAGAAGATTGATAGAATTAGAACATCACCATTTTGCAGTCTCTAAAATAATAAGTGATTTTAGGCAAGCCATGTCAAAGGATGCTAAAACCATTGGGTGGGTGGTTGTGGGGAATAGAATATTCACACAGACAGAAAGTACCAGCACAGAGTACCTCTTAACTACAAAAGTGCAAACGTATTTTTATACAAGTATCAAATTTAACAAAGAGAAAATGGTCAATATAGACCTCCTTATGTGATGCAATGGAAAGGATATAACATCATTTATGCAATTCTTGCCATGTGCTTAAGCTAGGCCTAAACATGACGAACTAAATCCAAGATATGGGTTAATCAACAATACAATTGGCCTGGACTCTAAAAGTTTCAATATCCTAAAGACAAAATTTTTTTTTTCTTAGGAAGGGAGGGTGACAATTCTTGCTTAAAAGAAACTAAAGAGGCATGATGATGAAATATAAAGAGGGAAACTTAATTGGATCCTAGATTTGTGAAGACTATAAAAGATCATTTTGGGGTAAATGGAGAAATTTGTATATAGATGACATTTTAAATCAATGTTTGGAATTTCTAGTTTTTGTTTGGCATGTAAGGAGCTTGGAAGTCACCACTCCATTCTAACGACAAGGGGACAGCTGAACAAATTGAAAAGTTAACAACTTTTCTTAGATCTCTAAAAGAAGGGAGATCAATGTGCTGCCCCCAAATTGGAGAGTCAGATAGGTAAATACAGAGAATCACAACTTACCAGAACAGGAAACCCATGAGCAGAAACTTCTGCAGAAACCAGGGCTAGGGTAGGAAAACTGGAGCTATAATTGACAAATTGCTGGAGGCTCAATGTGGACAAGTCTGAGAGTCAAAAACTCCAGGGAGTCCTTACACTTTTTTTGAGTTTTATCTGTAGAAGTTCAACTAGGCTTTCACAATGAATATCAGAGAAAAATCCCCCTCTTGCTTCCAGCAAATGGAGAGAAGCAACCATTTCTGAAATATGTCAGAGCATTCCGTTTTTCTTCTTTTACTATTATTTATTTTTAAAGTTTTATTATTATTAATTTTTATTCCAGTATAGCTGACACACAATGTTACATTAATTTCGGGCGCACAACATAGTGATTTGATGAGCTTATATGTTATGCTATGTTCACCACAAGTATAGCTACCATCTGTCCTGACACAATACTGCTGCAATATCATTGACTATATCTTTTATGCTGTGCCTTTTATTCCTGTGACTTATTTATTCTGTTCTTTTGAAGAAAGTTTGTCCCCAGAAGAAACTAGTTAAGCAGAGACTAACCCACTTAGGTTTTATCAGAGCTTACCTAGCTGGAGAAAGGGAAGTACTCAACTCCAGCCTAATCTAGCCATCCCCCACCTGGTGGGGTGGGTGGGAGAGAGTCTCAGAAGCACTTGTGAAGTTCACAGTTCAGAGACACAGGCTCACTAGAAGACTGAGACCTAATCAAAGGGGGTTACAGGATGCTTCCCTCCCACACACCACCACCACACTATTAAAGGCCTAGTTATAGCAGGTCCTTTTACTCAGTACATCATGTCTGGCTATCAGGAAAAAAAATTACAAGACATACTAAAAGGCAAAACACACAGGTGGAAGAGAGCAAAAACCAGAAGCAAACTCAGATATGGCAGGGATGTTGATATTATCCGACTGGAGATTTAAAACAACTCTGATGTGCTAAGGCCTCTAACGGATAAAGTAGACAGCATACAAGAACAGATGGGAAATGTAAACAGAGAGATGAAAATTCTAAGAGTTGGAAAGAAATTCTAGAGATCAAAAACACTCTAACAGAAATGAAGAATACATTTGGTGGGCTCATTAGCAGACCGGACACAGTTGAGGGAAGAATCTCTGAGGTAGAGGATATCTCAATAAAATTTTCAAAAACTGAAAAGCCAAAAGAACAAAGACTAAAGAAACCAGGACAGAATATCCAGGCACTGTTGGAAATCAGCAAAAAGTGTAACATTTGTACAGTGGGAATATCTGAAGGAGAAGAAAGAGAGAAAAGAATAGAAGAGATATTTGAAGGAAGACTGGCTGAGAATTCCTCCAAATTCATCTCAGACACCAAATCAGAGATCCAGGAATCTCAGAGAATACAAGCAGGATAAATGCTGAAAAACTACACCTATGCATATAATTTTCAAACTACAGAAAATGAATGATAAAGAACAAATCTGGAAGAAGGCAGAGAAAAGAAATACCCATAAAAGGGCAAAGATAAGAATCACATCCAACTTCTCAGAAACCATGCAAACAAGAAGAGAGTGGAATAAAATATTTAAAGTGTTGAAAGAAGAAAACCACCGACCTAAAACCAAACTTACATTTCTTGGATATGCAAATTGTATTGTAATTAAACAGAGGAACATCTAGTTCTTAGGAGACAGATGCTGACCTAGTTAGGGATACAAAATAATGAGGTCTTCAACTTTCCTTTCAAATATATATAGGAATGTTTTCAATTGGCAAATAAAAAAAATATGCCTGTTATGTTTATAGTAACTATAATCAAAAATTGCCTATATAATAAGAACAAAAGGGAAGTTAAATGATAAAAATGGCATTTTCTGATCTGAGGACCATAAGAGAGCATTTCCATCTCTCTAAAATATGAAGCTCTGCCTACTCTAAGAAGGAAATAGTTTATTGATCAAGATAATGTAGACTATAATGCTAGGAGGATTTAGTAGATATAGTTTAGACCCAGCAATCCACTCCTACATATATTCGCCCCAATGAAATGAAAAAGGTTCACATAAAACCATGCATACAAATATTTATAGTTCTATTTCTAATTGTCCAAACTAGATACATCCCAAAAGTCCTCCAGTGGGTGAATGGATAAACTATCTGTATACCATCCACACAATGGAATACTACTCATCAGTAAAAATGGTGAACTATTTATATAGGTAACAAGTGGGTAGATTGCAAAAGCATAGGACAAAGTAAAAGAAGCCAGATCCAAAAGTTACGTGCTGTATGATTCCATTTATAGTGTGATATTCTTGAAAAGACAAAACTACAAGACAGAGGACAGATTAACAGTCGCCAGCAGTCAACTACAAAGAGATGCCATGAGGGAGATTTTGGGGTGATGCCACTGTCCCGTATCCTGATTGTGGTAGTGGTTGTACAGATCTACCATTTAAAATTCTTAAAACTATATCCTAAAACACGACAAATCTACTACATGTTCACTTAAAAAAAGAGGAAAAGGAATGAAAATTCTGTAACCCTTGGACTCTAAAATTTTGATATGACATTTAAAGACAAAAATGTTAACCTATTATAACAATGTATTTAAATGACATTAAAATACAACATTACCATCTATAAAAATTCATCAAGCTATACACTTATGATTCGTGCACTTTTTTTTAATGCTTATTTATTTTGAGAGAGAGAGAGAGAAAATCCCAAGCAGGCTCTGCACTGTCAGCACAGAACCAGACACACGGCCCAAACCCACGAACAGCCCGCAAGATCGTGACCTGAGCCGAAACCAAGACTCTGATGCTTAACTGACTGAGCCACCCAGACGCCCCTGATTTGTGTACTTTTTTGAATGTGTGTTGTGCTTCAATGAAAAGTTTAAAAATATAAAAATATACAGTTTGCTCTAGCAGATGTGCTGTCTTACAGGTGAAAACAGTGTTTTGGTTGATTGAATAATATGTTAGAAACATCCCCTGCAGGTCCAGAGTTATGGCATAATTTCAAACAACTCTAATCCCCTTTTTGTTACTTCAAACTTTCCTTCACTTCGGGGCAGAGTAAAGGGGCAAAGCTACCACCTGCCTAAATTTATGGCATGAAGAAATGGACGATTAAATACTCTGGTCTTCTCAGCTGTTTATCACTTAAACTACCACATGACATCTATCTGGCTGCTGATATCGCCGATAGGACAACTACCACTTCCCCTTCCCCTTTGCAAAATTACATTATTATTACGTGCAAATTGAACAGAAAGTACTGATCTGGCCAAGTAAGTGAGTCTCAGTGAAATGCCTGTCAATCTGCAGATTCTGGAGTTTAATAATAATAATACAACATGGCTTGCATTGACGTCGTGTTTTAAATCTTTGTAGGGAGGAATAAAGAGGAAATTCGCTGAGTGTTTAGTAAATGTCAGGCACTGTGTTTGGTGTTTTACATTTGTTCATTTATTCCATTCTCTCAATTACCAGTTTAGTTCAGGGTATGTATCCTCTTTTTACAAATATGGAAAATGACTATAGACTCCCAAGTTCTTGAAAATGAATGGTATAACTTGCACCCAGCTCAGGGAGCCTCAGAACCAGAATTAGTCGACGACCTGCCCCCACTGCTGGTATCAGGCGGCCTCCCAGACGAAAAGTAGTCTCTGCTATGAAGTCAGTCACACATGAAGGTTGGTTGGCATTTATAGGGTCGACGATACCTTTTGCCACATGACTGGGTCCAGAGAGCTCCTGCAATATGTGTGAGTCTGAGGAATGTACAATATGTTTCTCCCAGGAAGTGATTACATCAGTGGTTGACTGAGGCCATTAGTATCAATATCATACTATCTCAGCCTCAGGAACACCAAGCTCCCTAAGAATCCTATTGCTCAGCCTAAATTCCGCAAAGCGATGGAAATTTGTCCTCAAGTGACAACCTCCTTACCACACGACTTATGGACCCACATACTTGGATTTCTTCCATGGACCAATTCCAGCTGTCCCACCTTTTGATGATTTATTTCAGATACCTTCCAGGCTTTAGCTAGGAACTCTACCATGAAAAGACAGCAGGAATTCTAGGGAGTTGTCATGGCAACCTCTAGATATCATCTTCAGAATGCCCCATGGCTGTTGAGTCCAGATTTATCACAATTATGTTTATATATGGAAGGCAAGCTCTTGCATAGGCAACCAGACCCCAGTAAATGGATCTAATTTGTAATTATATGGATCACTCTAACACTGCTGGCAGCAAGATTTTAGGAACTGCTTTTGAATGTTGGCTTATTGGGGACTGTTTGTCATATTTATATGGGCCTATACCTCAAAAACCAATGGGGAGGAAAACACTATCCAAACTTCGCATTTTGTCAAGGAAAAACTTGTGAGTTAGGTTTTACGGAGAAATTTGTATGGGCTACCCTCTCCTTAAAGTGAAGAGAGTAGCCTGAGTATTTCAGAGATTCTCACTTTTATTTCCTCTTTGTCTTGCGATCCAAGCTTAAAACAATGGCAGCACAGAGCCCAGTTGCATAGTATCTGCTTCCAAGCAGGATGGCACTGGATCTGCCCAGCATCTTGTGCAGTGGGTGTTTGTCTAGCATTGTCATTGCAATTTTTATTGCATCTCATGATGTGCACAGATGTGCTTGGTAAGCATCCCAAGAGGAAAAGAGATTCTGCTCAATATCCCTGTTCCCAAATGACACTACCTTATAGAATCACTTTCTGGGCTACCTCCTTTGGGATGCTGTAACCATTTAAAGTCTCTGGATTTTGGTGTTTTAACAAGGGTTTAATTACTAAGGTAAGTGTATGCACCTGCTAAGGCATTCCTAATTATTTGATAATGGTGCAATCTTTCTCAATACAGCCAGTTTTGTGGTGTAAGCTACACTAATGAAGCACACTGAGAGAACACATTCCCCCAATGTTGGGGAAGCTTATTTAAATTAAATAAATTTGCAAAGGACTGAATTTTTACCAGTGGCCTCAACAATTATGCATCAGTATTTCATGCTGGAAGCCGGTATGCACAGTGTCAGAATGAGGCACTTCCTCTTACTTTTGTTCTTTGTAGTGTCTTTAAGTGAAATAGTGTCACTCTTAAAATTTTATCTTTTCTGCATTGCTTCACATACCCCCTCCTTGTTTCACCCCATCCTTTTTTTTTTTTTTTTAAGAAAAACTAGCTTATCTCTTTTGTTGTTCACATGGCAAAAGCTGATAGAAGCACTGTTTTGACAATGCTGAAAGTTTTTTCTTTTCCACCTGATTCTTACCAGTGCCACATGTGGTCTGTAGTGGTTTAGTAATAAGATCTTTGCTATAACATCTGCAAATTAGCACCTTGCATTGCAACATCTCTGGAAACTTGCTGATGGTTTGCAATTGTAGTAAGTCACAGTTGACACTATATCCAAGTGTTTCAAACTTTGTTGCTTTAGACTAAAAAAAGAAGATTCCAATGGGCAGATGGTTTCCAAATCTCTGTTAGGAGCTACATTAGCGAAACACGGCATCTCATTTCTCAAGCACACATACTCACAAAGTGACTCTGGGAAGAAATACGCACGATTCTAAACTGATTCCATCTATTCTTTTCTGTTCCTAGTCATGTGCTTTTTTTTTTTTTTTTTTTTTTTTTGTCCCAAATATTTTGGTGACTTGGGCCAGTTCACTGGTTTTCAGAAGGCCATTATGAACACAGTTTTCCATGTATGGATAAAACAACACCTTAATCATTTAATTTCTTGGAATTTTTATGTAAACCAAATTGATTTTTCAAAATTTCTCTATGAAACAAGAGCACTCATTTAAATACACCTATGACCTGCTCCTGAGGTTTTAAACTACTTAGAAATGACTGCCAAGACAAATGAGTGATAGGGGAGAAGACATCTGAATTAAAAACTGTTGCAAATAATAAGGGTCAAAGGATTAATAGAGTGTGCAGGACCCAACTTTGAGGGCTCTTAAGGACAGTTTTCAATTGTGCCAAGGTTCAGATGCTCCTCGTGACACCATGGTTCCATGGAGCTTATTACCACACAGGTCTAGATTATGCTGTCCTTGTTTTATCACACCGTCAAACAGGGCTAGAGAATGGAGCAACTGGGGACCCGTAAGAGCAAGCAGAGGCATGATGGGAGGGGCTCGGGTAGTAGCAGAGAGCATAACTTGCCGTGCCAGGCAAATCAAAAGGCGGAGGGGGCCTCCCAGCTGATTCCTCAGTGTCCTAGAGATTTCTGTTATTAATGTGGCTTGGGGCATGTACTGCTGATAATTACTGCTAGCTGGAATAATTAATAAGAATAATTGCTCGGCATGGAAAGGGAAAGGGAAGCTCTGGGAGGAGGAAGAAGCAGGCTAGAGAAGCAAGAGACTCCCCAAGCGCATTTATATAGACAGGAAGTTCAGCAGCAAGCATCCTGAGAATCGAGGAGCTGTCTGGATGCCAAGGGCAAAAGTTAAGAGATAGCAAGTGAGGCCAAGTTTGATAGTCTTACCTTGGAATGCAATGGATAAGAAGCCTGTCATGGTTTTAGTGAGAGCTGACTCCCTTTGGAAAGTCAAAGTTTTGTTTTTTTTTAACACAAAACAAAAAACAAAAAAAACAAAAAACAAAAACAAACAAACACACAGTGTAAAGAGAATTAAGAAGTGGCCTTAAATGACAAGTCTGTGTATTTGGTAGAAACCTGATAATGACAGCAGGAGAGCAACAAAAAGGAAGAAAAGTAAGAAATGGTGCCCCAATGAGAGTTTGGGAGAGTTTCTCCCAGCTTGAAGGAAGAAAAACATCCATTAGAAACCAAGTATTGGTGTTGACAATGTGTAAAAATAACCACAATTTTAACATAATAGGGTAAATTTTCTCAACACTACATAGACTTGCCAACACAGTTCTTGATATTGTAGCTTTCTATATATTACACTTAGATACTCTCCCCGAAGGCAGGGCAAGCATATGCTTGGCAAAACTTAAAGAAGTGAGAAAACGGAATGTGAAAACTTAGCTGTGAGCAACATATGGAATCTGGCAACCAGAGTTCTGGTAACGATGTACAGACCAAGGGGGCTAAGCCCAAGTGTCGGGTGTTCCCCATGACCCTCTGCAGGAGGCAGGGCCCCATGTGCAGTGCTGTGTTAGGAGATAAGAAGAGCTCATGAAGGCAAGGGGTGACTGCTTATGATTCCTTTTTCCTATAGGAATCATACAGGAAGATCAATGCAAGCCAAAAAAAGATGGATTTACCCAATTATCCCCTACCCAACATTTGATGTTAGGTATTGCATTTTAATGGATAATGAATGACCTTAACCCTCTTTTCATCTGTGTTACATAAATGGATTACAAAGAAGGAATGCTACTAAATAGCCAATAGCAAGTGCATGATGCTGGGGCCTCTCCAAGGTCATACTGCTGCTCAAAATGGGAGTGATACTCCCCTCACTAAAGCCCTAGCCGCTTGGAGGATTAGCTCCTGGTATTAGCTAGGTAAGGGGCCTGCATGCTCAAGGACACCTATTGCTTATCTTGGGTCGAGTAGCTTTCTGTCGTCACAGCGTTTAGGGAATTCTAAAAGGCAGAATCCTAAAGGACCAAGCCTTTTTAAAGGCTGGGGCAGGAAGATGATGAGAAACCAGGTGTGAACTAGGTTCTCAGTTTTAGGCAAGAAGACAAGGCCAGGTAGTGCACCATGTGATGTGATGGCTGAAAGGTTCTAGGGGAAGACCTCAATTGCTATGTTTTGAGGAAGTTTTGCCCACCCTAACTGAACGTGGCATTTCTTGGCAAACAGGAATCTGAACTAGACCTTGAAGCTGCCCTCATACCTCCAATGAATGGCACTAAAGAATGTAGAGTCCAGACTCGAGATGGAGTTGGTGGTGTTTATCAATGGCTATGATGGGGTTAACGGAATCCAGAGTAAATCTTAAGGATGCCTTGAAACTGGAGGAAAACACTGCTGGTTAAAAACGCATTTGGTGTTTGTTTTTCTCACAGCTTTGAAAAATTATAGTTGAAAAAGTGTGCATAATTACTGGCGTAAAGAGTTGAATTAGAGGATGTGGACCTGTGCAAGCTCAGGAGCGGGGCAATGGTGGGAAGCGAGGAGAGGGGTTGGGAAGGAACCCAACCTTGGAGAAGTCATGATTCTATCCTTAAGGAAAAGGAAAGAAGAAACTCAGCCCCTTTGCCATCCTATCTAGTTATAGAACATTCAGAATTCCCAGCTCAAGATTTCAGTTTCTGCTGAAGAATTGAGAGAAAACTCTGTTAGCAAGGTGCAGCAGAAAGTTTGAAGACTTCAAGGTCAAATACATATGGAACTAAGTCTTATCTATGAAGCTCACTACAGAGTTACCTTGGATAGACATATCACTTCCATCGAGTGTGGATGATATACCTACCTGGGAGGATTGGTGTCAGAATTAAAGCAAAATATGTAATGCACCTAGCTCAGTGCCTGGCATATAATAGGGACTCAGTATATGTCAGCTCCCAATTCCTTAATCCTTCCTAGATGTCCGGGGCCTTGCTCCCCATCTCTTCCTGTCAGCCTCTTCCTAGTCCTCTACAAGTGAATAAATAACAATGGTAATTATAAGAGGTTTGAGGAGAGGATTTCTGGCTATCTTGCCTTTCAGGGTTTGAGCATCAAGTCAATCCTCTTTCCTCATTAGGGTGTCAGCCATTTTCACTCTTGTTCCACCAGGGTGGTGCCCTGGTCTATCCAATAAATGTTTACTGAGTGCCTACTGAGGTCAGGAAGTATGCCTGCTTCCAGCATGACCAATGTTGTCACAGGGAGAAATACATTGAGGCGATCCCTTGGCCCCATGCTTCTGAAGGGAGGCCTGCGCAATGCCACAGAAGGATGGTGACTTACAGAGACAGTGGCAGGAAGAGAAGATCACCAGCTGATTTGGAGAGAAGATCTTATCCCTTAAATCCAACATTTAAAAAAATATTTATTCATTTTGAGAGAGAGAAAGAAATCATGAGTAGAGGAAGGGTAGGGAGAGAGGGAGAGAGAGAATCCCAAGCAGGCTCTGTGCTGTCAGCATAGCTCAACTCAGGGCTCAATCTCATGAACCAACCATGAGATCATGACCTGAGCTCACATCAAGAGTCACACACTGAACCAATTGAGCCACTCAAGCATGCTAAATCCAATAGTTCTAATGTGCTCACTATATGCCTGGCATTGTTTTAAGTGCTTTCCATGTACTAGCTCATTTAATCGTCATAACTGAGGGAGGAGACAGAGATAATCATCACTCCACTTTAGAGAGGATGAAACTGAAAGATACAGGTGCTAGGGACCTTCTCTATGTCACAAAGCTAGTTAATGGCCTAGAAGTCTGGTTCCAGAGTCTTCCCCCCTAACCTCTACAACATGCAATTACGTCATCTTGCACCCCCTACCTCCTTCCATCTGAATCTACAAAGCAAGGCAGATGTATATTGTATCTTCCCCATCTCTTTACTCAGACTTCTCCTTCTTTTAAAGGATGCTTTTACTGTTTGTTTTTATCCAATTTAATCTTATTAAAATATTAGCTTGGGAGCAGAGGGTGCTATGTACTATGTTACCTTTGTTAACGTTTTGGGTTAGGTAGATGTCTTCCCTGGTTTCTCAATAGACAGGTCCAAGAAAGCAGCAGTGAGTTTCTGAGTTATCAAGAGACGAAATTCAGCCAAAAGGAAAACTTTCAATTTTCAAAAAGTCTCTTTCTGTTTAAACCAATCTTGAGACTGAAATGGTGTCAAGCCATGCTGTGGCAGTGCCCCTTTGTCCTTCTAGACTAGTAGAGGAGGGGAATGTGAGTTTCCCAGATGCCTTAGGACACATTCCACCCACGAATGGAGTTGCAGGGTAATCTGAAGTCCCAAAGGAATCAGTTCCCAAATATAAGCTGTAACTTGTTTACCTTAAACTTGGAGCCCACTACTACAGTGCCCTTGGGATTCTGCCACTGGCACTCCATCTATCCTCATCTTCTAGGGATTGGGGCATGTCTCTTCCCAAATTTGCTTAAGCCTGCATTATTTCCCAAATGCTTAAAAAGTGAGCCAAATTAACCCTGTCCCAGAAGAACAAACAAAACCCTGGCAGGGAAAGACAACTTTCAAATCCCTTCTCCCATGGTCCCTTAGGAACAAAGCCACATCCGAGGGGACCAGTTCTTTAGACTTCTTGTCTCCCCATTCTGCTGTCTGGCTAAGACCAAATAGACTTTGCTCTCTCTCCTTAACTGTTGGTCCTTTCCTTCGTTTCTGTTTGCTGACCTTGAGATCCTTCTCCTTTCTTAGAATGAAGGCTCAACTTTATAGAAGCAGAAAGAGAATAGTGATGTTTTAAAATCAGTCTCTTGAGGAAAAGGATGAAGTCTATTTTATCCATTGTATTATCTCTAGTGTTTAGCAAAGTATGTGTTCAATGAATTAATGGAATCAGAAGGCAGAACATATTCTAAGGAATAGGAAAATAAACATTTCTATATACCCGACTATAGAGATATTGAATGGCTTAGTTATGTAAAAATATCTTCCTCATGATCTTATCTTATGTTCCTGGCATAAATTAAGTGGGTCTCCATCAGTACTTCTGAAAATTTTTCTTAGACACCTAGGAAACCAGCAGCCATCTATCATAGAAATAGACATGGCATAAATGTGGTGATAAATAGGCTGGACGCTATTTCATTCATGGCTCCCTATCCAGGGAGCCAAGAAAAAAATCTCTCACCCCTTGGGATCTTAGTTTTCTTTTATTTATAATAGAATGTTTGGTCCAGATGACCTCTAACAACGTATCAGTTAGGATGCTCTAAGGTACAAGTGCCAAATGAATCAAGGAGATGTGATTTCAATAAATAATGAGAAGTCCAGAGGCAAGATGGTTCCAGAGCTTGTTGGTTCAATGATAACTTTAAGGACAAAAGCCTTGACAAAGTCCTTGGCCATCTTCAGCACATCTATATATTTTCCTTATAGGCTGGATCCTTCTATGGGCCTAATACAACTGCAACAAGTTTTATATGCGGGTGGCGACATTGAGAAGAAAAAAATAAGAACTACTCTGCCTTGTATCCCTTCTCAAGAACAGACCTTCCCTCGTATCTAATCAGAGAGGTTGCATCGTAATCACTTGGTATAAAGCCACAAGGATTTAGATAACTCTCCATTCACTGTCTTGGGCTGGGGAGGGACTGAGCCTTCCATGAAGGACAGACCAGCTCCAAGGAGCTGAATAATATGGAGGTCTGGCAGCAAGGAAAAGTAGAGAATGGCTGTTGGCTCGGAGGCCCATAGTATCCACCACGAATATCGTGAGGCTAAGCGAATAAGAAAGATGATAAACAAAAGTTTGGTAGAAGTAAAGAAGGGTGGGAGACAACAGAAAGGCCAGGCCCCCACATGAGGAATCCTTGAAAGGCAGGACTGTCACATGTCGCAAATGTCTATCTGAAGCATGCCTAAATCTGCAGCACCTAAGCCTATTTTTAACTACCCAGGTAGCAGGCCTCTGCTGGTTGCGGGTTCAAGAAGCCTTATAGCAATTTGTTAGGAGTGAGGAGATTTTCGCTCTAGAATTTCAGTGGGTTGCACAGGGATCCTGAGCTGGGATTAGGTGGATTATACTGCTCTTTTCTGTACCTGGGCAGAAGTCAATGGTGCCACATCCCCTTGGTGGACCAGTCCCCTGAGCATCTCAGACTTCCTTCCCACTTTCTTCCATATCGTGTTCTTGTTTCCTTGTGGGCATTCGTATGTGTCATCCTATCTGTTTGAACTCCTTTCTTCCACCTCTGGCTTATCCTTTTCAACCTTTAAATCTCAACTTAAGTGTCCCTTTCTCTGGGAAGCTGTGTCTGATCTCCAAGATTCTTAGTCACTGTAGCTCTTGTGTTTACCCCACTGAGCTACTAATTGTACTTTATTACAGTTGCCTGTTTCCTGGTCTGTCTTCCCCCACTAGGTAGTATACTTCTTAAGAACAAAAACCATGTCACGTATGTTTACCCCTGGCACACAGCATAGGGATCTTGCTTGCCTTCAAGGAGCACTTAGAATGTATTTGTTAAAATAATGAGAAAATGCTCCATAGGAATTGACATATAAACAAGTTAGAATTGGCGGTCGAGACTTCGCAATCACCAGTATCATAGAACTTATTAATGAACATGAAATAATTTGGTTCTAAAGACCATCACTTCTCTCTTCAGATGGCACTCTGTGTCTAACATGGAATCTACAGCATAGGAGCAATACCTCCTACAGTGTTGGTGTATGTGCATATGTGGTAGAGAACTATTGCCTTAGTTCTCAAATTCTCTTTGCTTTTCTTTGTTAGATTTAATACAGCCCTTTCTACCTTCTTTTCTTAAGTCCCAAATAGATCTATACTGGCAGTACTCTTTTTTTTTTTTTTCAACGTTTATTTATTTTTGGGACAGAGAGAGAGCATGAATGGGGGAGGGGCAGAGAGAGAGGGAGACACAGGATCGGAAACAGGCTCCAGGCTCTGAGCCATCAGCCCAGAGCCTGACGCGGGGCTCGAACTCACGGACCGCGAGATCGTGACCTGGCTGAAGTCGGACGCTTAACTGACTGCGCCACCCAGGCGCCCCTATACTGGCAGTACTCTTGATGGCCGTAGTGAGTATGGGCTGAAGAAACATTGTGTTCTGTCTTTCCTTTTATCCCCCACCTCCCTCCTTTACTCCTCCTCCTCCTCCTCCTCCTCCTCCTCCTCCTCCTCCTATTATTATTATTTCCTTCCCTCCTCCCACTGATCAACTATTGCAGCTACTGTATGGCAAGCACTCTGCTAAGTTCAGAGGTACAGTGGGGGGAAAAACATGTTTTCTGCCTTAATGGAGTTTATATTTTAATAGCAAGTTTATATTTTATGTTGGCAACAGCTCGGAGCAGGAGGAAGGGAGAAGGCACTTCCACAAAGGGTAGGAACTTCCCACTTGGCAGGAGAGATACAAAGGTGCATCACTGGCCCTTGTCCCCACAGCTTATGCTTCTCCTAGGGGCAGAGGAGTGAATTGTCTGTCTAGTGAAAGGGAAGAAGGAGCTGAACATGCCCAGTGCAGTCGCTTTCCCTCGCCAGCCCCTCCCCTCTCTAACTGGCCTCACCCAGACCCACACTCTCCTCTGCCCTGCAGAAATCAGCCTGCCCCTCTACCCCCACATTCTGAGTGTGATATTGTGCTGCAGTGATGTGGTGGTGCCATGAAAGTATATATAAACTAAGAGATCACACTTATTTTAGAGGATCGGAGAGAACCTTCTTGAGGAAGTAACTTTTAAGCTGAGATCAGAAAATGAACAGGAGAGAAAAAGAATAAGAGGGAGGGTTTGTGTGGGAAACTAGGTGGTTGGGAGGAGAGTCCTGAGCTTGGAGAACACTCATGAAGAGTAGAGGCAGAGAAAGAATCACATTCAATTACAGTCTTCCTGTCTACCTCTCACCTCGTGTTATAAAGGTCTCTGTTTGGGAGAGAGGAGGTATTTATGTGCTCATTCATTCATTCACTCATTCATTCAACTTCTAGCCACTTTCCTAGGTGAAGGGAATCTAATTCTGAGTTAGACACAGTCTCTAACCTCAGGCAGCTTATCATCAACTGGGGATGCAGATATATAAATAAGTTTGTTGATAAAACCATATAGGAGCTCTGCGAGAGGACACTGGTGTAGGATTCATGGGTGGTGGAGGGAGGAATTTACAAAAGTAGAGAAGGAGTAACTCTGGAATGTTAGAAAATGGTTGTGTTCTTACTAAGTGGAAAAGAAATCTTAATGTCCATCTTTGATGTTTCCCTTCCCCACCCTCTCTGCCTTAGAAATCTGATGATTCTATGGTGTGGTATTCTGCCATAAACATTCTTCCATTTTTTAGCCAGGGTGATGTCACCATGAGACTATGTCTGGTGTAAATGGGATACAATCCCAAAGCAAATCAGAAATGAAATGAGATCTCTTTAAGAAGAACGAATTAGCCTCAACATAATAAAATAGTTACAACTTTGTGGGAGATATGTAAAATGGTTTACATCATTGAACTGCCCCAGATGGTAAGCATAAGGCAAGCCTGTATCTTGAAATGGATGTACGGTGGATATGGTTACAAACTTACAGTACTTGCCTAGTGCTACGTGTGAAACAAACTTAACTTTTCAAAGCCTAACTTTTCCTGGTCTCCTCCACAGTGAATGGGCAACACAAATACACCCACAGTTTCCAATATACTAAGGGTAACAGAGTATCTAAAACCAGTGACACATCAAAAGAAAATATAGTCATTGGAAAAGAAACAAAACAAAACAAAACAAAACATGTTAGTAAACATGCAAAAGAAAGCAAAGAACATTAGATTCAATATCGTGCATCAGACAGCACAAATAATAAAATGCCTGTAGAGATGGCCCTTCCAGACAGGAGGCCAGTGGAAGGCTTCTGGACTGCCCTCTCAGCGTGGCAGGGCCCGGTCCCCTGGGGCAAAAGGGGGGCACACAGTGGTGTGGGAAATGAAATCGAAGACGCCAGGGACGCTGATTTGGTTAGCCCAGTCACTCCACTGTGAACTTCAGGTCACACGCAGTTAAGGGCGGAAGGGGAAGGCAGGAAGTATTCTAATGAGAATTCAATTAATTCAAGGAATCTCAGAAACCAGGTGTAAACTCTGCCGGATATTAAAAGATCCCTGAGAGGAGACAGGGTTTCGGAGCGCGTCAGATCAATTTGTGAGGAGCTGGCAAATTGGCAGCTGCCCCTGCCGGAGCCCCAGCTCCCCCTACCAGGCCCGAATAATTAGCGTCTTTCGGCTCGGAGCAAGTGCGACTTGAAACCCCTCGCGAGGAGGCTCCGGCAGTGAGGCACCCGCTCGGCTCCACCCCAGCTACCGTGTGGATCTTCGGGAGGCCACGGCCATCCCAAGCAGCCGGACAAGGTGCTGGCCGTCAACCGGCGCTGGCGGGTCACGGGCCCAGCTTGGGGACGAGGTTTCCTGTGGGTGTTGGGCTCGCTCTGATAAAATGATGCATGACAGTCTGATGCCGGGGCTTCAAGCAGCGGGAGCTTAATACCAAAGGGGGCAGAGGATGAAAACACAGCTGAAGAACAATGTCCTGCTGAAGAGAAGTGTTGAGTGGGGCCCCCGCAGGGGCCACTCCGAGGGCCTTTAAGGACTTTATGTCCGCATGATTAGCCAAGATGAAGGGGCCAGCTGCAAACTTTAATTTCCTGATGACACAAAGGAACCATGAACAATATATAGATAGGATTTGAATTTGTAATAAGCAGCGGCCTAATCCACAGCGAAGGATAGTCAGTGTAGACCAAAAAAAAAAAAAAAAAAAAATGCTCCTGAAGTTTCTTAGGTCCCCCATTCAGACATACTCTTTACTGGGAGTTTTACTTGGAGTACTACGGCTGCCTGTGAAAAAGAACTACACTTTTGCTCTAGGATTCCGAATTCCTGGCAGACCTCTCTTTTCTCCTAGCAAGAAGACAAACTAGAGTTTGTACAACAGTGTTGTGTGCACCTGGTTGGGAGAATATTCTAGATAAAGGAATGAGTGCATTCATCCACTGGGAATGTTGTGCTGGGCACCAGACTTCTTTCAGTGAACCCTTAACCTTCAGCCAGAGAAGAGAATTAAAATTTTTTTTCCAACGCTTTCTTCATTCTGTGATAAAAACATTTGAGGTTGTTTTCCTTTTTTTTTTTTCCAAGTGCTTGGAATCAAGTTAGGTGCTGGAAAGGAAAATCTCAACCTTCATCTTTGTCTTACTCTTTCAGCTCTAATCACCTTGAAGTGTTAAGGTGAATTTAAAAAAAAAAAAAGTTTGGGTCAACAGGAAGTGTCTCGTGATGGGGACTGGCTTTAATAGCACAGGGAAAGCCACGGGACAAAAGGGGCCAGATGTTTTGACAGGGCACTGTGGAGCAAACAGAGTCTGGGAAAGGGAACGAAGCATTTCAACAATTCTCAGAACAAGGGGTTTTTTGTGTCTAACACATGGAGAGATCCTGTAGCAGAAGCTTCCCTCTAAGAGGCAAAAGATGAGAAATTTGCATATGCATCAGTATGGTGAATGCAACATGTTAATCTTATTAATTATGAGAAAACCCCACTGAGGGAGCATTTACCCTGGGCTAGGAACCTTCCCTACATTATCTTAGTTAGTCTTTGCACAAAGAGGCTGCAAAGTTGGCTTTATTATTCCCATTTTACAGGTGAGTCGGTTTAGCCTAAGAGAACTTATTTCACTTGTCCAAAGGCATTCTCCCTGTTAAATGTGGCCTGCATGATGCCAGACCCAGTCTCCAGCCCCTTGGCAAAAGAGAAATCAAAAGAAAGACGCTTGGAATTCTGGATGACTGTCTCATTATCACCAGGATCTAACTCTATCAACGTCGCTCCCATTGCTAAAAGCAAAACCAGATGGGACGGGGCTGGCAGAATTTATCCTGCCGTTCCCACCCACCATGACCACCATCCCCAGCCCGGGGCCTGTAACAGTCAAAAGAACTTCCTAGGCACCATTTTCAACCTGGACTTCTTTACCACCTTGACAGAATTCCTTAGTGTGTCTTCAGGGGAGGAATGCAGTAAGAGTGTTTTCAGTCCTGGAGGAAAGCATCACACAGAGAAACTCACAGCTGCCCTTCCCTCTTTCCTTCTGCAAACACAAAAGGAATGGGGGCCAAGTATTTGTCGGATAGCACAAAAATCCTTCTGTGTGAGATGTGTGTGCCTGTGAGTCAGTCTTTGGAAGCTGTGATCAAGAACTAACCCTCCGAAACCCTATCCTCGTGTTCTTATCTTTGGTACTGAGGGTACCTCAAGGCTGGAGCTGGCTGAGAGGAGGCTCTCGGGCTGCCAGGATCTGGATCTGCGGCCTTCTGGACACAGCTGTTGGGGAGATTGGGCACTGTTCCCGAGGGGAATGTGTCATCACCCAACTGCCTCGCCACTGACGACGGGGGACGGGTGAGATTTAAAGCTCAGAGGAGCCCATTCTCATGCGGTCTCCTTTCACTGAAGCCTCTTGCCTCTTTGTCCAGGAGCTCTGCCTGTCTTTAGTTTCTCCTCTGCTTTCTGTCCCCTTTGTCCCCCAGATGCTCTGTCTCAGAGCAGGCTGCCTGGTCATCCTACTGGGGAGAACTGCTCTGTGTCAGCACCCAGCCCCTGAATGTTTCTGACTCACAAGACACCTCAGAATGCTGGGAAGTGTCTGCGAGAGTCAAGGGGTGCTGCAGGCTGGGCAGTCAGAGCCCTGTGCCCCCCACCCATCCTTCCTGTCTAGGGTAGCTGAGCTAATTAATGTGACCAGAAAACAGTTGAGCTGCTAACAGGTGCCAAGAAAGTGTTGGGGGTCCAAGACAAACGACACTTGGCTCATATCGTAAACGGCTTAAGTTTCGGTGTTGAAAATTACTTCAGTTTTACTTAAATCATCTTCTCTGCCATGCAGCCAATTTTGAGAATGGAGGCATGACAAAGCCACCCCATCTGCAATGAATATTCTCTCCGTCTTATTTGACCTGCGGTATGAGGTAGACGTTGGCGGAGGGGGTGGCACGGGGCGCATGGCAGGGGTGTTGTTCACAGCCTGTCCGAAGTGTCACAGAGCAGGGAGACAGACAGGGAAAGCGTGTGTGACAACTTTGGTTAGCCCAGGTAAGAAAGAGCAAAGTAATCAAGTTAAAACTGTATTTCAATTTCATTCTCTGAAGAATGTGTTACTAAGTGAATTAATGTGTTGTTTCTTTTATCTGAAGAGCTGTGGTAACTCATATCTCCTGAAATGAGATGGGTCTGCTGTGTGTCAACAGAAGTAGATGACCTGGCATTATAGAAAAATGGTAAAGAAATTTTATAGCATTTTAGAAGAAAATTTGTACCTACGTATGTACTTTTTTAGTTACAGAGATAATGCTATTCATCGTGTGAAAAGGAAGCCCAGTTAGACACACTGGGGACTAAATTCTCATGCTGCCACTTGACCCAATTATGTTGCTTTATCTGAGACTCAACTTCTCGGGGCGCCTGGGTGGCTCAGTCGGTTAAGGTTCCGACTTCGGCTCAGGTCACGATCTCGCGGTCTGTGAGTTCGAGCCCCGCCTCAGGTTCTCTGCTGTTAACACAGAGCCAGCTTCGGATCCTCTGTCCGCATCTCTCTCTGTCCCTTCCCCACTTGGGGTCTCTCTCAAAATAAATAAATAAACTTAAAAAAAAAAGACTCAATTTCTTCACTTGCCAAGTGAAGGCAATAATAATACCTACCGGGGGGGGGGGGGGAGGTTGTTAAAAGGAAACAACGAAATAACAAATATGTTAAGCCCTCGGCTCAGTGGTTGCTTTACAGTCAGTGTTCAATAAATAAAACCTAATTCAGATAATATCTACCTCAGATCATTGTAAAATGAAATATGCCGATGTGTTAAAAGGGACCTGCACACAGTAGGTATGGTAGATATTATTACTCTCCCTCTCCCTCCGTGGTGGTTGGATTTGCTAAAACACTAAATGTAAGATCATGCTCACATTTACTTTCTGTACTTTAGGTCATTTTATTGAATTAGCTTGTGGATTTTAGTATTCCATGTACCTACCACCTTTAAAACAATATATCTCCTGAAAAGACCAAATTCTGATTCACACACAAAAACAAGCAAATTCAACCACAAACAAATTCCACACTCAGTCGCCGTTTTGAGGGCTATGAGCGAGGATCATGTCTGGGCCCTCCCAGGCCCCAAGTCATCGGGTCAACTTCATACACGTCCGTCTGGTTCAGGGCCATAAACCAGAACCCCCTCGCTTACCCCCCCCCCCGTGCCCCCCCCCCCCGCCCCGCCTCCCCGCCTCCTCCAAGCCTCAGAAATCTCTTAGAGCAAAGACTATGTCTACAGTCCTGGGTATGTGATTTATTGTAGTCCTCATGTATTCCAAGTCATGGGGATAGGAAGAAGGCATTAAATGCCAGGGTTTTAAAGACAGTGCCTCACAGAAATGACCATAAATAGCAGCTCAGGAGGCCACTTACATGAAGTTAGACCCGTTTAGGACTAGGGGCTATTACAGTGTGAGCTTATCATAACTTGATTCAAGTGCAATAAGCAAGAAGTGGAGAAGGTGACCAGTCAGTGTGAGAAAGCCAAGCGGAGATCAGATAACCACATTAAAAAGATTAAAATGTCCAGCCCGCTATAAATGCCTGCTAAAATCCTAAAAAGGAGTCTGGAGAGACCCATAAAATCATAACTAAGAAAGTAAGGGAGCCCTGAAGCTTTAACCAGATGTTCCTGTGATATGAATGACTATGTTAGTAAATTTTCATCCCAGCAATACAGCTTTGTATTGATCTTTTGCTTTTATTAGTCAGTGCTGCTATGAGATTAAATATTGTCTGGAAGGAAATACAGGCTTCCCTCTCTAGAAGTCTCTTCTCAGTAACCCAATGTTTGTTATCACAAAGTGCACGAGGGAGTTTATAATGAATTGCACAACAGAGCAGGGGCCTGGGTCTATAAAAAGAGTTATATAAGGGGTAGCCTTATAGAGAATAACCTTATTTGGGAAGCAAGCATTTTGTGCCGTAGTGAGTGGGAAACCTATGGAGAGCTGTCTGAAACAGAAATAGACACAAGTATTTATAACCAGGAGCACAATCGCAATATACAGTGCTAAACACTTAATCTACGGTTAGATTTTACTCCAGATCCGAGCTGAAGTCAGCAGAATTAAATCTTCAAGTGTATTTCAGCAGCCTTAAATCCTTCTGATACTGTTAGCGGTGGCAGGGTTCCAAAATGCATTCTGTTAATAAGACAGTAAAGTATAAAATCAAGTTATCTCCTTCAAGGAGAAAAACACAGAGTAAAGGAAACGAGTCTTGTAAAATTACATTCCCAGCACTCTAGGCCTTTTCTACCTGAGTTCCTTTCAATTTATTCTTTTACTACCAGACCATTCTCCTTGACAAATAACAGAAAAAGAGAAATCATCTCCCACCTTTTTTTTTTTTAACTATGAAGGGAATAGTACCCCCGAAAAAAGGCTTAGGATGTTTCCTTCTTATCTTTACGGTCGGGGTGGGGGGCGGTTAAGATTTTGCCAATCGGCTTGTAACATGCAGTATGAAGTCTCCTTGGGCTAGCAAAAAGAATTCAGCAGCTGTTACCTTTTCTTTCTCACTTAACATAACTTTTGGTTTACCTGCAGCTAAAAGGAATTTATTCAGCACACACAGTGGTGCTGTTTAAGTCCCATGGCAACTGTTAGTTTTCCCAAGAGCAGCATCAAAAGCTTGTTAAACTTCCAAAAGGAAGGAAGGAAGGAAGGAAGGAAGGAAGGAAGGAAGGAAAGAGGGAAGGAAGGAAGGAAGGAAGGAAGGAAGGAAGGAAGGAAGGGAGGAAGGAAGGAAGGAAGGAAGGAAGGAAGGAAGGAAGGAAGGAAAGAGGGAAGGAAGGAAGGAAGGAAGGAAGGAAGGAAGGGAGGGAGGGAGGGAGGGAGGGAGGGAGGGAGGGAGGAAGGAAGGAAGGAAGGAAGGAAGGAGGGAAGGAGGGAAGGAAGAAGGGAAAAGGGCAGGTACATCCATTACCAACACCCTCTGAACTCATGACATTGACCTGAAGCTCTATACTTGCTCAAAATGAACAAAGTCAGAAAGAAGCCTAAAATTCCTTCCGGATGTCGGCTCTCACAGCCCAGATTTTGTGCACATCTGGAATGAGAGACCACCCACTGCTCTGAGATCCCTGCAGGGCACGTTGGGCGAGTTAAGTAATAAATTTTAACCTTAACTCTGAATTTCTTTGCTCTCATGAGTTTTAGTCAAGCTCCTTCTTGTTGCATCAATACGTATAACTGTTGGCAATTTCATGTTCTTTAGGCTATCTTTTTTTTTTTTTTTTTTTTTTTGCCTGTCCAGGAGTTAGAAAAAGATAGAAACTCCCTTGTGTTATGAAACTAATGTGATACAAGAAATTGAGCTGTAGCAATCCATTGGGCAGATACAAAAATACATGAAAGTATAGATTTATACTCCACTGGAAGACCATGTTATAGTTAGCTGAAAATTTAATACAGTATATTAATGTTTCCCCTCTAAGGTATCTCTTTATAGGTGATTTTGGTTTGGTTTCTGTATTCGTAGATGAAAATGTCTGGAAAATCTCTCTGTAATACCTGGATGTAATGTGCGTACATTTTGGGTAGCACATGCCTTCATATCTTAGGACAACGACATGCACACACATAAAACTTTGTCACAGAGAATTATGAGATTAAATAAAACAAGAACATTAAACATAAATGTAATCGAACCTACAATTAGAAAAAAAAAAGACTTAGAAGTTCTTAAATTGTCTTGAGCTAAACAAGATATATAAATAATTTTAGAGACTTCTCTTGGATAATTGCCTGAAACGAAACCCAAAAAGCTTTCACTCCCCTCCCCTAATTTTACTGGATTCCATACAGACCCCTCCATTCTACTTATGACATGAGAGGTAACACTTATAGATCATAATTCACCCCCCACCACACTTTAGTCAATTTAATGAGAGTAGGAAGAGTCCATGGCTTTGTACAGTTGATTTGAGAAGCATTCTAATCTAGATAGAATGGAAGAGATGCCCTATTTACAGCGACCCAAACACAGATCACGGCTAATTTTGACAAATGGGGAAGCTTTTTGTTGTTGTTGTTCATTCCATTTGCTCCAGTTTAAGGAAATGTTCAAAATTCGGGTTGTCCGACCTAGTCAGCGCCTACGGTTTCCAGTGTGTGGATGTTACTATATTGTATGAGCCACTCCGGTTCATGCTTCACGCTTTGCTTTTAAGGCTCAACTCCAAAAAGTCCTTCTAAATCCTGCTGGTTGAAGTTAATCCCTCCCCTCACCAAGCCTCCTGTCTGTGTCTACCTTGATTAAAGTTATTTCTGTAAGTGACTTCATGCCAACTTGTAGGCCTCCAAGACTCACTTCTCATCATTTCTTATATCCCCTCCAGTGCTGAGAATAGAGCCTTTCACATAAAATATCCCTCATCAATGTCCCCTGAGCTGAATTGCCTTTTCTAAAAACTGGGAATTAAATCCACCCATAGGGAACGGTATGAAGATGAATGAGCAGAGGACGGAAACATATTCTAATGATGTCAGAGATCAAGCCAACACACCCAGTCCCAGACCCTTGGTAGGGTGTGTGTAAAACCATTAACTGCAAGAGGATTTAATGAGCACAGTGGGTGTTCTCACCCCCAGGTGGCCCCCGGAGAGAATGTTAGCACCAGGAGAAGGAGCAGGGAAAGGAAGAGAGGCTTCTGTAGATCCCAGTATGTCAAAGACGAGCTCCCTTCCTCTCCATTCCTCCAGTCTGCATATTTCAAAATGACAACAAGGGAAACATATTACAGTTGACCCCAGGTGCCCCTGGCTGTGGGACTCCTGTCTCATCAGAGAAATGAAAATGGGACCCCTTTTTCCATGGACAAATCTAAGCCACATCAATATGTTCCATTCCCACTCAGAGCACTTTCTGCTGCTTATCTTTGTTCAATGACACTAAAATCCTGGCAGCTCAGCTCACTCCTCTGTTTCTCTGTGCCAGATCAAAGCGCTGGAAACTGTCTCCAGGTGGGGAGAATTGGGATGCACGGAGACCCAGAACGGGGCTCAGTTGTTGCACTTTGATACTATCTTCTGATGCCTCCGTTATAACTTGCATCATTCTGCACTGGTCAAATGTTACCTTATCATTTTATCTCTTGATCTCATGATCGACTTGAGATCCTACCATCACCGTATTGCCCAATGGTACTGTTGCCTTCTCACCACCTGCCCAAAGAGAGAGGTTCTCAAACATTAGGAGATGTTCTTCCAATTCAATCAGTCTAGAACTGTACCCAGGAATCTGCATTTTAATATATAGTCCATCCCAGGTGACTCATTGTACTTAGTTGATAAACAGTCCTATGAGTTAAGACAAAGCAAGTTGAAACTGGATTGTTTTCTACCCAGGTTTGGGGACAGGGATTGGTAATAAATGTGGGGGAGGGGGCGGGGGAGTGGGAATCAGAAGAAACAGTTCCCTTATTTTTTACATTTTGAGGAAAGAAAACCAGAATATAATAATATAATTAAATTCAATTTAACAAATAAACACCTATTTCTTCATCAAAAGCACTAGGCTAGTAACTGGAGATTCGGAAATTGGAACTTGGGTCCCTATGCTCAAATTGCAAACACAGTCCAGAAAGAATTATCACTCTGGCTCAGACAATGGATCATTCAGTTAGTTCCAGTCTCTGTCTCAAAAAAGTACAAAAAGGAACTTTAGGTAGAAGGTCATAGTTTGTCCTTGATGTCAACCTTCTGATAAGTATCTTATGTTTCCTCACTAAGCTTAGGGGTCGATTGTCTGTGCAGGTACCACTGGTAACAGGACCCAAAGGCACGCTCAAACCATCCAGCCCTGTCTCCCCATGCCGTGGATGAGGAAACTGAGCCCCAAAAGGTTAAGGGACTTGTGAAAGATTCTTGGTTACTTTGGTGCAGAGCTTGCACAGAGGTGACCTTGACAGGGGTGACCTTGATGCAGCGTGTGCTCTCAGAGCCAAAGATTGCCTGAAATAAACGAGAACCATGGCGCAAGGTCCTTTCCAGCTCTGACGTGCTATCATTTTCTGTTTTTATTATATACTCATTTTTTTTTTGCTTATTGCTTTAAGAACTAACCCTACTCAAGACTATTTTCTTTAGCTAGCTTAAAAAGAAAAAAATATTTTATTTAATAAACAAATATGTGGCCAAATGTAATGGCGAGGAGACAATCAGCATTTATCTTTACAATTTCTGTCCACTGCTTTTCTCACTTGACCATATGGCTTGGAGAAAGGCTTTTCATAAGACCATTCATCCATTTACTCATCCATCCATTCATTCTATAGATATTTAGTGAGTGCCCACCACATGCCAGGTGCTCTACACTGAGGACGCAAGGTTGGGGATGATTCTCTGTGCTCACAACCTTATAATCTAAGGGTATTGGGGTCCAAAAACAGCTTACATAAAGCCAATTTTCTTTGATTTTTATCATCAATACAGCTCTTATAAGTGTAAAGGGAAATCCTTTCATTGTTTTCTGGCATGATTTTCAGATTTAGGTGATATATCTTCCTAGCATTTTGTTCCGCTGTCTGATAAATCTGCATCTTTTTTTGTCAGTCTTCTTGAGACCTCGCCACCACTGTTTCTTTCCAGAGAGGAGGCAACAAGTTGTACAAAGTGTTTTAGGAATGGATGTTCCGTGACTTTGGTACAAAGTGGGGTAAATTTTTTATTTATTTTTTGTTTTTCCCCCAACTTCCCTTAAGGCAATGGGGCTTTGGACCTGCAGCAACTTTTTAGAACCATGACTCTCAGATTCAATTCTTGTTGCCAGAAGACCCAACAGATGATTATCACGGGAAGAGTCTGGATTTCTTTTTCTCCATGAGCCTCACCTTTCATTGTCATGCATGAAAGCGCACATACTCCGTCCATTCACACAGCCTCTCAAGATGGTTATAGAGTTTATCCTTCTTTAGTTGACATTTTAGAAACAGAAGACCGTAATTATAATTTTTAAGTTAGAAAATTTCACCAAGGACTCCCCTGCCCCCAATTAGCCTGGTTAAATTACAAGAGACAATGAAGGGGCAGTTTTGACCACTGATCCTATCCTCCTGACGCTCAGCCTTGTCTGGACCAGCCACTCCCCTTAGCAGCTGACTTTATTAATGAGCTCATCCTCTGGCTTAACTCCTGAGCCAAGGCAAATCCAAGGTAGCAAATTGCATTTTACAGCTATAAAACCTAAAACTTTACACCAGAGGAGTCACAGTATGCTGAAAGAAGTCACGTTTGTATTATAAGTAAATTGTCAGAAGCTCAGAAAAACAAATGCCCAGGCCCACAACGCACCACGTCTTGCCACCTTGTAGGACACTAAATTATTTTGCCCATATGTATATACTACTTAGTAGCTCCCAAAAAGTACCTAATCTTTCACCCAAATAAAGGATTAACTTTTTTCTTTTAATTTTTTTTAATGTTTATTTATTTTGAAGAGAGAAAGAGAGAGAGGAGGAGCAGAGAGAGAGAGGGAGGTGCAGAATCTGAAGCAGGCCCCAGGCTCTGAGCTGTCAGCACAGAGCCCGACGTGGGGCTTGAACCCACAAACCGCGAGATCATGACCTGAGCCGAAGTCAGACACCCAACTGACTGAGCCACCCAGGCGCCCCAAGGATTAACTTTTTTAAAGAATAGAGACTATATATCTTATATTCTCTCAAAAAAAACCCCTCACTAATATATACTTTTTGGACATGGTGGATGTATGATAAATGAAATTTGATGAGCCATTTTGCCCTTAAATTCTAATAGCGTCAATCATTCGTTTAATTGTTGAGTGACTATCATGAACCTAATTTTAGACTATGCGTTATGAGGTAATAGCAGATGTACTTGACATAGCCCGGTGCTCAAAAATTTTGCACCCTTACTGAAAAGGAAAACACACATGAACTAATTGGAATGGTAGATCTAGAAGGACCTTAAAGTCTCTCTAGTCCAGTTTCCTTGTAGTAGATGTCCCTAGATGTCCCTGCTGCTCACAAATATTTTTGACTCTGCTTTCTTCTGAGTACCTGGGACAATTGGAATTCTCAATCCCTTGAATTTTAGGTAGGCTGTGGGACTTTCTTTGGCCAAAAATTGCAAGTGAGGGGATGTGTGTTACATGTTGATGGAAGCATTTAAGAGCTGGGACGCAAGATGCTATTTCCCTTCTTTTTCTGATGTAGCAATGTGGAGATTTCATAGCTGTGAGTCTATTCAGCCTGCTCTAACAAAATCTTACAGACTAGGTGGCTCATATACAATAGAAATTTATTTCTCCTAGTTCTGGAGGATAGAAGTCCAAGGTCAGGGTGCCAGCACAGTTGGATGAGGGCCCTCTTCCAGGTCATAGACTTCTTATTGTATCCTTGTATGAGGAAAGGGGCAATCTAGCTCTCTGGAGTCTCTCTTATAAAGGCATTAATCCCATTCATGAGGGTGGAGCCTCATCACCTACCAAAGGGCTTGCCTCCTAATCACCTGGGGCATTAGGTTTTCAACACACCAGTTTTGGGGTTCTTTTGGTGGGGAAGGGCTAAGGAAGGGATGGATGCAAACATTCAGACCATAGTAATGATGAAAAGGCAGGAAGCCTGGATTCCTGGAGTGTGGAACATGGAGCACAGCTGCTCTCAACCCCTCCAGGCGCCTTTGCATGAGCCAGAAAATCAATTTTTATCGTATTAGGCCTTGAGATTTTCAGCTTATTTGTTACCACAGTATAACCTAGCCCATCCTGACTAATCCCACCCTTTTATAGATGGGACAATTGAAATGTTATGGAATTGAACACTTTTGAACATAATTGAACATAATTGAAGTGAGGTATGGAACCTCAGTGCATTAAGAGTTCAGGATAACCATGGACTGGGTTATCTTCATGAAGGACATCTAATTTGAGCTTCTCTTTGTAGGACATGTATAATTAATTTTGGAGAAGTGGTTGTGGCCTGGGCAGGAGTGTAGGGTGGCAGTGATGAGATAGTACAGGTCAGGAGGAAAAGACAGGGAGAAAATGAGTACTGAATTATACCAACAGTATAATTATACAAATTATACCAACATTAAGTCATATCTTAATACACATAACTGTTGGTGCTAAGCACTTTATTTGCATTATCAAATTTAAGTCTCACAACCATCCCTATGGAAATGATGATGATGATGATAATAATAAATATCTCAACCTTCCCTATGAGATAGCAATGATTACAATTTCTATTTCTTTAAAAAGTAAGCCAAAGCTTAAACAAGTTCACTCTAAATATCTGCAACTACCTTATTGGTAAAATCCCTCCCATCTTCTTCCCTGATTGAGCAGAAGAGGTGTCTCCTTTCTTCTGAAGAGTTCTGTCTACTTCGCAGTGAATCCCACCTCTTCCTTTTTTCTGGGTTGTTGTCTTAATGGTGTATCTTAATTTTTAATTATTTTTAACTGCCCTAGTTCTACTGGTCCATCCCTTTCCCTTAAAAAAAATAGGCAAATGACTAACATTTTGAAGTAAAATTTTTTTTTAAATATAAAACCAAAATAACTACATTCTGATTTGCCTTCAAGTTATCACACTCTGTTTTCACCTCCTTCACCCATCACAGAACCTTCTGTGGATGAGTCACCACTGACTTTCTGGTTGCCAGATTCAATGGATGCAATGAGCCCTGATCTTACAGGGCCTATTGACGGGGAAAACCTGGGCTTCAGAGGTTCTTTTCTCTTCTGGATTCTTCTTACTCCTTTACTATTCTTTTTTAAATCCATGTTAAAGATTCCTCTTTCTCCACTGGCCCTTTAAAAGATAGTCCCATAAGGGCACCTGGGTGGCTCAGTCAGTTGAGCTTCCAGCTCTTGATTTTGGCTCAGGTCATGATCCCAGGGTCATGGGATTGAGCCCCACATAAGGCTCTGCTTGGGATTCTCTCCCTCCCTCTGCCTCTCTCCCCAGCTTGCATACTCTCTCACACGCATGCTCTCTCTGTAAAAAAAAAAAAAAAAAAAGATGGTCCCATATTTGTATCCTTAGTCCTTATTCTTGTCACTCTTCATGGGCTGTGAGGACAACCTCATCTACTCTTATGGCTTAATTACATGTTAATATGCTACATTCCCCCAGCCAGATCTAAAGCTCCAGTGAAGCTCTCTCTCAGGGACTTCATAAATATGTATTTTGCCTCTTTATTCATATATCACCAAAGCCTCTTGAAATACATAGGTAAACACATGCACACACACACACACACACACACAAAACAGGGAACCACATTCCTTGCCACCCCAAACCTTTTTCTCCTGAATTCCTTATCTTCATAAATGACCCCATCAACTACCCACTCCCTCAAGCTACAAGTCTTCAAGTCTATTTCCTCTTTTTTCACTATAATTTGATTCCACAGCTTGAACCTACCATCTAAATAGCTCTCAATTTCTATGTCCTTTTTTTTTTTTTTTTGGCCGTCCCTGGTATGTGTTTAATTTAAGGCCTTGTCGCCTTCATCTTCACTAGATCACCTCTTTAATCCCTCCAAACCATTCTTCACGCTTCATTCAGAGAATTGTTTTTAAAGTTCCATTATAGTCACAGCATTCTCTACATTGTTCTAAGGTGCTTCATCAAATTCCAGATAAAATCTAAACACCTTAGTGGATACACACAGTCTTTCATGACCTGATCTATGCTCAGGTTTCCAGCCTTTTCCAGTGCTTTCTTCACACTTAACCTGCTGAGTCAAGCCAAAGAGGTGGTAGCATGGGAACAAGTCTCTCTTGCCTTCATGGTGTGGCCTCCTCTACTCCACTCTTACCCTTTACTCCTCCAAGTGGCTTCCCCTGGAATTTTTCACCTGACTTCAAGTCCCAGTTCAAGAGTCCCCTCTCTGGTGCTCCCACATCCATACCCTACTGTAAGCATGCATGTCTGATGGTTCTATCATAGTATACATAGTGATCATGTGCATGAACATTTCCCAACTGAAAGTACAAGGTTACTGGATGTAGAGTCTATGTCATGGCCTTCTTTGATTCCTGTGCCTAAAACAGTGACTAAGAACAATAGATGCTCAGTAAATATTGCTAAATAAGTGAATTGGTGATAGACTACATGAAATAGAATACAAATTACTTGCAAAATAATACATTAAAACATACTGAAGGGGTGCCTCGGGTGGCTCAGTTGGTTAAGCAACCAAATCTTGATTTCAGCTCAGGTCACGATCTCACGGTTCACAAGACTGAGCTCTGCGTTGGGCTCTGTGGTGACAGTGTGGAGGTTGCTTGTGATTCTCTCTCCCTCTCTCTCTGCGCCTCCTTGCGCTCTCTCTCTCTCTCAAGATAAATAAATAAACGTTTTAACAAATACTAAAAATTATATCAAAATTTAGTTATATTATATGAGAAATTGTTGAAACTTTGGTTTGTATATCCTTCTACAAATTAAGGGGGAATCCTGTTTTTACGTAGTCATCACATAACTTGGTTCCGTTCCTCCTCTCAAATTTATTTAGAAGACCACCAGTCTACCTGCATTTCACAATAAAGATAGCATTAGGCCTTTGAAATAATCCACAAAAATAAAGTCAACATGTGTCATCAAGATTTGTAGAATGCCTACTCTTGGTTCAGAGCCCCACAGCTAGGAAAGAAACACATGGCAAGCAAATGGATTTTCTATTTTCTTTTTTCCTTATTTTTTTACTTTGCTTGCCTCATTTGTAGCACAGAAGTTGCTTCTGAACCACAGGTGGGTATAAAGACAGCTTGATCTTTGAGGATTACTGGTGTGTCTAAAAGGTAAGCTCCATAATTCAACCTGTTTTCTAGAGGAGTGGAAGACACCAAGTCATTTAGTGAGTGCCCTGATGAAATTAAGAGGGCTAGATGTTCTTCTGTTTGATAAGGATACATAAGACTGGAGACTGTATTTTGATTTTTTTTGTGTGTGATAGTACTGTAAATTCTCTTTTTTCATTTTCTCAATCTCATTAACTTCATTCTCGGTTGCTTCATTATTTTCACAACTGTCTTCTGTAGCTGCATTTTTTTTTCTAGCCAACTAATCTGTCAGCTGTTACAGTATTTTTTAATTATATTTTTCCAATATTTCTTTCCTTGTCATCATTTATTTTTAATTTACATGCATATATTATCTTTATGATGAAGTACAAGAACGGCTGCATTTTATACACAGTGTATAGTTACCAAACTTTTTATAGGGTCTTTGCCTCTTGTGTCTCACTGTGAAATCCCAATTCTTCTGTTCTTCCCAGAGAAGAGGCCGTCTTCTCTTTATGCAGAGACGAGGCCATTTGGATGAATTTGGACCCGTGTTGGTAGGCTCTGAAGTTTGGATCTCAGTCAGTGATCACCAGATTATCTGGTTCTGGTTTTGAGACTTTGTGCTTTAAATTGCCATTCTTAGCAGCAGGGTACTTTCACAAAGCATTCAGAAGGGGAGCTTAGGAAAAAAGGAAAGGAAAGGAAAGGAAAGGAAAGGAAAGGAAAGGAAAGGAAAGGAAAGGAAAGGAAAGGAAAGGAGAGGAGAGGAGAGGAGAGGAGAGGAGAGGAGAGGAGAGGAGAGGAGAGAAGAGAAAAGAAGAGAAGAGAAAAGAAGAGAAAAGAAAAGAAAAGAAAAGAAAAGAAAAGAAAAGAAAAGAAAAGAAAAGAAAAACCTTTCTTCAAGGTCATAACTACAACAAACCAATCCCCTAGTGTCAAGTGCTATGATACATGACGAATACCCCAGTCAAAGGGAATCATTATAAAGAGTGGAGCAGGGATCTAGAAGAAGTTGAGCCATAGAGAGAGCCAGATGGAGAGTAACCCAGTCATCTACACTAGGTCTCCGATTGAATGTTGAAGAACATGAGCCTCCAAGTGCCCATGTTCTTTGTGATTCTTTGGGTTAAGTATTATTGTGATTCTAGTTCAAGGCATGGATGTTCTGTAACTCCATTCCAGGGGACAGAAAAGAGCAAAATAAGGATAATAATACCATATAACATTTATGGAGTGTTTACTATGTGCCAAACATCATTCTAAATACCTTAAATATATTCTGTACCATTTAACTTCATGACAAATCTATGAAGCAAGTACTTTATTATTTCCATTTTAAAAATGAGAAAATCAAGGGGCACCTGGGTGGCTCAATTGATTAAGCGGCCAACTTCAGCTCAGGTCATGATCTCGCGGTCTGTGAGTTCGAGCCCCGTGTCAGGCTCTGCACTGACAGCTCAGAGCCTGGAGCCTGCTTCAGATTCTGTGTCTTCCTCACTCTCTGCCCCTCCCCCACCTCACACTCAGTCTCTGTCTCTCAAAAATAAATAAATGCTAAAAAAAAATTTTTTTAATGAGAAAGTCAAGGACGGAGGATAAAGCAATTTGACCAAATTCACACAGGCATTAATAGGTGATGGATTTAGGGGCTTTCTTACCCCAAAGTCCTTGATCTCAGGTACCACACTGACTGGGAAAATATATAATTAAGAGAAATAGTGGAAGAATGGCTCCTTCTCTTTCCCTTAATTCTTTACCACAAAAGCACCCCAATCTTTGGTCTTCTTCTCTTCTTTACTTATGCTCAGATCTTTTTTGGGCTCAGTCAGTCTTACAGCTTTGAATTAAATCTATATGTTGACAATCTCTCAAATTTATATCTTTCATTCAAATCTCTCTCATGAATCCCAAACTCATATATCCAATTGCCTTCTTGACATCTCCACTTTGATGCCACATAGATATCTCAGACTTAACATCCCCAAACTGAACAAGTCTTTCCCCATATTTAAAGTTCTTCCACAGCCTTCCACTTCATTAATGGCACTTCCATTACTCCAGCTGTTCAGGTCAAACCCCTGAGTCTTTCTTGATATATTCTTTTACCCCAATCCAATCTGTCAGCAAATTCTGTTAGTTCTCTCTTCAAATTTTTTTTCAGAATCTGACTCCTTCTCCACCCCTATGAAACCTGCCTGGTCCTGATCACCATTCTGTCTCACCTGAATTATCGTAATGATCTCATAATTGGTTTCTTTGCTTCCAATCCCATTCATTTACAGTGTATTCTATACAGAGAAGTCAGAGTGATTCTTGTAAAATGTAAGTCAGATCATGGCCATCCTCTATTGAAAAGTTGAAGTGGCTCCAAATTTCACCTGGAATAAAAGCCTAAGTTTTATAATGACCTATAGAACCCTGTGGTTCCGACTCTCCCTCAAAAATGTCTTCAGAGGAAAAGATACTTTCCCCTCCCTTTCCTTCTCTTCTTTTCCTCCTCTCATTCTTCTTATTTTCCTTGTCCTCCTCTGCTTCATTCTCATCTTCATCTTATTTTATTGTTGACTTACTTCATAACACAAGTTCTAGAACAAAATGCAATTCAGTCCTTGGCAATGTCTGGTGAATGAAACTGGGGTTCTCTCTTTGACCAAACAACTTTCCATTCCTCCATGAAGACAAAAGATGTGGAACTCATCCTTGACTCCCTGTCCATCATTCGTTACATTCAATTAGTCCCAAGACCATAGACACAGCTCTCAACTCTATTTCTTCCTTTCCATCTCCACTGCTGCTCCCTGAGTGCAAGCTCTCTTCATCTCTACCTATATCCCCTCAACAATCCCCTAAGAGGTTTCCCTTTCATTGGCCTTTGCCTCCATCTACTCTGCATCTTACAGCAAACATTGTATTTGTAAAAGGTAAATTGGACATCATTTCTTAGCTTAAAGATCTCTGTTGCTTTTCTTTTATTCATAGCTTTAGTTTTTAACCTTTTTGGATCAAATGTCCTTGGAAGTCTGACAATATATATGAACTTCTCAGAAAAGTACAAATATCAAAGTTTACATTAAATTTCAGGTGACTCACAGATGCTCTGAAGCTATCCAAGGAAGTATTCAGCTCCCAGGGATTCTATGTGAATGAACCTTAGGCCATAGGAGAGTCCACCAAAGTTTTTCAATCTCTGGCGCATAACCACCGGTAGCCTCATATCTCACTACTACCTTTATTCTTCCAGACCTAGCTCAAGGGAAATATTTCCTATTCTCCTGAGGAACTTAATCTTTCCTCTTCTCTGTATCCAAAGAATATATGGCAATTATCACGTTAATTTTAAGTATTCTAAACATTTTCTCTCCCTAGAAATTTCAGTTCTTTGAGGAGAGGGATATCTGAGTTTTGATTTATGTCCCAGTCCTACCACAGACCCCAGGACACAGTTGATATTCAGTAAATATTACTCAGTGACTACATCAAAAGTTTTTTTTAAGGAGAAATATATTATAGAGTATGCTTTGTGACCAATTCATCAGCTCATCAGATCTTTAAGTCTGTTTTTGCACAGTCTCTTCACTCTGGTCCTTAGCTTGGAACAGTGTTGCTCATGCAATGGTCCATGGAATCAGAAGCGCTTGGGTACTTACTTCTTCAAGGTGCAGGTTTTGGGACCCACTGCACACCTACTAAATAATACTTTTAGAAGGCAGCAAGGTATCCTGGAATCAGCATTTTAAAACTTTCCTGGGGGAATGATGTGTGCACTCAGATTTGAGAGCCATGGACCTAGAACTCACTTCCATTCTCTTTCTATTGCATGTGTATGGATCTGGGTTTCTTCCTTCTCCTCTTCACACTCTTTTGTTAACACCGTACCTTAAATTCACCAGGGCTAGTGAATACATTTACTTTGTTTGTTTCCATAAGCAGGAATAAGGTTAAGAGGAGGAGGTTGGAGCCAGAAAAATCTGGGCTTAAATCTCCCTTCTGTCACTTACTTGCCATGTGAGATGACTTATACTCTCTAAACCTCATTTTCTTTAAAAGTAAAGTTAGCTAACAATACTCACCCCATATCATTGCTGTGGAAAGTTAATGGAGTAATATATGTAAATTACTTATTTAGCACAGTTCATAACCCAGGCAAAGTGCTCAATAAATGGTAGTTATTACTAATAATAGTAATAATAAACAACCCTGAAATTTGTCATTTTCCCAATGAGTTATCTAAAAAGATATGAAACATATATACATGTTTGCATGTATATATGTATATGTAAGAGGAACAATACCAAGTTAATAGGATAATATATAGTAACATAACTATAATAATATATATATTCACACAAGAGTTTTCTATTAGTAGATAATTTGCCTCTCCTTATTTACCTGTTCAATTTGTCCTGTCATCTGACTCCCATCTGTCTGTCTAGCATTTTGATGATCAGCCTTAGCTTTGATGTGGAGATAGTTGAAGATCAAATCTTATTCAGCACTTAGAAAATCACTTCCTTCTATTAGGAAAATTTTAAGTACTTAGATAAATCACCATGGACACTAATTTTGAAAACCGTGTTTGATCAGGGGTACAGTTTTGGTTGATAGCTCTGCTATTCCCAAAGGAATCTTAACAAAACATTTTCAAAGAGAAACACTCTGAAGGGAGAAAAGTTTATGGGGGGAGGCAAACTTGGGGGGAACAATCTTGCTTAATAAAAATTCTTCATGAGGCTTCTCATTCATTAGACAAGTCTGTGAACTGTGAGTCGTGTCAGTGGAGCCTCTTTATCAACTACCACCAAACAGAGATTCTCAAAGATCTCTTCAATAATGTGGGGGAAAAATGGTTCAAGGAGATTCTGAAAGATTTTTCTATGGCAAAAAAAAAAAAGTAAAGCAGTATAAATTTGATTTAAGTCAGACTTCCCTCTCCTGAACGAAAATTTGTCATGATCACAGCCACCCTGATGTCATCTAGAATTTCTCCATCGTTAGAAATCTCTAAGTGAGAGTGAAGCGGTAACGTGAGTTCCCATTTTTTAGTTTGAAGATTTCAGCAGGGATTCCATCAGCGCCTGAACCGTTGCTGTATCTACCTGATGGCTTTCAGGGGATTGAATTGAATAGCACAAAGAACTCTGGTGCTTGGAACGTTTCAAGTGAGCCTCTGAAATGCAGTAGTCTCCATCTTTAGTTCTTAATATGCTGGATCATAAAGGTCTTTACTAGAATGGGGGTGGGTTAGGAAAGGGGAGGAAAATAAGATGTGCAGTGAGAGTTTGCAGGGACAGGGGCATTTGTTAGCCTTGAGACACGGTTTCCAGAGGGCGCTGTAAACAGTAGGGAGCAGTGGGAGGTTGTCTGTGGAGCAAGAAGCACTGCCCAGTGCGGGGATGAGATTGGAGGAGAAAACAGCTGCCACAGGACTGACAATCATGTATCTTCTGAGATGGCTTCACCAGAGCCTCTTGTCAGCTTTTTCATTACTGATGAGCCCTCTCATGCTTTCATTTCCTTCCCTCTCCAGCTCAGATTCCACAATATATCACTTCAGTCTCTCTCCTCCTGGTATCCTCAACCTCTTCATCCCATTGTCCTTTTATAACCATCCATCTGGCTAAATCCTGGAAAATTCGATTTGCCTTTCCCCGGGCACGTGCCCAGGATTGTAACCATGACCAGGCCGTCTGGGGTCACTATAAACCCATGTGACGTGAAGTCAGAGAGGCCAAGCAATCATAATTTTTTCTTACTCGCTGCTCTGTTCCGTCTTGCATAGCAGTTTTGTCAAACCTTCCAAATCTTTAAACCTGTGTCCTCTCAGCTTCTCTTAACACTCTTAGCAAAGAATCACCTACTTTACTGGCAATAAGGACAATGTCGGATTGGAACACCTCACTTTCTGGTCCCAATCCCACAAAGGGAGTCACAATCCACCCCTTGCCTCTTGCCTCCGCGCACTTGGAGAGTTCTAGATCCAATGACTTCTGTCAGTTTTCTTTTCTCTGTCTTATCTCTTCAACTTCTCCTTCTCATGGTTCTTTTGGCTCAGCAAAAATTGCTCCCATCTTAAACTTAAATGCCCTTCCCTGCCCCTTCCTTTCAACCAAGCATCTTGAAAAAGATGTTTGCATTCACTGTCTTTACCTCCTTGCCTTCCCCTCCCACCAGACCACTAAGTAGCTTCTGTCCCTTTCTAGTCATTAATTCTAAGAGCCATTTTTCAATTGTTATATCATTTGACCTAGTTATTTTTTTTCCCTTGGCCATGAAATTATTCATAGTTTGCTCCTAACATACAGCCCTGATCTTCCCACTTTCCTTTCCAGGCTCCTCTTCCACTGTCCATCTCTTAAAGTGTCAGTTTTTGGTTCAATTTAAAGGTGTTAGGGGGCGCCTGGGTGGCGCAGTTGGTTAAGCGTCCGACTTCAGCCAGGTCACGATCTCGCGGTCCGTGAGTTCGAGCCCCGCGTCGGGCTCTGGGCTGATGTCTCAGAGCCTGGAGCCTGTTTCCGATTCTGTGTCTCCCTCTCTCTCTGCCCCTCCCCCGTTCATGCTCTGTCTCTCTCTGTCCCAAAAAAAATAAATAAACGTTGAAAAAAAAAAAAGGTGTTAGGTATTAGCATTTGTGTCAATTGTTGTTCATGATCTCTGGTGTTATTGGTATTTATCTAAATTATTTGTGAGAGGTATTTTAAATTTTGAACTTATCAAAACTTCATGGGATTTGTCATAGGCATTGAAAATATTCCAAAATTTTTACTTGCTTTTTCAAATTGTAAAGAAAAGCTTAGTTTTATGTAGTAAAATCTGTTGATCTCTTCCTTTACAGTTTGTTTTTAATGCCATACTTAGGCCTCATCTTCACTAATATTAAATATTGATTTCTTTTTTATGATTATTTAAAAATTTTTTAAATGTTTATTTATTTTTTGAAAGAGAGAGCACAAGCAGGGGAGGGGCAGAGAGACGGGGTAGGGGGGAACAGAGGATCCAAAATGGTGTTGGAGCTGACAGCAGAGAGCCCAATTCCCCAGGCTGGAATTCATGAACTGTGAGGTCATGATCTGAGTCGAAGTTGGAAACATAACCGACTGAGCCACCCAGGTGCGCTTTTTAATTTTTTTTAATGTTTACTTACTTTTGAGAGAGAGAGAGAGAAAGCATAAGTGTGATGGGGAGGGGCAGAGAGAGAGGGAAACAGAGAATCTGAAGCAGGCTCTGTACAGTCAGAGCAAAGACCCATGAACTGTGAGGTCATGACCTGACCTGAAGTTGGACACTCAACCAACTGAGACATCCAGGTGCCCCAAGATTATTATTATTATTTTTTGTAAAGAAGATTTAGGTTCACAGCAAAATTGAGAGGAAGGTGCAGAGATTTCTACCACACATGCATAGCCTCCCTGCCTATTGACCTCCCCACCAGAGTGGTACATTTTTACAACTGATGAACCTATGTTAATAGGTCATTATCACCTAAGTCCCTTGTTTATATTAGAGCTGACTTTTGGTGGTATACATTTCATGAGTTTGGAAAAATGTATAACGACACATGTTCATCATTATGGTATCATACAGAGTATTTTCACTACCCTAGAAAATTCTCTGTGCTCTGCCTATTCATCCTTACCCCCAACCCCTCACCCCTGTCAACTACTAAACTTTTTACTATCTCCATAGTTCTACATTTTCCATAATGTCATATAGTTTAGAATCATTCAATATATAGGCTTTTCAAGACTGGCTTCTTTTACTTAGTCATATGCATGTAAGTTTCTTCCAGGTCTTCGTGGCTGGGTTTCTTTTTAGCACTGAGTAATATCCCACTGTCTGGATGTGCTGCAGTTTATTTATCCATTCACCTACTGAAGGACGTTTTGGTTGTTCCCAAGTTTTAGCAATTGTGAATAAAGCTTCTATAAACATCTGTGTGCAGGTTTTGTGTGGATGTAAGTTTTCAAGTTCTATGGGTAAATACCAAAAAGCATGTTTACTGTATCATATAATAGAAGTATGTTCAGTGTTCTAAGAAACCACCAAACTCTCTTCAAAATAGTTGCACCGTTTTGCATTTCCACCAGCAATGATGAATTTGTTCCTCCACATCCTTGATGTTGTCAGTGTTCTGGATTTTGGCCATTCTAACAGGTGTATAGTTGTTCTGTTTTTCTTCTAATAGTTTTATGGTTTAATTTTTGAGGTTTAAGTCTTTAATTTACCTGATGTTTATTTGGTTGGAACTTTATTATGATGTTTAAAAAAGAGCTCATTTTAATTTGTTCCAAATGGTAAGCCACTTGTCCCCAAATTACTTACTGGACAATCCTCTTCCAAAGATATCTTAAATAACGCCTTTTTTGTTCTATCAATTTCTCATAATATTTGGATCTATTTCTATCTAGACTTTCTATTCTGTTCTGTTGATCTGTCCTATTTCTGGACCTATTCCTTAATGCTTTTAATAATGTAGATTTATAATGCATTTCAGTAACTTTCAGGGAAAATAGATTTCTAAAACCTTTTTTATTGACTTGTTGTATACTTTCATTTTTTTCAGATGAATGACAGAAGCATTTGTCAAGTCATAAAGAGAAACTTGCTATTTATATTTTGACCAAAATTTGCTACATTTGTAAATTAATTTCAGAAAATATTGACAGCTGTGTACTTTTAATCTTTTTTCTTCCAGATGTTATATCTCTGTTTTTTGGTTCCCAGGAAAGGATTAAACTGTTATACCTATAGGTTTCATATTTCTTATTAATTTCATTGCTAGTAATTTCTATTTTTGGTTTTGGTTATTATAATCAATGAGATTTCTGTTTTCCATTATATTTTCATAAAAAAGATTTATGTGATGGGAATGCAAGCTGGTGCAGCCACTCTGGAAAACAGTATGGAGGTTCCTCAAAAAACTAAAAATAGAACTACCCTATGGCCCAGCAATTACACTACTAGACATTTATCCACGGGATACAGGTGTGCTGTTTCGAAGGGACACATGCACCCCCATGTTTATAGCAGCACTATCAACAATAGCCAAAGTATGGAAAGAGAATGTCCATTGATGGATGAATGGATAAAGAAGATGTGGTGTATACACACACACACACACACACACACACACACACACACACAAAGTGGAGTATTACTCAGCAATCAAAAAGAATGAAATCTTGCCATTTGCAACTACATGGATGGAACTGGAGGGTATTATGCTAAGTGAAATTAGTCAGAGAAAGACAAAAATCATATGACTTCACTCATATGAGGACTTTAAGAGACAAAACAGATGAACGTAAGGGAAGGGAAACAAAAATAATAAAATACAGGGAGGGGGACAAAACAGACTCTTAAATATGGAGAACAAACAGAGGGTTAGTGGAGGGGTTGTGGGAAGGGGGATGGGCTAAATGGGTAAGGGGCACTAAGGAATCTACTCTTGAAATCATTGTTGCACTATATGCTAACTAATTTGGATGTAAATTTTAAAAAATAAAAAGTAAAATAAAATAAAAAGATTTATGTGATTATCTTGAATCCAGACACTTTAAAAAATTTTCTTAGTAGTTTTAATAATTTTGTAGTTTATTTGTTAGGTTTTAAAAAATGTTTCAGTAGGTAATTTTCAAAACATGATAATTTGTCTGTTTCCAATAAATAGACATTTAAAATTTTGCTTTATATCTGACTACAAAGTAAAGAAATTTCAGAAAACGTATTAAAAGAAATGGAGATTTTTCTTGTACTTAATTTGAAAGTCTCTGGTTTTACTAGTAGGCATGATACTGTATGTTTAATAAACAAATTTGATCTGTATGTGTTTATTTGTATGCACTTAGAATATCTCTGGAGGGTTAACCAGAAACTAGTAAGGGATTTGTAAGGGAAATCCCTAATAAGGGAAGGGACTTGATTGATGGGACAGACAGACAAGGAAATATACTCAAAGAACATACTTTTGCATTTTTTGAAGTGGGTACCATTTATACATATAAACCCATTTAAAACAGAAATAGTAGAATTAACAAGTAAAAGCAACATTGGTTATCTTACTAAAAAATTTTTTATTTAGTCCTAGTTTCTAAGGCTTTTCTAAAAGATAATCAGCTACCAGTGGTGAATTAAACACATTTCTTTCTATATTAATTAGCCTGATCATGTGTTTTTTTTTAATTTGGTGTTTGATGTATTATATTTAAAATGTGTCTAATTTTATTTATTTATTTGTTTATTTTTTTTTTTTAAATGCGGCTAATTTTAAATCATCTTCATTGGTTGTAGTGTTTTAATCTTTTTTTTTCTGATGAGTATTTTATTTAGCATCTTTGTATCTATAAACAAAATATTTATATAGTGTGGTGAATTGTGATATTTTGGTCCAGTTTTGATGTGAGTATTATAAAACAAATTGACAAGTCCCTTACAGTTTTCCATACTCAAAATTTATTAGAATGGAATATCTCCAGTGCTTGGAAAATTAAAAGAACTCATCTGGTAACCATTTCCTTCTAAAGCTTATTTTGGAAGAAATATTACGATAAAATTGCCACAAAATTTGTGTTTACTATGATTCTATTAAGGTTTTCAACAATGCAAATATGCCTTAATATTTCTTATGAATTACTAACTTGAAAGACACCTTCTGGGTGTGCTATGGGTATGATTTTAGATCAAGTCTAGACCATGCTGTGGTCACAAATAATGAAAATCATTAAGAAGTGAATTTACTAACATAAAAATTTCCCAGTTTAAAAATTATAAAATTTCTTTTATAAATCACCAAATCTTGCTCTCATCAAAATGAAATACATATTTATATTTAACAAAACAGTCTGAATTTTTCACTTAATTCACATGGCTGCATGTGTTCATTGATAACATAAGCCAACTCTTAAAAATATTTGATTTCCTGCTCAGAGTCTGTAATGGTAAGAACTGAAATGACAAATTTATCTTACTCTGGAGGTTAAATCTCTGTAACTCAGCCATATCTCTGCCACTCATGAATCATCAAGTCTTGGCTTTACTTGTGGGATAAATATATCTGTTATGTATACCTTCTCGTCCTTTTTGTATAAATATATATATTTCTTTCTTTGCATCCATTTTTATTTATATGCATCCTACCTCTGATACTCACAGTGGAGACTTAACTTGGAGCAAATCAATTAAACCCACCAGTAGTCTTTCCTTTTTGCTGTATAATACTGCTGAACCAAGACAGCAAATTTGCCAGGGTCTTTACCGTATTTTCTTCAAAGTAGAGGCATGAGCTGAAAAAGGGAGTGAGGTGAACATTTGATCAAGATGACAAGCACCAGTGGATCCCTGCTGCTTGCTGGAACACCAGCCTGATGACATGTATTTGGTGTCATTCCGATGTAGATTCTGACAGAGGCCAATTTATGGTCCAATTTATGTCTTGACTCTCCTACGAAGGCCAAGCAAGCTATAAAATGTAATAAGAATTTCTTCAATCAATGTCCAGAGGAAAAACAAATCACTCAGTTACTGACACAATATTGCATCAACACTCCGGTCAAGTTCTCACAAGTGTGTGACATGCCCCCAAGCTACACAGAGCATGCAGACTGAAAACCACCATAGCGGCATCTCGTCCTAGGGAGGAGCCCCTAAACTTTACAGCTGCTAATAGGTTTTGGTTTTTCCTTCATTTTCCTTTATTCTAATAGCACTACTAGTTGTGGGGAGAAAGGGAGAGGGGAATTAAATAAATAAATAAGTCAACTCTTATTCTCCTTCCTTCTGAGATTTTAGTTTCAGACTTATTTCTGACCTCCTGGCTGCGGACTCCTTCATTCTTTTCTCCCCCTACCTCCTTCCTTTCCTACCGGTTCTCCCGTTAGAGGGAAAGTGATTTATTTGTCCTCTGGCAGATCATTCTAACTCAGGCTCCTAGTGAGGTAACACAGATGAGTCCCTGGTCACAGTTTCTATCCAGCCAGTCGTGGGCTTGTGTATTTTCCCTGTGTCTCTTGGTTTAGATGTTTTCCAAGCAGATACATGCCATTAAGCACTGTTACAGGTTGGTGCATGGGAGGGTTTCAGAGAAGAAAGATGGGGAAGCAGCTCTCCATGAGGTCTATTCTACTTTTTTCTGATTTGTTCCTTCCAAATCCTGTTTTATGATTGTCACCATGCAGTGCACGCGTGCGCACGCGCGCACACACACACACACACACACACACAGTAAAAAGCTATAGGAGCAGCACTGTGCTCTATTTCAAATGTGGTTCCATAGATGTGTGCACTTAGGGCTGGGAGTCAGGGTAATTTTATTTATTGGTCTGGGGACAAAATGGCCAACGTGAGGCACTTCCTATTTGAACGTGTTTGCCTTCAGAATATCAAGAAAGTTACAGGGTAGGGCAGGAAAACAGCACATTTTTAAAAGACGTACTCTTTTCTCTTTCCGTAAAAGAACAGGGGAAGAGTTTAGAGGACATAACTGCTAAGAGACATTCTGGTGTCCTGGAATAAAGGCTGGGGGCAGCTCCCTTCACACCGCAGGGCAAGCACTTCATGTCAGAGGAACGGATTGGAAGGGACTCCTGACTTAGCAGTACTTCTGTAAAGTTCAATGCTACAGCACATGAAAAAGAGTCATGTAGTATTTGGTAATGCATATAATATATTCCTAAAAGGGAATAAGTCTCTGTCCCGTCGGGGCAAATTTTCTCCATGCGTACTCTAAGAAATAGTGGTCTCATGCACTGATTGACCTTCCCAGATCCCACTAGTCCAGAATTAACCACTCTTGCTTGTGTTCTGGAGCCAAATCAAACTGTGATCCTCAAAATCAGGGAAAGCCCAGGTGTTCTGGGGCCTGAACCAATACAACTGGATGGGCTTTAAGCAAAAAATACAAAGCAATATCCAAAAGTGATTATTTATTTAGAATGGGAAAAGAAATCACAGCTCCTCAGAGCCTTGGAGATTTGGATCCCTTTCTCCTTAGGCCTCTGTAGGCATTTTACTGGTTATGTTTACATAAAAGTGACTCATAGGTGCAACCTGGCTTCCACCTAGAGCCTCCTTCCGCACCAACAATTTGCAAGACTCATGGGGCTGGTGCAGGTGAGAAGCTCTTGAAACTTAAACTTCTGTCTCATATTTTTATATTATTGTTTTCAACCACGTGTGTCTCTTCTTCCAGATTGTGAGGCAGAGTGTGTTCTGTCATTCACTTGCTGCAGATCTGGGTATAGTGTTCTGAATAATATGGATACTCAGTAAATGCATGCAGAATTGCATTTTGGGCTGTTTTGCTGTTGATTTATGTTGAGTCATTTTTCTGATTATAAAAGTACCCTGTGTTCATGATCAAGCTTTGAAAAGCCCAGAAAATAATTTAATTAAGAGAATTAGGGGTGCCTGGGTGGCTCAGTCGGTTAAGCATCCAACTTCGACTCAGGTCATGATCTCACAGTCCAGGGGTTTGAGCCCTGTGTCCGGGTTTGAGCCCTGTGTCCGGCTTTGTGCTGACAGCTCAGAGCCTGTAACCTGCTTCTGATTCTGTGTCTTCCTCTTTCTCTGCCCCTCCCCCACTTTCTCTCTCAAATATAAATAAACATTAAAAAAATTAAATAAGAAAATTAAACTATCGGGGTGCCTGCGTGGCTCAGTCGGTTAAGGGGCCGACTTCAGCTCAGGTCATGATCTCACAGTCCGTGAGTTCGAGCCCTGCATAGGGCTCTGTGCTGACAGCTCAGAGCCTGGAGCCTGTTTCAGATTCTGTGTCTCCCTCTCTCTGACCACCCCCGTTCATGCTCTGTCTCTCTCTGTCTCAAAAATAAATAAACGTTAAAAAAAAAATTAAACTATCTGTAACATCATTGCCATTAAATGTTGTTTCCTTCTGATTTTTTTTACTGCATATATTTGTGTTACAGAATTTTATTTAAAATACCCTGCTTTTCACCTTTATCATTTTCTAAGTTCCTGTTCCATGAGAAATATTTTGAAAGCCTGACTTGTAAGGGTGATTAACCTCCCATAATATAGATGTACTGTATTTTTGTAGTCTTTCCTCTAGAGTGACTCAATGCACTGGGTCCTATGTAGAAAGGGTCTCTTTCCAACAAATAAACACAATACTCTATAGAATCCTTCTAATGTCCTTAGTCTTCATACCTTATTTGTTGGTCTTTAAGGTGGAGATAATACAGAAAGCTAGGAGTTAGGCTTCAAGGGAGTGGAGAGAAGAAAGAGGTAGAAAGTGACTATAACTTGCTGTGAAATTTAGACTCCCACAAAACACAATTCCTTCTGACAAAAAGTCTATTAAACTTATTAAATAAAAATTAAGTAATAGTATTTTTCTCAATTCTTACAACCTAAGACAATGTTAAGCACGGATTTAGGAGATACATAGATAAATAAATAGATACAAAGGACAATAGATTCCATTAAAATAGCACCCTGAGAAATGGTTTACCCATTTAATTGGAATGATGGCCAAGGGAGAAATTTAGAGCAGAGCATTTCAATGACTCTAAACAAATGAATAAATGGTTCACTTAATTCATTTCAATGTCTGGTCTGGTGGTACCCAAAAGTCTATTCAAAAGAATGCCCCATTGTATTGCCCCAGGGGTTGCTTCTTTCTGCCCTGCTCTGAATATACATAGATGTTTAAAATTCATGTGTGATATAAAAACCGTCTATACAGATCTTGTTAAATGTCTAGGCTTCTACTTTGGAATCTCAGAATTCTGACCAACACCACCAAAAGAACATGATCTGACTTTAAAGAAGTCTGCCTTAGGTTTCAAGAATACCTCCCCAAGCAGGAAGAGGTCTAAAAAAACCACTTCAAATATAAAGCATTTATTTGTGACTAAGCTATACTTAAAATGAAAGAGACTCAGACGTGGATTGCACAAATATTTTTGGAGCATGCACATTGTGCCCAAAATCAAACAGTGTGCCTTCATATTCTTCATCTCATTTAATTCTTAAAAGAACCCACTGAGGAAAGATTCTTAAACTCATTTACACGGGTAAACAGAATGAGACTCAGAGATGGTTAGTGATGACCCATAAACCCTCATCTGTTTACCCATATATTCATTCAGGAAATCTTTTGAGTGCCTACTCTGTGCCAGGCCCTTGAACAAGGCTCTTAGGATATAGTCTTAAGACAGTCATAATTCCCGCCTTCAAAATGGGTACAGTCTTGTGTACAAAACAGTATGCAAACAGAGTAGATGAGTAAACAAAGCAGAAAATGCAGTAATAGGAGTAAAGTAAGTGGTGTCATGGGGTCACATTTACAGTCAATTGACTTTTGACAAGGGTACCAATCCATTTCAACGGGAGAAAGAATTGTCTTTTCAACAAACTGTGCTGGGACAATCAGATACCCTCATACAAAGGATTGAAGTTGGAACTCTACCCCACATCATGTACAAAAATTAAAATGGATGAAAAATATAGTTGTGATATTTAAAACTGTAACATTCTTAGAAGAAAATATAGGCACAATTCTTTGTGACCTCAGATCAGGCAATGGTTTCTTAGATATGACATCAAAAGCACAAGTGACAAAAAGAATCAGTCCATTAGATTTTATCCATATTTAAAACTTTTGTGTTTCAAAGGACACCATCAAGAAAGTGACAATTCACAGAATGGGGGAAAATATTTGCAAATCACATAACTGATAAAGGACTATCATCCAGAATACATAAAGAACCCTTACAGTTTAACAAAAAATTTCAAATAATGCAATTAAAATATGATGTTTGAATAGACATTTCTCCAAAGAAGATACGCAAATAGCCAGTTAAGTACATGAAAATATGTTCAATATTGCTAGCCACCTGGGGAATGCAAGCCAAAGCCATAATGAGATACTACACACATCTACTAAGATGGCTATCATCAAAAAGTCAGACAATATCAAGTGTTGCCCAGCATATGCAGCAATTGGAACTCTCACACATTGCTAGTTAAAATGTAAAATGGTAGAGATGCTTTGGAAAATAGTTTAACCGTTCTTTAAAATATTAAATATATAATTACTATATCAGGCAGCCATTCCACTCCTAAGTATACATACTCAAGAGAAATGAAAACATATGTAAAGACTCTACATAAAAACGTGCGCATGAATCTTCACATAACATTATTCATTATAGTCAAAAAGTGGAAACAGCTCAAGTGTTCCTCATTTAATTAATGGGTAAATAAAATGTAGTATATTCATAGAAGGGAGTATTAGTCAGTCATAAAAAGGAATGAAGTACTCACACATACTACAATATGCATGGGCCTTGAAAACATGCTGAGTGAAAGAAGCCAGACCCAAAGGCCACATGTTGTAGAATTCCATCTATATTCCATTTATGAAATGTCCAGAAGAGGCAAACCCGTAGAGACAGAAAGTAGATTACTGGTTGCCAGGGGCTGGGGGGGAGAACAGAATGGGAGTGACTGCTAATGGGTATGAGATTTCTTTTTGGGGTAACGAAAACATCCTGGAATGACACAGTGGTAATGGTTACACCACTTTGTGAACATAGTAACACTGAATTGTATACTTCAAAAGGGTGAATTCTATGTTATGTGGATGATATCTCAATTTAAAAAAAGAAAAAGAGAGAGAGATCTACAATTACCTAAGAAAGACCATAAATTATCAGCTCTGACAGTACAATGGTTGCTCAGTTCTACTAAATTCCGTTTCTCAGGAAGGTGGACAGTGGACTATTTTTCTTTTATTCATGCTTAAACACTAAGACAAAGGATATATTTTCTCCATATACATTCTTTTCCCACATACATATACATATATAGACTTATACTATATGCTGCAAAGCATCTTGAAATAAAAATGAACATTAAAAGTTATTTTTCTTACACTTACCTCAAGAATGTAGGCCTTGGCTGGGAATCTGCCAGAGGGAAGGCCCAGGTCCAGGCTCACGGCATATCCATGGAACTTTCCAGGCCAGGTGATGGAGCATGGGAAACAGAGTGACCAAGGCTGGTGTGATCACTGCCATAGACACTTGACTGATCAGTTCACTTACCTCTCTTTGAGTTTCCTAAGCAGCATGGTGGTTGCCAGTCCTGTCCAGCTGTCACTCCGTCTCCAAACTTTGAGGAAAGCCTGTCTAGACAGAGCAATGATACTTTCACAGTATGAAGCTGGCAGACCATCATCTTTTAAGAAAACCAACAAATAAAGACAGACAACAAACCCCAGTACAGTAATTAGAGACCAGACCTAATTTGAATCCTCTGTAATGAAACTCAGTCTTTTTGTGCTTCTTCAAAGGCATTTGGAACAATCCTGAATGAATGAGCAGAGCCATCTCCAGAGTGAGATTAATCAGGACAACTGCCGCCTGCCCTGCGCTGAGCACGCAGTGTTCAGTGCCCAAGGGCCCAGGCCTGGGTGGTGCCAGGGCTGACGATGATGCAGTATTTCAGGAAGGCTACGATGGGGGATGTGGGGAGAAAAGAAAAACGAGCTCCCCAGCTGAAACTATCCTGAGGCTTTTGTAATCCACACACATTTACAAGATCGGCCATCAGCCGGAAGCCTTCCCTCACGTCCCAGTGAACAGGATGGCTCGTGGCCACTTTTACGCTTTTCCTCTCATGGGTACTTGGACCAAAAAGACAGAGGGGGAGAGGGGAGGTAAGACACACAGATGGGTTTGCCACAATCTCTACTCCTCTCGCAATGCTTCAGGGAGACAGAACTCTCTGGAAGTGAGGTGCTCTGTGAACTTAGGAAGGTCAGGACAAGCTGGTAAAGAGCTGGCTTTGAAGCCAGGCTGCCAGGATTGGAATCCTGATTCTAACCTACTGGTGAGTGATTTGGGGTCAATATTTAATCTTTGAACTTCAGTTTTCTTAACTGTAAAGTGGTCTAAATTCCTACCTCAGAATTGTCAGAATTTAATGAAATAACATGCTTATGAAATGGTAGATATTATTTTAAACAACAAGGATAAAATCCCATTATCTGTGCTCATAAATCCCTCTATTTTTTAATTCTCATATTTCCTGCAGTGTTTTCTAACTTGGCTTAGATTCAGCTACAAGAGTCCATCCAGCTATGTTCTTTATATCAACACAATTCGTTGAATATTTATTATGGTCTGTGTTAAAATCCTAGGGATCAGACAGAACTGTTTTCACATTCCTGACCCAAATATACATACCAGCTGTGTGACCCTAAGAAAGATGTTAAATCTTTCCAACCCCTATATGTATATGTATATGTATATGTATATGTATATGTATATGCCATATATACATATATATATGTAAATGGAGACCTTAATAAGATAATATGTCTGAAGTCTTTGGACCAGTAACTGGAAAACAATTAGTGAAAATAAACAATAGTGTATTTCCGTCCTCCTCCTTATCATATATACTAACATTACCTTTATTCATGTTTCTTGGATAGTTCAAATCAATTTAACTATTTTGACCAGCTCAACAGCCAACAACCTGATGGATAACTGATTTAACCATAGTAAATTGCACAGGTAGTGATAGTGGCTGAAATATACATCCTGGCATGGTTATTATGGTCTCATTGTCCGCTAAATAGAGAAACCATGTTCGAGTTTTAAAAGGAACATACCCAGAAGAGTGTCTGTGGGGTATACCTGTTCTGTCTGTCTGTCCCTGTCCATCTGTCCCTCTCTCACACACACACGCATACCCCTTCTGGTTTTAACATAGCCCTTCCTTCAGAAGTACGCAGCTTTGCCTTTCATTTCTTTCCATATAAATGTAGAAATAAATTTCTCCAATTTACTGAAAAGTATCTCCCCAAGGGACCAAGGGAGGCAGGAAATTAGACTGTGGCGCTGAAATCATTCCAGTACTCCAGCTGTATCCCACAAATGTAAATTTAGGAAATTCCGCTTGTCAAAGTCCTCTTTGAAGCTTTGAATAATTGGATCCCAATTACTCTTAACCACATTATTCAGGCCTATGTTCAACTTAATATCTAAATAGATTACATTTTTTTTTTGCCACCTACTAAAATTCCCCAAAGTGAATATTGCCACATTATGCTCTTCAGTTAAGAGTGAAATTTCTGACTAAAAATGTTTTTACTCCTATCTTGAGATGGCTGCAAAATCCTCCATGATAACTAAAGCTGTGAGAATTGGCATCACATTTGAATTGGTATCAACTTGTAGTAAAAATATGCTCAGGAAGAAGGAATCATTGTACTTTCTACCAATCACTTTAATACCTGAGACATCTTCTTTCTTTCTAATAGCTGTTCCTAATGGTTATAAAGTCAAAACAGATAGCAAAGAATATAAAGGAAAATCATAGTGTCTGGAAGCATCTCTTTGAACAGGTTGAATACAATATAAATTACATGTTCTTATTCTACTTTCAAAAGGAGTTAATGTTTAAAACTGTGCCATGCACATTCTCTTGTTATATAAATTTTTTAGGTTTTCTGTTTCAGACACTGTTATCAAGTGGCTCCATTATATTTTTGTGAGCTCTAAATATCAATTCTTCCTTTTAACTTTGCCAGAGAAAGTGAGAGAGTGGCTGATCTTGCGACAGTGCTCAGGACAGCCTCCCTCATCCCCCTACACCAAAGGATTATTCTGTCTAAAATGTCAATAGAGCTGAGAGCCCCTGCATTACACCATGTTACAGATCGGGACATTGATATGATGTAATAAAATGTCATACCAGACATGAGCAGAGACCCAGGTTTATATTTTATGATTAGTCAAGACAAAATTACCATATGGATTCATTGATCTTAATTTAATATCATAACCAGTGGTGACAGGAAGTAGCTGAGAAGCTTGTTGGGTGATAGAAACAAATCATTCGAGAATAAAGTTTTGTCTTAACAGTTCTCACTCCTGGGACGTCCACAAAATGAATAATTCACTTGAGGTAAAAAGTAACTATTTTTAAATTTTATTTAAATTTTACATTTTTCCTAGGATTACATTTTCCTAGGATTTAAAATTCTAGAATTTTCAGAACAGAGTAAGCAATATTGAGTCAATGGATTCAAAGTCCAGAGTCTTTACATCCATGAAGCATTTTAGGTATCATATAAAGTTTATCTTTATAATAATTTTATACATGGTGTAGTATAGTCACATACTGTTTGCTGTCTTTATGTGAAGAAAGAGACAAACATGGGTAAAAATAATTCCTAATCCACTGGGTGGCCATCAGCCCCAGGCAAGGTTCTCTATGCATTTGCTTAATACTCCCTCATTTCTCCTGGCCTCTATGGATATAACAGCAGGTTAATCCATCCTTCCTTCCTTCCTTCCTTCCTTCCTTCCTTCCTTCCTTCCTTCCTTCTTTCCTTCCTTCCTTCCTTCCTTCCTTCCTTCCTTCCTTCCTTCCTTCCTCCCTTTGTTTTTGGTTTTGTTTTCTTTCTTCAGTACAAAGTTGACAATGAGAAAATTAGCAAGGGTCATTGCAGTCATGAGATTTGTGAATGATTCGTTAAAAATGATTCCAAATGTCAATTCCAGTCCACACACTAGCTCTGTATGTCTTTTATTCCAGGTGTGTGGGGATGGGCCACCTGCTATGTGATTGTTTTTCACAACCACCATGTGTCATCCAGTGTCACCTGTTACACCATGTTACTGTATAACTTAGATTGAGAGTTAATGTTTCAAATCTCTGCACAGGACTCTGAACAGATGAAAGATGGGTGACAACTGAAGAGAAACCTTCTATGGTCCTCCAGGATGCTTCAGGGACACCACTTGAGGCAAATCACTTTTCTCTTGAACCTCTCAGTTTCCTCTCCTTCTCTTCCAAGGTATGCCTTCGATTTTAAATTCTGGATCGTAACGGTCAGATGCCTGCATCTTCCATTTCAGTGTGCAAGCCAATAATGAGCATAAAGTCCCACTTTCTTCCCCAAATGGTCACTAATGTCAGAAGTTGACATTTTAAAGGATGTGCTATATATTCAAGATCAACTTAAAAATACGTTCTTAGCAATGGTTGAATATCGATCTGCAAAATTATGGGTAGTTTTTTTTCCTTTTTCTGTAGTTTGTATGTACGTCCACATTTCCTTGGACATAGCATAGCTTAACATTGTGTCTTATAAGATAATCATTTATAAATGCCATTACTGTTGTATCTATACAATGGGCAAGGACAAATACAGCAAAAAGTTTCCAGGCTACTGAGAAATGTAAAAACTCAGAGTTCAGAACTAAAGCACTATTCAAAAATGTAACAGAAATAATAAGCATAAAATTATGGAGAGGTTTCAAATCAATTTTGAGGTAGATTTCCCGAATGCCATATTTAGACTGCTCTTTTGAATGGACACAGACACATATGCCTTTTCCATACAGGTAGAATTCATTAGTAGACCAATCTCCTTAATGGTTAGTCATAAAAAAATTAGAAATTCTAATTTCTTAACGTGTAATTATTCAGGAAAAGACACCTTGAAACTCAAATACACAGGGGGCTTTCACTACATTTAGGGTATTGCTGTATAACTATAGATTCCTTCAGCAACTACTCTTGGGACACCTAAGTTGCACTGATGGAAGAGATTTCTAACTTTCCATGTTAAAAATTGCCCCAGTAAGAAATCTGGACCCGCTGGTATGAGAAGAGGTGAGTAAAGTAAATTTTCTCCAAAATGAGCTTGCCAATAAATGTGCCAATTTTAATTTTAGAAACAATGTTTAAATAAAAGACTTCCAAAGTGTAAAAAATTATTACAGAAGATGACTGTAAATCTATTCTAAATTTCCTAATGCAATTACTATGGTATTTACTAGATATAAAATATATATACACTACATGTAAATGCCAATGTATGCACATGCCATGCCTAGGACAGAACTATTTGCATTGAGCTAAGGATGTGTACTACTTCTGTGAAATCACTACAACAAAAATGTAAATTGTGTATAAAATGAAATGATCTTATCAGCTCCATAAACAGAATGTTAAACAGGATCATGGAATTGCTAAGGTTTTTCTAGTCACACAGCATATTTGCAAAGGAAAAACAATAGCAAAAGGAAAAAGTAACATAGGACTTACATTTCTGGTTAAGATGAGTAGCAGGGACTGGAGGTCCATACCCTAAAACAACCAACACAGGAATAAAATATATGAAACATTGGTTTGTAAGACACCGTATATCAGAAAACAAAGAACAGTATCTTTGAGAGATGGCAAACAAAGTGTGCACTAAGATACCCCAAGAATACTCTCTAGAGATTTTCCAGGCCATGATGCAGGGAGAGAGAATCATGGTGGAACCCAGACAATTCCCTGAATTGAGGGGATGCAGCTGAGAGTCCAAGAAGATGAAGATACTTACAGTTCATAGGACAGAGTAACAAGGAGGAGAAAGCTGAACAGACAGAGTGGTCTGGAGATCTACAGAGTCTCCCATTAATATTAGTCTGAGTACTGATCAGAACAGTCATATAGCTTCCTTATAGAGAAAAGGGGAATTTTAAAAAATGAACAGACCATCAGTGATTTGTTGGACAATGTCTGGCCACCTACCATACATGCAATTAAAGTTTCTGAAAAAGAGGAGAGGGTACAAAAATATTTGACCACAATTTATACCTTAAGATATAGAATCAAAGTAAGTAGAAGAAAGAAAAAAATACAGACCAGAGTAGAAAAGTGGAAAAAAGAAAATCAATAGAATCAATGAGACCAAAAGCTTGTTTTTTAGGAAGATCAATAAAATTGATAAACTTCCATCCAGATTAATTATTAAAATAGAACACAAATTATCAATATGAAGACTGGGAGGTGAAACTTCTAGAGATTCTATATATATTAGGAAAATATTATATACAACTTTATTCCAATAAATTTGACAATTTAAAGGAAATAGGACAATTCCTTGAAAGACACTAGCTACCAAATTTCATTCAAGAAGAAATAGGTAATCTGTATAGCCCTGTAGCTGTTAAAGAAATTGTATTTCTGTTTAAAACCTTCCACAGAGAAAACTCTAGACCCCGGTGGCTTTACTAGTGACCCCTACCAAACATTTAAGGTAAAAATAATGCCAATTTGTTTATTTTCCCAGAAAATTAAAGATTATTTCCCAGCTCATTTGACGAGACTAGCTTTGTTCTGATAACAAAGATATCATGAGAAAAGAAACCACACAGGGATATTCCTCATGAACATATATGCAAAAAAACCTGTATAAAATTTTAGTAAATTCAACCCAATGATATATAAAAATGATATTATCAAATGGGTTTATCCAAGGAATGCAGGGTTGGTTTGACATTTGAAAATCAACCTATCAAAAAAGAACAAAAGATGGGTGCCTGGGTGGCTCAGTTGGCAAGCGTCCGACTTTGGCTCAGGTCATGATGTCACAGTCCATGAGTTTGAGCCTCATGTTGGGCTCTGTGCTGACAGCTCAGAGCCTGGAGTGTGCTTCAGATTCTGTGTCTCTGTCTCTTCCCCTCCCTCACTCATACTCTGTCTCTCTCTCAAAAAAATAAACATTAAAAAAAATTTTTAAGAACAAAAGAAAAAACTGACACATTCATTTATTCCTGATTTTTAAAAAACTCTCCTAGAAAACTGGGAATAGAAATGAATTTCTCATCCTACATCTTGCTTAATAGTTGAAGACTAAATGTTCTCTCTCTAAAACCACAGACATGATCATATCTGCTTGCTCTGACCTCTTCTATGTAACATTCTATTTGAGGCCCTAGATAGTTCAAACAAGGAATAAAATGAAAGGTATCTTGATTTTAAAAAAGAATCAAACTGTCTTCATTCTCAGAGGACATCATTGGCTACAGTAGAAAATCCAATAGGATTTACAAAAAAGCTACTGGAACTAATAAGTGAGTTAGCAAGGTTAAAGGATAAAATATAGATATAAAAAATCAATTGTATTTCTTTTTTTTTTAGAGAGATAACATGCATGCACATGCATGACTGGGAGAGAGGCAGAGAGAGAGAGAGAGAGAGAGAGAGAATCTCAAGCAGGCTCCACACTCAGCACAGAGCCTGACACAGGGCTCAATCTCACAACGTTGGGATTATGGGCCCGAACTGAAATCAAGAGCCCAGTGCTCAACCAACTGAGCCACCCAGGCGCCCCAATTGTATTTCTATATGCCAGAAACAAACGATTGGAAACTGATATTTATAATTTACCATAGAATCAAAAATTACAAAACTTAGGAACTGGTCTGGCAAAGGGCATTAAGACCCATACAATAAAAACAATGATGGAATGCCACAGAGAAAACTTCAAGAAGACCTAAATGAAAGGAGAGATGCCTTGTGCCTGGATTGGATCGCTCAGAATATTTGAGATGTCAGTTTACCCCAAACTGGTGATCTATATGTTCAAAGCAATCCCAATCAAAATCCCAACAAAATTTTCATTGAAATTTCCCACTTAAATTCATATGGACTTTATCTTAAACTTTCAAAATGTAAATGTTCCAGGATAGCTGGAACAATGTTGAAATGAATCAAGCTGGAGTATTACTGCCTACTTGCAAGACTTACTAGAAAGCTTCAGTACTCAAGACCATTTGATATTGGCGTAAAGATACATCAATGGGGTGGAATAGAGTTCAGTGATAGACCCATACATTTGGACAACTGATTTCTAACAAAAATGCAAAGAAAATTCAATGGAAAAAAGATAGTCTTCAATAGCTGGTATGAGACAATTGGATATCCATAGGCAAAAACAAAAACAAACAAACAAACAAAAAAAAACAAAAAACCTCAGGCATCATATACAAAAACTATTTCAAAAGGGATCGTACATCTAACAGTAAAATCTAAAACTATAAAACTTCTAGAAGGTAACATAGAAAACCTTTGTGACCTTGTGTTAAGCCAAAATGTCTTAGATGTGATACCTAAAATATGATCAATAAAAGAAAAAACTGGATAAATTGTACTTCACTGAAATTACAAATTCGTGTTTTTTGAAAGCTACTGTTAAGAGAATTAGAAAATAAACCACAGATTGAGAGAAAATATTTGCAAATCACATATCTGATAAAGAACTAGTATCCAGAATATATAAAGAACTTCTGAAACTCAGTAATAAGGATAAAAGAGTAATCCAATAAAAATACGGGGAAGAGGTTAGAACAGATGTTTTACCAAATAAACTATATGGATCTCACATAAGCACATGAAAAAATGCTCAATGTCATCAGTAATTAGCAAAATGCAAATTAAAACCACAATGAAATTACACAATCATTACACACCTATTAGGATGGCTAATATTAAAAAGACTGACCATACCAGCGGCTGGTGAAGGTATAGAGGAACTGGAATTTTACATACTGCTGGTGGAAAATGGCACAACTACTTTAGGAAATACTTGAGTTTTTTTTTTAAGTTAAAGATGCATCTACATCTGATCCAGCCATTCTACTATTAGGTATTTACCTGGAAGAGATGAAAGCATCTGTCCATACAAGACTTGCACACAAATGTTCATGGCTTTATTTGTAATAGCTAAAACCTGGAAACAATTCAGACACCCATCAACACATGAATGGATAAACACACTATGATATATCCATACAGTGGAATACTACTCAGAATAAAAGGAATACATTACAGCATGGATGATTCTCAAAATAACTATGGTAAGTGAAAGAAGACCACAAAGGAGTACCTATTGTGTGATTCCACTTATGCAAAATTCTAGAAGATGCAAACTAATTGACAGTGACAGAAAGCAGACCAATGGTTGCCTGGGGATGGCAACCCCCGAGGATGTGATGCTTCCCTTGGCAGAGGAGGGAAGCTGAGCAGGTTACAAAGTGGGAGAATCCCAGCTGCCCAGAGGTGGACCACTGCTTTTCCTTTGCTCAGGTGAGCACTTAGTGGTAGGAAAGATACCCCTTGCTCAGGATGAGATAGTTTGGGTGGACCTAAGATTGCTGAAGAAGGCCATTTATTTATAATACAGGGAGTGGAAAATTAGGCCATTGTATGTCTGCACAGGGGAAGAATTCATAAAAAGTCACACAGAATTATTCTTATATAACTGACAATGACATCGTTGTAAGGTGGAAACAGAGCTTTATTTGTCTTACTTAAAATGATATATAGAGCACTTGTCTGTTTATTCCACTGCAAACAGCTTCTGCAAAAACAGCCGTAAATCCCTGGGGGTTTCTACTGATAGTTATAAGTTACTTGAGCAAAATCTCTCACGCAACTTGCTGCCTTGCAGGTATCCATTATTCTAAATTCAAAGACCCTTTTCTTGTTGTTTGTTTGTTTGTGTTGAGTGTGTATTTTTTCCTGAAATTATGTTACATGCAATATTACTTTAAAAAATAGAAAATGTGTCAGAACACAGCTACTTTTCAAATGGGTAAGTATATATACCTAAATCAAAACACGCACAGCCAAAGGGGGAAACACTCAATAAATAGGCTTCATAATCAAATCTGGCTCAGGTTAAAGTGAAGTTAGTTTGATGGATTCAGCTGGGGCCCTAGTAAATAACAGCCTCTGTAATTAAGCTACCTAAGCTTAGCCTGCCTGGGAGCTTACGGGCTGCTCAGAGGTGCTAGAGTGACAACCAAGAGGCAAACTTTAGAGATGAGTAGACACCTCGCCCACCCAAGCACTAGTCCCTCCCCAGCCCTTTTCACTGGGTCCCGAGCCACATACGGACTCAGATGTCCGTGGCAGTGATTGGCAAGGTCTGTGTTTGAGAATGAAGAAAATAACAAGCCAAAATCAACAAATGTTGAAGTCACTTGCCCCCTCTTTTGTCACAAAATCTGGAAACTGTCATGTTTGTTTTCCAAAAAAATTCCAAACATATGCGTGTGTATGCACACTCGTACACACAGAGCCCTACATGCATATTGCCCCTAAAAGAAAATACTGTAGCAGCAAGAGAAGCAGTGGCTCTGTAGCATATAATTTTAGGTTCAAGGTCTAGCTTGGTCACTTTTTAGCTGGTGACCTATAGTTTGAGAAAGAATAATTTTTGAGCCATTACTCTATCCCTGATGTATTAGGCACTGGGAAGACAGTCACTGCCACAAGGGGCTCCAAGTCTATCTGGGATGGAAAAACACACAAATAATGTTAATATAGTATGCCAAATGCTAACCTAGAAATAAGTAGGTGCTATGCGATCATGCGGGGATAGATTTCAGATTTAACCTCCTGAAGAAGAAAACAGAGCTAAATTTTATAGGATGAGGAACTAACGTTCTTGAACCTCACTTCCCGTATCTGTAAAATGGAGTTTATAATGTGTACATCTGTGGTATTGCTTTGAGAAATAAGCAAAGCATGATATGACGTTTCTAGAAAGAAATACTCATTCCTGCCCCGATGGCCCTCTTCCTTTCTCTTCTCTCTCAAATCAAAGAATAGAGTGAAACAATCTTCTGCCAGCAGCGTAAAACCATGCCACACATAGAAGGATGGGAAGGAGAGAGTATTGTCAGTTGAAATGAGGATTCCTTAAATCTCTGTATTATGACAAATTGATTCATAACACTGAGAGAGAAGAGCTCTTGCTCATGCATTCTGAACTACAGTTCGTTTTCCTCCCTCATTTCTTCTTTCATCATGCTTGTACAATAAAGAAACCCATTTTTCCCATTTCGAGAGGTGATTCTATTTTGCCTATTTTCAGTGCACATCCCTGGTGTGGCAGGCAGAGAGAGGAGCTGCTCAGATACCCCTTCAAGGAGGGGACTGCCGCTTAGCTTCAAGGAGGATTGTCAGCTGTAGGCTCATTCCAAGCAAACCCTAGGTGTGAAGAGGGTCACAACCTTGTCAGGGTGGCCTTCAGCCAGTGGTGTGCTGGCTCATACAAATAAGCAACAGAGACAGTAAGATACACGTCTTTTCCCAAGACTGTTCAGTGACATCGTGCTGGTAGCTTGAAATCGACCACGGTACAAGTATTTGTACCACAGGAATTAGCAAACGTTACAAATCAGAATCCCCCCCCCCCCACACTGGAGAGCCACTGTTAAACATCCACCAGGATGTCAGTCCCCCTAGCCAATGCCTGAGCAGTGGAGCCAGGACCTGGCTGGGGGATGCTTGTAACAGGCAAGGTTTGCTCTGGTGCTCCCTGTTGAACTTGCAAAGGCTGTCCAGGGTGCAATGTTGAGCTGACGCATCTCTCTGCCCAATCCTGCTTCCTCTCCTTTTCCTCTCATAGGTGTTACCTCCTGATAATCTGCACTCCTAACTGCCTCTGCATCTGCTTCCCAGAGAACTCAACCTGGGACAGCTGACACGAGTCTAAAAAAGGAGGTGTTAGGAGGGATTTGGGGACTGGATAATCACCTCCTGGAGGATAATGAGAACTCATCCTTGGTGAGAAGAGGTGCACACACACCAAGGTCAGTGTGGTAGCCAAGGGCAGCAATACAGTGTTAGGGAGATGGTTAGTAGAACAAAGTCTTCCCGGAGGCAAAATAGGTGGGTGGCTGACAAGGGATATATATATATATATATATATATATATATATATATATATATATATGCATGTGTATGCACTCACACAGCATATGTGTATGCACTCACGCAGCATATGTCAATTGAAGCAAGAATGGATGGGCAGGAGTCTGAGAGTGGTTTCCCCAATAAAAACTCTTAGTAGCATACCCAGTTGTTTTGGGACTGGAGCTGGTATTCAGTCCTGGAACCCCCAACTAGAGATGTGGCTGGGTCTCTAGAAGGGAGAACACTGCACCACCACAGCGGGTTCATACTATACTGATCTCCCCAGTCCTTCAAAGGGACTCACAGCCATATGCACAGCGGGAGACATGAAGTGAAAAGACCTTTATATCACACACTACTGCTCAGCACAAAGGAGTCCCTATGGAAGAGGCACTAAATAGCCACATAGCCAAAGCAGACAAAATGATTAGAACACTTGATGTTGGCAAAATTTTATTAGTGGCCACCCCAGTCAAGGTAGGATGAGCACACAAAGAGACCTTGGTGGCTGAGATAGAAGGTAAACATGGTTCCAACACCATGAACTCCCTCTTACCAAGGCCAATCCAGCTATTGCCCCCTCTGAATGTCCAACCTGCCAGCCGTAGTGAGAAGTGCAGGGTCCCCAGCTGACACTGTTCCTTAAGAGACCTTTGACCACTTGGTGACAAGTTAAATACATTGGAACCCTTTCATTCTAGAAGGGCCAGTGGTTCATTTGCATATGAATAGACACCTATGGTAAATATAGGCTTGATATTTCTGTCCACAAGGCCTCAGCCAGAACCAACTCTCCAGGGGTTCCTGGCCTGGATCCCTATGGTTGAAGTCCCACATGACACAGCAGCTCACCAAGGATACACTTTTCAGCAATTGAGGTACAGGAGTGGGCCCATGACCTTGGGAATCACTGGCAGCACCACATGCTACACTGCCCAGAAGCTGCTAGCCCGATGTGGTGTGGGAATGGTCTACTGAAGGTAAAATACCATCACAGAGGTAATAACCTGTGAGTATAAGGTACTATCCTTCAAAGCATAGTATATATGCTAAGTCAGGGACGTAATATGGCATGGTGTCCCATCAGGAAAAATACCTGGGTCTGGGAACCAAGAAGTCAGAGCAGGAGTGGCTTCACTTACCATGAACAATGACCAATGGGTCATTCATTGGGAGAATTTTTGCTTCTTGTCCCTGCAGCTCTGGGCTCTGTGGAATTGGAGGCCTTCATCTCCAGAGAGGGTCTACTCTCTCCAAGGGGCACAACAAAGGTCTCATGACTGCTTCCTGGGCATTTGGGCTCCCTTATGTCCAGAGACCAGCATTCAAGGGGAGGAGTCACCCTTCTGTCAGGGACCATTTTACTACTCATCAGGAAGAGGTAGGGCTACTGTTATATAATAGAGGCAGACAGATATATGTGTGACCTACTTGGGTACCTCTTAGTACTTCCTTGTCCAATTATAAATATAAATGGACAAGTGCACTACCCCATCCTGCAAATGTCATGATTACCAGAGGCTCAGATCCCTCAGAAATGAGGGTTTGGTCAGCTGAGTTAGCAGCTGAGGGTGAGAGGATTTCAGAACAGTGAACCAAGCCAGGGGTGGGGAGGTTACCGTAACTTCAGCTGCAGGCCTGAGACAGACTGAAGCAATGCACGTCCCTCTTTTAAGTTTCCCATCAGATAGAGTAGAGGCCCACTACCCTGGAGTTTCTGCTCCCAGAAAGGAGATGAAGAAGGGAATCCATGAAGAACAAGAGATAGACTGTGACAGATTTAGAGGACATGCTGCTCAGATGCCTTCAAGAAAGACTTGCTGCCCCGCTTAAAGGAATACAATTAACGGGCAGCTTCCAGATGTTAGCACCTTCAGGATGTGCCTTAGCTTTCACGGAGGCGTCATATTCTTCTTGAAGAGGCCTCCAGCCAACGGAGCATGCAAAGATTTGGCAAAAGAGCCTGGCCATTCCTGCCCAATGAAGAGCTCTTCTAATGGACAGCCTTCGCTCTGGAGCTCCTCTGTGGGCTAGCAGAGACTTAGCCACTGGGTCAATGATCCCCTGTCCGATCCTGCTTCCCACTTTTTTCCTTTTGTGGGTGTTATCCCCAAATAAGCCATCTGTACTCCTAATCCAGCCTATAATAGGGAGGGACAGGGCCAAACAAATCCAACAGGCACTAGGGAGTTGTCTCCCTGGAGTCTTTGTCTGATGTGAAAGAACATTTCTGGGGATCTTTCTCTCCAGGCTCTAGCCTCTCAGGGAGTAATATGTAAGGAGTCTCTGACCTTGCAGACTCGGTTCAGACAACTCTGATGATGGGCTCCCTGGTCCTACCACCCATAAGCTGCAGGGACTTCATGTCCCAGTCTCTTATTACCCTACATTTCTAAGCTCTTATTTTCCTTATTCCTTCTATTCCCAAGTTCCTGACTTTCAAGGCTTCTTAGTTAGGGGATCACGTTCTCCACTGTATCCTTGCCTCTTCTTCACAGCCAGGTCTAATCTACATGTTTCATACAATCACCACTTACTGGTTTCCCCCTTCTTGTACTATCTCCCAGAGGTTTTAAATTCTCCCTCCATTCCCATCACTGAACTTGCTTGCACCACACAAACGCCCAATGCTGTGCTTCTGTGGATCCATCCCTCTGATGGGTCTGCCTCCCTCCCGGTGCTTCAGGGCCCCTCCTGCAGTGGACCACCGGTGGCAAAGCAAGCTAAGCCTGCCCTACATGCCCCTGTGCACCTTGCACATCCACACCCCTAATACACCCTTGGCCAGATCCCATCCAAGCAGCCAGATCCCATCCACAGCCACAAGCCTGGCAGTGTGGAAGCAGCCCAGACAGGAGCCTCACCACAACACAGTGAGTCCTGCCCCTGGGAGAGGGGAAGATAAGGTACACACCAGTCTGACTGTGGCCCCAGCGGTGGGCTGGAGGCAGACATCAGGTCTGACTACGACCTGGCCCACCAACACAAGTTTCTCTGGACAGCACAGGGGAAGTGCCCTGCAGTTTGGCGCCATCCCAGGGACCACCCAAAGTGATGAAATGGAAGAATTCTCCTCAAAAGAAACTCCAGGAAGTAGCGACAGCTAACAAATTGATCAAAACCGATTTAAGCAATACAACGAAACAAGAATTTAGAATAATAGTCATGAAATTAATCACTGGGCTTGAAAAAAGCATAGAGGACAGCAGAGACTCTATTGCTACAGAGATCAAGGGACTAAAAAATAGTCATGAGGAGCTAAAAATGCTATGAATGAGGTGCAAAATAAAATGGAGGCGGCCATAGCACAGATTGAAGAGGCAGAGGAGAGAATACGTGAATTAGAAGATAAACTTACGGAAAAATAGGAAGCTGAGGAAAAGGAGATAAAAAAAAAATCCAGGAGTCTGAGGGGGAGAATTAGACAACTAAGTGATGCAATCAAATGAAACAATATCCATATCATAGGAATTCCAGAAGAAGAAGAGAGAGAGAAAGGGGCTGAAGGTGTACTTGAACAAATCATAGCTGAGAACTTCCCTGATCTGGGGAAGGAAACAGGCATTGAAATCCAAGAGGCACAGAGAACTCCCTTCAGACATAACTTGAATCGATCTTCTGCATGACATATCATAGTGAAACTGGCAAAATACAAGGATAAAGAGAAAATTCTGAAAGCAGCTAGGGATAAACAGGACCTGACTTACAAAGGTAAACACATAAGGGTAGTAGCAGACCTATCTACTGAAACTTGGCAGGCCAGAAAGGAATGGCAGGAAATCTTCAATGTGATGAAAAGAAAAAAATATGCAGCAAGAATCCTTTATCCAGCAAGTCTGTCATTCAGAATAGAAGGAGAGGTAAAGGTCTTCCCAAACAAACAAAAACTGAAAGAATTCATCACCACTAAACCAGTCCTACAAGAGATCCTAAGGGGAACTCTATGAGTGAAATGTTGCAAGGACCACAAAGTGCCAGAGACATCACTACAAGCATGAAACCTACAGATGTCACAATGACTCTAAGCCCATATCTTTCAATAATAACACTGAATGTAAATGGACTGAATGCTCCAACCAAAAGACATAGGGTATCAGAAAGGATTAAAAAAAAGACCCATCTATTTTCTGTCTACAAGAGACTCATTTTAGACCTGAGGACACCTTCAGATTGAGAGTGAGGGGATGGAGAACTATCTATCATGCTACTGGAAGTCAAAAGAAAGCTGGAGTAGCAATACTTATATCAGACAAACCAGACTTTAAATTAAAGGTTGTAACAAGAGATGAAGAAGGGAATTATATAATAATTACAGGGTCTATCCATCAGGAAGAGCTAACAATTATAAATGTCTATGTGCCGAATATGGGAGCCCCCAACTATATAAAACAATTACTCACAAACATAAGCAACCTTATTGATAAGAATGTGGTAATTGCAGGGAACTTTAATACCTCAATTACAACAATGGATAGGTCATCTAGACACAGGATCAATAAAGAAACAAGGGTCCTGAATAATACATTGGATCAGATGGACTTGACAGATATATTTAGAACTCTGCATCCCAAAGCAACAGAATATACTTTCTACTCGAGTGCACATGGAACATTCTCCAAGATAGATCACATACTGGGACACAAAACAGCCCTTCATAAGTATAAAAGAATTGAGATCATACCATGCACACTTTCAGACCACAATGCTATGAAACTTGAAATCAACCACAGGAAAAAGTCTAAAAAACCCCCAAAAGCATGGAAGTTCAAGAATACCCTACTAAAGAATGAATGGGTCAACCAGGCAATTAGAGAAGAAATTAAAAAATATATGGAAACAAATGAAAATGAAAATACAACAATCCAAACTCTTTGGGATGCAGTGAAGGCAGTCCTGAGAGGAAAATACATTGCAATCCAGGCCTATCTCAAGAAACAAGAAAAACACCAAATACAAAATCTAACAGCACACCTAAAGAAAATAGAAGCAGAACAGCAAAGACACCCCAAACCCAGAAGAAGAAGAAAATATTAAAGATCAGAGCAGATATAAACAATATAGAATCTAAAAAAAAACTGTAGAGCAGATCAATGAAACCAAGAGTGGTTTTTTGGAAAAAATAAACAAAATTGATAAACCTCTAGCCAGGCTTTTCAAAAAGAAAGGGAGAGGACCCAAACATATAAAATCATGAATGAAAATGGAATTATTACAACCAATCCCTCAGAAATACAAGCAATTATCAGGGAATACTATGAAAAATTATATGCCAACAAACTGGACAACCTGGAAGAAATGGACAAATTCCTAAACACCCACACGCTTCCAAAACTCAATCAGGAGGAAATAGAAAGCTTGAACAGACCCATAACCAGCGAAGAAATTGAATCAGTCATCAAAAATCTCCCAACAAATAAGAGTCCAGGACCAGATGGCCTCCCAGGGGAATTCTACCAGACATTTAAAGAAAAGATAATACCTATCTTTCTCAAGCTGTTCCAAAAAATAGAAAGGGAAGGAAAACTTCCAGACTCATTCTATGAAGCCAGCATTACTTTGATTCCTAAACCAGACAGAGACCCAGCAAAAAAAGAGAACTACCGGCCAATATCCCTGATGAATATTGATGCAAAAATTCTCAACAAGATACTAACAAATCGAATTCAACAGCATATAAAAAGAATTATTCACCATGATCAAGTGGGATTCATTCCTTGGCTGAAGGGCTGGTTCAATATTCGCAAATCAATCAATGTGATACATCACATTAATAAAAGAAAAGATAAGAACCATATGATCCTGTCAATCGATGCAGAAAAAGCATTTGACAAAATTCAGCATCCTTTCTTTTTTTTTTTCAATATATGAAATTTATTGTCAAATTGGTTTCCATACAACACCCAGTGCTCATCCCAAAAGGTGCCCTCCTCAATACCCATCACCCACCCCCCCCCACCCCCCATCAACCCTCAGTTTGTTCTCAGTTTTTAACAGTCTCTTATGCTTTGGCTCTCTCCTACTCTAACCTCTTTTTTTTTTTTCCTTCCCCTCCCCCATGGGTTTCTGTTAAGTTTCTCAGGATCCACATAAGAGTGAAACCATATGGTATCTGTCTTTCTCTATGGCTTATTTGACTTAGCATCACACTCTCCAGTTCCATCCACGTTGCTACAAAGGGTCTTATTTCGTTCTTTCTCATTGCCATGTAGTACTCCATTGTGTATATAAACCACAATTTCTTTATCCATTCATCAGTTGATGGACATTTCGGCTCTTTCCATAATTTGGCTAGTGTTGAGAGTGCTGCTATAAACATTGGGGTACAAGTGCCCCTATGCATCAGTACTCCTGTATCCCTTGGGTAAATTCCTAGCAGTGCTATTGCTGGGTCATAGGGTAGGTCTATTTTTAATTTTCTGAGGAACCTCCACACTGCTTTCCAGAGTGGCTTAAACATCATAAAAGCCATTTATGAAAAGCCCACAGCTAACATCATCCTCAATGGGGAAAAACTGAGAGCTTTTTCCCTGAGATCACGAACACGACAGGGATGCCCACTCTCACCGCTGTTGTTTAACATAGTGTTGGAAGTTCTAGCATCAGCAATCAGACAACAAAAGGAAATCAAAGGCATACAAATTGGCAAAGATGAAGTCAAGCTTTCGCTTTTTGCAGATGACATGATATTATACATGGAAAATCTGATAGACTCCACCAAAAGTCTGCTAGAACTGATACATGAATTCAGCAAAGTCGCAGGATACAAATTAATGTACAGAAATCAGTTGCACTTTTATACACCAATAATTAAGTATTAGAAAGACAAATAAAGAAACTGACCCTAATCACAATTGCACCAAGAATCATAAAATACCTAGGAATAAACATAACCAAAGATGTAAAAGATCTGTATGCTTAAAACTATAGAAAGCTTATGAAGGAAATTGAAGAAGATACAAAGAAATGGAAAAACATTCCATGCTCATGGACTGGAAGAATGAATATGGTTAAAATGCCAATACTACCCAAAGCAATCTACACATTTGATGCAATCCCAACCAAAGTTGCACCAGCATTCTTCTCAAAGCTAGAACAAGCAATACTAGAATTTGCATGGAACCACAAAAGGCCCCAAATAGCCAAAGTAATATTGAAGAAGACCACAGTGGGAGACATCACAATCCCAGACCTTAGCCTCTACTACAAAGCTGTAATCATCAAGACAGTATGGTATTGGCACAAAAACAGACACATAGACCAATGGAATAGAATAGAAACCCCAGAACTAGACCCACAAACGTATGGCCAACTAATCTTTGACAAAGCAGTAAAGAATATCCAATGAAAAAAGACAGTCTCTTTAACAAATGGTGCCGGAAAAACTGTACAGTAACATGCAGAAGATTGAAACTAGACCACTTTCTCACACCATTCACAAAAATAAACTCAAAATGGATGAAGAACCTGAATGTGAGACAGGAAACCATCAAAACCCTAGAGGAGAAAGCAGGAAAAAACCTCTCTGACCTCAGCCACAGCAATTCCTTACTTGACACATCTCCAAAGGTAAGGGAATTAAAAGCAAAAATGAACTATTGGGACCTCATGAAGATAAAAAGCTTCTGCACTGCAAAGGAAACAGTCAACAAAACTAAAAGGCAACCGAAGGAATGGGAAAAGATATTTGCAAATGACATATCGGACAAAGGGCTAGTATTCAAAATCTATAATAGCTCACCAAACTTCACACCCAAAAAGCAAATAATCCAGTGAAGAAATGGGCAGAAGACATGAATAGACACTTCTCTAAAGAAGACATCCAGATGGCCAACAGGCACATGAAAAGATGCTCAACGTTGCTCCTCATCAGGGAAATACAAATCAAAACCACACTCAGATATCACCTCACACCAGTCAGAGTGGCTAAAATGAACAAATCAGGAGACTATAGATGCTGGTGAGGATGTGGAGAAACGGGAACCCTCTTGTACTGTTGGTGGGAATGCAAATTGGTGCAGCCACTCTGGAAAACAGTCTGGAGGTTCCTTAAAAAATTAAAAATAGATCTACCCTATGACCCAGCAATAGCACTGCTAGGAGTTTACCCAAGGGATACAGGAGTGCTGATACATAGGGGCACTTGTACCCCAATGTTTATAGCAGCACTTTCAACAATAGCCAACTTAGGGAAAGAGCCGAACTGTTCATCAATGATGAATGGATAAAGAAGTTGTGGTTTATATATACAATGGAATACTACTTGGCAATGAGAAAGAATGAAATATGGCCTTTTGTAGCAACGTGGATGGAACTGCAGAGTGTTATGCTAAGTGAAATAAGCCATAAAGAGAAAGACAGATACCATAGGTTTTCACTCTTATGTGGATCCTGAGAAACTTAACAGAAGACCATGGGGGAGGGGAAGAGGGGAAAAAGTTACAGAGGGAGGGTGGCAAACTATAAGAGACTCTTAAAAACTGAGAATAAACTGAGGGTTGATGGGGGGTGGAAGGGAGGGGAAAGTGGGTGATGGGCATTGAGGAGGGCACCTGTTGGGATGAGTACCGGGTGTTGTATGGAAACCAATTTGACAATAAATTTCATATTAAAAAAATACCAAAAAAATAGAATGGGAGATCACACATTATTCATTCTAAATAGCGAAAAACATCATAAATGTAACAAAGTCTGAAAAAATTAAACATATTTACTAGTTATAAATAAATAAATAAATAAATAAATAAATAAATAAATAAATTCTCCCCTCCAGAATGAGGTGCCTGGCTCCTACAGTGCACCCAATCAATCTTGTCTATCTTTCCACACCTACACTCACAGTACTGAATGGTCCACTCATTCTAATTGACCTTGCAGCCATGTCCTTGTGCTATCCAGCCCCTTAGAACTTATCTGAAACTCCAGGTTTAACCTAAACTCCCAGGTGGGCCACTGGTCCAATCCATCCCATGAGCTATGGAAATTCTGATTCTGACATTAACTTGTCAGACCTGGGGGAAAAGGGAACGCATTTCTTGCCTTTCTTCTTTACCCCATCGTCCCATACTCCTATATAATTGTATGTACTCCCTGTAGACTACAAATTACTTCTGAAGCACCAGTCACATGGTATTTCTAAGCATCAAGGGTGATTCATGTTAACTTAAATTCCTGTTTCAAAAATCAATCATTTATTAATCATTAATTGATCACTTACTATAACCAGCACTGAGTCACTTTCAAACTAGCAGACCCCAAAAGAAGCACATCAGTAGGGTTTGGGTTGTTTGCTTATTTTTTTGCTTTACTACTTTCTGAATTCCGTCACTGACATTTTGCATAGGTATTCTACTACTTTCTGGTATTTTAGGTGGGTGACCAAACCAGTATTACTGCCTTACAAAAAGAAGTTTTGTAATATTGTTTACACTGGTATAACCAAGGACATTTTCAGAATTGACACATTTGTTTTTTGTCTTTCCTCATTATTCTGATTCCCTCTTTCACATTTATACTTTTTCCTCTTTTCTTCTTTTAGAAAACTTAGGTTTAGAGAAAGGGAGTGTCTTCTTTTGAATACCATCATGATCTTTGCTTGTTTTTCTTTCTTTTCAGGTGCTAAATGAATCTGAAAGTTTCAAAATTAGGAGTAAGAAAGAAGAATTTAATTTTGAGAGTAACTTTCTAAATATATACTGAAAGCTCAAACCATCTGTGGCTATACAACATACAGTCAACATTAACCTGACTTTACTATTCCACTGTCTGATGTTACCGTTGCAGGAATCTCTTGCCAAAGATCAAGCTGAAAATATTTTTGTTTCAGAAGTGTCCCCCAAATCCTTTTTCCAAACCATAAGCCAATAGCTTGTTCAACTAGCCCTTATTAGAGTAAGTATCCTGTCCTTGACCCATCATATATTGACTGAAGACTCTCTTAGAAACTCTAGCATTGCTGTGTCCACCAGTCTTACATTATTATGTTACCAAGCATACCCAACCCCAATCAGGGCACCCTCCCTGGCCAACACCACCTCCCGTACAGACCTCCCCCTCCACCTCAGAACTTCATAAATATCTCACTTTTGTCCTTTCTTCTCAGAGATGCTACTAAGACTGAGCCTTATTTTATTATGGGTTATTTTTGCTGTTGTTCAGAGAATTAGCATCAACAACCACCAACATTTGGTAGATACTTAGCACTAATCCACCCACCATGATAAATAGTACTGCCAAGGTGTTTTTAGTTTAGCAGGAGAGAGAGATAAATAAAAATCTATAATATAAGACAGAATATGGTAAATGCTGTAATAAATGCATAAGCAACCGATTCTGTTGGGACTCAAGAAGGATCTGCTGATGCTCTTTGTTACGGGAGGTAATAATAAAATTTAGATTGTGATAAAAGTGAGCTTGAGATTATGGAAGCTTACATCTTGCATTTGTTTCTCCTAAATCTCAGAGAGATGGCTCGTGGAGATGCCTATAGCCATTTTAGCAAGAAAAGACATGAAACAGTTCCAAAATTTCTTGAGCACTTACTCTGCGTCTGGAAAACTTGATGGATCATGGGGCTCCATCAATGAAAAAAATATAATAGAGATTTTCCTATAAAAAAAAAGTCTTGCAACAAGAGACTGCCCATCTGCCAGAGCCTTTCCACTCTCTCCACTGACTATGGACCCCCTTCCCAGCCATCTGGTGGAATCTAAGTTATGAGACAGGGCACTATATTCCATGATCAGTCACCCATGCTTCCTGCAACCTTCTTGAACACTGGATAAACACACCAAAGCACTTGTTTAAACAGAGCTTATTAAAACTAAACTGCTATGATCCTCTTATTATATCTTTTCCTGAGGTTTGGTTGGTGACGGGGAAGGTGTAACCAGTGATGTACCCAATACATTTTGGTAAATATGAAGCAGATTAAACAAAGCAATGTGTTTTATGTTTTTTTTTCCTGGTAATCATATCGATTTTCTCTTAGGCAAGTATGGATTTTGTTTGTGCAGCTGACAATTACTGTTAAAGGTACAACATGGCTTGCAATTAATCTTCTGAGATGGTCTCAATATGAGAATGATTGAAATGGTATTTTGCAAGCCTAAATGGAAACTACCGCCATCAGAAATAAATATTCTGGCCACGTTCTGATTATCTGATTAAAGCTGAAAGGGACAAAAGCTATATTTGTGTTCACAGTAATTGCATATCCACATTGACCACAAGAAAAATAGCGACCTGATTTCCATTGAGATTTTGAAGTTCCAGTGTCTTGCAGTCTTCCAGCCTAACCCTGATCAGAAGTGGTCCAAGTATGTGGAGAAAGAGCAGGTGCTGGCAGCGAGGGTCTCATTCTGCCCTCTGTCCAGACAGCAAGGTCCAAAGAGTTCCATAAAATGACCGCCAGTTGATCAGGGCCACTGTAATCCTATCAGGGCAACAGAGGCGCAACCTTCTACCTCATTAGCACTGTTTATCTCATATTGTGCTAGCGTTCATTTTCACTAATATGATACAAAAATGTAATGATGTGTAAGTGTTTTTTAATGTCATGTAAGTGAAAACAGGTGGATAATTTACCATGGGCTCACACAGATTGGAGCTGGCTGGTGTTTCACAAAGAGAATGCTGAGCTCTTTGTGCATGTAACTTGTTTTTACCTGGGTCAGATTTCAGCAACCTGGGTTTTTAAAATCACTTAGTCAAATCCATGTGAGACATCACACCACAGGTCTGTGGACCCAAAGCAAAAATCAGGAGAGTGATTTACTGGAGCTGAATGCCTCAGCGAACAACAAGCACGTTTATATAGTTAACCTCCATTCAGAAAGGAAGCAAAGAGGGAGAGAGTGGTCTAAACGAGGTATCATGGGTATGAAAAAAAAAAGTCTCTATTGAGAGTACAAGCCCCTGATTATAGAGCATTTGCCCTGCCTATGTAACTGGCTGCAGAGCTAATGGGCAATCCTTGAGGCATAAGTCAAGAGTGTTAACTTTATAAGAGTCACAACACGCATTGGGTGGTATTGATTGTTCCCTATTTTTTCCAGGAATTTAGAAAGGTTTAAGAAAACTCCAGGTCTTTCCATAAGAGACTCAGGTTACTTTCAGGCTCCCACCATTATTATCAAGATATCAGTAATCAGGATTAATGTCATCTTCATCAATATTAGCTGAGCTAATAAATCTAGAGAAGCCAGGTGTCTTAGTGTCTTTTTCTGGGATGAGTGTTATTCAGATTCTCCCTTGACTATTTTGTTGATGAAAGGTTATAATATATTTAATAAGATCTAAGGAAGTAAAGAGCTAATTTTGTAAGTGAAAGTGAGATTCTTCTTTCTGCTCCCAAACATATGTAGAGAGAGCTCTTTTCTTGAACTTTTTAGTTTCCAGAGTTTCTATTTTTCCCATTGTAATATTGAAATAGAAGAAAAATGTTCCCCATGGAGCACATTTCTGCAGCCTTGTTCTGTGTCTCACTTTGCCTGTCCTGCCTGTGATTCTACATTCCAGAATGCCCTGCGGGAGAAAGAAATTGTGTCCAGACACAGCCATGGGAATGGAATTTCCCATACCTTGAGAGTGACCTCCAATTTGACCTTAAAATTAAAAACTTGTTTGTGAACTCCTGAGAGAGAAAAAAGTATATAACAGTAGCTGCTGTTTAAAAATATAATTGGCAAGCATAGTACAGAAACAACACATGAGTCAATCATGGGCCCCCTTAGATCCCAGCAACTCGCAGCACAGATTTCCTGTGTTTTGCTGCCCATGAATGGACGAACCACCAGTGTAAACATCCAGGAGGGAAAGGAGCTATTCCCTTCTAATCCCAATTTGCACTGGTACCTTTTCCCAAGTACTTGTTTTAGGACTAGCATTTCTTATTCATTCAGTCACAGTCTGAGAATTTGTCATCAAGCTTGTTTATGCTTTAAAGCACAGATTAGGACTTTGGCACTGGAGAAAGGCATAAGTCTTAATTCTATAATTTGCCAGAAGTCTGACCTCAGTTTCCTGATCTGTAAAATGGTGATAAATAATGGTGAAAAACAGAGACAGTTGCTTTGAGAACAAGAGGATAAACACTAGAAGTTGCATTTCACTAATATCCTATATCAAGAATTTCTCCTCTTGTAGAAATAGCTGAATGACTATTCCTTATGAGTAAGAGAGCTCTGAGATGGCTGTATTCTCTTCTTGTGAGAAGATGATTCACACCATTATATATTACTAATATTGACAATATCTCATATTTCACAGCTTACAAACATTCACATATTATTTAATCCTTGCGACTATCTTGTAATTAATGGTTATACTGCTTATATCATCCAGATGGCATATTATTATCTCTATTAACGTATTAGGAAGGTAAGGTCCAAATATTGGATGTGACTATTTTGAGATCAGATACTATCTGTGCAACTAGACCACAAATTTGAGGAAGGTCCTGCCTTGGGAAGTCCTTTGCCACTTTAGAAAAGCAAGTGGATGAAGTGACAAGCTATACTGGGAATTCTGAATTGATTCTCTATCACTAAAAATGAAATCAAAGACCTATGTCAGTCAGGGTCTAGAGTGCCAGTGGCCGGTAGACATTTCCATGTCAGCCAAGAAAGTATTACTGTTTAGTGTCAATGTTTTTAATCTTTGCAGTTCTTGTGAGCTGTAGTGATTTTAAGAGATGCTTGGCTAGAAGTTGGGTTGTTATTATTTTTATGCATTTGTTTGTTTGTTTTGCCTAAATAAATAACTGTCGGCGAACTCATCACAAGTTGATATATTTACTGCATAGGAAATGGGTAGGTTGTCTTGGGTTGTTCAAGTTAGGAAAAAACACTTTTTAGTTTTGGCAGAGTGATAGACATAAGAGTTTTCAAAAGGTTAAAAGATACATTTTATGTACATTTCATGCTGCTTAATAACTACTTTAACCTGCTGATGTAAAGCTGAATTTCACTAATATCCTATTTAGCTGAGGACCGCTGTGTCCAGAACTCTGTTACAAACCATGAGGAATATTTTCTTCTTTAAATGACACAACATGGTTTCTGCCAGAAGATACTGAAAATCTAGCAGACATTAAGTGACTTCCAGAACTTTCTTTTTTTTTTTTTTAACATTTATTTATTTTTGAGACAGAGAGAGACAGAGCATGAACAGGGGAGGGTCAGAGAGAGGGAGACACAGAATCTGAAACAGGCCCCGGGCTCTGAGCTGTCAGCACAGAGCCCGACGCGGAGCTCTAACTCACAGACTGTGAAATCATGACCCGAGCTAAAGTCGGACGCTCAACTAACTGAGCCACCCAGGCACCCCAACTTCCAGAACTTTCAAGAACAATACAAGACAAAATATAATCCAAAGTTATATTGTACAACTGTCAGACATTGGATGAGTTGGGGAAGTAGTGGTCAGCTGCAGTAGCCAGAGAAGACGGAAGCACAGCTCTCTTGGCTGAACTTGCACCATTCATCCTCCTAAGCTAAAAAAGAGAACTCCCTGTTATAAGAAAAGCCTTGACAGAGTCCCCAAAGAACATCAGGGTCTCTGAAAACCAGATATGGGACAAATATTTCTCTTCTTGGAATTGCTAGATAACCACAGCTCTTCAGAACAAGAGTTCACTGTGATTGCCTACCTGCCTGAAACATCCCCAGTTTTCTGGACAAATGGAGAAAGACTAATATGTGAAAATTCCTTTTTGAGTCCTGTGTTTCATTTCTGTGTGGGTTTTTTGCATAATTTTCTAATGTATTTAGAGAGAAACTCATCTCTTTACACCCCAAATAAAGAAAAAGAATATTGTAATGCTTTTTCCTGGCGGTGGTGGGAAGGGGGGGGTTGTAATTAAATTTTATACCTTCTCAGAATCATGCCCTTAAGAGGATCATATAAAGAACAACACTCTCCTCCTTTTTTCTTGGAATGGGAGTGGTCCAGTAAGAATGCAGAAACTCAACTCTAACGCCAAGAAAGCTTTTTGGTGGTTTGCTACCAATCACTGAGCAGGCAGTAAGCCCAAGTCTAAGGACCTGTGAACATTCCCACATTGAGACAGAGGATTAAAAGCAGCAGGGCAATAGGATATATAGGTGTTAACCTATATATTTTTTGGAGGTTGAAATTGATAGGGAACATAGGGCAGATGTGATTCTTTTGGCTCATTTCTTGCTGTCCTGAATTTTCCATCTTACTTGAGATGAAAGGAAGCAAGATATGATCTAGCTCGGAGATACAGACCTTCCTAATTTTCCAGACCCTATAACATCTGTTTCTTTAAACCCACCCAGCCAGCCATAGCTGATAGACCAGACTGAACACCAACACAGGTGGAGTGAATCCATTGCATGGCCAAAGAGCAATCTAGACTGACTTTTTCAAGAATTTAAACTAATAAACAGACACAGAGGAGGTTGGATACTGACTCAAGATATTGAAAGAGCAGTAAAGAAAAGCCCAAGGACTCTTGTCGATGAACTCCTAGAAGATGTCCTCCTTTGTATCTGTTCTACAATAAATTACTTTCACTTAAACTAGCTGATTTGCAACAAAACCATCTCTGAGTCAGAGCCTGTGCAAGTCTTTCTGCTGTTAACAAAATTCAGACAGGAGGAAGCATAGGGGCTGGAGGAATTCATTTCAGTTCAGAGGGAAGAAGCCAGTGTCCCTATAAAGGCTCTTATCATGTTTTTTAAAAGTTTTTAATCACGATTTTTGTATTCTAATGGTAATATATGTTCATTATAGAATCCAGAAAAGCACAAAGAAGAAAATAAAAACAATGTTCTTCAAGCACTAATCACCATCAATATTTTGCTTTAAATGTATATAGTCAGATATATCACTTTTTACAAAAGCAAGATTGTGATGTATATACTATTTTAATCTTTTCCCCCACTTAATATAATTTGAACACATGTTACATCATTATGTAGTATATCATCATATTCTTAATTCTTCTATTGTTGGACATTGAGGCTATTCCCAGTTTTTTTACTATAAAAAAATCCTAAAACAAAATATCCTAAAAGAATACTATTTAAAAATATCCTTAAAAATCTTCTTTGTAACAGTGTATAAGTATTTGTATGCACCTCTGATCATTTAATTCATATAATAATCTACTAGAGGAAAATGTACTTCAAATCAGTCCAAGGTAAGCTTTCGAGTATTTCTAAATATAAAAGCAAAGGGAGAAAACATAAACATTACCAACAGGTTTGGCTTCCTAAAAATGGAAAACTAGGCTCCTTGTCTCCATTTTTGCCTACACCTAAGGATATGCCTAACTGTCCAACCCAGCTCAGGTATAGGGGTAGAAGTGGTGGCAGCAGAAGGGAGAGGAGGGATTTCTTTCAGTCATCAAATTCGAAAGGTACCAACAAATATGGAAGCCAGTATCCAACGGTGGCCATTTGAAACTGAAGATCCAGATGGCTTTATCCTTAGAGGCCTCCTTTGAGTTTGGGCTCCTTCCTTATGTAACCAGCATGCTCAAGTCCAACCCACATGTCGAATTAGACTTCGAGAGAACAAGAGAGAGACTAAAGAGGTGATCAGATATGCCTTATGAATCCCTCAATCATATGTTTTTATTTAGGTAAGAAATTTTTAAGGAAAGAATGCCATTTAAGCCTATTAAGAAGCTTATTTGTTCTAACATAATGCACAAAAACACATTGGTGAATTATCAAGCTGACAGTGCACTTAGTAATGAGTGAGGATTAATGTCTTTGCAGAAATGTGATTCATGAATAAAAACGGATACAAAATTAAACTCTAGACATACACAGTCATTTATAATCTTTAAAAAGAAGACTGTGCTGAGCTGTGAATGATTTCTGCATAGGACCAAGGTAAGAAGGAAATAGGAGGCAAGAAGGGATGTGGGGTTCAATTATTCTCATCTGGTTTTGGGGACGGTTGGGCTGCCATGGCCCACTGCTCTCTGCCCTGCCTCTGGCCTTTAAGCCAGCACAACACAAACACCTAAAGGTCAACAACAAATGCCTCCAGATTGTTTGCAGCTAGACCTTCCTTCTTTATTTCCAGCTATTCTTCTTCCAACACTATTTCCACCGGATCCCAAACTCTTAGTAATTATAGTAATTGTTATGGGTTGCATTGTGTCCCCCTGAAAGATGTTGAAGTCCTAACCCCAGAACCTGTCCCTGTAGCCTTACTTGAAAATAGGGTCTTTGCAGATGATCAAGTTAAGATGAGGTCATACAGGAGTAGGGTGGGCCCTAATCCAATATGCCTTTGTTCTCATAAAAAGGGGAAAATTGGACACAGACACACCTACAGAGAGAACACCATGTGGACATGAAGACAAACATCAGGGTGATGCATCTACAAGCCAAGAAATGCCAAAGATGGCCAGTGAACCAGTGGGAGCAAGGAGAGGCATGGAACAGACTCTCCACGGCTCTCAGAAAGAACCAAATCTGCCAACACCTTGATCTTGGACATCCAGCCTCCAGACTGTGAAACAACAGATTTCAGTTGTTTAAGCCACTCCGTTTGCAATACCTTGTTAAGTATGGCAACGCTGGCAAACTAATACTGCAATGCTTCTCTACCCATAGCTGGACTTGGCCCTTTGCTCTCAGTCTCTCCAAATTTCCAACCTCCTATCTCTCTGCCCTAGTCCTGACTCCCAGGAACCCATTCTCCATCTGGCCACTAGGCTGTCCCTCTGGCCCAGCCATACTCTGCTTGCAGGTAACTTTCCACCCTGAGTATGTGTTTGTGTGACCAGGTAGGGCAAAGGGAGCCTAGGGGCCTAGGGTTCAAAGAGTAAGGACGCTGACAAAGGAGCGGAAGTGAGCTTGAAATCAGCCATTGAGTCTCTTCTGGCTCCACAAGCTGTGGAAGAGAGAGGAGATAAGAGCTGGTTCTGCTCCTGGGAGTTTCCAGAAGGCAGCTGCTCCTGCGCATCCCCACTACGTCCACTTTCTGTGCAGGCCTATGGCCGGGAGGGTAGACTCTGCAGTCAGGTGGCCGAAGTTTGCCTCCTGACTCTCACGTACTGGTTGTGTGGCCTAGTGCAAATTACACCTCTGTGCCTCAATTTATCCATCTATAAAATGGGAACAATAATAGTCACCACTTCACATGGCTATCGTGAGGACTTAAAAAGTCAGTATATGCAATGTGCGTGGCACAATGCCTGGCATACGGTAAGCAATATGCAAGTATTTGCTTTTTTCATTTTTTATTCTGTAGAGGATCATATGTCCCAGTTTTCCTGGAACTATCTCAGTTTACACCTGTGGCTTTGGCATAATTATAGCAACAACAACAACAATTGCTCACATCCCCTCCCCACTTCACTCTTTTTTTTAAAGTTTATTTTTATTTATATTGAAAGAGAGATAGAGAGCAAGCAGGGAAGGGGCAGGGAGACAGGAAGACAGAATCCCAAACAGGCTTCTTGCCATCAGCACAGCACCCGATATGGGGCTCGAACACACAAACCATGAGATCATGACCCCAGCCAAAGTCAAGAGCCAGCTTAATGAACTGAGCCACCCAGCGCCCCCCTCCCCACTTTATTCTTTTTTTTTTTTTTCAACGTTTATTTATTTTCGGGACAGAGAGAGACAGAGCATGAACGGGGGAGGGGCAGAGAGAGAGGGAAACACAGAATCGGAAACAGGCTCCAGGCTCTGAGCCATCAGCCCAGAGCCTGACGCGGGGCTCGAACTCATGGACCGCGAGATCGTGACCTGGCTGAAGTCGGACGCTTAACCGACTGCGCCACCCAGGCGCCCCCCCACTTTATTCTTAAAGTGATTCAGGGTAAGTCTACAAATCAATGACTTCTCTGATTCTGAAAGATGAGGTCATTTCTATGGCAACCCCAATTCTCTGCTTCAATATCTGGAAGTATTCCCTTCTTAGAGAGGAGGAGGCCGACCCTGAGACAGCTCAGTTTGGAGTATCCCTGCTAAATGCTACCATTCCAGGCTGGGGTGCTTTCTGTGATACAGCCTGGGAATCCTATACCTCTCCTCCCTTTGCCCTCACAAGTGCAGGACCCCACAGGCCAGTCGTCGTAAGGATAATGACAACTGCTTCCTTATCAGCTGGGAGGGAGTCTGAGGCCATAAACTCCACACAGAGTGAGGCTAAATAGACAGAGACGTAGTCCAGCGTACTGGAAAGACCTTTCGGACCTCACTAGGAGATACTCCCCTAAAATCCATCTGTTCCCAGAGCAGCCTTCTTTGACTGACTCCTCAAAGATCCTCCAGTCTCTCTCACTTCCAATCTGCTTTTAATCTGAGTTGAGGCCCCACTCAATTAGCCATAAATTCTACACTGGCCTCTCCTGATGCTTCATTCCCCCCATCTCTCCCCCTTTGCCCCCTTTGTTCTCTTCCTCCCTTTTAATGAGTGTTTATTGATCCATCTTATTATGAGCCAGGCATAGTTCTAAGTTTTGGGGATTCTGTGGTGAATAACACAGAAAAAGTCTGTGCCTTTGTGGAACTTACATTCTCATGGGGAAAAAGAAACACTAGACAAACAAACAAGAAAAAAATACTTTTAACATTTTAGATTGGGGGTTGGAAAAATGTTCTGTAAAAAGCTGGAAAGTACCTACTTTAGGTGTTGTAGGACTGTGTGTTACAGCTATTCAGCTCTGCCACTGTGCTGAGTCAGCCATACACAGACAAGTGGGTGTGGCCGTGTTCCAGTAAAACTTTATTTATAAAAACAGGAAGCGGGTCAAATAGGCCACGAGTCCATAGTTTGACGCTCCTGCTTTATAAAGCAACAATTCCATGAAGAAAATAAGTCTATTGTAACTGAGAGGAAGAATAACTTAGGGTGCTCAGCAAAGGCCTCTAAGAGAAGCAGAACTTTGTACTAAGCCCTAAATGATGAGAAGGAGGAAGCCATGTCTCAGAATATTCTAGGCAAAGCAGTCAGCTGGTGTAAAAATCCAAACAAAAAATTGAGCCTGGAATGTTCTAGAATGGGAAAGAAAGCCAATATGGCTGCAGCATATCAGGGAGAGCAACTGGAAAAGCAGTAGGTGGGGGAGCTGGAGCCAAGGTACAAACTTGGAATTTATTCTAAACAAAACAAGCAGCCATTGGAGGATTTTAAATAAAAGAATGACATAATCTGGTTCATGTTTTTACAAGTTCACTCTGGTTGCTGTGTGGAGAATAAATTACAGAGGATAAGAAGTGACCACAAAGACTTGTTAGTGGCCTGTAAGGAGTGGTCCCAATGAGTCCAGTTTTTATAGTTAGTCCAAACTGGAACACTGGTTGAGGCTTTCCAGGATTCCCACTGTCTCAGTGAGGCCTTTTTGGTTGCAAGCCTCAAAAGCCAGTTCTGAATGACTTGAATGAAAAGGGAATTGGTTAGAAAGGAATGGCAAGTGGGGATCTAAAAATCAACCTGGTAAAGGCAGAGGTCTAGGAAGCAAAGACTATTTGATTATAGTGAAAGGACTCCTGTTAAATGAGGATAAGCTCCAAACATTAAAAAAAATCCTGAATCACTAAGATTCCTCAGAGTTAAGTTGGTTGACTTCTTGCTGGAAGCCACTCTTGGTGGGCAGAGAACACAGCACCTTGCCTGAAAGTCTCAGCAAGAGTACAGATGATGAGGCAGATATGATCACTCATTACCAGTGGGGAGAATGGAGGTTAAGGGACCCAATTCCAACAGAAATCTTCAAGATGCTCTTTTCTGGTGCCCAGTTCCTACTAAAGGGAAAACCCTTCTCTTCCTTTAATTGACCTGTCACCATGAAGTCTAGTGCACGTTAGAAAGAAGATACTTACTGAGTTAGAAGAACGTGTCCAGTTTATCCACTTCCCCCACTGCACAGCACCAGGGGATCAATTCCCCTGAAAAATGCTGCTTTGATCTCCAGAGTTAGAATCATGTGATCTGGAAGTCAAGGTGTTCCCCTGACCTCCCAGCCTCACACACCAGAATGGGGACTTCAAACTGGCCCAGTGGTTTCTTGCTGTTTCCCCAATACAGGAAACATGCTCCTTCTCCCTCTGCGGCTTTGCCTCTGCTTTTCATCTTACCTCAAACTCATCCCCAAATTCTCCAAATGTTTATCAGGTACCATTATATGCAGGGCACAGTGCTAGGCACAAACTAATCACTCTGAAACTTTAAAGCAGTGATTCTCAAATTTTAACATGCACCCAAACTACCCAGGGAGCATGCTACAATGAAGATTCTTATTCCATTGTTAGCAGTAAGGCCTGTGAGTCTACATTTCTCACAAGCTCCCAGTTTAGCTGATGCTTCAGGCCTATTGGTCATGCATTAAGTAGCAATTCTGCAAGTATATGCACTTGATAATAACACCTTCATTTAGTATTAATTACTACCATTTATATAGTATTTTGAATTCTACCAAGTAATCTGTAACTCTTAGGATAATTCCATGAGTCAGCACAGTAGAAATTATTATATCCATATTCTAAAACACATTTTGCTTCTCCCAACACACACACACGCACACACACACACACACTCACACAAATACATTTGTATATACATGGTTCTCTGAACCATATTAAAGTAAGTTTCAAACATCATGATACTTTATGCCTAAATACTCCAAAGAGTATCTCTTGAGAAAAAGATATTCTCCTGCTTAATCTGAGTAGCACTGTCACACATAAGAAACTCAACATTGACACTCTAATATCTAAGATATAGCACATATTCAAAGCTCCCTCATTGTCCCCACAATGTCCTTTACAGCTGGGTTTTTTTTATTTTTTAAATCTAATCAATGATCACACATTGCATTAGTAGTATGTGTATTCATCTCCCCACTATTTTTTTGTTTTGTTTTGTTTTTAAGGTTTATTTATTTTTTTGAGACAGAGAGAGACAGAGCATGAATGGGGGAGGGTCAGAGAGAGAGGTAGACACAGAATCCGAAACAGGCTCCAGGCTCTGCACTGTCGGCACAGAGTCTGACGCGGGGCTGGAACTCACAGACGGTGAGATCATGACCTGAGCTGAAGTCGGACCCTTAACCGACTGAGCAACCCAGGCGCCCCTCCCCACTGGTTTTAATGTCTTATGATAATAAAATTTTTGAAGATTTCAGGAATGTTTTCATTAGATAGTCCTATAATCTAGCTTTGCCTGGTTGTTTCTTCATGATTAGATTCAGGTTAAACATTTTTGGCAAACTATTACAGAGATAATACTCTCTACTTCTCATTACATTATATCAGGGGATTCATGATATCAGTTTGATTCACAGTGGGTCATGTTAGGTTTTAATCACTTGGTTAAACTGGTAACCACCAGATTTTTCACTGGGAAGATACTTTATCTCCTTTGCGATTAATAAGTAATATGTTGGATGATACTTTGAGATATTTTTCTCCATTTGGTGTTACGCATCTCTAAAATGTTTTGTTTATAAGTAATTATAGATACACAAGAGGCTGTAAAAAATAAAATATACAGGGAGGTCTTGTGCACTCTTTATGCCACCTGCTGTGCAAAGTTAGCACCTTGCGTAACTGTAGCGTACCACCCAAACCAGGAAGCTGACATTAGTACAGTCCACAGAGCCCATTCAGTTTTACATTCCTTTGTGTGTTTGTCTGTATAGAGTTCTATGCAATTTTATCAGGTGTGTAGCTTTGTGTAATCACCACCACAGCCAAGATCCAGCACTTGAACTAACTGACATTTATAAAACATTTCACTATTAGTAATAATAGAATATATAATCTTTCCAAGTGCACATGGAATGTTGAACATGATAGACTATGTTATGGTCTCAATAGCTCAATAAATTTAAAAAATGTTGAAAACATACAAAGTATATTAAACTAGAAATCAAATAAATTAGAGAGCAATTAAATAAATCTATCTGAAAATTTCCCAAATATTTTTTTAAGTTTATTTATTTATTTTGAGGGGAGAGGGGGGAACATGCAAGCAGGAGAGGGGCAAAGAGAGAGGGAGAGAGAGGACTCCAAGCAGGCTCTGTGCTGTCCGTGTACAGCCCAACACAGGGCTCGAACCCACAAACCATGAGATCATGACCTGAGCTGAAACCAAGAGTCAGATGCTTAGTAGACTGAGTTCCCCAGGTGCCCCATTTTGAAACTAAATAACACATTAGTGGATAAGTCATGGGTCAAAGAAGAAATAACAAAAGAAACTGGAAATGATTTGACCAGAATAAAAATTAAAACTCAGTATGTCAAAATTTATGGGATATGACAACAGTCCTTATGCAGAATTTATAGCATTAAATGCTCAGATTAAAAAAGAAGAAATGCCTCAAGTAAATTGTCTAAGCATCTCCCATAAAAACCTAGGAACAGAAGGGCAAATTAATCATAAGTGTAGAATAAGGTAATAATCCAAGTAAGAGAAGTCAATGAACTAGAAAACAGAAGAGCAATAGACTAAAACCCAGAAAACAAAAACTAGCTCTTTTAGAAGGTAACAAAAATAAGAAACCTCTGGACTGAGAAGAAAAAGAAAGACACAAATGATCACTATCAGAAATATCACTGCATACTCAAGAAACTAAAAATGTAATAAGGAAACACTGTGAACAATGTTACACCACTACATTCAATGACTTGAGTGAAATGGACAAATTTCTTGAAAAATATGAACTACCAAAGCTCATTTGAGAAAGAATAGGTAACATGACTGGCCTTATATTTATTGAAGAAAAAATTTAATTCATATTTAAAACCTTCCTGAAAGGAAATTCTAGGTAGAGCTAGCTTCACTGGTGAATTCTACCAAATGTTTAAAGAAGAAATAAAACAAATTGTACATAAACTTCCAGGAAATAGAAGTGGAAGAAATACTGATACCAAATATTTCTAATATGAAAAATGAAGAATTTACAAAGAAAGGAAACTATAGACTAATATTTTTGTGAGCACAGACACAAATCCTAAAATGAAATTTTAGTATTCAAATCCAGCAATATATAAGAATGATAATGCATTGTGGCCAGGTGGCTTTTATGCCAGAAATGCAAGTTTGGCTTATGATTTGAAAATCAAACAATATTACTTAACATATTAGCAGACTAAAAATGGAAATAATATGATCTGGCTAGATGGGGAAAAAGCATTTAAGAATACTAAATATCCATTTATGATTAAAAAAAAAAAAACTTTCCACAACCCAAGAAGAGAAAGAAAAATGCCTTAACCTGATATCTTTTATTTAAAAACCTACAGCTATCATACTTAATGGTAAAAGATTAAAGTTTTCCCCCTTAAGATTGGAAACAAAGCAAGATGCTCATTCATACAATTTCTATTCAACATGCTGGCCTTAACTTCCACATGAAGGCAAAAGAAACAAAGAAAGTGCATGTATAATGGAAAGAAAGAAATAAAACTTTGTATTAATAGAAAACATGATCTTTTATGCAGAAAATCCTGTGAGAACTACCATAAATCTATTAGGATAATAAGTGAGCGTACCAGGGATTGAGGACATAATATAAGAAACAAAAAATATAAAAAGCACACTTAAAACTCAACAATAATAAGAACACCTCATAGGAAAAAAATGGGCAAAAGATTTGAATAGCATTTGGCCAAAAAAGATAGGTGTTGGTAAACAAGCACATGAAGATGTATTTAAAATAGGCAATAGTTGGGGCGCCTGGGTGGCGCAGTCGGTTAAGCGTCCGACTTCAGCCAGGTCACGATCTCACGGTCCGTGAGTTCGAGCCCCGCGTCGGGCTCTGGGCTGATGGCTCAGAGCCTGGAGCCTGTTTCCGATTCTGTGTCTCCCTCTCTCTCTGCCCCTCCCCCGTTCATGCTCTGTCTCTCTCTGTCCCAAAAATAAATAAACGTTGAAAAAAAAATTAAAAAAAAAAATAGGCAATAGTTGAGAGAATGCAAATTTAACCCACTAAGAAGATAACACAACCCACTCCTACTAGCCTAGGGAAAACTGAAAAGACTGACACCACCTAGTGTTGGTTAGGTTTTAGAGAACCAGGAATTGTATACAATGCTTGTAGTAATGCAAAATGGTGCCATTACTTTGGAAAACTGCTGAGCAATTTCCTATAAAGTTAAACATACATACATACAATTTCCTATAAAGCTAAACATTTGACCTCGCAACCCTTCTCTTAGGTATTTATTTACCTAAGAGAAATGAAAATACATTCATACAAAGGTATGGATATAATGTTTATAACAACATTACTAACAAACTGGAAGTAACTCAAATGTCCATTAACTGGTGAATCAACAAAATAATTGTGTTTAATAAAGGAATAAAGGACTGTTACTCATCAATAAAATGGAGTGAACTTAATTGTGGTAGTAGTTATCCAAATGCATACATTTTTAAAACTTAAGGAATAGCACACTTAAAATTACTGATTTTCGGGGTATGAAATTTATACATCAGTAAAGCTACTGTATAAAATATATGTTAAGTACATATAAATGTATGTATATATATATTTAGAAGCGAAGAGTGAATTCAAAGCTAAAATTGTAGAATTGTGAGTACAAAGCAAGGACAGTATTTGAAATCATGAGTTTTGCAGGAATCCTGAACAGAAGGCAACATCGATAATCGCATCACCTTTTACAAATAAGGAAATAGGGTCACATATATTATGTGATTTGTCCACAGTTATACAGCCATTTTTTAAAATCCATAACAAATATCCCACTATTCCATGATGATATAGGGACAGTTATCCGTAAATTACACATACAATAGAATTGTAAAGGGGGTGCTCATTTCCACCTATTAAAAAGTCAAATCACCACTCACTTACCTTTTGTGACCCACCCAACTCTGTAGGTTAACTATGCTGGCATTAAAATAAAATTTAAAAAGCTACAGACAAGAAGTGTCGATCAAAGATCCTTTCTATCTCTCAACGTTCATTTTCTACAGACATCTCTCTTATCCATGTAGAAATATACATGCACAGAAACAATACCTATACCCATACAGTCCTCAAAAGAATAAGTAATTAGGTAGATACGAGCATTGTTTGGTGATTAGGGACAATGCAGTGATAGATAAATGAGGGAATAATGAAAGAGTCAATCCAGAGGCACAGGAAAGATTGAAAGGGTGGGCTACATGACCAAGAGAACCGAGAATATCTGCAATCCTTAATTGTCTATTATTTTGTCATTTGACAGAGTTAAATTTGCCGTCTCAAAGGCTTTTTAATTACTAACTTTGGGGCTACATTTGCATTTACACATATTAATAAATTCCTTACACTAATTATCCAAAAATTAACACAGATTAAGAAAATAGACATTTAACTTTCTATGACCAAAACAATGATCAGGGCTCAGGAAAAGAACCCACACAAAAGCATGAACTTAGCAGACAAAAGCATGTCTGCTGATACAGATTTACAGGCAGCATTCAGTGCAGATTAAAATGCAGGCAAAATGAACGCACACTAAGAATGTGACAAATTTTTATGCAAGTATAATTTTATTCCAGAGAGGCAACAATCCTTTTTTAAAATGAAATGACTAAAAAAAAAAATCTAGCAAAGGAGCTAGTAATAACTACACTACTTCTCATATTTCTTTTAAGAAATTAAATTAAAGCATTTTTCATTTTTGATGGGCAAGGGAAAAAAAAAGCAAAATGCCTTGAAAACAATAGTGTTTGGGGTTTGTTGAAACAGTAAGCAAGGTCTCTCTCCCTTTCCACAAAGATTCACTTCCCGTGGGCAGCTTTGTCATTATGGAATATACATGTGTTTTTATAGCTGTTAAAAACCCATGAATTCTGAGGCTTCTGACAACGACACTAAACTGCCTTTAACGATGGTGGCACAAACAATAATTCGAGATAGTATATGCCATACTGCACAAAATAGATCACAACATCGTCAACTTGGATATTAGAATGGAAACCCTGGGATACGTAAATATTAATGAAAATAGTAGGCTTCAGAACCAAGCTTAGCGGGTGCTGAGATAAATCAACTTAGAAGTAATCGTATGGTTTGAAGAACAGATGACCACAGTGCAACAGAACTGCCAAATCCTCCCTGCCTTTGGAGCATGGAATGGGCAGTGGGGGAAGAGGGAACTTGGGCTAAGAAATGGTGTTCACGTAACCGGCTTTAGAGACGTTAACCTGTAGCTTCTTGCCCATCCTATGGCTCCAGCCTGTTCTATATAGCACTACAGAAGGAATTCTGGCAGTTGCCATGTGTAGGGTGTGGAGACATACTTATAAAATCCTAACTGAAATATGCAAGCGATTCATCTTAGGGAAAGAAATTAAATTATAAACCAAGGCAAAGACAAAATGGGGAAGGGGAAATGCAATGGCGGGGGGGATACATTTCCAGATTTCCCACTTCATGCCGTGGCTGTCTTGCTCCATTACTTCCTATGATGAGCAAGTGCTTTAGGGGCCAGTTTTTTTCTGCAGCAGGTCAATGTTCTCTGTAAAGAGAAACAACAGGAAGAGGGCAATGGTTTTGTGCTGTGAAGGAAAAACACAGAAAGCTGTTAGAGGGAAAGACTGAGAATAATATTCCTTAGGATCTCTTCCCTCCTGTAGCTTTTTTGTACTTGCCAAACATTATTTCAAGGACAAATAGTTGTCCTTTCATGGCACAACACTAAAGGAGCATGGTATTTCGGGCGGAAAGATGGAGAGAGAGATTTAATTTCTTTTACTCTTGTAGATATAAAAAGTGTATTCGGATCCATAAACAATTACTTGTTGCTTATCACTTTTATATGGGACACAAGCCATTTGTAATATTTACTTACAAGGGCTTAGAGACAAAGCCACTGAAGGAAATACAGTGAGTAGTTACCGGAATGGGCATGTGAGAAAGCAAATGGAAGTTCAATCTCAGAGAAGATTTAATAGCAAATAAATAAATAAATAAATAAATAAATAAATAAGCCCAGGTAGTAAATGGAAGGAAGGGGAAAACAATAACATTAAAAAGAGAAAGGAGTTGCTTTAAGTATTGCTCTAAGGGGAGTTGACCAAGGTAGAGTCTGGAAGAGCTAAATATTACTAACAGGCTTCAACTTGGGGATAAATAGGTAATATAGTAATCGCATTTGTCTTCATATTACAGTTTCCCTCTAAGGGTCTCAAAGCACCTCACATACATATTGGAAAATAAGAAGTTCCTGACCAAAGAGCGGCTAAACATTAGAACAAGTTGCCGAGGGAGCTCGAAGCATCTGTTTTGGAGGTCCTTAAAATGGAGTGGCTTCTTATTTAACTGGAATTGTTATGGGCCATTGGTTTTCAAGCTTTAGCTTACATCCAAATCACTTGGAGGGCTTGCTAAAACACGGATTGCTGGGTCCACCCCCAGCGTGTTGATTCACTAGGTCTGGGCAGTGGGATGGGTTGGAGAGTTTGCATTTGTAACAAATTCCGAGTGAGGCTGTTGCCATGGTTCCAGGGACCATACTGGCTTATGCATAGACCTGTCTAGTATTGGTCATAACCACCCACCATTGCGCTCTGACTGTGTGCAAACCACGTGCACTCTCTTTGATGGGTACCACCTTCCTTCCTGTTGCAACCAAGCGTGAAGCTGCAGATGACATCTAATAAGCTACAACTCAAGTCAGTCAGCAAGGAAGGGGTAGCGCTGGTATTCCAACATGTGTTGATCTGCATTTGGGTCCCTTGCTCTTAATGTTCTGTTATGCTGTCTAGTGGTGGAGATATGAATGACCTCTAAAAAACTGGGGACGCTTACAAGTTTCAGAAATCACACAGGATGCAGGGGAAAAAGTACAAACACAAAACTTAAAGACAGCAAATGGTTTTCTGCAGTCATTTTTAGGCCTGACTTTGGGAGGTAAGGCCACATCTCTCCTCTAGGTATTAGTTATGAACTGTACTTCTATAACCCAAATATCAGCTACCCCTTTGTTCTCTTCTCCAAGCGTCTCCCCACTCTTTGCACCATCAAAACATGAAGTCCACTGACACAGAATCATGGTAAAGCGATGCAGATTTCATAAGGGTTGGAGAGCAGGGCTCTTCATACCCTTGACCTTCCCCACTGAACCCCTGTCCCATTTGCTCCCCACTCTGGGATTCTCTTTCTGTCTCCAATATGCAAATTATTACCCTGCTTTAATATGTGGAGTTTCTTTCCTTCTTGAAAACTGGTCACCTCATAGGTATCCCCAGATCCCAGAGGTTGCTTTTACCCCACACTAGACTTATGGAAGCATTTTCTCTTCCATGATGATCTCCCTACAAAGAAGTTTTCATGTGAGCTGCTTGAGATAAAATATTCTGCATATCATTACATACAGAACTTCTTCCTAGAGAACTCCTTACCACATAGTAATTTCAAATGGAGGGTTTACACATTCTAAATCTGTACTATTCTAGATCAAGTACATTCTAGATCTAGAAAAATATCAAATTAGGATATGCTAGAATTGCAAATGACAAATTTAGAGGCTTACTATGAAAAGAAAACTGTAAAATATCTCATTAATAATGTTTTACACTGATTACACATAAAAATGATAACATTTGGGATATGCTTGGTTATATAAGATACATTACAGAAACAAATGTCACCTCTTCCTTTTTTCTTTTGTTATTGTGAGTATCAGTAAATTTAAAATTATAGATGTGACCAGTATTACATTTCTATTGGACAGGACTATTATAGACCCTAAAAGAATAAGAAACTGACAAGTAGTGAATACATAAGATTGGCTTTTTCTGAAAGTCAATGCACTGAAAAGTCATTCTTTACCTGCAAAAAAAAAAAGAAAGAAAAGAAAAGAAAAGATCTACAATATACTTATTTCCACCTGGCAATGTCAAAACCTGTGGTCTTAAAGGGCTTCAGTGGACTAGGGTCAGCAGACAGGACTATGACATAGGGCGATTCTTTGTGGGCCTACTGTAGCACTTACAATCTGCCTTCCATTGCTTAGCATTGTATAGTATTTGATAAATTAACAAGTGAATCAATATCTTCCTTATTTTGACTCCAAGAGTTTTGGTAGCAAGATTTATGTTTTTTGCTCATTCTCCTTCATTGCACAGTGCCTGACGCACAGCAAAGGCTCAGTAAATATTTGTTGAAGGAATGGCAGGGGTCCTGGGGAGGAAAGTGGGTGATGAGGCAAAAGACTGTACCACCTGGGAATTTTGGGTTTGGCTAAACACAGTCCAAACTAACAAACTCATCAAAGAGGGCCCTGGCCTCATCATTCTTAAAGCCATAGGTCGGGGCTTCAGTTGTACCTTATTTAATTATGAAATGTGCTATTCAGCATGCCATTTAATGTTTGTGGCACGTTCTCCAGGTTGCAATTTGCATAGCAGGAAATGAGTCCAGAGCGTACATTTTCGTGAAAGATTTCAGAAACTCTAAAAAAGAGACCTAAAAATTAGAATATCTGTGATTCCCTTGATGCTAACTGCAAAGAAAGAAAATGCAGGCATTTAGAAATTTAACGAACATCAACAAGTCAGCAGTGGACAATCCAGTCCGGGCTAAATGGAGTGTTTCCACAGATGCTTACAACTCTTCTCCCTTCTCTCTTCTGTTTTCTCTCATTCTATCCACATTTAAAGAATAAGATTTACACAATCATAGCATAGAGATTGAGGTCAGAAAAATGAGGGTTTTGTTTAGCAAAAGCAAGAGCACAAACATTTTGCAAAAATAGGAAATAAAAAAAAATAGTTTCAGATTCTACAATAGCCAAGCATATGCTTCAGGGATCAGCAAATATAGGGCACAAGAAAGATTTTCTTTCTCTTTTTTAAAAATTATTATTTATTTATCTTGGGAGAGGATAGAGAGCTTGAGTGGAGGAGGGACAGAGAGAGACACACAGAATCCAAAGCAGGCTCCAGGCTCTGAGCTGTCAGCACAGAGCCCGACACAGGGCTCGAATCCATGAACTGTGAGATCATGACCTGAGCAGGAGTCAGACGCTTAACCAACTGAGCCACCCAGGCACCCCAAGATTTTCTTTCAAGGATAGGGTATTTCATATGAAAAAAAAAAAGTCCAAGTAATCATCTTGGGACACATAGAAAACTGAGAGACTCAACAGACTTAAATATCATCCTTAATATAGTTTGGTGTTGGGTTTTTTTGAATTAAATATGGGAATATACACCATAATCTTAACAGCTCTTAGATATTAATCTGGACTTAGGAGGGTCCAATTACAATATGATGTATTATTCATGCTTGGAAATGCTGTGGGTCAATTCAGGGTGTCCAGACAATAACTTTATGCAGTAAAGTTAAATGGAATATGGTCATCAAGACACCAAACCCCCTTTGAAGGTGTTCCTCTCTGCATGTGAGACCTAGAGTTGTCTCAGCCGGGTTGGCCCCTAAGAATCCATGGTGATATTGTTAGATAACATATTTTGTCACCACTGATGTTTATTTTTTTTTTCTTGAATGTAACCAAGGAAAACTGGATCTATAAGCAAGATGCTGAGGCCATAAAAAAACATCCATATCAGGAAGACTTTTAGGGCAGCAAAACTATTCAATATGATTTTATATTGGTCCCTACATGTCACAGCATATTTGCCAAAACCCATGAATGTACAACAAAAAAAAATGAACTTTGTGATAATGACAGGTGAAAGTTACCTCATCAGTTGTAACATAGTGCCACACTGGGGTGGGAAGTAGGTGGTGGGAAGGTTGTGTGTGTGACAGGGAGGGCGTATGAGAACTCTGTTCTTCCTGCTCAATTTTGATGTGAACCAGAACCTTCTCAAAAAAATAAAGCCTACTAATTAATATCTTGTATTTCATATTTCTCTGTGTATCTATCTATCTATCATCTATCTATCTATCTATCTATCTATCCATATATCTGCATTGGACTGAAAAACATTTTCTACTTTGTGAGAGGTTTCTGTACTACAAATTATGATGGGAGAAAGATGAGATGGTATTGGTGGCATGGCAACCAACGTAAGGAAGGGAAGAAAGAAAATCCACCTGACCTCACAGATTAGAGGATAAAAAAGAAACCTTAAAGAAGGAAAGAGGGACACAAAGGGAGAAAGGATGGGAGGAAGGGGGTGCTGTGGAAATCCCTGGAAAGTGATCGTCCTGAGGTTCTACCACACTCACAGACAGGTTATATGGCCACACAGTCTAGTAGGGGAGGTGGTGATTTCTATCTATTGTGTGAGACCGGGATGAAAGGATCAGTCATGTCATGGCCGCTCAGAGAGTAGCCTAAGACTGGTTGAGCATGATATAATAAACAAGGCATTTATTTAAAAAAATTTTTTTAACGTTTATGTATTTTTGAGAAAGAGACAGACAGAGACAGAGTGCAAGTGGGGGAGGGGCAGAGAGAGAGCGAGACACAGAATCCGAAGCAGGCTCCAGGCTCTGAGCTGTCAGCACAGAACCCAACGCAGGGCTTGAACCCACAAACTGTGAGATCATGCCCTGAGTTGAAGTTGGACGCTTAACTGACTGAGCCACCTAGGTGCCTCATAATAAACAAAGTATTTAAAAATCAGCCAGAAGAGAAAGCATCTGGAGCATTGCTTGCCCATAGGAAAGAAAAACTAAAAATGCAAAGAAACAAAAATAATAGCAATAATAGTAGCAATGAGGAGTGGGATCTCAGATACCAGCAGCAAAAATCTACATAAATCCCTTATTAAGAATAAATATACTGAAATAGGAGAGTTTGTACCACTGCGGGGGATAATTTTTAAAACCAGCTGCTGGAGGCATTTGGGGTGGGGGTAATAGTGAGATGATCTCAGGTAAGAGAAATTTTGGGTTGAATATCAAGAAAAAAAAATCCTGACTGAAAGAACTATTGGATTACAAAGTGGTCTCTCAAGGGAAGAAGTAGAAACTCCGTCTGCACTGCTCTGGGAATAGGTTGGTTAGTTAAATTGTACTCCTTTTCTTCGTTGACTGCTTGACATTTCAGCAACAGAGCCAAATAATTCATGGGTCAACTAAGAAGAGTGCTTATTATAATCATGTTTTAAAATCTCCACCAACAGCAGTGAATTAAAAAAATATATATAGTTACTATTTTATTCCAAGTGATAAAGCCTGTCAGGTTTTTACAGTATGAAATCTGTTCTTCAATACCCCTGGATTGCTTCTTAAATGATCATTGATATCCATAAAAAAGAATGTCCTGGCAGTGCTAAGAAAACAGCATTTGAGAGTAGACTAGAAATAATGAGGAGGGATTGAGTCCACTGTTTGTACAAGACCGCTGGTAGAATCTTAACCATCCTTTAGACTTCAAATAATAACCTTTCTAATAATAAACTAGATTAAAGCCAACAACAAACCAAATGACTTTTAATTCTCTTGGAAGCAGAAAGGAAAAAACAACAGTTAAAGTAAAAGAAGGCTTGCAGAGAATCAATAAATTAAGAACTGCAGATTGTGACATTATTATCCTGTAAATACTCCTTAGTGGTTCTTCCAGGATCTCTTCAAACAAAGAAATAGAAAATTAACAAAATCCCATCCAACATTAGCATGGAATAAACACAGTAAAGGTGAGATACTAGTGCTCTCAGGGCCTGGAGAGGGGTCCGGGGCAAACCTCTCAGTATTCTCAGCCCCTAACATGTTTAATAGATTTAGAAGTGGCTGTCAAGGGCAACCTTGAAAGGCACAAGAAACTGAGAAAATCCAAAATGGACACTGCACAATTTGGACAGTGTACCAGACAGCTACCCTCAACACCCCATACATATAACCCATTTGCCACTGCATAAACGTAACTTTTGGATAGTTATGGGCATTTGTGGCTTTTCCTTTGCCTTACCTGTCACCTGTCACCTATCTATAGCTCCTGCCATTGGGATCTCTGATCATCCATGATTGGCAGGTACCAAGAATAGTACCTTCCTGAGAGCAGAAGATGATCATCTAGCTTTTACCATTTAGGTGGGCACGCCTATTTAAAAAACACATGCCAGGTTGGGAGTTAGTTAATTACAATCCCGACATTCATTCCCTTGGACTAAAGCAAATTTAAAGCTGGAACTATATATATGTGTTGGTTACAGTGACACTAGCTTCTAAGATGCCATTGTGACTGTCTGCTGGAATCCCAATGGCAGAAACCTAGGCAGGCCCTAGAAGGGTGCCCACATTTTCATTCTATCTCTTGTTGGGAAATTCATACCATGTGAGAGGGAAAACATTGGCTTGCATATCAAATGTTTACTCACTCATTTGGGCAGTCAGTAAGTAATTATTTACTGGGGATTCAGAGGTAACCAAAAATGTAATCATCTTTGCTCTTCTGGAATTATGAAGTCTAGCTCCGTGAATCCTTGAATTCTTGCTGGTACCAACTGCATATGAGACTATGGCCAAAGTAAGTTTTTTGAACTCAGTTTTCTCATCAGGAAAATGGGGCTCTGAGAATAAGTTAAATATATCTGCATAGACAAGGCCTGAGCATTCCACAGTATTCAGTAAATGTCTTCTAGGTGCCTATTCATGCTTTCAACTATAAAATATTTTGCTATTTGTATGCAGTTTGCTAATTAGATTCCCAGGTCATCTGTTTGGTATTGTATAAAAGCAAGGAGAGTATAAGGACCAATATTCATACGAAATGACATCTCTCTGAAACAGCCTTAGAAGAAAGAGCCAAAAAGACACACAATCACAATGAGTGTGTCAAAAATAACTTTTATGGCTGTTAAACTATCTTTTCCATCTTTTGTTGAAAAAGCCATTTATAGGTAGGATTCAATAAAGCAAAAGTCATCCATGACATAAGATATCACAATGAAATTATTATTTAGATCAACATTGGATTCTACACATAGTAAGGTTATATTGGCTCACATAAAATATATAAAAGTATATAAAAGCACTTAGAATGCTGATATCATCTAGTTCAGCTTCTTTATAGACAAAACCTTCGCCAATATTGACAAAGTAAAGGTAACGCGGCTGGTAAGCAACTAAGACTGCACCAGAAATGTCCATTGATAACTTCTTATAATGCCCCTTTCATCTTCATAATTGCATAAAAACATATTTGATGCTGTACAGTCAATCAACTATATATCAGACACTATTCTAGATACTTGGAATAGAGTAATAAGCAAGACAGACACAAGTGCTGTCCTTATAGAGTTTACAGTTTAGCAAGGAAGATAGATAACACAGTAAAGGCCCAGTATAGTTTTGGAATCTGTGAAGAGCCCCCCAGGAGAATATCGTTAAGTTGAAACTTAAAGTATGAGGTAGGAAAATGGGGCAAGAAAGTGGGGAGGAGGTGGTGGTCAAGCAAGAGGAGTTGCTGAGCTGAGTGGCAGAAAGCTTGGAGGGGGCGGTGAGGAAGGGGAGGGGAAGGCCAAGGAGGTTGGAGAGAGATGACCCTTAAGAGATGAATAGGAAGGGCTTGGAAACTCAAGGCAGAGTTCGGGAGTTACCCTACACAAAATGGGAAGCCTTGGAGAAGTTTTAGTAGAGAAGTTGAAATGATGATGTTTGCATTTTGGTGTGATCAGTCTGGCTGCATTGTGGAGAAACAGTTGGAGAAAAGAGCGGCACCAGATGACTGTTGGGGGTGAAGTGAAAGAACCAGTGTGAGAGGTATTTGCAAGGCGAAAGTGGGGCCAGGGACTCAGTGAGCGGCTAGGGGGACAGTGAGGGAATGCGTACATTCTGGACTTATTCTCAGGTTCAACACATGGGACCCAGGCAGAGAGAAGGGATGATCAGGGACTACCCATATTAACAGGAGGTGTGTGTGTGTTGAACTTAAGACGTGGGAAGATACAAGGTAATCCTGCCCCCCAAACTGTAAGAGACTTCCACCCCAGGGCCCATTATACAACACTGTCCTCACATGGGAAAGGTAATAAAAAAAAAATGGAGACTGAAAACATTTTACCAGACACTTGGAGGAAATGCAAATTTCCTAGAAAGATATTCGCAATCTGAAGCAAATCCTTGGGCAGATGGAGCTAAGAGAGTTGGAAGAACATTCCCCAAGCAAAGCTCCAGCAGTAGTAAACACACTGGGTAAGTGACAAATGCATTGGGATGTTGTGAAAGATGTGTTTGCAGTCGGGCTCAGAGAGCACAGAGAGCCATACGTGGATGAGGTGCACCTGTGCATAGCACAAAACACTTCAAAACAAAAGAGTGGTGCCTTCTCTGGCACCAGAGGGAAAACAAATGGTGAAGGCAAAACTGCCCCGAGACCTTAACACTTATACTAACACTGATAACTTTGCTTGTGCAAATGACTTTCTTCCTTCTTCCTCCAGCTTCTGGTCAGCATATCTTCTATTTGTGAGTCACTCCAAAATTGGGAAGAAGCAGGTGTCGCTCTTTGACCAGCTTTGCATACTAAGGGTCTGCTTCTGCCCCTCCCCCATGTCACCCCTGTCTCTTTAGAGAGAAAAAAACCCGTAATATTCCCAAATGGTCAACCCCTCTGCTCTACCAAACCTTTAAAACACAAATCTTTCATGCAATTACCCAATACTAACTTGTCAGCACTTACTTATGATTGGTGTCTTAGTTAGGATTCCTCTAGGAACAGACCCTTAGACAAAGACAGGTGGGCAGTGTATTGGAGAGATAAAGGGACACTGCAGGGGAGTAAGAGAGTGAGATGAGGAAGAGCAGGGAACCAGGGAAAGGGTGGATTATCAAGCCAGCTGCCACTGTAGGTGACTGGCAATTAATCAGAATTATCTCCCATAGAAAGTGAAGGCGTGAGGGGTTTATGTATCAAATGTATACATCAGTCATGGGTCAAGGGCTTTAGGTGGGTGTGTGGGTGGATGGAAGCTATTAATTCTCATGTGTTAAGCAAAGTGTTAAGAGAAAACCCCCAGGCAAAGACATACATATTCTGGCAGTGGGAGGCTCTGAGTTGTGCACTGAAGAGGTAGGATGAAGAGACACGAGCGGGACATGAGAGTGTCTCCTGAAGTTAGCAATAGAGTGGGCTTCCCAAGCTTGGGTGGGAGGAGGTATCAAGATAGACTAAAAGGTCATTGACAATAGATGCACATACATACATCCACCAGGATGGATGTGTGACTTCAAAGCTTATGGAAAGCAAAAGAAAGCATTCAGAAAGCTGTTTTATCATTGCATTGGGGAGAGAGACCAGGCAAGAGAAAATAGACAAAAAAGATTTCATCCAAGGAGGTTATGGACAACATCTTTGGGGTCATTTGGCAGAAAGGCAGCTTCATCTCAGTGCTAGCAGGTTCTTGAGAAATTACAGGAGAAAAAAGGGTTGGTCTACCTTGCTTAGGTCAGGTGCTATCTGACCATTTGATATATCTTTGCTACCTACCTTGGCACTTCAGATATACCTCAAGCAATAAAGACAAAATTGTACAATCCAAATATGGCGAAAAGTTGCCAGGGAAGGGACAAACAAGTCCAAATATATAAGCTTTAATGATAAATCTCTCTACAGGAGGCTCAAATCTATAAGGATTAATGACCCAGATTAGTATGCCAAATCATCTTTTCAGTCTCTTTTTTTTTTTAATTTTTTAAGTTTATTCATTTTTGAGAGAGAGAGAGAGACAAGAATATGAGCAGGGGAGGGGTAGAGAGAGAGGGAGACACAGAATCCGAAGTAGGCTCCAGGCTCCGAGCTGTCAGCACAGAGCCTGATGCGGGGCTCGAACTCACAAACTGTGAGATCATGACCTGAGCTGAAGTCGGACGCTCAACCAACTGCGCCACCCACGCGCCCCAATCTTTTCAGTCTCTTAAAGGAAAATTAGGGCGAAGCACTTTAAGAAGATTCATAAGAGGCCATTCATAAGAGGCTGGTTCTGAGACTCAGAAGTCCTGGAAAGCAATCCCTAAAACCCAGACCCCAGATTATGGGCTTCTGAGTGTTACATCTGGGAAAAAGCATATCACTCTGTTACAGCTAGACAGGCTCTCATGAAAACAGAGCATATCAACCGTCCTAGGATCTTCCCTCTCAGTCCTTATGTCTCCCATTTCATAAACATCTATCTGCTTGGCTATCTATATGGCCTCTTCTGACAGAAGAGAAAGCCCACCGACTCCCAAGGAGAATGGCGACATGTGGTCCTTGGGGCCTAGAAAAAAACCTGGCAGATGTGTCAGTGTGACTAAACCTGTACCAAATATCTGATTTTTGCATACCATTGGTTCAATTTAAGAACTTCTAAAGAGTGCCTTAGAGGTGTGGGCCTTCAGTGCTAATTTTAAACACATTCCAACAAAGCTAGAATGTGTAGAACAAAGTAGAACATGGTGGTTGGGAGCACAAGCCCTTGAGTCAGGTGTATCTAGTTCAGATCCTGGCTTTTACCCTTACTGAGTGTATGACGAAGGTCTAAGTACTTTCTTCTTTAAGTCTTTATTTTCTCATCTCAACATATGAATAAGAATAATATCTACATAATAAAGTTGGCATGAGTAAAGGAGCTAGTGAATAAAGTATGATACCTGGCAAGGATTCAATATTCAGTATTAACTAGCACACCAGGAGTGATGGCAGTGGTGAGGGTGATGGTGGCTGTGTTAATGGTGATCATAGAAGAAAAGTTCAAACTTCCATCAGGATGCTGGTCACTAATACTATTTACCCAATCTGCTCAGCTCCCCTTCTTCCAGGCACATAGTAGGATTACACTGTTCTGTTCACTTTGGAGTTAGATGTGCACTTGTGACTCACTGTGACCAAGAAATGCATGTTATTTCTTTGGGGAAAGCTTCAAGAACCATTGAACAATCTATCACTCTTTTTTCTTTCTGCTCTAACCATCAGCAATGTCTCTGTTAGTGGCTATTTCTTCCTCTTTGATCACAGAGGGAAGACAACATGGAGTCCAGGCCCCAGCTGATCCATAAATGGCATCATTTAGGCATGAGCCTAAATGAGGCTTTGTTGTCTTCCACCACTGACATTCAGGGATTGTTTGTTTCCAAAGCATAACCCAGGCCACCCTGACTGATATGACTGATTTTGTGTCAATGCTTCTCCTCTGAAATGTTGATTTTTGTTATGAAGGAAATATCTAGCTCAATGTCATATTGTGGCTTCCATCTCCCCATTTTCAATAGGGCCATTATTTCCAAAAGGAAATTATTATATACAATGCTTGCGGATTCTCTTCATCAACAGTTACAAAATGCCTGTTTTGTGTAAAGAATAAAAAGATAGCGATGTTCCTTTTTGTGTCTATGTCTTTTTGGAAGCAATGTATTTCTTCATTTCAGAAATAGTTACAGCTTGTCTTTGTTGTTAAATTGGTTGATAGTCCAGAAATTTATACACAGAACAGGTGGTAGATACTTTCTCTACGATGCACCTAGTGTTATGCTGTAGGGTACTCATTGCTAAGGTGATCAAACGAATTCATTCTAGTTAAAGGACACACACAGTCAATTCTACCATTCACTGGTACATTCACTTTTACATTCACTGGATGGTAATAATTTCTCGTCACAAGAAATCTAAACCAGGTCTGAACCTACATACGAGAACAGAGCATTTTGACTAACCACCAGTGTTAGGATTGCAGTGAAATTCCTGCTACTGCATTGGCAGAAACTCCAGTCCCTTCACCTGGACACCATATACCATCTCTAGATACCACATGTATGTAATGAAAGCCAAATTTAAAAATACTGCTAAGCTAAATCCAGAAAGAACAATGTGTGTTAGTTCTCGTTCGGATTTGGCAGTTAATTTTAGGGGTGGAAGAGATAGGAAGAGAAGGGAACTAAAATGTAGTGAGTAGCTATAGAGTTTAAACTACTGGCACCAAAGATGTAGTAGTGAACAAGATAGATACAGCCCACCGTCAGAATCAAGCATTATTGTGATTGAGATAGACCAACACTGAAGAAACAAAAACCTCTCATAGGAAAGAGCAAAATAAATAAGATACTTTTAAAGAGCTATAAATGTGAATGGAAACAAACAGACATTTGGATTACATCTAAGGGCAACTGAAGTCTTCAAAGGGAAGAATAAGGTGGTCCAATTTAGGTTTTTATAACCTGTGTAACTACCACCCATAAAAAGATACAGAACACTTCCCTCACCCCTGGTGTCCTTGCCAGTCAACACCACCACCAACCACACTTCTCCCTCCGCATGTTGATCAGATTTCTATCATCATGCATATTCTTGAACTTCATATAAACAGAATCACATAGTGTGTACTTGTTTGTGTCCAACTCTTTTTCTCAACATTTTTTTGAAATTCCTCGATGTTACTGTGTGTGTCAATAGTTCATTCCTTTTTATCACTGAAGACTGTATTGTATTCAATTGTATGCATATACCCCAACTGGACTATCCATTCACCTATCGATGGACACTTGTATTGTTTCCAGTCTCTGGATATTATAAGTAAAGTTGTTCTCAATATTTTTATCTAAATGTTTGGTAGACATTTGTTTTCAACTTTCTTGGGCAAACACTTAGGAGCGGAAATGCTGGGGCCATAGGGAAGGTATATGTTTGATTTTATAAGGAACTTCCAGTTTCCCAAAATAGTTTTATCATTTAATGCTCCTACCAATCAAACATAAGAGTTTTGTTTGTTCCCCATCCAATTTAACACTTAGTAATGTTGGCTTTTTAATATTTTATTTTAACCATTCTAGTGAGAGGAAAATGATATCTCATTGTGCTTTTAATTTGCATTTTCTTTTTTTTAAATATTCTTTTAATGTTTATTCATTTTTGAGAGAGACAGAGAGACAGAGTGCAAGTGGGGGAGGAGCCCAGAGGAGGAGACACAGAATCCAAAGCAGGCTCCAGGCTCCAGGCTGTCAGCACAGAGCCCGATGAGGGGCTTGAACTCACAAACTGCAAGATTATGACCTGAGCCAAAGTCAGAACTTAACCAACTGAGCTACCCTGGTGCCCCTTAATTTGCATTTTCACGTTGATTAATGATGTTGAACACATTTTCTTGTGCATTTTGGACATCCACATATCTTCTTTTGTCTGTTCAAGTCTTTTGCCCATGTTGTATAAGGTTGTTGAGTGTAGGATTTATTTATGTATATGGATATGAGTTGTTTGTCAGATATCTCTGTTTTGTAAATGTGTCCTAGTCTGTGGCTTGCCTATTCATTTTGTTAATGGTGTCCTTTTAATTTTTCTAAAGTCTGAATTTATCAATTTTTTAATTTGCCCTAAGAAATTTTTGCCTATACCCAGGTAATATAATGTTCTTCCATGTTTTTTTCTAGAAGCTTTATTTTTCTAGCTTTTGTATTTAGACCAATGATCCATCTCAAATTAATTTTTAAGTTACATATTCCCATACACATAATTCATACATTTTATATATGTATAGCAGTTGAGTTCCTTTTTTTATATACAGACATTTAATTGTTCCAGCAGTATTTGTTAAAAAAGAGTTTCCTTTCCTTCTTAATTGATTTAAGACCTTGTAAAAATTAACTGACCATATTTTGTGCATCTATTTCTGGACTCTATTTGCTACTTTGACCCATTTGTTTATCCTTATGCCAATGCCACTGTATCTTGATTACTTTAAAGTTCTAAAGCAAATATTACAAATATCAAATTTTGTTCTTTTTCAAAATTGTTATAACTATTCTAGATTCTTTGCACTTTCATAATAATTTTCCTGTGTTTTTGATTGGGGTTATGTTGAATCCAAGATCAATACGGGGAAAACTGACATCTTGACAATATTGAGTCTCCAATCCAAGAACATGGTATCTCTCTATCTTTAATTATGTCTTTAGTAGCTCTTAGCAATGTTTTCTAGCTTTCAGTACTGAGATCTTGCATATATTTTGATACATTTATGCCTATGTATTTGATGTTTTGCTGCTGTAATAAATGATTTAATTTCCCAATTGCTTTTTGCTAGTGTATAGCATTATAATTGATTTTTACATATTAACCTTGTATTCTGCAACCATAAAAAAGCTACTTCCTAGTGTTGGTAAGTTGTTTTGTTTTGTTTTGTTTGCAAATCCCATTAAGGTTTCCTGTGCACACAATAATTGGAAGTTTTACTTCTTCCTTTCCAATACATATGTCATTTGTTTATTTTCATTGTCTTATTTACCTGGCCAGGACTTCCAGAATAATGTTTAATAGAGGTAGCATCTCAATTATATTTTTTATTAACACTTTATTTTTTAGAGTAGTTTAACATTGACAGCAAGATTGAGAAGAAGGTGCAGATACTCCCCATATATAGATTTCACCTGTTATCCAAAAGTAATGTTTCTATGCACATTTTCATCAACCAACCATTAAGTTATATGGAAAAAATTTTGAGCTCTCCCAGACCCCAAAAATAACCTCTATTAGGCTTTTCTGGTATCTTAGGACACATCTTGTAAACAGATGCACAAAATAAATCAAGATAAAACACAGATGCTCACAGACCCAGTTCAAAGCTATGGTAGCTTGATGCTGAGATGCTGAGTGTAGTTCCTGAGGAAGGAGCTTGGCGGGCCACTCTTGTTGCTCAGGATGTGCACTGCCTCTATAAAGACTCACTGCAAAACAAACACCGAGCACTATTTTTGCTTTGTGCTGTTTTCTGTAAAAGCGAAAATCTTTGGATTTCTTTTAGTTAGTGAAAACAAGTATAAAGTAGATCTTTTGTAAAAGTAAAGTGGAATAAATTAACTTTTGAAAAGTGGGCAACACCTGTGATCCCTACACTGACACATGAATAACCTCCCCTATTATCAACATTCATCATTAGAGTGGTACATTTGTTACAATCGATGAACCTACATTGACACAAAAATCACCCAAAGCTCACTTTGCATTACTGTTCATTCCTAGTGTTGTACATTCTTTGGGTTTTGAAAAATGTATAATGCCATGTATCCATAATTGTATGTCATATACAGTATTTTCACTGCTCTAAAAATCCTCTGTGCCCCACATATTTGTCCCTCCCAAACCCCAAAATTCTGGCAACCACTGATATTTTTATAGCTTCTATTGTTTGCCTTTTCTAGAAGATTATACAGTTGAAGTTATACAATATGTAGAATTTTCAGATTGGCAACTTTTACTTTGTAATATGCATGTAAGTTCCCTCCATGTCTTTTCTTAACTTGAGAGCTCATTTCTTTTTAGCACTGAATAATATCCCATTGCCTGGATGTACCACAATTTATTTATCCATTCAACTACTGAAGGACATCTTGGTTGCTTCCAAGTTTTGGCAGTTGTGAATAAAGCTGCTAAAACATCTATGTGCACGTTTTTGTATGGACATGTTTTCAACTCCTTTGGGTAAATACAAAGGGTGCATTTGCTGGACCATATGGTAAGAGTATCTTTGGAAGTGTTGGAAGAAATCACCAAACTGCCTTCCAAAGTAGCTTTACCATTTTACATTCCCAGTAGCAATGACTGTGAGTTCCTGCTGACCCACCTCCTCACCAGGACTTGGTATTGTCGGTGTTCCAGATTTTGACCATTCTAATAGTGTGGAGTGTAGTTGTATCGAACAGTGTAGTGGTATCTCATTGGTGTTCTAATTTGCATTTCCCTGATAACATACGATGGAGTGTATCTTTTCATACGTTTATTTGCTATCTTTATATTCTCTAATGAGGTATTTATTGAGATGTTGGGCCCATTTTCTTAAAAGTTTGCTTGTTTTCTTATTGTTGAGTTTTAAAAGTTCTTTGTACATCTTGGATAACAGTCCTTAAGCAGATGCATCTTTTACAAATATTTTTCCCAGGTCTGTGGCTTGTCTCCTAAGATTCTTGATATTGTTGTTAATTGTAATGACATACAGCTTATCAATTTTTAATTGTAATGATATGCAGCTTACCAATTTTTTCTTTCATGAATTGTGCCTTTGGTATCTAAAACGTCATTGCCATTGTGCCTAAAGACATGTAGGTTTTATCTTACCTTCTAGAAGTTTTAAAGTTTCACATTTTACATTTAGATCTATGGTCATTTTGAGTTAATTTTCACGAAGGTGTAAAGTTTGTGTCTAGATTCATTTTTTTTCATGTGGATGTCCAGTTGTGCCAGCACCATTTATTCAAAAGACTATCATCTCTCCATTGTACTGTCTTTGCTGTCTTGTTAAATATCAGTTGACTATGTTTACTTGGGTTTACTTCTGGGCTCTATTCTGTGCCATTGATCTATTTTTCTGTTCTTTCATCAAAAGCACACTTTCTTGATTACTATAGCTTTATAGTAAGTCTTGAAGTCAGGTAGTGTCCTCTAACTTTGCTCTTCCTCTTCAATATTTTGTTGACTCTTCTGGGTCTTTTGGCTCTCCATATGAACTTAGAATCAGTTTGTTAATATCAACAAAATAATTTGCATGGATTTTAATTGGGATTGTTTTGAACCTATGGATCCAGTTGGGAAGAACTGCTATTGTAGCAACATTATATCTGTGAAGATGGAATATCTCTCCATTTAATTCATTCTCTGATTTTATTCATCAGTTTTGCGGTTTTCTTCATATATTTCTTGCACATATTTTGTTAGATTTATACCTAGGTATTTCATTTCGGGGTGCTAATGTAAATGGGTATTCTGTTTTAAATAAACTTGCTTATTGCCGGTATATAAGAAAGGGATTGACTTCTATTTACTAACCTTGTATCCTACAACTTTGCTAACATTGTGTATTAGTTCCAGGAGTCTTTCTGTCAATTCTTTCAGATTTTCTAGAGATTCATGTCATCTACAAAAAATGTCGGTTTTGTTTCTTCCTTCTCAATTTGTATATCTTTTACTTCCATTTCTTACTGCATTAGCTAAGACTTCCAGTATTATGTTGAAAAGGCGTGGTGACAGAAGGCATCCTTGCCTTGTACGTGATCTTAGAGGGAAAGTTTCAAGTATCTCACCATTACACGTGATATTAGTTGCAGGGTTTTTGTAGATATTCTTTTCTTTTAATGTTTATTTATTTTTGAGAGAGAGAGAGAAAGAGACAGAGCATGAGTGGGGTAGAGTCAGAGAGAGGGACACAGAGAGGGCGCCGAAGCAGGCTCCAGGCTCTGAGCTGTCAGCACAGAGCCCGTCGTGGGGCTCAAACTCATGAACCATGAGATCATGACCTGAGCCAAAGTTGGCCGCTCAACCAATTGAGCCACCCAGGGACCCCTGTACATATTATTTATAAAAATAAGGAAACTCCCCTCTATTCCTACTTTACTGCAAGTTTTTATAATGAATGGGTGTTGGGTTTTGTAAAATGCTTTTTCTGCATTGATTGATATGGTCATCTAATTTTTCTTTTTTGGACTGTTGATGTGATGGCTTGCACTGATCAACTTTTGAATGTTGAGCTGGACTTGTATACTTGGGGACACTCTCACTGGGTTGTGGTATGTAATTCTTTTGATACATGGTTGGATTTGATTTGTTAATACTTTGTTGAGGATTTTTCCATTTGTGTTGACGAGAGAGAGATACTGGTCTGTAGTTTTCTTGCCTTGTAATGTATTTGTCTAGTTTGGATATTAAGGAAATCCTGTCCTCATAGAATGAGTTAGGAAGTATTCGTTCTGATTCTATCCTGTAAAAGACATTGTGGAGAACTGGTATAATTTCTTCCTAGATGTTTAGTAGAATTCAATAGTGAAACTATCGCGGCCTGTTTTGGAAGGTGATTAATTATTGAATCAATTTCTTCAATAGATATAGGCCTATCCAGATAGTCTATTTCTTCTTGTGTAGGTTTTGGTAAATTCCAAGAAATTGGTTCATTTCTTCTAGGTTATCAAATCTATATGCATACAATTGTTTATAGCATTCCTTTATTTATCCTTTTAATGCCCATAGGATCTGTATTGAAGCCCGGCTTTCATTTTTGATATTAGTAACTTGTGATCTCTATTTCTGAGTTAGCCTGGCAAAGGCTTTTCCATTTTACTGATCTTTTCAAAGAGCCAGGTTTGGTTTCATTTATCTTTCTTTCTTGATTTCCTGTTTTTTATGTCATTGATTCTGGTCTTATTCTTCTTATTTTTTCCTTCTGCTTATTTTTTGTTTAATTTGCTTTTCTTTTTCTAGTTTCCTGAGGTGGAAACTTAGATTATTATTTTATATATTTATTAATTTATATCTTTCCTCTTTTCTAATATATGTACTCAGTGCTATAAATTTCCCCCTAAACACTGCTTTCACTGCATCCTATAATTTTTGATAAGTTGTATTTTCATTTTCATTTAGTTCAAAACATTTTTAAGTTTCTTTTGTAGTTTCTTCTTTGACATACATCTTATTTAGAAGTGTGTTGTTTAATCTCCATGTATTTGGGGATTTTCCAGTTATCTTTTGTTATTTATTTCTTGTTTAATTCCACTATGAGCAGATAGTGTATGATTACTATTCTTTTAAATTTGTTAAGGTGTGTTATATGGCCTAGAATGTGCTATATGGCCTACGTCTGTGAATGTTTCACATGAGTTTGAGAAGAATGTGTATTCTATTGTTGTTGAATAAAGCAATCTACAGGTGTCAATTATATCCAGTTGATTGATGGTGTTGTTGAGTTCAGCTTTGTCCTTACTGATTTTTTGTATGCTGAATTTGTCCATTTCTGATAAGGGGTGTTGCAGTCTTCAAAAATGACAATAAATTCACCTACTTTTCTTTGCAATTCTCTTAGTTTTTTTCCTTACATAGCTTAATGCTCTATTGTTTAGCATACACAGTAAGAATTTTTATAACTTCTTAGAGAACTGATCGCTTTATCATTATGTAATGTTCTTCTTTATTTCTACTCTTGCTTCTTTGTGCTAGTATGGCATATTTTTATCCATCCATTTACTTTTAATCTATATGTGTCTTTATATTTAATGTGGGATTCTTATAGACAACATATAGTTAGGCCTTGTTTTATGATCCATTCCGGCAATCTCTGTGTTTTAATTTGTACATTTAGACCATTGATATTCAAAGTAATTATTGATATAATTAGACTAATAGCTACCTTATTTGTTACTCTTTTCTATTTTTTTGCTCTTGTTTTTTGTGCCTATTTTTTTGTCTTCTACTTTTTCCTACCTTTTATGATTTAAACTGAGCACTTTACATGATTTCATTTTCTTTCCTTTCTTAGCATATCAGTTATATTTCTCTTTTTACTTCTTTTAGTGGATACTTTATAGTTTACAGTATACATTTACAGCTAATCCTAGTCTACTTCCAAATCACCCTATACCACTTCATATATAGTGCAAGTAACTCATAAGAACAAAATTACCCTAATCCCTCCTTCCTTTCCCCTATACTCCCCTATATTCATTTCACTTATACATAAGCATACATAATCAAATACGTTGTTGCTGTTATTATTTTGAACAAACTATTATCTATCAATTAAAAATAAGAAAAATAAAGGTTTTTGTCTTCACTGATTCCTCTTTTGATGCACTTCCTTACTTATAGATGCAAGTTTCTGACCATTAGTTTCCTTCTTTCTAAAGAACTTCTTTCAACATTTCTTATAGAGCAGATCTACTGCAACAAATTCCTTCAATTTCACTTTTGAAGGATAACTTCACAGGGTACAGAATTCTAGGTTGGTGGAGGGTTTGTTTTTTTTTTTACATTTTAAATATTTCACTCTACTTTCTTTTTTGCTTGCATGGTTTCTAAGGAGACGTTGGATGTAATTCTTATCTTTGTTCTTTTATAAGTAAAATGGTTTTCTCCCCCTCTGGTGTCTTTCAGGATTTTTTCTTTGATTTTCTGTAGTTTGAAAATTATATGTCTAGTGTAGTTTTTTTTTTTGGTTTTTTTTCTTTGGCAATCATCCTGCTTGTTGTTTTCTGAGATTCCTAGGTCTTTGATTTGGTGTCTGGATATTAATTTGGGGAAATTTTGTCACTAATGTTTCAAATATTTCTTCTGTTCCTTCTCTCTTTCTTCTACTTTTGATATTTCCAGTAGGAGAATAATTCCAACATCCCTGCCAGGTTTGTCTCTCCAAATTGTGTTTTGTTGTTGTTGTTGTTGCCTTTTGGTATGCCTTATAATTTTTTCTTTATAGCAAGACATGATGTACAGGGTAAAAAAGAACTGTGTAAATCGTCTTTCAGTGATGTGGTGGTGAAGTAGGGGAGGGGAAGCATTCTGTCAGGTCTGTCTTTTAGTGAGCTTGTGCCTCTGGACTATGAAATTCATAAGAATTTCTCACGGGTTTTTTGTTTGTTGTTTGTTTGTTTGGTTTTGTTTTTTGTCCCACCTTAAGTGGGGCAGGATGGATAGAGTGGGCTGGAGTTGAGTACTTCCCTTTCCTCAGGTTAATTGGGCTCTGATAAAATCCCAGCAGGTTAGGCTCTGGTTAACTAGCTTCCCCTGAGGTCAGGCCTTGTTAAGAAGAACAGAACACTCTAGGAGTGCCTGGGTGGCTCAGTTGGTTAAGTGTCCAACTTCAACTCAGGTCATGATCTCATGGTCTGTGAGTTCAAGTCCCATGTCGGGCTCTGTGCTGACAGCTCAGAGCCTGGAGCCTGCTTCAGATTCTGTGTCTCCCTCTCTTTCTGCCCCTCTCCCACTCTCTCTCTCAAAAATAAATAAACATTAAAAAAATAAAAAAATAAAAAGAACAGAATATGCTAACATATTTCAGAATGGGTCCTCTTCCCCTCCCTTGTCAGAAGCATGAGGGGATTTTTCTCCAATATTTACAACGGGAACATAGCCAAGGTGCTAGAGGTAAGTCTTAACAATATTGTGGGGACCTCCTTAGAAATGGATACTCCTGGAATTTTTAACTCTCAGACTCATACACACTAAGCCTCCAGCAATGTGTTGATTGCAATTCAGGTTTTCCTCCCCCAGCCCTGGCTCCTGTGGTGGTTTCCACTTGTGACTCTGCTCTGGTAAGCCATGACTCCCTATATTTGCTTGTCTCTCCAATTTTGAGGGTGGTGGTTTGCCCTGTATCCTGATGAATTATGTGAGAAAAGAAGGGCCTTGAGTACCTGGTGGGACTATGATACCATTTACTGAGAGAGGGAAAATTTGGAGAAAACAGTTTGTAGCAGGGATCTTGGTGAGGGTGAGTGGGCAGGGAGGGAATATTGTGGACATGTCTGGTTTGTGATTCTGTTACATACCCAGGTAGAGATAGCAAGTAGACTGCTGGATACATAAGTTTGGAGCTTAGCAAGGAGGCCTTGGATGGAAATCCTAACCCTGTACAACAGGCATGTTTAATCTTATGTGATGATAAGGCTCCAAGCTGTAACTTAATTTCTCAAAGTCACCAAATAAGTAAGTCCACAAGTTAGGGTTCAAACTTTAAGGCACCCATTGCACGTCCTTGGAGAACTGAAACTCCATCTCAAACATTTCCTGTTTCCCAGAGCCCTTGGCAAAATACTCAGGGCAGAACAGATGTTTGGTAAGTACTTATAGATTGATGAATGTCTGAGGCTATTAGGAAACTCACCAAACAGCAAACTCTGTATCAAATTTACACTGCTACATTGGAAGTATACACTTGATTAATTGTTTTCTGGCAGTTAGTTGCCTACCAACTTGGTCAGGAAGTGAGCGGAGGCAGAGAAAACAAATCAGCCTCTGAGTCCCAGTCAATACTGATCCTGAATGATTGGGCCTGGCCATTTGAAGTCTCTGGTTTTTTGTGTGTTTTTTTAAATTTTTTTAATGTTTATTTTATTTTATTTTTTTTTTTTTTTTAAACATTTGGAAGCCTCTGCCCCTTCTTCAACGTTTATTTATTTTTGGGACAGAGAGAGACAGAGCATGAACGGGGGAGGGGCAGAGAGAGAGGGAGACACAGAATCGGAAACAGGCTACAGGCTCTGAGGCATCAGCCCAGAGCCTGACGCGGGGCTCGAACTCACGGACCGCGATATCGTGACCTGGCTGAAGTCGGACGCTTAACCGACTGCGCCATCCAGGCGCCCCTTTAATGTTTATTTTTGAGAGAGAGAGTGGGAGAGGGGTAGAAAGAGAGAGACACCCAGAATCTGAAGCAGGCTCCAGGCTCCAAGATGTCAGCACAGAGCCCGAGGCAGGGCTCGAACTCACAGACCACAAGATCATGACCTGAGCCAGAGTCAGACACTTAACCTACTGAGCCACCGAGGCACCCCTGAAATCTCTGTTTTATCCAATAAGGGCAAGACTTTCCTTTTCTCCTAGGTGCCTTGGTCTTCCTTCACCTGGCCCTAAGGTAATAACACTGTCCTGGCTGCCATGTTAAGTCATCAAACTTATGGAGCCCTCTTGCATCATTGCATGGCCCAGAAATGCTGTATCTGTGACCCAATCTCTACCACAAAAAGCAAAAAGACTAACTAGCATGCTATGCTTGAGCAGTATAATGAATCTCTTCCTGCCAGTTTTTATCTACTTGTTTCCTCTACAAGTCTTTCTTATTTGGCTTTTTGTTATATATTTAGTATCCTCTGTATATCTATCAGCCAGGATACAAGAAGCTATTTTCTCTCCAGTGACATGGGGCATAAGCAAAAGTTTATCTCAACATTTTAAGGTTAGTGGTTCACTGTGTTTGGGAAGAGCTATATTTTCCACCAAACATGATTATCACAGAAAGAGTTGCATTAAACTGCTGATATGTCATAAGTCCCTCACTCTGGAATAGTATTAGGATTAGCAGCCCTGAGGTTGTCATGTGGTAATTAAGGGACTGTGAAATGTTATATAAAGGCTCACAGCTGGCTGTTCAAGACAGCAAAATTGAAAGGCAGATTGCTATCACCAGGGGAGATCAACTCTTCTAGATCTGTAATATTAAGCCCTGGTGTTTGCTGGAAAAGCTGCAAGTATGTCAAGAGTTAATTTCTGGCCATTGCCTGACCCTCCTGGTTTTCCTGTGGTGCGTAGTGGTCGTGAAAGAATACCATTATCACATTGGACTGGGATAGTGTGCGAGCTTCTGCCAAGATACGAAATAAATTTGTATTGCTGGTTCAAGTTCTTTTGTAATGATGCTTTTTGATCGTTGGTTCTTACAGGAGAAATTGCATTTAGAAGATAAAAGTTCTCTGTCCACCAGCCCACTGCCTTACCTCAGCCCTCGGAGGAACAGAAAGTCACACAGCTTCTTAGGAAGCTATTACCATGCCACTCGGAGCTTCCTGGTGTTGCCATTGTCATCGAGTCCCTGACAGTGTTATTTAGAAGTAAGGGATAATCACTATCAGTATATTGCATACAAGACAGTAAACTGGTTGCGAGATAGACCAATAGCCAAAGCAAAACGAAATCAGTTAATCCATTTTCAAAGTTGTTTATTAAGAGTATACTAAAGAGCTATAAATCTCATTACTATTACAGAGCACACCATAACATTCACACGAGAAGTTTCTCTCCCTGGAGAGGGTGGTGAGTTATTCCATTATGCTCACTCCATCTAGAATTTCCTGGGTGCACCACTACAGGCAGAAGAGTAAGATGAATGCCTATTTAGCTTAGGAGTCCACGTGATCATTTCACCATACAGCTCTCCTCTCCAGACCGTAGGTATCTGCCAGAAAAACCTCAAAAGTGTGGAATTTTCCTCAGTCTTGATCATTAGTTTTCCCAGCAGCTGAGCACCAACTTGACACTTTCTCTGGAATGGTGGGGTTGTAGGAGCCCAGTGGGAGTAAAATGGCTGTGTAGACACTAGGCTGATGGGAAAGATTTGCTTCTAAGTACAACACTATCTGGCCACCATAAATGTAGTCATTGAAAAGAACTCTGCTGTTTGAATTCTTGACGTATAAATTCTAAAATAATAACACCTTAGAAAACAATGTCTTGAGTTACAAAGCAGCCCTGCTAACTCTTGTAAGACATATGAGTAAAATCATTTAAGTTTCAGACTGTTAGGAACTCAAACTATTTCTGAATAATCTACCTTGGGCAATACTTCGCTTAGAACCACATGTAATTACACACTCAGTAAATACATTGTTTAGGGGGACCAATTTTGATTCACAAACTCTTCAAGAATATCAGAAACTACCTTGAAATTATTGTACATAATCCAATAGTTTCAGTTCAAATATATTTTAAAGATTTGAGGAATCCTGGGAAGATGGCAACATAGGAGGACACTGGGCTCACCGCGCGTCCTGCGGATCACTTAGATTCCACCTATACCTGCCTAAATAACCCAGAAAACAGCCAGAAGACTAGCAGAACAGAGTCTCCGGAGCCAAGCGCAGATGAGAGGCCCACAGAAGAGGGTAGGAAGGGCGGAGAGGCGGTGCGCGCTCCACGGACTGGCGGGAGGGAGCTGGGGCGGAGGGGCAGCCCGCCGGCCAAGCAGAGCCCCCGAGTCTGGCTGGCAAAAGCGGAGAGGCCGGATGGAGTGTGTTCCAACAGCGAGAGGGACTTGACATCTGGAAGGTTATAAGCTAACAGCTCTGCTCAGAGAAAGGGAGGGCTGGAGGACAACGGGAGGGAGAGTTGTTGAGCCCCGGACGACAGAGCTCAGCTTGGCGGGGAACAAAGGCGCTCACCAGTGCCATCTCCCTCGCCCTTCCCCCAGCCAAAATCCCAAAGGGAACCAGTTCCTGCCAAAGGGAACTTGCTTGCACTGTGCAAAAACCCAAAGCTGTGCTTCTGCGGATCTATCCCTCCGGCAGCGGGTCTGACTCCCTCCCGGTGCTGCAGGGCCCCTCCTGAAGCGGATCTCTGAAGGAAAAGCGAGCTGAGCCTGCCCCTCCCACCCCTGTGCACCATGCCAATCCACCCCAGCTAATATGCCAGATCCCCAGCACCACAAGCCTGGCAGTGTGCAAGTAGCCCAGACGGGCCATGCCACCCCACAGTGAATCCCGCCCCTAGGAGAGGGGAAGAGAAGGCACACACCGGTCTGACTGTGGCCCCAGCGGTGGGCTAGGGGCAGACATCAGGTCTGACTGTGGCCCCGCCCACCAACGCAAGTTATTCAAGACAGCACAAGGGAAGTGCCCCGCAGTCCCGTACCACTCCAGGGACTATCCAAAATGAGGAAACAGAAGAATTCCCCTCAGAAAAACATCCAGGAAAAACAAGAGCTAACAAACTGATCAAAAATGATTTAAACAATATAACACAAAGTGAATTTAGAATAATAGTCATAAAATTAATCGCTGGGCTTGAAAACAGTATAAAGGACAGCAGAGAATCTCTTGCTACAGAGATCAAGGGACTAAGGAACAGCCAGGAGGAGCTAAAAAATGCTATCAATGAACTGCAAAATAAAATGGAGGCAGCCATAGCACAGATTGAAGAGGCAGAGGAGAGAATAGGTGAACTAGAAGATAAAATTATGGAAAAAGAAGAAGCTGAGAAAAAGAGAGATAAAAAAAATCCAGGAGTATGAGGGGAAAATTAGAGAACTAAGTGATGCACTAAAGAGAAATAATATATGCATAATTGGTATTCCAGAGGAGGAAGAGAGAGGGAAAGGTGCTGAAGGTGTACTTGAAGAAATCATAGCTGAGAACTTCCCGGATCTGGGGAAGGAAAAAGGCATTGAAATCCAAGAGGCACAGAGAACTCCCTTCAGACGTAACTTGAATCGATCTTCTGCACGACATAGTGAAACTGGCAAAATACAAGGATAAAGAGAAAATTCTGAAAGCAGCTAGAGATAAACGTGCCCTAACATATAAAGGGAGACCTATAAGACTCGTGACTGATCTCTCTACTGAAACTTGGCAGGCCAGAAAGGAATGGCAGGAGATCTTCAATGTGATGAACAGAAAAAATACGCAGCCAAGAATCCTTTATCCAGCAAGTCTGTCATTTAGAATAGAAGGAGAGATAAAGGTCTTCCCAAACAAACAAAAACTGAAGGAATTCGTCACCACTAGACCAGCCCTACAAGAGATCCTAAGGGGGATCCTGTGAGACAAAGTACCAGAGACATCGCTACAAGATTGAAACCTACAGATGTCACAATGACTCTAAACCCGTATCTTTCTATAATAACACTGAATGTAAATGGACTAAATGTGCCAACCAAAAGACATAGGGTATCAGAATGGATAAAAAAATAAGACCCATCTATTTTCTGTCTACAAGAGACTCATTTTAGACCTGAGGACACCTTCAGATTGAGACTGAGGGGATGGAGAACTATTTATCATGCCACTGGAAGTCAAAAGAAAGCTGGAGTAGCAATACTTGTATCAGACAAGCTAGACTTTAAATTAAAGGCTGTAGCAAGAGATGAAGAAGGGCATTATATAATAATCACAGGGTCTATCCATCAGGAAGAGCTAACAATTATAAATGTCTATGCGCCAAATACAGGAGCCCCCAAATATATAAAACAATTACTCACAAACATAAGCAACCTTATTGATAAGAATGTGGTAATTGCAGGGGACTTTAACATTCCACTTATAGAAATGGATAGATCATCTAGACACATGGTCAATAGAGAAACAAGGGCCCTGAATGATACATTGGATCAGATGGACTTGACAGATATATTTAGAACTCTGCATCCCAAAGCAACAGAATATACTTTCTACTCGAGTGCACATGGAACATTCTCCAAGATAGATCATATACTGGGTCACAAAACAGCCCTTCATAAGTATACAAGAATTGAAATTATACCATGCATACTTTCAGACCACAATGCTATGAAGCTTGAAATCAACCACAGGAAAAAGTCTGGAAAAGCTCCAAAAGCATGGAGGTTAAAGAACACCATACCAAAGAATGAATGGGTCAACCAGGCAATTAGAGAAGAAATTAAAAATATATGGAAACAAACGAAAATGAAAATACAAAAATCCAAACGCTTTAGGATGCAGCGAAGGCAGTCCTGAGAGGAAAATACATTGCAATCCAGGCCTATCTCAAGAAACAAGAAAAATCCCAAATACAAAATCTAACAGCATACCTAAAGGAAATAGAAGCAGAACAGCAAAGAACAGCCTAAATCCAGCAGGAGAAGAGAAATAATAAAGATCAGAGCAGAAATAAATACAGAATCTAAAAAAACTGTAGAGCAGATCAATGAAACCAAGAGTTGGTTTTTTGAAAAAATAAACAAAATTGATAAACCTCTAGCCAGGCTTTCAAAAAGAAAAGGGAGATGACCCAAATAGATAAAATCATGAATGAAAATGGAATTATTACAACCAATCCCTCAGAGATACAAACAATTATCAGGGAATACTATGAAAAATTATATGCCAACAAACTGGACAACCTGGAAGAAATGGACAAATTCCTAAACACCCACACGCTTCCAAAACTCAATCAGGAGGAAATAGAAAGCTTGAACAGACCCATAACCAGCGAAGAAATTGAATCAGTTATCAAAAATCTCCCAACAAAGAAGAGTCCAGGACCAGATGGCTTCCCAGGGGAGTTCTACCAGACGTTTAAAGCAGAGATAATAGCTATCCTTCTCAAGCTATTCCAAAAAAATAGAAAGTGAAGGAAAACTTCCAGACTCATTCTATGAAGCCAGCATTACTTTGATTCCTAAACCAGATAGAGACCCAGTAAAAAAAGAGAACTACAGGCCAATATCCCTGATGAATATTGATGCAAAAATTCTCAATAAGATACTAACAAATCGAATTCAACAGCATATAAAAAGAATTATTCACCATGATCAAGTGGGATTCATTCCAGGATGCAGGCCTGGTTCAACATTCGCAAATCAATCAATGTGATACATCACATTAATAAAAGAAAAGATAAGAACCATATGATCCTGTCAATCGATGCCGAAAAGGCCTTTGACAAAATTCAGCAATGTTTCTTAATAAAAACCCTCGAGAAAGTCGGGATAGAAGGAACATACTTAAAGATCATAAAAGCCATTTATGAAAAGCCCACAGCTAACATCATCCTCAATGGGGAAAAACTGAGAGCTTTCTCCCTGAGATCAGGAACACGACAGGGATGTCCACTCTCACCGCTGTTGTTTAACATAGTGTTGGAAGTACTAGCATCAGCAATCAGACAACAAAAGGAAATCAAAGGCATCAAAATTGGCAAAGATGAAGTTAAGCTTTCACTTTTTGCAGATGACATGATATTATATGTGGAAAATCCGATAGACTCCATCAGAAGTCTGCTAGAACTGATACATGAATTTAGCAAAGTTGCAGGATACAAAATCAATGTACAGAAATCAGTTACATTCTTATACACTAATAATGAAGCAACAGAAAGACAAATAAAGAAACTGATCCCATTCACAATTGCACCAAGAAGCATAAAATACCTAGGAATAAACCTAACCAAAGATGTACAAGATCTGTATGCTGAAAACTATAGAAAGCTTATGAAGGAAATTGAAGAAGATATAAAGAAATGGAAAAACATTCCGTGCTCATGGATTGGAAGAATAAATATTGTCAAAATGTCAACACTACCCAAAGCTATCTACACATTCAATGCAATCCCAATCAAAATTGGGATTCTTCTCGAAACTAGAACAAACAATCCTAAAATTCATATGGAACCACAAAAGGCCCCGAATAGCCAAAGTAATTTTGAAGAAGACCAAAGCAGGAAGCATCACAATCCCAGACTTTAGCCTCTACTACAAAGCTGTCATCATCAAGACAGCATGGTATTGGCACAAAAACAGACACATAGACCAATGGAATAGAATAGAAACCCCAGAACTAGACCCACAAACGTATGGCCAACTAATCTTTGACAAAGCAGGAAAGAATATCCAATGGAAGAAAGACAGTCTCTTTAACAAATGGTGCTGGGAGAACTGGACAGCAACATGCAGAAGATTGAAACTAGACCTCTTTCTCACACCATTCACAAAAATAAACTCAAAATGGATAAAGGACCTGAATGTGAGACAGGAAACCATCAAAACCCTAGAGGAGAAAGCAGGAAAAGACCTCTCTGACCTCAGCTGTAGCAATCTCTTACTTGACACATCCCCAAAGGCAAGGGAATTAAAAGCAAAAATGAACTACTAGGACCTTATGAAGATAAAAAGCTTCTGCACAGCAAAGGAAACAACCAACAAAACTAAAAGGCAACCAACGGAATGGGAAAAGATATTTGCAAATGACATATCAGACAAAGGGCTAGTACCCAAAATCTATAAAGAGCTCACCAAACTCCACACCCGAAAAACAAATAATCCAGTGAAGAAATGGGTAGAAAACATGAATAGACACTTCTCTAAAGAAGACATCCGGATGGCCAACAGGCACATGAAAAGATGCTCAAAGTCGCTCCTCATCAGGGAAATACAAATCAAAACCACACTCAGATATCACCTCACGCCAGTCAGAGTGGCCAAAATGAACAAATCAGGAGACTATAGATGCTGGCGAGGATGTGGAGAAACGGGAACCCTCTTGCACTGTTGGTGGGAATTCAAATTGATGCAGCCACTCTGGAAAACAGTCTGGAGGTTCCTCAGAAAATTAAAAATAGATCTATCCTACGACCCAGAAATAGCACTGGTAGGAATTTACCCAAGGGATACAGGAGTACTGATGCATAGGGGCACTTGTACCCCAATGTTTATAGCAGCACTCTCAACACTAGCCAAATTATGGAAAGAGCTGCAATGTCCATCAACTGATGAACGGATAAAGAAATTGTGGTTTATATACACAATGGAGTACTATGTGGCAATGAGAAAGAATGAAATATGGCCCTTTGTAGCAACATGGATGGAACCGGAGAGTGTTATGCTAAGTGAAATAAGCCATAGAGAGAAAGACAGGTATCATATGGTTTCACTCTTATGTGGATCCTGAGAAACTTAACAGAAACCCATGGTGGAGAGGAAGGAAAAAAAAAAAAAAAAAAGGAAGTTAGAGTGGAAGAGAGCCAAAGCATAAGAGACTCTTAAAAACTGAGAACAAACTGAGGCTTGATGGGGGGTGGGAGGGAGGGGAGGGTGGGTGATGGGTACTGAGGAGGGCACCTTTTGGGATGAGCACTGGGTGTTGTATGGAAACCAATTTGACAATAAACTTCATATATTGGGAAAAAAAAAGATTTGAGAGAATATAGGTGTTTAACCATTTTTCAAAGTCTATCTAAAATATATGAGCCTAGTTAGGAAAAGCTAAACTCCACTCATCCCCTAAACTAAAAAAAAAAAAAAAAAAAATTCTATTCCCTTCTAATGTCTTCACTGTTGAGAAGGACAGTAAGTTAGAAAGTTATAGCCCAGGGGCGCCTTGGTGGCTCAGTCGGTTGAGCGTCCGGCTTTGGCTCAGGTCATGATCTCACAGTTCGTGAGTTCGAGCCCCGCGTCAGGCTGCGTGCTGACAGCTCAGAGCCTGGAGTCTGCTTCAGATTCTGTGTCTCCCTCTCTCTCTGCCATTACCCTTCTCATGCTCTGTCTCTCTCTGTCTCTCAAAACTAAATAAATGTTAAAGAAAAGAAAAGTTATAGCCCACTTTCAACTTTGGCTCAGGTCATGATCTCACTGTGAGTTTGAACCCCGCATCAGGCTCTGCTCTAACAGCTCAGAGCCTAGAGCCTGCCTAGGATTCTGTGTCTCCCTCTCTTTCTGCCCCTTCCCTGCTCATGCTCTGTCTTTCTCTCAAAAGTAAGTGAACATTAACAAAAATTTTTTAAAGCAATAGCCCAGAAGGGGGCAACAAAATGATTTTATACCAAATGTGGGGTCTGTTTAATTAATATTGCCTGCCTGCAGATTTGGGTTGAGAGTCTGAGTATCTTGATTATTTAGTGATTTACACCATGGGTGTGGGAAGGAGAAATGAGATCTATTTATATGAGGTTGTACACAGGTATTTAGCTTTGTGAATGCCAAAATGGGAATTCAAGATGTGATTTGCGGCAGACTCAAGTAGTCAATCTAAAACATGTTTATTTTTCCTTACTGATCATAAGAGATCAAGCTAGAAACTCAAAAGGGTAAGATAGGTTCTGAGTCAAGATCAAAAAATGGCATGCACCAAGACCCAGATTCTTCTTTTCGTCTTATAATATATATATATATGCAACTGGATATAAGAGCTAAGATATTTATATTATATATTAAAATATGATATTATCATTATATATATTAATTATATAATAACATATTAAGTTAAATATGTTAAATAATTAAATATAATAAATTAATTACATATGTATAATTATAAATTATATAAATATATTTAAGATATATATATTACATATTAAATTAACATATTAACATCTATATGTTTAATATTATGTATGAAAACCATATATATGTATATATTTGTTTTTTTTAATCAACTAAGGTAGTGGTTAAAGATGACAGCAAATTCTATGACACTCCTCTGATTGAGAGATGGGATCTATGTGCACTGCCCTTGAAAGTATGTGTCTCCTTGCAGTCCAAAACAGATGTAGGCAATTACAATAGTGTAACGGTTGAATTCAAGCTCTGGATCCCAATCTCTGATCTGACACTGTGACCTTGACCAAGTTTTTAAACAACTTCCCTTTTCTCAGCTATAAAGTGAGTATAATGTTGTTGCCTGTCTAATAGGTTATTGGGAGATTTAAATAAGATGCTGTGTGTATTGTGCTTAGTATAGGGTCTGTCACTTAGTATATGTTTAATAAATGAATTATCATTATTACAATAGGATTAAGTTGAAGTGTTTTGGGAGCAAACAGAGGGATATTATCCAAGTGGCAGTGATGAGAGATCAGAAGATACCTCCTGGGAGAAATGACTTTTAACCCAAGACCGGCAGGTGAGAAGAAGTTGCCCTATGAAGCAAGAAGTGGGGTGGGAGGTGGCTTGAAGGAGAGAGGGGGACAGGGACTTTCAAGCCAAGAGAGCAGATGACATGCAAACATCATCCAAGTGTTCCAGAAGTACTTGAGTACAGTGGAATACAGGAGCTATGTGCTTGTGATAAAACTCATTCTATTCAGTAATTACAGGCAAATGGATATTTCTGGTTGTTTCTCTGATGGTAGGTGGTAGAGAAAACATGTGAAGTTAGCATAGTATTTTAAACCTGTGTCATTTAGTATAGGGAAGAATTTCACAATGGAATTTATTTTTAAAACTTTTATTCTCAAAACCAGTAACAGAAAGGAGGTTGAAAATCTTGAAGACAATACTAGCCATACTAACATCATGAGTTGTCAAAGTGGTGGATTATTTGGTGCCTATGACATGCTAGATCCTGTGCAGGTTTGGAAGAGGTAAAAATAAGACAGAAGCATGTCCTGTTTCATTAAATCCAAAGGTTCAGTTAATGTGGGGGAGGTAGGATAGCAGGGCATAGGATAGGGTGACCGACCATCCCAGTTTTCCCAGGACTGAGGGGTTTCCCAGGTGTTAAAACCTGGAATGTCTTCAACAAACCAGGGCAAGTTGACTACTCTCCCGGCAGAAGCTGAACCAATAGCTTAGGGTCATTTTATGACATTGTAGGGAACCGTGGGCCTCTGTTTTGACACACGGAGTTTTCCAAAGGTAACTCTCTCCTGGAGGCCAACCAGTTAGCGGGTTCTGTATTAGTCCAGGGAAGCAGTGAGGAAGGCCTGAAGGTGGGCAGCTGCCGGGGGATGGAGAGGATGGGACAAATTTGAAAGACTTCAGAGACAGCCTCGGCCAGCAATTGGAAGTAGGAGGCGAGGGCAAGACAGGACTCCAGGAGACCTGGACCAAGGAGAGGTGGATGAACTGGGGTGGGATTACAGGACAGGGGAGAGAGACACAGGAAAATCAATTATCCCTTCAAACATGGTGTGTCCTCAGCAACTGTGAAGTGCCAATTATGTCGAATTCTCTGGAGAGAGCTTCTGCTGCTCCTGTTCTGCTTGTCCCTCTGCTCTCATAGAAGACCTTCCTGCACTCCGGGCTGCAATGGTCATGCAAAGGGCTTCCTGCCTTTTGTAGTTCTCCCTCTTCCCCTGCTGGGCTACCAACGTGTATCTCTGATAGACTTCCTTTCGGTGGTTATAAGCTAGTAATAGCATAGAAAGTCCGAAGCAGTCACTAAGAGCTGCCATAGGCAGGTGACTATTCTCAAAGTGCAGTTCACAGCAGAAGCAGTCAGGGGGAAGTTTACAAAGGCAAAGAGGTTTCACAGGACTTGCTTAGGTATCTGCTCACTCTGGCCACCAAAATATCTTTTTTCCAATAATTTTTTTGGAACAGTTCTAATTGCAAAAACGAAATCACATGGAGAAAGCACATAAAGAAAAGTAAATATCACCTGAACCAACCCCATGATTGCAGGAATAGCTACAGTCAAAGCTGGGTTTCATTTCCCTTATTATATATGTGGAACCCCAAAGTACCAGATTTCACCTGTCTGTGAGGTAAAAATAAGCTTCTTCAGCAGCCACCTGAGACATTGGAATGATGTCTTGATTTTTCCCAGAGTTCCTCACCCAACAAATTCTTGGAGATTCACAGCCACCTGTGTCTATACTTACACCAAGCCACCATTTTTGTGTGCTTGTTACCACCAATCAAGCAGTGAGTTTACACTTGCCCTTGAAGCAGACTCAGTAGCCACTGAATGTTAGAGCTCATCACCCACTGTTGGTTTCTATTCCCATCTATAAATCGCCTCCAATTCTGCCAGCTCTATATTATGATTGACAGGCTAGGTGAGTGATTAGAAGGTCATCCATTTTCTGCATAAACTAGCCAAGAGTGGCTACTGTGTTTGTACCTAAAGACAGTGATCATTACATAGGCTTTCTTTAAAATGTCTGATTGAGTCCAAATGTGTGCTTCTATTCAGGATAAGGCACTAAAAGTGTGCTTCTATTCAGGATAAGGCACCCAGCCCTGTGGGTGGGTGAAGGCTTGGTTGGTTGGCTTCACCCTAAGGTGATTTTGTGGGGAGAAGACCCCCAATGATCAGTATCTATAGGTCTATTCTTTTGGCCTGAAAAAGAATCAACTCAGAGGGAGGAGCCAAGATGGCAGAACAGCATGGAAGTTTTTTGTGTGTCTCACGTCCATGAAATAGAGCCAGACCAACACTAAACCATGCTACACACCTAGAAAACTGACTGGAGGATTAACACAACAATCTGCACAACCTGAACCACAGAATTCACCAGGTACAGAGCGCGGAGAAGTGAACTTAGGGAGCAAGAGGGTACAGGAAAGGAGGCACTTTTGTGAGTGGAGAGAGGACGGAGACTGGGAGTGGGGGGAGTACACGGGAAAAGCACCCCTCTCCAAAAGCAGCTGGAGAGAAAGTGGAAAATTAGAAACAGCTGCAGGGACTAAACTAAAAAGGGAGAAAGGAAAAAGGAGAAAGGAGAGGGTTTACATTCCATTAAGACTGTAAACAAGGGGAGCGCAAAGGCTGCAACTCTGCAGCTCCATACCTGGTGGTGCTCTGGTGGGAAAGGCGAATCCCCAGGAACAGAGTGGGATCCGGGAGGTTCTCAGGCCACATGGAGAAAAGCAGTTCCACTGCTGGAAGGACATTTGGTAGAGACTGTTGAAGCCACCTGGTCCCAGCGGACCCCCAGAAAACGGCCACATTCGCTGGTGCTGGAACAAGGTCGTTAAGGGTGAAGACCGGTGCCAGATGTGTGTTGTGATTTTCGATAATCCCTGCTGCTGCGCTATCTTGTGAACTTTTTCTGGGGCGGGCTGGCACCTGGCCACAGTCTCAGGGCACCGGCAGCAGCAGGGTCTAGCAAGCGTTCCTGGGTGCAGCTGACATTTGGCCACCGCTCATTAGGCCATTGTTTGGTGAGACCCTCCTGCAGAGGGGCGGAGCGGGTCAAAGCCACAGTCCTTCAGAAGTAAGGGGCCGGGGAAAACAGCCACATCTGAGACAAAACTCGGGAGAGGTACTGCCTGGGGCCTGGTCACGGAGAGTGGAAAAGCGGAGAGTAGACAAAAGCTGAAGACAGAGGACTGGTGCGCGATGGCTGATCCGGGAGAACAGACTGGGTAGAGCGCTGACGCCATTTTTACCGTTCCCGCACATGCGCATATGCACCTATGAGCGCCGCCACAATCTACCCCAGTAGGCTGGCAGCGCCATCTAGTGGAGAACGGAGCCATTACACTGAGCCCCGCCCAACTGGGCCAACTTCGCTCTTCAAGAACACAAGTCTCACCGCCATCTTAGTTTATGGACTATAAAGCGCTACATAGACTGACTTCTAGGGGAAAACAAAATAATTTCCGTCCTACTTCAATCTGTTAGCAGGTCCATCTATTCAATTTTCTTTCTTCTTTTTTTCTCTTTTACACTTCTTTTTCTTGAATACAGAAAGAGAAAAAACTTGTTTTTATTTTCAATTTTTATTAAAAATATTTTTCTTTAATTTTTATTACTATATTCTTAACTCTTGTGTAAATTTTTACAAATTCTACTTCCATCATTTTATTTTAATCTACTTTAGTGTATTCACCTTTTCAAATTTTCAAACGATTTCCTTTTTTTCCCCTTTTTTCTTCCTTTTTCTTTTTTCTCTTTTTCATTTATTTTTCTTGAATGCAGAAAGAGAAAAACTTCATTTTTACTTTCGATTTCTATTAAAAATATTTTTCTTTAATTTTTTTACTATATTTTTTGATTTATGTAAATTTTTTCAAATTCTATTTGCTTCCATCATTTTATTTTAGTCTACTACTGTGGGTTCACTTTTTCAAATTTTCAAATGATTTCCTTTTTTTTATTTTTTAATCTTTTTTCTCTTTTTCATTTCTTTTTCTTGAATGCAGAAAAAGAAAACATTCATATTTATTTTTAATTTTTATTAATTTTCTTTAATTTTTTTCTGTTATTCTTTACTTTTGTGTATAATTTTTCAAATTCTATTTACTCCCATCATTTCATTTTAGTCTACTTCAGTGTATTCATTTTTGAAATTCTCAAACGATTTCTTTTTTTAATTTTTAAATTTTTATTTTTTTCCTCCCCCCTCTTTTTTCTTTTTTTCTCTAATCTGTCAAACCACATTCAACACCCAGACAAAACACACCTAGAATCCAGCATCATTTGTTCCATTTGTGTGTGTATGTGTTTAATTTTTAATTTTAATATTTTATACATTTTAATTTTTTTAATTTTAATTTTTCTACCCCATTAATTCCTTTTCTCTCTTCAAAATGACAAAACAAAGGAATTCACCCCAAAAGAAAGAGCATGAAGAAAAGACAGCCAGGGATTTAACCAACACAGATACAAGCAAGATGTCTGAACCAGAATTTAGAATCATGATGATAAGAATACTAGCTGGAGTCGAAAATAGATTAGAATCCCTTTCTGCAGAGATAAAAGAAGTAAAAAATAGCCATAATGAAATTAAAAATGCTATAACTGAGCTGCAATCACGGATGGATGCAGCGGCGGCAAGGATGGACGAGGCAGAACAGAGAATCAGCGATATAAAGGACAAACTTATAGAGAATAATAAAGCAGAAAAAAGAGGGAGATGAAGGCAAAAGAGCACGATTTAAGAATTAGAGAAATCAGTGACTCATTAAAAAGGAACAATATCAGAATCATAGGGGTCCCAGAAGAGAAAGAGAGAGAAATAAGGATAGAAGGGTTATGTGAGCAAATCATAGCGGAAAACGTTCCTAACCTGGGGAAAGACACAGACATCAAAATCCAGGAAGCACAGAGGACCCCCATTAGATTCAACAAAAAACAACCATCAACAAGGCATATCATAGTCAAATTCACAAAATACTCAGGCAAGGAGAGAATCATGAAAGCGGCAAGGGAAAAAAAAAGTCCCTAACCTACAAGGGAAGACAGATCAGGTTTGCAGCAGACCTATCCACAGAAACTTGGCAGGCCAGAAAGAAGTGGCAGGATATTTTCAGTGTGCTGAATCAGAAAAATATGCAGTTAAGAATTCTTTATTCAGCAAGGGTGTCATTCAAAATAGAAGGAGAGATAAAAAGTTTCCCAGACAAACAAGAATTAAAGGAGTTTGTGACCACTAAACCAGTCCTGCAAGAAATTTTAAGGGGGACTCTCTGAGGGGAGAAAAGATGAAATGTATATATATGTATATATGTGTATATATATATATATATATGTGTGTGTGTGTATATATGTGTGTATATATATGTATATATGTATTTATCTCAAAAGCAACAAAGATTATAAAGGACCAGAGAACACCACCAGCAACTCCAACTCTACAAGCATCATAATGGCAATAAATTCATATCTTTCAGTACTCACTCTAAATGTCAATGGACTCAATGCTCCAATCAAAAGACATAGGGTAACAGAATGGATAAGAAAACAAGATCCATCTATATGCTGTTTACAAGAGACCCACTTTAGACATAAAGACACCTTCAGATTGAAAACAAGGGGATGAAGAACCATCTATCATGCTAATGGTCAACAAAAGAAAGCCAGAGTAGCCATACTTATATCAGACAATCTAGACTTTAAAATAAAGAGTGTATCAAGAGATGCAGAAGGCCATTATATCATAATCAAGGGGTCTATCCACCAAGAAGACCTAACAATTGTAAGCATTTATGCACCAAATGTGGAGGCACCCAAATATATAAATCAATTAATCACAAACATAAAGGAACTCATCGATACTAATACCATAATAGTAGGAGACTTCAAAACCCCACTCACAGCAATGAACAGATCATCTAATCAAAAAATCAACCAGGAAACAATGGCTTTGAATGACACACTGGACCAGATGGACTTAACAGATATATTCAGGACATTTCATCCTAAAGCAGCAGAATATCCATTCTTCTCCAGTGTACATGGAACGTTCTCCAGAATAGACCATATACTGGGGCACAAATCAGCCTTAAGTAAGTACAAAAAAGATCAAGATCATACCGTGCATATTTTCATACCACAATGCTATGAAACTTAAAATCAACCACAAGAAAAAAATTTGGAAAGGTAATAAATACTTGGATACTGAAGAATATCCTACTAAAGAATGAATGGGCTGGCCAAGAGGTTAAAGAGGAAATTAAAAAGCATATGGAAGTCAATGAAAATGATAATACCACAACCCAAAACCTCTAGGACCAGCAAAGGCAGTCATAAGAGGAAAGTATATAGCAATCCAGGCCTTCCTAAAGAAGGAAGAAAGATCTCAGATACACAACCTAACCTTACGCCTTAAGGAGTTGGAAAAAGAACAGCAAATAAACCCCAAACAGCAGAAGACAGGAAATAACAAAGATTACAGCAGAAGTTAATGCTATTGAAACCGAAAAAACAGATCAATGAAACCAGAAGCTGGTTCTTTGAAAGAATTAACAAAATTGCTAAACCACTAGTCAGTTTCATCAAAAAGAAAAAGGAAAGGACCCAAATAAATAAAATCAAGAATGAAAGAGGAGAGATCACAACCAACACAGCAGAAATAAAAACAATAATAAGAGAATATTGTGAGCAATTATATGCCAATAAAATGGGCAATCTGGAAGAAATGGACAAATTCCTAGAAACATATACACTACCATAACTGAAACAGGAAGAAATAGAAAATTTGAACAGACCCATAACCAGTAAGGAAATCAATTAGTAATCAAAAATCTGCCAAAAAACCAGAGTCCAGGGCCAGATGGCTTTCCAGGGGAATTCTACCAAACATTTAAGGAAGAGTTAACACCTATTCTCTTGAAGCTGTTCCAAAATACAGAAATGGAAGGAAAACTTCCAAACTCTTTCTATGAAGCCAACATTACTTTGATTCCCAAACCAGAAAGAGGCCCCACTAAAAAGGAGAAGTATAGACCAATTTCTCTGATGAACATGGATGCAAAAATCCTCAACAAGATATTAGCCAACCGGCTCCAACAATACATTAAAAAAACTATTCACCACGACCAAGTGGGATTTATATCTGGGATGCAGGGCTGGTTCAATATCCGCAAAACAATTAACATGATTCATGACATCAATAAAAGAAAGGACAAGAACCATATGATCCTCTCAATAGATGCAGAGAATGCATTTGACAAAATACAGCATCCTTTCTTGATAAAAACCCTCAAGAAAGTAGGGATAGAAGGAGCATGTCTCAAGATCATAAAAGCAATATATGAACACCCAACGCTAATATCATCCTCAATGGGGAAAAACTTTCCCCTAAGGTCAGGAACGAGACAGGGATGTCCACTCTCCCCACTGTTATACAACATAGTATTGGAAGTCTTAGCCTCTGCAATCAGACAACATAAGAAATAAAAGGCATCCTGCTTCCAATTCTGTGTCTCCCTCTCTCTCTGCCCCTCCCCCGTTCATGCTCTGTCTCTCTCTGTCTCAAAAATGAATAAAACATTAAAAAAAAAAATTAAAAAAAAGAAATAAAAGGCATCCAAATCGGCCAAGGAGGAGGTCAAACTTTCACTCTTCCCAGATGACGTGATACTCTATATGGAAAACCCAAACGATTCCACTAAAAAACTGCTAGAATTGATTCACGAATTCAGCAAAGTTGCAGAATATAAAATCAATGCACAGAAATTGGTTGCATTCCTATACACCAACAATGAAGCGACAGAAAGAGAAATCAAGGAATCGATCCCATTTACAGTTGCACAAAAAATCATAAAATACCTAGGAATAAATCTAACCAAAGAGGTTAGAAGAGGATGAAAACTATGGAAATCTTATGAAAGAAATTGAAGAAGACACAAAAAAAATGGAAAAAGATTCCATGCTTCTGGATAGGAAGAACAAATATTGTTAAAATGTCAATACTACCCAAAGCAATCTACATATTCCATGCAATCCCTATCAAAATAACACCAGCATTCTTCACAGAGCTAGAACAAATAATCCTAAAATTTGTATGGAACCAGAAAAGACCCCGAATAGCCAAAGTGATCTTGAAAAAGAAAACCAAAGCAGGAGGCATCACAATCCCAGACTTCCAGCTATACCACAAAGCTGTAATCATCAAGACAGTATGGTATTGACACAAGAACAGACACTCAGATCAATGGAACACAATAGAGAACTCAGAAATGGACCCACAAACGTATGGCCAACTAATCTTTGACAAAGCAGGAAAGAATATCCAGTGGAATAAAGACAGTCTCTTCAGCAAGTGGTGGTGGGAAAACTGGACAGCGACATGCAGAAGAATGAACCTGGACCACTTTCTTACACCATACACAAAAATAAACTCAAAATGGATGAAAGACCTAAATGTAAGACAGGAAGCCACCAGAATCCTTGAGGAGAAATCAGGCAAAAACCTCTTTGATCTTGGCCGCAGCAACTTCTTACTCAACACGTCTCCAGAGACAAGGGAAACAAAAACAAACATGAACTACTGGGACCTCATCAAAATAAAAATCTTCTGCACAGCAAAGGAAACAATCAGCACAACTAAAAGGCAACTGACAGAATGGGAGAAGATATTTGCAAATGACATATCAGATAAAGGGTTAGTATACAAAATCTACAAAGAACTTATGAAATTCAACACCCAAAAAACAATAATCCAGTCAAGAAATGGGCAAAAGACATGAATAGACACTTCTCCAAAGGAGACATCCAGATGGCCAACCAACACATGAAAAAATGCTCAACATCACTCATCATCAGGGAAATACAAATCAAAACCACAATGAGATACTACCTTGTACCTGTCAGAATGGCTAACATTAACAACTCAGGCAACAACAGATGTTGGCGAGAATGCGGAGAAAGAGGATTTCTTTTGCATTGTTGGTGGGAATGAAAGTTGGTGCAGCCACTCTGCAAAACAGTATGGAGGTTCCTCAAAAAACTAAAAATGTTCAGAACTACCCTACGACCCAGCAATTGCACTACTAGGCATTTACCCACGGGATACAGGTGTGTTGTTTCAAAGGGACACATGCACCCCCATGTTTATAGCAGCACTATCAGCAATAGCCAAAGAATGGAAAGAGCCCAAAAGTCCATCGATGGATGAATGGATAAAGAAGATGTGGTATATGTATACAATGGATTATTACTTGGCAATCAAAAAGAATGCAATCTTGCCATTTGCAACTATGTGGATGGAACTGGAGGGTATTATGCTAAGTGAAATTAGTCAGTCAGAGAAAGACAAAAATCATATGATTTCACTCATATGAGGACTTTAAGAGACAAAACAGATGAACATAAGGGAAGGGAAACAAAAATAATATAAAAAGAGGGAGGGGGACAAAACAGAAGAGACTCATAAATATGGAGAACAAACGGAGGGTTACGGGAGGGGTTATGGGAGGAGGGGATAGGATAAATGGGTAAGGGGCACTAAGGAATCTACTCCTGAAATCATTGTTGCACTCTATGCTAACTAATTTGGATGTAAATTTTAAAAAATAAAAAATTAAATTAAAAAAAATCAATTCAAAGAGAGGAACTTTCTAGTTTACTTCCTGGGGGTTATAAATTTAGTTTCTCTCATTTTCAGAGCAAGGTGTGAGAGGGGTCAGGAATCCCACCCTTCAGTATTGATCCTGTCATAGAACCACTCTCTTTTAAGCTTTCCACTAATTCCTGAGCTTCTCTGACATTCTGCCAAATTCTGGACTTCTCCCACTACTGGTTAAGAATCCAGCTTTCTTTGAGTCTGTTGAAGTCAGCTACCACCTGTTAGGCCCTTTCCTAGCTCCAGAATTTGTTCTCTTCCTCTGCTTCCATTCCTTGTCATTTATTATTTGCATGGAAGTTTGTGAAGCAGAAGTAAATTAGTATGTTCAATCCACTTTTTTAACTGAAAGACTAATCCATTTTAATGACCAAATAATGTTTTGTGCAATGGATCTGCTATAATTCATCTAAATGATGACTCACTTTTTAACTTGTACACTATTTCTCACTTTCAGTTAGTTTGAATAATGCCCCTGTGGAGTAGATATGTGGGACTGGAGAAGTGTCTGTACAGAAAGTCCAGTCTGGCCTGCTCAATCTAAAGCTACCGTTCAAGCATTTACTCTGGGTAATTCAGGATCTTTTGGACAAATGCTCTGTCTTTCAGAATCCTTCCTCCCGTCTCTTCTAAATGAGTGGCTGGGATGTAGGGGGTCAGGTAATTTATGCCCACACGGTAGCAAGAAAAGGATTCCACCCAGATTCTTTAGTGGAGGGTGATAAGAGAAGAGTGTCTGCGGCAGAATTTCACTTCCTTCTATGTAACATCTCTCCCCTCTCAAGTGACCAAGACGTATGGGCCATCCCCCTGATTCCATTACCTCTTTTCCCATAATTCACTAGGACAAAAGGGTAGCCTTTCTTCTGGACTCTTCTTCATTTCTGTTTGGGATAGTATCCCAATATCTTTCCTGAGGTGGCATTCACCCTCCCCTCTTCCCTGGAGTTATAAACCTAGAATGATTGCTAGAGATCATGGTTTATGGAGGACAGGAATGAAAAATTATACATTTAATATTGTCACAATAATATCTCTTATGAGCAAAATTAAACTACGGTGCTAGAAATCAGAACAGGGGTTGCTTCCAGTGGAGGTGTTGACTGGGAAGGGATGCTAATAATGTCCTGGGATGAAAAAAATAAATAAATAAAACATTCTATATCTTGAAGGCATGTAGGTTGAGAGGCTGTGTGGATTTGTTAAAACTCATTGAATGGTACACTTAGCATTTGTCCACTTCACTATACATAAATGATACCTCAATAAACAATATTTTTAAAATAGAAAAAGTTAACTTTGTCATCCTCCAAAAAGTTAACGATGTCATCTTTATGGTTAAATCTTTGAATATATTCACAATTACTGCCATAGCGAAAGTTCCTCAAAGTAGAATTTGGGGACATAAAAACACATACCCTTTTAGGGATTTTGTTACATTTTACCAAATCAACTTCCAGAAAGGCACTTTCTTATTTACACTTCAAAAAAGTGTTTCAGCATGGACATCAGGATCTTAACCACCATGGTTTCATCTGTCATTTAGCTTTAGAAATACAAATGGGATAATTTACACAAAAATGTATACAGATAACAGATTCCTTGAGAATTACTAATCCTATTTTATGGTTTGGGAAGAATGTATATTTATTGAATAATTAAGATAAGTATACCTGGGGGGCACCTGGGGGGCTCAGTAGGTTAAGCATATGACTCTTGATTTCAGCTCAGGTCATGATCTCACAGTCCATGGGATTAAGCCTTGTGTCAGGCTCTGAGCTAATAGCCCAGAACCTGCTTGGAATTCTCTCTCTTCCTCTCTCTCTGCCCCTTCCCTGCTTGTGCACACTCTCTCTCTTTCTCTCTCTCTCTGTCACAATAAAAATAAACTTCAAAAAAAAAAAAAAAAATATATATATATATATATATATATATATCAAGGATGAATTTCAACTATAAATTCAGGTATGTAGGAAAGATAAACTTACCTATTCTCTATATCTTAACTTCATATCCATGTCTGAGTCCCTATTCTTCTGCACGGGTAGGAAAATGAACCTAATTCCAGCCCCTTCTCTCTGGGGTCTCACCAAGCCTCTAGTGTCTACACACCTTGTCTCTCCTTCTATGTCTTTCTCTACTATCTTTACTCCACCACACCCAGACCTTCTTCTAAGGGCTGAAACTTGAAACCTCATTAGAAAAAAAGACTTGGAAATTATTTGCTTTCCACTCAGCCCAGCTATGAGTTCAGTGACCAGAAATGGAACAAATCCTGAGCTGGCAGAAACCCACAATATCCTGATGGCCTCTACTGGCCTGAGTTCAAATGGCTAGTCAACACTGGACCTGTGTTCTAATTCAGACCTGCATTGTTAAACTGGCCCTCTGGCGGTCTGCAAGTGAGTACAATTTCCACAGTGACTGCCTTTTGCCTGGTGGCAGTTTAGACAGCAGAAGACTCAGGACCAACTCAGAGGGATGGATCCCCCATAATTCAGCCACCTGACAGCACTAATGTGGGTGGCTGCCAACAGGAAGCTTTTGCCCGCCCAATTCTCAGTTATTTCTGCAAGCCATGTCAAGGAGGACTGTGATGCATGGGAGGAGAGCAAACCTCAGCACTAATCCCTTCCGTCCTGGGGCCTGTACACAGAGCTGCTAAACTACTCCACCCAAGCACCAGCGGCTGATCTGAGCATGGCCTCCTCTGCTGTGCCTTCCACAGTCTCTGGTGGAAGTGTTAATGACAGGGAAATGGCCAGCAGCAGGAGGCAAAGAGCAGAGGCAGGAAAAAGCCCAGCCATGGTGCAAAAGGCAATAATTAGCTTTCAGATAATCACAATTTGAAGTTACCCAAATCCGAGCCATTTTAAAAGGTGGCTGTCTCGAGGGTTAAGTTTTCTGAACCAAGAGTAGGGACAGAATAGCAACCAGGGCTAAAAGCAAAGGGCTGTGAACATCCCTGCAGCAAGGATCCCATATCAGTGGGTGTCACAGAGTTTATCCTTCTTCCCTCCCCCACTGCCACCATGCACCTGAGCATCAGCAGCACAATCACTCGGTCAGATAATCACTGGAGATTGTGCACAGAAAGCCGTGGAGGAACCAGTGTCATCTCATACCGCTGGTTTGCTCGAGGACGAGCTGGCTCAGCACAGCATCACACAGTAGGCAGCAGCCTTCATGTTGGCATAAACCTACAGAATCAAATGCTTCTGCTTGCTCCTGGCTGGTTTACACCCTCTCCTGTCATTCCAGAAGGAATTAGACCGGCTCCGACTAGGTGCTAGGCTGCTCCATATGGACCACCACACAAAGGATACAAAAATGTCACGCTCAGCATTAAAGCAGGGGCTCACACTGCTATCTTGTGACCCTCACAACCTCAATCTGAAATGCAGCTTCCTTATTCTGTATACAGCACGGCTGGTGTATTGCAAAAGCCAGTAGATCAGATTCCGCCCCCTCCCCTCGCCCTGACTCTTTTTAGTTTCAAAACCCTTCCCAAATAGAATTGAGTTAAAAGAAAATGCTGGTTTGCTCTTTTTCTTGGAAGGGAAGAGAAGGATGAAGGTCTTTGGAAACCAGTTCAGACGAGTTTGAATACAATTAAACAGGTGGCTTCTATCTGCCTGCCATCCGCAATTTTCAGATTTCTGTTCTAAGCCCCATGTTGCTTAGTTCCTTCCCACTGATGCGAGTAGAGTGGAATAGAGACTGAAAGCCAGTAAGATCCGTTACCTTCCGGTAATGCCCAGGTAATTCTTAGAAAAGCCACCATAGTATCAGAGTACTCTCAATTAATATGTATTGACCTTGAAAACCATTTCAAGGGGCGCCCAGGTGGCTCAGTCAGTTAAACGTCTGACTTCGCCTCAGGTCATGACCTTATGGCTCGTGAGTTTGAGCCCCGCGTTGGCTCTGTGCTGACAGCTCGGAGCCTGGAGCCTGCTTCAGATTCTGTCCTTCCCTCTCTCTCTGCCCCTCCCTTGCTTGTTCTCTGTCTCTCTCCTTCAAAAATAAATAAATATTAAAAATTAAAAAAAAAAAATTTAAATCTATACTTACCAGCATTGATGTTGGTGCCTTTATCTATTTAAAAAATCAAAATAGGGGCGCCTGGGTGGCGCAGTCGGTTAAGCGTCCGACTTCAGCCAGGTCACGATCTCGCGGTCCGTGAGTTCGAGCCCCGCGTCAGGCTCTGGGCTGATGGCTCAGAGCCTGGAGCCTGTTTCCGATTCTGTGTCTCCCTCTCTCTCTGCCCCTCCCCCGTTCATACTCTGTCTCTCTCTGTCCCAAAAATAAATAAACGTTGAAAAAAAAAAATTTTAAAAAATCAAAATAGACCCAATATAGAAAATTGACCCACTATAGAAAAAGTATGTGACTTTACATTCCTTCTGGGTCTTCACAAGGTCAAGCTCACAAGATACAGGGAATAGAAGCCTGAAGCTGAAGCTCACTGACCCAGGAAGGGATTAGTGACCTGAAAGACCCCTGGTGCCATTGTTGCCCTGAATAGAGGAAGAGAATTTAGGCACCTGCCTTGGCCAATCTGACTAGGTCATTCCAATGAATAGATCTTTAAAAATCTCTTGAACACCCACTGTGTTCAAACTTCTAGACTAACCACTTCAGGGAAGGCTCTATCATGGTTGTAGACTGATTCTTTGTGTTTATAGATGAGTTTCCAAGTATTAATTATTTATGTCCTGTGATGCACAATGCTAACATGAGGACCATTTGTTTAAAAACACGAAAAAAAAAAAAGGACTCTGAAGCCAGTCTGGGTTTGAGCCCCAAATCAATCGCCTTACCAGTTCTGTTTCCTCATCTGTGTCTTGAGAATAAAAACCCCAAATCCTCTTTCACAGGGTTGTTGGGGTCATAAAATTGAGGTCACAAAAATTGTGACAAATCATTGTTCCCTGGCTTTTTTCTCCATCCCAGAACCCTAGCAGTCTAAAGTTCTCCAAAAGCAATTCAGAGGCCCCCAGAGGGCAGGGGTTTCCATATGACTCTTGGCCTCTTGGATTCTCTGTGACTCCCACCTTCTTCCACCTCTCCTGTTGCTGCCAGCACCAAAGGCAAGGGCCAGGCTGCCAACTCCCATTGACAATAGTGCTGTGGCTCACACACACATCCACAGTCTCTGCTATCATAGGAACGTCTGGGGCCAATGTTGCAAGTGGGCCTTTTTTGCTTTTGCTCTTTTTGTTGGCTGAGCAGAAAAGTGGTCTAGGGACAAGACACAGAGCAACATTCAGGCTGGCCCCTTTACTGTGCTCACCTCCACATGTGACTTCCATTCTCTAATCCTGTGGGACAAGATACAGACAGGAGACTCCTTTTTACACACCTGTTCAGGCACATCAGGATCCCATGAGCTAGACCTTTTCTCTCCTGCTTGTCCAGCATCTAGCATCACTCTAGGCACAAAGTTGGTGCCCTCTAAATGCCTGTGGAAGAAGTGAATGAAGTAGGTCACCTCCCCTCCTTTATGTATAACAAAGTATACAGGTATGAATGAAATCATGAGGGTGTTACATGACTCTCTTCATCTTGCCGTGTTTAAAAAACCAACCAGGGCAAACTTAAGATTTTAAGAGAGTTCATCATGTCTTACTTTGTTTGTAGTGTGAAAAGTAATGGAAATGGTCAGGTTTGGGGGTCGGGGGTTGTTGGTTCGCTTTTTGCTCTCTTTTCATTCACCTTTAGGTCCTTCCTTCTTCCATGATTTATTGTTGGCCTGGGACCCAAAATCCTTACTTACAGGAATGTGTTGCATCTCCTAACACCGTTGCAGAATGCAGACCCAGAGTGCCAGCCACTGCCTACCACAGAGCACGCCTGTACTTTTGTTCCACGCAAAAGGTGCCCCGTTTTTGCAACAAGTGAAATGTCACTCCTCTTTTGAACGCCACCTCTGAGGAACTTTCTCTAACATTCTTCACGCCCTACTCCCGTTTGGACAACAAATGGTCCTCTCTGCATTCCCAGAGCTCTTTTTATCACCTGACCAGTGTAGTGCCACTTATCTGTTAATTATTCATGTGTTTGTCTCATTGGCCAGATTTTAAGTTCCCCAAGGTTGGGGAGCGCCTCTTCTTCACACCATCACTGGAGCCAACTCCACAATAGATTCTCTATAGACGTGTGTCATTAGAAAATCTTCGGAAAAGGGGCGCCTGGGTGGCTCAGTCCATTAAGCGTCTGACTTCTGCTCAGGCCATGATCTCACAGCTCAGCTCGTCAGTTCAAGCCCTGCATTGAGCTCTGTGCTGACAGCTCAGAACCGGGAGCCTGCTTCTGAGTCTGTAGCTCCCTCTCTCTCTGCTCCTCCCCCACTTACACTCTGTCTCTCTCTCTCTCAAAAATAAACAAAAAAAAAAAAAATCTAAAAATATAGAAAATCTTTGAAAAAAATAAAATTAAAAAGTAATATAAATATATCGGATTTGTGCTCACCCCTTCCTCCTCCCCTCCACACTCATAGACACATAAATGCAAACCATGTGCACGTATACTGCGAGCATGCTTTTGAGTACGTTTATGGTCATACCATTTCCATTGCAAACACCCAAAACGTTACAGGTCCAGTGGGTAAGTCCTTTACCTTCTCCTCACTGCGGGGAGGCTCTGTTTTGATCTGTGCTTATACAATTAGAACAGCTGCATCTTCCCATCCCTAAGTCCTTTTCCTCCCTGTTCACATTTGTTGTAAAAAGAAACAAAGAGTAGTGCAAGTTAAGGAAATGGATTTGGCACTGTATAGGAAATAAATTTTAAAAGATTTCAGAATTTGGGTCCAATCAACATTCAACTGGTAGACTGAAGACTCCAGGTGATCTAGAGGTAAGAAATAAGAAATGTGGGGGTGGGGGGCACTGACTTTTCACAGAAGATGAGCTTCAAGCTCTTTGGCACAAGTGTTTCTGTACCAATGACATCTTGATGAAGTGCACGTTCAGTGGTCTAAAATACCCTTGCCTATCCCTGTGCAGAGTGAGCATTTGTATATTAAATTTTAATGTAACAGTATATTGGCTAAATAAAATTTTATTTATTGCAACTTTTTTTTGGTGTTATGATATACAAGTCATTATCCTGTAGGGAAATTACCCACTTTTCTTAATCATGGTCAACAAATTATTTTACCATTCAGAAACAATGAGCTTTTCCCGTGAGCTCCTAATATAGCTCTAAGAATATATTCTCTTGTTCAAGGTTCATCTGATTGCATTCAACCCTAGCTCAAGAAGAGGAGAGTTTTTAAGATATTAAAAAATAGTGAATCTGATAGACGTTTGCACACAGGAACCAAAGCGTAACCCTGGATTTGTTGGTTTAGAATTGGCCCATGGACAGGAATTTCTGATCGCTGCTCTAGATTATTACAGGGATTCTGATAATAGTATTTAGGAGTGACATAGTCAGGAACACCAAAAATTACTCATTCCAACACTACATCTTTAGTACAAAGGTATCACATAGTCCAAGTAGAAAATTCAGATATGTAGGCATAAGATATAAATATTTTTAATTACTCAGAAAATAAAACATATAAAGACTCACTTTAGTATCACGTAAATACTATAAATAATAGCTATAAAGCAGTCAAATGTGGGTAGATGTTTATCAACTGGCTCTCTGAGGGACAAAACCAGACTAGATTTGTAGCATTTTCTGATTTTTGTGGTGTAAGTAGCATCACATCATGGTTGATTTCAAGCTACCGCCACTTCAATGACTGGCTTAGAAAATTCCTGGAGTCTTAACAATCAATACTTGCAAACCATTTCTGGACATACAGGGTATTTCTACTTTTTGTTATTCATAACAATAATTCAACGCACATAGTTAAGTCTTTGTCCAGATTGTTGTTTTCCTTAAGATAGTTTCCTAAAACTGGAGGGTCTGGGTCAAAACTATCCAGAATTTAAGGCTCTTTTAAAATGTGTGGTCAAATACTCATGTAAAAACTTCTCTATTAATAAATGAGAATGTTAGTTTCACTGAAATCCTTGCCAATACTGGGTATTTGAAGTCATTATTCAACAATGTGATAAGCTCCAAAGGGCATCTTGTTATTTTCAAATTTTCTTTTATTTGAATATTTTAGTTTAAGATTTAACTTTTTCATGTCTCTTGGCTAATTATATTCTTATGTGTAAATTTTGCTCAAATCTTTTGCCATTTTCTCAGTAGGTTATCTCTGTGTTATTTATATTTGAGATATCAATTCTTTTACTGCTGCATATGTTGCAAATGTTTTTTCTCTCTCATTGGCACTTTTTCTTTTAATTTAATTTATAAAGATTTTGATTTACGGAAATTTTACATTTATGTAATAGTTGTTTTACACTATCAGTTTTTTCCTTTTGATTTCTGCCTTCGATATCATATGTAGAAAGGCCTTCTGCATTCTGAAGAATATAAATGTATTTATACTATTTTTATAACATAAAAATACTATCATAGTATAAATATATTTATTAATAATTTCAGTGCATTTTTGTTTCACTTTTTATAGTTAAATATTTAATTTGGAATTTATTTGGCATATGGGGTAGAGATCTGATTTTTTTTTCCCCCAAATTGGTCTCAAAAACCAAATACTGAGAAATTAATCATTCAGGGAGTACTTGGGAATATCTCTTTTATTACATAGGAATTTCTTATGTACTTTATTGTTCATAGTATTCATTGGATTATTTCTTTTTTTGCTGAGTTGCATGAGCTCATAGTGACTATAGTTAACAACATTGTAGTATATATTTGAAAGTTGTTAAGACAATAAATCTTAAAGTTCTCACCTCAAGAAAACCATTTGTCACTGAGTGAGGTGATGAATATTAACTACACTTATTGTGGTAATTATTTTGTTTTTGAGGATTTTTTTTGTATTTTTTATTTTATTTTTATTTAGAGAGAGAAAGAACATGAGTGACAGAGAGGGACAGAGGGAGAGAAAGAGAGAATCTTTAAATAGGCTCTATGCTCAGCATGGAGTCCAACACGGGGCTTGATCCTGGGATCATGACCTGAGCCAAAATCAAGATCAGATGCTCAATTAAGCCTCTCAGGCACCCTTGTTATAATTATTTTGAAATACAGACATGTATCACCTTAAACTCATACAATGTTACATGTCAATAATACCTCAACAAAACTGGGGAAGAAAGAAAAAACAAAGTAGTGTCTCTGTATTCAGGAATATAGTATCTCTCCATATTTATTTTTTTTATAATTTTTTATTAATGTTTGTTTATTTTTGAGAGAGAGAGAGACAGAGCGTGAGCCGGGGAGGGGCAGAGAGAGAGAGAGAGAGAGAGAGAGAGAGGGAGACACCGAATCCAAAGCAGGCTCCAGGCTGTGAGCTGTCAGCACAGAGCCGGATGCGGGGCTCAAATTCACAAACCGTGAGATCATGACCTGCGCCCAAGTGGGATGCTTAACCTACTGAGCCACTCAGATGCCCCAGTATCTCTCCATATAAGTAGTTGATGGTTTCAAGTACTTAATAAATTTTGTGCTGGGAAGTTGTCTTTAACTGAAGGTAGCATAAGAGGGCCACATACCAGCTATATATCAGAATAGTTATCATAAAAGAGAAAAATATGAATTTTACTTTAGCCCAGTGAAACCAATTTTAATGAAATATTCCTAACGTCTCCTATTCTGACATTGATCTCTATTCTCCATTTGTAAGGAAGTGGTACTATTTTTTTCCATGCGATTTCTTAATGCTAGTCTAGAATTCTAAAGAAGACGTTTCTAAAGCTCTGAACACGTACGGGAACAAATCACAAGTGATAAATTTTGTAAATCTTATAACGCTTAGTCAAATACCACTTTCTTTACTTAGGAATGTCTAAGTGAAATTTTTAAACACTTAACAGACACTATCAACTATCAAGTGTAAGGAGCAATACCCACAATACAGTGAGAGGCCTCATTGCCTGCAATCTTCTGTTTTAAAGTCACTGGGATTCTATGCAGATTCTACAGCTTCCAGACGAAGGAACAATGACAATAGATGACAAAGATCAACCTCCACTTTCTTCATTCCATTTACACGTAGATTGTGATACCACCTGAGGAAGAAGGACAGAACAGGTAACCTTTAGGAGAAACTCAGATTCTCCTGCATGCTAGTTGCAGAACTTTGAGTAAATTATTGAATCTAGTCCATGCCTTAGTATCTTTATCTGTGTAATGGGAATAATAGTCTCTTGGACTCACAGTAATAAACGAATCAGTGACTCTTTATAAAAAAAAAAAAACTGTCTAGAAAAATGCATGGATTATAAAAACCACTCGGTAAATTTTCTTTCTTTCCCCTTCCTCCTCTTCCTCAAATATAACTTCATGTTGCTAGAGTTCCCTGAGGTACATTGCCCCTTGTCTTATTATCAGACAAGGTCAAATACCAGATATATATTAGAATATTTACCATAAAAGAGAAAAATATGAATCTTCTACTTCAGCCCAGTGAAACCAACTTTAATTAAATATTCCTAAATATTATCAGAAGCATTACATGCTTGCTCCCTGAAAATTCCACCAAATATCCTATCATCATGAAAGTCTGCTCAGCCTCTCCTGTGTCATCTAAATACCCTCAGATATACCCTGTGCATTTATCAGGTTTGTTGCAACTCCTTTCTTATTATTGGTTTTTTAACTTAAACACTAAAATATACTCTTTGTGGTGTACAACTCTTTAGGTGTTGACAAATGTATCAAGTTGTATATCCATCACCACAGTTGTGATACAAAACAGCTACCACCCCTAAGGGCTCCCAGGCACTGCCCCTTTGTAGCCAGCCCCACCTGCAACCCCAGTCTTTGAAAACCACTTACCAGCTCTCTGTCTCTATAGGTTTTCTTTTTTCTAGAATGTCATAATTTAAGTGGAATCCTATATTATCTAGCCTTTAAGGTCTAGTTTCTCTCATGTAATAAAAGCATTTGATATTTATCAGTGCCATTCTATATATCAATAGTTCATTCTTTTTTATTGGTCAAATTAGGTATTGCATTGTATGGAGGTACCGTAGTTTATCCATTCACCAGTTGAGGGATATTTGAGCAGTTTACAGTTTTTAGCATTAGCACAGTTGCTGTAAGCACTTTAAGCATTGGGTGCACCCCAATGTTTATTTTTTATTAAAAAAATTGTTTTTTAATTTGAGAGAGAGAGAGAGAGCGTGCATGAGCTGGGGAGACGGGCAGATGGAGAGGAAGAGAGAATCCATGCTTAGCATGGAGCCCGACGTGGGGCTTGATGTGGGGCTCAGTCCCACAACCCTGGGATCATGAACTGAACTGAAATCAAGAGTGGATGCTCAACCAATTAAACCACTCGGGCGACCCGAGGTTGAGATCTTCTTAGATGTGCTTATTTGCCACTGTATATATTTTGGAGACAAGTTTTTAAATCTTTTCCCCATTGTTATAGGGTTTTATGTTTTCTTCTTGACTTTTAAGTGTTTATAAAAATAAATTCTGGATGCAAGTCTTTTCTAAGATGATTTGAAAAAATTTTTTCGCTCTTTCTGGCATGAATTTTCATTTTCTTAATGCAGCCCTTTGAATAGTGGCAATTTTAAACTCGATAAAATCCAATTTATTAATTTTCCTCTTCTGGCTCAGGCTTTTGGCATCTTATCTAATAACTTTTTACCCAATCCAAGGTCACATAGATTTTCTTATAATTCATTCCCCAAATTTGAGAGTTCTATGTTTTATATCTAGGTCTGTGATCTCTTTGGAGTTAATTTTTGCATAAAGTGTGAGGGATGGGTTAAGGTTCATCTTTTTGCATGTAGACACGCAATTGCTTCAGCACCATTTGCTGAAAAGCTATCTTTTTTCTTTAAATTGTCTTTACCTCTGCCAAAAAATCAGTTGATCTGAGACCTTGCTTATCTTCTTATATAAGCATTTAATTCTATAAACTGTGATCTCAAAACTGCTATAACTGTAATGCACAAGATTTGAAATTTTGCATTTTTATTTTTATTCAGTTAAAAACATTTAATTTTTGCTTTATGGCTTTTAAGTTACTTAAAATTATATTGTTTGTTTTGAAATATTTGGGTATTTTCTGATGTCTTTCTGTTACTGATTTCTGAAACATAATTTATAAGTTTACATAATTTACAAAACATACTTTGCTTGACTTCTACTCTTTCAAATGTGTTATGAAGTCTATTTTGTGACCCAAAGTATAGTCTATTGGCGAATATTCCAACTGAAATGAATGTTACTTTTTCTGTGGTTGGTGGAGTGTTCTATAAATGTCAGTTAGGTCAAGTTGGTTGATAGTATTGTTCAGATCTTCTATATCCTTATTTTATTTTTCAGTCTACTCTTTTTATATCAATTACTTGGAAAGGAGTCTTGAAGTCTCCAATGACAATGAAGGATTTTTCTATTTTTCTTTTTAGACCTATCAAGTGTTTTAATTAATGTATTTTGAAATTTTGTTGTGAGGTGTGCATACTTTTAGGATTTTATGTCTTCTTGGATAATTTCTACCTTTATTATTACAGAATATCCTTCAATTATTCCTGATAATATTTCTTGATCTGAAGTCTACATTATCTGACATGAATTAGCAATAACACCTTTCTTTTGATTAGAGTTTGTGGGGTATATTTGTTTGCATTTTTACTTTTAGCCAATCTATGTTTATGTATTATAGTGAGTTTCTTGTGCATAGCATATCCAGTTGGATCTTGCTTTTAAAATCAACCAGTCTGTCTCTTAGTTGGTATTTTAGACTAACATTTGTGTAATTATTGATATGGTTGTATTAAAATAAACCGCTTTATTATCTGATTTCAATTTTTTCCATATGGTCTTTCTTTTTTCCTTTTTTTGTTTAACTGAATATTTCTTGTGGTTACATTTTATTTCCACTATTGACTTATTATTTATACATCTAGAAATGTCTAAAAGTTGGTCTAGGGTTTAAAATGTGCATCTTAATTTATTTAGTTAGTGTTTAAAGTAATATTACAATGATTTACATGTAGTATATGGATTTTACAACAATATATTCCTAGTTCCTCCTTCCCAAATTTTGTGCTGTTATTACCTTGTTATAATATATTTTGCTTTTATACATATAAACATAAAATACTTTGGGGTTTTTTTTTTTGTTTTTTTTTGTTTTGGTTTTAGACGTTCATTTAACTTTTAGAATAATTAAAAGTAATCAAAATGAATTTTCTTATTACTCTTAGTCATTTCTGGCAGTCTACATTCCTTTGGACAGATCCAAATTTCTGACTGGTATCATTCCTTTTGCCTGAAAGTATTTCTGCTTATTTTTGAAACATATTTTCTCTGAGTATAGAATTCTAGATGGACAGATTTTTCTTTTTAATTTCAGCACTTTAAATTAAAGGCTTCACTTTGTACATTGACTTTCACAGTTTCTGGCAAAAAGTCTGCTATAATTCTTTTTTTTTTTTTTTTAACGTTTATTTATTTTGGGGACAGAGAGAGACAGAGCATGAACGGGGGAGGGGCAGAGAGAGAGGGAGACACAGAATCCGAAACAGGCTCCAGGCTCTGAGCCATCAGCCCAGAGCCTGACGCGGGGCTCGAACTCACGGACCGCGAGATCGTGACCTGGCTGAAGTCGGACGCTTAACCGACTGCGCCACCCAGGCGCCCCTATAATTCTTTTTTTTTTAATGTTTAGAGAGAGAGACAGAGAGAGAGAGAGAGAGACAGAGAGCGCACACACAAGTGGAGGGAGGGGCAGAAAGAGAGAAGGAAACACAGAATCTGAAACAGACTCCAACTCTGAACTGTCAGCACAGAGCCCAACGTGGGGCTTGAACCCATGAACTGTGACATCATGACCTGAGCCGAAGTTGGATGCTTAACTGACTGAGCCACCCAGGCACCCCAAAAGTCGGCTATAATTCTTATTTGTCATTCTTTTGCATATAATGTCTCTTTTTTTCCTCTTGCTGTCTTCAAATTTTCTTGCTTTCAGATGTTTAAACATGAAATACCTAGGTATGCAATTTTATTATCCTACTTGATGTTCTTTATCTGTGCTCTACTGTCTGTCATTAATATTAAACATTTGCAATCATTATTCTTTTAACTCTTTGTCTTTCAGTTTGGGTCATTTCTCTTGATCTATCTTCAATTTCACTGATTCTTTCTTTGGCTATGTGAATTTACTAATAAACCCACGAAGGCATTCTTCATCTCTGTTACTATTTTTTTTTTATTCCTGGAAATTCTGTTTGACTCTTATAGTTTCCATCTTTCTGCTAAAATTCTCTTTTATCTTGCATTTTGTTCAATTTTTCCATTATAGCCTTCAACATATTAATCATAGTTATTTAAATTTCCCTGTCATAGTTCCAACTTTTTTATCATATCTGATCTGGTTCTGTCAATTGCTTTGTGTCTTAATAATGTATTGAGTCTTTTCTTTTTTCCTCGCTTTTTCATATGCAAAATTTTCATAAATTATTGTTAAAATCCTGATATTCTGTGTAGGACAGTAAAGGATGAAATGAAGTAAATAGTTTTTTGGTTTGAGTTTTGAGTTTCTCAATATAGAGATAGGCACACGTGTGTGTGTGTGTGTGTGTGTGTGTGTGTGTGTGTGTCTTTTAGTATGGGATGTGGAGTCAATCCAGTTAGGAATTGAGCTGGTTTGGGACTTTGGTAAGGTTTTGAATACCATAAGTGTACCATAGGCTTCAAATTCCTCTATTGATACCTTGCATTTCGTTTTCAGAGTTTTTCCAACTATCTGCTCTATCCTCAGTTCTGGGTCGTTGCTTTGTATTGCACTTCAGAGAGGATATCTCTCCCTGCTCTTGCTACTACCCAGGAGTATACTTCATTATCACTTCTATTAGAAGGTTGCTGGTCTGATGATGGTGGAGAGCAAGGAAGGCATTTTCTGCTGTGCTAATCAAGCTACAGTCTTAGCGCTGTTTCTCTGAGTGTGGCTCTTTCTCTGCCCCACCCCCAGCTCTAGTCCAAGCACATAATCCTGTCCATCCCCCCAGGAAAAATGTTTATGTTTATGTTTACCTCCCTTAGCTACAATGGTTTTTTTCCAGTGTTCTAGGGGTGGTAGTGCGTGCTTTCTCCCTAGAATTTAAGCCTTATGTTTCCATTGTAGAGGTAAGGAATGGGGTATGGACAGAGTTCTGTGGCCCTCTGGTAACAGCCACTGTTCCCTCCCTCAGGCTTCTACCACGAGGCATGGGTTGAGAACTGCCTTCAATCCTTTTTGAGAACTGCCTTCAATCCTTTTGTGCAAGTGCCTGGTAAGGTACCTAGAGAAGACCCGCGCAAACTATCCTGATATCTGTGGTTCCAAGGAGCTACATATTTTCTCACCAGCCCATACTCAGTCTCTACCAATTCCTTAACGATTCGTGATGAAATATTCCTACTTCTGTTTGGTTGCATCTGTCTCAGGTAAGCAAGTGTCCAGGTCTGGTCTTGGCCTAAAGGAAAACTGTATCACCTTCGGTTTGGGGTAGGTGCTTGACACATGACCTCAGCTCCTTTATGGGTTCAAAAAAAAGTTGTTAACTTAAGCTGTGTCCACCTTTTTTGTGTTGTTGTTGTTGGTAAGAGCATGGATGTTGTTCTTTCCAACTCCCTACATCCAAACCAGAAACTGGAAGTAATTGAGGCACCTAGGTGGCTCAGTTGGTTAAGCATCTGACTTCAGCTCAGGTCACAATCTCGCAGTTTGTGTGTTCGAGCCGCCCCACATCGGGCTCTGTACTGACAGCTCAGTGCCTGGAGTCTGCTTCGGATCCTGTGTCTCTGTCTCTCTGTCCCTCCGTCACTTATGCTCTGTCTCTGTGTGTCTCTCTCTCTCAAAAATAAATAAACATTTAAAAAAAAGAAAGAAACTGGAAGTAATTGGTTTTTAATTTTCTTTTGCTCTTTGCAAAGAAAAATCTTCAGCTTCGGGCTATGAAGCTATGAAGTCCTCTATCTTTTCTAGGACTATTATGTTCCTTTGTCTCCTATACCAATATTGTTCTCTTCTATAGGTGGAACTATATTGCCATTAATTGGCATTTTCCAGTACTTTGTACTTATAAAGTATTTTAGAATCACTGAAATAGTTTTCTCTGTAACAATCATGTAGGACAAATGGGCAGCATCTGCCCTTTTGTCCATGAGAGAATTGAAGCATAGAGATATGTAGTCATTTGTCTAGGATCAGAGCAAAGGCATCTTAAAACTTCAAAAGTTAATGTGTTAGTTATTTTAGGCACCCGCTCTGACATTTCACTGGGGTAAAACTGCCAGAATACTGTCCCCCAGAACCATAGGGAGAAATCAAGCCTCATTAGAGCAGTTACAATAGTAAATTTTTATGTATTTTGACCACTAAATTTAAACTCAGCCTAGATAATGACCTTTGTGATTTCCAAAGAACTTTGCCAAGTCTTTACTATGCTGGTGTCCTGAGTGCAGGGCAGGCTGTGGTAGAGAAAGAGGAGCTTTAATTCCCTTATCACTTTAGACCCTGGTAGGAATTGATCAACAGGTGAAGAAACAATGCCAACAGGGCCTGGAATATAGTCCTGAATATAGCACCAGGAACTACTTCGTTTCACCTGGAGGAGTCTCTTGCATCCAAGCATGCTCCTTCCTGGAATCAAGGCACCTGTGTTCTCAGTGCCCTCTTATGAATTGCCTGGCCCTGAGTTACCAACTGTTGGTCTTACTTTGAGCTTCTTTGCCTCCTACTTATCAGTGTCCTTCCATCAGCATATTCAGATCAATCAAGTCCACAACAGAGAGACCAAGTATTGGATCCTTAGAGCTTGAGAAAAAGTAGGAAGTATTTTTTTTTTTTTTTTGACTCAAAGCTGTTACCATCTTTATTAGGTGTTGGTCAAAAATGTTTATCATCAATGTCTTTATATAAAATTTTGGATTTTTTTTTTTTATAATATATGAAATTTATTGTCCAAATTGGTTTCCATAAAACACCCAGTGCTCATCCCAAAAGGTGCCCTCCTCAATACCCATCACCCACCCCCTCCTCCCTCCCACCCCCCATCAACCCTCAGTTTGTTCTCAGTTTTTAATAGTCTCTTATGCTTTGGCTCTCTCCCACTCTAACCTCTTTTTTTTTTTTTTTTTTTTTTTTTCCTTTTTTCCTCCCCCTCCCCCATGGGTTCCTGTTACGTTTCTCAGGATCCACATAAGAGTGAAACCATATGGTATCTGTCTTTCTCTGTATGGCTTATTTCACTTAGCATCACACTCTCCAGTTCCATCCACGTTGCTACAAAAGGCCATATTTCATTTTTTCTCATTGCCACGTAGTATTCCATTGTGTATATAAACCACAATTTCTTTATCCATTCATCAGTTGATGGACATTTAGGCTCTTTCCATAATTTGGCTATTGTTGAGAGTGCTGCTATGAACATTGGGGTACAAGTGCCCCTATGCATCAGTACTCCTGTATCCCTTGGATAAATTCCCAGCAGTGCTATTGCTGGGTCATAGGGTAGGTCTATTTTTAATTTTCTGAGGAACCTCCACACTGTTTTCCAGAGCGGCTGCACCAATTTGCATTCCCACCAACAGTGCAAGAGGGTTCCCGTTTCTCCACATCCTCGCCAGCATCTATAGTCTCCTGATTTGTTCATTTTGGCCACTCTGACTGGCGTGAGGTGATACCTGAGTGTGGTTTTGATTTGTATTTCCCTGATAAGGAGCGACGCTGAACATCTTTTCATGTGCCTGTTGGCCATCCGGATGTCTTCTTTAGAGAAGTGTCTATTCATGTTTTCTGCCCATTTCTTCACTGGGTTATTTGTTTTTCGGGTGTGGAGTTTGGTGAGCTCTTTATAGATTCTGGATACTAGCCCTTTGTCCGATATGTCATTTGCAAATATCTTTTCCCGTTCCGTTGGTTGCCTTTTAGTTTTGTTGGTTGTTTCCTTTGCTGTGCAGAAGCTTTTTATCTTCATAAGGTCCCAGTAATTCACTTTTGCTTTTAATTCCCTTGCCTTTGGGGATGTGTCGAGTAAGAGATTGCTACGGCTGAGGTCAGAGAGGTCTTTTCCTGCTTTCTCCTCTAAGGTTTTGATGGTTTCCTGTCTCACATTCAGGTCCTTTATCCATTTTGAGTTTATTTTTGGGAATGGTGTGAGAAAGTGGTCTAGTTTCAACCTTCTGCATGTTGCTGTCCAGTTCTCCCAGCACCATTTGTTAAAGAGGCTGTCTTTTTTCCATTGGATGTTTTTTCCTGCTTTGTCAAAGATGAGTTGACCATACGTTTGTGGGTCTAGTTCTGGGGTTTCTATTCTATTCCATTGGTCTATGTGTCTGTTTTTGTGCCAATACCATGCTGTCTTGATGATGACAGCTTTGTAGTAGAGGCTAAAGTCTGGGATTGTGATGCCTCCTGCTTTGGTCTTCTTCTTCAAAATTCCTTTGGCTATTTGGGGCCTTTTGTGGTTCCATATGAATTTTAGGATTGCTTGTTCTAGTTTCGAGAAGAATGCTGGTGCAATTTTGATTGGGATTGCATTGAATGTGTAGATAGCTTTGGGTAGTATTGACATTTTGACAATATTTATTTTTCCAATCCATGAGCAGGGAATGTCTTTCCATTTCTTTAAATCTTCTTCAATTTCCTTCGTAAGCTTTCTATAGTTTTCAGCATACAGATCCTTTACATCTTTGGTTAGATTTATTCCTAGGTATTTTATGCTTCTTGGTGCAATTGTGAATGGGATCAGTTTCTTTATTTGTCTTTCTGTTGCTTCATTGTTAGTGTATAAGAATGCAACTGATTTCTGTACATTGATTTTGTATCCTGCAACTTTGCTGAATTCATGTATCAATTCTAGCAGACTTTTGGTGGAGTCTATCGGATTTTCCATGTATAATATCATGTCATCTGCAAAGAGCGAAAGCTTGACTTCATCTTTGCCAATTTTGATGCCTTTGATTTCCTTTTGTTGTCTGATTGCTGATGCTAGAACTTCCAGCACTATGTTAAACAACAGCGGTGAGAGTGGGCATCCCTGTCGTGTTCCTGATCTCAGGGAAAAAGCTCTCAGTTTTTCCCCGTTGAGGATGATGTTAGCTGTGGGCTTTTCATAAATGGCTTTTATGATCTTTAAGTATGTTCCTTCTATCCCGACTTTCTCAAGCGTTTTTATTAAGAAAGGGTGCTGGATTTTGTCAAAGGCCTTTTCTGCATCGATTGACAGGATCATATGGTTCTTCTCTTTTTTTTTGTTAATGTGATGTATCACGTTGATTGATTTGCGAATGTTGAACCAGCCCTGCATCCCAGGAATGAATCCCACTTGATCATGGTGAATAATTCTTTTTATATGCCGTTGAATTCGATTTGCCAGTATCTTATTGAGAATTTTTGCATCCGTATTCATCAGGGATATTGGCCGGTAGTTCTCTTTTTTTACTGGGTCTCTATCTGGTTTAGGAATCAAAGTAATACTGGCTTCATAGAATGAGTCTGGAAGTTTTCCTTCCCTTTCTATTTCTTGGAATAGCTTGAGAAGGATAGGTATTATCTCTGCTTTAAACGTCTGGTAGAACTCCCCTGGGAAGCCATCTGGTCCTGGACTCTTATTTGTTGGGAGATTTTTAATAACCGATTCAATTTCTTCACTGGTTATGGGTCTGTTCAAGCTTTCTATTTCCTCCTGGTTGAGTTTTGGAAGAGTGTAGGTGTTCAGGAATTTGTCCATTTCTTCCAGGTTGTCCAATTTGTTGGCATATAATTTTTCATAGTATTCCCTGATAATTGTTTGTATCTCTGAGGGATTGGTTGTAATAATTCCATTTTCATTCATGATTTTATCTATTTGGGTCATCTCCCTTTTCTTTTTGAGAAGCCTGGCTAGAGGTTTATCAATTTTGTTTATTTTTTCAAAAAACCAACTCTTGGTTTCGTTGATCTGCTCTACAGTTTTTTTAGACTCTATATTGTTTATTTCTGCTCTGATCTTTATTATTTCTCTTCTTCTGCTGGGTTTAGGCTGCCTTTGCTGTTCTGCTTCCATTTCCTTTAGGTGTGCTGTTAGATTTTGTATTTGGGATTTTTCTTGTTTCTTGAGATAGGCCTGGATTGCAATGTATTTTCCTCTCAGGACTGCCTTCGCTGCGTCCCAAAGCGTTTGGATTGTTGTATTTTCATTTTCGTTTGTTTCCATATATTTTTTTATTTCTTCTCTAATTGCCTGGTTGACCCACTCATTCGTTAGTAGGGTGTTCTTTAACCTCCATGCTTTTGGAGGTTTTCCAGACTTTTTTCTGTGGTTGATTTCAAGCTTCATAGCATTGTGGTCTGAAAGTATGCATGGTATAATTTCAATTCTGGTAAACTTATGGAGGGCTGTTTTGTGACCCAGTATATGATCTATCTTGGAGAATGTTCCATGTGCACTCGAGAAGAAAGTATATTCTGTTGCTTTGGGATGCAGAGTTCTAAATATATCTGTCAAGTCCATCTGATCCAATGTCTCATTCAGGGCCCTTGTTTCTTTATTGACCGTGTGTCTAGATGATCTATCCATTTCTGTAAGTGGGGTGTTAAAGTCCCCTGCAATTACCACATTCTTATCAATAAGGTTGCTTATGTTTATGAGTAGTTGTTTTATATATTTGGGGGCTCCGGTATTCGGCGCATAGACATTTATAATTGTTAGCTCTTCCTGATGGATAGACCCTGTAACTATTATATAATGTCCTTCTTCATCTCTTGTTACAGCCTTTAATTTAAAGTCTAGTTTGTCTGATATAAGTATGGCTACTCCAGCTTTCTTTTGGCTTCCAGTAGCATGATAAATAGTTCTCCATCCCCTCACTCTCAATCTAAAGGTGTCCTCAGGTCTAAAATGAGTCTCTTGTAGACAGCAAATAGATGGGTCTTGTTTTTTTATCCATTCTGATACCCTATGTCTTTTGGTTGGCGCATTTAATCCATTTACATTCAGTGTTATTATAGAAAGATACGGGTTTAGAGTCATTGTGATGTCTGTATGTTTTATGCTTGTAGTGATGTCTCTGGTATTTTGTCTCACAGGGTCCCCCTTAGGATCTCTTGTAGGGCTGGTTTAGTGGTGACAAATTCCTTCAGTTTTTGTTTGTTTGGGAAGACCTTTATCTCTCCTTCTATTCTAAATGACAGACTTGCTGGATAAAGGATTCTCGGCTGCATATTTTTTCTGTCTAGCACACTGAAAATCTCGTGCCAATTCTTTCTGGCCTGCCAAGTTTCAAAAGAGAGATCAGTCACGAGTCTTATAGGTCTCCCTTTATATGTGAGGGCACGTTTACCCCTTGCTGCTTTCAGAATTTTCTCTTTATCCTTGTATTTTGCCAGTTTCACTATGATATGTCGTGCAGAAGATCGATTCAGGTTCCGTCTGAAGGGAGTTCTCTGTGCCTCTTGGATTTCAATGCCTTTTTCCTTCCCCAGTTCAGGGAAGTTCTCAGCTATTATTTCTTCAAGTACCCCTTCAGCACCTTTCCCTCTCTCTTCCTCCTCTGGGATACCAATTATGCGTATATTATTTCTTTTTAGTGTATCACTTAGTTCTCTAATTTTCCCCTCATACTCCTGGATTTTTTTATCTCTCTTTCTCTCAGCTTCCTCTTTTTCCATAACTTTATCTTCTAGTTCACCTATTCTCTCCTCTGCCTCTTCAATCCGAGCTGTGGTGGTCTCCATTTTGTTTTGCATTTCATTTAAAGCGTTTTTCAGCTCCTCATGACTGTTCCTTAGTCCCTTGATCTCTGTAGCAAGGGATTCTCTGCTGTCCTGTATACTGTTTTCAAGCCCGGCGATTAATTTTATGACTATTATTCTAAATTCACTTTCTGTTATATTATTTAAATCCTTTTTGATCAGCAGGAAGTATTTTTTAACAACTCAAGGTCAAGTCACTGTGCTTTCTTCCATTTTTTTAAAAAAAGCTTTTGGTTTTTAACAGAAGAAAAACAGGAGCTAAAATGAAGAGCTAAGTTCTCACTCCCTTTTCATTAAACTTTTATTGTCTATGCTACAAGTCAACCAACAATAACTGTTGGTTGTATAAATCTGAGCAAAAGACACAATAGAGAGATACAACATCAGTGGTCATGGGTAGGCAGTAGGGGAGGCAGAGGTGAATGAATTGGAGCCCAGACTTTGGAAGCCATGTCAGCGTCTCACTTTTTTATGGCAACGTGGAAGCAAATTGCCTGGAACAACAAAGAGAGCAACTGGACTACCATAGAATCCTTCCTATGATAAACTTGAAAGCATCTTTGCTTTAAACAGTTAAATGCATTAGAGTTGACATAAAGAGGAAAATATCAAGGTGCAAAAAGTGAATATAATCTTTCAATAAAAGTTAATGCTCAGTGGAAGGTTAGTACCACCAGGGCGCAAGACTCTGATTGCATCCTAATTTTGATCAAAGTTGTAGGAAATGTTTGCTAAAGATTTAAGTGCTCTGTGCTCACAAGTTGACTGCTGTTTACCTACCACACTTCCTCATCCTGTGCACTAAAGGCTAACATTTGCCATGAGGTTGCAAATCTAAAATCATGCTTAAACACTATTTTTTTATTGGTCAAAGCCCATGAATAAAATAATGGGTCAAACGACCTAATCTCCCTTAAGGAAATATCAACTATCAGACAACTGAAACAATATGGAACAACCCAACTTGAACTTTAATGGTAAGCTTTGAGGGTGGGGTGGTGAAGAAGGGAGTTGGGGAGGAAGATATAAATGTGCTAGACGGAGGCAATAAAAGCAAAACGAGAAAATTCCAGGTAAGATGAAATAAGCACACTAAACCCATCTGTCCCACAACTATAAAACCTGAACCGAATGCATGGAGCGTATATTGGGGTCCCTGAGGAGTGAATAGGAGCAGGCTAATCAGGGAAGAATACCAGACTTGCAGTACCGCTGGACAGTGGTACATTTACCATCTATTCCTTCCAAGTATCCTTCAGCCTGAACTGAATGCAGTGGATGCCACAAGTGAACACCCCGAGTAGACAGTGAGGTCTGGGAGAAAACCTGAGGCTCTGGTTGGAGGAGTAAAAAGGGGAACCCCTAGTGATCAGAAAGTGCAGAGGGGTGCCCGGGTGGCTCAGTCGGTTAAGCATCTGACTTCGTCTCGGGTCACTATCCCACGGTCTATGAGTTCAAGCCCCACATCAGGTTCTGTGCTGACAGCTCAGAGCCTGGAGCCTACTTCTGATTCTGTGTCTTCCTCTCTCTCTGCCCCTCCCTAGCTCTCGTTCTGTCTCTCTCTCTGTCTCTCTGTCTCTCTCTCTCTCAAAAACAAACATTAAAAAAATTTTTTTAAAGAAAGTGCAGAAATTCTCCATTTGTGTGGCTATTTTTTCTCTCCCCTCTTGTTTCCATTCTCTCATGCACTAGCTACAAGACAATCCACCAAGCAGTGGCAGAGACCAGTAACGACCAGTAATTTGTATATCCATATGCTAAAAACTAAACGTCAACCTAAACCTCACATCTTATTCAAAAATCACTTCAAAATGGATCACAGATCTAAATGTAAAACATAAACTATAAATATCTAGACTAAAATATAAAGAAAAAATCAGAAATTTAAAGTATTCGATCTGGGAATATCAATGGCAAGAGAATGAAATGGCAAGATACATACTGGGAGAAAATATTTTGAGTCACAGAGCTGACAAAGGACTTGTATCCAGAATATAACTTTAAAAACTTTCAAAACAACAAATAAGAAAGAAAATTTGAGTGGGTGAAACACCTGAACAGACCCTACACCCATGAGAATATGAGGATGTAAAAATAAGCTCGTGAAAAAGTCTTCAACATCATTAGTCACTAGGGAAATCGAAATTAAAGCCATGATGAGATACTACCACACACTTATTAGGATGACTAAAATAAAAAATATTGACCTTGTAATACAACCGATCTCTCCTACATGGCTGCCAGGAATGCAAAATGATATTTCCATTGTGGAAATGGTTTGGCAGTTTAAATGTGATCTTAACCTATGATCCAGCAATTCCATTTTGAATACCTACCCTACAAAAATGAACACGTCTATTCTTGAAACAATCTGTTCCTGAATGTTTATAACAGCTCTATTCTAATTGCCAAAAACAAGAACCAACCCAAAGTCCTTCAGTGGCTGAATAAACTGTGGTATGTACATATAATGAAATAGTACTCAGCAATAAAAAGGAGCAAACCTTTGATATATTCAACAACTTGGATAAAGCTCAAAACATTATTCTATAAAAGGAGCCAGTTTCAAATGTTGCATACTCTAATGTTATACTTGGATGGTATTTTCAATAAGATAAACTGTAGGCATGGAAAGCATACCAGTGGTTTCTGGGGTTGGGATGAGGGAAGGGGTGAACTATAAAGGGGTAGCAAGGAAGCTTGGGGGTTGGGGGGACAAGGAACTTTTCTGTATCCTGATTATAACGGTGGTAGCATGAACCTGTACATTTGTAAAAATGTATAATGCTGTATACCTAAAAGTGATCAATTTTAGTCTGATAACTTATAAAGTAGTTTTTTTAAGAGAAATACAAAATTGAACCCAAAGGAATTTTTATCTTCAACTTTATTTTATTTTTTATTTTTTGTAATGTTTATGTATTTTTGAGAGAGAGAGACAGAGACAGAGTGTGAGCGGAAGAGGGTTAGAGAGAGACAGAAACACAGAATCTGAAGCAGGCTCCAGTCTCTGAGCTGTCAGCACAGAGCCCGACACGGGGCTCGAACTCACCAACTACAAGATCATGACCTGAGCTGAAGTCAGACATTTAACCGACTAAGCCACCCAGGCACCCCAATTTTATTTAATTTTTATTTTATTTTATTTTTAATGTTTTTAATGTTTATTTATTTTTTGAGAGAGAGAGAGACAGAGTGTGAGTAGGGGAGGGGCAAAGAGAGAGAGGGAGACACAGAATCCGAAGAAGGCTCCAGGCTCCGAGCTGTCAGAACAGAGCCGGACGCAGGCCTGAACCCACAAGCTGTGAGATCATGACCTGAGCCAAAGTCAGATGCTCAACTGACTGAGCCACCCAGGCACCCCTTATTTAATTTGTAAATAAATGTTTCTTCATTTTTGAGAGAGACAGTGTGAGTGGGGAAGGGACAGAGAGAGAGAGAATCCCAAGCAGGCTCTACTCTGCCAGTGCAGAACCTGACACAGGGCTTGAACTCACGAACCTTGAGATCATGACCTGAGCTGAAGTTGGACATTCAACTGACTGAGCCACCCAGGCGCCCCGGCTTCAACTTTATTTTAAAATTTTGGTTTCAGGGGCGCCTGGGTGGCTCAGTCAGTTAAGCATCTGACTTTAGCTCAGGTCATGATCTCACGGTTAGTGAATTCGAGCCCCATAATCGGGCTCTCTGCTGACAGTGCAGCACCTGCTTCAGATTCTCTCTCTGTCTCCCTTTCTCTCTGCCCCTCCTCTGCTCACTCTCTGTCTCTCTCAAAATAAATGAATAAACTTTAAAAATATATATACTGATTTCAAGTCCAGGAATTGAAAGCATGTAATGACTGCAGACCAGTGTCATCCTATCACTGAATCCTGCCACCAGAAACAGGGCTCCCTGAACCCTCGGAAAGCAGTTAGGTGACAGACTGGCAATCCTTTAGATGATCTGACAGCTGTAAATGGCCAGTCTGTACAATCCTGGTTGACCAGAAATATTTTTCTGTCAATAATTCAAATTGGTTGTCTACACTGCCTCAGAATGTCCAGGGAGTTGCCAACCCTGGAAATTACTTCCAAGTATTTGGCAGACTGATAATTGGCCACGATTTAAGTTGTTCTAACATCATTGCTCTTTTCTGCCTTCTAAAATCTATGCTTTTTTTTGGTCCCTTTGACCACCCCCCCGCAAAACTGGAAATCTCTGTTTTAAGTCAGCTCCGTATCTTTAACTTTCCTTTCTTTCCTGAGACCTCCGTCTAAATCCTTCTTTGTAAGTGGGTGAGTACAAATGAAGATGGCTGGTTATCCGGTGTTGGCCTAGGCCAAGAGAGGATTATGGTCTGTTTTCTGTTCAATTTCTCCCTCCTCACCCCACTACCAATGTTCGGAGAAACCCATTCAGAACCAGCATGCTCCAGCAACTCATTCACTGACCCCTGTCTCTAGAGAGCAGGCAGCTAGGGTCACGCAGATGACCATCAACTGCCCATTTTAAACCCCTCATTGCTTTCTCCTAGCTTCTAATAATATGGCCATCAGTCGAATTGCGTATGATAAACAGACAATAAACTTACTGGATGCGTTTTACAGAGCACTACCACCTTTGTCTCTGTCGTAGTGCTTGTCCCACAGTTTCTGGACAAAGCCTTCCAGGAATTCAGATTCCCATTTAGCCAACATCATGAAAGCCTCTTATATGCAGGGTGCTTTTATGTGTATTATCTCACTCAATCTCCAAAAACGCCCATCGTCTTCAAAGTATTTCTTAAGCACTAATTTGCACTATGTGCTGTGTTAAACTCACATTTAGGCCATTTCAGAGCCTTCTAAGGCCTTTGCAACATGATCTCATGGGCATATCTATCTAAACACACGCAAGTTTTAGAGTATTACTTGAATGTTTTTATTACGTATGTTTAAGACAGAACACCCTCAAATGTGGGCACCACAACATTTAACACACCCACCTTGGGCAAGTGGCAAGTGAGGTGTGGCACAGGGTACATAGTAACATAATACGTGGTGGGTACCTGGTGCTTTTTATGATCCACAAATACAAGCTAATTGGTAAAAAGGACACCTGCAGTATTTATTCATATCACCTGTTAATCTGTCACCATCCAGAAGCTTTGGACAAGTTACTACCACAGCCTTTGGCTGAACAAAGTTTGAGCATTCAGCTGGAGGACCGCATTAAGTCTTTGAGTCTTTTTTCCCTCGTCGTGGTAAAACGTAACAATAGCTAAGCAGAGGCAGTTAGACCAGCGAGTCATCGTCTGTGATTCTTTCACTTAACCAGTGCCAAAATCAATTTTGAAGCATTATCTCAAAGTTGCTTTCAACTCGATCCGGGTGTTTCTCTTCAGCTAGAATATCACCCCCTACACTGGAATCTTTATTATATCACACTAATCTAATTTAAATGCATTTTTACTGTACTTGGTTTAATGAATGTGGAATGTGTCACTATGAAATTGCACCATTAATTTGATAAATAGGACTTGAAGGTATAATTTTTTCCAGCATTGCAGACTAATGAAGCTAAAATACATATATAATAAGAAGTGTAAATAATAAATTATTCTTAGGAGCAAAAAAATTAATTAGATCTTACCACAGATTGCATCTCAATGTCAATTTTTTCCCCCAAAACTACTGACTTTCAAACTACTTGGAACACCATGGTAAACCTTGGAAAGTTTCTCAAGTGATTACCTTCCATCCTGGGAATCTGTTTTAAGAAACCGCTATTGTTCAAAAAATCCTTTTAAGATGCCAGTACGGATCCCCTGTTGTCATTTCTACAGGGCATTTAGAGTATCTAGATGAATTAATCTTTTTTTTTTAAGTTGCACAGTTTTATTTATTCATAAAGACTCCTGAAAATCCTTTCAGATAGTATGCTGTGGAGATGGAAAAACAAAACAAAAAACCAAAAACCAGGAGACCTTCTATGCAAATTTGCCTCCAAAGGCGACAGAATTCCATCCGCAGTGATTTCAGGGGAAAGTTCCTCCTACAGGCTGGCTGTTCACAGGAAGTCTGTGTTGTCCATGGGCTGAAGGATGTGATAACAGAGAGCGATGGGTCACTCCCCAATTACTGTTCAGATGCACACTCCGTGGGTAAGAACCAGATAGCCACTAAGCTGGAAATTAGCTGGATAATACGCACACTAAAACCAGAGACCAGATAATGCTCCAAATGAGATTCTATTCCTTGGGCGGAGGGAAAGGAATTATGACTGGCATTATGAGTTTTGGTTCAGGTTCAGCATAAGAGCAGTGACTTTAGTGTTTGTATATATTAGCCAGTAATTCCGAGAACTCTAATTAATGGAATCTTTGCAGAAGACATCAGCTACAGGATGTCCCGTCTGCCTAGAAACACAAAAACTACTGAAATCAAAACGTACAGCGCTGTAAAGCCCATTTGGAGATTCCAGTCCTTGTTTTAATTTTCTATATTAAGTTGAAAAGCAAAGTACCCATCATACACAATGACTATGTTTTGTGTATATTTTCTTTGTCAGATATAAGGGTTTTTTAGCTTCGTTTTCAAAATGAAATTTTCCCTTAGGAAAAAATTCCAAGGAAAAGGGGAAAGAAGCTCTTGGAATTAGAATGAACTATGTGGGGTCCACCCACCCTCTCTTTTTCCCCAGCTGGAGGTCTGTACATTCAAAGACAATTTAATCACCCTCTGTCCCTTCCCTGGCCTGATGCAGGACGCTGGGCCAAACGCTATCCCGGCCTTATTTTCTATTCCTAGTGTGTAGTTTAACAAACAATGTTTTTATTTCTTGTTATTTGATTTGGAGCCAAAATTCTGACGTGGCATCAGTTTTGTTGCCAGATAATGCATTAAACCTTACTGAGGGGTAAACATAATGATCTTCATTAAACCCTTTAAATGAACCCACCTCCTGCTTCTTCAGGTTGAGAAAAGCATTGACAGGGAACATTGTGGAAGCGTCTTGGAGTTATTTTCTTCTTGTAACAGGGGGAGGGAGAGATGAGTGGCAGCTTTTAGGGGGCGAAAGAAAGTTAGGTAAACATAAAAGGTTTTGTAAGATTTCCTCTCCTAATGGCAAAGTTTTAGAGCAATAAATCACAATTCAGTCAATACCATTAGTTTTGGGGCATTATATACCCTCATTAAAGTGCATAAACAATTATATTTATTGAAGGTAATGTACTGTGTAGTGCATTATAACGACACTCATTAACATATGTAATCATCATTTGAATGGGCTTTACTACAATGTAAACTGATAATGGCATGATTGCACACTGGGTTATTAACTTTTCAGTCTTAAGATAATGAAAGGTGATGCAAGAAACCAAAAGCACATATGCATGGCCTTTCATTTGTGAGTTATGCATTTCCATCCCCAATTCTAAGCTCAGGTACCCATGCTCAGGAGTTCATTTTACCTATTGTGTTGACACAGGACCAGATTCCACACGGTGCTTTGAAGTGGGGTGGGGGAGAGTATGTGGCAGGAACTAGCTCAGACCCAATAATGAAGATAATTCTGCTGGTGACCTATTCCCATCTTACATTGTGGCTTATACCGTTCATTCTCTGGTTTCAATATTTTCCCACACAGACGTGGATGATATCACCTGCTCTAAGAAAAATGGGAACTTCCTCCAAACTTTTCCTTTGAAAATTTCACTTACCAGGCAGGCATTTGCCTAATGATGAGGAAACATTTGAAAAACCCAGATTAAGGGGCAGTCTACTAAGGTGACAAGACCATGAAAGATGAAGACACAGTGGGGAACTATTCTAGATTAAGACAAACTAAAGAGACATGATAACAATGCAGCATCCGTTCCTAGATTCAATACTGGAGCAGAATTTTTCTCTCTTTTTCTATAAATATATCTTTTATTAGGACAATTAAAAATTTTGTATAAGGTCTGTAGATTTGATAACAGCATTTTATTAATGTTAACTTCTTGATTTTGATAATTATACTGTGATTATATAAGATGTCCTTGCTCTATATATGTATGTAAAAGTATCTAAGAGTAAAGGCCCTTTATGTCTGCAACTTACTCTCAAATGCATAAAAAATGAATATATACTTATAATAATGATAGTAAATACTATACAAGGAGAGAATCAAAAAGCAAATCTGGAAAAAAAAGTCATAATTTGAGTGAAGGATATTCAGGAATTTTTTGCACTACCCTGACAGTATTCTCTAAGTCTGATATTATTTCAGACTAAAAAAAAAAGAAAGAAAAAAAAACCATTTAGAATTAAAGACTTGACCATAAAAAGGCCATGACTTTAATTAAGCAGATCTTTGGCTGGCATTATCAGCAACAAGTCAGAATAATGATCAGGATCTCAGTACTCATTTACGTCCTTTATCTGCTCTGTCAGTGGAAGTCCCAGATTTGTGAGGACAGTTCTTAATTCCTTTGCTCCCAGCTGATATCTATTTCCTATATTTTAGAGTCAGGAATGACAAAAGGTTCGTGATATGAAAGGTAAAAGGCATTGTGCTCTAATCACCAAGATTAAAGAGTAATAGCGGTAGCCACTTAAAATTCCCTCTTAACCACGACTTCACAACCAGTTTCTACATCAGCCTGAGAGCTGTTCTCAAAAGAATGATTGACTTACATCTCTGCATAAGCCCGAACGAAAGCACTCCTGGCTGTTTCCCTCCTACACAAACCACTGCCTACACACTCTTAAGTAGCACCCAAACTTGGACCAGTGGGTCATGCAGAGTGGGTGTTAGCTTCCCAACCACACTCGTTATGGACAGAGTGAGGCAAATAAAGCTACAGTAAGTTACCCACTGAAGGAAGGACCACAATGAGACTCATCTCCGAAGTTTCTGGCGTTAGTCCTCTTTTGTTCCTCTAGACCACATAACCCTATGAAAGCAGTAATATTAATGTAATTTAAATTTTGCTTTCTTGAACATGTTTTTGGTTGTCTAGTTTCCACAGCGTTTCCCAGAAATGGAGGATTCTGTAGCTGAGAGCTACCCTTTTCAAGGTTCGGTTATGAAGGCAGAATTGACTGTGCTCAAGAACTACAGAGCAAACATAATCAATAGCTCTCTATAAATAAGAGGAAATACATAATACATATGCATTTATCTAGAGATAACTAGACTTGAAGACTACATCTACCGGGTTAATGTTTTTATTAAATCATATTAGTGTTGGCACAATAATCTTTTCTCATTATAAATACTGAGCACTTTTATTTGCTACAGGGTATAGCTTTAAGAAATTTCCAATTGACTGACAGCTGCCTGTCAACTTCTGACTCTGGAGAGATCCAGGAACTCAGCTTGCAAAGCTCCAGGGAATTCTAAGGAGCTCCAAGATGGTTAATGGCTGTCCATTAGCGTGAGGCCCAGCGGAGCCCTAGAATCTGTTAAGTGGGAAGTTCTTGCTGTAGAAGGTCATATAATTCCCTATTGCCATCCGAGGGAACTGGGAAAATTCAGCTTGAAGCAAAGACTGGGGTGCTATAAGTTTATGTACTAAGGGAAATCACTTCATGCAGTTTGGTATTACCGTACACCATGTTTTATTTATACTCTATACTAGATGAGAAATTGAATACTATGCTCTTTTCTGGCAATGGAAACTTGCCTTATTCTCCTGAACTGGGCACGGCATCAATACAGCAGCTTGCAGCCTTTTTGACTATGTATTATAGAGTGGCTTCTGTGCATTATATATTAAATCCGATATGCACTGTGAGTTTATATGCCACACACACTACATTTTTCTATATTACGTCCTGCAATCTATCATATTAAGTGAAAGGGGTGATGGAGTGGGCCTCAGGTAATGTAAAGAAGATTGCTAACAGCTTGCATGCTGCGTTGAGAGGAGGTAAGTATTTCTGCAGTGTGCTCTGTGTATATACAGCAAGTGAGCACACAGCAAACTGACCATGTAGAGAGCTCAACATCCCCGGCAATGGAATTAACCACCTATACACTAACGAAATTACCTACCGGCCCAAGCAACATGCCTGCCCCATTAACAAAGCCCAGAAAAGTTCCATGTGAGCCAAACAGTCCTTCCCAGAAGTGGGAATAAAAATGAGGTCTGGCCCATTAAAGAAAAAGCAGCAGCCCCCCACCCCCAAACAGTCACACAGGCTAACAAAGGGCCTCAGCACAGGAAACATGGACATGTGTTCAGCAATCACAGCCTCTGGGCTGTTAATACGTGTCTCACGTTCTTCAGTCTAGTATGTGGAGGAAACCTGGAGATCCCAACTGGAAACATCATGTAAAAAAGAACACAAAAGCAGTGACTAACGACTGATAAAGGAAGAAGTGTTGACTAGCCTTTTTGAAATTAAAGTGCATTTTTTTCCATGACATTATCTGTTCATGTATTAGAATTCCTAAATCTGGGAATACTCAGAATTGTGTTACCTGTCTCATCAGTGTCCCTGGAATTGTCTCTTGTGGAACTTTCTAGATCAGGATGTATACCTAAACTGGGCCTGTCTTTTTATTTATTTATTTATTTTTTTAACGTTTATTTATTTTTGAGACACAGAGAGACAGAGCATGAATGGGGGAGGGGCAGAAAGAGAGGGAGACACAGCATTGGAAGCAGGCTCCAGGCTCTGAGCCATCAGCCCAGAGCCTGACGCGGGGCTCGAACTCACGGACTGTGAGATCGTGACCTGAGCTGAAGTTGGACGCTTAACCGACTGAGCCACCCAGGCGCCCCTGGGCCTGTCTTTTTGCCATAACTTTTATGGCTCATCGGGAATTCTGATGGCAAATTTTTATTTTTCTATGAAAATTTCTTGGTTCTGCTTGCTTATTGATTTGAAGGTAAATGTTTTCTCATCACCTGACACCTAGGTATTGTGACTGCCCATCAAGACTTTGACCTTGTGTTCAGCCACTATGAGTTCCCCTGGTCGTGGACTGCCTGGGATCCTACAGTTACTTTAATCTGCAGCTACTAATCTTGGAATTACACTTTAAGAAAAGAACCCCACTATTAGACACTCATGACTACCACAGGACATCCCTGCCCTCTCATTGTCACTGCAGAATCTGTTTCTGAAAGCCGAGGAAGTGGTCACAGGATGAAGAATCTTTTCTATCAATATTAGTGAAAAGAACCATCACTTAAGGTGCTGTATAATCACTCATTATTTCTATTCTTCTAGCCCTGATAAACTTCATGCGGTGAGGGGATTGTAGCTTTTGTAGAAAGAGACACTTGGCCTTGAGTATCAGGCTTTACAATACATCTCTGGTGCAATATTATCAGGTGACACCAATTCATCCCAGAGCATTTTACAGCTTAACAGAAGGTTTTGATTTCCTGGAGGAGTCTTAATTGATTCTGAATTCTTTAGCATTCAACCTTCCTCACGACGATTGTTATAAGACTTAATACAGGAAATATTAAGTTTAGACAAAGAAGGCCCAGAAGGGATACTTTTGCGGACTGTCAGAGATATGTTTCACTATTAAGTGGAAGTGCCGAGCTAGCTGAGGGGCCTTGGGCTTAAGCTTTAGGCCGCTTTATGCATTTCTCCAGCTGCCCTGGAAGGGGAGGGTCCATGTGACCCACCATCTCCACTGCCCGATGATGTATGGAGTGACACTGACAAGTCAAGGAAAATGAGCAGGAGTTACTTCCAGCTTTCTTCCATCAAAGGGAAAGCTGCCAAAATTCAAAACTCTAAGGATGCAGGAGAGCAGGGAAATACAACATCGGGAAAATGGCTCCACTAGGAGAAGCCTGTGCATGATACGCGGAGGACTTCCTGGAACCCATTTTGCCACAAAATTTGCACCAAGTTTCTTTCCTGCTACGGTTAGCAGCCTGTGGTAAACTTTCCCTCAAAACTTTTAGAAGGACTGATAGGGGAAACCATGAGGATGTGATATTGATAAAATAACACCAGTAATGGCACATGTTTGCTTTCATTGATGGAGAGGAACTATTCATCTTTGGGTTGCTTAAAATACCTTGGGTGTCATGATTTGCCTATGTCTGGATTATAAGGATGCCAGGCACCCTGCCTCCTTCTCTTGAACAGGTGCATCCGCATCACTCCTCACCAATGCAAGTGGGTAGGTGGGAAGGTAGGTCCTCTAGTCACCAGAGAAAGACATTACCTTAAGTGACTCTTCATTCGTTCTTTCATTCATTAAAGCAAAAGTTTTCTGTGCACCTACTCGACGTCCAGCACTCTAACATATTCACAGAAGAATGATGATGGGGAGGATCTTTCCCCCATTCCTATAGGGATGCAGCTATATCATGAGGCCAAGTTGCCACAACCGAACATTCCTCAGCCGAGATTCATCTTCCATGTGGCACTCTACAAACCAAAACACAAGGTTACTTTGCTCTCATTTTTGTATTCCCCACACTACATACATATGCAACGTTTCCCAGTATACCATCTTATACCAGTTTATTTTAAAAAAGAAAAAGTACATAATCATTCTGCAGCTGTCAGAAGCGCCTGGAAAAGCCCAAGAGTTCAGTATGAAAGGTGCTATTAGGTTGGGAAAAACACCACGGCTGCCACAGATGGCTCATTTTCACAATAGACCTGAGGTTTAAAAAAAAAAAAAAAAACAACTAGTTGTTTTGCCTGCAGCATAAACAAGGAATATTCTCCTTGAGCAAGTGGAACGGGCTTTGCAGAGATGAGGCTCCAATCTGTCTTGCTAAATTCTGACATTAAAAAGAAACACATATGGGTACCTAAACAAATACTCACATGGCACAAGTACAAGCCTAGGGTAGTTGTATCCAATGCTTGATTTTAGAAAATTGTGGGGCAGTGTCTGCAGCATTTTATTTATTTTTTTTTTTCTAAATTTTTTTTTTCAACGTTTATTTATTTTTTTTTTTGGGATAGAGAGAGACAGAGCATGAACGGGGGAGGGGCAGAGAGAGAGGGAGACACAGAATCGGAAACAGGCTCCAGGCTCTGAGCCATCAGCCCAGAGCCCGACGTGGGGCTCGAACTCACGGACCGCGAGATCGTGACCTGGCTGAAGTCGGACGCTTAACCGACTGCGCCACCCAGGCGCCCCGTGCAGCATTTTAAAAATTAATAATATTTTTATGGTAACAGTAACACATGCTCATCTTGAAAATTGGAGAAATAAGATAAAATCTACCCATAATTTTACCATCCAAGGATGACTACAGTAACTCTTTGGTGTATTTCCTTCCAGTCTTTTTTCTGTGTGTGCATATACACACACACACATATACATATATATATATATATATATATATATATATACACACACATATACACATATATTTTCACATACATATATGTATTGTGTATGTTTTACATACACACATACATATATGCATCAAATTATGTATATATACATATATAACATACACATATTCCATGAATATATTTAAAATAAACATATATATTATATACATCATACATAGGTATTTTTTCTGTGTATATATCTATTAGAAACATATATATTTTCTTTTTATATAATTGAGCAGTACAACATATTTATATATCTTCTCACTTTCATATTTTTCCTTTATTATTTAATATTATAATTATAATAGGAACGATTTAATCATTAGTTGCACTCCCTGAACATTTTTAATGACTGCATACTATTCCATTATGTGTACACATCATAGCTTGTTCAATAAGTCATCTATTATTACAAATCAAAAAGAGTTGCCACATTTTCTGTTTTCTGTAGACAATGCTTCATTAGCCATCTTTATATTTAAATCTTTGGCTGTGTCTCTAATTCCTTATATTAGTATAACAAAGAATGATCCCAGCTTAAAACATTTTTTAAGACTCTTAATATATATTGCTAAATACTTTACCCAAACAAATTTTGTCTGCAGAGGGTAAGAAATGTTCCTGATTAAATATCAAAGCATATGGCAAAGGAGCCAATTTGGTACAAAGAGTGTAACTCATAATTTTTCATAACTTCATTAAGACTTTGTCCAATCTACTGGAAGTAAACCCAAATGGAACTATTTTGTAGCTGACAATCGGAACTCTACACTGATCATCCAGTTTTTAAATTGAGTGTTTTAATCACAACCCCAACCCTTCAAAAATAGCATTAATATTTGATATTGTGTTTTTAATCACTACCTTTTGTTTAGAACTATATCTCCACTAACACTTAATGTTATAATTTTCTGAATCATCTCATTGAAGGACCTTCCACAAGAGCAAATAGTTTTATTAGAAGGACCAGGAAAATGTTCTTGTTTATCCTAATGCACAGAATATTTTGGACCCACACGGTATCTTTCAGGAGACAACATATTCTTCCCACTCTCATGCCCCTCCTTAAAGTCTCCCTTGAAATACAAAGTAATCTGAAAATTGTAAAGAACATTTTATTGTGTACCTGTGTGTTTTTTCCCTTTATTTTGTGGCTTCAAATCCATCTTCTGTATAAATACACGGCTGAGGTCAGCCAAAGATGGCTGCGTTCAGGCTAGTTGAGCAAAGGTTGGAGTGAACCCCAGTGTGCCGAGGAGGGTTGTGAGCAGAGCATAAGGCTCAAGATGAAAAATCATGAACCAGATGATACTGTCAAGGAAGACTTAATTTTCAATATCATAACCAGAAAAATTAACCACCTCCCAGAAGCAGAAAGGAATCTATTTGAACATGGATCAGTTTATACTGGACTTAATGCTGCTCTCTGTGGTCTAATAGCAAATAGTCTTTCTCGACGCATCTTAAATGTGACACAGGCTCGTATAGCTGCTGGCTTACCAATGGCAGTGATCCCATTTTTGACTGCGCATGCATCTTACAAAGGTTTTGTAAATCTACCTTTGAATACAGGTGATTTGAATTGTGAAACCTGTACCATAACACGGGGTGGACTGGTTGGTCTTGTTTTTGGTGGTCTGTGCCCTGTTTTCTTGGCTATACCTGTGAGTGGTGGCCTAGCAGCCAGGTATGAGTCAGCCCTGCTACCAAAAAAAGGAAACATCTTAACTTATTGGACTAGAATTTCTAAGCCTGTCTTTAGAAAGATGTTATTTCCCATTTTGCTCCAGACCATGTTTGCCGCATACCTTGGATCTAGACAATATAAATTAGTTATAAAGGCTCTTCAGTTACCTGAACCTGGCCTAGAAATTCAGTGATTGTTAAACAACTTTGTACACAAAAATAAAACCATCATGTATGAAAAAATAAATACACGGCTGAACATAGTGATCAATATTATCTTTATCAAGGACACTAAAGCAGTGAACATATTGCTACTCAGGGTCCCACATGGATCTGCATGGAGTTGGATTTGAACCCACAGTCTCCCTATTTCCAATTCCAGGCAGTTGAGCTACCCCCAACTCTCCCCCAACCCAACACACAAAACCCCCAGGATGATCTATGCCCTTATGTGGAAAATGTGATGGATAGAGACAGCTCAAGCACTAACCTGGAACCCAAAATCAATAAAAGTATTAGAACTGGGTGCTCACAAATTGGTAGCCATTTAATTCCCCTACTATTAATTTCTTTCTTCCAGACATGAGTTGGGTGCAGTATGTGGACTGCAGTTTGCCCTTGAAGATATGGCAGCAGGCCGAAGGAGGGACATTTTCACCTAGTGCTTCAAACAATCTTCTTAGTGGGTATTTATTTCAAAACTTGGAAAAGATTTCTATCCAATTGGTATCCATTGGCTGAAAGGAAGACTTCATGCCATTCCATTTATTAAATTTTTTTGTTATAGATATATTCAAACATTCACAAAAATTGAGATAATATAATAAACCTCTATATGCGTATCATTAATTTTCAACTTTTTTGCTCAGGCCTTTAGTTTTAAGGGTGATCCTGGTCGATTTTCTGGAAACAATGGCCCCCTGTTGGTGGTGGCAGTATAAGGTTCACAATGTTTAGAACATCTGTCATGGAGTTTTCCTCATTTCGGTAGACGATACAATCATCCAATCAATTTGCTAAAATAAAACACCCTAGACTCCATATTGATTTGTGACATCCAATTCTTTGGCCAGCCCTGTTGGCTCTACCTCCAAAGTATATCTCCCATCTGTCTACTTCCCCTTACCTCCACTGCTTCCTCCCCAATGTGAATCCTCATTGGCTTTCCTGTCCTAATTACTGCAATATAATGTCCTTCTTGCTTCTTCTGTTGTCTCCCAGCTCCACTGTTTGATCCGGTCACCACAAGGCAATCCAAGCATTTATGTCAACCTCTGGCTTACCACCCTCCAGTGACTTCTACTTTTGTCCCCCATGACCCTTTCCACTAATCCATGTGGCCAGTATATTCTTCTACAAACATAAATAGGCCAAGTCATTCCACTTCTCAAAATCCCTCAATAGCTTCCTATTACACTTGAACTCAGATTCTTTGGCCTGCATTTCCTACATATCCTTATCTTGCCTACCTCTCAGAAGTAAATTTCCAATTTATCTTCATTTTGCTCACTATACTCCAGCTGCACTAGCTTTCCTTTAGTTCCTTGAACATGTCAAGCCATGCTCCATCCACCTCAGGGCCTTTGCACTTGTTTCCCATCCCTTATTCTATACCCAAGATCTTCGCTGTTAACTCTTTCCTATCATCCAGGAATCAACCCAGAGATCACCTCCTAAACTAGCTCCCCAGCTCCAACACATTATTACTTATGAAATTATCTTATATTGTGTGGCTATTATCTTTTCACCTACTATTTTAACAGCTCTATGAATGAAGAAATTTTTTCTGTCTTATTCACCACTGTATCTGGAGTTTCTGGAACAAAGTATGTCATGGAAACTCTATACAAATTTGTTGAAAGAAATGAATGAATGAATGAATGAATGAATGAAACAAAAAGGAACTTCAGAATCTTATTGTAAGCATCTTACAGGTAATAGCTATTTTTCTGAATGAGAAATGTAAACTTAATAACAGAGCAAGCAGATTTACAAGACTTCACGGTAAATGGTGGCTTTAGTAGGCTGTGTGGGACCACTGAAAATTCTAGAGAAGAACTGCCTCATGTGGAGACAAAGCCAACAGTGTGAGTTAGCAAAGACTGTATAAAGGCTCCTTTAATCCCCAGATAATATTCCTCCCTGCCTCCCCTGGCCTAATAACCCTGCTTTAAAGTAGTGACTATGGGTGAAACGTGTGCCCAGTGGTCCCTTGAGTACAAAGGCCATGTCTCCTACCTCCTGATAACTTCCCAGATTGTAATGCAGTTCCATTTTTCCATCACTTCACAGTCCCTAATTCCTGACAGTATTACTTCAACTGCCCATTGTGCTCCTGAAATTGATCTCTCCCTATTTGTACCCTAATTCTCAGCTCCAATTCTCAGTCTTCATTCTCTTCGGCTTTGGCCCTATCATCATTCCCTACTGCTGACCACTTCATTCTTGTGGAAACTCTTTGCTCTTACGACTCTCATGGCATTGAACTTCTGGTTATCTTTCTATTGCTATAGATTCCTTGCTCCTACGTACTGAATCTGTGTCCTTGACATTCTTCAAGGGTTACATTTAAGTGCTCTGCTTTACTCTATTCTGTGTTATATGCATGCCAATTATAGTGTGAAGTCATCTGTTTAGATTACCTCACAACGAATCCAAATCTTCAAACTGAGCTCATCTTTTCTCCAGAACCAGCTTCCCTTCCAGATTTTCCTATTTCCAACGTTCTATTTATTCATTCAGCTAAAATAATAATAAGATAAAAAAAATTAAAAAGTTTAAAGCATCCTGGATTGTTCCCTCTCCTCCTAACTTCTCCCACCAGAAACATTCCATTTTAATTTTATTGTATTGTTTATTTAAGTCCCTTCCTGTTAGTATTATAATCAATTAATCCTCCCAACTCCATTCTTTTATCTGTTCCAATGAATCCAGTCAAGTTAACCTTGAAACATGCTTTGCCCGCACAACTGCATTGCTCAAAAATTATCTTTGACCGCCCTGGCTTAAGTGACTGCCCCCCCCCTCCCCATAGCATTTGCTGTTTTTGTCACTCATTAAATGCATTCCTTTATCACATTCTCTCTCATGCTATCCTTCCGTGTTGCCCGTGTATTCCCAACTAGCCAGAGAGACTCAGAAAGAAATAGATGTAATAATTATAGCTAACATGTATTGAGTGCTAATAAGGTTTCATGCACCCTACCAAGTGCCCTATATTTATTTTCTTGTTTAATTAATAATAGCACCTACAGTCCAGCGAAGTGGTGCTCCTTTATCCCCATGGCACGGAGGAAATGAGGATTTAGGTCACACAGCTACTCACTGAGGGAGCCGGATGGGGGACGTGTGCTGCCTAACTTCAAGGCCGGGGCTGCCCCCTACGCTGCTTACGTGTCTCGTGCAGCACCCATTTGTATAGGACGCCTACTAAATGTGAATGATGGTAGCACTCAGCACCCCCGTAGAAGGCTGGGGGCGCTCAGGAAGTGCTGGCGGTGCCCTTAGAACACAGCAAAGCGCACCAAGAGGTAGGATTGTGTCTGCCTCATTCGTTCTCAAGTGGAGCGCATGTCCCCCGTCAACCGAGGAACTGCTGTGATTTACAAGGCACTGGTTTCTGATGAAGAGTTCCCTGCCTCCGGGACGCAGTAATAGGAGCACCTGTTCCGGAGCCCCAGAGGGGACAACTGGAGCTTTCTGTGCGAGGGGGATTGTTCGGGGAGCGAGACGTCAGGGCAGTGCAGCGCCGCGGTGTCACCGGGCCAAGGAGCAGACCAGCTGAAGCCGCGAGGCCAAGAAACATTCTGTCCGGGCGTGCATGTCCGGGTGTGCATGCTAAGATTCCCAGAAAGAGAAAGCGACGTTGGAGGAGAAGCTGAGGCAAGATTCTCCAGGCTTGTACAAGGCATTTAGCTTTTAGTTGTTATAAAAATGAAAATAATGGTGAAAGCAGGGAGAAATCCGCAGCTGCTCCGGGCTATTCATACCATAAGAGATCCCACCAGGCCCTCTTTATTGTTGCAGTTTTGGCAAATTATTTTCTTATCACACACAACCTCCTCACTTCTGTTCCTGGATAAGCACTTAGGCTCATAAAGCTGTGGGTCAGCCACAGTTGAGCATCCAGCTCGCGGAACAGCCGGCCGTGGGGAGCTCGAGAGCCCGCCCCTCCGAAAAGCAGCCACTGGAGTCCATAAAAAGCTGGCCCGGCCGGTCCATCGGTGGCCCCGGGTCCAGGGCTCTGGCCCGCATCACCCGCCCCCCCACCCCACCCCCGGGCCGGGCTTCACCCGCGGGGATGGCCACGCCGCGCCGGTGGAGCTGGGGAGCCCCTTCCTGGGTGCGAGCGCGCACCGGCAGGTGCTCCAGCCGGCGCCCCGCTGCACCGGGGCTGGCCCGCCGCGGACAGAAGGGGCCGGCTGCCCACCACACATGTGCGCTGGACAAATGCGCTGGCATCTCCGGCGTGGGCAGAGAGCATGCCGCTCCCATTATCCCGGCCCATTAGGGAAGCAATTGGAAAAAAAACATTTAGCAATTTGGACAGGAGTGAGGCTGCCGAATGGCTCGTTTCTCTGTGACAGCCTGCCACGTACAGATGAAAGGGAAGGCTTATAACAAATTTTCATTACCCCCAAATAAAAAAGCAACAGCAGGCAAAGCAAGGGCTTTGAGGCTGAGAGGTGGGGCCAGAAATCCACCCAGAAGACCACAAAGGAGCCTCAGCAAAACAAATCAATCACTCTCTCCAGTCACTTCCACTTGCAGAGTGCGGTTCATGCAAATGGCAATCAGGCCTGTCAGCCTGTCAGGCTTTGGCCTTCAGCTCCTTGCCTCACACTATTCATTAAGTGCACCAAAATACAGCCTGCAGGGCTCTCCTCTTGCTCAATGCCCTTGCTCACCTTTCCTCAACAACCTAAGCCCCACAGGAAAACCCACCCCCAAGCTCGGGGGCAGGGACGCAGGCAGGATTTGGTGAAGGGAAGCGACAGGGAATTTGCAAACAGCACCAGGGTCTTTGCATTTTGCTTTGCTTCCAGCTTTAGTTAGCACCGGGTGGAAATCAGACCTCAGATTCAGAAGGGCAAAGGGTCCTGTGGGGGCTCCCGGATGCTCGGGGCTGCCGTTCTCACCCCCAATCCAGGTTCTGCTGAGAGAGTCCAGGACACCCACTAGGCACAGACCCCAAATGAAACCCCAGCCTCTGAATATCCCACACGAGTCCCACGGCCCACTCCTGCTCTAATGAGCCTGGCTGCCCGCAGAGCTGTGTAATGCATTGCGCCTTTGACCTTATTAGAAGACAACTACACAAATACCGCCTTTTCCTGGCCTGGGTGTCTGTCCGCAGGTATCCCCAGCACGTTTACCATGGCAGATAAAAATGAATTGTGGCAGGGGGGTGCAGACTGGATGGTGAAGAAGATCACGGCTGGAATAGAGAGGTTTCCCATTCCATGGTTTCTCAAAATCCCAGTCTTTCATTATCAACTGCTTCAAAAACACATGTTATTAAACATCTGGGTTTTAGTGACATCCAAGACGGCACAGAGAATGGAATACATGGGATTTGATGTGTGTGTGTGAAGGGGTGTCTAAGGATTGTTCCCCATTGGGACCTGAGTGTTGACAGCTAAAGGGCAGAGTTTGGTCACAGCCCCCAGAATATCAAGACAAGGCCCTAGTGTTACCTTTTCTATTTGTAGATTAAACTAGTTTGCAAAGAAATAACATATAAAACGTATAAAGATGTTTCAGTCTCCCTAATAGGACATATGTTAAATGTCAAGGATTTGTGATGTTTGTGGTACATACACACAGGTGACTACAGAGCTCAGATGGGGAGGATCCCTTAATGGCCTAGAGGTCTGAAAAGGATCCACTCAGGGCAAGAAAAAGGTTTGTTGAGTGCCTTCAGTGTGCCAAGTCCCTCAGACAAGGTGTGTTTTTGAATGGTAAACTGAGGTCCAAGAAGTTGTCCTACCTTGCCCAAGGCCCTACAGCCAGAGAGGGGCAGAGCCAGTGGTACAGAGTTTGGGGAGGATAGAGAGTTGGCGGGAGCCATCCACAGAGCCAAGGCACAGAGACAGAAAATCTAATTCTGCCCCCGAGTGCCTCCTCTGTCCAGAGCACTGGCCCAGACACCAGGAGAAACAAAGATGCAGAAGAAATGAGATTCTCTTTAAGGAGCTTGAGACCAAGATGTGATCAGAGGCACCACTACCATAAAACACCGTGATGAATGACAGAAGGTATCAGAGAACGAAGAGATAAATAGATGGGGAAAACATGTTTGAGATGCAGGGGTAGCCTGGTTTGACTGAGGTACTGACCAGAAATTTTTCTCTACATACCCAAGGATCCCAAGCTAGTATTAAGGGAACTGAACACTGAGCTTTTCAATTTCCCCTAGTTTTCCCAGTCCAATAGACTACAGGCACTGGTCATGGGGGAAAGGGAAGGGGAAGTCGGTTTAAGGTTAAGAATTCTTGAAACAACCTAAGTGTCCATCTGTGAATGAAAATGTGGCACATAGATACAATGAAACATTATTTGGCCATAGGAAAGAATGAAATCTTGCCATTTGTTACAACATGGATGGACCTAGTGGGCATTATGCTAAGTGACATAAGTCAGGGAGGAGCACCGGGATGGCTCAGTCAGCTGAGCATCCGACTCTTGGTTTCAGCTCAGGTCATGTTCCCGTGGCTTCGTGGGTTCAAGCCCTGCGTCGGGCTCTGTGCTGGCAGTGAAGAACCTGCTTCGGATTCTCTCTCCCTCCCTCTCTCTCTGCCCTTCCCCCACTTGTGTTGTCTCTCTCTCTCTCAAAAATAAATGAACAAAACTTTAAGAGAAAAGAAATAAGTCAGAGAAAAGGCAAATACCGTATGCTTCCACTTATATGTGGAATCTAAAACAAAACAAAACAAAACAAAACAAAACAAAACAAAAAACGAAAAAAATTAAACTGAACTCATAGAGACAGAGAGCAGATTGGTGGTTGCCAGAAGTGAGGGCTGGGTACAAAAGGGTGAAAGTGGTCAAGCAGTACAAACTTCCAGTTATAAAGTCCTGGGGATGTAATGCACAGCATAGCATCTGTAGTCAATAATACTGTACTATGTATTTGAGAGTTGCAGAGAGAGTAAATCTTAAAAGTTCTCATCATAAGAAAAAAATTGTAATTAGGTGTGGTCGATGGGTGTCAACTAGACTTACTGGGGTGATCCTTTCATAATATATACAGATACTGAGTCTTTATGTTGCACACCTGAAACTCAAGAATGTTATATGTCAATTATATCTCAGTTTAAAATAAATAAATAAATAAATAAATAAATAAATAAATAAATAAATAAATAAAACGGTATCCGGGTGGCCCAGTGGGTTAGCATTCAACTCTTGGTTTCCCCTCAGGTCGTGATCTCACGGTTTCCTGGGTTCGAGCCCCATGTTGGGCTCTGCACTTAGAGTACAGAGCCTGCTTGGGATTATCGTCTTTCTCTGTTGCTCCCCAACTCACTCTGTCTCTGTCTCTCTCAAAATAAATAAATAAATAAACTTAAATAAATAAATAAAAATGGAGGGATTTTTTTTTTTCCAGGAGTGTGCTACATCATCGTTAAGGAGATACAGGCCAAGAGTGTTCCCTGCCTAAAACTATGTATAAAAGACCAATACCTCAATATTCATTGTCTCCAATGGGGTGCCTGGGTGGCTCAGTCAGTTAAGCGTCCTACTCCTAATTTCGGCTTAGGTCATGATCACACAGTTTGAGAGGTCGAGACCTGAGTCGGGCTCTGCCATGACAGCACAGAGGCTGCTTGGGATTCTCTCTCTCTCACTCTCTCTCTCTGCCCCTCCCCCACTCACACATGCAGTCTTTCTCTCTGTGTGTCTCTCTCTCTCTCAAAATAAATTAACTTAAAAAAAGATTTTTAAAAAATATTCAATGTCTTCAAGAAGTTTGTCAATAATTATAAGGTGTGGGTGGTATTCTTTTGCAAAGCACCTGATATATATTCTCTCATTAACTTTTCTTTACTACCTGAACCAGGTGGGCAATGTTATCCCCATTCCAGGTCAGGGTGACAGTACAACTTACCCATCCCCACATAGTTGAGAAAGGGTAAAACTTGACCCCAGGGTGCTTTTTTTTTTAATTAAAATAATTACTCTGTTTTTTGAGTGTTGAGACTCACCAAACATTGCACACCCATTTTCTCTTATCTGTACAGTTATGTACACAGTAGGTTATCACCCTTGATTTACAGTTGAGGGATGGAAGCTCCGAGAGGGAACATGAGTCACCCATTGGAGCAGCAGTGGGGGTGGGGGGCTAGGATATGGGAGGATGTGGGTGTGCTCCCCAGAATGAAGTCCTTGACCAGCTAGAAAGCTGACTACAGCATCGTGCTGGACTAGGAACCATGGAGCCAAAGTCTAGGTCGTGCCCATTCCGCCTTTCAAGCAAATCCTTTTCAATCCAGAGCCTTTGTTTCCTCCTCTGTTAAATAAACGTACAAACCTGGGGTTTCGGCTTCTAAGTCCAGGGCTCTCTTTCCCATTGCATCTCAGTGTCCACCTAGAAATCTGTTTCTACAACCAAAATGTTTGCAAGCGTTCTCCTTCACTTCATCATCATGTAGCTCTCTGTTAAACAGAGCTCCAGTTTCAAAAGAAACAAGAAGGGGCAGGAGTATCTCTTGGATTGTTAGGACAAAAAGAAATTCTACATCAAGTCATTCAGGGGAAAAAATTCTGAATTTTTCAAGAAACCACTTCGTCTTTCCGCTTCCCGTTGTGAGGAGACTTCATGCTTAAAAGGAGGTCCCGTGGCTAGGACGGACCAGTGTCTCATGCTGGAGGCCTCGATGGCCAACTAGGTGCAGTGGCCACTGGAACACTATGACTCAACACTTGTTTTTATTCCAATTGTGAGAAGCATTTTACTATGACATCTCTTGATAAGGGCTGTACTGAGAACATCCCCGTTCTGCCAGACTTAGACTAGGGAGTGGCTTGAAAAATATAACTGTATAAATAAACGGATTTCTGGTCAGAAGAGAAGTCTTTCTTTCATAAGATTACCCTGATTTAAAATTCACGAACCAATGTTTCTCAAAGTATGATCTCTACATCATTATGCCAAGCGTCGCATGGGGTACTAGTTTAAAATGCAGATCTCTTAGTCCCCCCCCCCCCCGCAGTCCTATTGAATCAGAATGCCTCAGGTGGAGCCTCAGAATCTGCATTCTGCATTTTAACAGGCTCCCCAGGTGACGGGTATGCACTCTGAAGTTTGTGAACCTCCATTATAAACAAAACAAACCACTCCCATATCTATGGTGCCCCCTCGAAACAAGGACTTTGGCCAGCTAAAATAATAAAATAAAGTTTGTATTTATCCCAGGACGCAGAATTGCTCCCCAAGGAAAGCAGTTGGCAGATATTCCTGCTGACGGGTGCCGGCCATGGCTACAGCAGTTATTTCCAGGCGATGGACAATCCTTCCAGCCCAAATGAAACTTAAGCTTAAAATAACAATGATAGTTTTGTGCAATAGCAATGAACCTTTTAATTTATCATGCTCCAAAATCATATGGACTGCCTAACACCATCAGGTCCAATAGTGCCATCCAGAAGCAAGCTGGGCTTTGATCTGACCTCGTATGTCATGTGTGGGAGAGTCAGAATAATATCACGGGGCTGGCTTCCATTTTGCTTTTTCTGAACACTTTCTGACTCACTTCACTTCTAAGCATAGATAGTATATATACTGCTAACCCCATCCTTTCCTATTCAGTTGTTTTAGATCCTTCTCCTTCAAGTGCTTTTCCAAATTCAGTCCTGGTGAGCATGCCAGGGTTTTAGAGAACACACGGCCCTTCAGAGCCTAAAGCAACTCAGAAAAACAATAATTCATGTCTCCAGATTCCAGAGGAAAAAAAAAATCCCAGCAAGGTAAACATATTTGTAAATAAATATAAAGAACATATCAGCATGTATCGGTTTGATTCAGAACAAAGCATGATTACATATTCACTGTAGACACTGGTGGATTCTGGCTTCTTCTTAGTTAGGGGCTGAGGTCAAGGACACCTGGGAGTCCCTTTTCCCTCAGCTCACCCTTCTGCTTTCTGTCTGACCCACAAAGGGCCAGAAGCACACTTTCTCTGCATAGAAGGAAAACCTACTGGGGCATTTCTTCTTTACAACCAAATGCAAAGCTGCCTGCTGTGTAAATAGATGGAACTAAGAGACTAAGTGACACCATTCTCAATGCAAAAGACGTTAACCCTAAGTTTTCACAGCAATGCTCTGGAATTCTCAAAGGCTAAAAGAAACTCACAAAGCCCTCTGCAAAAGTAGAGCAACCTTGTTCTACCAGTGAGCTCAGATTCTGTACACTTTAGTTCAATCACTGACTGGAGAGGGCGTGTAGCAGCAGCAGGAAAGCAAGGATCCAGGTGGAAGGCGAAATGGTATTGGGTCAAGTGGATTTGACTTATCAAGAGATATTGGTCCAATATGGTTGTGGATTTCCTGATTTGAATGGTACTCTTTATCTACTGTTAATAGCAAGAGACTCCCTTTTAAAGGTAATTGCTACATTTCTCACTTGTTCATGGGGCTTGCACAGTTTGATATTTCTGACTCTCTCATTTTTCATACAAATGGAAATCCCAGCAGTGTGCGCTCAGAGGTGTCTCATATCAGCCCTTCTTGTTTCTCCCCCTGTTTCTTCGATGGCCATTTGCTCCCTTTGTGGTACTCGCTGTCACACAAATGGTCCCAATTACCTAGAAAAGAGCAGGCTGTAACCTGTCGTCTTCCAGGTTTTCTGACCATATTGCCCCTACCACATCGTTTTCTCTTTCTGCTGAAAAACTTCCTGCCAAATTTCAAGGGGACAGGTAAAGTAAGGGGTTCTGTCCTTCTGGCAGAGGCAGGTGCATGCTAGCAAAGCATGAGGAAGAAAGAGGACAGGTACTGTGGTGTATTCTTGCAAGTGGCTGTGAGAGTAAATCTTTAATGTTCACACCATACCGCCACCACCACCAAAATGGCAGTGATGTGAAGGATGTATTAACCAGCCCTACTGTGGTAAATATGTTGCAATATATACATGTATCAAATCATCACATCATCTATCTTAAGCTTATACAATGTTATATGTCAATCATATTTCAATAAAGCTGGGAAAATATAAAGAGGGGTAAGGTAATTCACTTCCACCCCCATTCTGCACTCCAGTGAAGCTGCCCAAGGTGCATTTACACGGGCTCTCTTCTAACAGCCTGCTCATCCCATAGACTAGGAAGGAATGGGTTCAGTGTAAATAAATGATAATGAGTCCGTTGAAGCATTATATAAAATTGTCCCCTAGTGGCAGGAAAGAGTTAATGTACCTCCCAAAGTGCCTAACTTACAATCGGGGTGGGACTTCACTCTGGGAAAACTGGGCTCCTCAAACCTAAACTTTGAAGAAAGACGTCAACAAGATGGGAAGTCAGAAAAAGGAGGGTAATTATTTTTTTAATCATGCATGAGTACTTCGCTCTGGTAGGTACTACCTCAGTCATTTCTAGTAGGCCAGAGGATGAAAAAGGCAGCGGATGAAAGAAGAGGGACCCAAAGAAAAGAAAAAAGACACAGAGGAAGAGACATGAAAAGAAGAAAGAGCAAGTGACACGTATAGTATTTTTTTATTTGTCCTGACTGTATGTGAAATGTCTGAGTTGCAAAAATTGAATCCCCCACGTCCCAAAGCCCCTCCAGGTGGTTGAAAACAGTCACCATCTGCCTCCCAGAGGAAGTTAATCCTTGGCTTTTATCAACTACAGTAAACTCTACTTAGTGTTACTAGTTACAGGTATCGGAATTCTCTCCCTGGAATTATATTTTAAGGATCTGCGTATCTCTATCTTTGGCAAAGACACAAGAAAAAACCATCTTAAAAAAATAAACTTATAGTGTGCTTTGACTTCGTTGTTTTATCTCCTAAATTTGACTGCCTGGATCCACATAAGACTGCTAAAAACTTGAAGCTCTTTGAGGGCAATGGATTTTAACAGTAGTAGTAATTGGTGGTGGTGGTGGCCCTTCCCTCAGAACTCTATTAGAGTATCTGCTTTGTAATAGATATGACACGTTACAACATGATGAGCCAAAAAATAAATAAATGTTGCTTAATACTAAAACAATAGGTAAACATTCATATTCTTTTATTTATCCTTTCATGTGTATTTAAACTATCGTTAACTATTTTAAAATTTTAGCATAGACAGATACATACAAAAAAAAAAGATAACTCTCACATACCTCCACCTGCCAGACAACTATTATTAACATTTTTGGATCTATACATTCATTATTGCATATATATTCGTTATTACGCATATATATAATTAACTGTGTTAAAATGAATCATTGCATACTGTTTTGCCACATGCTTGTTTTTTTTTATAACTTTCTTTTATATAACTTTCTTTTTATAACTTTCTTTTATATAACTATATTGTTATATAGTTTTCTATGGATCTATTTTCATTTCATTAATTATTATGTAAAATCCTAAAAATTATCTTTAATGAATACATATATTTCATTCTGTGGGTACATCAAATATTATTTACCCAATTTGTCTAATTCATGATCAGATACCTATATTTGTTCCAATTATGTGTATTTGAAACAATGTTAAGGTCAACATTTTCAGAGATAAATCTGTGTGTACATTCATGATTATTTTCTAATTCTCCTAAATGGAAGTAGGAGATCAAAGGATTCAGCCTTTTAAAGTTGACTCTTCTATATTGCCAACTTAATATCCTGAAAGCTTCTATCAATTTCCTCTTCTTCCAGCAGTGGGCATACATATATTTTCAAAGTAAAGAATCAAATAACAGATCCCAACCAAAAAAGGTAATGTTATGTTTCTGACCCCAATACAAATTTGTGGCAGGCAGTAACAATCTCAGCAATATGATCAGAAAGATTTTTTGTTACGTTGAAATGATGATGAAGAGTATCATGTTTATTAACCAAAGATTTCTCTATAAATACAAATTTGGTATCCGAGGATTGCTATAATCACAAACAATAAACCTAAGAAAGAAGATTACATTACTATATGATCGACTTTATGGGCACAGAATAGAGAGGTGTATGAGACCTCTCTTATGTACAATAAAATAGTGACCTAAGGAGTGGACCCGGGGCAGAAAATTAAACTCAACGTTTCACTCGCTCATTCACTGGTGTTTTTCTTTCAACATTTATTGACTACCCCTGTTTTCACTTCTTGCTAGGTGCCATGGAAGCTCAAAACTAAGAAAAGCTTTTAAATCTAGTTCTTATAATAGATGATATACTTCCCAGAAATTTCTTCAAAAATCCAGAGGCTTCTCAAATGTCCATCCATGGATGAATGGATAAAGAAGATGTGGTATATACATGCAGTGGAGTATTACTTGGCAATCAAAAAGAATGAAATCTTGCCATTTGCAATTACGTGGATGGAACTGGAGGGTATGATGCTAAGCGAAATTAGTTAGTCAGAGAAAGAAAAACATCATATGACTTTACTCATATGAGGACTTTCAGATACAAAACAGATGAACATAAGGGAAGGGAAACAAAAACAATATAAAAACAGGTAAGAGGACAAAACATAAGAGACTCTTAAATATGGAGAACAAACAGAGGGTTACTGGAGGGGTTGTGGGAAGCGGGATGGGCTAAATGGGTAAGGGGCATTAAGGAATCTATCCCTGAAATCATTGTTGCATATATGCTAACTAATTTGGATGTAAATTAAAAAAAAATTTTAATTAAAAATACAAAAAAAATCCAGAGGCTTCTAATAGTTGTCCAAAGTGGTAACTGATCATCTTACAAAACCAAATTAGCAAAGCACATAATTCATTAATTAATCAACTGATTTATTGAGCAGCTCATATACACAAGGCACATCAAATAATGTGAGATGATTTCTGCTCTTGGTAGCTTCAAATCTAATGCAAAAGATGACAACAAACACATATATGAGTTTAAATGGCATAGAAAGAAAGGGCTGCTGAGAGAGACTCATCTGAGTGAAAGATCTAGTTTTGCTCTGCACTGCGGTGGCCAGAAGTAGAAGTTGGGCTGTGCCTTAACAAATGAAGGAGTGCGGATGAATGAAGGGGGACGTGTCCATGGGCAATCAGCCTGAACAAAGCCTCAGAAGCTGGTGTGCAAGGCACAGCAGGAGGAAGAGTGATGAGAAACCCAGCACAACCTTGCTGGAGTGGAGAGTTCAGTGTGAAGAAAAGAAGGAAGTTCTAGACAAGTGGCTAAGCCAGATTGTTGCACATGATGAAAGCAGGTCTAAGGATGTGGGACTCCATCCTAAGACACTGGGTAATGAGAGACAACTTCAGAGGAACATGGTGCAGGTAAGGAGAAGATTCTAGGAAGATCCGTGTCTACGAAGAGCAAGTTGAGATAGAGATATGAAAGGAAGAGAGACCAACATCAAGAGGCCAATATGGAGAGGTGCCTGGCTGGCTCAGTCAGTAGAGCATATGACTCTTGACCTCAGGGTCATGAATGGATGAATGAGTGAATGAATGGATGAATAAAGACATAAATAAATAAGAGGCCAGTTTGCAGTAGTAACCTAGGTGTGAGGTAATTAGGTGCTAGGGACCAGGCACATACACTGAGAAGGGGAAGAGGAGGGATTCCAAACATGAGAACAGCTGAGTTTTAGGGATTTGTGGAGGCTTTTGACATTCAATCACCCTTTCTTCATATAGCCAATTAAAAAACAAAGGGATAGCAACACATTGCCTCTCTGGTGCAGCCGTAGTGTTTCTTCTCTGTCCCCTGACTTGGAGACACTACTTACATTAGACAACAAATGTGGATTTTAGTAACCCTTGTTGGGAATATTTTTTAACGTAATTATTAAAAGCCTTAAATATTACTAAGAGGCAATTCTTCTCCTTTATGAATGCGTGCATTACATATAAATATATACACCGTTGCACATTTTGCTATTATGATTCACATATTGCACATCTAACTTTGGAGGAAGTAAAGCTGTGATTAAGTATCCTGTGCTTGAGAACATGGGGATAATTTGCAGAAAATATTTCAAAACTTCTATAAATGGCCCAGACCCATTTAAACTTTTAAGAAAGACTACATCTTGGTGAAAAGCATGAAGTGTGTACTGCCTTTTTTTTTTTTTTAATGAGAATTTAAGAATGTTTATTAAAAAAGAAATAAATTTTCCATTTCAGCTCATTTGGCTTCCTCTGCTATTAAGTCCTACGTATACCCAGGAGTTACACTGATGTACTTACATATTGTTTCTGCGTTGAGATCGCCTAATGAGGCAATTAGTAGAGCTCCTCAGACAGCTGGACCAAACACTTTTCGGCAGAAAGGAAAGGTCCACTCAAGCAACGGTGCAAAGTGCCTACACTCACTGCCCACTTCTATTTGACAGTGTGGCTTAGACAAGGTGAGTGGTGGATTTTGGAAGGGAGACAAAACCATGCACTTTGCCCACACAGATAAAACAGGAGCTTGAGGCCAGTGTGTGTACAAACCATGTAAAAAGCCTAACGTTGAAGAACAGAACTTTCTCCTTCCTTCTTTCTGAATTACCAGTTTTGGGTCTTTGCTCTAATCCAAAGCTTTCCAAACTGTAGGCTTTATAAAAACACCTCTTGTTCCTTATTTACTTTCTTTAAATATAGACCATTGACTTCCTTTAAATTGATTAAAACCTTTTACTAAAATTTATTTTAAAGGAAACTATAACAAAAAACTACCATAAGTGGAACATTTGAATAGAAGATAACTATAAGAAGAAATGCCATGACAATAAAGTGCTGTTATTATATATGATGTTATTAAGTGCTGTTGCGATGCTATTTTCTGTCAAAGCTTGAAGCCTGAGACATTTTCCTTTTGTTGCAGGGGAGATTGGCAAAGGCAACAGAGGTGTTAAAGTCATGCCAGCCCCAGACAAGAGACTTTTTCCTGGAATTACTTTATCCATCGTTAAGGATTGAAGATTGAAAGAGATTTGAAAATAAAATTGTTTTCATTTTTCCACCCAACGTGATGATTTATTTAACAAACACATACATAGTACTCACCAGGTGCCAGGTTTGTTCTAAGTAATTTAGAACCGTTCACGCATCTAGCGTTCATAATGAGCTTGCAAGGCAATGCTATTGTTATTCCCATTTTACAGATGAGGAAAATGAGGCACAAAGGGGCTAAGTAATTTGTTCAAGGCCATACGGCTAAAGAGTGGCAGATCCAGGATTCTAAATCATGCATTTTCACTGGAGTGGACTCAACACCCCTCCATGCCGTGTGAGAGTGGGCCTCAATGTTCTGGAAAGCCATGTTCATACACTATCTAAATCATAGCACCTGCCACCTGAACTCTCAGCACACATGGCAGAGTATGTCCCACACTGGGAGGAGTACCATGCTACCAGCTGTCCTGAAAGTTCACCTCCCTGTTGAATCTTGCCTTATAGCCCAGCCTTCAGCAATGGCTATGTCCCCTGACCTTCTAGACCACTTTTTGTCTATTCTGGACTGTTAGCACTGACAAATTTGAATGGTTACCTGAAGTTTTAATATTAACAAATTAATATTAAATGGTGTAAGTAAATTACATTAGTTTAATATTTGCATATATATGTTAATATTTAATATATTATATATCAGTATATTCATTAATAATATATCAGTGAATAATATTAACCTATCTTTTTCCCATGGTAGATTTTAAGTCCCTTTAAAGGAAAGAAATATTTCATATCTCTTTGAATCAATCATTAAACCTAACAAGTGCTTTATAAATGATTTAATGATAACCATTGTATTCATATAGAGACCAATGTTTCTAGAGAAGTAATTAGATATAAGAAAAAGAAGCACAAAGTATAAAATTTCACACACAAAAAAAATAGAGCTTCCCCAGAGAATGAAAGTAAAGACAGAAGGCCATGCAGTCCATGCAATGAAATTTTGTCTCTTAAATATTTTGAATCTGATTTGGTAACAAGATAAATTAATAAACTAGCTGTTATTTTTTTAAGTTTATTTAGTTATTTTGAGAGAGAGAGAGAGAGAGAGAGAGAGAGCGCACCAGCAAGGGAGGGACAGAAAAAGAATCCCAAGCAGACTCTGCACTGTTAGCACAGAGTCCCATACGGGGCTTGAACTCACAAACCGTGAGATCATGACCTGAGCCACAATCAAGAGTCGGACACGTTTTTAACTGACCTAGCCACCCAAGCGCCTCTAAACTAGCTGTTATTTAGAGCTAACTACATTGGCAAATACCATTACGTGATTTTATAAAGGAGAAAACTGAGCAACAGAAAGAGTAATTGCCTCAGATCGTAAAATCCCTATTTAAGCCAGGGCTTCCTGTATCTAAGGACTGCATTTCCTAAGTGTGCACCTGCACAAGTGGGGAGGGGTCAGATTGAACTTACCTATGAGAATAATCTAAGTTTGACATCATATGCATTTTTTTATTATAAAAAACAAACAAATACGTACTTAGCCTCAACAAACTTTGAGGTGCATGTACAGTATAATTAACTATAAGCACAATGCTGTACAGTAGATCTCCAGAACTTTCCCATCTTGCATGACTGAAACTTTGTGCCAATTGAACAACTCCCCATTTCCCCCTCGGTGCACCCCTGACAACAACCGCTCTTTCTAAGTCTATCAATTTGACTGCTTTAAATACCTTATATAAATGGAGTCATGTAATTCTTTCGGGTTAAATACCCAGAAGTGGGATTGCTGGATCATATGGTAGTTCTATTTTTAATTTTTTGAGGAATTTTCATACTGTTTTCCATAGGGTGGCCCCATTTTATATTCTCATCAGCTGTGCACAAGCGTTCTGATTTCTCCACATCCTCACCATGCTTGTTATTTTCTGTTTTTGTTTTTGTTTTTTTATATGGGCCATCCTAACAGACGGGGAGTGATATCTCACTGTAGTGTCAAATTGCATTTCCATGATGATGAGTGATATTGAACATCTTTTCATATCCCTGTTTTGCCCATCTGTATGTCTTTTTTGGGAAAATGTCCATTTTTTATAACACATTATTTGGGTTTTTTTCTATTGAGTTGTTACATATTTTTTGAGTTTCTTATATATTTTGGATATTAACCCCTTAGCAGATACATGGATTGCAAATATTTTCTCCAATTTCATAGGTTGCCTTTTCACTCATGATTGTTTCTTTTGCCGTGCAGAAACTTTTTGGTTCAATGTATTCCCACTTGTGCATTTTGCTTTTATTGCATGTGCTTTTGGTATCATAGCCAAAAAATGATGTCAAGAGCAATACACTGAAGATTTTCTCCTACATTTTCTTCTAGGAGTTTTATAGTTTCAGGTCTTACATTTAAGTCTTTCATCCACTTTGAGTTGATTTTTTGTGTATGGCATAAAATAAGGGTCCAATTTCATTCTTTTGCATTTGAATATACAGTTTTCCCAACACCATTTGTTGAAGAGACTATCCTTTCCTCATTGTATAGCCCTGGCACCCTTGTTGAACGTCATTTGACTATACAGGCATGGATTTGTTTCTGAACTCTCTATCTATTGTGTTCTATTGGTCTTCGTCTGTTGGTATGCCAGTACGCCATTTTGATTACTGTAGCTTTGTAATATATTCAGAAATCAGGAAGTATGAGGCCACCAGATTTGTCCTTCTTTCTCAAGATTGTTCTGAGATTGTTCTGTTATTAGGGGTCCTTTTGTTTCATATGAATTTTAGGATTGTTTTTGTTATTTCCATAAAAAATACACTGAAATTATGATAAAGATTGCACTGCATGTATATATTGCCTCAGGTAAGTAGTATAGATATCTTAATATTATTAACTCTTGAACATGCCACGCCTTTCCATTTATTTGCATCTTTTCTAGTTTTTTTCATCAATATTTTATAGTTTCATTGTACATTTGTACAATCTTTTGCTTCCTTGGTTAAGTTTATTCCTATGTATTTTATTCTTCTTGATGCTGTGGGACTTGTTTTCTTAATTTCTTTTTTGGAGTGTTCACTGTTAGTGTATAGAAACACAACTAATTTTTGTTTGTTGATTTTCTATCCTGCAACATTGTTGAGCTTGATTATTTGTTTTAACAATTCTCTTTATGGAATCTTTAGGGTTTTCTACATATGCAAACAGAGATTATTTTCCTTCTTCCTTTCCAATTTTGATATCTTTTATTGACTATTTGTTCTGACTAGTACTTGCAGTACTAAGTTGAATAGAAGGAGTGAGAATGGACATCCTTGTCTTGTTCTTAATCTTAGAGGAAAAACTTTCAGTTTTTCACCATTGAGTATGAATTTTGTAGAATTCACTGCAAAGCCATCTGGTCATGGACTTTTCTTTGTTGGGAGGTTTTTGATTGCTGATTCAATCTCCCAACTCAAAATGGGTTGGTTCAGTCTTTCTTTTTCCTCATGATTCAGTCTTGGTAGATTGTATTTTTCTAGGAATTTATTCATTTCTTCTAGGTTATCTAACTTGGTGTATAATTGTTCATAGTCTCATGTTCTTTTTTATCTCTGTGGTAAAAGTTGTGTTTTGTTTTTCATTCCTGGTTTTTGTTATTTTAATCTTCTCTCTCTTTTTCTTAGTCAAACTAAAAATTTGACAATTTTATTATCTTTTCAAAATATCAATTCTTGGTTGTGTTGATTTTTTAAATTGTTTTTCTATCCTCCATTTTGTTCCTTTCTGCTCTAACCTTATATTTTCTTCTACTAAATTTAGGCTTAGTTTGTTCTTCTCTTTCTAATGGTGTAATACTAATTTGTTTATTGAAACCCTCCTTCTTTGTCAATGTAGGCATTGATCACTGTAAATTTTCCTCCTGGTACTATTTTCGTTGCATCCCTTAAATTTTGATATATCGTGTTTTCATTTTTGTTTGTCTTGAGTGATTTTCTAATTTCCCTTTTGATTACTTCTTTGACCCATGAGTTGTTCAAGAGTGTGTTGTTTAATGTTCACATATTTGTGAAATATCCAGTTTTTCTTCTGATATTAATTTCTAGTTTTATTCTTTTGTGGTTAGGAATACACTTGGTATGATTTTAATCTTAAATTTGTTGATACTTATTTTGTGACCTAACATGATGTGGTCTAGAGAATGTTCCATATGCACTTGAGCAAAAACATGTATTCTCCTGATGTTGGGTGGGATATTTTGTATATGTCTGTTAGGTGTATTTGCCCCATAATATTTTTCAAATATTCTCATTTTTTACTGATTTTCTATCCAGATGTTCTATCCATTGTTGAAAGTGGGGATATTGAAATCCCCTACTAATTTTTTTTACCATTTATATAATTTATTTTTAAAATTTATATCCAAGTTAGTTAGCATATAGTTTAACAGTGATTTCAGGAGTAGATTTCTTAATGCCCCTTACCCATTTAGCCCATCCCTGCTCCCACAATCCCTCCAGTAACCCTCTGTTTGTTCTCCATATTTAAGAGTCTCTTACGTTATATCCCCCTCCCTGTTTTTATATTATTTTTGCTTCTCTTCCTTTATGTTCATCTGATTTAAATTTCACAGATGAGTGAAGTCATGATATTTGTCTTTCTCTGACTAATTTCGCTTAGCACCATACCCTCTAGTTCCATCCATGTAGTTGCAAATGGCAAGATTTTATTCTTTTTGATGGCTGAGTAATACTCCATTGTATATATATATACCACATCTTCTTTGTTTTTTTTTTTTTTACTTAGATTTACTTTAATTTCTCTCAGTAACTTTGCAGGGTTTTTTTTAATTTAATTTTTAATTTTTTAAATTTACATCCAAGTTAGTTAGCATATAGTGCAACAATGATTTCAGGAGTAGATTCCTTAGTGCTCCTTACCCATTTAGCCCATTCCCCCTCCCACAACCTCTCCAGTAACCCTCTGTTTGTTCTCCATATTTATGAGTCTCTTCTGTTTTGTCTCCCTCCCTATGTTTATATTATTTTTATTTCCCTTCCCTTATGTTCATGTTTTGTCTCTTAAAGTCCTCATATGAGTGAAGTCATATGATTTTTGTCTTTCTCTGACTAATTTCGCTTAGCATCATACCCTCCAGTTCCATCCACGTAGTTGCAAATGGCAAGATTTCATTCTTTTTGATTGCCAAGTAATACCCCATTGTGTGTGTGTGTGTGTGTATATATATATATATATATATATATATATATATATATACCACATCTTCTTTATCCATTCATCTGCCAATGGACATTCGGGCTCTTTCCATACTTTAGCTATTGTCAATAGTGCTGCTATTAACATTGGGGTGCATGTGCCCCTTCAAAACAGCATACCTGTATTCCTTGGATAAATACCTAGTAGTGCAATTGCTGGATCATAGGGCAGTTCTATTTTTAAATTTTTAAAGAACCTCCATACTGTTTTCCAGAATGGCTTCACCAGCTTGCATTCCCACCAGCAGTGCAAAAGAGATCCTCTTTCTCCACATCCTCGCCAACATCTGTTGCTGCCTGAATTGTTAATGTTAGCCATTCTGACAGGTGTGAGGTAGTATCTCATTGTGGTTTTGATTTGTATTTCCCTGATGATGAGTGATATTGAGTATTTTTTCATGTATCAGTTGGCCATCTGGATGTCTTCTTTGGAGTGTCTATTCATGTCTTTTGCCCATTTCTTCACTAGATTATTTGTTGTTTTGAGTGTTGAGTTTGATAAATTCTTTGTAGATTTTGGTTTTAACCCTTTATCTGATATGTCATTTGCAAATATCACATTCCATCTGTTGCCTTTTAGTTTTGCTGATTGTTTCCTTCACTGTGAAGAAGCTTTTTATTTTGATGAGGTCCCAATTGGAAATCCCCTACTATTATTATATTGTTGTCTGTTTCTCCCTTAAATCCTGTCAATGTTTACTTCATATATTTAGGTGTTGTGTTGTGGGTTGCATATATATTTATAATTGTTATATCTTCTCAGTGAATTTACCCATTTATACTTACTTCTATGATCTCCTTCTTTATCTCTTTTGATAATTTTTCACTTAAAGTCTATTTTGTCTGACATAAGTATAACCACCCTTTTCTCTCTTTGGATTACCATTTACATGGAATATTTTCTATCCTTTAATTTCAGCCTATGTGTGTCATTAAATCCAAAGTGAGTCTCTTGTAGACAACATATAGTTGGATTTTATTTTGCTACCATTCAGATATTCTGTCTTTTGATTGGAGAGTCGAGTTTAGTCCGTTTATATTCACAGTAATTGCTATTGCTATTTTGTTACTTGTTTTCTGCCCATCTTAGTTTTTCTGTTCTTCTTTTCCTCTCTTGCCATCTTCCGTTGTGCTTTGTTGAACTTTTTCAGTGACATGCTTTGTTCCCTCGTTTTCTTTTGTATCTCTTTTAGAGGTATTTTCTTTGTAGTTATCATGGGTGTTGCCTGAAATATCTTACAGTTATAAAAATCTATTTGAAAGTAATAACAAAATTGACTTCAAATATATACAAATACTCCACAATTTACTTCCCCTACACATAAACATTTTATGATAATGATGTCACAAATTATTTTTTATTTTGTGTATCTGTTAACATTTTTATACTAAAGTTGTTTTTATACTTCTATCTTTTAATTTCTGTACAAGATTTAGAGTAATGTATGCACCACCATTTGTCTATATATTTACCTTTAGCAGTAAGCTTTATACTTTCATATGCTTCCATGTTACTGTTTAGTATCCTTTCATTTCAACCCAAAGGTCTTCCTTTAGCATTTGTTGTAAGACAGATCTAGTGGTGAAGAACTCCCTCAGCTTTTGCTTATCTGGAGAAACCTTTATTTCTGCTTCATTTTTGAAGAAGATTTTTGCCAGATATAGTTTTCTTGGTTGGTAGGGCTTTTCTTTTTCTTTTAGTGCCTTGAATATATCATCCCAGTCCCCTCTGACCTGAAAGTTTTCTGCTGAGAATCTGTTCGTTGTCTTATTGTGATTCTTTTGTATGTAACACATCACTTTTCACTTGTTGCTTTCAAATGCTCTCTTTGACTTCTGACTATTTCATTATAATGTGTCTTAGTGTGGATTTCTTTGGGTTCATCTTAGTTGTAGCCTACTGGGCTTCTGGAATCTGACTGTCCATTTTTTTCCCCAGATTTTGAAGTTTTCAGCCATTATGTCTTTATATAAGCTTCCCGTTCCTTTTCTCTCTTCTTCTTCTTTTAGGAATCCCACAAGTATATCTTTTTGATGGTGTTCCATAAGCCCTTTAGGCTTTCTTCACTTATTTTCATCTTTTTTCTCTTTGTTCCTCTGACTGAATAATTTCAAAGGATATGTTTTGAGTTCACTGACTTTTCCTTCTGCTGATCAAGTCTGCTGTTGAAAGACTATAGAGAATATAGGGGCACTTGGGTGGCTCAGTTGGTTAAACATCCAAATGTTGATTTTGGCTCAGGTCATGATCTCAGGTTTGTGAGTTTGAGTCCCATGCCAGGCTTTGCACCAACGGCACAGAGCTTGCTTGCGACTCTCTCTCTCTCTCTCTCTCTCTCTCCCCCTCCCCTGCTCATGCATGCTTCTCTCTCAAAAGTGAATAAACATTTAAAAAAAGAGAGAGAGAATTTGTTACTTTAGTTATTGTATTCTTCAGCTTCAAAAGTTCTGTTTGGGTTTTTTGTTTGTTTGGTTTTGGTTTGTGTGGGATTTTTTTTTTTTTTTTTTTTGTCTCTGTTGATATTCTTGTTTTGTTCATGCATTGTTTTCTTTAGTTCAATGAGAATTTTTATGTTTAATTCTTTGTCAGGTAATTTACATACTTTTAGTTCTTTAGAGTCAGTTTCTAGAGATTTATTTTGTTCTTTTTCTTGGGCCATGTTTCCCTGTTCTTTCATGCATCTATAACTTTGTGTTGCCATCTGTGCTTTTGAAAAAACAGCCACTTTTCCCAGTCTCTATGGACTGGCTTCATACAGGGAAAGACCCTCACCAATAATATTGGGTAGAGATTGTGGGGCCTCTGAAACCTCTTTTTGGGTGATGCATCTTCACTAAACCCCTTCCTGTAATTTCTCAATTAAAGAGGCTTGCTGATTTCTTATTCAGGAGCTCATAATCTCTCTCTCCCTCTGGTGTTGATCTGTGGCACTGCAAGCTCTCTGGTTTTACAGAAGTAAATTGCCCCACTGTCCCTTGTTGTCAGTAGCCACCAGGCATCCCAAGTATGCCAACTCCATGTCAGTGCCCTAAGTCAGACAAGACAGATATTGGTCCCTTGGGCATCCCTCTGAAAAGCTGGAACATTGGATACACATTCCGCTCTTTTCTTTCTCCCTGAGGAAGAAGTAACAAGATAGTATGCTCTCTTCAGGCACTGAGCTGTGTTGTCTTGGAGGAGGGCCTAACATTGGTAAAGTGAAATAGATCTTCTTACCTGTTTTGCTGTAGCTATTTTAGCTTTGTACTCACCTTGGGCACTGTAACTTCTTAACTGGATTCTGGAAATCTCATAACTATATTTTGGTTCATACATAGTTTTTAAATTGGTGTTTCTCTGAGGGAACAATGGCTGAGACTTCCCATTCTGAAATCCTACTGATACCACTCTGTGGTTTTGTTTGTTTGTTTGTTTGTTTTTGTGGAGTACTCTGCCTGGAATTATTTAAAAATAAATTGTGTATTGCAATACCAGCAAGGAAGTATTATAAGCTGAGCTGATTCCAAATGAAGAGATTCTGGGTAGACTTCCAAATTGGTATCTCCTTCCCTGACTTCTTCCTTATCCACATTTATAATTGGTTACCTAGATATCCTCTGACTCAAATGATTATCACAGGTTTACTGAAACAGCTTAACACACTAGCATGCAAAAAAAAAAAATTTTATTTTTTTCATTGCACCACCCCGCAAATCCACTCAATAAACCCTTCTCTCTCCAAACTTGAGATTTGGGGAAAATAATATAGCTTTTCCTCATCACTGTCAGGTATTGTCAAATAATCTCAATTTTAAAATGATAAAACATCCAATCAAGTCTAATTTCATAACTCTAAATTCCAATCTAATTTATAACATTACCTTTATCCCAACTCAAGTCTGGTACAGGCCAAGGAGCCTGAATTGGAAAAAGGAGTATGTATGATTTCACCCTGTCCCCACTTTCTCACCTTGCTTTTCTAGTGGTTCCTCTTTCATTATGGTGTCTCTGAACTGGAGCAGCGGATGAGAAAGTGGCTAGGACAGGAAAAGTCTTACCTTGAATCTGGTGTTAGTGGATTTTTGTGGGCCGGGGTGGGGAGGCGGTTCTGTAAAGACCCTTATCATCACTGGGGATGTATTGCCTCAGTTCTCTTGACACAGACAATAGTTCTGTCAGTGGCTGCTTATGATCCCCCAACCTCTGACTTCCAGTAGTTGCACATATACACCACATTCCCACTAAGGAGTCATTTTGGCCCTTATGACAGTTCTCTTAAAAATATATTCCTTCTACTTTCTTTCAACTTACAGAAAACATCATAAAGGTTTGAAATGTCGGAAGCCTTATCTCTTTGTTTTGCCACCAGCAGACTGCCTCAGCTAAACTTTTGACCTTCTTAGGCATTCTAGATTCTGCATCTCTCAAATTCCATAGTGGCATACTTATCATGCTTCCAAATGGTTCTCTTGGACTCCTCCTCACTTGGCTTGAGGTGAGGACAGAGCACCTTCCCTCCTCTCCCTTACACTGATCACTCACACACACACAAAAAAAATTCCTAGAAACCAGCCTCTTTAAGCTCTGCATAAATTCAGGACCCTTGACAAAATTCAAATATAAAATTAGTGATAAAATTCTCTCAGCAAACTAGGAATAGAAGGGAACTTCCTCAGACTGATAAAATCATTTACAAAAAAAAAAAAATCCTACAGTTCTCATCATACTTCATGGAGAATAACTAAATGTTTTTCCCTAAGATTAGAAACCAGGTAGCATGTCTGTTCTCACTATTCTTTTTTTTAATTTTAAACATTTACTTATTTTTGAGAGACAGAGCACAAGCAAGGGAGGGTCAGAGAGAGAGGGAGACACAGGATCCAAAGCAGGCTCCAAGCTCTGAGCTGACAGAGCCTGACATGGGGCTCAAATCCATGAAATGTGTTCTAACTACTCTTATTCAACATAGTGCTAGAAGTCTTAGCCAGTGTAATAAGGCAAGAAATGAAAATAAAAATCCTAATAAGAACAGAGAAACTAAAACTGTCACTATTTGCATACAACATAGACAATCCCAAGGAAACTAACAAAACAAAACAAACCCTAGAACTAAAAAGTAAGTTTTACAAGGTTGCATAAAAAGTTCATCACATTTTTCTATGTTAGAAATGAACTACTGGATACTGAAATTGAACACACAATGCATTTGCAGTCACTGCAAGAAAAATAAAACACTTAGGTACAAAATTAACAAAATGCACAGCATCTGTATATTGAAACTTTAAAATACTAATGAAAAAAATGAAAGGATATCTTAAAAAATGATAGCACCTCTGTGTCATGAATTGGAAGACTCAACAAATTGATCTGTAAGTTTGATGCAAATCTCATGAAAATTCTAGGAAAATTCTTTTTAGATACAGACAAGCTGATTCTAAAATTTACATGGAAATACAAAGGAACTATAATACTCAAAATAATTTTGAAAAAATGGAATAAAGTTGGAGGAATCACACTACTTGATTTGAAATGTGAAATACGGCTACAGTAATAAAGAGAGTGTGGTATTAGCAGAAGAATTGGAACAGACCTACCAAACAGCATAGAGAATCAAGAAATATATCCAAGCAAGTATAGCCAATTAAGTTTTGACAAAGATGTAAAAGTGATTCAATGAAGGAAGGATAAGCTTTTTAACAAATGGTTTTGGACTATTTGGACAATCAGGCAGAGAAGAGAAGAAAAAAAATAGAACTTTGACCAAAGCCCCACACTTTATATAAAAATTCATTCAAAATGTTTTGTAGATTTAAATGTAAAGCATGCAACTATAAAACTTTTAGAAGAAAACAAAAAAAAAATGTTTGTGACCTAGGGTTAGAGAACCAGTTTATAAACACAACACCAAAGACAAAATTTTTATAACCAAATGATAAGTTAGACTTCATGAAAACTAAAAACTTTTGCTCTGTGAAGTATCTTGCTAAAAGGATGAAAAGACCAGGTATAAGTTAGGAGAAACTTTGCAAATCGTATATCTGACAAAAGACTTATATCTAGAATATATCAAGAACGCTATAAACTCAAATGTAAGAAAACAAACAATTAAATTATACAATGGGCAACACTCTTAGTCAATATAGATTGCAAATAAACACATGAAAAGATTTCAACATCACTAGCCATTAGGGAATTACAAATTAAACCAACAGTGAAGTACCATTACACGCCTATTAGAAGATCTAAAATTAAAAAAAAAAAATCAATACCAAATGGCAGCAGCCATGTAGAGAAACTGTTATCTTTCATATATTCTTGGTGGGGATGTAAAATGGTACAGTCACTCTGGAAACAGTTTCATAGTTTCTTGTAAAGTTAAGTGTAAGTTTTTCACATGACCCAGCAATTACACTACTGGATATTTATCCTAAAGAAATTAAAACTTGTGTTTACAGAAAAACCTATATGTGAATATTTATAGAGGTTTTATTTATAATAGATAAAACGTGGAAATGAGTCAATTGTCCTCTCATGGGTGAATGGATAAACGTGTTCTGCACCCATACAATGAAATTCTACTCCACAATAAAAAGGAGCAGACTATTGATATATGTAGCCACCCAGATGTATTTCAAGGCACTCATGCTAAGTGACAAATGCCAATCCCCAGGAGTTATATATCATATAATTCTGTTGAAAAAGATATGTCAAAGAAACCAAGTCATAAGGATGGAGAAGAGATCAGTGAACGCAAGAGCGGAAATTGGGGAAAGCATAGGATGCTTAAGAGGTAACATGAAGGAGTTTTTTGTGCTCAACAAGATAAGTTTTCATAGAAATATACCTCTTTAAAAGTTCATATAAAAACTTGTGAAATCTGAATAACTCAGGTTTATACCTGAATTAATAATTTTGTACCATTGACAGTTTCCTGGCATTGACATTGTACTCTGCTTATATAAGACAGTATCATTGGGCGCATCAGGGTAAAGTGTATATGGAGCTCTCTAAACTATTCCTGTAATTTCGTGTGGGTCTTAACCTACAAAGAATAAATAAAATAAAATAAATAAAAATAAAAAATAAAAAGTTATTAAACACAGGTACATGCACACGCAGATATGACAGTGTCCCTTCCCTGTTGCAATGACTCCAGTTTGCCAATAGAATTAATCCCACACTACTTAGACTAATTTTCAAACTCTTCAAAATGTTTTCCAAGCTTACATTCTCTATCCTATCTTCTACAATTTCCCTTCCACTCCCCTCACATAGCAAAGATTGACCTTTCCCAAATACCCTGTGTTTATCGTTCGGCCACATCATTTATTCCCCTGATAAACCCAACCACCCTGCACATATAGAGGGAGACTCCTCCTTCTCCTTTTCACTTTCTGGCATCTTCCCTTAGAGAAGGATAATACCCATGACACTCCACAGACGTCTTTGGGATGGCACTGCACCTTCCTCTTCATTCCTGACCTTCTCCTCCTCAAAGACAGAAGAGGTTGGCAGTAATCTGACATAGGAGAGCCTAATGTCCACAAAGTAAACAGAGTGAGATCATATGGTACTTGTCTTTCTCTGACTGACATATTTCACTTAGCATTGTACTCTCTATCTCCATCCATGTTGTTGCAAAAGGCTAGATTTCATTCTTTTTATGGCTGAATAACATTCTATTACACACAGACACACACACACACACGCTTCTGTATATATGCTATATATACATATATATATGCTTTTGTATATATGTTTTGGTTACTGTAAATAATGCTCTTATAAACATAGGAGTGCATGTATTCCTTTGAATTACTGTACTTGTATTCTTTGGGTAAATAGCCAGTAGTGCAGTTGCTGGATAATAAGGTAGCTTTATTTTTAATTTTTTGAGGAACCTCTATACTGCTTTCCACAGTGGCTATACCAGTTTGCACTTTCATCAATAGTGCACAAGTATTCCTTTTTCTCCACATCCTTGCCAATGGCTCAATTTTTGTGTGTAAAAACCCCAAGTCAGAACCCGAGAATGAAAGATGAATGAACAGTAGCATTTCATCCTCAAGCCAGACCTTAAAACTCTAGAAGATACCCAACTCAAGTGTTCTTTCCTCTGTGAAGCCTTCCCAATCCTCACAGGTACTCAGCCACCCTGTCTTCCATGTCCCCAGAGTACGTGGATTACAGGACACGACGTAATAATGCACGGGCGATGACATTCACTGAACTGTGAATTCAAGGGCAAGATCCCTTGGGTTTCTTTCAGTTTGGAATTTATAGCAAATAAAAGACAGTATAGTATATGGATACCTAAAAAGGCATCCATTATTAGATGCCTTTAATTATTAGAAAAGCAAGCATAGGGCATTAGAAAGAGCCCTGGGGCCAAGAATCATTCGCTGTGAAATTACCTCAGAGACAAGTCTGTATATGTAAAAAGAAAGGAGAAAAGATCTCTGAGGGTATACAAGATGGCAGGTATATCTTCAAGGAATAGAACTCAGTGTTAATCAAACATGAAGTCAGGAGGGAAAAAAATGGAGAAAAAAGGTTCTATGACAGATAGCTGCTGAACAGAGCCAGAAGCAGTTGAATTGGACCATAAAGCACTAGCATTTTTACCTGGAAAACTCCTTCAAGTGAGCCTTCAGCCTCTTTTTCCTTTCTCTTTTTTCCTACCTAACTTCCCTTTTTCCTTTGTGTCCAGATATTCTCTTTCATTTTATTCTGCAGTCTTGTCCTGTCCACTACATATTTATGCATACAAAACTATAAAGCAGTAGATAAGTCATCGCCAATGGTGCAAAGGGTGAATTCAAGTCTAGCTGGTCTGTTTCTACCATCAACGAGCAGACCTGTCTTCTGTAAGGCAGCCAAACGCATTCAGCTTCCTGTATGCCACAAAGATTTCTCCGGAATCAAACAGTTCACTATGTTGAAGTTGGGTGTGTGGAGTTTTTTTTCCTGGAAACATTCTAGCCAGCTAACCTTGAATTTATGACTTTGAAGAATTCCCTGAGAATAGGTGAAGTGAAAAATCGTACCCATGTTGTCAACAAATTCCAAGAATAACGTTCCTGTCTATCCATCCATACAGGGAAGTTTACATGCCATAAGCATATGGATGAAAACAATAATTCACTAGCATCACAAGAAGGTGGGTTTTTTTAAGTGTGGGAAAAATACAGTAAATTTTAAAGCCTACAAAAAGAAAAAAAGTAGGATATAATCTTCCCGCCCCATAATTTTGCATCTTATTCCTCACTCATTGTAAAATATATTGGAACATCTAATGTAAAATGTACATGCTTTAGGCTCATAGGCAGGCAAAAACTGTTAGTCCCTTAAGAAGAGAGTAAACTTTAGCAGTGTATTCATTTCAGTACAAGGAACATACTACATATGCATACATTTTGTTATTCTTGCATACTCTTGTGGCTGTTTATTTTTCTCATTGTGGGTGCTTATCCTTGGACAGGCATTTGTGCACAATTCATTTCAAAAAAGAATTTTTTTGGAGGAGGAAGCTTTCCCATAACTTTATCTTTTAGCTAGTATATGTGTGTGACAAGAACTTACTACTAGGCAGACGGTCCTGGCATAATCAGATACGATCTCTCCTACCTGAGCTTTCTCACAATATTCACTACTGAAAGGTCTCGTTCTAAAATTCTCACAGATTCTCATGCTACTAATTTTCTGTGCCTGCGCAGCTGAAAAAATGGACTTCAGTCAGAATTGTTCCGGAAAATCTAACTCAAAGATGGGCAAACATCTTAAAAATTAATCATGCCAGGGGTGCTTGGGTGGCTCAGTTGGTTAAGCCTCTGACTTCGGCTCAGGATATGATCTTGCGGTTGGTGAGTTCAAGCCCCCCCCCCCGTCAGGCTCTGTGCTGACAGCTCAGAACCTGGAGCCTGCTTCAGATTCTGTGTCTCCCTCTCTCTCTGCTCCTCCCCTGCTTGCACTCTGTCTCTCTCTCTGTCTCTCTCTCTCAAAAATAAACATTAAAGATTTTTTTAATTAATCATGCTTTTATTTTAAATAAATCTTTACATTGTTCCTAATCAGAACATTAAAATGGTGAACAGCCAATCAATATTATTTGTGGCTGATAACTCTACACATATTCAATGATCCCTGCTGCGCTGAGCTCTGAAAGGTAGGTGTAGCAATTATTTTTTGACCTGCTTCCGAGAAGGGGAAACTGAAGGGGAGGAGTGCTTATTGAAGTTACCACCTTAAGAGTCATGGGTAGATTCTGGGATGAGATGGGGGATGCATTGTTCCCAAGACACACTGCACCCCAGCCTTCCCTACTCCTCTGCTGGCTGGGGAGATAACAGCTATTTAGCGATATTAAGTAAAATAATAATGATGCATTTTATTTACAAGGCACTTATCCTCCATTGGCATGCAAGGTGTCTGCCTGGAAGCACAGCAGTGAGACAATTAAACTTTATTGAGCTGTCTGATGTCATCCCCGTGTGGATGTTGGCGGATTGTAAGACCTCACTCAGGGTTCTTTGTATAAGACTTGAATTTTCACTGGAACTACCCTTGATTCTTTGTGTATCTCTAATTTCTTTCCATAACATCAATAAAAGAGAATATTGAGGGGAGAAAGGTCTCTTCCAAACAGGGGGTCTGACTCTCGGCTGTGATTTGCTTGGCAATTGGAGATTTTGTGTACAATCTCTTACAGCAAAAGGTGAGAAATGCAGAAGCAATGGCTTTTAAAAAAACACAGAGAGCAGCAGGAAGCCCTCTCTGCCCAATTACAAGGTGATCCCAGTTCATTTTTACGGTTTGTTTCTTTTTTTTTTTTTTTATCACATATGTTTCCAAACACAGTCTTGATGTCCTGTGGGGCTGCTTTTGTAAAAAGCCATAGCCTCTGATTTAAGGAGCTTCAAAAATAGCTCTCTGTTTCTTCGGTCTGAAAGAGAGCAGTCAAGTAACAGCACATTTATTCTCTTTGAAAAATAGAAAGATGTCAAAAGCAAAGTTCATGGCAAAATTAGGCTGATTTGTTTTGTGCTTCTGTGATTCTAGCTGTGGAAGTAAACAGGGGGAAAAAACACAGTGGTTTGTTTAATAAGCAAAAAAAAAATGCTATTAAAATGAATTTTGTGCTTAAAAACTTACCCTGGCAGGAAGAATCATCAATTATACAAGCTTTGGGGGGGGGGGGGCGGGAACAAAGCTTGATATCCACAGTCAGACATTTTCCCCTAGTCAGCATACAATTCAGGCATCATGTTCAGAAAACGGACAACCTCATTACTTTGATACAAATGATCAGTGGTTCTCAGAGATTCTCTGTGTTGGTTGTGACAGATGCTAAGCAGTAATCCCGCCATTAAAACTTCCACAATAAAAGCAGGTTTGGCTGAAAGTGACAGAAGGATGGACCCAATTTGGAAAACTTTCAGGAGATGCCCAGATGAGATTCTCCAGGAAGTACCACCCAGGAAGAGGCCACTGATGTTCTAATTGAGACAGTCCGTAGCACTGACTTCCCTCTCTTTGCACAGCATGATTTGACACTGTGAAGTCCAATGGTGACAACTCTGCTGCACCAACCCTGCAGATGTCTTAGGAGGGAGTACCAGCTAATTTACAGGGTCCTGCACTGCTCCGTGCTTTTCTTGATTTGTATACGTAGGGTCTAGAGTGCAAGTGGCATCTAGTTTTAATCCCCAAGGAAGTAACCTGTGATCTCTTCTTCCAGAGCTTGCAACTGATGGAAACTTTCCCAATTTTTGAAGCGATAAAGGTTCAAAATCTCTGGGAATGGGCTCGGAAACATCAGTCCCATTTCCAAGTAAAATATACTCTTTAATGTTGAATTGGACTATGGTATACTGAAACGCTGAGGTTTGGAGATTTTTGTTGTTTGTTTATTGGTTGGTTGTTTGGTTGGTTGGTTGTGGTCATTCTTCATGAGATCCAAAGGGGAAAAGGGCCCACACAAAGCACACTGAATTTTCTAGGTTAGGTCTTTGTTCTAACATGGTGGTACAATTACTCATGTGAACCAAACAGCCTTTTGACCTTGTTACCATTCTTATTTTTTTTCCATGAATATTTTATTGGCCAAGATATTGGGGGTGAGGGTGGGGTGGGGCAGAGGTGATGGGTGTGGTGGGGCTGCACATTCTGCACCAATACAATGATTTTCTAGGAGCATAAATCATTTCTGGAAGTGCTGATTTTATCTTCATTTTTCTCAAGTGCACCAAGCTCCCAAATACTACAAAGCCATATAGCACGTGCTATTCCTTCTGCCTAGAACATTATTCTGCCGTCAGCTTGGTCCACTTAGCTTCTTCTCTTCCAGTGGATCCCAGCTCAGTAATCACTCTCTGATTGCCTTCTCTGCTGGTTCCTTATCATATGCTCACTAAGCATGTGCATCTCCTTGCTACCGCTTATCACAGGTATAACATTATATTTTTTGAGTAAGTCATCCTTTGATTAATGTCTTAAACAATACATAGAAACTAGAAGGTAATGAATGCATGTATGCTCTACACATGACCAATTTTCAGTCAACTGTGTAGAGGTAAAACAAATCAATAAATCCACAGATAATTTAAAGATGACTTTTTAACTAAGAATTTCAGGCTTCTCCCCATTTTACCTCTCATCAATGTACAAGGGAAAGAAAAGAACAGACCCAACTCATTTGTGTTTCCTTTCTTTCTTTGTTCCCAAGTTCTTGAATCCACTCTTTTAATGAGACTGAAAAGGTCACTAGCAACAAAGAGTAGAGAGATAGGATCCTCAGACTTGGGGATCAAAAGGGAATGCCAGTGGTTAGATCAAAGGTCAGCAATGCAGTGTAATCAAAGATAACTCCCAAGATTTTAGACCACGGCTTTTTGAAAGCATAAAGTAGAAGGAAACTTAGCACTTTTTTTTCTTATCTCTACCTCTCCTCTTTAGATAAGATAGATAATCTAGAGCCTTTTCATTTATTTTCTTGGTATATAGACAAATAGACAAGACGACAGAAAGTATATAGTCTGATAGATAGGTTGTCTCAAATTGTTCATACTCTATGTACTTTTGTCCAAGTATAGCTGATGTTGCATGAATTTTCAAATATCGTGGCCATGGCCTACAATAGCTGCTACTTTCTCTCTTTTAGCTTGACTGATCCATTTCATTTTACCAAAGAATCCATCTTTAGACACACGGTGTCTGACATTCCCATTGTCTACTCATCTGGGGCCAACAAATTGCTTTCCTGAGTATGATTTTTGGTCCTACTGTTACGAAGCTGGAAACTGATAGAGAAACATTAGCCCGCCAATGAGACTGGCAGTATCCCATAGACCACTCTGGTGGTCTATGTGGGACTTGTTCAGCTCCTCAAGGAGCAAAGATGATAACAGACCTGCTCTGAGATTGGAATTGCAAACCGCAAAGTACTGTAGAGGCTTATCAGAGCTCCAGGATGCAAAAGGTTTTCCATGAGAAGCAAACCCATTCCATTTGTGGCTTTTGCTAGTTTTGCACTATCAAGAAATGTATTTTTAAAAAACCTTTTCTACAAAGCAAGCAAAAGCCACAAATTCGATACCTTTGGTTTACATGCAAAACATGATGCCCAATTCAGGTTAGACTTTGTACTGCATTAGCTAATGTAATAGAACTTCTTCCAAGAAGTTCCCAGGTCAACCAGTTTAAGCTTCACATTTCAAACACACTTTGATTTGAGACCTCAGCAAAACATTCACAAAATAATGAATGGCCGTGTAATTGTCTAATTTCAACCTTAAAATATTTAAATGTTGCATTGTCCCATCTCAACACTCCTGATAAGCTCTCATGAAAATTATGGGCTAAAATTGACAGTTGATTCCATTAGTGCAACAGAGGCAAGTTCACATCATAGAAACAGGAAATAATTCATGTTAGAATCATTTACCCAGCTGTGACATGATAAAAGGCATACAGTACAGAGGATCTCCAAGAGAAAAATGTATTCCTGGAAATGGTTGAAGGGCTTTAAATTGGGGGGGGGGGGGGGGGCAGGAGGGCAGATATGTTGTGAATCTCCTTTATAAGAAAACTTCCAACAGGCCTCATAGGCTGTTCTATGACCCATATTAGATTCTGAAATCTCCATGATTGAGGATCTTCACTATTGTTCTCTTACAGTCAGGTTTACTGTCTAAAAATTAGGTTCAGTTGGATTTTCCAAGTCTCTTCTTGCCTCTTTTCCATGGAGTTTGGTGCTGACATGGGTCAAATGACCACAATGCTCCATTCTGCAGCATTTGGGGTGACTGCATTTATAGGGTAAGTAGGACCATTCTCATTATCTTTTATATAATCTGTGAAGTCTAAATTGGATTATTTGGTATAAAAGGTTTAAGGTATTATCATTTTTAGTAGCACAACTTCATTGAGAAATGTATAAGAAACATCTGAGAATTTACTGGTCTTTCCCTATTGACTTTGTTACTTATGATTCTATGATTTAAAAAAAAATCTTAGAAAGAGTAATAGTAGAATTTTTCAAATATCTCTTCTTTATCTCCCAACATATCATTAAGCTTTGGATTCACAGAAGCAAAATGGCCTGAGATGATGAAGATATAGATTATGGACTGAGGGCTACATAATTAAACATGTAAGATATCAAGGTAAAGTACCAGAATACATAAAGAGGATAATTTCTTTAGTCAGCAAATGGGCAATAACAGGAAAAGAATTTTTGTCTTGGGATAGTGAGCAGTTGTATAAACATATGATGCAAAGGCTTTTTCAAATAGACATAACATTGCCATATGTTCCATCTGAAAACTGCAGAGGGACTTGGGAAAATCAGAATGATTTAAGATCGCCTATACACATCTCTGCCACCATTTGGTTAGCTGAGCCCAAGCAGCTAAAAGTAAGGAGTGTAGTTTAATAGGGACACGTCGAGAGACCATAGTGTGCCCCAGAGATTTTTGTGTTAAGATAAAGAAAGCCATCAAACATCACCGACAAACTGCTGCTTCCCTTAAGATACGGTAAAGTGTGTGCACTACTTCTGATCGCTCACTTCCACCAGAGCTCATGGAATGCTTTCGTCTAGATTCAGGTAAGAGCTGCTTAACATGGCAAGAGAGGTTTAGGCTGTGGGGAGCATATGGATTTGCCCTTCTTCAGTACTTAGCTATGAGAAAGAGACAATGTGCTAGGGTGTCAAAAGACTAGTAAAGTAAATAGATCCCTCTATATAAAGGAAAGGCAGCCTACAAAGCAGGCACAATGGAACAATAGCACCTCAATGCCAAGTACAGGCTGTGCCTGCACAATATCAAATCAACCAATCGAAGGGTGAAAATTCAACACGCACAAATGTTTTGTCTTCATAACGTAACCAGTGTGCTTGCTTTCTTTTTGTAACTGGAGCTAACAATTGTTTTGGGATCGTGTAGGTACAGCCACCATGCAAAAAATTGGCACCCAAAGATGATTCATTGAATGTCAGTTGTACAGACCACCACTCTCCATTTCATAGACTAAGGGGGAAAGATGAGATTGATACAGGAAGCAAACTATATGACCAGCAATGTCAGTCTGTTCTATAGAGCTGGCTTCATTAATCTCAACAGGGTCCAGTTAATCCAGATGACCAGCAGTGATCCTTTTGAAAATTGATTCTCTTCATCCAGAGGATGAGACTTATTAATACACAGATATTTTTATTGTCCAATCCCTTAATAAAGAGGATAGTTGGGAACTTTTTCTGGCCAGAATTAATCAGATTGCCCTTAAAACATCAATTTACCTTGTCATTACTTAAACATTCATTTCAATTTGCTTCTCTTGCTGTCTATAGTCTTTTCTCCAGAATAAGAACAAAGTCTGTATCACTTGAAACCACCCAACCATAAGAACATAAATAACACTAGAGTGAATCAAAATCAAACCAAGCTGCTCAAATTTATGTCCCTGAAATATTCATTCACATATGCATGCATGTTCTTGTTTATTATTCACTTTGCATGGCACCTGATGGGCTCTCAATCTGAAGTCTTTCTTCAGTTATGGAAACCCTTAGAATGATTTCTTCCTGTGTTGACTACCCCCTACTATCCCAGTTCTAGTTGTCCTATAAGTCCCACTCAGTGAATGGCGAAACCTCCAAATCTCCCCTTCGTATCTCTGAAAGTTCAAACTTCCTATCATTGGGCTATGTTTCCAGGGAGAATACCTCCCCTCACTTAGACTCACTGATCTGTTCATCAGGTATCCAGTATGTCATTCAACCCACTTAATGAATTTTTTTTAGTTTTTTAAAATTTTATTTGAGAGAAAGAGAGAGAGAGAGCACACATGAGCAGGGAGAGGGGCAGAGAGAGAGACAGAGAGAGAATCTTAATTAGGCTGCACACTCAGCACGGAGCCCAATGCAGGGCTCAATCCTACAACCCTGGGATCATGACCTGAACCAAAATCAAGAGTCGAATGTTCAACGACTGAGCCGCCCATGTGCCCAATGAATTTTTATTTCAACCATCACCATTTTCATTTCTAAGAAATTGCAACTTCCAGATCTTGTTTCTTAAGAACTTCTTGTAGTTTAATAATCTCTTGTTCATATATCATGTTTGCAGAAACCTCATTTATCCCTTTGATATTATATACTTTTTTAATGTTTTATTTATTTTTGAGACAGAGAGAGAGCACACAAGCAGGGGAGGAGAAGAGAGGGGGGAGGACAGAGGATCCTAAGCAGGCTCTGTGCTGACAGCAGCAAATCCAATGTGGGGCTTGAAGCCATGAACCATGAGATCATGACCTGAGCTGAAGTCTGACGCTCAACTGACTGAGCCACCCTGGTGCTCCTGATATTATATATTTTTAAAATCATTTTTGGATTGTTTATGTTATTTCTCATATTTCTAGTATGAAAATTTTATATTTGTGACAGTAATAGTCTGTCTTTCATTGTGTTGGCCATCACCAGATAGTAGGTAATTCTTAGTTATCTACTTAGTTTAGCTTTCCTCAAAACAGAGCTTGAGAAAGTGGTATAAAGGAATTTATTTTAAAGGAATCCCAAGAAGCACAAACAAAGGAACAAAGTGAGCTAGGTAAGCAGGAAAAGCTAATATAAGGGAATATTTGGAGGTTGCTCTGTTCATCTGGGACCTCTGAGAAGCACCAAGAATCCTTCTAGAGCTGTTTGCTAAAGGACTTCCATTGCCCAGTAGTTGAAGGCTGCCCTGGGACTGTTGATTCCCTCATACTTTTGGATTGTGTTTGCCTATGGGCCAAAAGGTTTCCCTTAGTTTGGGAGAAGGTCCTGGGGCATAAAGCAGAGAAGATATGCACTTACAGCTGGCTCTGCTCAATGTGTATCCAGACATGCATGCAACTGTACAAGGCTGTTGCAGCTAAAATCAGAGGCAGCCACAAGGATCTCCTGCAGGCACTCTGTGGAAGAGTTCTCCAGCACGGATCCTAGGTTGTGATAATTCCTGATGGAGTGACCTTTCTGCAGGAGTGGCCTTTGAGCAGTCACATTAACCTAGCCTTGGATCAGCAGCATCTGGCTTGACCTGGCAGTGAGATGGCTGGTTTGGCCTGCCACCTTTTTAGGGTGCATCTTTTTTTCTGTTCTACAGAGAGTTCTCATTCTTATTTTTAGGAATGGCTATGAATATTTTTTAAAGTGTCTTCTATAATGTTTTCTAGGAGAGAAAGATTTCCACCTGTGCTCAGCCATCTGCCTAATGTCTAAATTAGACTCTTTTGTTATCTGTCTTAAAGCATCACTTGCAAGATCACCAAGATTCCCCCCCCCATTTTCCGGTAATTTGGGATTTAGAGAATACACCCACATTCACAACATCTCTTTCTGTCAATGGTCAATGTTGACCTCCTCTCTGCTATCATGTCACTCAAATTCAAAATGTTAATTAGTGGAGGTGATGCCCTGATCCTCTGAAAAAGCTCCAGAAGGACTGTTGGGGTCAGTCCATTTGAAATATTCCAAACCCAGCACCCTAGAAAAGCTCACCTATTAAATATTTTATGTCATTACTCTCTTTTCATCTTATAGGATTGCTTTAAATTATCATGTTGTATTAGGTATCTAAGGGTGCCATAACAAAGTACCACAGACTAGGTGGCTTAAACAACAGAAATTTATTTTCTCACAATTCTGGAGGCTGGAAGTCTGAGGTCAAGATGGTGGCAGGATTTGTTTCTCCTGAGGCCTCCCTCCTTGGCTTGCACCCTCTTGCTACATCCTCTCATGGTCTTAACCCCATACCTATCTGTGGCAAATCCTCTTCCTATAAGGACACCACAAATGTTGGATTAGGGTTCACCCTAATGACTACATTTTAACTGCTTCTTTAAAAACCCTATCTCAAAATACAATGACATTCGGAGGTTGTAAGGAGTAGGATATCATCATATGAAAGGGGGGGGGCACATTTCAGCCCATAAAACACATCTATTAGGAATTCTTCAGATTTCCTTCAATATTGTTCAGATGTAATGAAACATTACTCCAGTCACCATGCTTTAAATAGAAGGAGTTACCATTTCTACAGAATTTTAAATCATGGGGTTTTTTTTCCTCCAATTTTCACTAGAAAAACATTTCTGCTAATAATCTCTTTGAGTACACAGAAAGGAACACAAGACCATATGATAAACTGACAAGATAAAATCTTTAGGTAAAATCTAAATACAGCAAAATCTCCTTAATATGAGATAAGATTCTGCAACTTACGTGAGAAGATAAACTAAGGTATAAAATAGTTTTAATTAATTTATTTTTAAACAATATGTAGATACATTAACAAATTAATCAAACAGTTCAAAGGGATCTTGAAGGTAAAAAATGTCTTCCTCCCACCTCAGTCCTCAGTTCCCAGCTGTCCTTCCCAGAGGCAATCACTATTATCTGTTTCTTAATTATCACTCCAGAGATACTCTATGGGAATGCACATATGTATATTAATGCATTCTTTTTGCTTTGTACAGTTGGGGTTTACTTTACACATATTTTGCATTGTGGCTTTTCCACTTAACAGTCTTCACAATTATTCCATATCACAGAAAGGAGATGTACCTCATTATTTTCAAAGGCTGAATAATTTTTTGTTATAAGGGTGTACAAGTACAAATAATTTTTTATCCACACCTACTGATGGTCAGTTAGCTTGTTCTGTCCTTTTGTTGCCACCATTAAGGCAGTAATGAATAGCTTCCTTTATACAACTTTGCACAGAAGTGTAAGCACACTTGAAGGATAAATTTCTACCCATAGAACTGCAGGTTCAAACATTGTGTGTATTTTTAACTTTGAGATACATTGAGAGCTTTCCTTCAGAGTTTGCATCAATCTGGAATCCTACATTTTAATAATCTGAATTGATGAAGAGTTATACCATGTTCATTGATGGAAAGACAACAGTAAAGATGTCAATCCTCCCCAATTAATCTTTGCATGTAATGTAACTCCAATAAAAACTCCCAGAAGAAATTTTTTTTAGGAACTTTACAAATTTATTCTAAAATGTTTGTAGAATAATAAAAGTATACAAATAGCCCAGTCAATGTTGAAAAAGAGGATCAAGGAAAAGGGGGTACAGTCTATCATAAAAAGCTTTGATTAAAAAAAATACTAAAAGAAAATTGATCAATACCATATACAAGTTCTCAGGGGAGAAAGGGGGAAATGACATATTGCTTAGAAAATAATATAGGGAAAACTCTATAGAGAAAACTCTATAGAGAAAAATGGTCTTGAATTTCTACATATGTCATATTCAAAGTGGATGTCAAATGGAAAAAAAATCTAAAGAAGAAAGGTAAAATTATAAAGCTCATAGAAGAAAATGTACAGAACATGCTTGAAACTTAGGGATAGGGAAGGACCTCTTAAAATAGATGCCCAAAGCATAAAACATCTAGGTGTCTATAAAATAAAGAGAATTTTAAGCAAAGTTAATGAACAGATGACAGTTTGCGAGAAGATATTTGTAATCTCTAAAACTGAGACAGGATTAATATTTAGGATTAGCTCTGAATGGCTGGAAAATAATATGAAAAGGACAGGAAACATTTAAAAAATGAGCAAAGAACATTATCATGCAGTTCACAGAAGGAAAAACCTAAGTCAGGTTGTTACGGTTCAGGTTTCTTGAAGACAGACTAAATGATGAAAATTACACTGGAAAAAGTTTATTAGAAAGTGCTCTCAGGATAAACACCTGTGGAGGAAAAGAAGGAAGGATTTTGTAGAGGGAGAAGTGGGTCTGTAGTGCAATCTCAACAAATAACTCAGCCCATCTATTTTAGTCTGCTTTGGCTGCCATAATAAATTACTACAGACTGGGTGGCTTAAACAACAGACATTTGTTTTCTCATAGTTCTACAAGTCTTAGATAAAGGTCAGGCAAGATTGGTTTCTGGTGAGAGCCCTCTTTTAGGCTTTCATACAGCTGCCTTCTTTCTGTCCTCACATGGCCTTTGCTCTGAGTTCTGTGTGGAAAAAGAAATCTCTCTCTCTTCCTCTGCCCATAAGGCCACCAGTCCTATAAGATCAGCACCCCACCCTTATGACTTCATTTAACCTTAATTCTCCCCCCTAAAATCCCTATCTCTAAGTACAGTCACACTGGAGATTAGGGCTTCAACATATGCATTTGGGGGCTGGGGGATAGGGCACAATTCAGTCCATAGTGCCACCTGATGAGAGCTCCAAAGTTGGAATAGTGTGGCAGATCTTATTTTCCAAAAATGCCTGCAATCTTCTATGCCACATGGTCTCATGAAATGACCATGGCAATCCTCCCACAGAAAAGAGGGGTCCACACCCTCTCCCCTTGAAATCTGGTGAGCTTTTCTGATTATATTAGCCAACAGAGAATAATGAAAGTGTCTACATGACTTCCAAGGCTAGGCCATAAAAGATAGTGTAGCTTCCATACTGTTTGTTTGTTTGAATACTCATTCTTTTTTTTTTCTTTTTCACTGTTTTTTAATGTTTATTTTTGAGAGAGAGAAGGAAAGAGACAGAGCAGAAGCAGGGGAGGGGCAGAGAGAGAGGGAGACACAGAATATGAAGCAGGCTCCAGGCTCTGAGCTGTCAGCACAGAGCCCGACACGGGGCTCAAACCCACGAACCCTGATGGGGTGAACCAGCCCCTCATTACTAAGAGGTCTGAACTCCTACTCAAGTCTTTCTGTTGTGGCTGTAAGTATCCATTTACATCGAAACTGGGCAAAGCAGTAAAGACATACCCAAGTGAAACTTTTGAATCCTAAATACTCTTCCTCTCTCAATTCTATAATAGAGCCCTGCTTCCTGCTGAATCAGAATCCATTGGTCTGATGTGAGTTTATGTGGGATCCATGATGGTGGATCAAACACTTTGTAAATCCTCACATAGAGGTGCTGGCATGGATTACAAGAGAAAAAGAAGATATGCCTATTCTAGTGAGAATGAATTGATATCCTTTTCAGGGTGGACAGGTTCAAGATACTCATTCTGCTATCAAGTCATGCCTTCAGAGATAGTGCCAAACTCAGGGGGCCCAGTGTTAGTTTTTGTTGCTGGCAGCTTAAACTTTTCAACAGTGACAGTAGCTAGAACAGCCTCAGTGAGTAACAGCCCAGACTATTGAGCCCATACATAGTTTCCATTCTTGTTACCATAGTTATTCATTCATGTGCCCATTGTGCCATCACTGGGATAGCCAATGACAAGAGTCTAGTTCACATCACCTCGCCAAATTATTATGCCAACTTGATTGTTTAGTGCTTCCTCTATGGTAGATGCTCTCTGTTGGGCATTAGCATTGTAAGATTTTCACACTTCATGTTCCTTCTCATATGTCAGCTCACATGCCTCTGTCCGAGATTGTGTTCCCAGTCCTCCAATCATTCTCTTTCAGGTCAAGGCCCTGATAAACTGTCCAAGTCATATGCTACTGTATGTTAAGTCCACACATACTCAACCTTGGGCCATTTTTCTTTCTAGATAAAGAAGATCTACCAGATGCATCATCCAAAATTAAGCCCATTAGGAAGACTTCCCCTCACAACTATATTTTTTATTGTTTTTTAATTTTTTAACATTTATTCATTTTTTGAGAGACAGAGAGAGCCAGAGAGTGAGTGGGGGAGAGGCAGAGAGAAAGAGGACACAGAATCTGAAGCAGGCTCCCGGCTCTGAGCTGTCACCACAGATGTGGGGCTCGAACTCATGAACCATGAGATCATGACCTGAGCCAAAGCAGATGCATAACCACCCAGGCACCCCTCACAACTATATTGTAAAGCTGTCCACGATTGGGCTGTATTGGACCTTCTGTTCCTGTTATCTACGGCTACTTAACCCAAATGTAGCAGCTCAAAATAGCAGTTTTTCCTCTCACATATCTAAAATTTAGGCAGAACTTTGTGGGAACAAGTGAGACAGCTGAAATCTAGGGAACAGAATCATGAGAAGTCTTTTTACTTACGTCTGCCAGTTGGTACTGGCTGTTGGCCGGGACCTCAGATGCTGAAGCAGCTGCAAAATCCATACATGGCCTTTGGATAAGGATATTTAGCTTTTTCAAAGCGTAGTATCTAGGTTCAAGAGCACGCGTCTCAAGAGGAAGAAAAATCCAGGAAGGAAACATAGCACCTTTTATGACCTAGCCTTAGAAACCACTCAGCACCACTTCCACATTATTCTATTGGTTAGAAGTGAGGTGCTAAGGCTGGCCTGTATTCAAAATGAAGAGAACTGGAATCTATCTTTTGATAGGACCAAAATATAGGGTCATAAAACGTCAAAGAATTGTCAGACATAATTTTAAAGCACCACTGCTTACAAATATACTAAGCCAATCCATCTGTGAGCCAAACTCAGCTTTTTTCTTCCTTTGTCAGCTGTTCCTGAGAGACTTCCCATTTGCCCATGCATTAGCGTAACAGTGTGGATGACATGACATCCCGGAGCACCTGCTTGTGCAACTTACTTTGCCTTCTGATCCTACTTGGGCTGGATCCCAGATGTATCATTTCCATCTCACAATGGACAGCTGCTGGGCTTGTCCAACTTTAGGACTTGGTGGGTCTGGCAAAACCTATCTCACAATGGGAAGTTCTGGCCACATGGTCACTTGATTATGCATGGTCAGGTGCTCCATGTCCACCAGGGCCCAGGAGCCGGCCAGGAGCTAATTTTTAAATAGCATATAATTATTCGCTATAGACGGCATGCCTTTGCTCCAGAACTCTAGAGCTTGCCATAAGATCCACAGAGCATCTTATCCCACATCAGACGCCTCTAAAATGACAGGATAAGCTGAATTGTATATCCTCATTGGCAGGACTGCTAGCCTAGCATCCTGGGCCTGCTACGGAGCTTTCTTCTGTGCTGGGGCTCATGCAAAGCTGAGTCTTTCACATGGAAGACGTGGTTATCAAAACCAAAGAGAGACCATTGTATTTCTTCCTTTGTGATGGGCAGTAATCGTTGTTTGGGATGGAAAGTCCTGGTATATTCCAGACTACTACATTTCTTTTCTTTTTGAAGATTTTTTTACAATTTAAGTTTATTTATTTATTTTGAGAGAGAAAGAGAGAGAGAGAGAGCATGCGAGCACACACGAGCCAGGGAGGGGGAGAGAAAGAGGGAGAGAGAGAATCCCATGCAGGCTCTACATTGACAGCACAGAGCCAGACACAGGGCTGGAATACACAAACCGTGGGATCATGACCTGAGTTGAAATCCAGAGTCAGAAACTTAACCAACTGAGCTACCCTGGCGTCCCCAGAGCACCGCATTTCTGCAATTTCACTAAGATGATTGGTCCCTGAATCTTCACAGTTTCATCTCACTGTCTCTGACACACATGTCTTCACATGGCTTCCAATATACTTACTCTTTCTTGCTACATCTAGTCAAGTTAGTATAGTGTCATTGATGTAATAAAAAAGCGTGTCCTGCAAGATGTCCAGACAGCGCAGGTCTCTTCAGACAATATTATGATAAAGGGATGGCTATTAACATTTGTCTTTATAAACTAAACATGAATACTGCTTATGTTTCAAATGAATGCAAACTGTTTCTGATCCTCCTTTCTGATGGGGCTGAAAAAGAATGCGCTACCAGACCAAAAGCTGCACCCTACATTCCTCAGATCAATAGTAATCTCTTTTAGAAAAGACACCACATGCAGGGGTGCCTGGGTGGTTCAGTCGGTTGAGCATCCAACTTCGGCTTAAGTCATGATCTTGCAGTTCCTGAATTGGAGCCCTGTGTCGGGCTCTGTGCTGACAGCTGGGAGCCTGGAGGCTGCTTCAGATTCTGTGTTTCTCTCTCTCTCTCTCTCTCTCTCTCTCTCTCTGCCCCTCCCCCACTTGCACTCTATCTCTCTCTCCTCCAAAACCAAATAAACATTTAAAAAAAGTTGCCACATGTGGCAGGACAGACGCAATGGGGCTACAATTGGTGGCACTTGCACTAGTCTATTGTCATTCTTCAGGCTCCATCTGGTCTTTGTAACCGTTGAGAGTTGTAACAGTTTCACTGCTACATTTTGCAGGATCAGTCTAGCCCTGATCCACTACCACCAGTGTGGGGTTCTCATTGCCTTCAGGCCAGGCAGTGATCGAGCCCTAGAATCCTCTCTTAGTGTGTGCTTTCTCAAACCACCCCGCTTTGGGTACAACTGTTGCAGACTGTATTCCGAAGAAAGCAGATTCTGAAATGGAGATCAGCATGAAGAAAAGGTATTAGAGAATGTTCTTAAGATCAACACACATGAAGGACCGAAAGGACACAGGATTGGACAGATGAAGAAAAAGGGCTGCAATGCAGTCTCAGCAAAAGCTTCACCTGATGCCACAGAGACCTTTGTAGGTACGCTGGTCCTTCTGAGTTGCCCCATGTTAGGATGAGAGGGCCAGGCCTGTAGTCCCAAATATATCAGGTATTGGATATAGACCGATTCTGGAAAAGGCACATGAGCTTGGACAAGGCAGCTCTCCTCTTCCAAGGGTGATTTCTGAAGAGGGCTGACAGCTGACAGCCGTTAGTCAAAAGCATTCCCAGCTGGAGGAATTAAGTCCCTTCCTGAAGGAGGATCTGGGCAACACATCACAGTATCCACTACACAAGTATAGAAAAAGATATACAGATCCACTAATAATCATGTACATACAAATTTTAATAATTAGCTACCTCTCACAGTCATCAGATTGTCATAGATGTGGGGAAACAGGAGCCTTTATATATTAATGATAGGAATATAAATGAGTACAGAAACTCTGCAAACAATCTGTTATTATTTAACAAAATTAAGTAAACATATACGTCATGACTCAGCAATCCCATAAAAAACCCTGAAGTTACGTGAACAAGAATACTCATCACAGTGTTGTTTGTGGTTATGGAGACTAGGAGTAAACTAGGTCAACGTCACTAGAAAAATAAGCAAAACATGGTGGTTGTAACACATTAGAATGAGTGTCTACAGCACATAAGGGCAGGGGAATGGGAACTGGGTAAAGAAATAAAGGTGAAAAATAAATAAAATAAAGAGGGGTCATGAATGAACCAATGATTACCTCAACCCTTTGCACCTAAGGTCCCAAATGAGACCATTAATGTGAATAGATTAAACAATTTGGTGCAAATTTTCTCTCTTTTTTTTTTTATTTTAAATTTTTTTTTCAACGTTTTTTATTTATTTTTGGGACAGAGAGAGACAGAGCATGAACGGGGGAGGGGCAGAGAGAGAGGGAGACACAGAATCGGAAACAGGCTCCAGGCTCTGAGCCATCAGCCCAGAGCCTGACGTGGGGCTCGAACTCACGGACCGCGAGATCGTGACCTGGCTGAAGTCGGACGCTTAACCGACTGCACCACCCAAGTGCCCCGCAAATTTTCTCTTATGTACGTTTGCAATTCAAAATCTAATAGGAGTAGAGTTAAGTTGGTTAGAAGAGTGCTCCTAGAAAAATTCTCTCCAGCTGGAAAGATACCTCACAAGTCTTTACGCTTAGAATGACACAGCCTCCTACCTACTTAGACACTTGCAGATACCTCCAGTTCCTAGAATGTAGTATGTACTCTATAAATGTTGAGTGAATGAATAGCGAACAAATATATAAATTTTTCAATAGAATGAACAGCATACATTTGGATGAAGGATTAAATGAAGAGGGTGGCAGTAAGTGCGAGATTTAACTACATTATGGGGAAAAAACAACAACAACTAACCAATCAATCCTGGAGCCGAAAGCAGTTAAAAAGGACATAGAAGAGATAAATTAAGATCTAAAGAGGAAAACTTCTATGTGGTCATCCTAGCTTCTCTGTTCATAAGATGGCCACAGACTGGATCTAAGACAACAATCCAAGTCGATTACCAAAGGTTATTATTCGCCTGTTCAACAGACTCTAATAGATTCCTTCTTTCACTTTAATAACTCTCTAGAAGGAGAAAAGGAATGTGAGCACCCCACACTTCTCACCACTGGCCCCCAACAAGGAAAAGAAGAAGGCCCTTTGCTTCTTCATGACACATTTTTTTCATGACAACACAAGGCTCCACTAGATTCTTTTCTGGTCTGTGCATCATCTTGAGTTCACTCACATGGAATCCCTCCCTTCCATGCTTATGCCAACACACATCACTTACAGTGTCCCCCTCCCCATTAATTAACCCCACCCTTGGTAGTACCCAAAGATTGTCAACTGGAAAGAGCATATTAAAATCAGCCAGTCAGCCTAACAAGAAATCAGCAGGAACTGAAAATAGAAATTTCCATTCCCTTGTCAAGGACAAAGCCCAACAGGGATTCTCCTGAAAATTCCCAAGGGCTGCCCAGGGCAATTTTCTCGTCCCTCTTCTGATCTGATCTCTCTGCCCCTCCTAAGATACTGGCTGGTCTCAGAAACATATCAGAACTTTTTCTACATTTAGTTCACCTCTTTTTAAATCTGTGTGTGTGTGTTTACTTTGTATTTCATATGCTATATTATCACTGTGGTAGAGGTATATATCTTACAAACAAAAATAAATATGCATATACTAGCAAAGCATGCTCAAATAATTTTAAGGGCAAGATTCGAAAGACTCGAAGCCTGTGTCCTTCGTCTCCAAGGTCTGGACAGAGTCTTGTTCTAATTCTCCACCCAGTTGGCTGGGAACCATTGGACTTGCTCCTGCCAGCTCCATTCTTCAGCTTTTTTATTGTTTGCCTTTGTCTTGGTTCTAGACCAAATTCCTGCAAAGTCCTTCCTTCATTTGGCACATGACTATTATGAAAGCTTTTATCTCTTTCCCAGACTGAAAGGCCTTTGGTTTTCAATATTCTTTCTGTGCCTTCAAATGGATCTGCCAGGCGTCCCTGGGGGCTTGGCATCTGATCTCCAGCTGTGGCTAAGCAGACAGGGGAGGGAAGGCTTTTGGGAAGCACAGATCTGCCCTTACTTTCCTGTGCTACTAGCTTCCTCCCTAGTTTCCCCATCTATTTTATTGGTCCACTCATTGCTCCCACATGCTGCAAGGAAAAATACCATAACCATTTCTTGAAGGGAATGTCCCTTCCTCTATTCTAGAAGCTCTCTCCTTTCTAGATTGTAGAGATGTAAACATCTGTATTATGATGTATCATAGACCAGACACCAACTTGCCTTCTGCTATGTAGCATAAAGAGAATCTTAGTAGAATATTGATGCACATATACAATAAGGGAGATTTTATTTCAAATAATTAAAAGAGGAGAGGGAAAGAAAATCTAAATAGCCTAAGATCAATAAAAATCAGAACCAAGTATTACAGACAGAATCAAAGTACCAAAAAATAAGTGCTGGTATGAGCAAGAAACTTGAGAAGCTGAACATGGTGCCTAACCCATAATAGGTGTTCAATAAATATTGATTATTTCTGATTGAACATTATTCATTCAAAGCAGAAAAAATAGTCTTTTCCTTCATACATTGCTTATGGCTGTGTTTTCATAAAAAAAGATCCATAAATGTGTCTCCTATGATTTTCTTATAATTAGCTATGGAGCACATAACAAGATCAGATTTGTGTGAATTGAACACCTTCCCACCTGAGCAGTGAGAGCTGAGTTTTGGAAAGACATAGAAGTACTGTGTCTGTGGTCTAGAAAGCTATTTCATTTATTGTCCAAACTGGGACACTCTTGAGAGTTAAAGGAGATACCATTAATAAATAGAATGAGAAACAGAAAGAAGGGATTGTCCCAAAGTAGATATCACATGGTCATACTATGAGCTACCAACTTGAAGACAACATTGATTTGAATCCAACCATACACAGTGATTGATTTCTCATTACATTATTCATTGTCACTCAGCCAGTTATATGATTCAGTACTTATGGGTTAGTTAAGACCAAATGGAAAGGAAAATTCTACATTTTTAATTAAATCTATCATTTCTAAATTTAGAAAATTCTAAATTAAATCTATCATCATGTTCTTGGTGACCTGTAATCAGAGTTGGGTTCTAATAAATTTCTTTTTCTCTGAGTCAGTCACATATTTCACTACCTGATTCTATTACTAAATTTTAAATTAATATTGGTTCTTATTTTGATCTCTGAGCAGCTTTAGAAATGAATGGCCAGTCACTACTTTTCAAACCACTGAATTTCTCATTTTCTGATACCAAATTCCTGCTTCTGTCCCACACTGGTTTCTCTCCCTCCCCTCTGGCTCCCATTATAGACTATTTTTCTTCCATCTGTTCCTTCTGTTTTTACATTTTATATGCTCCCTGGAAGGTCTGATTGGCTCTCCCAGCCGGCTAGTTATAAAGGACTCTTAAATCTTCACCTTCTGTCCAGGTCTCACTTTCTTCCTGAGCTCCAAACTAACTGCTACTGGACTTCTCTACTTAAATGTCTCTCAAGAACCCCCAAGAATTAAATAAAGTTTAAGATGTTTTCAACACCTCAACAATGCCCCAATCCACTCCTCTTTCAGGGTTCCCTGTCTCCAAAAATGGCACCACCATGAAGCCAAAACCCTTGTTTCTTCCTTGACCCCATACTCATTTACTCCATTATCGTCCATTGCGTTACCAAGTCCTGTCAATTTGATCTCCCAAATGTCTTTCTCTCAATCTTCAACCATGAGCAATCTTGACTAAACTAGCACCATCTCCCAGGTTCTTAACCAGTCATTCCCTCTCCAGACTTGCCTCCTCTAGTCCCTTTTTATATTGCAGCACAAGTGATTCCTAACAGTGCAAATCCATTTCATTTGCTTTTCTGCTTTAAACTGCTTTCTGGCTCCTAAATGTAGTTTGAATACCGTGACTTAAATGTCTTCCCACCATCTGGCCCTGCCCACCTTTCCACACTGCTGTCCTTCCTCTTCCCTTTAGTGCTCTATGCTGTCATCTCCCAAAATTCAGGTTCGTACTTGCCTCTGACTCATCCTATTGCCACTGCTGGGACATTTCCTGCTTCATCTAACTTACTCGTACTCATCCTACTGCTACTGACTCAAATGGCATTTCCTCAAGGAGCCAGTGTCTGATCCCAAAACTATATTAGATTTCTTCCTATATATTCCTATAACACGCTTTCTTTGTATTAAGTTGAAACACATGAAATTGCCTTGTTGTAAGTCAGTAACAGTCAAATAAAAGAAAATTCGTATAGTTGAAGCTAATACTTGTGTCTGCTAAACTGTAAATTCCCTGAGGGCAGGAACCTGGCCTATTTCATATACTGTCTCACACAGTTCCTAGCACACAGTAAATAGTCAGTGGATATTTGTTGAGTGAAGAAAGGAATGCATGAGCAAATAATTAACTACATTTTCTAGAAATGGGTCATCATTTTAATCCATCTAATTTGAAGCTACAACAATTTTCTTTTTAACAGTGATAATTGTTTTCTGTTGCACAAGTGTTTGCCCACTCTACTTAGTTAGATTAAATACTGAAAATATATATTCTGAGTTTTTAGCAGAGCACTATTACGTGAACTGATAAGTAGCATCTTGGTCTACAGAGCACAAACCTGAAGTAATTTTATACAGGTTACCACTCTTGATGAGAATTACAGAAGGCAAAGAATCCAGGGGAAATTGGTCTCAAAATCTCTATATATTCTAGAATTATTTAGCCCCTGTGAGAAGTCCTATAGTGGCACCTTTGAAAAGGTGACTCCTGAAGTTCTAATTTGAAAAGGACTGTAAGAATGGGATACTTTCAATAAGTATCATTCAAAAGGCCTATCACTTTGAATATTGCATAGCCTCTCAAAAGATAAATATGGGCATGCCAGCACTTTGCTAATTCCCATTAACTACGGCAATCCTTAGCGAATTGCCGCATTAATGAGGAAGTCATTGCCTATACAGTGTCTGCAAATGGAGGAGTGTATCTTTGCCACAGTTCTTCTGACAAGTGTAGTTCTGCCTTAATTATTTATGATCATACACCACAGCACAGGAGCGCTCACGAATATTTTGTATGAGTAATGAAGTTTTAGTAATAAGAGCCTTCACTCCATCTTGCTGCTGTTAAAGCTTACAGAGGAGCAGGGTGAGAATTTAAGGTTTTTGTGGATTAGTGAACTGGGAATTAGCAGGATTCCCTAGGATCGAGTTCTAAATAATACAATGAAAATAAATATCTACAAGTACAATTCTTATTTTTGCAAGCTCTTTAACAGCCCTCAGAAGACCCTCGATGAACCACAAGGAAAATGATAAGAAATGAGGCAGCTAATGATAACAATAATTACGATAATAATACTGCTTATATAACTCTTTATGGATATGTCTACACAAACATGTAGGATGGATGTTGAGACAATTTCTAAATAATTCAGAGCAAATAGCTTGCAGGTGTGGGCAGTGGGGGGCTGGGAAGAAGAGAGTCCACTTGGTCAGAATCCTCCAGTCCACATTGGCCGAATTTGCCAAATGATTTCTCCTATTTCTCTTGAAAAATTCTGATACTGTTAAATCTCAATTCTGCACATAATTTCCTTCTGATGATGGTAAGTCTTTTAATTTCTCTGAGAATAAATTTCTTTATGTTCTGCAGAGGGAGATCCAACTTAAACTGTTTGTGATATCTTTTCCAACCATGACATTTTTGGTTCTACAACATTTGTGACGACAGATCCACTGTCACTTATTCTTTAACTAATAATTTGTTGAGCAGCTATTGACATAGCAGGTCCCATAACAAGGACCAAGGAGAGGTTCATCCAGAAAGCTGTTTAAAGACAATATTAAGCCCCTTTTCATCTTCAATCTTCTACTCCTACGTGTCACACACAACTACTCCTATTTGATCATTTGTTTTCATCGAGACCATGGGAAAACATGAAGGGCTAGATAAGATGTTTTCAGAAGCATGAGCTATGAGGTGTGATCCTCCTTTCTTCCTTAGTCTTCACACAGAGCATTATCCACGTTGGTCCATCGAGTGAATATTTCTCTGGGTTTATCATCTTGCACCAAGCCTGCAGGCAGCCTCCTGTACTCACTCAGCTAAATAAAGAACATCTGAGAGCAGAGGGGCTCCTGTTACTCAACAACTAGAAGAGAAAAGAAACTGCCAGCCAATGCTAAGGGCATTCCAGAATGAAAGACGAACCAAAGACCCCACAGGGCAAAAAGATGGCATACAATGGCTACATTAAGAAATGTCCAGGAGCTAATAAGAGTAGCCCCCAAAAAGGAACAAATAACAATTCATTTTAGGCAATAAAATGAGTGGGAAATACAGAGTAGGAAAAAGACATTGTAAATTATTGGATCTGCCAGGTTGAATTTTTCAGTTATACCACAGCCCTAGCCAATGAAACTACAAAAAAAGGAGAGAGAAAAGCTGACCTGAGAAAAACTCACTGCCTTAAGGATATGTGTTTAGTCCTCACCCTACTCCTGATCATAACCTTTTGATAAATAATTGTATATTAGGAGAAGATTTTATAGCTTTATTTTCTTTTGCTGGAAAATTACACGTGAGAGTCCCTACTCTTATGTATAAGGGGTTCTAGGGCTTGAGTCAACACTTCAATCTTTGGTCTGTCTCATAACACCAATTATTCTCATTAATATTAACAAACTTTAAAAATGACTACATTCAACCATTCAACAAATATATATTGAATGCCTATCATAAGTCAGGTCTCATTCTTAAGTGTGGAGTACACAGCAGAGACATAATAGATTTGGTCCCTGACCTTAATGGAGCTCACGGTCTATGGGGGAGATAGACAATAAACCAACACAAAAAATAAAAAAAAGCAATTTTTTAAAACTCTGGGGTTTTTGAGAAAGTATAATGGAGATGAGGGTAGGGAGCATCTAATTAAGGGAAAGACTTCCCTGGGGAAGTGACAGTTGATCTGAGACCTAAGGGATAAGGAGTTAGTAGGGAACGCATAATGAGGGCACATGCTAAATACCAACCATGCTGACACTGGAATGGGTTTGGCATATGGAGAGAAATACCTGCGCATGCAAATGGAGATTTACATTTTCAAAAAGCTGCTTTGTTTATAAAAATGCAATAAATGCTTGGTGATTTTTAGGCAAAAATATACTGGTAAGGTGAGAATAACTTTGATCAAACCTGAAGAGTATGGTTTCTTGTCAAGATAAAAAAAAAATCTCTGAATAATAAAAGACCTGCCTTCATCTGGATATGTCTAATTTTAATGTTCAATTTTAAAATTATATCTAAAGATCTCCAAAGACCTTTTCCTGTAGCCTTCTTTCATAGACTACTTCAATTCTGAACTATCCCAAGTGCCAATAATATTTCTTCATAGCACGTTTCTTAAGTTTTCTTTTAGTATGTGTCTTCAATGAAGCCACATATATTCATATTTGTACAATATTTATACATATTTATATTTATACAATATAGTGTAATCACCACAGTCTGCATAAAAGTCTTCAGTATAATTTTAAGGACTGTTAGCAAATTCGTTCTCTCTTCTCTAGGACATATTATATTAGAGATTTCCATGATGTAAAAAGTCATTCTGTAGTATTTGCCCAGTTTCTGTTCCAGTATTGATTACTAGAAAGTATTTTATATCTATATGACACACATATACTTATGGCATAGGACCAAAATATAAGACAATGAGATAGTTCATCAACAATGAATTCACATTTGACCTGTGAAACGGGCACAAGCCAAGTGCCATCTACAAAATATCCCTATGGCAAAGCCACCTAGCACTACCAAGCATTACTGTTTTCCTATTCATAAACGTGAACACTTCCCAAGGCTGTTTCCTCTGCGCCTGTTTCTTTTTTCCCTTCTCTGGCTTGGTGCCACCCTTGCATTACCAGGGTTACACGTTTATGTTACTAGCCTAGACCTTCTGGTAATCTCTCTTTTCTTTTCTTATAAATTACCACCACATGCTCTCAACATTAATATTTTCCTCCTAGATTTATTCATTATGCCTTCAGTTTCCTTCATTTAAAACCAAATTCTTTATCTGAAAAGCAGCAAATAGAGCAGAGGTGTTCCTTAAATCCAATATTGCTTTGATATAATTACATAATTGTACATATATGGCATCTGTGATTTTTCTGTATTTATGTGCCTGCTCAATTTCTGTCTATTTCTCTATTACCATATCCATGCAACCTGCTTATAAAAGCTGTCAAAACAACACAACATATAAACTCAGAGCAGGTTCAATGAACTGTTTCAGCTGCTTTTTCTTCTCATTTCCTTCCACTAGCTTCAGGAATCCTTGGGCTTCGACAGTGGGAATTGCAAAACCCTCAGGGCAAGTCCCTTTGTGGCTCATTCTGCATCTTATTTAGTGCTGGTATCCAGAGGCTATAAGTAATTCCAAACAGGCTGGCACCACAGCTCAGGTGACTCCAAACATCATTCAAGTTTGTCGATATTCTCCCTAACTTCACCCGAATAAGGGATCTGTCATCAAGGACGAACGTGGCAGGGGGAGCAATTCAGCTACACCAAGTTTCAGCCTCAAGCACCGGCATGGCGGATGACTTAATGAGCCCAAACTTGAGGCTTAGTGAACTACTCTCTGTTCTCGCTTGGAATGAAAGAAAAGGCTTTAAGTGCATAGGGTGGATTCAAGTTAGACGCAAAGATAAATCCTCTGAGAACATGGTAAACACTGGAATATGTTACCAAAGGAAGTTGAAGAATATATTTTCCCTGGTGGATATTTGTTTATTTTTTTAAGTACATTTTCTCCATCGTCTGGACTTGCAGACAGATGGTCCTGTGAACCCAGGGAAAACAGACTCAGTGACCTTTGATGCACACCTGACTCCCTCCCATCTCTCCTTAAATGTCACGTCCACAGAGAAGCTTTTCCCTCCCTCCTATCCCACAATTCCCTTTTTGTCTCGCTCCCTTTCCCTGTTATATTCCTCTCCATTTCTTATAACAAACTGTAACTGTACAGTGGTACTTGTTTTTGTTTTGTTTTGTTTGGCGAGCCACTTGTTAAACATTTGCCAGCACACCACTGTTCCTAATCGTTCTTTCTGCTTCCCCTCACCTTCCGCAACAGCAGCCAAATTGATCCTTTAGAAACTTGAACCGGGTCAAGTCATTCCTCTGCTCAAAAACCTGCAGCAGCTTTCCATTCACTCGGCTGAAAAACAAAATTCTGGCCACAGCTTAAAAGTTCCCATATGATCTTCCAGCCCTCCACTCTTCTGTGTTTTTCTGATCCAGTCTTCTTTGCGGGTTGTTCACACCCGCTTCCACCACTCGGCAGCCCTGCTGTTCCTCAAACATACCAAGCATGCTCCGGCCCCGGGGTCATTGCATTTGCTTCTCTCTGCCTACACAACTTTCCCCCAGATGGAAGCTTGGCTCCTTTCCTCACTTCATTCACTAGTCTCCTTCCATACACGTCACCAGGTCAGAATGATCTTCTCTGACTATTCTATGCAAAATAGCACCTACCACCACCAGGCCGCTCTCCACTCCCTTTTACTGACTTTCTTTTTCTCTACGGCGGGCATCACTGGTTTACATATTGCATATTGATTAGCGCTTGGGCCTGTGCTTCTCATACGCAGTCCTCGCTTCTCCTCCGTCTGCAAACTACATTTGCTTGTTCTCATTGCCAGCTGACAACTAACAAGGGTTGGCCATTGGGAGGCACTTGGTGAAGACTGTAGGGTAGAAAGGAGAGAGAAGCCAGGATATTTCTACTTCTGTCGCTCTCGGCTTTCAGGTGACATCGACAACAGTGACTCAGTCTCCCTGGTGGCTTCAATCCCACCCAGATAACTTCTCCCTCAGTGGTCCCAGTTGCCTATAAGCATCTTTATTCTTGGGCTCTGGGAACCCTACTCCCTATTATCCCCCAGTCCCGGAGATGATGGCAGGGAATTTAAAAAAAAAAAATCCCTGTTTTAAAACACCTGGAGGAACTTGTTACCCTAAAAAGACCTTATAGTACACCTGCCTGTCTCTTTCATGAAGCTAAAGAAGGATGGGAGCTAGTCGGTCTCTTCACCAGGAACACTTGTTCTCATTTTTTATTTGACTTGCACCAAGCCCTCCTTAAATGTCATTTCCTTAGATGTTTCCTTCCCACCTGTTTGAATTAGATCTCCTATCTTTGTCCTCTTGTTTTGTTTTCATTTCCATTTCTTGTAACAACTTGTAGTTGTTTATTCACTACAACAACTTGTGGTTGTTTATTCACTTGTTTGTTTGTGTAACGCCTCTTTTTACCACTCAACTAAACATAATAAGGATCCCATATCTCTTATTCAATAATCTTACCCTTATTACTTATTATTCTTATTTAACACTCAGTATGGGCCAGTGCCTGGCCCATACTAGATGATCTATAGGTATTTTTTTTCATTAAGTAAATGAATTTAGACTGGACTCCTCATAGTTACCTTCATAATATTTTGGACCTAGTAAAGGCTCAAGAATTGTTTGTAGAGTTGATTAGGATTTATGGTTTTCTCTAAAATATTCACCTGTATGACCAGTATACTAAGGTTTTCCATAAATCGTGGAAGAGGTATCTTTCACAGTGTTTTCCACACGTACAATACATTTTTGCATGTTACCTTCAAAGGCCTTGATTCCAGTACACAACATGAAGGCAAATGAAGCAAGTATATTCATATGAGCATACTCACTGGCCTAGTGTGGCAAAAATGAAGCGAAGTCTCAAAACGGAACTATGGGTAGGGTGCCTAGATAGCTCATTTGGTTAGGCGTCCATCTCTTGATCTTAGCTCAGGTCACGATCTCACGGTTCATGGGATCAAGCCCCACATTGGGCTCTGTGCTGGCAGTGCGGAGCCTGCTTGGGATTCTCTCTCTCCTTCCCTCTCTCTCTCTGAAAATAAATGAATGGAACTATGGGCAAATGATGTTCTTATACGGTAAGGTCCTTCCTCTCAGGGTTTTGTTTTTGTTTTGTCTTTTTGCATGTTTTTTGTTTTGTTTTGTTTTTGTAGTAATTTCATGGGTTTCTCTTCTAATCTAAAGTGAACTAAACTATCAAAGGGTAAGAGCAAATTTGTGCTTGACATTTTCCTTTTTGTCTTAAACAGTTACCGCGTTTGGGTGGCATTATGGATTTTCCACATAGGTTTAAATTGGTCTTTGCAATGCTCTGTTCTCTGTTCTTGTTTCTAAAGTAAAGAGAAAGGCTCAAACGAACACAGGGAAGTCTATCATGCATCACTTTTTTTAACTTTCCAATTTCTATTTGCTCCTTTATTCTCCATACTTCTCTGTCCCCTCTTTTGTTTAAAATCTCATTTAGCATTCTCTTGAGGGGAGAACATGAGATTACAATCTAACGATTGTAATGAGAATGGGTTAAGTTGGTGCCGTTTCCCATTTTCATTACAATCTTGGTGGCAAGAATAATGTAACAGAATTTTTAATGCCTCATATATTACATGAACATTTTCCCGTGAGCTCCTGCTCCTTTTCTGCGGACAGCACTGTTGCTATGTGCTGTAGACTTTGATCTTTTTATATTCTGTATTATAATCAATTGGCCATTTCACCCCTTCCCCACAGATTACAGTCAAATAAGTGAAAAATATTTTGATCTATAGCATACCACTACACCTCATGGCTATAAAATCCTCTCACCTGTAGACCAGTACCTACAAGATCCATGTAGCCAGTGATTCAAATTAGATAGAAGGTACCAGCCAGGTGTCCTGATGGCCAGCCACTTCTCTGAAAGGCACTCTGGGAATCAGAATTTTGTAATTTAGAGCATAAATAGAGAGCGTTGGTTAATTTAAATACCAGGAGCTCTTAGGGAGTTGGACCGAGAACCCCAAGTGCTCACCTTTGAAATGAAAAGCCTCAGAGATCCTTGTTGCTCTAAGTGTGGTGCCCAGACCGGCAGCAACAGCATTACCCAAGAGCATATGGAAAACGCAGGCTCTCAGGCCTCAGTCGAGTCCAGACCTGGGCCCCAGGTTCATGGACTCCTCTCACCTGGCTTCCAAGAATCTCCCTGTGATGTCACTCCCACCTAAACATTTTCTGGCCTTTTGCCATTACCAGCCTTTCTGGGTTCCATTTTCTCTGAAACCATTTGACAAAACTAATTTTCAAATGGCCCTTGCAGCAGAAACATCCGGGTCCGAATCGTAGCTCTGTTGATACTGCTGTGGGGGAAATTTATCTGTCTTCTCTGTGCCTCAACTTCTTCGTTCATAAATTGGGGATAAAAATACTTACTAAATTAATTAGAGAATAAGAACAAACCACTGTGGTAAAGAGATCCCCAAAACACACGGGATCAAACCAGACAGAAATGTCTTTTTATGAAGTGGCCCAAATTGGAGGTCAACTCTGCTCTACCCACTCTAAGGAAGTGAGATTGTCTCCACCACATTTCTGTGTGATTCCCTAGGGCCACTATCTTTGTCTTCATATTTGACACTTCATTGCAGAAAGGGAAGAATCCACATGAGACACACCTTAGCAATGGGCCCCACCTAGCTAGAAGAGGGTGGGAAATGCGGCCCTTCACCGGATGCCTCGTTCTAATTCTATGACTGTGCACATAGACCGGGCATTTTGGTAGGAGGGCAGCAGTCCCCACCACCCTCACCTAGCAGGGCTATGAGGGGAGTTCAAGGAATCATGGAGACAAATTGCCCAGCACATTGCCTAGCACCACACACATTAAGTTCTCAATAATGACAGCTGATATATGCTTATCATCTTATTATTCACTCTCTTGGTAACACAATCACAATCTAATAAGGCTGTTCCAAATGTCAACTCATGGAATGAAAAGTGAATGATTTTCAACTCACCCTCCTAAATGGAGCCATAGATGCCTCAGATCAAACCACAGTGGCTTCAAGTCGGGTTTGTGTGACTTTGGCATCAACGTGGCCAAGTCTTGATCTCCAGAGAGCTTAATAAACAACTCCCTTGTCTCTACCACTTCTGTCTTCTATATCTGTATGCCTCAAGTCGAAGCAAAGCTGGAGACAGGGATTTGAGTGCCCATAGTTGATCAAAAGTGAGCTCTCAGGAGACAGTGCATGAGGGAGTCTGACCCTACAGAAAGCTCTGGAGCAGGAATTGCACTACAAAATCAGTCCCATCGTGAGTCTTTTGTAGCCCATAACAGTCAGCCTAGGGCTGGAGGTTGCACAGGGGCAAGGGAGAGAAGTAATATTTTTTACACAATTCTGTCAAAAGGAAGGCAGCTCAGCTATTGGCAGACCACTCTGCAGTAGGGGAGGGGGGGCGCCGGGGGGGGGGGAGGGACAGGAGGGCTGCACCAGCCAAGTAACAGGGATGCAGGCGGGGCCTACCAGCAACATTTTCTGCGGATATTTGCTTCTTACTTCCATTAGAGAAATAAAGTATTAGAGAAATAAAGTACTGGGGAAAATCAGAGTAGATAACCCCTTATCAAGGTGGGCAGATCAGGAAAGATTTTGGTCTCATGTCCACAGACTAAACCTCTAACTCCAGCCAGCACTTGGCCACAGGGAACCATAAGAAACATGAATCACACAAAGTAAGTTTTCACTAGTACTGGAAAAATGATGCGTACCACATCAAGAAACAAAATGTTTTCTGTAAATAGGCATCCAAGCTACAGGTTATTTAACCTGTTAATGCAGCACCATTCTGTAGAAGAAGGCTAGGTACTTAAAACTAATTGCAGTTCCCCAAACAACAATATGGGTTTGATCCCAATAACCATTTTTAACAGGTCATCAGATAGATCAGTCAGAGTCTCTGGCTCATCGATAGAAAAATAAATGCAAAAATAAAAAACAAAATTGGGTCCAATCAGGGATTCTTGGGAATGATGCAAGGTACCCTTATTCATTGGGTACTGTCCAGCTTTTTTGAGAACATGTCTTTTGTCAGAACCTACTTTTCCCTTACGGGACCACTCTCCAAGACCTTATCAAATCACACCAAGGTCATAGGCTCCAACTGAGTTTCCTTCGCCCCTGACTCTGAAACAGAGCCAATCCCAGGCCATAGTTCCACCTCAGTTCAGTCTGGCTTGGGCCTTGGCTCCCGTCCCTGGGCTCTGTCATGGTACCGTATATAAGCCCAGTATGTGCCCAGTTCCAATAACTACATCAATGCTTTATCCACCGCCTGATTTTCTGTTTTAGCTCCTGGCCTGATGCTCCAGGTCTGGGTCCCTGTATCCCCCAGTCCATTCAGAGATTTGTGTGATCACTGGTCCTAAGACTTCCTACTGCTCACTGACAGATTCCCAGGGCCACCTGCCGCCTGCATCTGCACCTATTGTCTATTACCAGACAGTTCTCCTTCCCACAGAGGGGAAAGAACAGATGGAATATCCTTAACAGAGTGGTGTAAAGAGAAAACAACAGACAAACTGCTATAGAGAATCAGAGTTAAACTCCTTTATTAGGACAGGGAAGTTGCTAAAGACGGGGAGCCAAGGAAATGGAGACGTTACCTTTATCAGTCAGGATGGCTGTTGTCATTGGCCTGGCAGAGCCTGGTGGCCAAGAACTTGTATTCTGGAGTCAGAGCTGATGAGCATCCCCGCCCACCACTCACTAACATGTAAGAGAGGATATATATTTTATGTCTCAGCCTCAGTTTCCCCATCTGTGAAACAGAAGCATTAATTCCCTCACAGAATTACTATTGTCCTTGCTCGGATGAAAAGAGGTATTACATGGAAAGTCTGTTGCAGTCATTTCTTAAGCACAAGACTGATATACAGTAAATACTCAATGAATATTAGTATGTAATTCTAGAGGAAAAGATACATGTAAGGTAGTTTGTGTCTGGGGAGAAGGAATATGTTACATATTTAGAATAAAAACTTAGGCTTGAACAGCCACTTTGTCAAAGATCTGTAAGTTCAGAAAATGAAAAAGCAATGGGAATCAGTGAGGTGAAAACGAGAGCAGAAATGTGAGTCCAGAGCAGAAAGAACACTGGAATGGCAGCCTTGGGGGTGGGGGTTTTAGGAAAGGTTTGATGAGAAGGTGATGGTGGAAAACTGGCAGTGAATCAGAAAGGTCGCAGAGAGAAGAAGTGGGACCCTGGTCATGCCCTAGGGAATGCATGCACCGCACAGTGCCCCAAGGCAACAGAGAAAGCTATTAGAGAAAAAGTAAAGGGAAATAGAAGAACCTGGCACATTTTATTAGAAGGACAGTGAATGGAGGAAGGTATAACAAGGTACTCGGAGCGACTCGGAGAGGAAGAACAGTAGGGAAGTCCATAGAGGGAGAGGTAAAGAAGCAGTCAGCTGTGACAGAGAGAAGAGGCAATGAAGAAACATAATAATATATAACGCTAGTTCAAAACAACAGCTGGGAATAGGGAATTGATAGTGAAGCAATAAATACCAGCAATGAGGGAGCTAAATACCATTAAAATGCACAATAGTTAATAACAATGAAGCTGAAGTCTGGAAGCAATTAATAAATTAATAAACAATAACAAAGTATAAAATGCATAAAGAAAAAAGTGAGGTTATAAATATGACCCTTTGGTAAGAGGAGAACAAGGGGTTCACTGGAGGAGAGAGGGGGGAGGATGATTCAGCTGGATTGCAGAACTACGTGCTCCAGGTTCTAAGCAGCTAACAGACAAGAGAGGACTGATTCTATCCGCCTACGAGCACTGGGTGGAAAAGCCACCTGCAGAGAGCGTTGCATTCATTCTCCTGATGAAGCCGTCATCCCCAGAGCTTCTCATCTACCATCATCATAAATAAAAATGCTCTTAGGGACTGACTGCCTAGATTGTGCCATTAATGGTGCACAAATATGCCAGGCTTCCTACTAGCAGTAGTGTTTGCAAGTAACTACTAGAAATTGTCCTAAATGTAAGTCCTGGACCAGATCAGAGACCCCATTCTTAGGCTCAACTTCTGCTCAACCCCTCAGTTCGACTATGAACCTCAACACATCTTTTTGAGCCATTCTGGGAGTCTCCAGAAGTTCTGAGAATCAGTAGGAATCCCCCAGTTCAGGTGGGGGATCCTCAATGACTACATGGACCCCATCAGTTGTAACCTCAACCACAGACCTGAACGTCTCGGTCATTAGGGGAGCCCCTCACCTTTGGGACCACAAGCACCCCTGTGGTTTGTTTTCAGGACCTCTCCTTTTCTAACATAATTATGGTACTTGGGAGCTACATTTCTTTTCCAAAGCAAAGGTCAAGTATTCTTTACTCTTGTTTCAGAGAATATTCTCTACTCCAGGAAGCACCTACAAAATAAAAAGTAAAGAACAGTAACAACCACAGAAAGATGAGGACCTGTTTTGTTCCCACAAACTAGGTTGGGCAAAACTATCATGCAGGATGGACGAGGGAAAAAATGATAAGCTGGTTTGGCTAGATTAAATAGGACATTTCCCCACCCTTTTTTTTTAACAGGTCTATCCCTTCCCCATTTTGGGGTGACTTCAGCTTGTTATCCCCGTGATATTTCCCAGCAGCAAGGACAATTTTCCGGAGGTATTTTCCAGAGGCAAGGACAATTTCTCGCCCTTCGTTGTCTGCCACACAGCATCCCCTGTTTGGTTTTCCACATTGTTCCCCACCCCCCACCCCCATTTCCTTTTGTGCCTAGCATCTCCTATTTCATCAGGACTCAACAGCTGACACTATGGCCCTGGCTGTAGCATGAACTTAGCAACCAAAAACACCCTCAATTGGATGGAGAGTTCCTGAGCATCCACATTTCACTTCAATGATAAGAATAAGAAAAAAAAGAAAACCAGACCCAGAAGAGAAACAGCTGATACATCTTACAGATAATTCCAGGGTCTGTAGGGAAAGAATATAAGGAAGAAGACAGAACAAAAGAGCAATTGAAGGAATAATTGAGATTTTCCGTAGACTAGGATACTAAAGATATCAAGATGATATTACTTTTATATTTGTATAAAAATGTGAATGATCAGCCATACACAATTAGAACTTAAATATGTTTAATGTATTCAAATCAAGTAATTCTTACCTTTATTGTAGATGCAGAATGTATAAAGGTAGTATCAACTGCGTTCAGTGGCAATAAATGTGAAAGAATAGTTTCCTTGAACCTACTACTGCAAACATAGCCCTCTCTCTTAAAGAACTATCCTGAATAGTAGGGAAAGTCCAAGGGTGTAAGTGAAACTCAACAGTTCTGACTTCAGTAAGTTTCTGGTGAGTAAAAGCTTCAGCTCAACAGAGCAGAGGCCAAGCTTTGTTCTAGGTGCAGCACATTGCATTTGTTCCTTAGGATTAATCTCTGTGCATTGACCATGCCTTACCGGTGATCATAAAAATTAACATCAATTCTGGAGACAGTTCATAGACAGATGGGGGTGACCTTTTCACTTCAGAATCTAAATTATTTGCTATTGAATAAACAATTTGTTTTTACTGGGTTGGACATGAATTAAATTGATTCCAACTACCGTAAGTTTGATACAATTGATACACTATTGTATTGTCTTTTATTGTTAGGTTGCTTGCATGTATTTAAGGATTTGTATATAGGTATAAAGAAGCCTGTTTCCTGATTTTTTTTCCATGACAAAGAAAGCTATCGTGAACAAGTTCACAATGAAATCTGCCCTTAATTGAAAGAAAAATAGTAAAAGAAGAAAAAAACACAGAAGAGTGGTTGTCACTCTCATCAACAAATTTAATAATGGCCTTCTGTGCTCTGCTCTATTCTATTTGGAGGGGGGTTATTTAACAACAATGACAACAAAGTGTATCCCCTCAGTATGGGCTAAATGACTGTGGGGTCACACCATTAAATATTCACATCCATATCATATTCTAAGAGTGCAACCTTCTGGGTCATTACATAATATGTAGATGAACTATCCATGTGGTCACATGGGGAAAAAAGCAGCAGAATGCCATTACAACATGGTTGATTCTTCTTCAGACTCTACAACTATTCAAACATTTTTGGCCCTGGAAGAGGTGAAGTCTGAAGGCTTGGAGGCTAGATCTACTACTGCCACTGAGTTGTTTTGTAATCTAAACAAATCACATTCTAGCTCCAACTCTTGAGTCCCCAGCTGTGGGTTATGAACAATGGGGCTTGCCCTTCCTACCTCATGAGGCCATAAAGGAGAAAGTACACTGAAAACACTCTACAAGCACAAGATGCCTTTATGGTGACTATTAATTAGCCACAGGACAGCAATGTTGGAAAAGAATGCGAGGTCATCTAGTCTAGGCCTCTTCACAATAAATCCTCTGAGCCCTGAATCCAAGTTCAAACAGGTAGTCAGTAATGAGCTAAGATGAGCACCCAGGTTTCCTGGTTCCCCTGTCAGCCCTCTGCACCATGCTAGTCACTTGCCTAAGTCTTGGTTGTCTTCTTTTTGGCATTACAAAACAATCAATCTATAATATCAGTGTTACGTTGTCTTTCAACATCGGTATTAAAAAGAATTCCATTAGGGGCGCCTGGGTGGCGCAGTCGGTTAAGCGTCCGACTTCAGCCAGGTCACGATCTCGCGTTCCGTGAGTTCGAGCCCCGCGTCGGGCTCTGGGCTGATGGCTCAGAGCCTGGAGCCTGTTTCCGATTCTGTGTCTCCCTCTCTCTCTGCCCCTCCCCCATTCATGCTCTGTCTCTCTCTGTCCCCCAAAAAATAAATAAACGTTGAAAAAAAAAATTAAAAAAAAAAAAAAAAAGAATTCCATTAAACCAGTCGAAATATGTCACTGATATTTTTTCATAATAAATAGCTGATATTTTAGAATCCCAAAAATGTCAATTTCAAGTACTCAGATTGTTCCTATTTAAGTTCAAAATGCAAAATATTAGCAAATACTTGTTGAGCACTTAAGAGTGTGACCGTGGGAATGCGAGCTGGTGTAGCCACTCTGGAAAACAGTATGGCATTTCCTCAAAAAACTAAAAACAGAACTACCCTATGACCCAGCAATTGCACTACTAGGCATTTATCCACAGGATATAGGTGTGCTGTTTCGAAGGGACACATGCACCCCCATGTTTATAGCAGCACTATCAACAATAGCCAAAGTATGGAAAGACCCCAAATGTCCATTGACGGACGAATGGATAAAGAAGATGTGGTATATATATACAATGGAGTATTACTCGGCAATCAAAAAGAATGCAATCTTGCCATTTGCAACTACGTGGATGGAACTGGAGGGTATTATGCTAAGTGAAATTGGTCAGTCAGAGAAAGACAAAAATCATATGACTTCACTCATATGAGGACTTTAAGAGACAGAACAGATGAACATAAGGGAAGGGAAACAAACATAATATAAAAACAGGGAGGGGGACAAAACAGAAGAGACTCATAAATATGGAGAACAAACTGAGGGTTGCTGGAGGGGTTGTGGGAGGGTGGATGGGCTAAATGGGTAAGGGGCACTAAGGAATCTACTCCTGAAATCACTGTTGCACTATATGCTAGCTAATTTGGATGTAAATTTTAAAAAATAAAAAATAAAACAAGCTAAAAAAAAAAAAAGAGAGAGAGAGAATGCCAGCTTTGCTAAGGGTTTTCCATTATCCTATGTAGTTTCTACAATAACCCTAGAAAGTTCCCATTGTTTTTCATCCTTCTTTTAAAAAGGAAAAGTCCAGGGGTACCTGGGTGGCTCAGTCGGTTAAGTGACCAACTTCAGCTCAGGTCATGATCTCTCAGTCATGAGATCAAGTCTCACATTGGGCCCCATGCTAGGCATGGAACCTGCTTGGGATTCTCTCTCTCTCCCTCCTTCTCTTCCCCTCCCCTGTTTGTGCCCACACACACTCTCTCTTTCAAAATAAATAAGTAAACATTAAAAAAAAACAAAGATGCCAAAAATTCTTATCTGTCTAGAGTGTAATCTGTCTTAAATTGGGAATAAAAAAGATTTGGGAGACTTTCATCCTCACTTGGCTGTTCACTTCCTCCTTGGCACCTCATTCCTTAGCTGTGCTGTTTACATCCTGTGGTTCACAGGGAAAGAGAAAATGAGAGTTCTTTTGGAGACTGCCTCCCTGTTTCAGAAGAAAGAGGCTGGAAATACCCAACAGAAATAAAGAATGAAAGATATATTTCCACTACATCCAAAACCTGAGTATGGAGGCTTTTTTTTTTTTTGGCATAGACAAAAATCTCAAAATTTAAATTAAATTAAAAAAATGAAGCTTTACTAGTGTTTAACATATCATGTAGGAGTAACACTTATGTATATTTTATAAATAAACATCCATGTGTCAAGGGTCCATGCTTGCAAACTTTTCTGTCATATATGTACACAATTAAAAATTTAATAAAAACCTCGGAGACCACTAGCTTAGTCCATGGCACTGTATGAAACAGTAACCCTTTTACATCTAAGGGAATAGACTTGTGGTCAGACAGTCCCAGTTCGAACCCAGTCTATGCTCTTTAAGTCACTTGCTTAAGTATATTGGTCAGCACTCAATCAGGAAAAGACCAGGTAGTTCAATCGAGGGAATTTAATTTGGGGAATGAGGGGCAAAGGTGTTGGAAGGGCTGAAAAGCTCAAGAGGAAATAGTAAGGCAACCCAAAGATTTGCAGCATCAGGAATTTGCTCCTTCTGTTAGGTATTGAGGAACAAAGGAGGAGAGGGTGTTAAGAGAGACTAGGATCCAGAGGGAGTGAGGACCCGAAAGGGGGGGCTGTCCAGCAAGAGCCCAGGCGGGAAAGAATATACCACTTAAGGGGCTGGGAGGGACTTGCCCCTCCCTGCTGCCCTCTAGTGTCCTGCCGGCATCTACTGGTGGCTAAACCCAACCAGAAGCCTGTGGCCAAAGAGCCTGGAAGCTTAGTTTAGAGGGATAAGCCTCCTTACTAAACCACATAGAGCTAGGGCAGGGTGAGGAACAAATATATGGTCCTCTCCTCTATAAAGAATTGTTTTAATGTTTATTTATTTTTGGAAGAGAGAGAGACAGAGAGAGAGCCAGCATGGATGGGGGGAGGGGTAGAGAGAGAGGGAGACACAGAATCTGAAGGCGGCTCCAGGCTCTGAGCTGTCAGCACAGAGCTCCACAAGGCGCCTGAACCCACTATTGGAGTTAGGCAACCATCACCACTAATTTAGAACATTTTCAACACCCTAAAACGAAACCCATACCCGTTAGCAGTCAGTCGCCATCCTCCCCAGACTCTGGCAACTACTAATCTACTTTCTGTTTCTATGGATTTGACTATGCTGAACATTTCATATAATGAAAACACAACATGTGGACTTTGCTGATTGCTTCTTTCGCTCAGCATAATGCTTTCAAGGTTCATCCATGCCATAGTACACATAGATACTTTACTCCTTTTTGTGGCCAAATAATACTCCATTGGGTGGACAGACCAAATTTTATCCATTCATCAGTTGATGGACATGAGGTTATTCCCACATTTTAGCTCTTGTAAATAGTGTTGCCATCAATGTTCAAATACGAGTTTTTGTGTGGATGTACGTTTGCATTTCTCTTGAGCATAGGAGCAGAATTTTTAGGTCATATGGCAACTTTATGTTTAACATTCTAAAGAGGGGTCAAACTATTTTCCAGAGTGGCCACACCATTTCACATTCCCACTAGCAGAAACAGCTGAAGGTTCCAATATATTCACATCCCTCTAATGCTTTTTATTATCTGTCTTTTTTATTTCAGTCATCCTGGTAAATGTAAAGTGGTATCTCATTGTGGTTTTGATTTGCATTTCCCTAATTATTCAACCTTTTTAACAGCTAAATAGTTATTTGATTAACATTAATATCATAATGTATTCATATAAATTAAATATTAATAATTATTTTCAGTGAATGAAACATGAAAGATGGCCAATTTCATTTGCACACAGAAGAGCATTCCGGTGCACTGAAAAAATGCATAAAAATGCAATGTAACAGCTAAGAAACCATTTCATGTAGAACTGTAACTGTACCAAGATATTTTCTGATTTCCCTTTTGATTTCTTCTTTGACACTGGTTGTTCAGGACTGTGCTATTTAATTTCTACATATTTGCAGATTTTCCAGTTTTCTTCTTGTTGCTGATTTCTAGTTTCATACCAGTGTGGTTGGAAAAGATACAAAATATGATTTCAATCTTCTTAAATTTGCTAAGGCTTGATTTGTGGCCTATCATATGATCTCTCTGGGAGAATGTTCCATGTGTTGCTTGAGAAGAATGCGTATTTTGCTGTTGTTGGATGGAATGTCCTATGTATGTCTGTTATATCCATTTGGTCTAAAGTATGTTTCATATCCAATTTTTCCTTCGTTTTCTTTCTGGATGGTCTATCCATTGCCGAAAGTGGGGTATTGAAGAGCCCTGCTATTACTGTATGATGGTCTATTTCTCCCTTCATACCTGTTAGTAGTGCTTGCTTAATATATTTAGGGGTTCTGATGTTGGATGCATATATACTTATGATTGTTATGTCTTCTTGATGAGTTGACCCCTTTATTATTACATAATGACCTTCTTTGTGTCTTGTTACGATTTTTGGCTTAAAGTCTATTTTGTCTGATAACAAGTACAGCTACCTCTTCTCTCTTCTGGTTTCTACTTCCCATACCTTTATTTTCAGCCTATGTGTGTCCTTCAAACTTAAACGAGTCTCTTGCAGGCAACACATAATTGGGTCTTGTTTTTTCATTTACCCATTCTTCCAAATAAGACATGCAGATGGACAACAAGTACATGAAAAGAAACTCAACATGACTCATCATCAGAGAAATGTGAATCAAAACCACAATGAAATATCACCTCACACCTGTCAGCATGGCTATTACCAAAAAGACAAGAGATAACAAGTGTTGGCAAGGATGTAGGAAAAAGGAATCCTTGCGCACTGTTGGTGGGAATGTAAATTGGGGCAGCCGCTGTGGAAAACAGTATGGAGGCTCCTCAAAAAGTTAAAAATAGAATTACCATATGATCCAGCAATCCCCATTTCTGGGTATTTATCCAAAGGAAGTTAAAACAGGATCTTGAAGAGAGATCTGCACACCATGTTCACTGTGGCATTATTCATAATAGCCAAGATGTGGAAACAACCTAAGTATCTGTCAACAAATGAATGGATAAATAAGATGTGTGTATATATATATATATATATACATACATACACATACACACACACACACACACACACAGAATATTGTTTCTATATAGAATATGGTACATTATTCAGCCATGAAGTAGAAGGACATCTGCCATTTGTGACAATATGGATGGTCCTTGAGGATACAAGGCTAAGTGAAATAAATCAGGCAGAGAAAGTAAACCACTGTATGATATCACTTACATGTGGAATCTAACAAAACTGAATTTGGGGCACCTCGGTGGCTCAGTCAGTTAAGTGGCTGACTCCTGGTTGTGGCTCAGGTCATGATCTTGTGGTTCATGAGTTTGAGCTTCACATCAGGCTCTGTGCCTACTTGGGATTCTCTCTCTACCCTCCTCTCTGCCCCTCCCCAGCTCATACTCTCTCAAAATAAATAAATAAACTTAAAAAAAAAACCTGAATTTGTAGAAACATAAAGTAGAATGGTAGTTACCAGGGGCTGGGGGTGGGGACATGGAGAGATTTTGGTCATAGGGTACAAAATTCCAGTTAGAAGATAAATAAGTTTTGGGGATCTAATGCACAACATTCTGATTATTGATAACAATGCTGTACTATATACTTGAAGGTTGCCAAGAGAATAAACCTTAAAGGTTCTGACCACAATAAGAAATGGTAATTATATGATGTATTGGAGGTATTAGGTAACACTATGAGTAACATATTGCAAAATATAAATGTATCAAATCAACACACTGTACACCTTAAAGTTGCACAGTGTTATATATCAATTGTATCTCAGTAAAGTTGGGGGGAAAGATATCTTTTTATCCCTGTCAATTTAAGAAATATGTAGTAAAGAATGATTTTGAAAAAGTTAAAAAGATAAGTTATGTAATTGTCCAAATCAGCCCCAACCTTAATAAAGTTTTGTGTATTTTATCTCTCAGTTTCTGATAGAAGTGTGTTAAAATCTCCCATAGATTTGTCCAGTTATGTTTATCATTCTATCAGTTTTTCTTTCTATTTTTGAGGATATGTTGTTATGTGTATACAAGTTTCTAATTGTTTTACCTAATTGGTGTATTGTTTATTATTATGCAATATGTCTATTCATTCCAATTAATATGTTTGCACTAAATTCTTCTGATGGCATTAATATTGCAATATTAGCTTTTTGAAAGTTTTCCTTGATGTGATAGATAGAATAACGCCCCCCCCCAAATATATATATATATCTTAATCTCTGAAACTCATAAACATATTGCCTTACCGGTCAAAAGGGACATTAAAGAAGTGATGAAGGATCTTGAGATAGGAAGATTCTTCCAGATTATCCAGGGCCGGGGTGGGGGGGTCGGGGGGTGGGCAATGTTATCACAGGGTCCTTATAAAAAGAAGGCATGTGAGAGTCAGTATCAGTCAACAAGATGTAATGACCCAAGTAGAGGTTGGAATGATACAATCACTGGAAGAGGCCATGAGCCAAGGAATGGGGGCAGTCTCTAAAAAGCTAGAAAAGAAAAGGAATGGATTCTTCCCTAGAGCCTCCAGAAGGAATGCGGCCCTGCCAAGAACTGTAAACTTGGAAACCATAAGTTTAAAATGCAATACGACTGACCCACCCCCACCCCTGGACTCCACCCTCTGCAACATTTGAAAGAATCTGTGGATCATTCAGTCTCTTAAAACAGGGTCTACATTCTCAACTACCAATGCTAATTTGATTCATTAAATCAGAGATCTAATTAATATTTCCAGCTCACTCACTAAAACTTCTCTTACAATGAACTATATTTTAGAACACTGTATCTTTTTCCTGTTTTAGTCACCTATGCATTTTTAATGAAAATTCAGCCTATTATTGTTGTTAGCCATTGATATATACCAACCTTATCGTTGCTTATTTAATACTTTTAAAAATAAACAGCCATTCTTTAAAGCCTCAGGAACTGGTATATATGGTGGACTGTATTGTCTTTATTATTATAAGACTGAGGGAAGCAATTCATCTTAGAGCTGGATACTGACTACATCATTAGAATCTCTATACACTTCTTGGACAGGAAGGCTACAGACCTTTGAGAAGACCTTTCCAGAAGTTTTGTTCCAAAATGAAATAGTACCAAACTAAAGAGTAATCTATTCATTATTCACTGCACAAATAAATAATAAGCATTCACCATGTGCCAGACACTGGTTGAGGAACAGAGGACGCCCAGCAATGAACCAGACCTTCATATTCCTGCATTCAAGGAGCATGCCTTTCACCAACCTTCTGCCACTGCTGCCTGAGGTGAGGTCGTGAGCAGGGCCTAGATCCGCAGCAGCAGACATCTTGCCCCTGGGGCGGGGGGGGGGGGGGGGGGGGAGGGAGGGGAGGAGGAGGGAAGCCATCACTAAGGACGACAGACAAAGCTTCAAAACGGTAAGAAACCCGTTTAAATGAGTATGAACAGCTCAAGGCCCCAAAGCAATTCACTTTCAACGGCCAGGGTTTTTCTACTTCTAATTCACAGAGCTTACTTTCAGAGAGCTAATGTCCACAGAAGGGAAAAAAAACAAACAAACAAACAAAGAACAAAAAATAAAAAATAAAAATAAAACTCATTCAGACTGTCGAGATCATGGCCCCGTTTGCTAGCTGAAACTCATCTAAGGAGCAAAGGCATAGAGAAGACGTATTTCTCTAACTGGCATTTTCCACACACACCTGCTTTCAGACTGGAAATACCTGACTTCCAGAACAATGCCTGGTCCCTTGGGGTCAATTCCTCTAACTGCCAGATCTCCTTACTCTTGCAAAGCTCCCGGATAGCTAACCTAGGGTAGTTCTGACAGAGCTAAACCTCAAACTGTTCAAAATCTCTATAAAAGCCTCAATTCCCAGGACATTTCAAGCCAAGTCTCTAAATGTGAGTCTGCTCTCAGGGCATAAATTGAGCAGGAACATGGGGATCTCTAATCTGCTACCTTTTTTGATGGCTCATGAGGGAAGACACTGAAAAACAAAACCGAAAGGGCCCACCACACACATACATATACACACACACACACACCCTCCTTAAAATCCCCAGATACAATTGGGCTTCCCTGCTAAATACCCTCATTGTAGTTAGCAGTTTTCCTTCATGTCGGTATCACAGCATATTACTCAATGCTTATGAATGTTTATATTTGATATATAAAGGTAAGAACTTTATCACTTTTGCTCACCACTGCATTCCGAGTGGATGAATGAATGCATGTTTTTATTCATTCATTGGGTCATACAAGACGTAGGTGGAAAACTGACCTCTTAGTGTAGGCCACGTCCCTGCCCTTGAGAATGGAGGTTCTGAGATTATAAAGCAAGTTGGTAACCTATAATTGCCTCCATGGCCATGGCGTATGACAACCGGGGGACCACACACGCACCAGAATCTCTTTTCCAAATTGCCCATGTGTGAGTTCATGTTTGGCTCTGCTCCTCGAAGATACCGCCTTCTTCCCATTGCCCTGCCCAAACCAAGATTCAGTTTCCAGGCCTCTTTCCTAAGGAGATCCTTGTATCACATATCTCCTTGTATCACATGTATAGCCAACTGTGCAGATGCTTGGCTTGGCTTATGGTTACTTGGTTTCCAAAACTGCCCCCAAAAGGCAGCACTGGTTGACAATACCCAAGATGCTTTTAGAATGGAAGGTATAAAATACAACATACACAAAACATCTTTCCTCACTGATAACCAAAGAACATCTTAAAATGTAGGACTTGCTCATCTTTGGATTTGAACTGGTAACCATTACATCATTGATGTTACTGTCACCCCAAGTTTATAACGTAAATTCTTTAGTAAACATTAAAAGCGTTCAGCTCTGGGGCGCCTGGGTGGCTCAGTAGGTCGAGTGTCCATCCGACTCTTGATTTCAGCTCGGGTCATGATCCCAGGGTCTCCGCACTAGGCAGGGAGCCTGCTTGATTCTCTTTCTTCCCCTCTGTCCCTCTCCCCAGCTTTCTCTCTCTCTCTCTCTCTCTCTCTCTCTCTCTCTCTCTCTCAAAGAAGGGGCTCTATTATATTCTTCTAATTTCCCATGGCACACACTTCAGCACCTTCATTTTATTTCCCCAGGAAACTTTTCCTGAAATTCAGATGCTAAAAATGTAAGCCGTCCTACACCAAACACGTTAGGGACATTTGTGCATCAAGAGGAATATGTGAACAGAAAGGAGCAGAACAGAGGCGGATTTACCATGAACTTGGTAAGGTTCTTTCACGGCCCCAGGATCGCACCAGCAATATACTAACAAAATCCGGTATGTTTTTGTAAACTTTGCAAAAAATAAGCTATTTATGCATTGTTTTGATATAAAAGCCCCCAAGTTGTATAAGCTCAAAATAGGTTATATAGATAGGATTAACCTATAAGCTCACAACCTATATCCACAATCAAAGCTGAAGTTCAGAAAACTTTGATATTGATTTGTTTCTTACCACCTAACAGGTAATTTATTTCCATTGGGAAGAACTACCTGAATTATTTTCCCTGTTACTTTGGTCCTTTTCTTGTTGTTGTTGTTTTTTTTCCTTCTTTTTTTTTTTTTTTTTTAACAACCCATTCATGCCCATTTTTTACGAAGCAAAAGAGGCTCACAGGTTATGCTCTGTGGTTCTCTTCCAAGCTTCAGTATATTCTTTGTGGATATGTAGCATTCTGTTGGGGGTAAAAATATGCACACAGTCACTTCCAGCTGCTCAACCCAAAGTTGGACTAAAATTACTGAAATCATAATAGTTATTTGTATTTGAGAATCTACAGCCCTAGCAAAACCTGCACTGACGTAAAATGAGTATTTGATTATTTTTTATGAATATTTGGAGAAACAACCATCTCAATCACAGAAACACACACACACACACACACACACACACACACAAACACACACACACAAAATCTCTGGAAAAGAATATGTTTTGACTGCAGGGATGGATTTTGTATGAATAGAACCCTGAGGCATCTAACAGTTTAAATAATGGTTTCTATTCCAGGGAAGAAAAAATATTTTTTCTTGATAGCACTTTTTTATATTCACTACATTGGAATTACTTTTTCAAAATTCTGCCAGTGAAGACTTATCATATGTGGGTGCCATTGCTGTAACATAAAGATAAGGATTGAAGCAAATTCCACTCATAAGCTTGTGAGCCCGTAAATTGGAGCTATCCTTCATAACACAAAGCATTTTACCAGTCCAAAAATTATTCTTAAAGGCAAGACAGGAGTTTTCTTCTGCAGAATTTTCCTCTTTTCAACCACCTGAACATTTTCAAATGCTTAAATCATATTTGTTCACAGACTATTTACGAGAGAAAGATACAAACACCACCCACAGCCTATAGTGATAGAAAATATAGAAAATAAACTCTGGTTAAATGTTTTATTGATTCTAGATTTAGACAGATATCAAAGCCTCTCAACAAGGCATACACTATTATTTCTTCATATTAATAACAGCATTAAAATCTATATAAAACTGAAAAAATAATATAATTGTCATTGGGTTTTTTTGAATGGGATAACTTCATTCAGAAATGTTTGCATGGTGTTGGGATGTCCTAATTAGCCACCCACAGCCCCCAAGTTCTTTAAGTCTCAGCCTAAACATAAGAAATCACTTCTCTTACACATCTACTCCTCCAGAGGAAGCCCACCTTCCCATTGGATATTTTATAGTACCCTGCACTGACCCTTCATTGTTTGAAACAATGGTATTATCTGTATGGTTCTGTGTTTAATGTCCCTATCCTCTGATAAACTATAAGGTCCACAAAAGCAGGGGCATTGTGTTTCTTCTTGCCCATCATTATACCGCCCACTTTACATGGCATCCTAGAGAGTCAATAAATATTTGTCAAGCGAATGAATAAATGAATAAATAAATGAATAGACAATAGAAATATTACATATTGTTTCTGGATCTGTTCTGAGGCAGAAAAAAAATCAATTGGGTGAAACTCCTGCTTTATTTGCTATGATTTTAGTCTCATCTTGATAGATTTTTGAAGTTTCAAGGGGTTTCTGAAGTACAGCCCTCCCACCCACACACTTTTATTTGACACACTCTGCATTTTCTTTACCTTCTGAGGAGGCAGATGGGTCAATCTAAGGAGTGATAAATAACAAATTTATTTTTTTTTAATTTGTGATCATTGCATTACATTATGAAGGTAAAAAGCAAGGTAGAAAGTGACGCTTAACCCCTTTCTTAAAGTGCCACGCAGTACCATAGGACAGTAAATCTCATCCGAATGCTCAGGTCTACAAACACCTTGCTCACCAGGAACTCCAAATACTGTTTCAAGGAGAAATGTGGATTCTCTATAAAGGATCTGTACCTGTTCCGTTGTCAACATTCATTAACACATTTCACTATCACAGTATCAGGGAGCAACTTGCAAATTAATACATGGGCCGCTGCTGCTCATAACACAAACACAGCACCCACAGGTCATTAGAGCTTCCTGTAACCATCCTAATTCTTTAGTAATTTGGCGTTGTTTTTCCTGTTTATATCAGAACTTGCACTTTGCTTTATTATTGTTGAGGAAGGGGCTCAATATTTCTTTCATAAAGATAATTGTTTCTGTGGGATTTAGGGTTTTTCTCCCGCCCCCATTTAAGAGATGCCTATGTGGCTGAAAACACATAAAATGGAGACGCACCTCTTCATTAAAAAACTTTAACCTCTCACTAATGATGATATTAATACCCAGCGTGCGATAAACACCTGAGACGTACTTTGTCCTAAACAACACAGCCTTAGAGAACCTTGTAGTCAATAAAATAAAATACCCCTTTCTCTTTAATTAACATATGAAATAAACACAATCTGTGACACCTAGCGTGCAGCAGCAATTAAGAGGCATTGCTTAGTTAAACCTCCTAATACCTCATTTAAATATGCAATTAAGGGATAATTGCCTTCAATCAATAAAAAAATTGAAATATTTCGCAGGGGCTTCAATTATTTTTTGCTAGGCTTTCCACTTTCCACTTGGCCAGCACTAAGCTTGGGAACCTTACTCCTTTGGTTAAAGTGACATTACCCCCTTTCTTGATACTGGCTTTTAAGCATGCTATTAACATCGCAAGAGACCAATAACTGTGCTAAGCTTTAGAAATCATCTCTTTTGGCCTGGCCAGAATTTCTCTGGCTCTGAAACTGCCTCCTTGTGACTTTCCTTAGGTTACGTTCTTTGTTTTTCCTCAGTCTTAAGCCCTCCATTTTCATCTCTTTGCAAAGGAATCCGCAGTGAAGGAGGAACAATTGGCTGCCCTTTTCTGATAAGGCACCCAGTGCAGGAAAGGCAATATTGTGGCCATCAAATTTGTTAGTACATCGACTTTGGTAGGCCTGGATTTTGTCCCTTCACCCTCTCACCTCAAAACACAAGTTAAGAGTGTATGTATTTAGAAACTGCTATGTATAGAGAAATATTGTACACCAAACCTTCAGACCAACCCTGGGAAGTGTGTGAAGTGAATCAGGAAGTAACAAGAACCATCACTGGGGAGGATCGAGGAATAACTAAAAGGGTTAGGTGTGTGGCCAGCAAAACATAACCAAATATTCATCCCAGAAAGACACAAATTGAATCATATGTTGGGTTGACAGAGGATGGTTTCGAGTGCTGAAGCCGAGTGGCAAATGCAAATACGTGGTAATAACCTTATCAAATAAACCATAAAATGAGAATATATAATCAATCAGCAAGGAACAAATACCCCACAGACAAAACCAAGTGAAAGATTAGTTGACATCTGATGAATTTGGGGCCATCTCAGTGGCTCTGCTACATAATGCAGGCGGTTAAAAACAAACAAAAACAAACAAACAAAAAACCCCCGCAGCCTGAATTAGCTGAATTGGTGGCCCAGCACATGTCTAAACTTGTTTCACTCCGATTGAATGAGTTTGACCTTCAAAGATCAATGTCACTTTGTTCCAAATGTGAGAAATAATGTAAGTATATCATGGGTCTCAGATGCGAAAAAAAGTGTCCTCTTGGATTTGGAGTACTCAGCCTGAGAGCCCAGAGGAAGGCATACGGCTGCATGTACTGACCACCCAGCCGGACCAAAAAGAAACCTCAGGAATGGATTAAGTCTGTGCATACACAGAGCTTGGCACCTCTGTGCCTAAACTGTGACTTCTTTCCTTCCTATTCGATCATACTTCCCGGTCTCATCAATTTCATCCCACAGACACAGACAACTGAGCTACTTCAATACCCACACTCTGGTGCACAAAATCTGACCCTCATTCTCTGTCCTACTATCACTTTCTGAGGCACTCAAGGCTGTGAGAACCTCATTTCCTTGGGGCTTCTACTAAGTCTTTTGGGCAACCTTGATCTCTCAAAGAATACTAGTCTCAACCAATCTCCATCGATAATAACAGCACAAAGATAACCCCAAACACCGTTCTAACTGAATTTCATAGCCTCTTTCATGTAATCCTCATAAGCCCCAGGGGAGGGTCAGTTCTCACCTTCATTTTACAGATGAAGAAATTGTGGCACTAAAAGACTCTATGACTAGAAGTAGCTGAGGTTTAAACTTAGGACAGTTTTATCCCAGAGTTCACAAGCTTAGCTGCCACACTAGATGAATTCTCTTAATCTCAGTTTTCAAAAGTGTGGCTGATTATTTCGTGGAGTGAACCAGTGAATTTGAAATAATATAAACCGTGTTCTTCCCAGTTTCCTCTTCATGACTTCAATGACCCTGAATTGAAAAAAACTCTCCTGGGTTTCTCCTTTACTCACACACAACTACCACACTCACAGCACTTCTGACACCACATGGGAGGGTTTTCCATACAATTCTCTGATACCAGCTGGGTGTCCTACAATTCAATTCAATTCAGACACTAACCAAGTTAGTGCAGATCCCACAGCTAAGACCTCAGTCCCATGAGACTGCCCCCTTCTTCAGACCCAACTGCAAATAGTAGTTCCCCAGATCACCCACAATTTCTATTTGACTTGGCTGCAAATCGGAGGTTCCTATGATTCCCCTTCTTGGATCTGACCATTTGCTAGAAGAGTTCATAGAATTCAGGGAAATACTTACTTACATTTACCAGTTTATTATACGATAAAAAATATATGACAAGGCTACAGAAGAACAGCCAGATGAAGAGATATGTAGGGCAAGGTCTGGAAGGGCCCCGAGCACAGGAGCTTCTGTCCCAGTGTTGTTGAGATGCACCACCCTCCCGGTACATGGACGTGTTCATCAACCAGAAGCCCTTCAAACCCCATACCTCTGGGATTTTTAGGGAGGCTTAATCATGCAGTCATGATGAATCATTAACTCAATTTCCAGCCCCTCTCCCCTTCCCAGAAGATGGGAAATGGGGCTGAAAATTCTAAGCTTCTAGTCAAGGCTTGGTCTTCCTAGTGACCAGCCCCCATCTTGAAACTATCCAGGAGCCCACCAAGAGTCACCTCATCAGAAAGAACAAAAGACACATCTAATCACCAATCAGTGTCAGGAATGGATGTCAAAGACCAAATGTTAGAACAAAAGATGCTCCTAATACTCTTATCACTTAAGAAATCACAAGGGTTTTAGGAGCTCTGTGCCAGGAACCGGGGGCAGATATATATCTACCTATAGAGAGAGATAGAGCGATAAGGATAGATATAGGTATATAGATATAGATTAGAAATGGATAGATATATAGATTATATGTATGTTTCTATTATTTCATAAACATTCAAGGGAATTGAAACCCTACCACAATCCTTCTAGAAAATAATGCTCTATTTTAACTCATTCACTGTTCATTCATTCATTCATTCAGTAAACATTACTGAGTCACTAAAATATTCATCAGGCATCACTGTGCTAAACACAGAGATAAAGAGATGACTAGCCTTGCCCTCGCCCCAGTTCCCCATTCATCTTCTGCACTGCTTTAAAGAAATCTGTGAGATTGAGTAACATGAAATTGCCATCATTCAACTGTTTCTGACCTACAAAAGCAGCAACCTTGAATAGTTCAACCTAATAAAACGAAAAGCCTTTGGTGGCTGCCCAATCTGTGCGAAGGGCAAAGTTGAGTCTTCTGAGAATGTCAGAACTGATCCTTGCTTGCCTACTCAGGCACATCTCTTGCCATAGTGCTTGCTTCCCCACTTACGCCCTTCCTCCTGTAGACCCTGTTTCATATGGCCTTTGAGAGGACTAATCCCTGCCTACTCTTTGTTGAGAGGTACTCCTCCATGGGTTCTTGAGCTCCTACACGTGCTGCTGGTATGCCAAGAATGCAAAGCCCTGACCATTCTTCACCTGGGTGACTTCTCAGGTTTGTTTTTGCAATGAGCATCCTTCAGGGATAAGGCAATGTGTATCTCTGGGACAACAGGCAGGCTTGGTTATTGCTTGTTGTAAAACAGCAGGTTCCCAAAGCTCAGTGTTTCTCAGCTGTGACACAAACCCATCTGGCCCATGACATTGCCCCAGTGGACCTGGGAAACCAGAGAAACTGATGCACGTGCTGAATCTCAGGCTGCCTGCTCTGCGGTGAATAATGAAGTCCTCTGTTTCTAACCCAGGAGTCCCATGTCGGCCAGTATCTCTGAAATGGTATTAGCCAACTTACTAGAGTGCAAGCCAGGTAAAACCAAGTCCTAGAACTGATACTCTTCTTTCAGATTCAGAGCAAACAAGTTCTGTATGAAATTTCAGTTTACTCAAGTGGAGTTCATCACTTCATCCTTTGTACCACAACAGTGCTTGGTGGACTCCCTTATTATTGTACTTAATAATATTAGTATTGATTAGAGAAATATGCAGCTACTGAGCTGTGAGCTCCATAACAGTGGGAGCCATGGTTTATTATTTTCTTTTTTTGTTATGTAAAATTCCCAGCATGGTTCCTGAGAATTAGTGTTCATTCAAAAAATGTTGAATTAAATTGTTGAATGAATAGTATAGTATTCCTGCTCTTTGGTAGCTTAGAACCTAAATTTGTTTCTTTGTTGTTTTTGTTCTGAGCCTTTTGTTTGTTTATATAGGGTGGCTTTTTATTGAGGGGACATGTGGGCAGAGGGATAAAAACATACAAAATTATATATTATATATTACAACATTATAAAAGTTAAAGTTCTTGTTTCTTTCATCAGTACCATACTTCAAAAGTTGTTGCTGGTCTAAGATATGGTCTTCCATATATTTTCTATGCATATTCAAACACTTATGTCTTCTCATTTTCTTTACGTGAGTCAAATACACTCAAATACACTCATCTGTTTCTTCCACTTAATAACATATTGTGGATATTTTTTCAACTCAGTACCTACTTCATTATTTTTAATGGCTGCATGGTATTTGTTTATTAGCTTAAGGTTATAGATTACATAATCTATTTAACTAATCCTCAAAAAATGAACATTTGGCTTTTCCCCAAGGTTTTGCTATTACAAAAATTCTGCAATGAATATTTTGATATGCATTTCTGTGCCCAGTTGTGAATATACCTGTCAAAGAAATTCCAAGAGGTAGAATTGCTTGGTAAAGGTGTATGAAATTTAAAATTTTTATATGTACATATTAATTGCCAAATTGTTCTCCCAAACTATGCACCAATTTACACACCCACCAAAAAATGTCTAAGTGTGCTTGTTTCTTTCTACCCTCTCGAATACCAGGCATTGTTAAAATTTTTGTATTTTCCAAAAGAATATTTCAATCTGTAATTTCTACTTCTTTGGGCATATTTTACATATCTATTGCTATTTGTCTTTTCTTTTTGTGAATTACCTATTCCTTTCCTTCCCAGGATACTCTGGGTTTTGTGTGTGTGTGTGTGTTGGGGGCTTACTGGTAAAGAAAATGCAGCTTCATTTACTTATTTATCTGATATTCATCCTCCCTCTGAGCTTCTTCCTGCTGGGCAGAATCTTTAATCCAACAGGTAAAGTTAATCCAATGAATCCTCTGGTTGATTTTTAAGAGTGCTTTGGTGAATTCAGAAAATTCACCTTTGTCAGATGTGTTGCAAAAATACCTTCCCAGGTTTGTTCTGTTTTCATCTTTCTTGCTCACGATATTTTGCATCTAAGAAGAAATTTTTAAATTTTTTAGAATCAAATCTGTCTTTCCTTTACAACGTCTGGGCTTATATAGTTCTTTGTTTTTCTTGTTTTATTTAAATTTTTGTTCCATCTTGAATTTATTTTGAGCTACGAATGAGTTAGAAATCCAAGTTTTTCTTATTTTTTCATAATTGCATCCTAGATGTCTCAAAAGTCAGTATCTCTTTCCAAACATTACACTCACTAAACACCTATGTTTCCTGTCCTCTCATTGTTAAATGTTAAAATGAGTTTTTCTTAAAGGATATTTGTGGAGTCACAAGTACTTTCATATAAGCTATAAAATGAGGAGGATTAATGTTTACTATGGAATTGCTATCCGTTGAGGCATTTCAGATGTTTTGGTTTCTCCACATAAAATAACACTTGAAATAAGAAAGCCATAGCACAGGATTTAGCGCTGGCTTTGTTAGGCAGATTATTCCTTGAAGTGCTAGTCCTTCCTTCTTAAGGTCACCAAAGGTGGCAGTGAGTTTCAGGAGGAGGAATTGAGATTCCGGGAATCTGGGCTCTGGTCTTGCATTGGGTACACAGTGAGCCTGTGCTTCACCTGGTAGAGCTCAAGGAGAAAAAAAAACATGGGGCCACCAAGAGGCTGGGTGTTTGGGAGAAATCAAAGAGCTGGGGTGGGATTGCAAGAAGAGATACCAAATCTTGACGGAGGGCAATTTGACAAACAGCACACGATTTGTAGAGTTCTGAGAGCTAGGCCGGCCACTCAGGGAGGCAGCCTTCCCTGCCTTCCCTGTGTATGTTCGGTCCCAGGCTCCCTGTGCGCCCACCTGAGTCCCTTACCCGCTGGGCAGCTGTTCCTCATCAATTCAGTACAAGAATGCATTCATTCAGTAAATACCTATTGATGGCTCCTTCTGCACAGGTAGCCCACTAAATCTGCTCCCTACCTTCTTAGGGCTTTCATTCTAGCAGAAAAGATAGATATTATACCATTTATTTGATCACCCATTTTTCATTTGAACAAAAGAGAAGACGGGATGCTATGAGAGCACCTGGGTAACTGGACCCGCTCCAATGGCTGAGGAAAGTCTTTGGAGAGTTGAATTCCAAAGGATGAACGGGAATTAACCAGCTGGGGTGGAAGGAGAGTGCGCAGCTGCTGAGGAAAACTGCAAAGCAAAGGTTAGGGGGCGGAAAGGCGCATGAATGGGAGGTGTGCTTCCGCAAAGGAAAGAAGGTCCATCTGTGGGTTGGAGGCAGAGGAGGCGAAGAGGTGGACGTGAACAGGCGTCGCAAGCTCTATCTTGAGTCATGGAGGCCGGACTCATAAACGGTCTGAGCGAGGAGGGCCGGGGGTAAAGTACGTGTGCACTATGCCTGCGAATCCCAGGTGTGTGCCAAAGCAGAAGGGGCTGCCCACTGGGTTCAGGGACCAAGGGAGGCTGGACCAGAGCCGTCAAGCCTTAGGATTGTACCAAACCTGGATTTATGCATTGCATCTCTGGATTTTAAATGTCGCCTGAATTTGAAAACAAAAACATAGACTCTAGGTTAGCAAAACATACTCATTCATTCCCAAAGTCTGCCACCATCTAGTTTGCAAACCACAGAATTAGAAGAACTATGAGGTGCTCCCAGGCACCTAAGTTTTATGATCTCTGATTTAACAATATATACTGGCCTTCTCCATTGTAAAAGGAAAACTTGCCTTGCTTCCTCTTCCTCAGTGTATAACATTTCCGAGTAGATATCTCAGTTTGTTACTCATAGGTTGACTTTTACATTGGCTTCTACCAAGTCTCTTTAGTTTACTAAGTCATGAGGTCTCTCTAAAGCCAGTTAAACATACGAGAATTCGTCAGACTAAACTTTTAATAACTAGAAGTGAGATGAGGACATATTTTCAAAGATGGTTGAGATATTGAACTAGAGGCACACTGATAATTTTAGGAACACTTCTTAAGCTTACACCATTTTAACTACTTCGCACAGTTTTGCCTCTGTGCTCCATCTAAAATATACACAAAAATCTTAACCATCTCTGAAATTATTCTTAGGTCAGCAATTCAGTAGATGCAAGCCAATTACCTACATTTTGACAATAGATTGAAGTGCTGTGTTGACAGTGTTGTAATCAGATACACGCTTATTCCCTCTCAACACATTAACCTATTTTAACAAGTTTGCTGTGTATGGTGCAGAAATAAAGGGTGTGTGTCACACAGCTACGTTGTTTTGGGGTTTAGGTGGAGGTTTTTTCCTAAATATTTTTCCTTGCCTTTTATTTTAACTTTTTTAAAATGTTTATTTTTGAGGGAGAGAGAGCAGGGTGGGGGTGGAGAGAGAGCAGGGTCGGGGCAGAGAGAGAGGGGGCAGAGGACCCAAAGTGGGCTTTGCAATGACAGGCTGACAGCAGCAAGACGACGCGGGGCTCAAACTCGCAAACCTGTGAGGTTATGAACTGAGCCGAAGACGGACACTCAGCTGACTGAGCCACCCAGGAGCCCCTCCTAAATATTTTTCCTAATAATCTTAGTAATACAAATTCGTTGTAGAAAACTTGGAAAATATGCAAAAGTACACTTAAAAGTAAATATTATCTATAATCCCACCATTCAGAGATACTTGCTAATTGAAATAGTATTTTATGTAGAAATTTTTATTCTACTTTTCTCACATTAACTTATGTCGTAAGTATTTCTCATATCATAGAAGTTGTTTAAGGAGCAATATTTATTCTACATTTGATAATTTGCATTGTATAGATAAGCCATTCCCCTGCTGCTGGGCAATGAGGTTGTTTATAGTTTTTTACTGTTGTAACAATAAAGAGCATACTTTGGCACATTTACTGAAAAGATCTTTGAGGCAAAGACCTAAATCATAAGTATCAAAGTGGAAACACAGTATAGAAAAGAGTATTATGCTGAGTAACTTTGATATTGTTACTAAATAAAACACATGCACATTATTTTTGGAAAACAGAAAGGAGAAAGATGTACATAAAAGGCGTGATTTCACATATTCGAAAGCAAAGTCATGTAAGAAGGCAAATAATGCTAAAGTTGTGGGTTTTGGGGGTTTTTTTGTTTTTGTTTTTGCTTCTCTAACTTCCTTTGGGGGGGGGGAGATGTCATGTTCCTGATTTTATTAAATAGGATCAGCACAACATACTGATTTACATTAGAAAAGAGAGCTTCTGGGTTGTTAATGCTCTAGCTGTTGACAAACCATAAAACATTCCAAGCTGTTTTGTGAGTTAACATGTCTTCACTTAAGTTAACTATGTAGTTACTTACATAGTAACTCTTTGTCCCCAATACAGCCTGGGGAGACTCCCAGGCTCCAAGTCAGTTTCCAATGGGGCATTCAGGCCTCTCATTTGATACCATCAGAAATGAGTTCAGGTCCAGCCACCTCATGCATGGCCTCCTGACCCAAGTGCTTCAAATCTCTCATACTTGCCATTTTATCTCTTCTTTCCCTTGCAAATAATTCATCAGGCTTTCAGCAGAACAGACAGGAATTAGGCACTCCTTTATCCAAAAGAAAGCCATTTATACCACCAAACTTCCACCCTACAATCTCACTCCTTTTCATTTCCAGCACCTTTTGAAAATCGTATCTTATTTGTTAAGAGTAGTTAATGCCCTCTAGGCTTTAAAAAACGGTGATTTGTATAAACACTTTAACAGAAAGAATGGTATCCTCTTTAAACAGTTGCAAATTCCTCATATAGGATTTCTCATTCAAATAAACGCTGCGTCCTCATCACAAAAGCAACGTTAGTGTAAACCAGGCAGCTTAGACGTGAACACATCCTGATTATACCGACTGGCCAATCGACTGACTGCTTACCATGTGTCCCACACCGTGCTAGAGGTCCTATATGTCCAAATACAAGATGCATGGGAGGGGTGCCTGGGTGGCTCAGTCCACTCAGCGTCCGACTTTGGCTCAGGTCATGATCTCAGGTTCGAGTTCGAGCCCTGCGTTGGGCTCTATGCTGACAGCTCAGATCCTGGAGCCTGCTTCAGGTTCTGTGTCTCCCTCTCTCTGACCCTCTCCTGTTCATGCTCTGTCTCTCTCTGTCTCAAAAATAAATAAACGTTAAAAAAAAATTTTTTTAAAACGATGCATGGGATCTTATAGTCTTCTAGTTTCCCAATGAGAATTTTCTTTTAAAGACTGATCCAATTTTGAAGATATAATATTTTAGGGACGTAGACAAAACATTCAAATATCTGCTTCCTGAGTTCAATTTAATTAATTTATACATACACATTTATAATGACCTATAATAGAATATGAAATGATATTAATTTGGAAATATTTATTTTCCCACGTTTACATATCACAAAATTAAACCTTTCATGTGTATTTGTGACACCAATGTTCTTGCCATAATTGGAGCCACTTTTTGAGATTCCTAATAGTTTTATAGGTCACACGATGTTTCTGTCCTTCTAAGTTGCATAAGACATAGTATAGTCTTTTTAAATTATTTTCTTTGATTTCAAGGTGGAGTATTAGGTTAATCATTTCCTCCTTTTTTACCACATTGTCATCACCAATCCACACCTGGCCCTTCTCTTGGTTTATTTATTTTGTGCCTTTATCCTTACTCCCCATTCACATTCACATTCTTTTCCCTAGTGGTACCACACTAATGTGTGTGATATATGTCCTTAAGTATCTTGTTTATCCCTGTGAAAGAAGTAGTATTGTTGTGGGTATGTATTGTCAGTTCACACAAATGGTGTTATGCTACACATTTCTCTTGATTTCTGACATTTGGTCACATTCCCTTTTCCAAATCCATCCATGTTGCTCTAGAACATCTGGTGGTTGCTCCCAACTGTTGCTTATAGTCCTTACGAAGGCCCCACTAAGGTTGCCAGATAAAATATAGGATGCCCAATTAAATTTGAATTTCAGATAAACGACAAATAATATTTTAGTAATAATTTGATCCCATGCAACATTTGGGACATGTTTATACTAAGAAATTACTCGTTGCTTATCTGAGACTGAAATGTAACTGGATCTCCTGTGTCGTATCTGCTAAATTTGGCAACCCTCGCCCCCTACCCACTTTGCTTATCCATTCTCCCAGTGATGGACAGGCACGCTGCTTCTGTCTTGTCACTATAGCAAATGCTATCACAACAGATGTCCCTGTGTGCACTTAAAGGGAGCTGGGAAATACAAAGTTTACTTGCCAAATGATTGCACAAGGATTACCAACCTTTCAATTTTGCCTTCAGGTATAAATTGGGAGATATGATACCTTCTAAGTTTTCGGATGATGCTACCACTGGAGTGATATCCTAAGCAGCAAGCACCAATGATGAATAATGCCACCTTCATTAAGTATCAACTTTCCATGAGTCAGATTTTGCATTCTCGTTTGTGCCATTGGACAAAATTGTTTCTGGGCTCTGTGTTTTGTTTCATTGGTTGATTTATCTCCTACATCACCAGTCACTCTCTGTCTTAATTAGCATAGCTTTGTAATAGAGTTAATTTCTAGTAGGGTAAATTCACTAACTTTTTCCTTTTCAGAAACGTCTTGCCTATTTGGTCCTTCGTCCTTTCATATAAATTTTAGAAACCCTGTTGGCATTCTCAGTTTGGAAGAAAGCTGGCACCTTTAAAATGTTTTGAGTTTCCTCCATATGGCTCTTGTGGATCTTTTGGTAGATTTATTCTATCAGATAATTTAAATGTATCTTTGACTATTTTTGCTCTTGGACCTTTTTAAAAATTATGTTTTCTAACTAAGTTATGCAGAAATGCACTTGATTTTTTTAAAGTTTGCTCTTTTTTACCAGAGTGATAAGCAGAATAATGACCCACCCAAAGATACGCACATTCTAATCCCTGGAACCTGTGAATATGTTACCTTATATGTTAAAAGGGACTTTGCAGATGTGACTGAAGTTAAGGACCTTGAGATGAGGAGATCACCCTGGATGTTGAGCCCAACCCAATCACATGATTCCTTCAAAGTGAAGAGCCTTCATCAGAGGAAGGTCATCAGAGGAAGGTATAACTACAGAAGGTTTTGAAGATGGAGGAAAGGGGCAATTAGCCAAGGAATTAGGATGGCCTCTATTCCTCCAGAGCCTCTAGAAAGAAATAGCACCCCTGCAACTCCTTAATTTTATCCCAGTGTGTTGGACTTCTAACCTACAGAACTATGAAGTAATAATAATAATAATAATAATAATAATAATAATAATAAAATGTAAGCCATTATTTGTGTCAATTTGTTACGGCAGTAACAGTAAACTAATACAGTCAGCCTTCTTGTTGAAGCTTCATATTGTTTTTAATAATTTGGTTTTAGTTGTGGTGGTAGTTTGTCTAATTCTTATGCCTCTAGTCATTCTACTACACTGGATGGGACCTCCAAAGTCGAATAGATGTAGTTGACTTCCTTGGTTTATTTTCAGCTATAAGAGAATATCTCTACCATTCTTTTTATTAAGAATGATATTTTGATATGCCCCCTTTATCAGATTAAGAAAATTCCCTATTGTCCTAGATATCTAAAGTATATTTTTGCTTGGTTTCAATCATAAGTGATTGTTGACTTTTATCATCTTTTGAGATGATCATACGATTTTTTTCCTTTTTAATAAGTTAAGTAATAAATTCCACTTATAAATTTTCTTATGCTAAACCACTCTTTCAAACTTGGAATAAATCCAACTTAGTCATGGTGTATTAGCTTTCTATACCTTATTTCATTTAGTTTTCTAATATTTTCTTCAAATCTTCACACTCCTGTTCACAAATGAGAATGCCTGTAATTTTTCTTTCTAGGAATATCCTTGGCATGTTTTGTTTTCAAGCCTGTACTCATCGCCTAGATTGGGTTGGAAACCATTCACTTTTGTCCTGTGCTCTCCAAGATTTTACATAAGATTAGAAGAGTCTTTTCCATTAAATAACGGTATAGTTTCATCTATAAAGCCATCTGGTTTTTCAGTTTTTGTAAAAAATTTTGAGTAATGGTTCATTTATTTCATAATTTTGTGGAACTACTCTGTTTCTCTACTTGTTCTTAGTTATTATTTTCTCAGAATTTGTCCAATTTGTCTTAATTTCCAATTTTATTGGCATAATTGCTCCTAGAATACTTCGTAATTTCTTCTTTATTGAAAGTTAAAGAACTCTTTTCATTACCAGTATTACTTTCTGGCGCCCTCTTTCATTTTTTTTTTTCAATTAGTCTTGCCAGGATATCCCAATTTTCTTATTCCTTCCAAGAACCATCATGTTGATACTATTTATTGTATTTTTGTTTTCCATTTGTTGGTTTTTCCTCTTATCTTTATTCTTGCCTTCTTTCTATTTTCATTGTGTTTGTTCTCTTATATCTCTAACTACTTTTTAAATTTTTTAATTTACATCCAAGTTAGTTAGCATATGGTGCAATAATGATTGCAGAAGTAGATTCTGGTGATTCATCCCTTATGTATAACCACCCAATGCTCATCCCAACAAGTGTCTTCCTTAATGCCTCTTACCCATTTAGCCCATCCCCCCACCCACAACCCCTCCAGCAACCCTCAGTTTGTTCTCTATATTTAAGAGTCTCTTATGTTTTGTCCCCCTCCCTGCTTTTATATTATTTTTGCTTCTCTTCCTTTATGTTGATCTGTTTTGTATCTTGAATTTCACAGATGAGTGAAGTCATGATATTTGTCTTTCTCTAATTTCACTTAGTTAGCATCATACCCTCTAGTTCCATCTACGTTGTTGCAAATGGCAAGATTTCATTCTTTTTGATTGCTGAGTAATACTCCCATATCACATCTTCTTTATCCATTCGTCTGTCGATGGACACTGGCTCTTTGCATCCTTTGGCTATTGTCGATAGTGCTGCTATAAACATTGGGGTGCATGTGCCCCTTCGAAACAGCACACCTGTAACCCTTGGATAAATACCTAATAGTGCAATTGCTGGGTCATACGGTAGTTCTATTTTTAACTTTTTGGGGAACCTCCATATTGTTTTCCAGAGCGGCTGCACCAGTTTGCCTTCCCACCAGCAATGCAAAAGAGATCCTGTTTCTCTGCATCCTCACCAACATCTGTTGCTGCATGAGTTGTTAATTTTAGCCATTCTGACTGGTGTGAGGTGGTATCTCATTGTGGTTTTAATTTGTATTTCCCTGATGATGAGTGATGTTGAGCATTTTTTCATGTGTCTGTTAGCTATCTGGATGTCTTCTTTGGAAGTGTCAAGTCACGTCTTTTGCCCATTTCTTCACTAGATTATTTGGGCTTTTTTGGGTGTTGAGTTTGATAAATTCTTTATAGATTTTGGATTTTAACCCTTTATCTGATATGTCATTTGCAAATATCTTCTCCCATTCCACTGGTTGCCTTTTAGTTTTGCTGATTGTTTCCTTCCCTGTGCAGAAGCTTTTTATCTTGATGAGGTCCCAGTAATTCATTTTTGCTTGTTTCTCTTACCTCCAGAGATGTGTGGAGTAAGAAGTTTCTGTGGCCAAGGTCAAAGAGGTTTTTTTCTGCTTTCTCCTCTAGGATTTGAATGGCTTCCTGTCTTTTATCTCTAACTTCTTAAGCAGAATGTAGCTTATTGTCAGTGTTTCTTCCTTTCTAATATAGGCATTTAAGATGTTAAGTTTCTCTCAAAGTACAGCTTTCAGTGCATTCTCCAAATTTTGACATGGTGTGTTTCCATTATTGTACAAGTCTAAGTATTTTTTTACTTCCATGATGGCCTATTCTTCTTTGACCCATGAATTATTTAGTAGAGTGACTTTTAACGTGTAAGCCATGAAGATTTTTATTATTGATGTTGTTGACTTATAATTACATTTTAACAATTTTATTGGAGTCTATTTTACATATAAAATTCACTCACAGTAAATGTAGAATCCAATGTTTTTTTTAGTAAATATGTAAAGTTGTCAACCATCACTGCGATCCACTTTGGGAACATTTCCAACACCCCAGAAAATATCCCTCATAGCCCTTTGCAGTCAAGTTGTAATTGCATTTTTGTCAAAGAATATGACCTTTATGATACTGATTCCTTTGAACTTATTGAAAGTTCCTCTAGGACCTAGATCCACACTGCCTAATGCTATAGCCACTACACTGTGATTATTTCAATTTTGGTTACTCAAAAATAAATAACATTAAAATTTAGTTCCTCAGTCTCACTAGGCATATTTAAAGTGCTCAATAGCTGCATTATTGGACAGCACAGGTATAGAACGTGTCTTTGTTCATCAGTACAGGAAGTTCTACTGGACAGCAAAGGCCAAGACATATTTTCTATCTCTCTTTTTAAGTTGGGTCTAATGTAATATTTAATCTATCCATTGAGTGTTTAATTTATTTAAATACTCCATACATAGCTTTTCTATCATCTTTAACAATTTTAATAATTCCTATGCTTGGGGGCCTGAATCTCTTGTTTATTGTATCTGATGATGCTCACTCATGATGGATAGCCACTGGTTGTTTAGTGGTTTTTTATTATGAACCCAGGGCTTGATTGCAATGTGTGGGAATCCTATGAGCCTAAATTGGAGACAGTTTTCTCCAAAAAGGATTTAGTTATGCTTTTTCTGTCATTTAAAGAGCACCGGTGACAAAGGACCACTTCTGTCCTCCCAAATAATGTTGTCAAAGTCCCAGACTCGGTTGACTTTCCTGGCTACTGGCCCAGAATAACCCCCCTCCTGTGCCCCCACTTAACACTCCAAGCTCCTACCCTAGCTCATTGTATATCATCATTGTATATCATTTAGAGAAGATGGGAAGTTTGTTAAGTATCTCTGTCATCTCTTAGCAGCCCAGACATCTATCAACAAGTGTGTCCCTATTGTGATTAGTTGTTCTACACAGGATCCTTACAGTGTCCAGTCCACCATACTGCCAAAATTTGCTTCCTATTACTTTTTAAAACAATTTGATTAGAAGACCTCTAGGAGTAGCCGCAAATAGTACTGATTTAATTTATCTCAGATTTATATGTCTTCCTCAAATAGTGTATCTTTTCAAAATAAAATAACTAAAGGAGCATCTCACAAAAGACTATAAAGATTTGAACAGGAGGCAATTATCTCTTCTGTGAGGGGAAAAACATTTCATCTCATTCAGACTATACAGGGTTTTTTGTTTTTGTTTTTTGTCTTTGTTTTTGTCACTAAGGAAGACAACATGGCGCAGTGGAAATACCTTTGACTTTGAGGCCAAATAGCCCCTAAATACCATTTCAAAACAGTCACTCAGTAACTATATGTTCTATGCAAGTACCTTAATCTGGGCCTCACTGTCCTTGGCTGCACAAATGAAAATGATAAACTCTGCCTACTAGAGTTGTGAGGATTAGTGAAAAAGAACCTGGCATATAGGTTCATATTCAATAAAAGTTGGTAACTCTAGTAGTGAAAATGATAATGAATAACAAAGCATTGAGGCATGTCTTATTATCTCCTATTTGGCAGATGAAAAAACAGAGGCTTTAAGAAGGTGCATTCCAAAAATAATTATGCACTGAATTCATATAAAGCTTTCTGGTCTTCAAAGTTCTGAATCATAGTAGGTCTTTGTTGCCAGTAGAGCCACCCGTGGCTCTGGGATAGACAAGAAGCCATTGTTCGCAGGAGTTGTGAATGGAGCTTGGATGTGTGATCTGCGGGGGTCCACCACAACCCCTTGTGGTGCAGGGCAGAGCCCAGGGAGCGAAAAGAAAGAGAAGTGCAGCAGGCTTGGTGCAGAAACTCCTAACAGCCAAGAATCCTAAATTTGAACCTGATCTACCAAATCATTTGGAAGGAGTACTTATCAAAGAGTTGATAGAGAATATTTTACTTAACAGTGTGTTCAATACTTAGGCGTACAGCTTGCGGGCCTCCATTTGCTCCCTAGCCCAGGTCACACAAATGTTAGTGGCAAGACTCTCAGAAAATGTGCTATGCTCTCATGCAAAGGGAAAAGCCCTCCACCCCAGGACATGGGTTGCTATTAAACAGTTTGAGTAAGGCAGTCCTGGGGGGACAGCAGCTTGCATCCACTCGATGATGAAAGTCAGATATCCTAAATTTATAATTCTGTTCAAGGTTTAGAGCTCTGTTTTTTTTTTTTTTTCATTGTATCCTTACCTACATGACTTCCTGCCCCCAGCTGAACTTCAATCTAACCCATCAAACATACCATGAGATGAGAGGACGTGGGAGTGCAAATCCCACCTTGTTGGGGGAGCTCCACTTTGGTCCAGCTCCCTGACAAGTCAGTGCACAGTCCAGTTTACAGGGCTGAGCAGGTACACATGTGAGTCTTCTCCTATCTCCCCTGAGAAGTGTTCCTCCACCAAAATAAACCCAGTGGCTTTTTCCCTAGGCCTGAACTACCCACATCTCTATTTTTTTAAAAAAAAAAAAAAACTTTATTTATTTTTGAGAAAGAGACAGAGTGTGAGCAGGGGAGGAGCAGAGAGAGAGGGAGACACAGAATCCAAAGCAGGCTCCAGGCCCTGAGCTGTCAGCACAGAGCCTGATGTGGGGCTCAAACTCATGAACCGTGAGATCATGACCTGAGCTGAAGTCGGACACTCAACCGACTGAGCCAGTCAGGCACCCCGAACTACCCACATCTCTTACCCAAACCATTTGCCAGCTGGGTTAGTGGTTCTCCTACCCAGCTCTGAATAGGAATCAACCAGAATATTTTAAACCTACAAATTTTCAAACCCCATCTCCAGAGATTCTGATTCAGTCAGAGGTCTGGGGTGGAACCAAGGAAGTGTTCTGTGGTTGTTGTCATTTGTGTTGTTGCTGGTGCTTGTGTGTATGTACGTGTGTGTGTGTGTGCATGCACACCTATGTGCATGTGTATATGTGTGCGTCTGTTTATTAAGCTTACCAGTGATTCTGACCTGGCAAGCTCTGAGAATCTGGCTTTCAGTCTGAGAATCAGGATATCAGTTTGTGTTTCCTCTTATGTTGTATGCCTTATTTTCCTATGTAAATATAGATCCCCCAAAGGCAGAAGCTGTGTTTTACATGTGTGTCACCCACTCAGCATCTGGCAGCATGCACCGTGTCTAGCAAGCACAGACTCTGTAAAAACACATTGAGGTAGAGATGAAACCCGGATCTTCCAAGGCAAGAGCAATGAAATTGAGCATTTCCACACCCACATGTTATTCATGAAGTCACCTGTTGTCATTGTTGCTTCTTGGGTTCCGCGTGCTCTGGTGTCACGGCATCGAAAGCGTTTGGACCCTGTGGAGCCATCGGAGCCTCCCATGACTCACAGCATATTGGCAGTGGCAGCTTCAAGCCCAACCTCTCCAACAGCTCTTTGTTTTGTTTGCTTGTTGAGCTGAGTTTAAATCCAAATTCAACTGTGAATCATTAAAAAGGGGATTTTTCTTAAAACCAATGATTTGTCTTTGGACAACTGGCAGTCCCGGCCCCTGCTTGAGCCTCATTAATTTCAGCGAGAGTTGTTAGGGACGGAGGAAAGCCAGCTGGGGCTGCCAGCTTTTAACTCCTGCTCAGGGGGCTTAAAGAGGTAGTCCTGAGGTTCCTGCAGCCATGTCCTTCTTTAAAATCAATTAAAAAGAGCAAAAAGTGAAAAACCCATTATAGGAAAAAATACCGTCTAGATGATCTCACTTTTTGAATGGGTAGTTTTGCTGTTCCCCAGGCATGTGGGCAACAATGTCCCCACCTGAATCGGATCTAGGGGCATGGCTTGAGACATTCACTTAGACGAGGACCTTTTGTTAACCAGAAAATTGGTCCCTTTGCCTCCTTGTTTTATGTATATATATATATACACACATAAGTATGCTTTACTTTCTCTATTTTTTTCTTAAATGGTACTTATGCAGACACCTTATTGATGTTTTATTCATGTGGACAAACTGCTTCCATTATGTGAATGTACAATAGCTGGAAGTCAATGGGAATCAAACAGCTAAAGCTCTGTGCAATGCTTTAAAAATTGCGGGACCAATAATAACAACTTATGAGGCTGCCAATGTTGAGATGGAGTTGGGCAAACTTTATACTGCAACGTACAAGGTACATATGCATCTTCACACCTTCGTAGAAGACTCATTACCATCTGTTTCCATAAATAGGATGAACCTATGATCTGCTCAAGATAACAGCATAAAGTCTTCATCTTTTCCTGCCCTGTATATCAGGAAAATAAACCTAGTACCTAGAATCGGCCACTTGTGTACCAGGACTACCTGCTGTGCACCAGGCACCATGGTGGCCAGTGAGGGACATAGAGCTAATAAGTCAAGACTCTGACCCTGAAAGCACCCTGTCTGGAAAAAGGCGCTCATTTCATCCACCCTGTGAAATCTCAGAAGAGAAGATAATGGACACAAGTCACAAGGTTAGAAAATCCATAGCTGCAACATGGAAATGACATAACAACCCCACAAAAATCTTCCCAACTATTTGGGAAAGAGGATGCATGGAATGTTCACCTAAAAGTCTAGCAAGGAAAAATGGAAAGATAGAAGATGGAAAAAACAATTCTAATTTGCAAGGTATGAAATGATAAGAGTTGTAAAGTCATAAGAGCAAATTAGGTATGTTTACTCACGACTTGTATGCACATATTTAGTTGACTGTCTATGCAAATAAATTAGCTTACATAAATTATAACCCTCTCTTTGAAAAATTAGCATAGCTACTAGATCTAAATCTCTGTTACACATCCCTAATCCACCCTGGCCAAGCAGCTCCAATACTGTCAGCCCAGCCACCTGGCCTCGGGGCTCATGTCCCTGCCTTGCCCCAGAATTCTGCTCAAGGCCCCTTCTTTACAGAGGCTTCTACCTGTAAGCCTATGCAGGTCTGATGTCTTGCATTCCTTCATTCCCTCTGAATACAAGCAAACAAATACATATTGATTGGTTCATTACTTTCATGCAGCTATATTGATTTTTAACTTGTTTAATTTTCTTTGTGTATGCTTATGTCTTTTTTATGTGCGTCAAGTATCCATACATCAAGCGTCGGGTTGTTAGATCGTCAGGAGCAGAAATAACGTGTTATGCTTCTATTCTATCTCTCCCGCATTACTAACTTATTGTTAGTTGGCTACAGGAGAGATGGAGGTTAAAAAATAAACCTAGTGAGAGGATTAATTAGAGAGGTGGGGAAGATGGGTGAGTTAGTAACTGCACGTTGGCATAGGAAACCTGATTATGAGCAAAATGATGACAACATATTTTTATTAAGTTGTACACAGAGTGAAGAAAGGATATGAGACTCCTAGGCCAAAACAAAACAAAACACACACACAGACACACACACAGACACAAGCTTTAGAATTCAGCTTGTACTACTCTGATTTTCACAAAAGTTGTGGGATTTCATCTCTATTACTAGGACAGCTGAAATTTTCAGTAGACATCTCAAGCAACTAAGTGTTAGAGCCGTGAAGATATCTTTTGCAGGGCTGTGATTGCTGGTGTCCGTATCTACACAATGATGACAACGTCTGGCAAGATGATACCTCCAGACTGCTTCAGCCTGCATTATGATGAATGCATGACACTAGAGATGCATGTCTAGAGCTCTATCCAAAAATCAATGCATATGGCACTGATATCTGGATCTGCAAGCTGGTGTCAGAGCCTGTATCATTCCTTAGGGTCCTCCTCTTTCAACCACATTCTTTCTACCTGATCCCTTATCCATCTATCCCCACCTACTACTCTGGCTACCGAGTGCTGGCTAGTCTCCTCTACATATATAAAAAGTAGATAGATGATAGATAGATAGATAGATAGATAGATAGATAGACAGATAATAGATAATAGATAAATAAGATCTATATATGGTTCAGTTACTCATTAGTATAAAGTTCCTCTGATGACCTCCTACCTCTACAGCTGTTGCAATCTGTCATTTCATTGGTTCCCTAAGATTCTTTCAAGATGTTTAGCCTTCCTACACATGACTCCATTCCTTGACTGTACTAAGCAAGGCACATGATCTTGTGATCTCATGCTTAACTATACAAGGTTGCCTGGGTTGACATTTTTCCAGTTTTCTGGGTTTCCCTTCATGCAGTAAGATTCTTGTGAAAAAGAGAAGAAAAATTATATCTCCCTCAGAAACATATCTCTTTGAAGAAAACAACTTCCTGATTAAGTAATTGGAGTTTTCCTGACACGGAAGTGGTATTGTCATTGTTGCTTGTTTTGTTTTGATTTAAAAAAAAAAAAAACAAAAAACATTGGACAGAGACAAGTTACCTAGTTGATACTCAGGTGGTGGAAAATGAGGCCAACAAGACAAATCCATGAGCTTTCCAGGCCCAGAAGCTTTTAGTGGAGCCCAGATCCAAGTGATAACATTTTATATGAAGCTATTATTTCTGGTCTCTGCTCCAATTTAGTATTTAACAGAAGCTTCTCTTCTGAAGTTTAACATGCCTTCTAGTATTATATTTTCCCCATTCTCTCCTTCTGATCTCCAGGCTACCTTCTTGAAGAACCGTGACAATTGGATCACAATTGTTCTCCTTGCTCCTTCCTTTGTCCATCCTCCTCATTCCAACCAAGTTCACCTCCTCTCCACTTCAATCACTGCAGCCATCACCACACCCTGACTTCATTGTCACTCAGAAGTCCATCACCTTCAGGATGAAGGTGGCCACTGTTTTAAATTCTTTCACTTATTTCCTCCCCTAAATGATTCTATTCATAGCAACTTGGCTTGTACTCCTATCTTCCTAAACAAACTTCCCAGAGATGACTGAATGCCCTCCTTCCCAATGGCAAGTGCTAGTGCTGATTGCTTATCCTACCAGCCTTCTTTGGAGTTGGCACTTTCAAACAGCCTATTTTTCTCGAAATTTTCTCCTCCCCTAGTTTCTATTACCCAGGAAGGACTCCTCTCTTCTTTCTGGCCTTTCCATCTCAGACTTCAGCATTGATTGGTCTTGGCCTGCCTCCCCCCAGAGTTCTCTCCACTGATCTCTTCTCTTCTAACTCACTGTGCTATAGCCCACAGTGATCTCAGTCTGCATCTTCTGCTTCCTCTGTCAATCCAGACATGTATTTCCAACTCTCTACCTGAGAATCCCATATGCCACGGTGCGTAGCACATAATTACTGCTTAATAAGTATTTACTATATTCAATTTATTATATATACTATATTCAATTTAGTAAATACTAAGTACTAATTATGTACTGGGCACCATGGTAAATGCAAAGATGAAAAGATACATCTTTGTGAGCTACAGAGGGAATGCTTATGTGAGACCCTGGCTAACCAGAGAATAAATTTCCATTGACTGGAATTTGTCCTTAAAGTCCCTAAAAGGGCAAGTTCTCAGGGATGAATAAAGGAAAATGGGCTAAAGTTGTACCCTAAAATTCAAATTAGTCCTGGATAGACTTATACAAGATTCCAACACTGGGATGTATTCAGATGGTCTTAAGGAAATTACTACATGATTCCTCCCAAGGAAATTAAGATCTACAGCAGAGGGTGGCAAACTGTAGCCTGCAGGCGAAATCCAACTTGCTGACTATTTTTGTAAATGAAGTTTATTGGAACACTAATTTGCATATGGTCTATGACTATTTTTATACGACAATGGGTGAAGTTGTATAGAAACCATGGTAGCTCCCAAACTCCAAAATATTTACTATCTGACCCTTTAAGGAAATCTTTGCCAACCCATATTTTACAGTATGACAACCTCAACCTGCCTTATTATAAATATAAACTATGGTATTTCTTAAAATTATATATTTATATGCCCCACTGAGACCTAAGAAATAGAATTTCTGGGGGAGGGACTTGGGACTCAGGATTTTTAATAGGCACTACAGGTGATCCTTAGGATAGGAAAGTTTGGAAAACTCTTGCAGAGCTTTTAATAGCCCAATCTTTGGAATCCTAGGGCTTTGGATTTACATCTCAGCTCTACCACTGCTAATTCTTTTACTTTGGGCAAGGTGCCTACCTCTCCGAGCCTCAGTTTTCTCAGTATAAAGTGGAAAAACAAATGTACCTTGCTCACAGAGTTGTAGAGAAGACTGAATGAGAAAATGCTTCATCCAAGTGTGTAGCACATGGTGTCAGGTTCAGTATGCATTTCATCATCATCAACATCATCATTTTCTTCCCTTCCTCTTCCTCATTTACTATCACCATCCATAAACTCTATCTGCTTAGCAAGTTTTTGATGGGGTTCCATTTGAAAATAGTGGACTCCTTTACCTTCAAAAGTTCATGGATCCTGAGTGCTCCAGACTTCTTTTTAAGTTTAAAGATGTTCAGCAAATAAACCTTTAAGTGATTGATGACATCTTTTATTTAAGGAGTGCAAAGTACTCTACAAACAAGTGGATGTGATGGGGGAGATGGAGAAGGTAAATTGACCTACCCCAAACCACACAGCAAATTCAGGAACAGAATACACAATGCCTAAGTCCCACCCCACTACCAACACACCTTTCCAAATCAGGCTCATTATCATTTATTTATTACCTTCTTGAAGACAGGATACAGTAAACCTATCAGCGAAAAAACCTTTTATGGGCCCACAAAATGCTCACAAGCCTTCTCTACCTTGACCGGTGTTGGGATGTTGATGAGGTGAGGACGGTGAAGTTACCTGAAGAACCTCAGAGTACTTTGTGTATCACTCCTTTCTCGGAACACTTCAGTGGACCCTGGTTGATTCTCCATGAATTTCTCATCATGTGCTTTAAATTCTACCTCTCTCCTGTATCTAACTGCCCTCATCCCTCACTACATTCATTTACATCACACTTTGTGGTATCCGCTCCAGTTACAGAGATCTAGAATGGCCCAGCTGAACAAATCCCAGGCATTCCTACTAAATCGTAGACTCCATTAAGAGAAGAAAAACACCCTGAACAAGAGGTATGATGGTCCTAACTCTACTCTCTTCTGAGAGGACCACATTTGGGAAATTATGTTCTATTCTAGAAAAGACATTCTCAGAAGGGTTTAGAAAAACAAGTGGCCATCCAGAGGAGAAGCTCTGATTTGGCAAGGGGCTGAGTAATCCCATGAGCTTACAACATGATAGCATCTTTCAGATACTGGAAGGACTGTCATATTGAGAAAGGCTAACTTCGAATGGCTCCAGAGATCCGAAATCAACATTGGATTTCCTGATATTTCAGGAAATCATATTACTGCTCCATTCAGGGAGGAAACTTCACAATAAATTGAGCCGTTCAACACTGGAATATATTGTCTGGGGAAGCATGTGATCTGGCTGTGATCAAGTTTGTAAAGGATATTGTGGTGTTGATACAGATTTCTGACATAGAGTGGAATTAAGTGACTTTTCTAGCAGAGCTAAGTGGTTAAGAGATCCAAACTGTCTGGACTAGAATCCTACTCCAGCCTTATACACGGTGTGACTCAAACCTCTCTGCACCTCAGTTTTTTCACGATAATAGTACCCATCTCCCAGTGTCATGGTGAGGGATTAAATGAAGGAACATATGTTAAAGACCAAGAGCAGAAGCTAACTTATAGTAAGCATGACATGAGTGTTTTTAGCATTTCATGATCACTTTCACTTTTATCATCTAGTACAACCATTTTGTAAACATTTGTACATTCTAGAACAACCATTTTGTGTCCCTTATATGTATCAAAGCTTCTACTATTTTCTGCAGAACACAGAGCAACAACCCCAGACAATTAACTTTACACAAATGCAGCACTTCCTTGTCCCCACTAAGGTTCTGAAAAAGAAAGACTGGGGCACCCAAGACAGGAGACTCCCAGAGCAGGCTCAGCCCTTAGAACCTTTACAAAGAGAGAAGAGAGGGTTCTCAGCCTCTTTCTTCTCATGGCTTCCAGCCACAGGTAGAAGCTCCTAGAAGTCGCTTCTAGAAACACAGCAGTCACAGCCAAATAGAAAGAAAACAAATCATGAAAACTGAGTTCTAAACTGCACCTAGCACGAGGATAGCACTCAAAAGCACTAATACAGCTGTAATGCAGATTAACTGGGGCTGCGGACCAGGAGCTGAAAGAAATTTGACTGAGCTCTAAAGAAATCAGACCACGGGTAAAAAGGAATTTCAATAAAATTCTCTAAGACTGTTTTTCGCTAACATGGGCAGTGTTATGTCAGTCACCCCTATAGTCCATGGAGTTCTGTCGGTTACTGGAGTTACCTGTGGAATGCATAGATCTGCTCACACCCCTCCCCTTCTTTAAAATCCCCTGGGGCTCTCTATTACTCACACTACCAAGGCAGAATCTCCCACAAAGCTTTCAATGTCCTTCATACTTTGTCCCTGTCCCACCTATCTTTTTCTCATCCCCTGGACTCTGGGCAGCCACAGGAAACGTCTACCATTCCTGGAAAACAAATATGATCTTCACACCCTCACCACTCCCTCCCCTTTATCTGGCTACAAACCCCACCCATCCTAAAGACCCAGTCTTCCCTAACCGCCGCCCCCCCCCCCCCCCCGGGGACGCTGTTGCTCCCTCCTTTTACTTTGTAACACCTCTAATACTTAAGCATTATATTGTGATGATTTATTTGCCACGTCTGTCTCACCCACAAGCCCATGAATTTCATGAGAACAGGGATTACAACTTATTTTTCTGTGCATCCCTAACACTTAGCATCATTTCTGACAGGCAGTAAGCTGTCAATATTTTTGTTTAATTAATAAAGGAAATAAGGAAGGAACAATGAGTCTAGACAGACCCAGGATCCTATGAGCATAGTCTAATGCATCCCTGAATCAATTCAGAACCTATAGGTTCTTTTCAATTTATTTAATCTAAGCCGTGTCTGGCATCCCATTGCATATTTTTAGTGGGACTTTAATAAAAGAAGCATACCTCACTCCTTTCAAATCGGAAATCTTCTCTCAACCCCTCCAGCTACCTTCCTACTTCTGTAAATAGCCAGGATTCTCGTCTCAAGCTCTGCACAGCTGACACTGTTTTTGCCTGTGGTGTAATGGTGTCTGCCCCTTTTGTTTATATTTATTTGTGTTCGTCCTGTCTCCTTCATTACATTTTAAGTCGCTACCTATAAGTGTTGACTTCTTTTGTAATTCACCCCAGTGCACAAGATATACATGGATGACTGACTGCCATATTAGTGAATAATGTTTGATAATTTTATTGAAATTCCTTTTGACTCATACTCTGATTTCTTTAGGGTTTAGCCTAATTTCTTTCAGCTCCTGGTCTGCTGGCCCATGTTGATTTGCATTATGACTGTATTAATGCTTTTGAATGCTATCCATGTGCTAGATGCTGTTTAGAACTAAATAAAATGTCTTGCCCTAGTGATTTGTTTTCTTTCAACTTGGCAGATTTGTGTGACCCCTGTGTTTCTAGGAGCTGAAATTGTCAAGACTCTTTTAATGCACCTCTTTGTTCGGGCAACCGCACGCCTGGTGGCTTTGAGAATAGCTGTCGTTTGGAGAATAGCATTTGTAGACACAACTGCTGCTGAAAAGGGAAACTCTATACATGGACTATTTCACTGGGAACAAGGCAGCAAAAAGAGCAACTATTGTTCTCTGTTAAAAGACATAAACGAAGCCTAGTGTATTAATTTGATCCGGAACATGATGCAGCATTTTGCTCTAAATCTGGACATGACTGTATCTATATTGTCCACGTCGGTGCCGTTCTGATCCCAGTCAGTGTTTGTGAGCACCCCCACAAGGCACCCAGTATAGAAAGGATCTGGCCCCTGCTTCAGTGAACTTCCAAGATGGCTTTGAGTAAACAGCGCTAGCCACAGCATGAAACTCCTCAAGTCCCTGTTACGCTCCCGAGCATCGTAAACTCAGGCAGTCTCGGCACGGTAAAAACCACAGACAGCTCCAATCTGAAAGAACCAGAGGCTTAGGATACTTCTTTGAGACTTGGATTTGTGCCACTACAGTTTAGCAGAAGTTGGAGACCGAGAGGGCACATTTGCTCCTTGCCTGCCAGTGAAATATGGCTCCTTAGTGCATTTGTTTGCGGCTCTGTTCTTTCTATGGAGGGATCAAGCATTAGGCGTTTGCCACTTCTGCTACACTGAATCTTCCGGCTCAACCGCATGTGCCAAATCTCTTGTCACATGACACATTAAAAAACTGAAATTCAGCTGCTTGTCTCTCTGTCTAGAATATTTACAATTCTGGAGCAATCCGTTCCAAAACCTATGGACGAATTAAAAATGCATGTGTTCGTTAAAAGCAGCATCAGTAACTGGTCAGAAAGAACCTCAAGCTAACCCTATGGGCCAGTCATTTACCATCCTTTTCCTAAAAATATCCAGAGTGAGGTGTATCACTGGGGGTTCCAAAAAAACTCAAAAAGTAATCATTGAAAAAATCAAATGTAAACAGGTTCAAAGAATCAGAGAACAATTTTTTAAAGGAGGAAGAAATGTTAAAGACAGACACATTTAGAAAAGGTAAATTCCAGAAGCATTATTTATAAGTCTCCCAAAAATTAATTTCAAAGGAAATAAGAAGGAAAAGGGGGGCATTTATTGATCAAAAAGTTAGCAACAAAAGAAACTGAGAAAGAAAATGTAAGTGAAGGAAGAGCACCGTTAAACCAGGAGCTCTTCTAAGGGTAAAAAATTCAGAAAATCTTTACACCCTTGTTAATTGGATAAGCAAAAATATCCCCATCATTTTCGTTTAGTTGACCATGTGCATTTATTTGGTCACCAGTGGAATCAGACATTTTCCCATGTGTTTTGTAACCAATCTATTTTTCTCTTTTGCAAATTGTTTATTAATGACCAATGCTCACTTATCTATTGCTTTTCTTATCAATTTGTCTGAACTCTGCATATAGTCAAAACCACTGTATTTATTGTGCCTGGGATATCTCTACTCCATGACAGAGCTATAAGCCACAGACAGATACACATATACATATTTCCTTATTTACAAATGTATGTGTAATGACTTTTGATTCTGAGCCATTTTTCATACTCATCAACATACAAATAGATTTTTTTTGGAAGCCAAGATTCCAGATAGGTCAGCTAAATATTGTAGTGAATATTTAATATATGCGTAAGTAGCAGCACGTTGGGGAAGCAATCAGCATCTGGGAAATTAGTGGGCATCCTCGGTACACCGAATAATGGTGGGACACAATAAAATGGAGCTCATTTGGGTAACCGCAGTGTGGGTAAAAGTCACTGGCTACTCACAATACCTGAGAGAGATTCATAATGTGGAAAAATTTTAGAGCCATAGTGACTGACAGCTTTATCCTGAATTTTCAATATCAGCTTAAAAGCAAACATTGAACACAGGATCCCTGCAATATCCTCGTTATAGGCAGTGGTGAATCACATTCCTAAATCCTATTTCATTCATTAGGTCTTTATTTAACTGGTATTTATTGGATCTCTACTATGTGCCAGACTCTGAGCTAGGCGCTGGGTAAATATTACTCCAGAAGATAATCAAAGTCTCTGTCCTGGTAGAGCTCACTATCTAGTGCGACTGAGATAGACAATAAACAAATAGAGAATAAGTGAATAATACAAATTGTGATAAGTGATAGGAAACAGGGTACAGTGATAAAAGTAACACAATCATACACATACATATACACACACTCATAGGTACACACACATATAATGAGAAAAAAAATGGAAACTCAGATGCGTGAGAAAAGGCTAAAGAAGGAACATTTTTTTTTTTGCCTGGAGAAGAAGTGAAGGAACTAAAAACGTTCCTGAAGAACTCAGAGGGTTACCCTCATCCGTCAGAGATGCCCAAGGTAAAATGAATGCAAACAGAAGTATATTAAATTTATCAGTCACATATTTTTAAAAATACTATCTTCAAAAACAGGGAGGTTAAAATGTTTCTCCTCTCATAGAATTTTAAAAGGGGAGTGTCTCTTTTATCTGAGATTAGCTTCCCAAACGTTCAGAGAAGGGCAAATGGTTTTAAAACGTCTGCCAGCTCGGGGTGCTCCTAATTCTTCCTTCTTTTCCTCTGCTCCTTGGAACAATTATTACAAGCATCCCCCTAAAAGGAAAAAGCCTGTCTGAGGATCATGAGGTGAGGGGGCTTCTATTCTGACCTCTCTGGGTCCCAGAATCTTGACTTCAATTTTCAGCTGCTTCCAGTCTATTCAAATATCCTGCTTTCATCACTTCTCAAAAGATTCTTTAACTTGGAATTCTGTAGAGATAACCAGTGATTAGCTGAAAAGTAATGAAGCCACGGTATGCAATAAACAATAACTGAAGCATATATATGTATCACTAGTTATTATCCTCACATATGTAGATTATCAGATATGGCCGCAGCCATAGACCTCCTCCCCCACCATGGTATCAGAAGGTGACACATCAACATTGCCATGAGGCCATTTGTGCATACTGGTTGGGCATGGGTGCAAGGACGGAAGGGACACACCTGTCAATCCCACATTAAAGACAAGAAAACTGAAGTTGTAAGATTGCTTTGCAGAAGGTTCTGAGGTGATTCGGAGCGAGGAACAGATTTTAGATACAATTCTCAAAGCGCTAGCCTCTAAACAAAGTAAATGAATGAATGCACATTTCCAGTTGGCATGGAGAAGTCTCTGGGGTTGAGGGGTTGGAAATTTGCTTTAAAAATTCTAAAGCAACAATCCTCTGAAAATACAGTTACGGCACGCTAATTAATGCGTTCCAGTGTCCCTCCGTTCTGGTCACCTCCAGCGCCTGGGATTGTTAGAACCACTTGGCTTTGCTTGGCATTGCTCACCCTTACGAACGGGAGCCCCGGCGGTCTTTCTGACAAGCCAAGGCAGAGTGTGTCAGCTGGCGTGAAAAGGACCCTTCTGTGAAATGTATTTAATACTTAGTGTTTTATTAAATGGTCTTGAACATTCTTTTTCTATCCATCCCTTCCTTCCCAGTCACATCTGATTTTTTTTTTTAAATCAAGGCCACCTTCCAGAGCTGCTACCAGTCCCATATTTTGCAATTTTAAATGTGTTCTCTGCTGTAATTGAAAAGACAACTCATTCCTATTTCCAACATTTAATGTATTTCCTTTTTTTTTTTTTCTTCCTGAAAGCAATATACGTGTGTAATTAATAAACAATTTAGTATGTTGAGGAACCTAGGAACTTGGCAAATGTTCTGGGGATATGAAATCTCAGGAAAAGCCGCACATTATAAGAAATAGTAAGTAATTACTTATGTAAGCTTTCTTTTTAAATTCTAAGAACATTAACTACTAATTACCTACTAATTACCAGTACTTCAGCAGGTGTTTGCACTTAACTGTAGGCTAAAGCCCCTGTGAAAAACAAACCCCTCACAGCCTCTCTCAAGATCAAAGCTGAATCCCACTGGACCTCGAAACATGCCATAGTTTCCGCAAAACTGGTTATAAGCCAACTCGCTCACCACTTGGCTGCATAAGGTGAAAAAGTAAATCCGCGTTTGTCAGTTTGCCTGCCTCTTGCTGCCCAAATGCAGTCATTATTAAGCAGCGAGAAGGACTGGCTTGAAAGACGACACAGGGTATGTGAAGTTCCACGTGAACTAGGATGAGCGTCTTCATCAGAAGGGCCTCTGTCCTACTTGCGCTGGCTGAAGCAGCCCTCTGCATGTGAGGTGATTGGAGCACCTCCCGGCCACCGCCCCACCTTCCTTTCCCAGATCTGCCATAAGCATGTGCTTGTTTCCCTGCCTTTCGTTCTCTTCATCTGTACATGGAAGCAATCTTTGAGACTCCTGCCCACCTACAAAGTGCGGGTGCTCGGACCCTCCATTCCCAGCATCTCAGAACCCAATTGGTGTGACATTCACAAAGGACCCAGGATTGTTCCACGTGCAGCGGGTCCCCACCCGGAGAAGGGCATTCCCCACAGCCACGGGCAGGGTCAAGACGTGTCTCTCGAGAGTTCACAGCTTCCTCGTCAAGACATGCATCACCCTTTGTCGATACCGAGAAGGAATGCAGAAACCAAAAGGTGGCATCTGGAGGCACAGTCCCACCTTATCTACCACGAGACAGTCCGGTCTGCCCAGGACGCATTCTAAAGCCACCACGTCTCTCACTTTGCTCCTTCCATTAGTTTTCTGTGGCTGCCATAACAAAGTCCCACGAGTCGGGTGGCTTCGAACAACAGGAATTTATTCTCTCCTGGTTCTGGAGACCAGAAGTCTGAAATCAGTGCTATCGGGTGGGGTCACGTTCCTTCCAGAGGCCATGGACAATTTGTTCCTCACCACTGCCAGCGTAATGCGAGCTCTCCTTGGCTTGTGTCTGCATCACTCCAAGCTCTACCTCTGTGGTCACTTTCTCTCTTCCTCTTCTGTCTGTCAAATCTCCCCTGCATGTTCCTTATAGAGACACTTGTCATTAGACTCGGGGTCTACTCACATAATCAAGGATGATCTCATCTCAAGATCAAGTTGATTACATCTGCAAAGTTGCTTTTTCCCAAATAAGATCATATTCACAGCTTCCAGGACTGGGAGGTAGACCTATCTCTTGGGGTACCACCATTAAACCCACTACAGTCCCCTAAATGGTCTTTTACACATTAATTCACTTATTCAAGAAACTGTATTGAGCCTTACAATATTTCAGTCACTCTTTCAAATAGAGATGAATCCGTGAGCAAGACAGCTAAGATCTCTGCCCTCAGGGAGCTTATATATTATAATCTTCCTCCTCAACGTGTTCTGTCCATCCATTTCAAATATACACATTTTCTTAGAATCTGCAAAGTGCAATTGATATTCAAAACACACGCAACTCTTGAAAATCTAGTTAAACCCTACCATGTGTGCAGGTTAGGGAAACAGGAGACATGCATGAAAAGTTTCTTTTCAAGTTTTCAGGAGAACAAGAACAGAAAAAAGCATAGATGTGAAAATTTTATAAATTCATTTTATAATGTAATTGAAATGCCAAAAGATTGAAGAATTCAATGTTGATGAAGAAACGGATATTAGTGCAATGAAGAACAGCTCTGTCTTTGTCAGCTGGCCGTCTTTTATATGTCACAGGCTGTCACTTTCCATTGCGTTTCAACTGACTAATTACCTCAGTTTATTAAAACTGAATATGAATTCACATATTTTACTATCCAAGCCTTCAAGTGCTCCTGTTATCAAGAGCTATTACCTGATGATGTATCCCACAGTTCGGAAGTTTCTCAGCTGAGCAAATCAGTAGCCCACGGAGATGGGTGTTTCTAGAAGCTGGACAGCCATTTGGAAAGGAATGGTCTGCTGGCGATTGTGTACGACCACATTATCTTAGTCAGAGAGGAGGCAACCAAGTCCTGCAGCCCTTAGGAAGAGGTGGGGAGCAAGACTGGACCAGCACAAATGAAAACTCTGCCTTTAATGGAGGGCTGCTCTCCTATCGGAGGTAATGATCAGAGGTCATCAAAGGAAGGGACCATAAATTAGTTAGGTTGCCGTGTCTGAAAGCACCTCGACTACAAATTATACACTTACATTTTAAAAGTGTGTCGGGTCTTGGTGGGGTGGAGGGATGGTTCTTGGTGGTGATGGTGTTTTGTGCGTGTGTTAGGGGAAGACTGGGGGGTTGTTGTTCTGTTTTGAATCCAGAACCTCACTGGAATGCACTCACAAGTGTGATGGATGGGATCATGTTGAATAAAATTTATGTCAGCCTCAGATGAAAACGCAAAGTTCATCATACCCCAACCATATCTATGTGACTGCAAGCTTTCAGAGAAGCATGATCAGAGAAGCAGATTCTGGAAATGAGTAATTAGCATTTTGATCTCCAACACAGCCCCAGAAGTTGTTCGAATTTCAGTTGGATCGCATCAAATAACGTGCTGGAAGGAGCAAGGGGGGCCACTTATCACTTTTCCAAAGGAATAGCAAAGCTTTTAAACTGCAGACATTCTGATGAGACATGGTCATTTCTTGGCCAGGCAGGTAAGGTGGTGTGTGAGTGATCACAATCTCTCAGTGATGTTTTCGTAAATCACGAGAAGTAGTCAATATTTGTGGAAAAGAAATCAAACAACAATACTTGGGGAAGTTATGTAGGTGTGGAGAACCCGCAAAGAACACAACACTGGGTCACAGAGGAAAATGCCACTTATCCTCAGCTCTGGTTACAAATGCAAAAACGGAATACTCAGGAAAGGGAAGGGGCTTGTTTTTTCCTTAGCAGATTCAAACCATTTGTTAAGAAAGGGCGTCATTGTGTGCCTTTCCACGGTTCCTCATGCTATCTTGCTCCCATCAGAATGTGTGTCTGTTTCAAAGTTTACAAGGAAAATGCACGCCAAACCAGGGTACAGCCTTGTACCTGCTTATTCTCTGCTCAGCAGTGTCACCTGGCTGAGGGTTTCTCCTGAGCCTCCAAGTGCCTTCGGGCCCTACTCATTCAGTCACAAGGTACCAGCCCAAGGGCAACACTCGCCCCGGGCACTGTTCTTAACGAAAATGAACCACTGTTTTAAAAATCAAGGTGTCTGCCCGTAACGATCTCAATTTCCAGAATCTTTTGAAGAGTCCGCAGAGGTAGCCTCACTGAGCTGAAACTCCTACAGAACCTCAGTCAGTGGCGCTACGTGGCTGCTTTCTGCCCAAGATGAGTGCCCGTAACTGCCACAGCCCTCCTCCCCCACATCTCACTTGTGAATGTCCCTGGCCTGGCCTTCCTGGGCTTAGGAAGTTACAAAGTCTGTATATATCGGGTGGCCCTTAAAGGCCTCACCAAGTCCCTCTTCACACACTGCTTGTAGGATGCACATCGCCCGGGTCCTCCTTCCCCAAAAAGCTCACCTGTCCCAGGCTAAGCACTGTGAGCCTGCTCTTGTCTAAGAACCCCAGGCACCCACTCTCTCAGCAGTGCCGTAGGGACTTCCTCACCAACAAACCCTGTTTCCCAAAGAACATTTCACTTGGAATCCCAAAATGCTAAACAGATAAAAGGAGAGCTACTCTGCTTATATCCGGGGGACCAGAATCCTGCCTCCCTCCAACTCCCCTAACCACTACCCACAAGCCCCTCAAACAGTCCCTGAAACCCCTTGGTGGAAGCCTCTAAAATCCCCCCAAAATGCTGATATATCTTTCCCTTGGTACCTTTTATACACTGCGCCATGATATTAATGATTTGGTATATGTTGAGTGCTGTAAGAAAATTGTCCCTAAAGAGCTGTGCCAAATGCTTATATTCCAACAATGCATTTTTGCATGTAGAGTGTGTGAAGTAAACCTCGGTTAGCTTTTCTCTGCCATGTTTTGGGAAAGCCATGGCTCCTGACTGAGGAAAGCTGGAAGTTCTCTTACCTGCAGAACATACTGCTGAAGTCGGCATGCGGAGAACGACACCCAGCCAGCGTCCAAGGCAGGAAGGACACACCATCTCATTTGTTCACCTACAGGGAGGGCTCTGGACCCATCTATCGCTCTGAGGTCCAACACCGTCTGGGCAGGGTTAAATAATCACTGCGGGAATGAAAACCACAAAGACACCACTGTGTGGGTAATGTTCTGTTTCCCGATCTGGTTGCTGCTTATGTGGGTTGTTGTGTTTGTGAAAATTCATCGAACTCTACACTTATGATTTGTGCCATTTTCTGCATATGGGTTTTATTCAATAAAAAGTAAAAAAAGACAAGACAAACACGTGAGTATGAATCTGTGATTCAATCTTTCCTAGACTGACGTACATCTGTTACCTGGTGGACTTCCCCTGGCTCAAAGCAGGGACTGGACTCATTCACACGTATATCACCGTGGTCCAACTCGAGAGCTGCCCCACAGTAAGGGCAGCAAGCTCTTGTTGAATAAATGAACATGGCTTTGGCATAGTTCAGTACAGTGAGATTGGTTCAATCCCTTCTCCACATATCCTCTTTATAATCTAAGCATCTTTGCAGCCAGTTGCCAGTTGTTGGTTCTCCGTAACACTGGTCTCCCATCCGAGGACTTAGACAGGGGTGAGAGCTCTATCCTCAGCCTGTGCTGTCACAGAGCTTTGTCTGGACACTGATGAGCATGCACTGTACTAGGAGCCAGGAAGACAGAAGTGGATGCAACTCTGTGTCGGAGGAATCATCTACAGACACAAGTTGTCAGAGCCATGGGGTATCTGCCGTAAGACTTATGAACCGAGCACCACAGCAACAGCTCTTAAATCTATCTAGAGAAGTCCTGGGAGTTCTCCCAGAAAGAGGTGACATGTGACCTGGGTAAGAGTTTACCAAGTGATGATCTCATAGTTCTGTTAAGCATCATTCATGTTGTGATTCTTCTCAAAATGCTTCTCTCTGACTCTTCCAGAGAAAGGAAAATCATCTGGCTCCTCTCCAAATCTAGCTCCAAATTATATTGCAATCAGGTGAAAATGTTCTACTCTTTCCTTTTTTTTTAATTAATTATTTTTAATTTCCATCCAAGTTAGTTAGCATGTACTGCAACAATGATTTCAGGAGTAGATTTCTTAATGCCCTTTACCCATTTAGCCCATCCCCCCTCCCACAACCCCTCCAGCAACCCTCAGTTTGTTCTCTATATTTAAGAGTCTCTTATGTTTTGTCCCCCTCCTTGTTTTTATATTGGCTTTGTTTCCCTTCCTTTATGTTCATCTGTTTTGTATCTTAAATTTCTCATATGAGTGAAGTCATATGATTTTTGTCTTTCTCTGACTAATTTCGCTTAGCATCATACCCTCTAGTTCCATCCACGTAGTTGCAAATGGCATGACTTCATTCTTTTTGATTGCCAAGTAATACTCCATTATATATATATATATACCACATCTTCTTTATCCAATCACCCATCAATGGATGGATGGCTCTTTCCATACTTTGGCTATTATCGATAGCAGTACTATAAACATTGGCGTGTGTGTGCCCCTTTGAAATAGAACACCTGTATCCTTTGGATAAATACCTAGTAGTGCAATTGCTGAGTCATACAGTAGTTCTATTTTAAAGTTTTTGAGGAACCTCCATACTATTTTCCAGAGTGGCTGCACCAGTTTGCATTCTCACCAGCAGTGCAAAAGAGATCCCCTTTCTCCACATCCTTGCCAACACCTGTTGTTGCCTGTGTTAAAGTTAGTTATTCTGGGATAAAGAAATCGTGGTTTATATACACAATGGAATACTACATGGCAATGAGAAAGAATGAAATATGGCCTTTTGTAGCAACGTGGATGGAACTGGAGAGTGTTATGCTAAGTGAAATAAGCCATACAGAGAAAGACAGATACCATATGTTTTCACTCTTATGTGGATCCTGAGAAACTTAACAGAAACCCATGGGGGAGGGGAAGGAAAAAAAAAAGGAGGTTAGAGTGGGAGAGAGAGCCAAAGCATAAGAGACTCTTAAAAACTGAGAACTGAGGGTTGATGGGGGGTGGGAGGGAGGGGAGGGAGGGTGATGGGCATTGAAGAGGGCATCTTTTGGGATGAGCACTGGGTGTTGTATGAAAACTAATTTGACAATAAATTTCATATATTAAAAAAAAAGTTAGTTATTCTGACAGGTGTGAGGTGGTATCTCATTGTGGTTTTGGTTTGTATTTTCCTGATGAGTGATGTTGAGCATTTTTTCATGTGTCTGTTAGCCATCCAGATGTCTTCTTTGGAAAATTGTCTATTCATGTCTTTTGCCCATTTCATCACTGGATTATTTGTTGTTTTGGGTGTTGAGTTTGATAAATTCTTTATAGATTTTGTATACTAACCCTTTATCTGATACGTCATTTGAAATATCTTCTCCCATTCCATTGGTTGCCTTTTAGTTTTGCTGATTGTTTCCCTCGCTGTGCAGAAGCTTTTTATTTGATGAAGGTGTAGTAAGCAGAATTATACCCCTTCAAAGACATCCACAGCCTAACCCTAAAACTGGTGCATGTGCTAATAACGCACAGGCAAAGGGATTTTGCAGGTGGAATTAAGATTACAGACCTTAAAATAGGTAGATTCTGGATTATCTGGGTGGGCCCAATGTAATCAAAGGAGCCTTTCAAAACAGAGGTAGAAGGGGAAGTCAAAGAAATCTGAAGCATGACAAGGACACAACATGCCATTGTTGGCTTTGAAGATAGAGGGGGCCGTGTGCCAAGGAAACAAGGCCCTGGTTCCTACAACTGCAAGGAACCAGATCCCACCAAAAACCTGAAGGAGCTTAGCAGGAAATTCTTCTTCTTTGGGGGAAGTAGATTCTTCCCCAGAGCTTCCAGACAGGAGCCCAGCCCAGAGAACACTTTAATTTCAGCCTCCTGAGGCCCTGAGCAGAGAATCCAGTCAAGCCTTCCTGGACTTCTGACCTCTACTACAGCAGGAGGGGATGGGGGGGGGGGGGTGTCTTAACTGCTATAGTTGTGGTAACGTGTTATGCAGTGACAGGATGAATTTGAGAAATGTCCTAGGTACTAGTCAGGACAGAAAATGCAGGAACACCTGAGCAGAGCTACCTGCACAGAAGGCCTAAGGGGAGGCAGAGAGGACAGAACCCAGAGCAGGGAAGGAGGGGAGGGAGCTGGCCCACTGCTACAGCCAAAGGGCAGGTAGTCTCCTGGTCCTTTGCCTGGCCCCTTCCCTGGGCCCTGCTGCTAAGAGGGGGAAGAAGGTGCTGGATGCCCTTGAAGGGACAGTACTCAAGCAGACAGATGTTGCTACTTCTTGTTTTCATCAAGAGAGGAAAAAATATGAGGAAAAAGGGAAGTATTTTGTACCATGACTGGTAATACTGACCCTTTTCACCTGACCTCTGCGTCCTCCTCTCCCCACCAAGTCAGGTCTATGTTCCCATCTTCCCCAACTCAGTACTGTGCCTGGTACATATTACATGTTCAGTAAGCACTGAGGGAGTGAGGACACACTTAAATGGAAAGCTATAGATAAACACTCATACACGTACTGGACAATCCTTTCCTATTGGCCTCTCTCCGATTAAAAACACCATAGTATAGACAGGACAGTAAGAGGCCACCTGCCCACTGGAGTTTCAGGAGTACACAAAGTACTTTCCTGCCTTGAAAGATTTTATCAAATAGTACGTAAAATTCCAGCATTAGAGATTCATTCCTTTGGGTTTGAAGAGCACTTCTGGGAGGGGTCATACCTAACAGAGCAACCGCTAACTCCTTAACTGGATGGCTTTCCAGTTTGGCAGCTGGACAAGTGGGCAAAGGCTCTGGGCAGGGAGATACAGGATGTGGGGTAAGGAGAAGGACAAAGCAAGAGAGACACTGAGCTAGGATAGCAAGAAGAGAACCAAAAAAAAAAAAAAGTTGCCTCTTTCTTGATGCCAACCACAAATATGGATTCCCTCAAGTATCATGCTAGTGAATATGGGTACCAGATTGGAGGCAACTGAACAATTTTGCTGCCCCTTCAATTCAGAGATGGAGCGTAGCCCCCTCCTCTTGAATTGAGCTAGTCCTAGCAAATTTTCTGGAAGGTAAAATGTAGCAGAAGTGATGCCCTTGGATTTCCAAGGCCAGATTATAAGACGCGCGGCACCCTCCTTGGTCTTCTGAAACACTCATTCCAGGAGCTCTGAGCCACCATGGAAAACATCCAGCGACCCTGGCATGGCCACGCTGGGAGGTGACATGTGGAGGCTCAGGTCGACATCTTCCAGCCATTGCACCAAGTTCCCAGGCATTGGGGTGAAGCCTCAGTCCCCACCCACTGAATGTCACCAAGTGGCCTCAATCGATGGCACTTGAGCAGAAGAACTGCGCAGCCAAGCCAAACCTAAATTCTAGGTCACAAGATCAGAAGTTGTAAGAGCTGGTTGTTGTTTTGGGCTACTAAATGTTGGGGTATTTTGTTATGCAACAATTGATACCTGGAATAACAAGGCTGGCCTCATTCCAGCTTCGTTTGGGGTCTAGAAATAAAGGCCACAGAGAAGATAGCTCCTCTGCCATCCTTATAGGAAAGACAGGAAACCTTCATCCCCTAGTATGGACCGTGTCAAAGAGAATGTCACGGGAGAAGCAACACACCTCTCAACCTCCAGAATCTTTGCCACAGACATCTGCTGTGCTCGTGCCAACCCTGAGGCCCGATGGCGACAAACACCACCTGTCTGTTACAAATCCATCCTCTGAGTAGGGAATTACCCAGATTCAGCAGCCCCAGCCTCAGAGCACAGGACTCCTTTGTGGCCTGAATGCCACAGCTGCCCTCACATAAACGGAGGGTATTCTCCAAGGAACAATACTCCACGTGCCATTAACTTGGGAAACATCCCCGGTTTAGTTTACCTTTCATGGTTCCAGCTTAGTCACCTCAACTGTTAAATAACTTGTGACAGAGTGCAGGATTTCCTTGATGTGACAATTACATGGCACTAAGTAATCTTGTACCTACTGGGTTTTCTGCTCCCTCTGTCACCACCTGCACCTGAGCACAGGGCTCCTGCTCTGTTCGTGGGGTGCGTGGAGTTTAGGTAGCTGACATAGTCTCAGGAAGGCTCTGTGAAACAGGTGATCAGACCAGGGGTGGGGGACCGCCCACTTTAGTTTGCATTGTATTAGCCGGAGGGCCTCCCTAGATGGCCTACTCTTGAAACATCTCTATTTTATTTTGGAAAATGTTAACTTTTGTTTTTAATGTTTATTTTTTTTTTTGAAAGAGAGGGAAAGAGCATGAGTCGGGGAGAGGCAGAGAGAGAGGGAGACGGAGGATCCAAAGTGGGCTCCGTACTGTCAATACAGAGCCCCACGTGGGTCTCAAACTCTCAAACCCTGAGATTGTGACCTGAGCTGAAGTTGGAGGCTTAACCGACTGAGCCACCTGGGTGCCCCGGAAAATGTTAACTTCTTATTTGGCATTGGTACATTTGCATTGCAGAGTGGTACATTGTCTGGCTTTTTTAGGAAATGCAGGGGCCCCTCAGACACGAACTGTTATTCGGTTCGGTATTCATTACGTGCATGCCATCACAGGGTGGGGGATTGCTGGAGATAAAACAAAAAGGACTCAGATGCTGTACTTGCTCATGAAGAACTCCCAGCCTCGTGGAGAAGATCATCCTTCATCACTGGCCCCACAAGAGCCTCTGACTTGCAAAAGTGATCTGGTGGAAGGGGTTAGAGACAGCAGAAACGGGAACGAACCCTGAGCCAGGGGTTAAGAGAACCGGCCTCTGATTCTAACACTAAGTGTATGAACTTCCCAAGGGCGCCCAGCTCTGATCTGGATTTCCTCATCCGACGCACGTTCGTCATAGGTTGTTGTGAGCGTAAAACGCGATATTGTCTGCTAAAAGTCATCTAAAAAGTATTAAGCTCCGAAAATGTGAGTAGGAGCCTGGCATGACCAAGCAGATGGTTAATTTAAAGCCGGGGATCCCAACGCAGCATTAACCCTTTGCGTGTTTCCCAGTCCAGCCAGCAGGCACCCCGTTCGTTCATTTAATAATGTGCCCTCCTGTCATTTTCACTTCCCTTCTCGATGTCTATGTCATCTTTCTCTCCTTCTCCATCCGTTTTCTACAAAAAATATTGCAAGATGCTCAGATGTGGCAAGGCCCCTGCCTAGCACATGCATATGCATGAGGTAGAGCTCGTGCCCCTTGGAGACACTGATGTCACAACTCTGGGGAAATAGCTAAGTAACCATGACAACATGGCACAGTGTTGCATCTTGCTTGGGAAGGCTCTGAGGATGGCCAGCCCGTCACGCAGGCAGGACAGTGACGTTCCCTCGGCAAGGAGTGCAGAATGTCCCGGTGATGGCAGCTGGCCAGTGGTGACAGAGGGCTGTGCATGCTTCCTTCCATCTGGCCTCCCTGTCCCCACTCTGGTGCCTGGAGGGGCAGCCTGTGATTTGTCAGTCTGAGTATTCCCGCTTGGGAGCAATGGGAGACAATCCGAATCAGGGATACAGAGGGATGCCGGGACGTACAGGTCACTGTCTTGCGAGTTTGGGTCGAGGCTTTGATCTTTGTCTGTTTCTTCCCGTTTTAAATAGGTGCCACTGATCCGAAGGTACCTATTCCAGAAGGGTGTACCATTTTAAAGTCATTAACTAGAGCTAGCAAACTCTGAAGTCTGGACAAAGGAAAGAGGCCGCCCTCTGCATAGAAAACCAACATTTGAAAGCGCTAAGGATGTGAGTTTTTCTCTTAAGCCACCTTTGTGTCAATAATAATAATTTAGTCACCATGTTACTTCCAAAGTGAACTTTCTCAGATAAACCCTCACCACTGTATTTTCTAGATTTTTTTTTTTTAAGTATGTGTTTAGTGCCCCCATCATGTGCTGCTGAGGTTTTGGAACGATTTTATTCCATTTTTTTCTCAGCCCCTCCCGCTGCCAAAAAGTAATAATATAGCGAATACTCAGCATGTATACATTGTAGCACTCAATTGCAGAAACATTTCCACTATTAAAAAATAATAATTTAATGGGGCCTCAGTGTATGAATGTTACCCTTTTGTTCGGGCCTATAATTTCAATAGCATTAAAAAAAAAAAGCTCCCTCACTAACAGGATGTATATTGAGGGCTTATTCCAAATGCTGTGCTCAGACAATTCAGTAATGTGTGAAGGAAAAGAAAGCAAACTCCTTCAGCGACAACAATAAACAATGAAATGAATGGGCAATCACTGGTAAAGCACAGGACGCGGTACCCATATCATCCCGGCTGGGTGGCTTTGTAAGACCCATGGCATCAAGGACCTCTCTCCATAATATTACACTACTTTCAAATCTACCTCCTCACAGCCAAATGCCAGCGCCAATACGGCGAGAGTTTTGGAAAGTATCAGTCACAGGTGGCCCCTGAGGGCCCTGACCAGAAAAGCTTCTCTGAGAAGGGGGGGCCTGCTTCTACTCTAAGTCTCTCCATTGCCTCTGTTGGCGCTGGCCTTCCTGTCTCCATCACCTGTTCCGTGGCCATCTGATCTCTGCCACTCATCTACCGTCCGGGGTGGTGATGATCTGACTACTGGCCAACGGCCAAGAGAGCATCTCTGGGTTCCACACTCACAAATGTCAGGACAGTGCAGCTATTTTTACTACCTTGTAAGAGGGAAGGTTTACAAATAAATTCACAGGCAAAAACTACGATTCACAAGTATGGCAAAGGCAAAGGTGCAGCATGAGCAAATACTACAAAGGTCACATTATGAACTGAAAATATTACACTCCCTCATTGTTCTGAGCAATAGTTTTTAGAATCAGTCTTCTCAGGCAAGGGCAACAAAACAAAACAATGAGACTACATTAAACAAAAAGGGCTTGCACAACAAAGGAAACCATCAACAAAACAAAAAGGCAACCTGTTCAGTGGGAGAGGTATTTGCAAATTTCATAACCAATAAGGGGTTAATCAAAATATATGAAGAACTCAACCAATTCGATATCAAAAAACAAATAATCCAATGAAAACACGGACAGAAGACCCGAATAGACATTTTTCCAAAGAAGACATCCACGTGGCCATTACACACATGAAAAGATGCTCAACATCACTTATCATCAGGAAAATGCGAATCAAAACTACAATGAGATACCAGCTCACACTAGTCAGAATGGTTATTATCAAAAAGACAATAAATAACAAGTGTTGGTGAGGGTGTGGAGAACCTTGCCACAGGGAACCTACATGTACTGTTAGTGGGAATGCAAAGTGGTGCAGCCACTATGGAAAACAGTGTGTGCGTGTGTGTGTGTGTGTGTGTGTGTGTGTGTGTGTGTTGTGTGTGTGATATATATATATTACTCAGCCATAAAAAAGAGTGAAATCTTGCCATTTGCAACAACATGGATGGACCTAGAGAGTATTATGTTAAGTGAAACAAGCCAGAGAGATAAAGACAAATACCGTGCAATTGTATGTATGTGTGGAATCTAAAAAACAAAACAAATGAACGAACAAAACAAAACAGAAGCAGCCTCATAAATACAGAGAACAATCTGGTGGTTGCCAGAGGGAAGTGGGGGGTGGGAGGATAGGCAAAATAGGGGAAGGACATTAAAAGTCACAAACTTCCCGTTATAAAATAAATAAGATATGTGGATGCAATGTACAGCATAGGGAATATAGATAATAATATTGTAACAACTTTGTATGATGACAGATGGTAGCTAGATGTATTGTGGTGATCACTTCATCATGTATATAAAGGTTGAATCACTATGTTGTACATCTGAAACTAATATCATATCGTGTGTCAACTACGCTTCAATTAAAAAGAAAAAAAAGATTGTGTTCCATAATAAAAACACTGAAAAGAAGAAATAGTGTAGGTCACGCTGGACACTTCACTTAGAATCTGAGGCCACTGCAACAGCTGTGTATGGTGGTACAAACTCAAAATTAGTCAAACGATAAACAGAACAGGCATTTCACATTTCTCTTCTCTTGAGACATTTCAAAGAGATGGTTTTCCTGATGCTACTGATGCTGCTGATTTACTATGCCACCTAAGCCCGGCTACACACCAGGAAGGTTAGCCAGATTTCTGGTCCTGAGTCCTCACTGTTGTTTTTTTTTTTTTACATTTATTTATTTTTTTAGAGACGGGGAGAGACAAGAGCGTGAACAGGGGAGGGGCAGAGAGAGAGGGAGACACAGAATCAGAAGCAGGCTCCAGGCTCCGAGCTGTCAGCACAGAGCCGGAAGTGGGGCTCAATCCTCACTGACAGCAGAGAGCGAGATGTGGGGCTCAAACTCACGAACTGTGAGATCATGACCTGAGCCGAAGTCAGACGCTTAACCGACTGAGTCACCCAGGCGCCCTGTCCTTGCTGTTTTTTTTTAATGTTTTCTTTTTTTTTTTATTATTTTTTTAACGTTTTATTTATTTTTGAGACAGAGAGAGACAGAGCATGAATGGGGGAGGGGCAGAGAGAGAGGGAGACACAGAATCTGAAGCAGTCTCCAGGCTCTGAGCCATCAGCCCAGAGCCCGATGCGGGGCTCGAACTCATGGACCGCGAGATCGTGACCTGAGCTGAAGTCGGACACTTAACTGACTGAGCCACCCAGGCGCCCCTGTCCTTGCTGTTTTTTTGTTTTTTTTTTTTTTTTTTAATTTTTTTTTTCAACGTTTATTTATTTTTGGGACAGAGAGAGACAGAGCATGAACAGGGGAGGGGCAGAGAGAGAGTGAGACACAGAATCGGAAACAGGCTCCAGGCTCTGAGCCATCAGCCCAGAGCCCGACGCGGGGCTCGAACTCATGGACCGCGAGATCGTGACCTGAGCTGAAGTCGGACACTTAACTGACTGAGCCACCCAGGCGCCCCTGTCCTTGCTGGTTTTTTTTTTTTTTTGTTTTGTTTTTTTTATTTTTTTTTTCAACGTTTATTTATTTTTGGGACAGAGAGAGACAGAGCATGAACAGGGGAGGGGCAGAGAGAGAGTGAGACACAGAATCGGAAACAGGCTCCAGGCTCTGAGCCATCAGCCCAGAGCCCGACGCGGGGCTCGAACTCACGGACCGCGAGATCGTGACCTGGCTGAAGTCGGACGCTCAACCGACTGCGCCACCCAGGCGTCCCTGTCCTTGCTGTTTTTAACACAGGTAGAATACTTGACTTCTGGCTCAAATGGTAGAAATATGAGAAATTCCGTACGCTTTGTATTGAGTCCAGGTTTTTAACCGCAAGTGAAAAGAAGTTGATTCTTATTGATTGGTGAAAAGGTAACATTACTATAAGGATATTGCATAACTTACAGAATGATAGAAAGAGTGGAAAATTAAGCTTGAGGCTACTTTTCAGGAAATATACCCTAAACAAAGCCTTGAACTGGTCTAACAGGAGATTAAGCTCCACTGCTGCCATCACTGAGCACGAGACCTTGGATGTACACTGAACCCTCTTCTGCATGAGGAGGCTGAGTTTACCAGCACTGATTCCACTCTTGTACCAAGAACTCAGTTTTGCAGTCACCTTTCCTGTCTGCTTCAGCCTGCAAACTTTTCATCCTTAGACTTGTTACATGGTCACAAAATGGCTGCCAATCCTCCGAACACAATTCACATTCAAATCAGGAAGGAAAGGTGGGAGGTGTTGCCAGTGATATTCCCCTCTTTCATCCTCCCTTTATTAAGAAGCAATAATTTTCCAGTAACTTCCAAGGAGATTTTCTTGTACTTTTCATTATTCAGAACTGAGATCTGTTCCCTAACCTCTCTCAATCTTCAAGGTAATCTGGAAAAGAGGATGTCTATGAAATGGGGTTGAATCATCCCTCAGGGCCAGACACATTGACAGTCGTGACAAATTTGGGGTGCTCTTGTTAAGTATGTAAAATAAGGGCACCCCATTGATTATAGAAATTTTATTTTATGTGATTACCATTTATCTCTTAACCTTGTTCATTGGTGCTAATTCTTCCTCTAAACATAATAAAAAACTCAATCAGGCAGACTTTTCTCATCACTCCGGTCAGACTGTCTCAATTTGTAATTAGAATACTTGGTTCCATGAGAGTCAAAATTTCAATCTTCTGTCAAATTCTCCCTCATTTTCATTTTCTCATGAGAATCTGACATCTGGCCCACAGGAAGCATTTGTGCATTCTTTATTCTAGAAAATTCCAAGAAAACAAGTCGTGCAAGATAAACATCTCTTCTCTGGCTTGTCCATCAACAGCTGCCACACCATTGCCTCACACTTTAAATTTCTCAGATGGGTCACGTGTTCCCCCAAGTTCAGGAAATACATATCAAGCTCTAAAATGGGTCACATTAAAGCCACTCTCACAAGGCTAAATGAGGGAGGGCAAGACATTCTCTCCCTTTCCAACTGGTGAAACTAGGATCACAGCATAGCATGAGCTCCTTTTGGAGACGTTCTTCAAAAAACCTCTTTCAATCTCTAATCTATACTCCTATATACCCACCACATGGATGAAGATCTTAACAGTCATATAACTGGGTTTCAGCTATTTCATTTTTATCATATTCTACAGAGAAATCTGTCTTCTGACTCAATCACATTTGATATCTATCCTCTTAGAGTATTTACTAAAATATGTGTTATAATGTCCTATTACACATGGAAAAAAAGTAAAATGGTCTTTTTTTTTTTTTGCCACAACTAATTGCATTGGCCACAGGTTTTATAATGCAATATACCATTCTACCCCTACCCCAAGTAGTAATTGCTACAGGAATTATCCTCTTACCATAAACAACAGAAATCAGAACAAAATATATGAAATAACTGTTTTCAGACATTGAACAAAGACAATGAAAACCTGTGGTCTGCAAAAAAAAAAAAAAAAAAAAAAAAAAAAGATCCAAGAAAAAAACTAGATGAGCCTTACGGTTTTCCCAGCTCAGACCTGGAAGCAGTTTCTAGGCCAGGGAATGAAAACTCAAACAAAACCTGAAGTTCTTACTGAGTTGAAGGAACATTGACCAGAGTTCAGGAAAGCCAAAGCAGCTAGAATTTTCAGTGTGAAGGAAAATGCACAAGAAACAGTTCCAGAAATCTGTATTGGAGTCTCCCTAAAGCTTTGTGGTGTTTTTTTCAACTTTTTAATGCTTTATTTATTTTTGAGAGACAGAGAGACTAAGTGCGAGTGGGGGAGGGGCTGAGAGAGAGGGAGACACAGAATCCGAAGCAGACTCCAGGCTCTGAGCTGTCAGCACAAAACCCAACGTGGGGCTTGAACCCATGAACCGTGAGATCACGACCTGAGTTGAAGTTGGATGCTTAACCAACTAGCCACCCAGGCACCCCTAAAGTCCCCCTAAAACTCTGATTGATCTGCTTATGTATAGGTCAGTACCCAATGAGGTCAGCAAAGAATAACTTCAAAGGAAGAACAATTATTGGGTAGCTAGGAGACAAATAAATCCCAGAGTTCAAACAAGGCTAAGAATTCAATGACTTCTCTCAGAAAGTCCACAACTTAGAAGTGGAGTAAATTAACCCTGTAATAAATATTACTCTGGACTTATCCATATCAAGTTTAAAAACTGGTCTTAAAAATACCAACTTATCTGAACTAATTTATACGTGTGTTGAAACAAAGTCAACCACTCTTTAAAGAATACAACAAGATATGATGCACAGCAACATAAAATTTGTAATATCCAGCATTGAATAAAAATAACTAGATACACAGGAACCAAGGAAAAGGGACCCCAAACCACAAGAAAAAAAAACATTCAAAGGAAACAGACCCAGAAATGACAGATATTAGCAGTTATTCAAATGGAATTTAAAAAGTTGGTCTAAAAATGCTCCATATGCTCAATAAGATTTTTTTTAAACCGCATGACTATAAAAATGAAAGAAATTAAAAACACCCAACTGGAACTTCCAAAAATGAAAAATATTGAGTATGAAATGAAACAAGTACACTAGAAGAAACTGACAGCATTTAGATACTGGAGAAGAAAGATTAGTAAACTTGAAGACAACAGCAGAAGCCACCCGAAATGAAGTACTGAAAGAAAGAAAGAAAGAAAGAAAGAAAGAAAGAAAGAAACTGAAAAATACTTGGTCTCAGTGGCCTGTGGGACAGTATCAAATGGTCTATCTTACATGCAATCAGAATTCCAGAAGGAAAGGGCAGAAGGATAAAGATATCTGAGGAGAAGAGAAGGAATAATGGCCAAAATTTTCCAGCATGATGAACAACTATAGACTTACAGATGCAGTAAGTGTGATGAGTCCCAGACAGAATATCACACCATAGTTAAATAACATCAAAAGTAACTGAAAACCAACAATAAAGAGAAAAATATTCCTAAAAATCAAGCAGAGAAAAAAGATGTATTACATACAGAAGTAACAAAGAATGAAAGCAGACTTCTTGACAGAAACTGTGCAAGCCAGAAGACTATGGAGCAACATCTTTTTTGAAGTGCTTAAAGGAAACCCTATCACTCCGGACTTGTACAAAGAAGTCTACACTTGGTGAAAACATCTTTCAAAAATAAAGGTGAAATAAAGAATTTCTCTAACAGACAAAGGTGAGAGAACTCATCATAAATAGTGCTGTGCCACAAGAAAATTGTTAAAGGAAGTTTTTCAGACAAAAGTGTATTAAACTAGAGTGAAATTTGGATCTACACAAGGAATGAAGAGCATTCAAAATTATAAGTTTGTGGGAAACATAAAACCTCTTATAGTATGTAACATACATAGAAATAACATGTACGACAATAGCACAAAGGTATAAAGGGAAAATCGAAATACGTTGTTAGGTTCTCAGTCTGCATGAAGTGCTGTGGGATTATATGAAGGTAGACTGTGATATTTTAGTCTGCTGTAAACTTTATGGAAACCCCTTAAAAGTGAAACAAAGTAGTATACCCAATAAATCAATTATGGAGATAAAATGGCATTATCAACAACAAAATAGTCAAAAATGAAACATGATTCAAGGTACAGTGTTTTCTTGGGATTTAACAGTCATTTTGTTGCCTTTAACCAAGCACCGTGGACTCCGTTGAAGGACTAGGCTTTCAATGTTAAACTCTGGAGGTCCTACCTCCAATCTAATCATTCTTTAAAGCAGAACTAGTGTTGATAAAAAATACAAATGAGATTTCTTTGCTTTTTTGGTTTTTGTTTGTTTGTTTTGTGAGACACAGAGTAGGAGAGAGAGAATGTGAGCAAACAGGAGAGGGGCAGAAGGAGAGGGAGGGAGAGAATCTCAAGCAGGTTTTGTACCGTCAGCGCAGAGCCCGATGTGGGGTTCAATCTCACGACCATGAGATCTTGACCTGAGCCCAAATCAAGAATCAGATCCTTAACCAACTGAGTTGGTAAGTAGGACCAACTGAGTCACTCAGGTACCCCACAAATGAGAGTTCTGAAACAGAAACACATCAATCCACTCCCACACTACCATACAGACATATGAGATAATCCAGTGGAGTCTAGTTACAAGTCGGTTTTTTATGGCTGTGAGGCCCAAAGCTTAAAGATAGCTTTAGATCTCTAACAGAGAAAGAGAAAGGCCGGCCACGTCAAGCTGGCGTCATACACTTTTGCAAGCTCAGAGAAGGCAGGGGCTATATTAGTTCTGTTTGCCACTGGATGATGCCATCACCTAGCACAGCAACCAGCACTTGTTAGACACTTGTAAATGTCTGAGCCAGAAGGAAGGAGGGACACAGGAATCTAGTAGTGGGGACGGAAGGAGTCCCCAGAACAATGTGTCTGTATCTGTCAGAAATCTATGCATTTCCTTCATTTCTTGCACACAACAATAACAACAACGAAACCCAGAAACTGAAACTAGGAGCAATAAATGTCTTAAATGAATGTGGCACTTAGAGGCAAAGACTAGAGTCTTTTCAAGACTAATTTTAAAAAGCAGCAGATATATCCCTCTCAGATGCCTTAAAAGATTTCCCTTGACTAACTAGTCAGGTTTGTGCCAAGAAACATCCATTTGCTCTGACTGCTCAGCTAGCAGGCTACAATCTGACAATTGTCCTAAAGATTGATGCATAATATAATCAGGAGAGTACATCGGCACAAACTGAGAGGTGTGGTTATTACAATACAGGTCTTAATGCACATCAGAGGCCATTCCTCAGGCAGAATATTCAATTTAGAAATCTATTGTCACCTACATACATCTGCCAATAAATCGTCAGAGAGATACATTTATATTGAGGGCAAAATACTTTGCCTTATGGTTCCTCTTAAGCTCCTTGAAGATAAAATGGTTTATCCTCAGCATCTTTGTTTAAATGGCAATAAAAGCCTCACCTAACATGAAGGTCAAGGTAAGTAGGACAATTGACACACACACATACCAATTCTGCATGAAGGGAGAACATCTCTGCTCTGAGTCTAGCAGGGTTTAGAAGAATGGATATTGCTCTGCTACAATCCCACTGGTCATTCAAACGTATAAAACACGAGGCTTAAGATGCGTGACCGTATATGATTTAATACCCAGAATTTTCCTAAAAGAAAAAATTAAATATGCAAACAAAGGCCATTGAGTCTGTTTTATGAAAACATGGTCAGATGGTTAATCAAAAACACCTAGTCCTAAATACGGCACTGCTATCCCACCAACACCGTCATATAATGTGTATGGCTAATACACACACGCGCGCGCACGCGCATGCACATCTATTTCCACACACATATCTAAGTATATATAATATTGTCTGCATCATTTTTTTATTGAAATAAATTATATTTTTTGGTAATGGCCAGAAACTAAGAGGAGGAAAAGCCTTACAAATATGATCCCTCTCCTCTCCTACTGACAGGCTCTTTCAGGACCCCTCCCCAGCAAAACTTCACTTCCATCAATTGCTATTCTAATTAATCTACACTTCTCTCAGCAACAGCTATCCACACCACTGGAGCAAATTCGGTCGCAGCAGCTCCTGCATTGTAGAGAGACTGCGGAAGGAGGAGGTCCAGCTCAGTGGGATGTCTATTTATTTTCTATTTCACAAAAGGGAAAGGGTTTCTTTCAACCAAAAAATTTGGCTTGGGAACCCTGAATGTAAACTTACAGCAGTGACCTAAGCTCACCTCAGGAACAATATTAGCTGACAACCACCTTGGGAGTGAAAAATAAAATCCATCCCAGCTCCCTTTGACTGATCTAAGCTCCTTTTGCTGTCATTTAACACCGCAGATTTGATTTAATTTGATGAGACTTCTAAGGCAATTTGGGAACTTAAGCATTTAATACCAACCTTAATCATTCCTCTTCCAAACGCTTTCAAAGGTTCCCTGGTTTGTAAACAAAAACCAGAATCAGATGCGAGAGCAAAAACAGTACTTTGTTTTTCTACTTTTTTAGTTTGGAAGAGTTGTCTTGCAGAGAAAGAAGCAGGAGGAATGAGTGGCGATCACAGAATGACAGCACTCAGCATAAGGAAGCACTCTGTCACAATTAAAACTAGCACAGATAGAAGGGAGACCAGAGAAGACAGAAACTTCCCTGGCACAGGAGGGGTTCGAGCAGAGATGTGGGTGGGAGCAGGGGATGCTGGGATTGCACAGCCTCTGAGATCCGTGGCCATACCCCACACGGTTCCAAAATTAGGCAAGTATTCTCCTTTTGTGTTACAATAAGGCGGGATTTCCACAACGGCATATCTGGGCTACAAAGGTGTGGTAAAGGACCACAGAGCGTGTGCTAAAAAGACAGCCTGATCATGTTCAGTTAAAAAGGGAGGTACCAAAGGATAACAAGCCATTTGTCCAAGACTCATCCTGGCCACTCTTTCCCTTCGTGGTGTTCCCACCAAACGTAGCAAATCCTAGCTGAAATTTGGAATCTGGCAACACTGGCATGGAGTTGGATCACTGTGACTTCATGTTTTTATTAAATATTCATTTGGAGATTGTCCTCTACTGAATGAAGCAGGGTAAAATACTACTGTTCAGTTGTCAGACAGGAAGGGAAAATTGCTTCAATCCAAACTGAATTTCAAGTGTGTACACAGTTTCCACCGAACGAATGCCTGGAGGCCAAAAGCTGCTGAGCCCTGCCTTTGGGCTCTGTCTCCAGGTGGACAGGAGCCCCGTGTGTGCGATTAAGGGCGTGACCCCTGTCTTCTCCTCCGTATGTCGCTGCTCCGAGAGGCTTCTCGAAGCTGCTCATAACAGCCTTCCATGACTCCACATCAGGCCGTTCCGAGTATTTCTGCACCTGCTGCCATGAGTGCACCCAAGCCACCACCTTCTTCTCCCACCTGGATAGGATCCCTGCAGAAACTTCCAGTGTGCTCTCCTGCCCGTGCCCACCTCCAGGGGGCGCTCTCCACAAAGCAGGCTGCAGATCTCGATGCTGCCCCGCTCATTTCTGTTTATTATCTCTAGTCCGAGCTGGAGTGGAAGCTCCCCTAGGCAGAGAGTCCTCACTTCTGTTGTCTCTCACTGTGACGCCAGCACGTGGACTGGTGTCCCGCGCACCCTAGACATTCAGTAAGTGTGTGTGGTGTCCACATGGTGTGGTGTGGTGTGCAGGGAAAGCCTAGGCTTCTCAGCCAGAGAAAGCTGAGTCTGAATCATGACTCCCTTATTTCGGAGAAATTGGTGAACATTTCTAAGTCTCCATTTCCACGCCTGTAAAATAAGGTCCGCCTTGCTGAGTAGTTGTGAGAGTTGGAGATAATATATACGAAGCCCCAAGCCCAGTGAGCCCAGTGTCTGATGGCTACATGCTCAACAGATTAGCTATTAGTAGTCACAAATAGTAGTTACTGACTTCACATGTTAGTCTAAGGAGAGCTCTGCTATCCTCCTTAGGAAATGCTACATTCATTTTCTATTGTTGTGGAACAAATTCCCACAAACTTACTGGCTCAAAACAATACACATTTATTTTCTTACAATTTTCATGGGTCAGGATGCTGGGTGTGACTCCTGAGCTGTGGGTTCTCTGCTCAGGGCTGCAATTAAGATTTCAGCCAGGGCTGGCATCTCATCTGAGGGTCAGGGACTCCTCCCGAGCTCAAGCGGTTGTTAACAATTCATTGTCTTAAAGCTGTAAAACTCATGGTGGCTTACTTCTTCAAGGCCAGGAGGAGAGAGCCTCATTTCCTCCATCTCTGACATCTAGATCTTTTCAAGGGCTCACCCGATTAGGTCAAGTCCATCCGGGATAATCCCCCTTTTAACATGAAGTCAACTGAAGAGAGAGGTTAATTACATCTGCAGAATCCTTTCACCTTTGCCATGGAAAACAACCCAGTCATGACAGTACTGTCCCATCACTTCTGCCATATTTGATTAGATAGAAGCAAGTTACAGGCCCCTGCTCATACTCAAGGGCATGAGCCATTGAGGGTCCTCTTAGAATTCTGCCTACCACAGACATCATTCCCACAGAATCTGATCATTGCTGGTTGACCTGGAGTGGTAATGAGTGAAGTCAGTGAACACCGCTGTTAGTACATTTTCCACCCTGCTGAAAACCCAAGAAAACCAGACATAAGGGGCATGCCTATGGCAGCTGGTCAGGAAAAGAGCAAGAAGGGAAATCAGAATTCATCACAAGTTAGTTTGGAAACTAGCCTTTTCGCCCCTTACTCAGGAGAAAAGAGTAACAGGAAGTGCAACGATGATGGTTGCTACAGATTCACCAAAATCAACTGGTCATTGTTCCCTTGAAGATAAGTCAGTGCAGACCTATGTAGAGAAGAATTTGTTGTTTAATAGGGCACTTGGGTGGCTCAGTCGGTTGAGCATCTGACTTCAGCTCAAGTCACGATCTCATGGTTCGTGAGATCAAGCCCCGCATAAGGCTGTCAGCACAGAGCCAGCTTCGGATCTTCTGTCCCCCTTTCTCTCTCTAACCCCTCCCCTTCTCACGCTCTCTCAAAAATAAACAAAACATTAAAAAAATATTTTGTTGTTGCCGAAATATGTGCCTTCCTGCGCGCGCGCGCACACACACCCACACCCACACACACACACACACACACACACATAGCATAAACAGCCAGATGTGTTCTACTGACACTCAAGGATATCAGCAGCAGTTTCCTCACTGTGGCTTTCCAGGTGTTGGGGTGGGCTGGTGAGTTACGGTGTTTTTGTGTGTTTGGATGAGAAAGCAGTTGATCTCTGCAACTAAGAAAACAGTAGCCACAGCAATTTCTTTCACACGGGGTCCCAGAAACGGCAGCTGTCTCGGGACATATTAGGTCATCACCTTGTTGGGTCACAGACAGGAAGCCTTCAGAGTGAACTGTAATCTGTTGTCTCAGCAGTTGTGCACAGGGTTCAAGGGAACCGGCTAGGGTACAGTGAGTAACATACTCGGGCATGGGCAGGAAGGGGCTTGCTGAGGTCCCTTCTGTCCTGCTGACCCCGTGGAAGAACTGTGCCTGAAAGAGGGCTTCTCTAAAATCCCAATGGTAGGAGCATTTCAGATTCATGAATGCACACCGAAGTCTCCAGGAGCACACCAGCTGGCCTCCAACCAGCCAGGACCCGGCTGTGTGGTCCAGGTTCAGACCCTATAGCCGAGAGGTATACAGCATAAGAAGCCTTCTCTGCTGGATGGAAAAATCCAGTCAACAGCTAGTGATCCTATTCACACTTGGATTGCTCCCCTCGATGCAGCCTTTCTTTCTCCATTTCTCTCCACTCCTATTTCCCTCTTTGTGCCTCACACTCTCTACCCAATTCTGAGCCTCGGGACTCCCAGCTCCAACTGTCTCCAAACCTTTGCTATATAGATTATAGATCATGTAGCCATAGTGTAAAGGTCCTTAGAATGCCTTCACCAAAACATTATTTTTTTACGAAAAAATCAATGAGCAGATTAGATGTAACACACTGCCCTTGTCAAAGTGATAAATAACTCCCTTTGAGTCTGGTGAATTCTTTTTGAATAGGTAGTAGCTTGGATAAATTGTATCAACAGAACCAAATGATGCAACAGTCAGTGCTGTGGTCTGAATGTTTGTGTTCCCCCAAAATTCGTATGCTGAACCCCTAATCCCTAAAGTGAGGGTACTTGGAGGGGTATTAGGTCATGAGGGTGGAGCCTTCGTGAATGAGATTAGTGCCCTTATAAAAAAGGCTCCAGAGAGCTCCCTTTCCCCTTTTGGCCACATGAGGACAAAATGAGAAGATGGCCGTCCACAGACCAGGAAGTAGGTTCCCCTAAAACTGAATCTGGCACTGCCTTGACCTTAGAATATGCAGCCTCCAGAACTGTAAATATATTTGTTTATTCTGTAAATATATTCTTTGGTATTTCGTGACAGTTGCCCAAATGGACTAAGGTAGTCAGTACAGAAACATCTGTGAGGAAAAGAAAACCTCTTGCAGATGGGGCAAAATTCTTTTCTGCTAGCAACTCGTAATATTGCTGTAGGCACTTTTACCTGCCAGAAAAAGAGAACTTCATTAGAATTCAAGGCAACCCTCAGCGCATGGAGGAAAGAGGAACCCTGTTGTGTGGCTTCCCCCATGTTCTCACATCGCCTTCTCTTCTGCTTCCACCCGTCGGCACGTTCACAGAAAGCAGCTTGCACTGTGCAAGATTACCGTTTTATGCTGTGCCGCCCTTGCTCCTTAAACATCCTCAAAAATGATTTTCTGCATCGTAACAGGAACACTTACAAATATCTTGGTGATGACACAGAAAATCTGAACACTTCAGCCATTCTGTCAACGTTAGAGGAAAAAAATATTCCTGACCCAGCTCCAGCTGAAAAGCAACTTGCTGAAACATCACCTAAAACAGGAGGTTCCAATTCATTGGAACTCAACTTATTACACGCTTGAGCAGCTACTGGAACAAGAAAAAGCTGTGCAAGATTTTGCAGGCCAGGATGTGAGAAAAGAAAGAAAGAAAGAAAGAAAGAAAGAAAGAAAGAAAGAAAGAAAGAAAGAAAGAAAGAAAGAAAGAAAGAAAGAAAGAAAAAGAAACAAAAAGGAGATATTCTTTGAACCTCACTCAGTGGAATCTGACAAGCTGGGTGGGCTACCATCCTTCACCTTGGGAAGTCACTGTTGACAAAGGCCAGGCTGGTCTAGGCATTGGGCTGCTGAACAGGTGTCTTTAACTCTTGGTCAAATAAATGCCAATTTAATTTGACATCAAGAAAATGCTCCTAAGATTCAGACCCATGCATAGGAAGTAACGGACAGAGTTATCTTTCTCAACCATGATTCTCAACTAATATTCTAGCCCTGTTTCTTGGGTGGCTTTGATCACTCTAGAATGTTTGATTTAAGCCGAAACTGTTTGGAACCCCAATTCTGTTCCCTCTTCTCAGGGCCAAGGGCATCTCAGGAAAACAAAGTCTCTTCGATTTATCTTGAAATAATGAAAAACAATTGTTTTCTTTCAGACGCTAGTTAGAAAGCCAGTGGTGACAACTGTCAGGTCCACGGAGCTGAGAAGGTGTGGAGGTGAAGGTACCATGTGGTTTTAAAGGCTCATTCTCATGTGCAGTCACGGTTGACAGCCTCTTCCCTCTGAGATGTACCGGAAACTAAACTTTTTCCTGCTTCCGGTCACCTGCCAAAGGCTCCAAACATTTTCAAATGCCTGGCAATGAAATGGTTACAGCTGAAAATTTTTTTACCGTGCTTACAGTAGTCTACATGCCAATATCTCAAGGGCCATCTCCTTTTAGTTTACAGAAAGACAGCTAGTAGAAGGCAAAGCAAATTAGATGAACCCTACCTCTCTCCAATCCTCCAAATTTTAGCAATCAATCCCCCTGGCATGCATTTGATTGCACTCTGGCCAATCACATCTGGCCAATGCTCACTCCAAAACAATGGTCGGTGACATTGTCTTTAACAGTATATATCTTAGTTTCGCATTTACTAGGAAGCTTTTGTCACTAAAACAGCCATTACCAACAGACAAGGTGAACAAATGCCTGCAAATATAAAAATTCAAGTCCTAAAACAAAAAAGTTCTTGCTTTTAAAGTAAGGTCATGCAATTTTAGGCACATTGTTATATTCATCCTGAACTGTCCCTAAAAGTTGTTAACTGAGAAAAGAAAATCTCTGTTGCGTTTGTTACCGCACTCCACACGCTTCAGCAAGCTGAAGCTTCTATGTCAGTGTTGTTCAGTAAAAATATGGTGTGAGCCAATTGTGCAATTCAAAATTTTCTAGTTGTCACATTAAAAATGATGAAAAGAAATGGCTGAAATTAATTTTAGTAATAAGTGTTATTAATCCCTATGTCCAAAATATTATCATTTTTAAAAAAAAAATTTTTTTTTCAACGTTTATTTATTTTTGGGACAGAGAGAGACAGCATGAACGGGGGAGGGGCAGAGAGAGAGGGAGACACAGAATCAGAAACAGGGTCCAGGCTCTGAGCCATCAGCCCAGAGCCCGACGCGGGGCTCGACGCGGGGCTCGACGCGGGGCTCGACGCGGGGCTCGACGCGGGGCTCGAACTCACGGACCGCGAGATCGTGACCTGGCTGAAGTCGGACGCTTAACCGACTGCGCCACCCAGGCGCCCCCAAAATATTATCATTTTACATGTAATCAGTACAAAACATTCCTCAGTTGTTTTTTGGTTTTGGTTTGCATTCTCTATTCTTGTAATAAGGCTTAGAAAGCCAGTACTATTTCACGCTTACAGCACATCTCAATTTGAATGAACCACATTCAAGTGCTGAATAGAACCCTGGAAAGCCTGGATCTGAATGAAAATAGCTGCCCAATAGTCATGATGTTTTAATTGTCAGTGCGATGATGACGATAGAGTAGAAATTGAGCTGGGATCTAACCAGACCTATTTTCAAATCCTGGCTCCACTATTTATTGGCTGTGTGACTTTGCCAAATCACTCAGCATCTCTGAACTTTAATCTCCTCATCTTTGAAGCAGGGATATTAATCCCTGAATTCCAAAGGATTAATGTGTTATAGGAAACATGTATATGTATGGTGCTTAGTACAAAACTCAATAGGAACTCAATAACAAGCATCTAACATTATTGGCATCAATCATGGACTATATACATGTAATAGTAACAGTGTAAAATGTGTCTACACACATTTTTTTAAATCTGGAAAAATATTTCATCCCTTTGTTTATAATTCTATCTAAAGAACATTCTTGTCAAATCAGCATTTCTCTGGACTGATGGTTGCCCTTTGTTTTGTTATTATTGTGGTTAGAAATACTTAATCTGATAAGGTAACATTGACAGAGATAGGACTTTATGATTTTTTTAAACCCATGAGAATAAAAGCTCTAAAACTCTGCTGTTTAAAAATGACAAACACTTGGACCCGATACTGTTTAGCATATACTGCAACTTGCTGTATCTTAGAAGTCACCTGGGACGTTGTTAGACAATTATGTTCTGGGGCCATGGGGAAGACCCTACCCTGTGGGTTTCCCTGAGAAATGCAGACATTACCAGTGTATGCAATGTATGTTTCACATAAAGGAAGATTCTCTATTAGGGGCTTGAGAAAGTTGGGAACTTGAACTCCAGAGAAAGAAGATAGAGTGAAAATCACTCCTCATAGGAATGAGAAAAGGCCAAGACAAAGAGTTCCCCAGTAAGGGATGTATATAATGGGACTTAGACTCCTGCATCCTGGGAGGGGTCTTACCTAGTATCTGGTTTTAAATTTCTCTACATTGTAATTTCTTTCTCATCCTCAACCTTCAGTAAAAATCTTGTAAAATATTACAATATGGTCTCAGCTATCACAGTGGGAAGTTTAAAGGGAAAGACTAGACACATTCCTAACACAAAGCAGGAACAGGCAGTAAGGACCAGCCTCAGGAAGGCAGGAGATCCTAAGAGAGCAGGAGGTGACCTTCACTGGGCCTAACTACAACCTGGCCGGAGCAGAAGCAGCCAGTGGGCTGTAGGGGGAAGGCGGGGGGGGGGGGGGGGGGGGAGCGACACTGGCTGAGGGGGTGATGCGTGCATCAGCAATGACACACTGAGAACGTTAGCATCCCCTGGGGAGTCCCAAACATGTAAGAGGGGATTAGCCCATTAAAGGAACTGAACTCCAAAAGGATGAGTGTTCAATTATTATAATGTAGACACTGAAAAAAAGTGACATCATTTTGCATTATAGTCCAGCTTGAACATTCTTGCTACATAGTGGGGAAACACTAACCTCTCTAGTCATTTGCTCACATAGTTGTACATTTTTGGACAAATTATACAACTTCTCAGGCCTTCAGTTTGCTCATCTTCAGAATGAGGGAATTGAACAAGATGGTTTAAAGTTTCTTCCAGAGATGTAAACTGATTACATCATGATTTGAGTATCAGCCACCTAATGCATCCGGTGAGTAGAAGCTAGATTTTGATACAGCCTGGTCATTCAAGTAGCCATTCAATACCCTGACTCTACACATGTAGCAGAAATATCCTGATTGCACACTTCAATCAATTCAAGTACGACCGAGTTTAATAGATCTAGTGAAGATTTATAAAATGAACGAAAACTGCTAAAAAATAGATAGAAGTTAGAGCACACTCATTCAGCCTTATTAAAGCATTCGGATATCACAATGTATTGTACCTAATCTTGGATTATTTCACATCTGTGTTAGTATGAAGAAGCACACAATGGATGCTTAATAAATGGGAGTTAAGTGAATGACTGAAAAATACTTCCAGATAAGTTCAGTTGACTCTGATGCTACTTAATTATTTCATGCCTTTCCATTTTTAACTTCATTAAGTTCATTATAGCTATTGCAGTACTCAGAAGTGAAAGCTTATACTAATTTTAAAAGTGAAATCTGACTAAACTGTCATAACTGATATTAATGACAAATAAAAGATGTGTGGGGACATCTAAAAAAACCACTAGCACAACAATACAGAAAATTCTAAAACAAAATTTTTTAAAGAAATAACTGGAAAGGCTCTTGACCAAGGTGAAATATTAAAATAGTCCATGGTAATAAGGGAGGCTACAGCTTAGGATGGGATGAGGTTGCAAAATAAATTTCAAGAGAAGCAACTAGAGATTTGCTTAGCTGGGTTTGCACCCAGAAGAAGAGCAAAGGAAAGGTGACAGTTGGGAAGATGGCATAAAGCTAACACTTCAACAGAAGGGCAGAGCTATGAAGGTCCAGATCGCTATTCTTCTCCATAGAAGAACATAATATTCAATCTAGAAAAGTAGAATCATGGCAAAAGTAGAATAATGGTTTAAAAAAAAGGAACATAAAAATTTAGATAGTTAAAAATCATAGAAGTTCAAGTTTCCAGGTCCTGAGAATTCTATCCAGTGTGCTCAGAGAACAGTGAACCATCACCACTCAACCATCTTTGAGGAATTATTAAAATTAAGAGAAAAGCTAACAGGTTGAGGATGTAAAATACTGTGCAATTTGCCAAAAAAAGGGGTGAAAAAGTGGATTCACTGGATGGTGAATGAATCTTGGGGAAATCTAATTTGAATTAATAAATTTATGCCTTGTAAACTTTGAGGAGAGAATATGGTGGTTTTACTAGAACCAAGAAGGGATCACCAAGAAGGTACTGATCCAACCTGACTTTAACCCTTATTAATAGAGTTGTTCATAGAATAGATTATAAATATGTCAAAAACATGTAGAGTCTCTGGATTTTAGCAAAGCACTTGAAAAAACCCTAATCTTCCCTTGTAGACAAAAATAAAATAAAATAAAATAAAATAAAATGTGGACAGTAAAATATAAAAGGTAAGTTCGTTCATGGTTATTTGAACGATCACAAAGTCAGAAAATATTCATTGATAACATGGAAAACAAATCCCATCCTGCTCAACATTTTCATCAGTAACCAAAGTTAGGACATAGAATACTTATTCAGTTGAAGGAAAACACGATGCTGGGCAAGTTAACTAAAGCCCATACATTTGTCAGGACTCTTGATTGCAAGGGACAGAAGCCCAGTTTAAACCAACCTTACAAAACAAATTACCCAGGGGGTGAATTACTTCAGGCATAGTTGGATGCAGTTGCTCAAATAATGCAATCAAGTTTCAGACTCCACATCTTGGCTCTGCTTTCCTCTTTGTTTGCTTCATTTTCAGGCAGATCCTCCCAAATGAGGTCAACTAGAGCATTAGCATCCCCAGGTTTATGTTCTTCTACCAGCTCAGCAACAATAATGGAAAGAACGTATCTCTTGCCCAAGAGTTCCAGATAAAGTCCTAGGTTTGAGACTGCCCTGACTTGGGACATGTGTCCATCACTGAACCAATCACAGTGATTCTTGATTGTCCAAGCTTGGGGAGGCACATCCACTTAGAGCCCAAGAATAAGAACAGGGAGGAAGTTGTTCTCCAAAGGGATTCTGTGCAGGCAAAACATAGCAAACTAGTACACCAAAAAAATAATAGGCTAAGATAGTGGTTAAAAAAACAAGATTAAATAATAAATTGTAAGTCCTGAACTTGATTTAAAACAATCAATTTCATAAATTAAAGATGAAGATAGACCACATTTGTCAACAAATGGTTCATGTGAAAAAGATTTAGAGGTTGTGTTAGACAATAAGCTCATTATGAACCAACAATGTGTTACAGAAACTGGAAGAACTAATTCAATTTTAGGTTGCCTTAATAGAAATATTATAACCCAATTATGGGATGTTATGGTCACACTGTTTACTTCATCGGTCAGACCACAGCTGAATTAACATTTTAGAAGGACATTCCCAAGGTACAGAATATCCAGAGGAGTCTGATTAGGATAAAGAACTAAAAATCAACTTAGGGGAAAACCCAAAGAAGTTGGGAATTTCCAACCTGGGAAAGGGAAGACCAAATAGCAAGGTTTAAATATTTGAAAAGCGATCATATGGACATAAAGCTGACCAGCAGTGCTACTTCAACGGGAAGAACTAAGACCTGCAATTAAATTAAAGGGAAATGGATTCAGGTTGGTTTAGCAAGTAGTACTGTCCAGCAAAATAATTGGCTCCCTTGAGATGAACTGAGCTTCTCTCAAATATAATTATCAGAGATGTTGTAGGATTGTGTTTGGAATTAGTCAGCTCCTAAGATCTCTCTCTCTCTCAACTCTTGAAGCTATGATCCAGTGGTTCCATGAATATTTGTTAATTTCTCCATTATGTAAAAGTTAACAGGAAGTGCATACTCCTCCTACATTTCCAGGAGTAAGGGAAGAACCCACGCCTCCTGGATCTGTTACATCAGTGTGACCACTCTGGCTGATTGGAAGAAGTTCAGGGCCATGTGGAAGTAAACTCTATGTGGAGGAAACTTGGAATACAAGACACCAAGGAAGTTGAGGGTTTGGGCAAATGCCTCACTCACGTTGACACTCGTATGCATTAGTCACCACTCAACGTGTTTTAAAGTAATTAAAACATCACAATCTGATAATTATTCTTTTATCTACTTATTCAGAGAAATGGTTCAAATTTCTCTGAAAATAATTTTGATCATCCGTGGATTTCTTTATCCATGTTAATTTTCAACACATATATTGTAAAAATGATATAAAGTAGCAAGTTTATTGCAAAAAAATGTGATGAAGTATGTGAAAATATTTTCATAAATTATCAAATAGTACATACATGTAAGGACTTATCATAATTATTACCCATTCAACCATAGCACAGATAACTTAGAGTTGGTTCTATTAAAATATTCTTTATAAAATTGTGAGGACTCACTAAATCCTTGGAAGACACAGAATAATCAAGTAAAGGAGATCATGTTGCTCTGATGTGAGAACCAATTCTAGCCTAAGGAGACGCTATGTTGATAGAGCATACTTAAATGTCACTGAATAGCTGTGGGGATTAAATGAAAATTTGTCTCTGAAAAGTGCTTTGCAATATGCTGTATAATTCCAAAATCAAAATATTATCATTCCGTTCTCATTATTAGAATTTTTCATTATCCTACTACAATGAATTGGCTGCAGAAATATAGATGCCTAGACTAGGCCAACTCTACCTGACAATTAATATCAGAATTTTGGCACGCAGCATGGGCAAAATCAGTTAACAGGTTCCTTATACGCAAGTGCTTGGATTATTAAATCCACCTCTGATAGCTTAATTATTATTTATTAGTACAGGACACAATCTGAAACATAGGGACTCTGCGGCCACTCCATACATCACAAATCACTCTTAGAAATATTTCTTATGTTAGCAAAATTGCATTTGGTAAAAGCACTAGATCAATAATAAAAGTATGTTGGAAGCCTGTATCAAGACAACATCCTTAAAAGGAATCATTGAAACCATTTCAATTCTCCATTATCATAATTCCAAAAGGCCAATGGGTAGGATTTATAAAGCCTAAATATTCTATAGATTTGTGTTAGTGGCTTTCTAACAAGATATATCTCATAATCTGGGATGAGGGATAACTAAGAAATAATAAAGCTGAACCTTCTCATTTTACAAATGCGAAAACAGAGGCCTTATCCAAAGATGGGGAGAACGGACTTAGACAAGAGACAGGAAAATATTACGTAGTCTTTATGGTAAAATCTGACCACACATTTAACAAAATTACCCATTATATCTGTAAGCCTTTTTTTATGGTCTTGATCTTCATGGAATATGTATTATTAAATATGTGAAAGAAGGTCTAATAGAAGTTGGATGTTGTATTTGAAGGGCTATGGTTTATTTCCAGTAATAACCAAAATTACAATCAAAAAGGAATAAAAATTGTACCCAATACAGCAACACACACGAATACACAAGGAAACCAAAATTACTCCACTGCATGTACAAGTTCTGCAAAGAGAGATGTTCAGGCATGTACAGCTATGGAAAATATGAAGGACTTGTAAGAAATGTAGGATACATTTCGTGGGAAATATTGACCTTGTTTCCACTTGGGATCAAAAAATGCAAAGAGATTCTTTCGTATATTTTATTTCCCTGGGGACAGCATATGACTTAATATAAAAAAAATCCTTGAGCAATGCAATCTCTCTAGTTTCCAGTGGTGCTTTTTTACCTCCTAGCCCGACTTTACCTCAGAATTATTTTTGCATTGTTCAAAAGCAAAAAGGAAAATTTTGGCAAAGTTTAACCCGGTCAAGATGGATGTTAATTGCAATGTTATAATACTAATTTGTGCATCCTTACTCAACCATAGGAAACTCATTATGGCCTCATTTAACATTCTGAAAACATTTTTAGACCATTTATAGCTTCAAATGGAAATAAATATAACTATATGTGTAGAATTGTCATTTTAATCAAATTAAATTTTCCAATTAGAGAGAGAAGTCTTGTTAAGATCACCTATAATTCATATTCATAGAAGACTTCAGTTCAGGTTATAGAACTCTGGAAGACCATTTGGAACAGGAAATTTTGATCCTTGCAGTGATGTATTTATCAGTTTTGGTGACTTTATTAAACACAGAAATACTATTTTATGATAATGTATTAATGATCCATACTTTAAATCTTTTAAAATGCTGGCTAGTGTAGGACTCAGAGGTTGAATGTTGAAAATGGTAAAAAAGTGAATAAATATATCCCTGAACAGCATCATCTGTTTAGAAGGAACAAAGAGTTGAAATTTTGCTTTTCAAAATAAATGAAAACTCTGACAGTCTCTCAGTACAATTGGCCAAATGCTTATCCATGGTGATTTAAAAATAGTACATGGTTTTTGGGGCATCTGGGTGGCTGAGTCGGTTGAGCATCCAACTCTTGCTCTCAACTCAGGTCATATCCCAGGGTTATGAGTTCAAGCCCCACACTGGGCTATGTGCTGGATGTGAAGCCTACTTAAACTTAAAAAAAAAAAAAACCAGAAAAGAAAAGTACATGGTCATAATATCTATAAAGTGTAAGTAAGAGGAACCAAATCAAAATAGAAAATTGAATCTGGTCAGCTTGAAGAGTTTAATAGTGTCCATTAATAATAGATCCATAAACTGTGTCCATTTAAATACCAAAGTTGAGTTCTTAAGCAGAATAAATAAACGCACTCTGTGGAATCAAAGACTTTTTAGGATGACTCATTACTTTCAACCCTGACATTCAGCTAATGATGATACATTACACTGCATTTATATCACATCACATTTATATTACATTAGGAACAATCTCTATAACCCAATGTTCAGGGTCTAATTTTTTCCTTCCAAACTTACACTTTTTAAAAACATTTGATTTCAAAAAGCACAAATCTGTGTGCTATAATTAACATGCTGCCTGAGGTGTATAAGATTTAGAAAGCAAGAACTTCTAGGATTCCTGAAGAGATCTAACCTTACAAGACAGATGGTAATGCAGCCATCTCAAACAGCAGGCTCAGAACTGGGTCTAGGCAGAGGAGGCTGTGTCCCCAGATGTGTGATTGGAGGGGACTGGAAAATGTCTTCTGTTCCACCTCTGGCCTGAAGAGTATGTTATTCTGTTTTTCAAAAATGCCTCCCTGTGGCTAAGGCCTGCATCTGCCAGAGTCTCCTATGAAAATTTATTCCACACATTACTGAGAACATTTGTTCAGCAAATATTTACTAAGTACCTACTATGTTTTAAGTACTACAAGGAATACAGAGATGTGTAAGCTGTGGGGATACAGAAGTACTAGGAAGTGAAAACCATTAGGGAAGGAAAAATCTGGGTTCACAGCCCATCATTATTTCTTACTGACTATAGGATCATGGAAAAGTAACTAAGCCTCAGTTTCCTAACCTATAAAATGGGGATGATAGTACCCATATATCAGGTTGGATTGTGATTAACTGAATGTATAAAAGGGACTTAGAAGAGTGCTTTGCACATAGTAAAAGTTGAGTAATTATAGTTGTTGCTATTATTATTATTATCAACCATAGACATTACCCTCAAGGAATTCAAAGTGAAATAAGAAGATGAAGTATGTGCATGCATAACTGCAAGTCAAAGTGCAAGGAGTAGTTCAGAAAAAGATAAGACTAAACATTAAAAAAAAAGGGAGGGGGGGGCGCCTGGGTGGCTCAGTCATTTAAGCGTCTGAGTTCAACTCAGGTCATGATCTCACAGCCCGTGAGTTCGAGCCTTGCATCAGGCTCTGTGCTGACAGCCCAGAGCCTGGAGCCTGCTTCGGATTCTGTGTCTCCCTCTCTCTCTCTGCCCCTCCCCTGCTCATGCTCTGTTTCTCTCTGTCTCAAAAATAAATAAAAACATTTTTAAAAAATTAAAAAAAGGAAAAGAAAAAGATAAGACAACCTCCAGAAGTAGGGGTCAGGGAAAGTTTGAGAAAAGAGGTCACATTTGTGCTGGATCTTGAAGTCTGAGCAACTATTTCTTTAAAAGTACCAAGTACCTTAATACCCAATCAAGATTTAGTTCACTCATGCCTGCATGCATTCATCTATTCATAATAAACATTCTTTGAGTTTAAGAGAGCAACTTGAACAGTACATTTTGATTACCATGAACGATTTCTGGGATTTTTGTGCTTGTAGGGAGGACAAATCTGGATGGGGTGCTGATAGAAGAGGCAACGGTGAGTACTGGGAGTCAGCTGTAAGTGAAGTAGGCTGAAAGGACTCCTAGAGGAGGGGGGAAATGGGCAGAAGGCAGGTAGGAAACTTCCCCTCATTCGCCAAAAGTTTATTTAGAGAAGGACAGTTCCATTGGAATAAGAATGAAATGCATCCTGATCACTGGCTCAGGTCTGAAGACTGGAAAACAAAGGATCAGACAGTTTGCATTGAGGAGGTTTTCAGCAATGCATTTCATCTCCAACATTGGCTTATAAGCCATGCCTCTTTTTAAATTTTTTCCCGTGATTGCTCTAGACTTCACACTATGCATCCTTAATATATTCTAGTCTACCTCCAAATAATCATTATACTTCTTCACGTACAGTGTGAAAACTATTGACAGTCTACTTTCATTTCCCTTCTCATGTTCTGTTATTGTTTCATACATGTTACTTATACGTATTTTATGAACCCCACAATGTGTTGTTATTATTGTCATCCTTGCTTTAACCAATGATCTTTTAAAGAGATATAACAGTGAGTTGGAAAACATCTTTTATCTTTACCAACTTATTTACCATTTCTGGGCTCTTCATTCTTTTTCTTTCCATCTGGTATTTTCTTTCTACCTGAAGATCTTTCATTAACATTTTTTTAATGTGCAGGTTATGAGTAATGAATTCTCTCAGTGTTTGTTTATCTGAAAAAGCTGAAAGTGTACTTTCATTTTTAAAGATAGTTTCTCTGAATATAGAATTCTAGATTGACAGGTTTCTGGTTTTGCTTTTTATTTCACCACCTTAAGGATATTATTCAATTGCTTTGACCTTGTATATTTCTGATGAGAAATCTGTAATATGTTTTGTTTTTTTCCCTCCGTACGTAATATGCAGTTTTTCTACGGCTTCTTTTAAGAATTCTTTTTATTGATTTTCCTCAATTTAATGTTTCTTGCTATATTTTGTCTATGTATGTGCCCGTTTATTTTGCTTGTGTTTATTAAACTCCTTGATCTGCAAATTTATAATTTTTGTCAAATTTGGGAGGAAAAAATCAGGCATTACTTCTTCAGATAGCACCACCCCTCCCCCAATTCTTCTGGGTGCTCCAATTGCACAAATATTAAACCACTTAATATTGCCCCACAAGTCACTGAGACTTTCTTCATTTCTTAAATAGGTTTCTCTGTTTAATTCTTGATCAATTCTATTGCTGTGTTATCAAGTTCACTGAGTTTTCTTCTATAGTATCCATTTGCCAGTAATCTATTCAGTGAAACTTTCCTTTCTGATGCTGCAATCTTTGTCTATAGAAGTTCCATTTAGGGGTGCCTGGGTGGCTCAGTTATTTGGGTGTCTGACTCAGGATCTCGGCTCAGGTCATGATCTCATGGTTCATGAGATCAAGCCCTGAATCAGGCTCTGTGCTATTACTGCAGAGCCTGCTTGGACTTTTCTCTCTCCCTCTTTCTCTGTCCCTCCTTACATCCTCACTCTCATTCTCTATCTCTCAAAATAAATACATAGACATTAAAAAAAAAAAAAAAGGTCTTATTGTACCTTGCACTTCTCTCCTCAATCATGTGGGTGGTTTCCTTTAAATAGTTTAACATAATCTTATAATAGCTCTTTTAACATTATAATCTGTTAGTACCATTGTCACTGTCATTTCTTGTCAATTTCTTTTGTTTTTCTTTGTCATTTTAGGCTTTTTTTTTTTTTTTTTTTTTTTGCTTCTTGGCATATCAACTTCTTATTGGGTGATGGCCATGGTTAATTTTCACATTGCTGAGTACTGGATATTACTATGTCCCTTTAATGAGTATAGGCTTTGTTTTCAGTGGTCATGTTACTTGCAGATCGGTTGGGTCTCTTCAAAGTCTGTTTTTAAGCTTTCTTTGAGTTGCTTGAGAGTAGCCTTTATTCCAGGGATTTGACTCAACCTCTGCTGTGTGACTGCTCGATTATTTTGAGCTTACTAGTGCTTGGTTGCTCTTTGCTTAGCCTTGCAGTGATATACTACATGGCATGCACAGCTTGGTATTCAGTAAAGACCCAAGGAAACTCCATTATAGATTTCTAGAACTCTTGTTCTGAGTGGCTCTTTCCTTTCTAAAACCTTGCCATGCAACTTCCAGCCATCTCAGCCTCCCTCCTGTACTCTGATCACCATCTCCTCAACTCAGTAAGACTACCAGCCTCAGTTTGGGCTCTCCTTCCTGGTGCTTATCGTCTAGAAATTGTTTCCAAGCCAATAGTGGGAATATTATAGAACTTACATCATGCTTCCCTTCTCTGAAAGATCACAGTCCTGTGGTACCTGTTGTCCGATGTCTTTAAATGTTGTTTTACACTTTGTAAATAATTTTCTAATTTACTGTAAGAGAGTAAGTCCAGTCCTTGTCACTCCCTCGTGGCCAAAAGGACAAATCCAGAATTGGAGGTGCTGAAGAAATAAATTTAGACTCTTACATGGTAAATGATGTCATTAGAAAGAATAAGAAAGAATAAGAAATACAGTGGTGATGCAGGGTCTTTTTTTTTTTTTTTTTTTTTTTTTTTTTTGCAGTGCTTAAAAAGTCTATTAGGGCTTGTAGGTTTTAAAAAAGTACTGCCAAAAAGCATTAGGTAATTTTACTGTGTCCATTTAGAGGAATATTTCTAGAAGAAAATTTTAGGTCCCTATCCTATTCAACATTTTTATTAACGGCTTAGATTGAGCAAGTCCATCAAATTTGACAAAAAAATACATAGCTAAAAAAGTTAGCTACTCTTCCAAGTGGATTCAAAAAGCTTCCAATAGTTGAGACAGGCTGAAATTTAATGTGAGTAAATGTAAAATTTTTATTATTTAAGTCCAAAATACCAAGGACACATGTAGAAGATAAAAAGATCTGCTTCCTTAAACAATTTACATGAGAAATGCCTGCCATTTTATTTGCCATAAGCTTGTCTTTTTTTTTAATGTTTATTTATATTTGAGAGGGAGAGAGAGACAGAGCACGAGCAGAGGAAGAGCAGAAGGAGAGGGAGACACAGAATCTGAAGCAGGCTCCAGGCTCTGAGCTGTCGGCATAGAGCCCGACATGGGGTTTGAACTCACAAGCCATAAGATTATGACCTGAGCCCAAGTCATATGTTTACTGAGCCACCCAGGCACCCCTATTTGTCACAAGCTTAATATGAACTGTGTTGTGACTGATTTTTTTAAATATTAGTAATAATGAAAGGAAAGAACCAAGGAAAGAAATGGAAAGAAAAAGAAAAGAAAGGAAATAAACTTCAGGCCAAAGACAATAATCCTGCCTTTAAGCCCCTGAGGGCGTGGACTTTGTTCTACTTATTAATGTATCCATCTCACGATGTTTTTTAAAAAAAAATCCCAATATGCTTTTGTACAACAAATTGTGTTCGGTTCCAGGCATCACATTTTAAGCAGTACATTCAGTCTAGGGTGCATCCAGAATAGGGAACCCCGCATTCTGGATGATTTTGGAGAGTATCCCAATATAGAAATGTTTGAGGGGCGCCTGGGTAGCTCAGTCAGTTAAGCATCCAACTCTTGATTTCAGCTCAGGTCACGATCTCACGGTCCGTGAGATCAAGCCCTGTGTCGAGCTCTGTGCTAACAGCATGGAGCTTGCTTCGAATTCTCTCTCATTCCTCTCTTTCTGCCTCTCCCCTGCTTGCACGCTTTCTCTCTCTGTCTCTTTCTCTGTCTCTCTCTTTCTCTCTCAAAATAAATAAATAAAACTTAAAAAAAGAAATATTTGAAAGCATTTTGTATTCAAAACAAAGAAGATAAAGTTAAGGGGAGAAATGTAGACTATTTTCAAATATCTGAAGGGCTAGCAAATATTTGATGGGGTTGTCAAGTTGCTCCGTGTCTCTCTACAATAGAACACTTCAACTAAGGGAGGAAAGTTACTGCAAAATAGGTTTGGATCTAGCAGTGGAATAACATCTTTCTACAGGCATGAAGTCCCATGCACTGAACTTAATATATTTAAAATATTAAAATCATTCAAAATATTTTAAAGAGGTGTTTTAAGAATGCTTCCAACTCTATAAAATCCATGAGTCTCTAGTATCAATGAAACAGAGTAAATGTTTATGCCTCCCTCTGGATCATGACAAAAAATCCTTGGCATTGTTTTGCTGTCATGTCTTCTGCCACAGACCAGTGTTTTTGCTCCTAGAGGATAATCAGTTTCAAATTTTGCCAGCTTACAGAAGCTCTTGATGCAAAGATGGAGGAAGAAGAAGAGATAGAGGAAAAGAGGAAAAGAAGTACGTAAGGGTTCTGTATTGGGAGACATGCAAAACACACAGAAATAAGCCCTAGCCCTTCCCACGGGCTGGCGCAGGTTTGTATTCTATAAAGCAACTGCTAGTGTACTCAAGTTTTGCATTAGTAGGCAGCATTTCCATCTGGCACTACTTTTTGACTGTTGCAATAACTAAAATATAAAAATATACATCTGTGGCAAAGTGCTTAGAAAACCGTTGAGACTAAATAATAGGCACATTGCGATAACTACACCATTGGCTCTGTTTTTGTTTATGTTTGCCATTTTCCATACTAGAAATCTCTTATTTTTTCGTCTATCAAGTGTCCCTCAATTATATTCAGAAGTGTTCCCTAGCACAACACCCTTTGCTTCTATGACCTCTGACTCCAATTTCCCCTGGGAAAGTGGAGGGACTTGCCTGATAGGAGAGTTTGCCCCCTTTTGAGGAAGGCATAGATGTCATCTACCCTTCCCATGCTGTAAGTTGTACAGAGGCGGCTTCCATAAGAGGAGGTTGGTTCAGTTACACTTGTTGCTAAGAGAGTAAGTTCAGTTCGGTGGTAAAGCATTAGAAAGGCCACTGCTACACATTTAAGCCTTGTCCTCTAATCCAGCCTTCATAAAGCTAATAGTCGAATACCACTAACCAAATTTGTTGTCTTTCTCAGAGAATTCAGAACTCTGCAAAAAAAGGGTGATATATGTCGGTCCCTTAGAGTCCCAGCAATTCTACCCCATGACTATACAGACTTTCCACTCCTTCTGCCCCAGTAGCTTCATCTTTGTTGACCAAGCTTCCTGAGACTTTTCTTCCAAAGTGCTAGATCAAGTGACTTACTACTTCCTCACGTGCTCTCTCAGTGCTCTGATCATACCTATCTTACACGACGTACAGAATTATGTTGTCATTATCTGTTTGCAAACCAGTGTTGCCAACTAGAAAGTGCCTTCTACAGCAAAAAGAAAAAAAAAAGAAAAAAGTTGTCTTTTTCACCTGTGTATATCCTACACTGACATAATGCCTGGTCCTCACTTAGGTGTGCTCAAAATGCTCTACAGCAGAATGAGCGAATGAATGAAGTACTTCGTTTTTGAGCAAATAGTTATTAATGCTGAATAGTGGCTCCTTTTTAAAACCTTAGTCATTTTTGCTGAGACAGTCTAAGACCTCTAATGCCTGAGACAACAGTCACGTATCTCAATTGAATTTTAATTTATATTGACTTTATTAATTTATAATCTACAGGGTCTAAAGGCAATATGTTAATTTACTGAGTTCTTTAATATTATACTATGGAGCTAGGAGTGAGGAATCCTGAGTTTTATTTTTGGCTCTATCAGTGACACATCTCTGCCTTTGAAGAAATCACTTAACCAACTGGTGCCTCAGTTCTATATGTATGAAGTAGAGGCAATAACCTTCTTGGTAAAATGTCCTAATATTCCTTATCAACTAACACTTTCCATATAAAATCGGTATTTCAGTTTTAGTAATAATTTCAGACCACAGATGAACCTTAGAAATTATTGAAAGCCATTATACTTAATACCTGGATATATGGTTTTGTAAAACTTTTCATTGGTATAAAAAAATTCTTTAATATTGAAAGAATCAGAGTCCATGAAATTATTCCTGTTCAATGGAGAGGTAATCATTTATATACTTTGACTAAATTAAGGAATAAAGACAAAATTTGGATATTATTAAATTTGGTGATACTTGAGGGGGAAATACTCACATTAAAATATAATAATTTATCTGTTGAATAGTTATTTTAAGAAAGAAAGTCTGATTCAGTATCAGAATAGAATTACATAGCCTCTTAATTTCTAGTAACTGGAAAATCTCCCTTTGACACATTCCTGTTTCTATAATTTATTCTGTGAAAGAAGGCAAATGAACACAAAGAGATATTACTACAATGGCCAGGACATCTGTAACCAAAACTGCCATTGTCCCACTCAGTAACTATTGCTCCCTTTTTCCTAAATACAAAACTCTAATTCTGTTGTTGGCAGCAAGATGTTGGGATTAAAAAAGAAAAAAAATCCCTCCCTCCTTTGCAGCTAAGTGTGGCCCAGAGATTGAGGTCTCGCCAAAAAGATGGCAGCAAATGTTGTTGGATGTGTTTTCTAGGGAGAAACCTTGAAAAGATAACAGGTGTCTAACATTCCTGTTGCCCTTTGCCTTTCCCTGTTCCTCTCATCTGGAATATGGACATGGTGACTTAATGATCAGTAATCATTTTATGACTTTGAGGATGGAAGCCAGTGCTAAGGATGCCACAGCTATAAATTAGAAGACACCTGCATCCTGGGCAACATCATGGAATCATCATATCAGTCCCTGGGCTTTTCACAGAACTAACTACCTCAAAACTTCCTTTCTGTGAGAGAAAATAAACCCTCACCTCTTTAAGCTATTAGGATCAGCTTGATGATGCTAGCTGTCAAATGGAATTTCTGCACAAATTTCTGTACAAAACACATCCCGTTGCAAGACAAAGGCAGTCCCAGACCCACATTAGTTTAGAAGTTTTAAGGGACAAGAAAAGCATTGCGAGATGTTTTACTGCCTTCACTTGCCAAGTTAAATTTTAAAATCTCCTACTGAGAAATAACTAGCTACCCTCAGACACTCTGAATGGGGCTATGGCCCCAAAGGAACTTTTTTTGCCTTCTTTCTACCAGTTATCCAAACCAAATAGCTCTTCACTAAGCACAAAAACAGATTCCATTAGGCTTTTAGCATCTGCGACTCCAAGTATATGTGGACCATGAGGAAGAGGAGATTGGCCCCTCTGGATATCGCCACTATTGTTTTTGTAATTACAAATATCTCTCCACAGGTTTGTTTCTCCCTACTGACTGAATTCCTTGAGGGCTGAGATGGCTCTATTAGTCATAGTGTCCTCCACAGATCGATGTCGAGTGAGTGAGTGAGTGAGTGAGTGAATGAGTGAATGAGTGAATGAATGAATTCCTAGGGTCTGAAGTTCTCAGGGACACTCTTCAGGTGCCTAAACTCTAATATGTGGACTCACAGGAGTGAGAGCCTTCAGCAGGCATCAAGCATCTCCAGATGCCAAGAAAAGCCAGTTAATGCTTTCCTCTTCTGAAAAAAAGGGATGGGTAAAATGGGGGATAAGAAAGGAGAGCAGTCCCTTTACCTCCACATTGAGGACGGAGACATTACACATGAAAAGGAAAGTACTTATTGTACCACTGCTTAATCTTTTTAACATTATGACTAAAGGAATCTTTGTCTCCTTTTTTAATGTAGGAAAACAATCCACAGTCAGACCCACAGGAAAATAGCATAAATTTTGTGAGAAGAGTCTGGCAGGGTGAGTAAGCAGTCACAAAGTGAAGTGGGGCATTTCCCTCAGAAGGAGAAACATGGTGGCATGAAAAGACATGGAGCATTTGGGAAGTCTTTACTACTACATGCTATGCCTGCGTCCAAGCACAAAATTCTGCTCAGATTTAGCAAGAACAATTCTAAAACCAGTCCCCAAAGGTTGTTTTTTTGTTTTTTTTTTTTGTTTTTTTTTTTTTTTTTGGTTTTGAAACACTTTAATCAAAGGAAATCTTTAAATAAAGTCTAATATGCAAAACAACAAAAGTGGAACTTCCATGGTCAAACTTCCCCGGGTGAGAGATGCAAGGACTACCTGCTCCCCATTCTTCCATGTCCCCTTGTCCCCAAGTTGCCCTTGGTAGACAGAACACAGTTTAAAAACCACTCAGGACTATTTCTTTGCTTGGCCTATAAATAAACCTATAGGCTATGGAAACATTCATTCTTTTACTCATTTCCCAGAGTAGCCCCCCAACAAGAAGCTCAGAACTTCAACCAGAGCCTGGAGTCCAAAAGACCTCCCATTCCCCTGCCATGCATTTTACCTGCCTAGTGTCCCTCAATGTGAAACAAGAGATTCAATTATTCTTTTAACATTTGACGGAATACATTCCCTTCATTTGACAGTATACTTCAGTTTAAAAGAAGTAATTTGTTAAATGGATTATGCAAAGTTTTAGCATTACTGCCTAATATCTTTCTTCACATATGCCTTTTGTTAACTTCCCAAAACAGCCTTTGGCTATCAGAAAGACTAGGGGAGAGGCCAATTAGCTACGTTGGTCCATTCTCCTTGAGCAAACAACCTATTTGGTGTTTCACATTCTTTTAGTTTCTCAGGTATAAATGTGATTTAGTGCCGTCCTATCTGGACACCAGATGTTTTATTTGAAAATAGTTACTAGGATATAAGTGGAATGAAAACTAATCAGGTTTTTATAAATTCAAGTAAGGTAACTTGTTTCTTTGAGAAAATCTTTGGTGACTAAGTCAAGAAGTATTCCATCAGATGAAACTTGGGCACCACACAAGAAAGCACTGTGTAATCTTCCCACACAGCTTTGGGTACTCCATAAATATTAAACAGTAAACAACAAAACCACCATGGCCATGACCTGCAACACCCCTGGATTCTCTTGGCTTTACATGAACATAACCTAATGTTGGTAAGGGAAAACCTGTAAACTAATAGTCTAAGTTTACAGTTAGTAGGAGAGGGAAGTGTAGTTCTTGTCAAGCAAGTTTAAAAGTTCCAGTACTTATTTCCAGGTATAGATAATGAACTTAGTCACTTCTGCTATGCTCAGTTATTTTGTTGGGATAACTTAGGGTCAGGTTGTTGGTTTTAAAGCCAAGTTCAATTATAAGCAGTTGATGTGTGTTCTTCAAGTTTACTTATTGTAAGGGGGAAATCAGTGAGGTGGTCAAAGGGTACAAACTTCCAGTTATAAGACAAATAAGTCCTGGGAATGGAATGCACAGCATGGTGAATATAGTTACAATACTACATTGTATGTTTGAAAGCTGCCAAAAGAATAGGTCTTAAAGGCTCTCACCACACACACAAGAAGTTATAACTATGGGAGGAGATGGACGTGTTAACTAACCTTATGAGTGGCAATTATTAGTGGTAATCATCTTGCAATATATGTGTGTATTGAATCATTACATTTTGCACCTTAAACTCACACAATACTATGTCAATTAATATCTCAATCAAGCTGCAAAAAATTTTACTTATTGTACTTGTTTACTAGAGGTGCCATAACAAAGTTACCACATATTGGGTGCCTTAAACAACAGACATTTATTTTCTCACTATTCTAGAGATTAGAGGTCTGAAATTGAGGTGTTTCCTTCTGAAGCCCGTCTCTTTAGCTCATAGATCATAGATGACCATCTTCCCCCTGTGTCTTCACATGTCTTTTGTCTGTGCGTATCTGTGTCCTAATCTTTTCTTATAAGGACATCGACCTTACTGGATTCGATCCAACCTTTATTACCTCATTGTAACTTGATTACCTCTCTAAAGGCGTGGTCTACAAATACAGTCACATTGTGAGGAGTTAAGGATTGGAACTTCCACATATGAATTTTAGGGGGATATAATTTGGGCCATAAAACGTGTTACAACTAGAAGGGACTTTTGTGTTTACTTTTTACAAATCCTTCATTTTATAGTAGAAGAAATTGGATGTAGAGAGGTAAAGTGACAAGCCTAAGAAGAGATTTGCCATAGAGGTAGAATTAAATAGGGACAGGATTAGAACCACAACAGTCTGTGAGACTCAGAGTCCATGGCTCTGACTCTGAAAAAATTAGAGAAAAAAGTTGTTTCATGAAAATCTTGCTTTATGTCCAGTAGAGTTGTAGTGTTAAAAGCATTCCAGTGGTCCTTGATCACTGTTAATCTGTGGATTGGGCACAGTGAAGTTCACACAGATCTGTACACTTCTTAGTTCCAGATATAATTCTGGTCTTCATTTATGAGGGAAACTATGTGACTTCACTTACCTATGAAGAAGTGTATACATTCTGGGTGCCCTCACGATAACTCACTGGAGCTGGGGAGAAAATATTAGAATTTCTATCTCCCTCTGCTCATTCTAAAGTAACAAACAAATTTGTTTAGATGCATTAAGTGTGTGGATTGATAGTGGTCAGGTGTCATGTGGCACCTAGGAAGGAATGGACGTTTTCCAGAGAGGCACTTTCAAGTGTTGCCATGACTTACAGTTTATATCACATGTCTGGTTAAATGAATTTATGGCTTATATCATTTAGTTCGAACTGAATCACCCCCTACAAAATTGACAAATGGCTTTAAAAGATTCTTTCAAAGAGACTGACAATTGAAGATAACATAAATAATACAAGAACAAGTAAATAAAAAAATAGCTGAGCTGAATACTTTTGTTCCTAGTATAAGTTCAGCATCTGACACAATATGAGGTAAAAAGCAATGATGATCTAATTATAACTGACATATTGAATCACATGCTCTTCTTTTTAAGGGGGCAAAATATCATGGAATTTCTATAATTGATGGAAAAAAACTTCTTTTTAAAATTTTGCTTATTCTATCTTTATCTCATCTTTTACATACTTAATTGTGGTCATGTGTTCATTGTGTACAAAACATGTACATAGGGTGCTATGATGTACTAAACATATTTTACAGTGTTCATAATGAGTACATGTGTAAATTCTTGCTGAAACTATTTTTCTTTTTGCTGATGTATGATCTAAAACAGTTGGGAGCCACTGACCACAGCATTTGGAATGGAGAAATGTCTTCCCACAAGCAGCTACCCTGCCTTTACTCTAGAGCTTTCTGGAACACAATAACAGATCTGTATGTGAGGGTATGACTGCTTGTTTTGTTTTTAGTTGTTTATTGAAGTTGAACATACATGTAGAAGTTGCACAAATTACAATGACTTTTCTCAAAATGAACACGTAAATGTCTCCAATACTTAGATCAAGAAATAGAACTCTAGGACCCCCAATCTCCTCTCATGCTCCAGTCTAGCACTAATCCAGCCAAGGCTAATAACGACCCTGTTTTTACACCGTAGCTTAGTTGTGCCTGCTTTTGAACTTTATATAAATGGAATCATGCTGTCTTTTCATTATTGATTTATACTTTATACATTGTGGATACAAGTTTTTTATAGTGAAAATACATATGAATTTGCATGTTTTGAAAATATCTTTTTCCACTCTGTGGCTTGGCTTGCCTTTTTACTCTCTTAAGAGCATCTTTTGATGAATCGTTCTTCATTTTAATATAGTCCAATTTTTCAAAAACCTTTCTTTTATATTTAGAGCATGTATGCCCTGTTTAAGAACTCTTTGTTTATTAAAAGGTCATGAAGATGTTCTCCTCGGATTTATTTTAAAATTGTATTTTTTGGCCTGTAAATTTAGAATCAAAATTTATCTGGAGTTGATTATTTTTATATGCTATGAGGTAGTGGCTACAATTCATATTTTTATATGGATATCCCAATTAACCAGCATCATTTATTTTAAAATACTCTGCTTTTCCCGCTGTACTGCAATGTCACCTTTTTCATAAAACTGACTACGTGTGGGTCTGTTTCTGAATGTCCTGTTCTGCTGGTCTATTATCTATCCTTGCATCAATATCACACTCTCTTAATCACTATAGCTTTAAAATAAGTCCTCAATCTGGTAGAGTAAGTCCTCCATCTTTGTTCTTCTTCAAGGTTATTTTGACTGTTTAGATCCTTTGTACTTACATACGAATTTTAGAATCAGCCTGTGAATTTCCACTAAAAATACTGGGATTTTGGCATGATTTCATTCTTTTTTATAGCTGAGTAATATTTCATTGTGTATATGCACCACTCTTCTTTATTCATCCATCTATTGATGAACACTTGGGTTACTTCCATAATTTGGCTATTGTCAATAATGCCACAATAAACACAAGGATGCGTACATCTTTTTAAATTAGTGTTTTTGTATTCTTTGGGTAAGCACCCAACAGTGAAATTACCGGATCATAAGGTAGTTCTATTTTTAATTTTTTAAGGAACCTCCATACTGTTTTCTACAGTGGCTGCACTGGTTTACATTCCCACCAACAGAGCATGCGAGTTCCTTTGTCTCCACATCCTCATCAACACTTGCTGTTTCTTGTGTTTTTTATTTTAGTCATTCTGACAGGTGTGAGGTGCTATCTCACTGTGGTTTTGATTTGCATTTCCCTGATGATTAGTGATGTTGAGCATCTTTTCATGTGTCTGTTGGCCATTTGTACATCTTTTTTGGGGGGGGGGTATTGACTTGTATAAGTTCTTTATGTAGTTTGGATATTAACCCTTTATTGGATATGTCCTTTGCAAATATCTTCTCCCATTCAGTAGGGTGCCATTTGCAACAACATGGATGGATCTAGAGAGTATAATGAGGAGTGAAATATGTCAGTCACAGAAACATATATACCATATTATTTCACTCATATGTGGAACTTCAGAAACAAAACAGACAAAGAAAAAAGAGACAAACAAGAAAACAGACTCTTAAATATAGAGAACAGACTGATGGCTAAGAGGGTAGGTGGGTAGGGGGATGGGTGATATTGGTGAAGGGAATTAAATGTACATTTACCATGATGAGCCCTGAGTAATGTACAGAATTACTGAATCACTACATTGTACACCTGAAACTAATATAACACTTTACGTTAACTATCCTGGGGAAAAAATGCTGGGATTTTAATTGTAATCACATTGAATGTATGGTTCAGTTTGGGACAAACTGACATCTTTACAATATTGAATCTTCCAATCTATGCCCATGGTATATTGGCCTAGTTATTTAGATTTTTAATTTCTCCCAAGAATGAATTATGGTTTTGCAGCCTAAAATATGTATTTTAATTTTATATCTTACATTAAATTTATTCTCAGACATATGATGTTTTCTGTTACTATGGTAAAATGGTATCATTTTTTTAAGTGTTAGTTTCTAGTTATTTGTTTCTGGTATATAAAAATAGAGATCTATGTTAGCAAATGATCTTGTATCTACATACCATGCAAAATTCACTTATTAATTCTAATCATTTTTCTTGTATCCTGAAATCTTGCTAAATTCACATATTAATTATAATGGCTTGTCTCTAGGTTCATTTACATTTTTGAGAAAATCATGTCATTTATAAATAATATAGATATTTTATTTCTTCCTTTTCAATACACGTGCCTTGTTATTTATTTATTTGAGTTTTATTTGTTTGTTTTTGCCATCAATGTGCCAACTGAGGCCTTCAATTCAATGTTGAATAAAAGTAGTTTGGGGAGACTTTCATGTGTCATTCTCAGTCTCAGGGGAAATCTTCTCCTACTGCACCACAAGTATGATTTTTGCTTTAGTGGTTTTCATTTTTTGTAGATAATCTACAAATTTAAGAAAGTTCCCTTCTACTTTTATTTTAAGAATTTGATAAATAATAAATTCATTTGAATTTATTATTATTATAAATTCATTGAATTTTATCATTTTTCATCTCTTTATATAATGAATATTTTCTTATTTTCTTGGCTCTGTAGTAATGTCTCCTATTTCATTCTTGACATTAGTAATTTGTGTTTTCTCTGTTTTCCCCTTGATCGATCTTTCTAAGGGCTTATCAATTTTATTAATGTTTTCAAGGAATCAATTTTTCGTTTGGTTCATTTACTCTATCATGCATTTAATTTTCTATTTCATTGATTTCTGGTCCCATCTTTACTGTTTCCTTCTTACTACTCTATTTGGATTTGGCTTGCTCTATTTTCTAGCTTCTTGAGAAAGAAGCTTAAATCATTGATTTTTAGCTTTTATTATTTTTCAATATATGCATTAAAGTCTCTAAATTTTCCTCTGAGCACTGCTTTAGCTCAATGCTATAACTTCTGATATACCATACCATTATCTTTCAGATGAAAACATTTTCCAATTTCTATTAAAGCTTCCTCTTCATCTATTGGTTATTTAGAAGTTTATCAGTCAACTTACCAAACAGTTGGGCATTTTCTAGTTACCTGTTTGTGATTCGTTTCTATCTTATTTACACTGCAGACAGAGAACATGCTCTGAATAATTTCAATATTTTGATATTGGTTGGAGCTTACTTTGGCCTGGTACATCATCAATTATAGTAAAGATTTGCTGTGCACTTGAAAAGAATATGAATTTAGATGTTGTTGGATATAGTGTTCTGAATATGTCAATTAGGTCAAGTTATACCGATATTCTATATTCTTAATAATACTGACATATTTCTGGGTCTTTTTTAGTTCAACTAATGTTTGCTTAATTTTTAAAGTACATTATTGGGGACATGCAGATTTAAAATTGTAGTATCTTCCTGTTGAGCTGACTCACTTGTACCTATGAAATGTCTCTTCATCTCTGGTAATGATACTTACCTCAAAGACTATTTTGTCTGATATTAGTATAGCTAATTAGTATAGCTTTCTTTTGATTAGTACTTTGTTGTGTTCATCTACTATCCTTACATTTATGGTGTAACCCTTGTAATCAACATATATGTAGATTTTTGTTTTTCAGTCTCACCTTGTCTTTTAGTGATGATAGTATTTAATCCATTTACTTTTAATGTAATTAATGATAAATTGGGTTTGCATGTAACATCTTACTATTTATTTTTTATTTGATCCATCTGATTGGTTTTTTCTTTTCTTTCCTTCATCTAAAATCTAATTATAGGTATGTTAGATATTTTCACTATACCCCAAATATCTACTACATTCTTATTCTTACTTCAATTGTTTCTTCTATGTACTGCTTTATTTTGAGATATATTCTATTAATCTGTCTTCTCATTTTTTAATTCTGTCTTGTTCTGTGTCTAATCTATGTTAAATTTATCCACTGGTACTTAATTTCACATATTTTTTTTATTTCTGAAATTTCTATTTGCTTTACCTAGAGTCTAATTTTCTGGTGAAATTTTTCCATTTTTAATCTATATTTCTTTTGTTTATTTTTTTAGCATAATAGAGTTATTTGAAAGCCCATGTGATTTAATTACAATATCTAAATCACCTATAAGTGTGTTATACAATCTAAATTTTCTCTTGGAGTTTGTATTATGATGTTTCTTGTCATACCTAATGATTTTTTGTTTGAATGATAAACATGATGACTCCAGATGATTTTACCTTTCACCAGAGAAAGTTAATCATTTCTTCTGCTAGTTATTATGGACTCAGGAGGAGCATGATCCTCTTTAATCAATCAGGGAATAAGGTGAGTCAAGGCTTATCTTCAGTTATCATAAGACAGTATGGTTGTGACTTAACCTGGTTCCTTGAGTAAGGCACTTTTAAAAGCAAGAGTATTAACTGAGTCTTTGCTTCCCCACCACCCGATCCACCATCCCCCATCTGTTTTTAAATTTAGATTTCTTAGCTTCACAGAAAACATTAGAATTTGGCAAATATTTTTTTAATGTTTATTTATTTTTGAGAAAGAGAGTATGAATGGGGGAGAGGCAGAGTGAGGGGAGGACAGAGGATTCGACGTGGGCTCTGAGCTGACAGCAGCAAGCCAGATGCGAGGCTGGAACTCACAAACTGTGAGTGAGATCATGACCTGAGCTGCAGTTGGACGGTCAACCCATGGAGCCACCCAGGTGCCCCTGGCAAATATTTAGAGAGAAAAGTAATCATGTGTTTGAGGCTCCCCCAAAAAACACTTCATCCTAGGCCCAGAACTGACAAAATCTTTCAAAAAAAAAAGAATGAATATTGTTATTTCTAGAGGTTCTCTCTTTTCCAGAACTTAACCCTTCTGTTACTCTTTGTTTCTCCATTTCTATGATGTCCTTAAACATGTTTTGTGTGTGTGTGCGTGTGTGTGTGCATGTGTGTGTGTGTGTGTGTGTGTGTGTGTGTACGTTTTACCCATCTTTTCTGGTTATTCTAAGCAGGATCGCAAGTTTGACACAAATAATTCCATTCTACCCAATAATGGAAGTTCCCAGTGTCTGGTAAGTAAAGAAAGCAGCAGTCTTGATTACTTGTTACCTGAAAAAGGCTTTTAATCTCTAAATTCCATCTAAGGAGTTTTCATTCTTTGGTTGTTTTATGGGGGAAAGATTACTTTAGGGCCAATATTCATTTTTAAAATCTTGTTTGATTAAAAGCTAAGGGTAACATGGAATGGAAAGGTTGAATTCTCCCTTTGTAGTTTGAATTCTAGCCAGGCATAGGGTAACTATAAAAAGTTAAATGGACATAAAGCAGGCTGGCAAGAAAACTGCAGAACATGGTGACTTGGGTAATGTTCTCTTTTCACTGTCAAGTAGAAACCCTCTGTTGCATTAACTAAATGTCGAATGGAGTAGCTGAGAACACTGTGGGCTTCTTAAATATACTACACACATCATTTGCCAACTTTCTGTACAACAGGGGTAAGTTATTCATAAAAACTACTTTTTCATTATATATTAATTCTGATCTGAATTTCATTAGGATATGAAAATTGCATAGAGTAAAATACTTATTCATATGAATACATATCTCTCTGAGGATGTTGTTTTGGAATTATTATTTATCATATTTTTAATAGGAGAATAATATTTTCCTTCAAGTGTTTAAAGATGCCCAATGAGTCCTAGAATGATGTATTAAATTTTTCCTATTAACATAAGCAAATTCTGCCACTCCACTTTGTTTTTATTTATAATCAATAATAATAAAAATATTCATAGTTTTAATAACATAATGTCTACAGATTGTTAAATGTACACTATGAGACAGGTCAAGTGCTTACTGCTCAAATATGCACCATCTCACTGAGTTATCACGTCAGCTGTGCCAGGTAGATATTCTTGACCTCATTTCATCAATGAGGAAACTGAGCTTAGGCTCATACTCATTCTCTTAACCACAACTGTGTGCTTATTTCTGAGGATAAATGAAAGCTGATATAATTATTTCCAATTTGATAGATGCTTATCTCTTGTTCAAATTTCATCAGGTGAATGGATAGATAAATAGAGAAAAGTACAAGTCAAATTTATCATTTGTATTATTTATCAAAGGCTCAAATAAACATTGACACAGGGAAAAGAATGCAACCATAATGAATTTCTGGAATTTTCTGAGTCACAAATTTCTGTCCCATCTTTGTCTACCAAGCACTTAAAAAGCCAACCTTATGATTGCTTCCCATCCCTGATCTTTCTCCCCAGATAGTCCTTCTGTCCCTCCTTTCTTGCTTCCTCTGCAGTGCACAGCAGACTAATCTGATCCCTTACTGTCCAATAATCTAACGCTAATAAAAGGAACTGTGTTAATCCAATCCACTGTCAAGACTAGGTCTATTGAGTTGTGTTTAGTGATTGATTATTGTCTGGATAAAATCATAACCACACCGAATGACCTTTACCCACCCTCACTTCCTTTTTCCCTTCACCTTGGCTTTTAATTATTATTACCATCATTACTGCTGTTACTGCTGCTGAAATTGTTATTATTATTGTTCACATGTCTTAATTAATGCTTTCATTTTACACCACTTAGCCAGACATGTCTACCTTACTGATATTTCTCCACCATATGCCTCTTTCTTGTTATAGTCTTAATAGAGATATCAAAGACTCCTATCTCATCACAAATTAATTTGACTTCCTCTGGGATACTTAAAAGTTTTAGGTCTCTATAAAAGCATCTGGTATAAATTTACTTATTTTTTTTCCATCCTACAGTTTTTATATCATTTGTTAATCAAACTAATAATAAAGGTATGTCTTAAATAATAACCCCCATACCCATGTTTATCTGCATGATATTCAATTTCAATTTTTCTGGTCTTATTAGCATTTCATTATTCAAAGTAATACTTTTCTCTTCCCTCACACTGAATCAACTTACAGTTAAAATTATTTTTAATGGTTTTAGAAACTTCCTTAGATAAATTATATAAATTATAGTCTAGTTTTTGGAAGTAACACTCCTGAACATAACCCCTCTGGGCACTGGCAGATAATACTCTAGGAAATAGGGATTGGTGTAGCCAGGCAACAGTTTCAAAATCATCACATGGTCAAGCAGTAAGGTGAATATGAAAAATGCAGGCAGAGGTTCTATAGAACCTCTCTGGAGGGGATGTCTTAATATGTTAGCATTACAAAAATGTCTCCGGCTCCCCAATCTTAAATACATAATTTGTGAATAATATTATGGGTTTGCAGCTGGCAGTGAAGTGTGATATATTGTTAATGCTTTTTGCAAATGTTAGAGTGGGTATCTATCAAGACTCTATTGTCTCTGATGGCTTTCATAAGGCACAATCCAAAAAATACTTCAATCTCCTGCTAAACTAGAGATTTTACTGTTCTGCAGATCATTAGAATTTTTATTACATCTAAATAATAAAAGCTATTATTAGGGTCAATTCATAGCTATGGAGTTTGCAATTTTAAGATTTTCTCTGTGGATTTGGTTTGTACTCTCTAGAATCTAAGCTTTCATTTTAGAGGGGGAAAAAAAAGAGATAAGTTAACTTTTTGTAGCTTTCTTGGATAGGAAGACAGCCCTGACAACATTTAAATACTGTGCCAGAAAGCCAAGCATATCAGTTTCCAATTAACATTCTCAATCCAAACTCATCTCAATTTTTCTCAGGTGGAAGGAGATTGGGCTATATTGAAGGGTTGTACTTATAAAGTGATTATGAAATTTTCTCCTGTCATCCAGTTTTGTGTGATATCTCTGGGCAATTTCTGATGTTGCTACTGTAGCAACAGCATATTTAGTGTTTGTCATAGACAGGAGCATTCTGAATTGTGAGGGAGGGGCCATGATTTATAATGCTACAAATGGCTCTCAGCGCTAGAATACAAATTCAAATATGATAGTTGATACCAATCTGCAATGTATTTTGGAGTAATCCCAATTGCTCATGAAAATCCCTTGATGGTTTGGGGATACATTTTGTCTACCAAACAGTCACTCTGACTGCATTGAGAATTCAGACACAATTTTTAAAATGCAAAAGGGATTTCAGGGTAAATTAGATTTTTTTTTAAAACCCCAAGTGTTCAAAATAGAGGCATCTTTGCTTTAAGCACCAAGACCCTGTAAGACTCTGCAGATAGGGTGGCTCTGAGAAAAATTCCATTCCTGGTAAATGTGACTGGGAATGTCAACTGAGAACAACTTTAAATGATGTGTGTATGGTTGGCATTTTCCTACATGAAGAGAGAATAGTGTATATCTCATCATTTCTTTTCCCAATGTCTTTATTGAACAAGAGCACCTAGTATGTGCTAACACACACACACGCACACACACATTCACTGGCAGCTATTTCTACCAAAGCCTAAAGAGTACCAGAGTGGAAACAAGTGTGCAATGTAGCTATTGAACCAACAGAGTTATAACATATTTTGATTACCTATTTAGACTCCAACACATCTATAATACATTACTTGTTTAGAATTTAAGAATAAATTCATCATAAACAAATCTCAAGTTCAAGTGCCTGTATCTAACTTGAGGGAAGAAAAGCAGATAGGCACAACTAGCTAGACTAATCATTATACTGTCACCAGCAGTGAGAAGGAACATTCCCAATGGCCTTGCCTTCAGCCATTGTTATCTGAATGGGATGGCCAGCAAGAAGATATTGAGGGCTGGGAAACAGAGAGGCTGACTTTTTGTAGCAATGAACATGGCCTTTGCTCTTGGAAAGCCCCAAGAGAATTCCTCAACACTAATCCCTAAATCAAGCATAGACCAGAATCATTTGCTATTCTTCATCATGTCATAGACGGGGAGGAGGTCAGTAGACATTTCTCATGTTGTAAGTTAAAACTGGAGATGTCATAAAAAAAAAAAATGTCACGGACTGGGTGACTTAAACAACAGAAATTGATCTCTCACAGCTCTGGAGGATAGAAGTCCAAGATCAAGATGTCAGCAGGTTTGGGTTTCTTCTGAGGCCTTTCTCCTTGGCCTGTAGATGACCATCTTTTCCTTATGTCTTCACCCTGGGCATGAGTGTTTGTATCCTAATCTCTCTTTCTTATAAGGACACCAGTCAAGTTGATTTAGGGCTATCCAAATGACCTCACTTTACCTGACACACTTTTAAAGGCCTTATCTCCAAATATAGTCACACTCTGAAGTACTGGGTTTTAGGACTTCAAAATATGAATTTGGAAGGGACAGAATTCAGTCCATAACAAGCTTGGATACTGATCTTATGAGTTTCCTGATTCTTCATGGTTTTGCAACATTACTTAAAAGAATGTTGACACATTTGGGTACCCCGCCCCTGCTTGATATGGTAAGAATATAGTGTTAGGGAAGCTAATAGAGGAATTTAACACTTGTTGATTTCAGTGTATCTGTTAGTATCACTTGTGCAGCTATCAGCTACCTTACACTATAAGCTGTGGAGGACTGTTTTATAGTTGAAGCTTGGTTGTGTGACTTGCTTTGATCAATAACATGTGAGTGGAAGTGAGGTGTGCCTTCTCCAAGAAGAAGCATAGGGCCATTGCATGCCTTTACCATGGTCTCCTTTCTTTTGGCCATGAGCTCTAAATTTTCCCAGGCAGGATGCATACCATGGGCAAAATAAGCCTTTGTTGTAATTCACCAACGTTCTGGAGTTGTTCCTTACCACAATATGGTTTAGGTCTAAGCTGGATGATACATCTTGTACTCTTATCCCTGCCCCGGAGACTCCTGTCCATCTGTGTGGCACCGTTTGTCAGTTGCTAGAAACCCTACTAGCATGTCCCACTCAGATCCTTCTGCCCATCCTGGGCAGTGTTATAAGTTTTCCCTGCCCAAATAAAACTCTAATTCCTTTTTCCCTCCAATCAGCACCAGGAAATCAATTTAACCAAACTGACACATAGGAACGTAGATGTCTGGAAATCTCTGCTGCTCAGTTTGACATATAATTTTGCCATAGGAACCTCTGCTTTAAAAAGGGATACAGTGATCCAAATAAAAGTCTCTCTAATATTGAGATTTCAGAAAAAGTTGTTTGGGGAACAGGGACATTCCAGCACCTCTGACACTGCCATACGTACTTACCGGATACCCCTTCCTGCTACTGTTAGAAAAAACTTCCAAGCATAAATCCTTATGATAGAGCGACACCTGAGCTGTATATACCTGACAATTACTTACCATGTACGGGCACTGAGAAAGGCTCTTCACATTCATTATTTCACGTAATCTCTTCAATAGCTCTGTACAACAGGTACAATTTGTTATCCCCACACTATAGATAAGTAAATTCCTCTCTAGCCATATGGTGGGGGGAATAAGGGGTTAGAAGCGGAGACAGGTATTTCCTCTTAGAATGGCTTGGTGAGTTCAAGATTCAAAGTTGATCTACCTCTTCTGTTTCAAACACTTATAAATAACAGATGAGAAAGAAAACATAACAAAATGAAAAACAAACAACAAACCAGAAAGATGTATCAAGGCTCCAAAGCAAGCCAAAACTCCCTGCGGATCAAAAAAGAGACAGGAACCCAAAACACAGATGGAAAGGAGTGATAATGCTCAAATCATGACCTATCAGATGCTGGTGGTAGCTGTAATGCCTGCTCCTACAAGATAATGGAGAGCTAAGTTCACTACTCGAAGCCAGAGCTGGAAGGTGGCTCTCCACTACTCCTGAAAGGAAGTTTTTAAAAATGCTGCTAAATGAGGCCTGAGGCTTCAATTTTTACAAAGCCAGGAGTCCAGCCACATGGGAGGGACCAAGCTTCATTCTAGCTCTTGGGAATAGATCAGCTATGTCCCCAGTACCATCAGAAATATGGTACAATTGGGGCACCTGGGTGGCCCAGTCGGTTAAGTGTTGGATTTCAGCTCAGGTCATGATTTCACAGTTCATGAGTTCAAGCCCGTCGTCGGGCTCTGTGGTGACAGCTCAGAGCCTGGAGCCTGTTTCTGATTCTGACTGTGTGTGTGTGTGTGTGTGTGTGTGTGTGTGTCTGCCTCTTCCCCACTCACACTCTGTCTCTCTCTCTCTCAAAAGTAAATAAACATTAAAAATTAAAAAAATATATATAGTACAATTATAAAACCTTGTCCTCAACTAAGGTGTGAGGGGCCTGAGTAAAGGCAACAGCAAAACCTCTAGGCAGAAAGAGGGAAGCACAAAGGAAAGGAGCAAGGGAAAAAACAATCTCCCCACTTATGATGAGCTTATAAACCCCAATTCCAAAACACAGAGAAAAGTAATGTTAACAAAGAGAGCTATAAACTAATTAATTAGCTAATTAAACTCACTCCAAATAAAATCAATGTCATAAAACAGTCTAACAAAGACTGTAACATATTTATGATTAGTATGGCCATAAAAGCAGCAATATCCAAGAAAATATAATAATGAAATAAAATCAAAGAAATAAAACAAGGTGCTTATGAAAAATAATTAACTAGAACTCTTATAAAGGAAAAGAAATCAGAGAAATAGAAAAAAGTAAAGGACAAATCTACTGGATAAACCTTAGACTGGAAAGGAAGTAGTAAATTTGAATAGTTCCAACATGTATCCAACAGGAGCTCCAGAAGAAGAGAATTGAAGAAATAGTGGCTGAGGATTCCCAGGGTTAAGAAAGACAGGAGACCTTAGGTTCAATATGACTCCAAGTTCTGAGCAAGATAAAGAATAAATCCATGCCCAGATTAAAAACAACAACAACAACAACAACAACAACAACAACTAAACTACGAGCTGCCAAAAATGACATATGGCCACAAAATAATGGCAATTAAGCTGGCAATAAAACTTTCATTAGCAACAATACAAGCCAAAAGACAATGGAATGATTTTTTCAAGTGCTCAGGAAAAGAAACAGTAAGCTCAAATTTTATACACAGCTAAACATTTAATTAAGAGTAAGGGTAAAATAAAGGCTTTTTTACACTTATAAAAATAAAAGAGCTTACCACCCACAGATGTTCATTAAAAGAATTATTAAAGAATATGTTTCACAGGAAGGAAAGTGAAAACAGAGTGACAGTGGATGCAAGTGACTTGCAGAACTCACCAAGACCCGACGTTCACCACCCCCCCCACACACACAGAACTCACTGAGGCCCGACGTTCAACCCCCCCCCCCCCCGAACTCACCGAGATCCGACGTTCACCCCCCTACACAGAACTCAGGGAAACCCTTTATTCACCCCCCACAGAACTCACCGAGATCCGACATTCACCCCCCCCCCCACAGAACTCACAGAAACCCCACGTTCACACCCCTCCCACAGAACTCACCGAGATCCGACGTTCACCCCCCCCACAGAACTCACAGAAACCCCACGTTCACACCCCTCCCACAGAACTCACCGAGATCCGACGTGCACCACCCCCCCAGAACTCACCGAGATCCGACGTTCACCCCGCCCCCCCCCCCACAGAACTCACCAAGATCCGACGTTCACCCCCCCCACAGAACTCACAGAAACCCCACGTTCACACCCCTCCCACAGAACTCACCGAGATCCGACGTTCACCCCCCCACAGAACTCACAGAAACCCCACGTTCACACCCCTCCCACAGAACTCACCGAGATCCGACGTGCACCACCCCCCCAGAACTCACCGAGATCCGACGTTCACCCCCGCCCCCCCCCACAGAACTCACCAAGATCCGACGTTCACCCCCCCCACAGAACTCACAGAAACCCCACGTTCACACCCCTCCCACAGAACTCACCGAGATCCGACGTTCACCCCCCCCACAGAACTCACAGAAACCCCACGTTCACACCCCTCCCACAGAACTCACCGAGATCCGACGTGCACCACCCCCCCAGAACTCACCGAGATCCGACGTTCACCCCCGCCCCCCCCCCCCCACAGAACTCACCAAGATCCGACGTTCACCCCCCCCACAGAACTCACAGAAACCCCACGTTCACACCCCTCCCACAGAACTCACCGAGATCCGACGTTCACCCCCCCCACAGAACTCACAGAAACCCCACGTTCACACCCCTCCCACAGAACTCACCGAGATCCGACGTGCACCACCCCCCCAGAACTCACCGAGATCCGACGTTCACCCCGCCCCCCCCCCCCCACATAACTCACCGAGATCCGACGTTCACCCCCCCCCCACAGAACTCACAGAAACCCCACGTTCACACCCCTCCCACAGAACTCACCGAGATCCGAAGTGCACCACCCCCCAGAACTCACCGAGATCCGACGTGCACCCCCGCCCCCCCCCACAGAACTCACCAAGATCCGACGTTCAACCCCCCCCCCACAGAACTCACCAAGACCCGACGTTCACCCCCCACACACAGAACTCACAGAAACCTGACGTTCACCCCCCACACAGAACTCACCGAAACCCCATGTTCACCACCCCCTGCCAGAACTCACCGAGATGCGACGTTCACCCCCCGCCACAGAACTCACCGAAACCTGACGTTCACCCCCCACGCACACACGCCCCCATGGGAGAATTATATTTTCCTGTCCCTCTTCAAGTCAGGCTTGGCCATTTGACTTGATCTGAGCAAACGTGAGCAAAGTGATACATAATTAATTCCCTTAGGTGAAAGCTCTAAGAGCCAGCACATGCCTTCCTGTTCCCTTTCCCCTCTGCCTCAGCCACCCTTCCAGATTGACACGGTAGTGAGGATGGGCTTCAGAATGCAGAAGATGAACCGCCAGCTGACCTGGAATGTGCGCAGGAAATAAAACTTTGTTTTATCAACCATTACTTTTTAAAAGTTATTTGTAACCATGGTATGTATCATCATGGCTGATACAAAGGACAATTATAGGAGTCCTTCCTTATCCAGTTTCACTTTCCATGTTTCAGTTACCACAATCAACCACACTCCTCTTCCTGACATAGCCTTGGAAGGTCAATAGCAGCCTAACACTACCTCACAATATCTACGGCATTTACCTCACTTCATCTCATTTTATCATCTTACGTCATCACAAGAAGGGGGAACACAGTATAATAAGATATTTTGAGAAAGAGAGACCACTTTCACATAACTTTTATTACAGTATATTGTTCTAACTGTTCTATTTTATTAGTTCTTGGTGTTAAATCTATTACTGTGCCTAATGTATAAAATAAACTTTGTCATAGGTGTTTATACATAGGGGAAAAAAACCATCATAGATGTAGGGTTCAGTACAGAAATTGATCAAACATGCTGGAAATTTTAATTAAAAATCAATTATAAAAATACTAACTTTTAATGAGCATCTAAATCTCTAGGCAACAATAACATGGAATATGTTCAAAGGAGAGTTAAAGCATATTCTGGAAGACAATAAAAATACTGAATAATTTTAAGCTTTGTTTAAAAATGTATAGATAAATGCACATGCTTATAATTTAAGGATATCGACCAGAAGAAATCTAAAGCTTTCAAATGGCAGGATAGACAAAGGCTTATATTGAAAACTCATCCAGCTCATGTGAAATTAGGAGGACAAAGAGAAAATAAGAGGGGTAAAAAATAATAAATAGAAATCATAAAAGAATATGGCAGAAATGGATCCAAATATAAAAATCACAATAAAATGAAAGAAGATAATGTCACACATAGAAGACCAATCAGATAGTATCAAACTGAATCTGTTTAAATTGCATTTTTAAAAACCTAGCCATTTGCTGCTTTATAAAAAACATGCCTAAAACAAAACCACACAAAAAATTGAAAGAAGGGTGCACTAGATAAATACTAATTGTTAAGGGCTGAACAGTGTCTCCCTTCCCCCAGTTCATATGTTGAAGTCCTACCCACAGGGCCTCTGAGGATGGCGTGTTTGGAGATAGAGTCTACAAAGAGCTATTTAAGTTAAAATGAGGTCATTAGGGTGGGTTCTAATCCAATGTGACTGGTGTCCTTACAAGAAGACGAAATTTGGACACAGATACATACAGACGGGAAGACGAAGATGATGTGAAGACACAGGAGAAGGCGGCCATCTCCAAGCCAACGAGAGAAGCCTCAGAGGAAACCAGCCCCACTGACACCCTCAATCTGGGACATTAAGCCCCCAGAACTGTGAGAAAATTAATTTCTTTGTTTAAGCCACCTAGTCTGAGCTACTTTGTTATGGCAGCCCTAGCAAACTAATACACGTATCCAAAGAAACCTGAACTACAATAGAATTCAAGTCAAAAATGCACTAATAGCATTAAAATAGAACACTAAACATGAAATAGATCTAATTCTTCCTTGCAGCCTCTCCAATCAAACTTGAGTTCATGCCACAAAAAAAAAAAAAAAAAAAAAATCACTCTGATCAGTGTTACCAAAGACCTTTATGTTACCAAAACCAATCGTCAGTTTCCAATCCTCATCCTACACAACTTTTTGCAACATTTGACAGAGTTGATGATACCTTCCTTCTAGAAAGCCTTCTAGAAAATCTTCACTTTCCTCCCGAGTCACCATACTCTTTGCTCTTTCTGTTCTGCTCTTTCTTGCCTCAACCTTTGCGCTGAGGGTCAGGCTCTGGATGTCTCCTTCTCTTTCCATCCTCACACCCACAGCAGAAGATGCTAGCCATCTCCTCAGAACAGCTGCTGTTGTGGGGGAAGGGTGAGAATAACTGCAGTCCCCTGTGACTCAGGGGAAGAGGGAGGGGGGATGCAGGGACTGGATACGAGAGCAGACAGGCAAACAACCGGCACAATAATTAAGAGGCATCACCAGAGTAATACTACAGTGTTAGTTATGAAGCATAACTCTTCATTTGTAGATCCTCTAAGTCTTTCCCCTTACTAAATGGCAATCCTATTCAGCCAGTTGCTCAGGCAAAAATCTTAGGACCCATTCTTGATTCCTGTCTTGCTATCTTAGCTGGCATCCAGTTCATCACCAGGATTCAGAAATCCTCCTACATCTACCATCATCCCTATAGTGCAAACCACTGTCAGCCCGGCCACCTGGACTGTGACATTAACCTCCTTGCTGGCCCTCCACCGCCCCTCTCGTTTCATTACCTTTAGCTCTCCATGCAGCCCACAGACGTATCCTTCCAAAAAGAAAGTCCTACCCTGTCACTCTGGCCCTCACCATTCCTCAAACCTAACAGTGGCAGTCCTTGATACAGCATGCTTCCTCCTTGGGGGCTCTCCCTTCGTCTCTGCCTGGAACGATCTTCATGACTCACCTCCATGCTTTGTTCAGTCCTTTTCAAGTGTCATCTCCTCAGGCTGCCTTCTCTGATCATCCCGGGAACGGAACTCCCCATCCCAGCCTGTCATCTCCCACCTCTCCCCTGCTTCCTCCTCCTTTACAGCACCTGCAGCTCCTGACCTCAGTCGCTGGCTGTTCACGATAGATCATCTCTCTCCCCAGCTAGGGCATAAGGTCCCCGAAAGCAAGAACTTTCCTGGTTATGCACACTGTTTTATTCCCAGCACCTGGAACCGTGTCAGGCACATCAGAAGTACCCAGTAAATATTTGTTGGCTGAATGAATACATACGTTAGTGAGTGAAACATGACATCATATGTACCTAATAGCAAGACATTAAGTTGTTCTGTCTTGAACATGCTCTAGTCAGCAAGCTTTGAAATACAGAAGCCAAATATGAGAAGATTAATGAGAAATTAATAATCCTCAAGTATAATGGGTAAATCAGATTTTAAAATAGAGTAAGACTATAAAAGATCTGAACTACAAAGTACTGGGTTTGACCTAAGATACATGTAAAATCCCATATGCCCAAAATAGAGAGTATATATCCTTATAAGCACACACTGATGAAAACTAAAGATAACCTAAATCAGAAAGGGAGCCCTAACACATTACCACTCATCTATATTATAAAGCCTATATTTTCTGAACATAAGGCAAAAAAATCAACCATAAAAACAGAGTAAATTAAGACATATGTGTTTGGAAATAAAGAATTTGACTTCTACACATCCATGGATTAAAAGAATCAGAGCAGAAGTTACTGAATGTTGCTAAAAGTATTATATTTCAAAACTCATGATATGCAACTAAAGTGTTATTAACTCTATGGCCGTTGATGAACTTGTTGCAAAACAATCAATAGTTTTTTAAAGGGATGCGTTCATTAACCAGATGGTAAGAATCCATTCACAATGTGTACATATATCAAACTACTGACATGTACACTTTAAATATCTTACAATTGGGGCGCCTGGGTGGCGCAGTCGGTTAAGCGTCCGACTTCAGCCAGGTCACAATCTCGCGGTCCGGGAGTTCGAGCCCCGCGTCAGGCTCTGGGCTGATGGCTCAGAGCCTGGAGCCTGTTTCCGATTCTGTGTCTCCCTCTCTCTCTGCCCCTCCCCCGTTCATGCTCTGTCTCTCTCTGTCCCAAAAATAAATAAACGTTGAAAAAAAAAATTTTTAAAAAAATAAATATCTTACAATTATATTTATCAAGTATACCTCAATAAAGCTGGGAAAAATAAAAACATACATACATACATAAAATAATTAAGCCTTCAAATTAAAAAAACTAGAAAAAGAACAAAAGTACACCATAAAATGATATGAGGAAGGAAGTAAAATGTAAAAGAAGACATTTATGAAAGAGAAAAAAGGCGTGCCTGAATGGTTCAGTAGGTTAAGCATCTGACTTCGGCTCAGGTCTGGTCTCACTATTCGTGGTTTGAGTCCTACACCGGGCTCTGTCCTGACAGCTCAGAGCCTGGAGCCCGCTTCAGATTATGTGTGCCTCTCTCTCTCTGGCCCTCCTCCACTTGCACTCTGTGTCTCTCTCTCTCAAAAATAAATAAACGTTAAAAAAAAATAGAAACAAACAATAGGGGGAATCTAGAAAATAAAAGTTGATCTTTGAAAAACTAGGATCTTATTAAGGAATATTACAAACAAAAAGATCATAACTATAGATAGAGACGGATACATCCTTAAAAATAATACCTTGAATAAGTTTATGCCAATAAATGGATAATCTTCTATAAAAATATAGTTTACAAAATTGACTGAAGAAATAGTCAGCTACTAAACTACACACCAAACAAAGTAGCAGTCAAAAATTTCTTCCACCCGCAAAGTCACCCCTCTCAAAACAAGTTATATGGTGAGGTTACAGAAATTTACAATCTCCACCTTAAAAATTATTTCGGAAAATAAAATGTAGGAAGGCAAGCCAATTAAATTCATGAGATTTCTAGAATTTATACCCAGAGAACAAAGACAATAGAAAAAAAGGTACAAAAACAAAACGAAAATATAAGATTGATACATTTAGCTTATTAAATTAGAAGTTTTCCTACCCTGGGGCGCCTGGGTGGCTCAGTTGGTTGAGCATCCAGCTTTGGCTCAGGGTTCATGAGTTCTCTGATGTCAGCACACAGCCTGCTTCGGATCCTCTGTCCCCCCGGTTCTCTCTCTCTCTCTCTCTCTCTCTCTCTCTCTCTCTCTCAAAATAAATAAACAGACTTAAAAAAAAAAAAAGGCTTTCTGCACCAAAAGATACCATAAGCAAAATGAAAACTCTAGCCCCGAACTGGGAGAAATTGTGTGTGTGTGTGTGTGTGTGTGTGTATACATATACATATATATGAAGTATATGAAAAACATAAAATCAGAAAGAAAAACTTAGAAATATATGAAAGACATAAAATCAGAATATGAAAAGGAATATATGAAAAACATAAAATCACAAAGAAAAACTCTTAGAAAAAATAGGCAAAGTATATATCCAAGCACTTCACAAAGAGGAAACTAGAATTTATAATAAACTTAAGAAGAAATGCTCCATCTTGTTTGTAATTAAAGGAATGCAAAGTAAAACAACGAGACACCATTTCATTCCCAACACATTGGCAAACTTAAAAGCCTAATAGTACCGCATGTTGAGGAGAATGAAGAGAAAGACCTAGCACACAGCACTGGTGAGCATACAAACTGGCTCCACAACTCTGGAGAACAATATGGCAATAATTAGTAAAGAGCATGCCTGACAATATAACAATTCCAACTCTTGGCATGTAATCCAGATAAATTTTCCAGCATATGTGCCCAAGTAGACATGCACAAGAATGATCGCTGCAGCTTTTTTTGTTGTAGCAGAAAAAAAAAAAAAATTGGAACCAATTTAATGTTTATTAAGGGCGAACTGGATAAATAAATTGTAGTATATTCATACATGAGAACTTTATGCAGCAATCAAAATAAATGAATTAGAGCTACATTTATCAAAATAGATAAATCTCAAAAGCATTAGATTGAGAAAAAAAAGAAAAAGTCCAATGGTAGAATATAAATATATATTTCAGTACAAAGATTAAAAACATGCAAAACAACACTGTTTAATGTTTGTATGTGAGATATATATATATATATATATATATATATATATAGTGAGTCTAGAATAGATATATATATATATAGTGAGTCTAGTATATATATATAGAATATATATATATATATATATATATATATATATATATAATGAGTCTAGTACTAATATAAAAACATGCATAGGAATAAAAAGGACAGATTGAAGACAGTGCTGACATCCGGGCAATGAGAAACTACTACAGTATCAAGAAGATGTACCCAATTGGCTTTAACTGAATTGGGGCGGGGGGCGGCAGGGGGGGGGGGGGGGTGAGGCAGTATTTTTATTTCTTAATGAACGATAAGAAAGCAAATAAGGCCAAATGTTAACATTTATTAAAGTTTCATAGTATGTGGATGTTTGTGGCATTAGTCTCTGTGATTTTTTTCCTGTATGTTTAGATATTTCATAATAAAAAATAAAAATAAAACCGGAGGCTAGAAAATGTCAAGAAGAAAAGCTAAAAGACTAGACAATGAGCCGGTGGGGGGGGGGGGTGTGAGTGGGGGGGGGGGGGTAAAGTGGTTTAGGATTATCAGGAATTGGAGAGAAGGAAATAATAGGAGAAAGTAAACCCAAAAGGAAGAGCCAGAGAGACAAGCAAGGTGAGTGGGAGACGGACAAAAGCACACACCTGCTGGCTAACGTGTGAGGGAATGAAGGCATCCCTAGACCATTTCATCCTCTCTTCCCCTGCTGCCCACACTCACTGGATCGATCCCCAGGAAGCAGGGCTGGTGGGGAGAGAATCCTGGCTCGCACTGAGCCCGGCCATGACACCTGTGCTCTCCTCGCTCCCAACAGCTGGGTCTTTAATTAGTGATGGGGGCTGGAGGAGTCAGCTTTATTCATTTATCCCCGCATAGGAGCAGTCTCTGCCATGACTCCTGAAATGTGAAAGCTGAGAAAGAGATGTTAGCACTCCTAAGACTGCTTTTTCCTGCCATGGGGAATCACTCCCCGAGCAATGCCAACTTTAAGAAACTATTGACCATTTAATTCTAAGAAGTAAAACAATTTTTGCTTTTAGGAGAAATGTTACTGTGAAAGGGAGAAATTACAGTACTAGGAGAAACTGTACTGTATATTGTGTTCACACAGAATAAAGTAGAATTTACCATCTTTAGCTCCAAATATGTCCCACCTCTGAGGTCCCTTCTCCCCACTCCGGTGAATAAAGTGTGGCGCCATCTTGGCTTCTCCTTCATTATCTCCCACATCCAGTCAGTTATGAAAGCTGTCAGTTTGCTCCTTCTCAACATGCTTATCTCCCCACCATTTATGTCCCCACCTCTTGTCTAATTGGTCTCCACACCTGGGTCTGTTCTTCCTTAAAGACATCCTCTACACCGTCACATGATAAAGGGTGTTCTAGCCCAGTCCTGATTTTATTACACCTTTCCTCAGAAAAGACGAATGGTACCCTAATGTGTAAAGACAGAGCTCAAACTCTCCACTCCAGTATTCAAAGCAAGCCTGCCGAGATCCGGTCCCTTATCTCCTGCAGCTGCTCCACTTGGCTCCTTCCACCATTCCACTCCCACACTGTGCCCTGCCACATGGTCATTCTTAAACATTCCCTGCCATTTTCCACCTCTGAATAGTTAGGAAGTTTCCTTTATTTTCTCTTTCCCCAACCCCACCAAGGGAAATCCAATCCAGCCTTCAGGTCCAGCACTGATGCTGTCTACTCTGTGCAACATTCCCTAAAGCAAGCTCTACCTTCCCCAGGACTGGCAAACGCTGATTATAAATCACAGAGGGCCAGAGTGGCATTTCCATTTCATTGCCAGATTTCCACTTAAGTCTAGCACACTATCTTACATATGATAGGCGCCCAACAATACTCAAATGAATGCATGTAAACATGCATTTATATATGTACTACCTATAATCACATGTATTCTTATAATCACAAAATTGATACAGATCTAATTTTAACCCTGCACTTCTGTCATCTAATCGGCCCTCAATATGTAACTGTGAATTAATGGTTGGCTGAGTAAACGAATGGATGGATTTTCCTATATTTACTTTCCAATGGAATGAGATATCATAGGTCACTATATATCATTGTCAGTTGCCCTATGTTCTTGCCAATATCTTTGCTCAAAATCCTTGGGAGTACATTTCTAAGTTCTGAGAGCAATAGATAAACATTAATTCTATTTAATATGGTTCGAAAGGGAAAATGTAAATGTAGGAATCTGTCTACATGTATATAAATGCATTGCACTTTACGTTGCAAGAGACAATGTTAATCGCATAATTTGATGTTCTTCCACATCTTTTCATTTTTTTTCTGACCCCCTCTCTCCTGAGTTGATTCCTTGGCCTCATAATGAGAATGACTCCTGGTGAATACTAGCCATTTGATTCTTTTTTAAAAATATCACTCAATTGCCCTCCTTGGGACTAATAGCATCTTTCCCTACAAATGACTGCTGCAGGTTATTAGGTCATACTTTCTTGGAATATTCTATCCTTCATTTATAACTTTTAAATTAACCCAATTATTTCTAATGGCGAGTTGGAGTATCTTGAACAGCAAAAAAAAAAAAAAAAAAAAAGAAGAAGAAGAAGAAAGAAAGAAAGAAAAAAAAAAGAAAATGTGTTGTTATGTGACTCCATTCATTGTTGAAAGGAGATGGGAAAACTTGCTTGAGTGGAAATTGATCATTAAATCAACACATCCTCCATGCCCTTTACAGCACCTCCTCCCAAAGGAGGCGTCACCACGCAGAGACTGCCAGGGCCTCCAGCACCCTCTTGCTTCTGCACATCTAACTGAGAAAATGACCACGCAAAAAAGGAACTCAATTTTTAAAAACGTCAATCAACTGATATTACTTCCAATGTAATATGTTCACCCACACTGCATTAAAAATATATATGCACTAAACCTCCCGTCAGCTAGAAAAGAGGCTAACGAAGTTTCACTCTATTTCAATAAGAGTGAGTCAATTTAGGGGCCTTTGTTGTGTCTAGAGGCAAGATTTTTCTCTTGGGTTATCACAATACCGTGGGTGTCAATCAAAGAGCCACCGTCGGAGGACCAAGAGAATATCAGATGAGATCCATCACCAGGCTGAATTTTGGGCTGTATTTGTAAATGATTTCCTCGGCTGGGTCATCAATCACAAAGTCATCTGCATGGAGAGGATACTTCATTATTGTTCTATGGGGCTCCAATTAAGTAGGACATGACAAACAGCTATCAAGTTGACAACTCATCCAAGTATTCAGCAATTACCACAGCCCGTGGCCATGAGAGAAACGTGGGTCTCTCTGCTTCCTTCTCAGGTGAAGGTTGACGGGAGTGAAAGATTTACTTCAAATAGCCTTCTGAGTGTCTTGCTCCTAACCAAGAAGTCTCCTTGCAAAAGGCCCCTGACTCAACTTTTCATGTGGAATCATCACGAGTGAACGTCAATTTTAAATTCCTCTACGCATGCAGATAGTTTGACACGAATGCAATGACTTCCCGTGCAAAAAGGATAATGATATATTTTCATTCATTCCCAGAGTTTCCATGAAGCCATAGGCATTGCATCGAAAGGTAACCAAGTTTAAGTACTGTACTTAGTAGAAGTACAAACCATTGACTTGATTTTCATATTTATGCAGAAGTGTTTAGTCTCTACCACACCACTCCATAGGAATGATAGGTGTTTTCAGATCTTCAGGGGGAACAGCATAGTGGCATTTAAGCTGCCTTTGATTGACTAAGGTGATTTGATTTCCACTAATAACTCACAAGAGCTGTTAGGAAAATTGGATGGTATTTATAATTCTAATTTGTTTTACTCTGTAACTCTAGGAAACATCATTGTGGTAAATAGATTGAAATGTCAGGGTTATCACTTGCCACACAAAGTTTATTTTATTTTTTCCCCACTGAACAAATGCCAGCATCGCAGCCTGCTGAGACCAAGCTTATGTGAACTAGTGATCCAGGCAGCCTTTGGCAGTTCCGAGTGGCCATTTGGCCCGCCGGAGCTTACGCTGCATAGATTCCCCGGGACGGCCTCCAACTTCAGGGTAGTCAGAGACTTCTCAACGCTGCTGGGGCCCCCGTGTCATCCCGCAGCAGCAGGCTGCTTCCTAAGAAGCTGGCTCCTCTCGCCATTCCAAGAGGGAAACTTGAATGCTGTTTTGGCAGCTTTGCAGCGCCGTTCGCTCTCTCCCCGTGGCTGAAGAAACTTTTTGAAAGTGCTAGGAGCACGGTTTGGAATCTTCGTCCAGAACGACTTGGAGGAAAGCTGCTGTGAAAGTTGGGACTGGCTTCTTTGGCGAGCTCTGCTGAGGAGCCAGATGCCATTTTTGTGTGTGATACATGCATACAGGGAACATGGCTCCGAGGACAATGTCCAAGGCGTGACAGCGCTGAGGCTCCAAGAGCTTCTTCATCAACAGACCTTCAGTCCCGTGAGTGTAAATCCGTCTTCCACAAAACGCGGCGATGGGTTTCAGGAATCCTAAATTGCCCTTCACAGTTTGTTTGTTTGTTTGTTTGTTTTTTCTCATTCCCCAGTAAATCTGACCAGATGACTTAAGTACATCTTAAAAAGATGTCTTTTTAAAATTGTGTTACTGTTGACTTTGTTAAGGATTCATGTCACATACCTGCGAGACGCCCATTTTCCAAATAAAGAAAGGAGATGCGATGAGAGCAGGTTGGTGAACCAACCAAGATAGAAGAGCAAATCAGATCGTGCCTCTGGCATCATGTTCCATGAGCCAGAAATCAGCTCCCGGTGCCTCAGTTTCTGGGTCTGCACAAATGAAGTTTGTAATACCATCTCCTGGCTTGAGTTCATCTGCCTCGTGAGGAATACATTTTTTTTAATTCACTTGTTTCATTTTGCTTTTGGTTTGGAGGGCTTGCTAGTTTCACTTTGACTTAATTCTGTTTGTTGATTATGTAAAACATATACGTAGATCAAAAGTCAATGCTACAAAACACTGATCCCATCCCCCTGATCTTACACCATCCCCCTAGGGGTAGCCATTTTTATTAGCCTTCGGTTTATCCTTTCATTATTTAAGCATAAACTGATATATTCATATCTGCTTACCCTACACCTTTCTTGGATATGAGATAGTTTATCAGACACATTGTTCTGCACTTTGGCGTTTTCATTTAACCACTTTAATCACTTCAAAGCAGTGTATGCATAGACACTCCACATTTACTTTCACAGGTGCAATGGTACTCCACTGTGTCATTGTGTAATTGTTCTTTCACCTGAACCCTTGTGGATAGACAATATAGGTTATTTCTAGTCTTTTGAAATTAAAAGCAGTGCTACAATAAATAGCTTTGTGCACGTACGTTCTAATATTTTTGTCAGTTTATTTTGGGGGCAGGTTCCTAGAAAGGGGACTTCTAGTCAATGGAAATGTGTACATGATTTAGTTAGCTATTACACAATCCCATCCATTGGGTTTATACCATTTTTTCTTCCTACCAGCAATGTATGAGGATGTCCTATTTCCCCTCAGACTCACCAAGAGAATATTTTCAACATTTTGGATTTCTGCCCATGTGACGTCAGTCTCCCATGTCCTGATTATCAGACCTAGCTCCATATTTTCTGTAAGAAACAATTTATTTCACCATGTGCTCACTTCAGAATGCAGCTTGATGATATTATTATTACTAACCCGGACTCCCTCTTTCATCAAAAGAGCACTTCTTCTCTTGGAATGAAGGGAAGAAAACCCCCCTTCAATGAGTTCAGGTGATAAAAAGGATTGTGAGGCCACACATCCTATTCATGCAACCAAGATTTGCCAGGTACCTACCCTGAACCTACTAGATGCTACTAAAGCATTCAGGGACTGGAATATAGGCCTGTAATGTGGTAAAGTTCTAGAAAAATGTCTAATGTGCCAATATACAAGCAAAACCATAATAGGTCTCAAGTAATCCCAGGCAAACGTGAGATCCAGTCCTTGCCTAACGGTCTGTGAATAACAACATGATGCTATTTGCTCAACTCTGACATTCTGTGCTGCCCCATCAGAAAGGAAAATGAGGGAATTTTATGGATATGAGAGTTAGATGAAAGAAAAAGAGAAGGGGGAAAGGCCAGGTAAATAGGCATGAGATTTCTCCTTCTACTGGGTAGAAGGCTGATTCAACCATATATTGCCATTAGTACCCAGAAGCATCTCGCACAAAGAAATTCACCAGTAAATGTTTGTAGTGTAGGGATCAATTTTGTAAAATAGTATTTGTGCATGCTTGTTGACACCAAAAGAGAAATATCTCAATTCTTCTTTCTTTAAGCCCCATGACATGAAGCACTTTGCTGATTTTAGTCTTCCAGTTTGAAAAAGGTTCTTCCCATTAATCAACTTCTAGAAATAATAATAGCTGACCTTTGTTGAATGGTTTCTATGTGGGAGCACTTCTAAGCCCATAACGTGTGTTATCTCATTTTATCTTCTAAACAACCCTGTGAGGTAAACACAATTATTTCTCCCATTGTACAGATGGGGAAAGTGAGGCACAAAAAGGTTAAGTAACCTACCCACAGAGTTCAGTTCTTATGAGTTCCAAGAATGAGGATCTAGAAATAGCACACTCTCCAATTCGCTTGTAAACTGAGACCTGCAAAAGAATCCCTTTGAGAATTTAGAGTTACTATACATAGACTGACCTTCTTATTCCTAAGTGGGACTGTCACACCATAGCCAAGTCCCATCATCCTCCTCCTGCTACATCTCCAGGAAGTAACCCCACCCCCTACCCATTCTGTGTGGGTCTTATTCTGAGTTCCCTCTCTGCCTCAGACTTTTGCTTCAACCTGATTTTTTTTTTTTTCATTGTGAAAGGATTCTCTGTCTCCTCTAGTTAATTAACACATCCATCACTTCATGTACTTATCTTTTTTTTTTTTTCTTTTTTTGGTGAAAACATTTAAGTTCTACTCTCTTAGCAAATTTCAACTACACAACACAGTGTTATCTATTATACTTAATGACGTTTTGCATTAGATTCCTTTTCTCAAACTCTCCCTATTTCTCCTACCCCTCAGCCCCAGGCAACCACTCTTCTACTCTCTGTTTCTAAGAGTTTGACTTTTTTTTATTTTATTTTAGATTCCACACAGTCCATCTAGTATTTGTCTTTCTCTTTCTGGCTTATTTCACTTAGCACAGTGATAATGTCCTCAAGGTTCATCCATGTTATCACAAATGGCAGGATTTCATTCTTTCCCATGGCTGACTAAATATTCCACTGCATACATATGCCACATTTTCTTCATTCATTCATTCACTGATAAATACTTAGGTGCTTTCTATATCTTGGCTATTGTGAATAATGCTGAAATGAAAATGGGCATGCAGATAACTCTTCAATATCCTGTTTTCATTTCCTTTGGATATATACCCAGAAATAGGATTGCTGGATCATATACATGGTAAGAGTTCTATATTCAATTTTTTGAGAAACCTCCATACTATTTTCCATAGTGCGTGCACCAATTTACATTTCCACCAAAAGTGTACAAGGGTTCTATTTTCTCCCTGTGGTAGCACTTGGTATCTCTTCTTTTTTTGATAATGGCCATTCTAAAAGGTATGAGGTGATATGTCATTGTGGTTTTGATTTGCATTTTCTTGATGATTAGCGATGTTGAGCACCTTTTCATGTACCTGTTGGCCAGTTAAATATCTTCTTTGGAAAAATGTCTGTGTGGGTTTTGCCCATTTTTTTAAATTGGGTTATTGGGCTTTTTGCTCTTAAGTTGTATGAGTGTTTTATGTATTTTGGATGTGAATTCCTTATAGGATATGTGGTTTACAAATATTTTCTTCCATTCCATAGGCTGCCCTTTAATTTCGCTGATGGTTTCCTTTGCTACTCAGAAGCTTTTTAGTCTGATGTAGTCCTACTTATTTATTTTGGCCTTTGTTGCCTTTGCTTTTGATGTCAAATCCAAAATGATCATTGCCAAGATTGATGCCAAGGAGATTACTCCCTATGTTTTCTTCTAGGAGTTTTAGAATTTCAGGTCTTATGTTCAGGTCTTGAATCCATAGAGTGAGTTGATTCTTAATCTTATTTCTATGCATCCAATTAGTCTATTCACCACTTCCCAGAAGCCTAGGCCTGGGTTTATAGTTTAAAATTCTTCACTATATATTAATAGAAATTACATTGCTCAGCCTTTCAGCTGTTTAAATCACTGCGATGATTTTCCAGGACCCAGCTGTCATTTGCCTTCTTCATATGCCATCTAAGGAGAGATGAGTTGCAAGGTTCTATTGCTGGACCTCCTGCCTTACAATTTGATATCAATTATGGCATTTGGGTAATGCTGCCAAACAATGATCAAGAAGCTCAGCGTAATATTTATAGGCAAATTACTATTCTCGTTTCTTAATAAGTTGCTCTAAAATATGAGGTCAGGAAAGGGCCACATCATCTTAACCTTTCCAGAAAACATACTGAGTTTCTTGATTCTATTTTATTTTACTTTTTTGTGTGAATAATTATCTAATGAAAACCAATGCAGAAAACTTTCAACTATATATTCACTCACACTGGTTCTAGAAGAAAAAAAATCAGCCTGATCTCCATCAAAGTTGGTCTAAAGAACTATGCTGATTTTACGGAATAATCTGAAACCTCTTGTGCGATCATGTGCTGTTATTGGCTGCATAACTGTAGCCTTGATACAACGGTTGCAGTAACTTTACCTGGTCATTTAACATAATCATATTATGGATGTGATACAAAGACACTAAACCTATGCATATAGAAATGATTAAGATATAGATCCTGCCTTAAAATATCTCGCTTTCATAGGAGACCTGGCACAAAATCAAAAAGTCATCATATAATAGTTAAATGTTATTAGAAAGTAATGCACAACATTTGTCTCACTATTTTCTACTTGATCATATATGGTTTTTGTAATTGAAAAGTCATTTTCCTTACTTTAAAAAAGCCTTCAGACTTTAATGTGTGCCTCTTGCCCCAGCACTGATTGTCTGGAACTCCAGAAACTTGGTGTCTGAAGTTGCGGGCAGGGCTCATTCATCCTTGCCTGCTCAAGTGGGATAAAAATGCTATTTCCCTTTGAAGTTTGCAACTCTGAGTGCTTATATCTTCTTATCCTCGAGGCAAAGCAAAAACAAATGAACACAAAGGAAAGGAAGGTTTACATTAACACTGCTGGGCAAAAGTGTGAATCCTTGTAACTGCATGTTTATAATACCACCTAAACACAGCAGTTACATGGACACTGAACGGTGCTGTGGTTTCTTTCACTTATTGAAGGCTTTTATGCCATGTCATGGGCTGAGGACTTGAGGAAGAGAAGCAGCTCACTTAGCACTGAGGGATAAACAGTTCACCAGAGAGGACCTCTGCCATAAACCCCTAATAGAAAATATTTCTTTTGTTAAAAACATTCTGGCATTCAAAAATCCAAATCCAACATGACCAATTGGGGATGAGGAATAAATCCAAGATGGTGCCATCAACTGTAACATAATTGAATAGCTCATCACCCAATACTTGCTCAGCATTGTGATGAACCCTTCCAGATAGACTTCATTTTTCACATATTCTCAGCAAAAACTAAAATCCAGCATAAACCTAGAAAGATTTACAATATTATCCTCTTTTCTCATTTTCCAGAGAATACTATTTGGCACAGATATTGAGAAAAGTGTGAGTTGCAGAGGCTGGTTTGACAGTTGGTATATGGAAGAGTCTCAAAGAATAAAGTATTTTGATGTAAATGAAGTCACATGAAACTGAATCAACTTCTGGAGTCAGCCTCTTTAATATGGAACTATCGGGTGCCTGGGTGGCTCAGTTGGTTGAGTGTCCAACTTCGGCTCAGGTCATGATCTCATGGTTTGTGAGTTCAAGCCCCATATTGGGCTCTGTGCTGACAGCACAGAGCCTGGAGCCTGCTTCAAGTTCTCTGTCTCTGTCTCTCCCTGTCTCTCAAAAATGAATAAATGTTAAAAAAAATTTTTTAATAAAGAAAATAAAATGTAACTACACGGGATCCTATGCAACAAGTTTTTCCATCAGAAAATTAAAGTAAGCCTTTCATTATGAGCAATGTCCACCAAAGTACCCATGAAAGATGATTATTCAACCTCAGTTTGTTGTTGAATCTCCAAATCTATCTCAGAATATATAATGTCCCTCTTCTATCAAATCAGATAGTTTGCTTATCCCATGTTAAATGTTATTTGACATCTAATTTCTCTTCAGATACAAGGAAAGATCCAAACATATATTTCTATTCCAAACAAAAATGTATAAGAAATACCTCTTTTTTTCCCAATGGCTATTCTCAGCTCTTTTCTAATCCATATTTGAATCATGCTTCTATTATTATGAATTAGAAATGCACAATCAAATGTATTTAAATTTTATTTTCTATAAACCACTTCAGGCCACAAATTCCAGTGGATCCATGACTATAACACCCCAATTCTAGGGCAGAGATATCAGAGAAACAGTGGTAGTCAAGACCAGAACTACACCTAAGATATACATTGCTCTTCTTTGGTGATATAACAGATTTAATCAAAATTAGTCAAATTATTCAAGTAATATTCATTTATTCAATCAATAAATAGTAATTGAACATCTTCTAGTGCAAAGATTTGAGTGAGGGGCTTGGTATAGGACTGTAAATAAGAAGTTGTAATTGTTCAACTTCAAGACATGTATATTCTGCCTGGGAATTCAGATGTTGAATAACTGGTTGCACAATATATTATTTAATTATATTTGAAATTTGGGTCACCAAGAAGAGATATAAAATTTTTAACTGGGGAAACAGACCTAGTCCAAGGCAAAGTAGAAGGTTTTATGTAAGATTCTCTGAAAAACTACTTTGAGCTAAATTTTAGAAGTGAATTAACTAGAAAAATGAAGGAAAACACATTCCAGGTAGAAGGAATACCAGGTGCAAAGGGCCTGGGGCAGAAAGGATGATGTACTACTCCAGGATATGAAATAAAGACAGAGAAATGTGTGCAAGTATTCTACATTATTAAGTTGAAATAAAGAGTATTTTCTTTGGATAAATATTAAGTAAATATGATCATAATGTAGAAATATGATATCTATGCCATCTGGAAGTTTTAGGCCTCTTATTTAGAAATCCAAACACCAGTAGGTAAAAACAAACAGACAGACAGACAGACAGACAAACCAACCAGGAAAACCATAACTATGGTTTGGAAACAGAACAGATTAATACAAAAATAACTTTATTGAATGCCATTGAATTTTCCTTAGCTCTGCAAAGGCATGTTCCTAACAGAAAAAGTCAGAAATCAATCTCTGAGATTGACTTCAAGGTCATAGCTAGATGGCAATATAAACACACTACAGAAGAATAGGTTTTTATTTTCATAAGCATTTAACTGCAAAATGTCCTCAGAGCACTGTAGGTTCAGGGAGAAAAAAGAGATCAACCGTATGTTCCTATTAGGATTCAATGGAGGTTATGCCTTCATTGGGTCCTTTAGCCTCCTGGTGGTTCCTCTCTATTATCAGAGAGGGGGCCTAGCTAAGCCCATATGTAAGTTGTTATCTACGACCATGTGACACCCATAAAAACCAGGCCCCAAGATAAGAATTGTATAATGCTGACTGGAATAATTAGGAATAAACAGCAACCCTCTCATCCCTTGCTTCCAAGAGTATTTGGGGCAAAGTTTTCTGAATTATTGCTCATGTATCAACTTGCCTATGTATATTTCACTCATTCAAGCCAAATGTAGTAGCAGCTATACATTTAGAAGTTTACACACAGTTGAGAGAATTCAAAATTGTTTTATGGAAAAGATAAACATTGAAGCATTGTGTCTTGCCTTACAGCTTTCGGAAACTTCTATGAGACCTTTCCTTTCACCTACTGGTTCACAAGGACACCTGCTGTAGTAGCTCTGTCTGCTAGCAATTTCACATACAATGGCTACAGCTCTCCTACACTATGCTTCAGGGCTACACTAGAGAGCCCCTAAAACCTTCAGCAGATCTGGTTCCAGCAGGTTACAGGCCCAGAAGAGAAAAACACACAGGCTTAGTCCTTTCCAAGCAAAACCCAAATCCACAGCTTCTGCACAATACCATAAAAGCAAGACCATCACACTTGTGAAAAAGTAGAGAATATTGTAATGGGATCATTAAGATCAACCCTAAAGTATGTTCACAAATATCATGACAGCATTGTGGATGCTAATTGCTGTCTAAAAACACCACTCCAGTCTAAGTGCTGGTATTAGACAAGGGTGCATTCTGTCAAATGTTGTTTGGCCCATAATTGAAAGGTCATTAAAAATTTACTGAAAGGGATACTGGAAACACCATAGAGGACAAAAGGTATGTTGGAAGCTCCAGTCACTGTCAATGATGCCACATCAAGTGACAAGCACCAGGGGTCTAGATATGGAAGAATGGATTTGAAGGCCATGGTGCAGAGTGGTGGTTTTTTTGTTGTTGTTTTTTTTTTTTAATGAATACCAAGCCCAAGGCTGCCTGCCTTCGAGCTCTTCAGCCACACCATGATGAAGCTTCAGTGGTCTCATGCACTGCCCATCTAAGATGGACCTACTGATCTACATCTTATGAATATTTCATCCAGCTACAAATTTGAAAAAAAATCACTAGTCTCTGAATTATTTAATTGTTTTGTGCCAAAGCCTTAAATTATTTTTCCTGTAATAAAGTAAAATGTATTGGGTGGGAAACAAGAGTCCAAAGAAACAAATACCAACTCCAGCCCTCACAGCTGAGGTTCCAGCCATGCTGATTTTCTTTACGACATAAGTGGTCTACTTGGCTGATAGCAACAGAGACTTGGGTCAATACTGTCATTCCCGCCTGCCAGCGCTGCAGACTTCATGCATTCTCCTTTGAATTAACTTGACCACAGGCTATTTCTTGTAGGTTATAATGAAGAAATTGGCCAAAGTTCCTGCAAGAGATATAATGTTGACATGAATTCTTTAAAACACATAAACAAGCCTTGAAGACTAGAAAGGTCATGGTGAAAGAAGCAAATTTCCTTCCTTTAATATTTATGGGAAGAAAAGAATTCAAATCTGGGAAGTGACTTATGATCATTAGCAATAGGTCAAGAGCAGACTGTTGCATGTGACCATGGGGACCAGACTGGTGACAAGTCTTTGGGAAGGGCTGTGAAGAGATGCTATAAGGTGCTATACTCTGTGTGTGTGTGTGTGTGTGTGTACCCGTGCTAAAATAGTGATATGAAAGAATTGTAACAAAAAGAACTTATTATATGCTGAAAGTTCACAGAAGGATAGCAGGCTTAAAAGTAGAAAAAGAGGGAGCCAAAAAATCTTTAATCAGAAACAGCCAGCAGGTATTTTCATGATAGTTGCAGAGGATGTTGACAAGGAAAATCCTCAGAGAACTGTAAAGGTCATAGAGATATCCAAAAGAATGGATGCTGTGCCAGACAGGCTCTAAAAACGGTCTCCATTGTTCCACCTCCTGGTATTCATGCCTGTGGCATTCTCCCACCATGTGCACAGAGCATTGTGACTGTTGCTACTAACCAACAGACTCTGGTAAAAGTGACGGCACATCCATGGCTCCGTGCGTGTGATTATGTTATGTAAGATTGTCATGCTTGCCTTGAGAAGAGAGCCTCTCCCTTGCCAGCTTGAAGGAAACCATGCTGGAAAGGCCAATGTGGCAAGGAACTGAAAGCAACCTCCAGTGACAGGCAGCAAGAACCTTGGGCCCTCCAGCCAGCAGCCTGCAAGGTGCTCAATGCTGGTAGTGGATCATTCCCCAGTCAAGCCACAGATGAGTCTACACCCCAGATGACACCTTGAGAGCAGCCTTGAGAGAGACCCTGAAGTAGAGGATCCAGCTAAATTGTGCTCAGACCCCTGATGTATTGGAACTGTGACATAATAAATCTGTGTTGTTGTAAGAGCCTAAGTTCGTGGTGATATTGTTATTTAGCAACAAATAAATAATACACACCCCTAGGACTTTGACTAGGTTCTTTTATTCCTAAGGGCTCCTCCTTTTTAACCATGTGGTCATCAATTATAAGTGCTACAAAAAGTAAAGATTACTAGAAAGATACAGGGAACCAAATTATATGTGAAAATATCATTGAGGAGACCAATGTGATACATGGTAGAAACTACAGCTCTGGTGCATGTGGATCCCATTTACTCTCCAAGGAGGATGGATTCTGACCTTCGAAAGAAGTGATAGTAATCCATAATCCATGAGACATAAAACAGCACACAGACGTGTCAGCAAATTAGCCTGTGGTACATTAGAAAAAGCTTTGGAGTCAGACAGAGCCAGGCTCAGATCCCAGTTTTGCTCTTTACTAATCTCCATTTCCTCATTGGAACAACTGAAATCATCAAACTAACCCCAAACAGTGCTGAGAAAATGAATAAGGTACATAATATTGGGATGGAAGACAGTAAGCACTCAATAAATACTCATTCTCTTCTCCTTTCTTTTTTTTTAACTTTTTAAATTTTATTTATTTATTTTGAAAGAGAGAGAGAGAAAGCACGAGCGGCAGAAGCAGAGAGAAAGGGAGAGACAGAGAATCCCAAAGAGGCCCCTCACTGCCAGCTCAGAGCCCGACCCAGGGCTCGAACTCACGAGCCATGAGATCACAGACTGAGCTGAAATCAAGTGTCGGATTCCTAATCAACTGAGCCACCCAGGCGCCCCTCTTCTTCTTTCTTTATGGCATAAAATTAGTGTATCCTAGATTTTTAGAAAAGAATATTTTTTAATTAGGAAAACTACAACACTAAAATAAAATGTGGACAAAGAAGGATTGGAAGCACTAAAAATCACAGTCTGATTATATAATAAGGAATAATATTAACAAAAGGGAAACATCCTGAGGAATCAAGGTAATTGCTTAGAGGATCCTCCAATAAGTTCATTTTTAAATAAGTCATGTGAATAAAAAAGAAATAAGAGTTATATAATCAGTGATTCAGAGGAGGAAGAAGAGGAGACAATGAAACCATATGAAGAATGTCACAAAGTCCACACAGGCCAGAAGCTGACTTGGTCTGGTGAAAAGTACAAAGACAAAAAAAGCGTTCGTCATACTTGTTTGTACAAAGAGATGAAAAACAAAAAGGATGATGTTTCTGTTTGGGAAGATGGTGCAATATTATCAGGTGATATGAAAAAAATAACTACTTTTACCCTGAAATCATCTTCACTAAGGAGGGGGATCACCAAACAGAAAAGTGAAAAATAAACATAATTAAGACACGACCAAAGAGTAGGATTGTGGAGATGACAGGAAAATTGTATCCTGGCTCAGATAATTACTCCCAGGAGTAAGGGCTTGCAAATGCAACTGGAGAACCACTGTTGGTAATGTTTGAAAAATCCTTTAGAACCAGAGAGGCCAAGGGGAAAAAAAAAACTACAAGTAGGCAAAATTTTTAATTTTTAAATAGTAAACACTTCAGAATAAATCTTGATACTGACACCCAACTAAATTCTCTAATGGACAATTAACTAGGTGGCTTGTAAAGCACTTTGAGAGGAAAACAGGATTACCACTAGGAGCCCAAATGGGTTCACTAAGAAGACGTCAAGCCAAACAAATTTCATTTATTTTCTCACAACATTACAGAATTGGCAAATTAGAAGATCCTGCAGGCATACTTATGAGGTCTGGAAATGATAATTGAAAAAAATATTTTATATTTAGCTTAAAGGGCTTGAGGGGAATGCCGTCTTCATGGGTTTCAAAGACTACCTACCACACAGGGTTAGATCTCAGCTGCATTCTTCAGCCCTCAGCTTAGATGGCTCTTGAGGAAGCTCTATGATCACTGGTTCAGCTTTTAGATCGTCCTATACATTGCTATAGCACACCTGTATTTCCACTATCACAATACTTGTGAGAAGGTATTATGATTGTTCAATTAATTGCCTACCTCTCCAGTGGACTGTGAGATCAATAAAGTCAAGGAAAAGTCTGCCTTTTTTATTATTTTCTCTCCCAAGTCTAGCACTGCACCTGATAAATGGTAGGTGCTCTATAAATACTTGCTACAGGAATAAATGGAGTGAGTAAGTAAATGAATAAAAAGTATTTGTATGTTGGGGCTCCTGGGTGGCTCAGTTGGTTAAGCATCCTACTTCAGCTCAGATCACGATCTTATGGTTTGTGGGTTCAAGCCCCACGTCAGCACAGAGCTTGGAGCCTGCTTCGGATTCTGTGTCTCCCTCTCTCTCTCTGTCCCTTCCCGACTCGTTCTCTCTCTCTCTGTCTCTCTCTCTCTCAAAAATAAATAAAAAATGTAAAAAAATATTTGTATGTCACAGACGTTATTTTCATCTCAGCACAAGGAAGAACTTCCTTATACTTAGGAATCTTTAAGATTTCTTTATAAATCCCTTATTGTGAAAGTGTTCAAGAATAACCTAAAAAAACAATCATCCATGTGGTATTTGTACAAAGAATGGAAATTCAATTAGAGGATTCTATACTCCCTTCTAACTCTACACTCAAAGCCATATCACTTTTTTTTATAACATAGAGTCAGTCCTCAAGAAAAATCAAAACCTACAACCCCCAAATTCCAGAGGTAAAATAGACATGCAAAACACGAGCTCCTGTTCCTCCAGTGTCTGCTATCTGTCCTAGAGCAGGGCTTTGCCCAAGCCCACAGTTAAATTCTTGATAAATAAATGGTTACAATATGTATGGATTGTTTCCCAAGTGAAAAGAAGGATTGGATCTTCAGTCTGACCACATCATTTCACAAAAAGGAAGTGCCGTCCTAATGGTTTCAGTGACTTCTCAGGAGTCACAAAGCTGTCTGAGGTAAAGCCAAAATATGAACCAGGTTACTGCTATTTCCATTTCTCTGGGTTGCCTCGGAGCTCTTTCCAGAAACAACTGAAGAAAAGAAACCCTGGATCTCAAGAAAACTAGGCCATTTTGAAACATGGTAAACATGTTTATAGTCAAAAACCAAGAGGTTTAATCATCACTGTAATGACTCCAGGAGGGATGTTGCCCAGCACCAGAAGACACAACACAGAGCCGGAGGAAAAGTCAATCACCTTTCCTCTCAGTCACTAAGCATCTATCATGGCATTTCCTAAAGTACCTTATGGAAAGACAAAATAATATACTAGTGATAATCATGTCATATTTGAAGGTTCTGTGGCAGTCTGTAACCCAAGAACACGGCCCTGTGTGTACTGAAAGATCTGAGTTAACTCAGTGTCTGTCATTCCACAACAGAAGAGAGAGTGGACAAGAAACCGTTACTTCATTACCTTGGCCTAAAAGAATATTGATGTAGATGGTAATAATGGGGATCTTCTGGCCTGGTTCTCCTCTCTGCCTTCATTATATATATACGTTCATATGCATTATATATATTCATTATATATAGTCATTACAAATATTTATTATATATTCATTTTATATATATTCATTGTATGTATGTGTTTACATTATGCAAGTTAGCCATAAGTTTTGGGGGCCTTTCTTTTTTCTATTGGTGGTCTGTATCGATCTAAATCACCACAAAACTGCCAAATCCTCACGCAACTTTATACTCTGTAGCTACAGTCCACAAGTCCAGAGTCAACCAAAAAGATTTATTGAGCAATGACAGGCATTTCGTTTTCTTTTGTTGAACTATTTCATGAGATGAGAGTTGAACGCTGCATTTGTCCATTCAAAGAATATTCCTGGAGTGCCCATGGCTTGGTCGCCACTGTGATTATATTCTGTTGTAAGGTGTGGCCTCTGCCCTCAAGGAGACCATCAGGTACTATGGTATGGCTTCCTTAGACTTCTGTCAGGTTCTGTGGGAGTCCCAACGAGGACACCTAGCTCAGCCTGAGGGAAGCGAGGCCTCCAGAGGAGCTAGTGCTGGAGGTGCCTCTTGAAATAAAATAGAAATTAGCTGGTTGGAAAAGGGGTCAGCAGTTTCTAAGTAGCACTTGCCAAGGCAGGAACTGCGAAGGGTCTGGTGTGGCTGGTTTGGGGCCCATGTTAAAGGAGGGGCTTTAACAACTCTGGTCATTGTGTCGAGACAGGGACAGATGTCAAGGACTTCTTTCTCCCCTTTACCCTATGGCCATTGCCTTGTTTCAGGCTGTCACTGCCTCTCTCTAGAGATATTATAATTCCTTTCTAACGGCTCTCCCTTCTGCCAACCTTTCTTTCCACTTTGCAGTTCATCCCCCACACTTGAGAAGAGGTAGCTTTCCAAAACACAAATCCAAACAGGTCATTCTCCAGCTTCGCCTTTGCCTATGAGATAAAGTCAAATTTCCTAACACAGCACATCAACAATTTACACTCCAGCCTCTTGCCTTTCTAGCTGAATCTCCTGTCTCCTCCCTCCTCATGATTTAAAATGCAGCTAACGTGTAAGTATTCAACATACCCTCCCACGCCATGCCCCCCACGCTTCTGACCTTTGTGCATGCATAGTATTTCCTCTGCCCAGAGTGCCTTTTCCTGTAGCAGCTTCCAGCTCACCTTTCAAGGTGCTCTTCAGTAAAGCCTTTCCCAACTTGTTTAGGAAGTTGTTCCTCCGTTTTCCATAGTCCTTTGCACATATTTCTACTATATCAATTTGCATCCTGTATCGAATCTTTTTCTATATAACTTCCCCACCCACAGGAGTAACCATATCTCAGTTTTCTTTGTTTTATCATTACCCTTCAGAATTAGCCAGTACGGGGGCGCCTGGGTGGCTCAGTTGGTTAAGCGTCTGACTCTTGATTTCAGCTCAGGTCATGTTCTCACGTTTTGTGAGTTCAAGCCCCACGTCAGGCTCTGCACTGGTGGTGCAGAGCCTGCTTGGGGTTCTCTCCCTCTCCCTCTATCTCTGCCTCTCCCCTGCTCATGTGCTATCTCTCTCTCTCTCTCTCTCAAAATAAGATAAATATTAAAAAAAAAAAAAAAAAAAAGAATTAGTACCTGGAAAACAACAGGTACTCAGTGTACCTGTTTCCTCATTAAAATTCAAAACCTTCATTAGTTTGACTCTTTATTGAGACCTATCAGCACCATATGTCTGAATGTGGAAAACATGTCTCACCTCTCCCCTTTGACTTACACTTCTGGCAGGCACTGCCCTATCTGTCAGCTACCCATTTATTCCAAACTTTCTCTCCAAAAGCAACAGACAGGCCTCCAGTGCTGTCAAGACTCACGAACCGGGTGAAACACCCTACTAATATGGAGTTACAGACACCTTTGTCAGAAATAATCTGTATGTGTTTTAAACATCTGATGAAATCCGAGTGTGCAAACGAAGGTGACTAATTTGACACATCCTACAATGTTACCACAAATACAAACAAAGTGCCTTGGGTCAAAGGCCTAAAGTAAGTCCTTCCTACCCTGGGATGAAGCAATGCATGTAAATGAAAAAAACCCAGGAGGAGTCTTTACACTGTTGTTCCCCAGGAGGAAGGGAAGGGACACTCGTCCCCTCTCTGGGGGATCAGCAAGACTAGCTCACACTGGAGTTCATTCCTGTTCCTTCATGTGAACTGGCTCATAATCCCTTTATCACTCAAAGGAGCAGATTTACATTTGATTTGTGTCATAAAAGTTAATTCCAAAGTTCAAATCTTAACTCCAGAATGTGGAAAAACCCTTTGAGATGCTGGTGGTCTAAAAGAATGATGGTTTCTGTAAAAGGTAGAATCAATATTGTGAAGAAGAAAAAAAAATATATATATATGTATATTATATATATATATGTATATATACGAAGTGAAAATTAATGTACTATTTAAAGGTAATCAGCCTTTCTACAATTATTTCATGGTCATGGATTTTGTGTTGATGCTGGCTAATTAGCCAACTATGAATTATATATGTATATTTTAAGTAAGCGTAAAGGCTTTTTTCCCCTTTATTTCATTGTGAAGCAAATCATTTGATGTGGCTCTGCATAAAGCTCTAATACACATCAAAAAGCAATCAACAAACTCTTTGAGTACATCAAGCAGGATAATTTAGATGGTTTTTAATCATGATTATGAAAATATAATTAGGTGGTTTCATGTTTGTTGCTGAGTATATGTAGAGGAAAGTGATTCTCCAAATAGAAAATGCGGGCAATATTACACAGAAACCACAAGAGAACGGTAGGCATGAGGCACACACGCGCGCGCATGCACACACACAGAGAAACCACTGTTTTCTGTTTTCAACATATCAGCAGCTCTTTATATTTAAAAAGAATATCACTTCTTTCAAGGTGCCAAAAGCAATCTTATTTAATAAACTGATTACATAGCAGTAGGTTTAAAAAATGCCTCCCTTTAATATCATCATAAACTTTAGCTGTTGCCTGCAATTGAAAACAAATCCTCCCTGCCATGGCCCCTACACAAAAAGAGGCGGGAGACTCATCAGTGCTCAAGCAGCTCGTGTGTCATTAGTGACCGCTGGGAGTAGGTACAGTCATGGGTCTGCACAGCTAAATGATTGTGCACTCATGGCCTTTCCTAATCCATTCGAAATAAATCTGATATTTATCTATCTCCAATTGCCCAGTTTAGAAGTTGAAAGGATCCGCGAGCCCTCGTGCAGGAGGGTGAATCACACGCAAGCACACACTATTTCATGCGAACCTATCCACGCACCCCCACCTGGACAGGACAGATGACAAGAGGGACTCCACTCTCCCCCCCCCCGACCCCGCCCCGCCACATGGACTCCCTTCCCCGACTTCCCTGGTGGACGCTCCCAAGCCACATTTCATTTTTTCCCCTGCACGGCCAGAGTTGATTACTGGCTCCATTAGAAAAACCCATCCTTCCTAGACCATTTCGGAAATCACGTACAAGAGCCTCGGGTTGCACTTGGAAGAATCTGGTCACCAGCAAGCTGGCCCCTTTTGTTGAGAAATTCAAAGAGTCACATCACCATGACTTTAACGAAGCCACAATTAGGGTGGCTTTCTTCCAGCACCACGTGGAATCTGTTTTACCACAAAAATGCGAAGTTGCTGTCTGTGCACACAATTTTAGCATTTCTGGTTTTTATGCCATCTTACTTACAAGAAACTCCCAGCTGTTATAATTTGTCTCATCCATCGCTCTCTTGTAGAACCAGCCTTTGTTCCTTTTTTTCAGTGCCAGGGACTTGCTGTGTTTCACCTGATGTGATTTGTCCAGGCATTAATAATGCATCTTCAAGATGCAAGATGCATGAATTCCTTTAGTAACAGATCTGCTGGCAGAGGGCTGTATTGTATTGTACAGCTTTGCTGCATAAAGGAAAGGCAAAGGGACAAAGGGAAGGTCATCAGCCTCAGGAGTAAGAAATATTGGTTATTTCAGAACATCATTCCAACCAGCTCATGGTAAGGACATGCTGAGGACGATGAATATTAGACCAACAATTCTTAAAAAAAAAAAAAAAAAAGCTGTTGCCAAATCTTCAATTTGTCCCCATAGAGGACACTGAGTTGCACAGTTGCGCACACAGATGACAGCTCAGGAAGTCCAGGGTATCTGGCTGTTCTCATATCTGGCTTGGTACATACACATCAAGGGATATTTCCTATTCATAGGTCCTTACTCTCCCTTCAGACCTCAGGGCACACTCCCAACTACCTTCTCAGTGGCCTTGATGCAACTGTCGTTACTGTTACTCGCATGAATTTTTCATCACCTTGCATTTGTGAAGAGCGTGTATTTTCAAGCTGCTTTATAGTCATTAATAAGTTATTTCTCACAATTATCCTGAAAAGTAGGACAGGAATTCTTTTCTCAATCTTACAGTTAAGGGAAAAGTAGTGTGGATGGGTTACAGGCGAGAAGTTCGCAGGGAGTCTGCTTTCCAGAGTTGGAATGAGGACGCGTTTAGAGATCCACCCTGTCTCCTAAACAAAATAGCTGCCTCCGGAGTGGTAATGTGAACAATTTAAAGCAGAATTTAAGGACTCGATTAGGAATAATCAGGTGCTTAGTGGACACAGCCATAAACTCTACAGGAAAATAACCCCTCTTCAGATGATTGGATTTTGAACTCAAGGCTTTGCAATGCCACCTGACTCCTACAGCTTAGATTTTCTTAAGAAACAACGACTCTAGGGGCGCCTGGTGGCTCAGTCGGTTAAGCGTCCGACTTCGGCTCAGGTCATGATCTCACGGTTCATGAGTTCGAGCCCCGCATTGGGCTCTGTGCTGACAGCTCAGAGCCTGGAGCCTGCTTCGGATTCTGTGTCTCCCTCTCTCTCTGCCCCTCCCCTGTTCATGCTCTGTCTCTCTCTGTCTCAAAAATAAATTAAAAAAAAAAAAAAGAAACAATGACTTTATCGTGTAACGTTGAAATCCAAAAGTTCAGCCAAGGAAACGGGCGCTTGTGCAGGTGACCATTTAAACTTCTGGTGTCTGTGAGGACTTCCGGCAAGATTTGTCAATATACAACCAAACCACGATCTTCGGACCGTCATTACAGTGGGTTCACCTGCCTCCTACATCCACGCTCACCACTGCCGGCAACCCACCCCCCCCCCCAAAAAAAATCTCATTTAATCAATAACATTTGCTTTCAGGGCAGCTCTCCTTTACTGCTGTTCCATCTCTGTCTGGGTTACCATAGCAACTATTCTCAGAGCAGTGTGATACCCAGTTTATACATTTCAGCCCTGTCACATGACTGACTACCTGCTTCTACTTTAATCGTTGCTGGAGGGAATGCTCAAAAAGTGGCTGCTTCCTGCTTCCTGTTGTAGTCCACCAAACTGCCGTCATGTTTTCCATTTCCTCTCACAACCTAGAAAACACGTGTTAATTGTGCTGACTCCCAAAGGAGAAGGGGGGACAGCTCCAGTGGTAGGTGACAGAGCCCCAACGGCAAGAATTAGCAAAGCCTTCCAGGCCCTCACAGCCAAGTTCTTTCTCCCTACAGAGATGCTCTCAGAAGTAGCGGGCCTCCTTTTTAAGATCTTAATTGCAGAATAAAAGATGTTTCTGACCTCATCCTAGCCTGAGATCCATCATCCAGTGGCCCCGTGACCTCCGCACACTCATCCCCATTCATGTAGCCATTTCGTGGGCCCCCTGCAAGGCAGCGCCTGGAACTTGGGACTCTGAGGAGCCTCCCTTGTTGCAGCTTTGAGGGGTCCGTTTAAATCACATTATAAACCTAATGAAACACAGCTAATGAAGCACAGATGTCCTATCAGATTTGGAGCTCTGACTCCCTGTAAAAGCCCAGTAAAAATAAATGAAAGGAGCCTTGTATCCATGGAAATGGGCAGCTCACATGTTAATCCTTCCCCCTCACCCATTTATGAGTTCATTACCATTTCTAATTCCAGGGCTTCTGAAAGCATTTGTGGCTTCTGGGTCAGTCATTTCCTGGAAGCTCACATCCCTAGCCTGACCTCTTTGTTCAGAGACATGGGAAAGTAAGCAGGTGCATATTGCTTATCAGTTGCACAGGCTCCTGGCTAGTTTTTGCTGTTTTGAGATGTTGAGATGAATCTAGAGTCCCGTGTCCTCCTGCAACCTAGAAGCTGGCCTTTCATGGACCAGGCTTCCATGTCAGTTGAGAATAACACTAGGGAACTGGAACAAGAATGATCTAATACCAGAGAGTTCTTCTGTCACAGCATGGCTCATGGCCAATATTCATTCCTCCTTTAGATTAAGACATGAAAGTTCCCTCATCAGATGGAGATACTTTCAGGCATTGTTACGGTATCTACTATTACTTGCTAAGGTCGTGAGGGAAAATGGCAAAAGAGGGGTAAATTCTGTTGGGAAATAAGATTACGCTGAAGCCAGAGTTCAAGGCACTCCCAGGACAGCAGGCCAAGGCAGGACACTTAACTGAGCTGAGAAACACCATGAGGGCGTCAGCTGCCCAGTGGCCAGGAGGTCCATGAGAAGAGAAGACACATTACAAAAAGAAGAAAAGCCACGTAGGGCACCTTCAGAAATGAAACTTGTCTCCCTTATAGATTCAGCTTGATAAGAATAACGAAGGGGTATAGAACAAGGGACAGAACAAGGGACAATGCCCTCTCTGCCCATCAAGAACCTTGTTTCTTCTTTTGGTTTTTGGTTACTGGGTAACATTCATTCTCTTTCCTCAGGTATTGGCTTTTAGAAACAACCAGTTCTTGTTGGAGCCAAAGTGGCTCTCTCAGGGACATTCTTTGGGGACAGCTCTGGGCATGCTTCATTTTTTTAGATTATAGTTTTGAGTTCTTAAATTTTCAAAGATGTCTTCTGAAGGATAAAGTACATATTCTCAACTGAAAAGAAGATATCTGAGCGTCAGTTAGTAATACTTTGCATTAACGTATCTTCTTAAAGAGACAGATTTTACATGTCTGTCACTTGATCTGTCCTGGACACGGGGGATGAGAGACGTTATCAGATGAGGAAACTGAGGCACAAAGCAACAGACAGATCTTCCTGGGGCCATGCGTTAGTGTCAGCAACAGAACTGAGGCTTCTAATAATAAATTTCAGACCCCAAGTAAGAAAGCATTACAAGCCTTAGACATTGTTTTCAAAACAATCAATTTTGCCCGTCCTAATAGCTGAAAAATGAATGCTTCCTAAAAATGGTCCAAGAAATTAAAGCTTAGGCTTGTGATTATTACAGCGATTTGTCAGTGGTAGTGTATGATTTTTTGGAAGAGTACCAGCTGTATTAGCAAGAGGATAAGAGTGCAGTTCATTTTTCATTTGCCTAATATAGATATCCTTGCCTCGCCAAAGAAAGAGCTAAAAAGAAGTGATAAAGCATCAATGATGCAGCAACATAAGCGACTTCACGGAAAATGATTTAAACCTTCCGCTGCCCGCTAACATGAGAGATTTTTACCACTGATTTATGTGAAGAACTGTCAGAAACAGAAGCAAGCCCGAGCAGGCAAAGGGGGGGAAGTTATGGGGGCAGCTAAGACCATTTACCTACTCTCTACCATGTGACTCGGTAACTGTGAGGGGTGAAATGTGTCACAAAAACCCAACACAGTGACCTGGATGTTGACAGGGAGGGTGATGAAAGAGCCATCTGCTTATAATGACACAAGGTGAGTGTGTGTCAACAACCTGTTGCTTCAACGCTTCCTTCTCCCAGTTAAGACCAAGTGGCTGGACTGGAGCAGGAAACTCGGCTGCCAGGGGGAGCTGGCGACCAGCTGTCCCAGCTTTCTTCGGTTAGCACTATCTCTCCTTCCTCCTCAGCCCTCTTCTCTTCTTCTTTGGGCTTTTATTCAACCCACCCACCCCTGTGACACATTTTGGAGTACATGAGCTCAGCTTCATAAAACATCTTAGAAATTTAAGATGCTTAAATTAGGGCAATTTTCCATCAACAATTTCCAAAACCACATAAAGACCGAAAGAGTCAGAATTCTTTTTAAGCAACTTTAAGGAATTGTTGATGCTGCAGATTGAGACACTGCCACTACTCGACAGTGGATGCTTTGAAGCGAAGGAGCAGAGGATTTTCAGTTTTGGAGGCCCAAGAATGCACTTTTGCTGTCACGGACGGCCCCAGCCAGAGGGCAGGCGCGTGACAAGGAGCCGACAGACTGGGAGCAGAAACCCGCAGTCTTGCATTATTCCCTTTTCCTCATCAACTCTCTTTCCAAAGTTAACAACAGCTGCAAAGCTTTATCTTTTGGGGGGAAAGTCTGTAAAGAAGGTAATGCTTGGCGTTTGGGGGGTAAAGTCCCCAGGAATACATCTTAAGTTACTAGCTCCGCATCGTAACATACATACAGGAATGCAATTCGATTCTGTAGAGAAAGTATGTTTCAAAGCACTTTGACGTGTCTTTGCTCATGTGTGTCTTTATGATCCTACAGGGGAAAGAAAACATTTCACAGATGAGCTCCCAGAGCTGAGTGGAGCTTGACGGCCCCACAGAAGCTAGGGGCAGAGGCAGACGAGGACCCGTTGCTTAATCCCTGCTCTCAACTCTGCACTGCCACTTTTTTTCTAAAATTGCATACTCAAATAATAAATCAGTTTTATACTTTGGCCGGGTGTCCCTACTTCTGAAAACTCACAACTAATATATAAGCAAGTAACTAAAATAGCAAACTTCCACATTCCCTATCTTGAAAATGTAGTACTTTATTCCTGGATTAGAACTAAAGCTATTTCTTGCTTTACTCAAAAGTTGTAAATAAATGTTTACCATCATATAATTTTAATAACTATGAATAATTTAACTCAAATTACTAGATCACCATGGGATCACCATCGCCATGTCCTGGACTGGAGGCTCTGATATTGTCTTGATTTTAGCACCAGGTGATCTCCAGGTACCAATGTTTTCCTTTGTAAAATAAAGAGATTAAACCAATTTATTTGTAAGGTACTTTTCTTGAAGTCTAGATTTTACGAAGCTGAAATCCATCTATTTTTTAGGGCACTAGGTTATCTTCAAAAACGCTATATTGAGACGGATCCTGCCTCATTTTCTCCACTAAGAAAACAAGTGGTCTTTCTCCTCTGGTCCCGTTCACAGGACACAGTGTGGAGGAACCTTCAGGTAAGATTGTGGGCATGTGGCCCTATCTATTCTGACAACCCAGAGGCCCCAAACGAAGGCCAGCCAAAGCAGGACTGGGCAGAAGTAAGTGCCTAAAAAGGAGTGGAAATTCACCCAGCCAGCAACCCTCCCTTGGAGCACTGTCGTGCCCTTCCCCAAGGCGATCCCTCCCTATTGGCAGCCAGGGGACCACTGGCCTCTAGGCAAAGACTCTGCTTTTTAAATGGACAAAGGACGGTGAACAGAGAGAGGATCTACTCAGCTCTGCACCGGGAAGAACAGCTTTCTGGACACAGAGCCCAGAAGAAAATTATGCCCCAGCACGTACCATTTCATAGAAATAAAGAGGGAAATAACGAGTTAGGCTTCAAAGATGACATGAGCTCCTATACCTCCAAAAGTGCTCTCCAATAGTCTGGTGGTGGTACACTACTCAACAGCAATATCAATAGATACCAACCAATATTCATAGGACGAATCAAGGAAGGGGTTTATCAAGCAAAACTACTAAAGTATATCTGGCAAAATGATTACTTCCATCCTTACATTTGCCCTGATAAACCCACTCACTCCAAACTACTAGCATGAGATCATTCCTAAGGCAAATACATTTGAATGTGCTCTCTCATTCATTTCTCTCATGTATTAATTTATTCAACAAATGTACACATCACCATCTGTGTGCCAGGCACTATGTTAAGAATGAAAGAAGGAAAGAGGAAACGAGGGTGTCAGCCCTCAGAGGCCATATGGTCCAAGGGAACAAGTGACACCAACATCGGTACAAGTGCCATGTACTACAAAGTACAGAGGCAACCTAGGAGAAGACAGTTGCTAGAGGTACCTTTGAGAGAGAGGGGGAGAAAAGAAAAAACCAGCTGCCATTTAGAAGATAAACCGACTTAACCTTATTCCTAGTAAATGGTTTACAGGAAGGAGGAAATGGCTGATTATGAGGAAAAGACCATCAAAAATAATATGGACATGGAAAACTTCAGGTGTCACAGTCTGGCATGTTTAGAGAGGCAGGTGCACATAAGGTCTGCCATCATGTCGTAATGATACACTGAGGGAAACTTGAGTTATGGTCATTCTGAATTCACTTATAGAGGAAAATCCTTATCTTTCCATAGTACACTTACTTGCTTTGTGAGAGCTGAAAATTGGCAGAACGTTTAAAGCATTCTGTGATGTGTTCTATGAGTAGTCCGCCTCTGTGGTAGACGGGTGGAGGGTGTGGGCCAAATGGACTCTAGAAAGGAAAATATGCTGATAACTCCAGGGCTGATTAGGTGGCCGACTTGCACATCCAGTCTTAAGCACACAAGCTACTCTCCCACACCCAGACACTCATGGCCCATGGGTAACATTTGTTGGAGTGGTAATGATGTTTTAGTAGGGCACTGTCACCACTTAGACTAGCACACGGTTGCCAGCAGCGTGTTGGGAAAGCTTTCCTGTTAAAGCTTTATCTACCATTCCCCCGCAGTGTTGATGCATGAAGATGCCCACCATAACCATCCTTACCCATTGTCCACCCTCCATGTCCCCTTCTTCCTGCCACATGTGTCCTTTCTTCCACCCAAAAGGGAAGTTGTTTCTACTGCGGTCTGGGAAGACACATCCTCTGCTGTTTTTGTCTTGCTTTGCTTTTGCTTCCCCTCTCCTAGCTTTTCTCTCCCTCTTTTTCATTCCATTTTTCTTACACTTTATCCCTCATACTTCCTCCCTCTTTTCTCCCCATATCACTGTACCAAGGAGAACTCTTTTTGAAGACCTATTCTTATTCTTTATACCAACATGCAATCTACTGCCTGCATATATTGTTTTAAAAGCAAGGAAGGGGGGTTTAAGTCATAAAAAAAAAAAAATCTAAAACTCTATTTATACATAGCCAAAACGAGTTAAGTAAGGAGCAAAATAAAACCTCTTCTATTTAAATCAAAGTCAGGACAAGAAATCCTGCCAGCAATTATGACCATCACACTGGTGGGCATAGCCAGAGCAAGAAGTATAGAAAAGAAACGAGATGGGGTCGGGGCAAAGGGGAGCACCTGGGTGGCTCAGTTGGTTAAGCATCCAACTTAAGCTCAGGTCATGATCTCACGGTTTGTGAGTTCGAGCCCCGTGTCAGGCTCTGTGCTGACAGCTCAGAGCCTGGAGCCTGGTTTGGATTAGGTATCTCCCTCTCTCTCTGCCCTTACCCTCTATTCATGCTCTCTCTCTCAAAAATAAATAAATATTTTTAAAAATTAAAGAAAAAAAAGAAATGAGACGGGAAAACTGAAAGAGAGAAAGAAAACTATTTGTGTATGATATGATTATCTAACAGAAATCTAAAAGAATCAACTGGAAAATTATTGTAACTAATGTATGAGATACATAAGATCACCAGATATAAGATCAACATACAGAAACCACTAGTATTTTTATTTATCAACAACGTTCACTTAAAAAATATAATGAACAAAAGATCTTATCATGGCAATAACAAAACACTAAGATTAAGCCTAATAATAAATGTGCTAAAAAAGTCAATATTTTGTATGTAAACATCTCTCCAAATTAATCTAGATATTAAAAATAATCTAGGGGTGGGCACCTAAGTGGCGCAGTCAGTTAAGCATGCAATTCTTTGATCTCGCCTCAGGTCATGATCTCACAGTTTGTGGGTTTGAGCCCCGCATTGGGCTCTGTGACATCAGTGCAGAGCCTACTTGGGATTCTGTCTTTCCTTCTCTCTGCCCCTCCCCCACTTGTGCACGCACGTGTGTGTGTGTGTGTGTGTGTGTGTGCTCTCTCTCTTAAAATAAATAAACTTAAAAAAAATTCTTAAACTAATCTAAATGAACTTGACTTACTTGATTACAAAGTTCACATAAAAAAGACTAAAAATATTCAAGAAAGCTTAGCAAAAAAATTAAAATGTGAACTTGCACAAATATTAAATACACTATGTAGCTATGTAAATTAAAATGGTGTGGCATTTATGCTTCCAGAGCAACACAAAAGAGTAAACAGGGAGGAATAAATGGAAAAGTCTCACATATATGTGAATCTAATACATAAAATTAATCAAACATTTAAAAAAATTTTTTAATGTTTATTTATTTCTGAGACAGAGAGAGACAGAGCATGAGTGGGGGAGGGGCAGAGAGAGAGGGAGACACAGAATCAGAAGCAGGATCCAGGCTCTGAGCTGTCAGCACAGAGCCCGATGTGGGGCTCGAACCCACAGACCGTGAGATCATGACCTGAAGTCGGCCGCTCAACCGACTGAGCCACCCAGGCGTCCTAAGCATTTTAAGTCAGTAAAGAAAGGGGGGTGCCTGGGTGGCTCAGTTGCTTAAGCATCTGACTCTTGATTTCGGCTCAGGTCATGGTCTCACAGTTCAGGAGTTCTAGCCCGGTGTTAGGCTCTGTGCTGACAGTGCAAAGCCTGCTTGGGATTATCTCTTTCTACCCCTCCCCTGCTCACTCTCTCTCTCTCTCTCTCTCTTTCAAAATAAATAAATAAACATAGATAAATAAACAAATAAATACATAAATAAATCCATAAAGAAAGGGAAGAATATATGCAATTAATAGCACTGGGAAAGTCATTTCTGTACTTTGGAAGAAAACTCTGATTCCTACATCACTCCATATACAAAAATAAATTCCAAGGTAATTCAAGAGCTACACACACACACACACACACACACACACACAGGCACACACAAATTAATATAGTGGAAGAAAATATGGAAGACTTTTATAACCTTGGGATTAGGAATATCTTTCTGAGCAAGAAAATAATATTATGTATGTTCTATATAAAGCTCTATAAAGAAAAAGATAAGTAGATTAGAAATTTTTCAATTCTTTTAGATGAAATACACTACAAGCAAAGCTCAAAGGCAAACAAGGAGGAGAAAAAAATTTGCAACATTTGCAATAAATGTGTTTCAGACAACAGATGACTTTCTATAATATATAAAGAACTTTTGCAAATCAAAAAAACAAAGCAACCTAAGAGAAAAAAAGCGGACAAGGATTAGGTAACATTAACCAAGAGGATATTATTGCCAAGCAATAACCTAAGTGCTTCACATATAGAAACTCAACTAATTTGCATAATGACCCTTCGATCAGATGCTATTAGTGTCTCCATTTTATAGGCAAAAAAACTGAGGTACAGAGAAATTTCATAACTTGCCCTAAGTTTTACAGTTAGTAACCGCTAGAGTCAGTGTTCAAATTTTAAAATTCTGACACCAGAAAAAAATTCACAGAAAAAAAAACACACACACACAAATAGCAGATAGATTTAAGAAAAGCTGTTCAACTTTCAGATCAGTGAAATGCAAACACTAAAACACAAAAAGATATTTCTATCGGCCAGCTAAAAATTAATCAAATGGGCTAAAAGGACCAACATGGTGAAGAAGGTAGGGAAACAGTTACTCATACTGTTACTGGGATGTCCCTTGGTATAACATTTTCAAGGTTAAAATGTTAAATAGGCATTTAGCAGTGTCCCTCAAACTTAAAAGGGCTTACCCTTTGATCCAGTAACTCCATTTCTATCCCTTGGAAATACTTGGGACATGTGCCCAGAGATGCGCATACTGAAAAACTGAAAACAACCTTTATGTCCAACAGTAAGGGAATGGTTAATAAGATGATTACACATCCAATCACTGACTGAATGGAGTAGAGTGAAAAAAAAAAAGTGATGCATTTTATCTGTATGAACACAATACAACAACAACAAAACTAACACCTGCTACATGCCAGGAACTGTTCTAATCAGTAGAGATAAAGTGGTAACCAAACAGATAGAGTCTCTCCTAATGTTTATGTTTGGGTGGGCAGGTAGACAATAAACAAGCACACCAATGAAGAGCAAAATAATCTGACAGTGTGCTAGTTTTCTATTGCTGCTATAACAAATTACCGCACACCTAGAGGCTTACATAACACAAATGTATTATCTCACAGCTCTGTAGGTTACAAGCCCAACCTGAGTCTTGCCCAGAAAGGGCTGCATTTCCTTCCGGAGGCGAAAGGGAAGGATCTGTTTCTTAGGTCATTCAAGTTGTTGGCAGAATTCAGGTCTTGTGATTGTAGGACTGAGGTCCCCATTTCTCTGCCAGCTGTTATCTGAAGGTCATTCCTAGCTTCTAGAAGCCACCTGTATTCTTTGGCAGATGGCCTCTTCCTCCATTTACAAAGCCAACAAACACAGTCAAGTCTCCCTCACACTATGAATCTCTTGACCTTCTTCTCGCTTACCCAGCCTTCACTTTTAAGGACTTAACGGAATTAGATCGGGTCCCCCAAACATAATGCAGAATAATCTCCCTATCTCAAGGTCTATACCTTTAATCACATCACATTGAGTCCTCTTTGCCATGGAAGGTAACATATTCACAGGTTCCAGGGAGTAGGGCATGAACACCTTTGGAGGGGAAGAGGGCATTATTCTGCCTATTACAAATGGCAATAAACGCTATGAAGAAAACCAAAAGGGTATTATATAAAAGGCGGCATGGGGTAGGGCAGAGCTCATTTAAACTGTTTCACCAAAGAAGACCTCCCTCTGGAAATGGCATCTGAACTAGAAGAGACAGCCATGTGATCACCTGGGGGCAGAGCATTCCAAGTATATATTTAAATATACAGAAAGAGGCACAAAGAGCTACATATGGAACTGTTCACTGGCTACCTCCTGAGAGCAATGGAATTCAGGGGTGACAGAAGATAACAGATTTTACTCATTAATCTATATCCTGATCATTTGTTTGAATGTTTAACTTATGTAATTTTTTAAATTATTAATGTTTGTAAAGACTTAGAAACAAATATATATAGATATAGATATACTTATATCTATAGCTACATCGAGAGAGAGAGAGAGAGAGAGAGAGAGAGATCTTTCTCTTAGACCCAATTGAAACTAAGACAGTTTAAGATTTAAGTATTGGTAATTAAGTTAAGTAATTCTTTAACACACATATGTAGAAAATAAAAATAAAACCTTGTAGATTCTATGAAAGAAGCAGTTCCAAAAGGGAGTAATAAACGATGCCCTCCCACTCCTGAGTCTAAGGAGGGTATGCTTGCCAATTAGACATTTTCACACATCAGCAACTTTGGAAACTTCTCATGGCTCTAACCTCTTTCTTTTGCTTCTAAGTCCTTCATGTGGTGCTCATTTGCTGAGCGAGAACCCTAGCTACTGCACATTGTCTCGTGTGGTTTTCCAAGGAGATCACTAAAAGCTTCTCTGAGAGGAAGGCAGGCAGAAGAAGTTACTTGAATGGGCTCTAGAGTGTGGCAATCTGTCACAACAAAAAAGTAAGACTACTGTAGCCCATTCCACTACTCAAGAAACGAGGAAGAGATCACAGGAGCACATGAGGAAACTCCTATCCAGGAAAGAATTGGGGTAACCCCTTGGAGTGAAGACTGAAGACCAAAGGGCTCTCCTAGGACACAGGAAAGCAAAGCTTCCAGCAATTTGCTATAATTTCAAGATCCTGGGATACAACGGCAGAAAACAGACTTCTTGGTGGTGGTGGTGGTGGTGGTGGTGGTGGTGGGTGTGTGTGTGTGTGTGCGTGTGTGTGTGTGTGTGTGTGTGTGTGTGTGTGTGTGCATGAGTACACATGTGGTCATCAAAATTACAATTCATGTAGAGCAAAGGTATTATACTCAGAAGCAGTAAAAAAACAAACAATGGTTACAGCTACAAATTCAGGAGTTCGTATTTATGGACTAATCACATAGATTTGTGGGGTTTTTTTCAGACACCCTGACTTGTATCAAAGACAGGAATTCTTTGAGCAATATGTTTATAATAGTCTGGTGGGCTCTTCTCTTTGCAGGTCCCTTCATCACCTCAAAAGTGACCAATCCAACCCTGAACACATCACTGTCTGCTCACAAGTATTTTCTCCTCCCAGCCCTTCCTGCCTCAGATAAGGATACTTTCTTTTCCTCATCACTCAGGCTTGAGAATTTAGGTTGGTTCGTAACTCTTTCCTCACCTCCAATGGGTCATCCCCCTCAAATCCTTCTAGGAGTGTAAATCATACATAAATAAAAATAACATTTCATCGGCCACCAAACACATTGTCAACAATTATGTCAATTCTTTCCTCTCTGTTCCCTCTGTCACCCTTCTGGTTGAGGATTTTATCCCAGAAAAGTTTATCTGAGCCATTTCCTCAGGGGCCTCCTCCACCCACCGCCTATCACCTCAGACCAATCTTCCTGTATTTCTCTAGCTGGTGAACACAAACACAGCCACATTATCGTCCCATGAGCAAATCATGTTTCTGAGTCTCTTTCAGGTTTGACTGGGGTTCAAAGGCAGGAAGCAGGGCCTTCACACGGTACCACTTCCTATTTCTTTCTGATGTCTCAGGACGGCTTAGCTACATCCACACATTAGCCCCTCACTCCTGGGCCCACACGGTCTCTTCTTCCTGAATGCGGAGATGGAGGAAACACCTGCAGCTAAGGACCCGGAGGAAGGGGTCTGATCCCTTCAGTGCTGGAGGCCATCATGCTCAGGGTCACGGGCCAGTCTAGCTCCCTCCAAGTGTCTTTCTTCCCAGGGGAGTTGGTCAGGCAGGTCTGAGAACTGACCATCTGTCCTCTGCAGCTCAAAGATGAAGCAGGATATGAAACCAAGCAGAACCATGCTCATCCAGACCAGAACAAGAACATCTCCAGCCCGTGTTGTCTGTGTTCATGCAGTGAGTCCAAATTCTTTCTCTCAAGAGAGAAGGAGAGAGAGAGAGCGAGGAGAAAGAGAGAGAGAGGGAGGGAAGGAGGAAAAACAGAAAGAAAGAAAATCAACAGTGTCCAGAAGCACAGCTCTGACTATACACAGAAACTTAACATTCCCGAATTAAATATCAATTTCTCATTTATTTCTTCTCACAACAAATATTTTTCAAACACCTACCATGTGCCAAGCACTGAACAAAACAGAGAGGAGCACTGACCTCCAGGAGCTTGAGTTCTGGTGTGGGAAATAGATAATAAAAAAAATCAACAAAAGTAAGCAAAGTCACATCAGGCAGTGACAAGTGTATGTAGGAATAAAGAGGGGACTAGGATAGAGGGCACGGGGGCCTCTTTGGAAATGGCAGTCCTGACTGAGTGACATCTGAGCTGTGTTGGCAAAACGGGGCGGAGTCGGCCAAGACTGTGCATTCAAGTCAATGGTGAGTTGACAGTTTTTCCCAGTAGAAATGGGTGGACACGTGCTTCATGTTGCTATTGGTTTGCTGGGGTTGCCATAATGAATGCCATAATGAAGTGCCACAACAGGAATTTATTGTCTCACAGTTCTGAGGCCAGGAGTCCGAAATCAAGGTGTCAGAAGTGGCATGGCTCCATCAAAGGTTCTGAGGAAGGAGCTTTTCCTGGCCTCTCTCCCAGCTTCTGGTAGTTTCTTGGCCTATGGCAACATAACTCCAATCTTCACATGACGTTCTCCCTGTGTGTATGTCAGTCTCTAAATTTCCCTTTTCATAAGGACACCAGTCATACAGGATTAGGGGCCCATCTTGTTCCCGCGTAGCCTCACCTTCACTAATAATAAGCACATGTGCAAGGACTCTTTCCAAATACGGTCACATTCTGAGGTACTAGTCATTGGAACTTCAACATATGAATCTGGGGTAGCACAGTGCGACCCGTAACAATGTTTCTGTAACAAAGGGGTCCATTCAGGGGGGTGGGGGGCAAGATTCCCCCATAATGATCTGACTAACTCTTTCAGACCGGGCTGTCTCCCCCACACCATCAAACACAGCACTTGATAAATGAATGAATGCTTGTTGATGGTTGATTAATGGTACATTTCAGGCTAAAATTTAAAAATGTGTGTGTTATTGTGTTGAGGTAGTTTGGGATTCGTTTGTGTGCCAGCAACAGCTATCATGCTTCGCAGATACGAGAGGCTTAAATTGTTTCAGGGTCTGATATGATTAGTAAGTGTTCCCAGAGACCGTGCAGGAACAAAAAGAAGAAAAAAAAAATACTGGCATCTAACGTGGAGCCAGCCCCTTTGTCTCCAGGCCTGGCTCCCAGAGGCAGCAGAGCTGAGGAGCTCAGGCGCGGCTGGCAGAGGTCACATGTGTTGAAGATCCGAGAAGAGATCACGGTGTAAGGACAGCGGTGAGAACGCATCCAGCCAGGCCTCAAGGCAGCTCATCCGCCTCGCCCAGCCTGGGGACACACAGCTGCCCTGTCCTACCTCAGAGGGGCAAATTCACCCACATCAGAGAAGCAGCCCTGGGCCGCTGACGGAAACCGGGCCAGCGAGGAAGCCTCGGGTTTGGCAAACAAAAAACAACGCCCTAGGCAAAAACAAAGCCAGAGGGAGCCCGGAAAAAGCTTCATTCTGAGGAACCACTCCCTCCCTCAACCAATTTTTTAATCCAATATCAGATTCGAAGCCTGTTCTGAGAACACCACGGCCAACTTCTCCAGCCTAAATTCTCTGTGATTTGAAATTCCTAGAAAGCTTTTCCTTTCCTTTCCAACCGATTTGCTCCCATAGCCTATCCCCCATGGTGGCCAGCTATTTTGTTCTCCAATATTCTTCTTGAGAGCAGCACAGACAAGCACGAGATCTTGGGTAACTTAATGAGGATCTGTGTTACACAGAATTGCCCTTTTAAGTGCCACTGAGTGTTTTCCTGTCTTTTTATCTCGTGAAATGAACTACTCATGACAAGCTACTTTTGACTGTTGAAAAGTACATTTATGTAAGCACATCAATATAAAAATCTCTTATGAAATATATGCTTAATTCATATATTAGTTTCCCACTGACAAGAACTCGTGGACCTGAAGTTAGTTATGCATAAAGGGTCTTCTGAAAAGAACAGGAGCTCTACAGATACAGACAACACAAGGTCAGGCGAAATTGTCAAAAATCTAGTCATAGTTGGGTTAGAGGGTCTAAATTAGAGATTTTATCATTCTTACGTTGACGATAATAATAGCTAGGATTGATTATTGAGTTTTTCCATGGGGTAGGCTATGTGCTGAGTGTGTTCAACCTGCCTTATCTCAAATCCTTTTTCAACTCCATCAAAAAATTCACTTCAAAACATTATGTAACTGGTCCATGCTCACAGCTAGTACTGTCAAGAGTTGGGATTCAGACTCCAGTTTGTCTGTCTCCAAACGCTATGCTTAGTCCAACATACTACCTAGATAAAAATGGGGGGTAGGGACTACAATTAAAACTCTAGTCAAAGATTAAACACTATAGGAAAAATACCACTAGTATGTTCCTTTAGAAAGTTGATTTATAAAAGGAACTTCTGTAAAAGGCAGGAAGCAATGCTCCAAAAGGTAAACTGAGGCAGAGGATTCATAGCCACGGCTTTTTAGAACTTTCTTAGAAACACAGTTGCATCAAAAACATCATTTTGCACTGTTTCTGAAGGGAAGTTCTAGAAGCACTGGAGACTTATAATGATAAAAATTACATGATAACCTTTTATGCAACAGGCTTATTGAACACAACATTACGTTAGTGATGCTATTCTAAAAACAACTAGTCGTGCTGGGCTAAATTTTCCAAGAATGCAATTTAAGCCCACAGTAAGGTGTATTATAAAATGAATAGAATACTGTGGTTCAAACGCAGTCCTCCGAATGGTCCATCTGTGGACCTTATCTCACCGATTCTCATTAAACAGTGATTTCATTTCTCTACATCATCACAAGCTCCACTCCTGGGCAGTCATTCAGCGGCCTGGCTGGTCTCACAACACATGCAAATATGAATTAAAGGCGGCCACACAACAAGACAGAGGAGAGTTTGCTGATACCCTTCCCAGTGTGAAGCAAGGGGCCCCAGCCATCACAGATGGGAAAAAGAAATTGGTGGTCCCAGCAGGCCCTCTGCTTATTACCCTGAGGCCTCATTTGGAGTGTGGCAGTCACACACATGCGCGTGCACGTGCGTGCACACACGCACACACATGCAGATCTAGACCACTCCACCCGCCCCCCTCAGTTCCACGCGCTGGGAGGTTAAAGACGTGTTTGGACTCTATGAAAATAAAAATCCCAAAGCCTTACGGATACCTTGTCACTGACTCTCATTGCTCCCAGTAAGACATATCAGAGTAGGTATGTTTTCCTCATTAGACCTATGGGAAATAGGGAGTATGAAATGTAGCCATTTGTCCAGAGCTGGGAGAAGAATCAAAGACAGAAAACAGAAGTAGAAGTTCTCTGTCCTCTGACCTCCTAAACTATGCAGTCTGCCCCGTTCTTACAGCCTGACTTCGTCTCTAAAATATAGTCCGGTTAGTTGTAAATTTGTCTCTTCTCCCTTATGTGACAATTAGCTCCTTTGGGCACAGGATGATTTCTATTTGGTTTTGCGTTCTCACCACAACACAGTTCCCTCCAGGGTAACTCCACATGTGAGTAAGGATTGGAATAAGAGGGTAAACAAGATACAGATGGAGATTTTGAATAGATCTGGGCAGCACTGGCAACAGTGGCCGTCAAGCAGGGTAAAGGCTCGGCGTGACTTTGCTTTAGGGTGCGCATGTCTTTCAGATCTGTTTACCGCCTGTCATCATGAATGGGGGCAGGGAGCATATGCTAGAAAGAGAGAAAATACACCCAATAATGGTTACTAAAGAAGCTAGGGAGCATCTATTAAGATGCTCATGTTTTCTTTTATTTTGTTAAGATTGTGAAGTATATTGGTTTTCTAATGTTAAGTCAATCTTGCCTTCCTGGAATAAACCCCACTTGATCATGGAGAAAAAAAAAAAAAAAGAAGAAGCTAGTGAGATTTGAAGTGAGGGTGAGGCAGGAGCATGACATGAGAGGCATTGGTCTCGACCCCCCTCCTGGGAGGTGTGAAGTACTCACCCTTTCAGTTCCTGGGGCCCGTGTGGTCCTGAGCTAATGTCAGCCCAGAAGGAAACCTCGTGGAGGGGTCACATGTTCCACCTGCTCAGATAAGCCCAACCCTGGTCCAGGCAGAGGTCTGAACCAGAAGTAGTCAAAGTCTGCAGGTGTTTATCGTTCTATGCTAAAGGCCCGGAATGGAAGTATCAGCTGCCAGCCACGTGGTGAGTCATCTTGGCCCTTCTAGCCCAGCCAAGCCATGGATGACTATAGCCTGAGTCAACTTCATGGGACTAGGAGAACCTCCCAGGAGCAGGAAAACCTCCCAGAAGAGCCCAAACAACCCACAGCATCATCATAATAAAATGGCAGCTATTTGAAGCCGGAAGTTTTAAAGTGCTATGTAACGAAGCACCCAGACACCCAGAACACTAAGCCTCACGCCAAAATGAAACAAGATTTTGCAAGTCAAATCTTGTTTGTGAGGGAAGGGGATAGAGTCTTGCACTGAAGAGTGAGTGTATTCTGCATCTGAAGTTATATTAATTATTGGAGGTAGAGTGCAGACTAAGGTAACTACTCTTTAAAGATGCCCCTTCCCCAGTGAATCATACCTCCTGATCTTGTATAGTCCCCTTGCACGGTGAATGTGTGACCAGTACAAAATGTGGCAGAAGGTACTTGGTGTGACCCCCGAAGTTATTATGTCATGAGAAACCTTGTGACTTTTGCTCTAGGAGAAGCCATCCACTGTGTTACAAGCCCAACAACCCTGAGAGCACCATGCTAAGGAGAGGTCCCATGGGAAGAAAGAAAGATGGCTGGCCAGCCCTTTTAACTGACATGAAAAACATGGGAGTGAAGAAGTCATGTGGGTATCTGGTCCAGTCAAGCCTTCAAATGATTCCAGCTTCAACTGTGTCTGACTTCAACCACATGAGACCCATGTGACTTCAATCAGGCAAGAGCCCTTGAGCTGAGCCCTGTCAATCCACAGAACTTGGAAAGGCGATATGAAATTATTCTTAAGCCAATAAGTTTTGGGTTATTTTGTTGTGCAGCAATAGGTAACAGAAAAGTTAGGTCTGTACAATATCAACATCTCAAACCTTTTGGTTCTTTCTTACACAAACAACATTTTCTATTTGGGACAAAGGCAAAGTCTGATATATCCTCCATGTGACCAAAATGTCAAAACAAATCATTCCTATACAGGGTCATAAGAAGAAAACGAAGCAGAGAGAATGACATTCTACCATATATCAAAAGAACTTATGACATCTAGGAGCTATTTCTAGGAGCAGTGAAAATGGGACAACTAGACATTTGGGTTAAAGAACCAACTGGTCCAAAATTACTTGCACCTGTGTGGGAGGTCCCACATGGGAAGCCCACACTAGGCGAGGATGGAATCATTAGACCTTAGTCCACTGTGGCCCAGTGGAATTATAAGAAATTTCCCCCAGATAACTTTCAGATTACAAACCCAGCAAATCATGCAACATCAAAGAAGTTCCTAAATTATGTAGAAGACTAGGTTATATTGGAGAGTTGAATGAACTAAAGGAGCCGCTGTGGGAAAAGAGTTGCTAGGTGGTTTAAGAAAAAGAAATAAGCTTAGGAACCATGCCAGCCATGAGGGAGATGGGGTCAGGGGCCTCCACACCACAGCAGAGCTCCCTCCCCAGCCAAGACTTGGGTCTGTCACCTATTGTCATTTACCTCTCGGTCAGGTGCATATGTGTTCTTTCACTTCCACCCACCCCCAATTTTCTTATAAGTTTCCAATACCAGAGGTACATACCCATCTTAGTAAAGGTACTTTACTATATGTATTACCATAGGTGATTTAATTCTTTAACTTCATATAGAGGCATCGTATAATAATTAGAAGATAGGCTCTGGAGTCAGGCTGACCTGAATTTGTAATCCTGCTCTGCCACTTACTAGCTGCAAGAACATGAATCAGCTATTTCACCTCTGTGAGCCTCAGTTTCCCCACTGGTAAGGTGAGGATAATACCAGTGCCTACATAATGGGATTCCCGAGACTATTCAATGCATGGAAAATGCTTAGACCACTGAACATAGTTCAGTATTAGGTATTAAAATATTCTTTTTTTAATGTCTATTTTTGTGAGAGAGGGAGAGAGAGTGTGCAAGCAGGGGAGGGGCAGAGAAAGAAGGAGACATAGAATCCGAAGCAGGTTCCAGGCTCTGAGCTGTCAGCACAGAGCCCAATGCAGGGCTTGAACTCATGAACCACAAGATCATGACCTGAATCAAAGTCAGATGCTTAACTGACTGAGCCACCATGGGGCCCCAAGTATTACATTCTTCTTGAAAAATCATGTATTTCTTCCTTCTTCCCACCTCCTCCTAGTATTTGTATATGCTGAACTAAAATGACTGAAAGAGACCCGTTTCAGCCTAATTCCCCACAGGGTTGTCAGCCTAGGCCCAGAGAAGATTTCATTATTTTGCACATACTTCATCCTAAGTCTGTGAAGGCGCCTTTCACCCTCCACTCTCTTTCTGCTCCACCCTCAGCCTCCTGAGAGGCAGCAGAGAGCCAGAGAGTGCAGGAGGACTGACAGCCAGCACAAGAAGAAGTGAGACGCTAGGGGTGCCTGGGTGGCTCAGTCGGTTAAGCATCTGACTCCTGCTCAGGTCATGATCTCACAGTTCGAGCCCTGCATCAGGCTCTGTACTGATGGCTCAGAGCCTGGATCCTGTGTCTCCTCCCTCTCTCTAACCCTCCCCTGCTCATTCTCTCTCTCTCTCTCTCTCTCTCTCTCTCTCTCTCTCTCTCCCTCTCAAATAAATAAACATTAAAAAAAAGAAGAAATGAGACTATGGAGGTGGCAAGCCAAGGAGGAGGTGAGGGGCAGGAGACGGCTCTGGGAGGGAGGACAGAGAAGAGAGAGGAAGTCACATGAGAAAGACGTTCTCATGGACCAGGGCCCAGCCCAGTGAGGCAAACAGTTGGAAGCAAAGGCAGTGGAACAGAGCAGAAAAGCCACCCAAATCTCTAGCTCCTTTCAGGGCTTCAAAATGATTTAGAATATATTATTAAAATCCCAAATACGAGACCTCTCAGATCTTGGAGTGGGTGCTTGGCTGACTAATAGCAAGACCACATGCAACAAAGGTCACGCTGTCTATGCCCTCCACACGGGGATGGCTGGGGCATGCTGTTTTCTATATAGGGCAAAGCACAAGTCAAAAAAAAAGTCATTTTCAGACTACAAATCATAATTTGGAGAGGAAATGGGAAACCTACTAACTGACTTTATTTGCTGCAAAGGAAATAGGACAATAGGACATCCCTGATAAACATTCTTCTGTAGCCTCATGGTGTCTAGCTAATGCTGGTGGTACCAGCAGGAGGAGCCTTCTTGCTCCCACTCCAGCCAGGTGTTCTCAGTCATTTCCCAGCCTCAGGCCAGCCATGCTTGGGCAAGCCCCAAGGGAACAATGGACAAGTTGCAGGGTAGTCTTCTCAGCTGTTAGCTTCTGGTCACTGGTCTTAAATATGCTCTGTAGCTTTGCTCAAAACTCCTGCATAGCCTATAAATTTCTGACTTATAGCCAGTGTATCAGTCAGCTTATGCTTCCATAACAAATACCATAAACTGGGTAGTTTAAACAACAGAAATTGATTTTCTCACACTGGTGGAGGCTGGAAGTCGCAGATCAAGGTGCCAGCCAATTCATTCCTGGTGAGGACTCTCCAGCTTGTAAACAGTGCCTTCTCATTGTGTCCTCATGTGTCAGAGGGAGAGAGTTCTCTCTCTCTCTCTCTCTCTCTCTCTCTCTCTCTCTCTCTCTCTCTCTTCCTCTTCTTATAAAACCACAGTTTTATCAGATCAGGGCCCCATTATTATGACCTAAGTAACTTTAAATACCTCCTTAAGACTCTATCTTCAGAAACAGTCACATTGGGTAAGCCAACATATGAATTTGGAGAGGACACAAACATCCAGCCCCGAGCACCCAGACCGACTGGGTGTCTGTCAGCCTTTCTCTAAACCTCTATATCCTGCCCATCCATGGCTGATCCCAGGCTTCTTTGCCTCTTTGCCTCTCTAGGGTACTGGGTCCTTCACTACCAAGAGGACGAAGGGAAAAGCTGAAGAGCATTTATCAATAAACTCAAATTCTCACATTGAGACAGTGGTTTGGCATCCCCAAGGACTTTCACTTGATTCCTCGACAAGCGTTGTTAGCCTCTTTTTCTAGATGAGGCTACAAGGCCAAGAGATGTTCAATGGCATGTACAAAGTTACACAGCCAGCAAGTAGCAGAGCAGAACTGAGAGGCGAAGTCTGCTGAAGCCCAGTGTCTAGACAATCCACAAAATTCTTCACCCTCCTGTCTGTCAGTACTGCCACTGCTGAGGTGCTGCACCTCCTCATTTCTCACTAGGAAACTGGCATGACTTCCTCATTCACCTTCCTGGCTCCTGTGCTACTCACTGCCGATTGCCTATCGGGGCACACTCTAATTATACTTACGGTATTTCTCTTCTTAAAAATTTAGAAGCAGTGACACAGCACCAACAAGCACACCCAGTGCCCCGATAGTGGTTTCTAAATACCATTCTTCAATACAAGGAACCAAAGTTCTTTGGAGAAATGGCTGATTCTAGAGCTGAGATAGGATACCATATAAGGTAAGATACAATAGAGTCTGGAGCACCCTGCAATGCCAGAAAGCACAGATGTGACCAAAACACACACAGAGACACACACTCACAGTGATGGGAGCACGTCAGAACAACAGAGGAGACAACCTGAAAGCATTCCCAATGGCCAAAGCTAGAATAATTAAAGAAAAAACTAATAACAATAGTATTGGCTATGACAAAAAATTGACTGAAATAATTAATAAATATCCACGGGTCCATGACGATATAAATGACTGAATAAATAAATAAGTGGGGGAGAAGGGACAAATCTCCCTTACAGAAGACTCTCCAATAATAAAAAATAAAAGAAATGAGAGAAATAGAAAATCGCCATTCGAACACCACAGTAATTGTTGCTGCAGGCAAGACTCTCTGATGAATATTAAAATTAGAAGGTGAACCGTTACGGAGAAACAAGATTTTGTGTAGCCTCAAATTATCTTCCCTATAATATTTACTAATTACTGTGGTGGTTTGAATATATTCTTTGATACTCTTCTCTCCAGGAAGTGCAGCTTAATCCCCCTCCCTATGAGTATGAGCTGGACTTAGTCGCTTCTAAAGACTGATGTCTTAGTCAGTGTGGGCTGCTACAACAGAATATCATAAGTAGGTGGCTTAGAAACAACAGGACCTTACTTCTCACAATTCCAGAGGCTGGACGTCTAAGATCTAAGTGCCAGCAGTTTGGGTGCCTGGTAAGAGCCCACTTCTGGTCCACAGACAGCTGTGTTCTCACTGTGTCCTCACACGACAGAATGGGCAAGGGAGCTCACTGGGGTCTCTTTTATAAGGACAGTAATCACATTCATGAAGCCTCTACCCTCTTGACCTAATCACCTTCCAAAGGCCCATCTCCTAATACCACCACATGGGGCATTAGGGATTCAACATAATGAATTCCGGGGGACATGAACATTCATTCCATAACGAATGAAAAGGAAAAAACAATAACATTTCAATGGAGTAATCTAACAGATACCCTTTTACCAAGTGGTAAAGGTCAACATCACCAGTAATAAGAAATGTTGATCTCAGGGCACCTGGGTGGCTCAGTCTGTTAAGCGTCAGACTTCGGCTCAGGTCATGATCTCACTGTCTGTGAGTTCAAGCCCCATATCAGGCTCTGTGCTGACACCTCAGGCCTGGAGCCTGCTTCAGATTCTGTGTGTGTGTGTGTGTCTCTCTCTCTCTGCCCCTCCCCCACATGCACTCTGTTTCTCTATCAAAAATAAACATGAAAAAATTAAACAAGAAGAAAAAAGAAATGTTGCTCTCATGTATCCCTCGATGTGATGCACTGAGAGGGCACTTCACCTCTCTGGTATTCTTCCCCAAAATCCATAATCCCTGTCTAATCATGAAAAAATACCAGGTGAACCGAAATCAAGGATATTCTCCAAATACCTGACCCACACTCTTCAAGAAGGTCAAGGTCACAAGAACAAGGAAAGACTGAGAAACTTTCACAGTTGGAGGAAAGTATGAAGATGTGACAACTAAAGGCAGGATGGGGGCCTGGACTCAGTCCTAGTATAGAAAAAGGATAGTAGTGGGACAACTAGTGAGATGGGGATAATATTTATGATTTAGTTTTTAAAAAACAAGCAAAACATCTTATAGTGTCTAAACAGCATACACACTCCTGAGCTGGGGGCACAAGACCCTCTGCACGTAATTCAGCTGCCCCTTTGCCCCCTCTTGCCACCTCCCAGCCTGCTCTCCACAGCTCTCCACAACTCAGCTACACCCAGCTGAAGGGGGCCCCTGAGTAAGCCAAGCCAGTCACAACTTCTTGACTTTGCCCTTATTTCACTGTCTGCCCGGAATGCCTTCTCCCCTCTGCTCCGCATACGTACCCATCTATTCATCTGATCGTTATCTTTCCTTAAAGTTCAACCCAAGAATTTCTTCCTCGCTGAATCTTTCTCTGACTATCCCGTCATCCCAGGGGCCAATCTCTCCCACGCTCTTTCTCTTTCATGGACACCCGGAAACCCATACCTACATTTATCAGCATCTATAATATTTTAGTGCGTTTCTTTAAACGACTGTATCTTCCTCTCCTGGGGAATAAAAACCCTTTGAGAGTAACTTGACCTTATTCATTTTGTATAGCCTTGGAGTTTAGCACATGCTTTATACATATTGGATGGATTAATGAATGAAAAAAATAAATGAATTAATGAGGAATGAACAAACCCACACTAGAAATATTTTGGTTAGAAATGACAGATGTGTAAATTCATCTCAGCTTTGCAGACAAGTTTGAACAAAATTTTCATTCAAAATTTCAAAATGCTTTATAGGAATACATACATCCATTCTTAAAATATATCTTGAGGTCACCAGACATCTGGATGGAGAGCCAAAACCTGCCACAAACAAGCCCACCTCATGGAGGGCCCGGGCCCTGGAGCTCACCTCTGGATGTTCCTCATTTCCAGTTTCTCAGTCGGTTCAATTAAACTAGTCCCACACATGGGGCACCTGGATGGCTCAATCAGTGAAGCATCTGACTCTATTTTGGCTCAGGTCATGATCTCAACGGTTCGTGCCTGCTTGGGAGCCTGTCTCTCTCTCTCTCTCTCTCTCTCTCTCTCTCTCTCTCCCTCTCTCTCTCTCTCTCTCTCTCTCTCTCTCTCTCTCTCTCTCTCATTCTCTCTCGCAAATAAATAAATAAACTTTAAAAATATAAATAAAAAATAAAATAGCCCTACACAGAGCCACACTGGGCCTCCTTTAAATGCAGAGCCTTCATTTCATCAAGTCTGTACCTCGAAGTTAAATACCTTTCAAAACTCTGCCAAGTCAACTGAGTTGCTTCCTAACGTGCTTGCAGAGTCAGACTCCTTTTCTGTGGCATCCTTCACCAAACTTCTCATGTGAAGTTTCCTTGCACTGCCATCAACCTGGGCATCTTCATGAACTGTGTCTCCCCTCTGGCAGTGTGAGCATTTCAGTAACTACACAACAATACATCTTCATTAATTGTAGGAATTTGCACTCTCATTTGAATGTTGATGACATGGCTTTCTGTGCTTTTGTTCACACACTACCTAGTGGGAAAAAAAACCCATGATAGAAGCTGTGTTTCTCAAGGTGTGTTACACGCTAGGGTAGTTCTAAAGTTAAGCAAGGGTTCTTTGAGCAGGAAGATGATTAAGTATGGGTTGGGTTGGATTGGAGAGATGAGATTCATTGATATAGCTATCATCAATAAATTCAACTATTAAGCACCGAATGCATGCATACATACAAAGCATTGTGCTAAAATTGTGGTATATGTACAAAGGTTAACACTGTTTCTACCCTGAGAGGAGGAGATATTTAGAGACAGAGACCACCTATATCCCTTTAAAAAGATGACTAATGGGAATGAAAGCTGGTGCAGCCACTCTGGAAAACAGTATGGAGGTTCCTCAAAAAACTAAAAATAGAACTACCCTACGACCCAGCAATTGCACTACTAGGCATTTATCCAAGGCATACAGGTGTGCTGTTTCGAAGGGACATATGCACTCCCATGTTTATAGCAGCACTATCAACAATAGCCAAAGTATGGAAAGAGCCCAAATGTCCATCGATGGGCAAATGGATAAAGAAGATGTGATATATATATATATATATATATATATATATATATATATATACACACACACACACACACACACACACACACACACACACACATACACAATGGAGTATTACTCAGCAATCAAAAAGAATGAAATCTTGCCATTTGCAACTATGCGGATGGAGCTGTAGGGTATTATGCTAAGTGAAATTAGTCAGAGAAAGACAAAAATCGTATGATTTCACTCATATGAGGACTTTAAGAGACAAAACAGATGAACATAAGGGAAGGGAAACAAAAATAATATAAAAAGAGGGAGGGGGACAAAACAGAAGAGACTCATAAATATGGAGAACAAACTGAGGGTTACTGAAGGGGTTGTGGGAGGGGTGATGGGCTAAATTGGTAAGGGGCACTAAGGAATCTACTCCTGAAATCATTGTTGCACTATGTGCTAACTAATTTGGATGTAAATTTTGAAAAATTAAAAATAAAATTAAAAAAAAAAAAGATGACTAACGCTACAAAAAAATATGGATAAACCTCAAAGATCCCTAACTCCCCTTCTCACGGGGTGCTAGTTAGTAAAGTTAGGTCCCAGGACATCATCTTGACAGAATGGGATTGGAACATTGATTGCAAGAGTCCCTGCCTATGACCAGGGCCTAGCACTTAGAACGTGTCCCCCAGGCCCAGTCTGGCCATCAGAGAACTAGCTTCACACTCTAGTTCTTTCCCACTGCCTCAGAAACAGGGAACTTTTCCCACATTAGATAATTCTTTCCTAGAACGTAGGTAGAGGAGAGGGTGACTAGTTACTGTTTGCTCAACTACCTTATCTAACTCAGAAGGAAAAGTTCAATAAATCTTCCGGTTGGGCCCCCCTAGTTGGGTCAGCCCTGTTCACCATTACAAAATTATCTTTTGACTTATAAAATATTTTGAATCAACACAGGATTACTATCTGGATCTTCAGTATTATGACTCTAACATCTACCTTTTCCAAATAGAGGGGGAAAAGCACACCCAAAAAGGGAGCTATTCACATACAAGCATTCCTTTTCATCTCAGCCTCCAAGTTTCAATAGTTGCAAACAGAACTTTAAGAAAATACTCTATAACATTGATAAATAAGTGCTAGAGGAGTTGAGAGAAGGGGAGTTTAGGGAGAAGTTGAGATTTCAGGTTAGCTATGAAAAACAAGTAGGCTTAAAATGGTAATGAGAAGGGCAACAGATATTCTGGGCAGGCAGAGGCAAAGGCACAGGCAGAAATGCATATGGCAGGCTCATTGCACTCCTAGACTCGCCAAAGCAGAGGCTGTGTGTAGAGACAATGGGAGATGTGGTTAGAGAGTCAGGTTGATGGCATATGGTGAGGGTTTGCAGTGTCAGGAAAGAGATTTTCCTCTGTAAATGCGGGAATGGAAACCATTTATGATCTGTGTTCAGAAGGGAGACATGTTGGGAGCAATATCTTAGAAGGCAGAAATATGCTGCCTGGATTAGAAGGAAAGACCTTAGAAGGCAGAAGATAGTAGCAGAGACTTTGCTTTAATAGTCTGAATAGAAAGGAAGGGGTACATGAGAAAATGCTGTGAAGGAAATCAACAAGATGTAAGCACAGATGGGGCATGGAAAGAAAGAGGAGAGGGGCGCCTGGGTGGCTCAGTCAGTTAAGCATCTGACTTCAGCTCAGGTCATGATCTCACGGTTCGTGGGTTTGTACCCCGCATTGGGCTCTGTGCTGACAGCTCAGAGCCTGGAGCCTGCTTCGGATTCTGTGTCTTTCTGCTTCTCCCCTGCTCATTCTCTCTCTCTTTCTCTCTCATAAATAAATAAATAAATAAATAAATAAATAAATAAACAAACAAACAAACAGATAATTGAAAGAAAGAAAGAGGAGACAAGGTGGTTCCCAAAGGATCCTGGAGAATAGCCACATCATCTAAAGAGAAGATTAAATACTCTGGGGCCAACTTTCCCTTCTGTCTGTCATACTAGCTGCGGGAATTTAGGGAAATTACTTACCTTTTCTGTGCCTCGGTTTCATCATCTGTGAAATGAGGACAATGATAACATCCACCTCATAAACTGTTGTGACATCAAATGAACTACAATATATAAAACATTGAGAATAGTGCCTGGCACTCAGAAAACAGGAGCAAGTAGACGCTGCTCTGGTGCTTTTGTAACAGAAAAATCAAGACTAATAGCAATAGGGCTAAAAACAAATCCCTTCAGAAATTGCTCTGGTGAGAATAGAGAGATATACTCAGAAATGGAATATACTCCAGTAAGTCATTTTTCCCATTGAATGGCAAATCATATTTACCACCAGGGTACGAAGTTCCCCTTTCCTCTCCCCTGCCCTCCTACTAATATTTCCCTAGCTACCCTCAAGGGTCCAAGCCTCCTAACAGATCCACCCTAAAATTTCAAACCCTAGTTTACTTAAATGGCAATGAAATTTCATTTGGAACACTTACTGTTTGGAAGGGGATTGTAAAATCATATTTTAAGTACAGAAGCATTGCTTTAAATGCAGAAGCCTCCAAGGGAGACACTTTCCAAAGGACATTGTTGCTCTGAATATTATATAATCGGGGCATCTAAGGATGAAAATAAATCCTAGGAACATTTGCCCCTTATCCTGTCTCAGATAAGGGCATTGCCAAAGCTCTCAGTCACCATTTTCCCAACTGCAAAGTTAAGCTAAAAATATAAATATTACCCTAACAGGAATTGTATTTGAGAGAAAAGGAACAAGGGAAAAAGAGTGAATAAAGAAAAAAGAGGACATATATTTAGAAACTATTACACATGATTAGATTGTTGGAAGGGAGGAATTGTGGCATCTTAATGCAAGGAAGAAGTTGGAAATTGGGAACACTGACCTTAATGTCTTCACAACTGAGCCACAATTTGGCTTGAAACAAATTGCTTAATCTTTACCTGATTTAGCTTATTGAAGACATTGTGAGACTTCCCTAATGTCTGATTCCCTAGGTTCTTTAAGTGATAGGTGACTTGAGTAAAGGCACATGTTCATTCATCTGGTTTTCATTTTATTTTATATTTATTTTATTTTATTTTATTTTATTTTATTTTATTTTATTTTTTGAGACAGAGAGAGAGAGTGCGTGTGAGCAGGGAAGAGGGAGAGGGAGAGGGAGAGAGAGAGAATCTTAAGCAGGCTCTATATCCAGCCTAGAATCTGACGCAGGGCTCAATTGCACAACCCTGGGATCCTGACCTGAGCCGAAATCAAGAGTCAGATGCTCAACTGACTGAGCCACCCAAGCACCCCTGGTTTTCACTTGAATATACTAATGATGAAGGCAGTAAGAATCAGTACTAATGCCATATCCAAGGAGCTCAAGGTCCACTCCAAACACCATCGTTACTCTCAATATTTCTGCTACTTTTGTTCCACATTTTGCCACCACTGGTAGTACCAGCTGGTCCTAATTTATCCAATGTCAAAAAGCCTCCCTACTTTAGACATAAACCTTGCAGTTGATATTTGATCTATCTATCTATCTATCTATCTATCTATCTATCTATCTATGTACCTACCGATTTTATTTTTAAGCAATCTCCACATCCAACATGGGGCTCAAACTCACAACCCCAAGCCAAAGTCACGCACTCCACCGACTGAGACAGCCAGGCACCCCTTGCAGTTGATGTTTTAAAAGGTTGCAAAGTAAAATCTGTCTATGCAATAGTTGGAGAAAAGAGAGAAGTGATGTTTAAGGCAGGTTGCCAAATGATTTTCATCTTAAATGGAGGCGTCACACTTCAAGGTAAACTCATCATTTGATGGCTGACCAAACTTGTCAGGCCTGTACAGGTTCTTGCTAGTGTGTGTCATCATGTCTGTGGCCTCAGCCTCCCCAGCCCTCCACTAAAAGGCTAATAATATCCCTCATTACCACCCTGTTTCCTGAGCCAGATCTTCCTCAGGCTAAAAGTGTATCAATTGTCTTACACATCCTGCTGTTCCAGCACTACCCTGGATTAGCCACAGACCACCAATGACTACTGGGCTCACACATTCTCCCTAAACTCCTTTGTTGTTCATTAGTCAAACCTCAGTCTCTAGATTTCCCAAAACTCCTTAGTGTCAGCTCTGAGTTGTAGCTCTCCCATCAAGCCCCCAAGCCTACCTTACATGGGTACAATCCATAAACCCCACGATTCTAACCAGTTATCTTTCCTCGCTGCCCAGACTAGACTAAACAATGGATGTCTCATCAATAACTTATGAAGCCATATGACCAGTTTCCACGGGGTCTAACTCTGCCTAGAATCCTATCATGGCTCTAGAGACGGGGGAATTCTGAAACACTTGAAATTAGTTCCTATTAGCCCAGAGGGATGGTAGTTCTAATAGAATTACATTATTTTAGAGACTAAAATAATTTTACACACACCTCTAAGTTTGAGACTGAAGTCCCTCCTCCCCATACACACATCCCAGCACCCATTCTTCCAGGACTGGCCTGGGTTTCTAACAGTTGGCTGGCATTCTGCTGCCAATGGACAGACCTCTCAGGTGCCAAATGACTACCGTCAGACTCCATGTTTGAATAGCCTTGCAGTAGCTACTCCCTATACCACAAATTGTACCAAAGCATTTTCTCTGCCATCTTTCCCATCGTGGGAAGGGCAACCCAACCCTCTTGCTACTTGACTTCTTCCTAAAACCTGAGTATAGCCTTTTTTAACTGATGGCCCCTCTCCCTAGGGAGAAACAAAGATACATTCACATATACAGGAAAATATGTTTTAGCCACAGGGGGATCCCTGACCCACCAGAGGCCAAAGCATGGGCTTTAGATTAAGAGCTCCTGCCTTCAAATATGATTTAACACATGCTCAGTTCATCTTGCTCATCCAACAGCTGAGAAGGAGAGAGGACACCGACAGCTCCAAGCCGCGGATGGTAACAACGAAGCTGCAAAGAAGTTATCTGCGTTGGCTGCCCCAAAGATCTAAGAATGATGACTTCCCCAAGATCTGAGCCAATATTTTATGCCCCTGACATTAACTCATTCAACAAATATTTATTGTGCATATACCATATGTCAAATCCTATTCCAGATACTAGGGATACAACAGAGACCTGCAAAGACCCTACTCTCAGGGAGTCACAGTGAACTAGAAAGGTCGACATTGAACAAATGTTAATGTCTACAAGGCAAAAGAAGTGTGGGCACTTCCCATAGGTGGACCCAACCTAGATAGCAAGGTCTTCTTCATATCTAACCGATATTCGTCTTGTATCATCCAAGCCCATTTTTCCTTGACATCGAGAATAATCATGTCTTTTGTGAAAATCTTCATAAAATGGTTATTCTCATGAAATCATCCCTTATTCTTCTCTTCTCTTCTCTTGATTAAACAGCTCCAGATCCCTTAACATTGCCTCACAGGACATATTTCCTTGCCTTTAATAATAACTTTCCTTGCATTGGTGCAGACCTTTACCATTTATAGGGCACTTTGCAGTTTACAGAGCACTTCCGCATCGTTATCACACTTTGATCCTTACAACGGCCCCACAAGGAAGGTACTGCAGATATTTGCTGAGCACCAAGTATGCCCAAGGCACTGTTCTAGGACTATGGGGGCACCTGTGCTACTTTGCACTTGTCCCCGCTGAAATTTATCCCAGTTTTGTGGAGCCATTTTCTCAATGAGTCAAGGCCATTTTGAATTTTATTTCTGTCTTGCAGAGCAATAACAACCCCACCTAATTTAGTGCCAGCTGCAAATTTAATGAGCATACTCTTAATTCCTTCATCCAGGCCATCAATATAGTTATTGAGCAGGATAGATCCTGACCCCAATACCTCTGGGATGGCACTCAATATGTCCCCCCCCCAGATTGATACAAGGCCATTGATAACTCCCCCTGGGCTGAAGCCTTCCAGCATCTAGCAGAAGTGAAGACAGGAACATACTTTTATAACATGGCCAAGACAATGCCTAATTTTTTAAAAAATCTAAATCTTTACTAAAATTGAGATAGATCCCATCTATCGATTCCCCTGGTGTATATAGCCTTTCACAATCATGGAAGGAAATTAAATTGGCCTTGCACTATTTGCTCTTTACAAAGCTTTACTGATTGCTACTTAGTACTTTATGTTCTTTCAGGTGCTATCCAATTGATTATTTGATGATTTATTCCAGGATCATCCCAGGTATTGATGTTGAGCTCACAGGTCTGAAATTTCCAGGGTCATCCTGTCTTTCTCTCAGAGATGGGCACCTCATTTACCCTTTTGCTATCCTGAGGGGCTTTTCCAATCCTCTGTGATTTGGGGGGAAACACTGGCTAATAGTCCTAAGATGAAAGTTGAAAATTCATTCAGTTTCCTACAGGGCAAGCCATCAGGTCCTGCTGACTCGAGCATATTAGGTTTTTCTAAGTTTTCTAACTATGTCATAGCTTTGGCCTTCTATCCTCCTATTACAATTGGGACTTATTCTAGGTGGCAGTTTACAGCTGATATTATCTTCCCCCTGGAGGAGGGGAGTGAAGAGGACACTGTAAAAAATAAAATAAATAACATAAAAAGCTCTACCTTTTCCCACTGTCTTCTGCATTAGCACATCAGGCAGAGACAGTGCCATCTGTTTGAATTCCATTTCCTTTTTCTCTTCTTGGCCATATAGGAAGACTGCACTTCCCAGCCTCCTCTGCAGTTAAAGTGTGTGGGGTCACAGGATTGGGATTGGGCCAATCTAATGATGAAGGAATGATAGCTGCCATTTTCAGGCCTGGACACAAAATTGTCTGCATGACCCTCTGTGCTTTCTCTTCCCCTTTGCCAACAGCCATGAACATGGCATGTTGATGAGGTAGCAACACAAAAGCGATGGAGATTGGACACCTGAATAATGCCCAGGAGTGCTGCATTGGGTAACTGACACAAAGAAGAGATGCATTCTGGTGCTATGAAATCATTAACTACTAGGAAGTTGTGTGTGTGTGTGTGTGTGTGTGTGTGTGTGTGTGTGTGTTTGATGCAAGATCTCCCTCTCTATCGTCTTCTCACACGACCTGAGTTACGCCTTTTGAGATCATACAGGGACGTTTCTTTGTCATTTACATAGTAAAATGTTATCTGAGTGTCCTTTTTGGACTACTGAAATATTTAAAGAATATCTTTTCTCATTTTCCATTGTCTTTCCTAGGTATATATATTTTTTATTTTAACCTTGCCAATCAGTCATACTATTTTATACATTTATGTACATGTTAATTCACTTGAGGAGACCTTGCCAAAGGACCTTCATCCATCACGTGCTGCACAAAGAAGAAAATGACAAGATCAACATTTTTAAGTTCTAGAGAATTAGAATAGGGTAGTTATCTTCGTATGTGTGTGTTTTCATTTGAGAACGCTCTGTAACATTGTTCAATAGGATGTTGTTTTAATCCATGTTCTAAACACAGTCAGAGTGTATTTATCCGTTCCCCTCTTCATAAGTGGACATTTCGGTTATTTCCAACTTCTCTCTCTTACTACACCACCGATTGCTCTACAAAGTGGTTGCCCTACTTTTCCTTCCCACAGGTCAAGTTGTGTATGCAAACTCCTATTTTGCAGTTCTTTCATCCACACGTGGTGCTGTTAAGACAGTTTGATTTTCGCCAGGTCTTATAGATCTTACTGTTTAAGTTTGTATTCCATTCTGTTTAGTCTTCATTTGTGTCCTTCAGTAGGTTTTAAGATTTTTCCAGAAGGTGTTGTTTGTATTGTTCATATGAATTCTAAGATATTTTATAGCTTTGTTGACCATATAAGTGAGATGTTTTGTACTATTACAGCTTCTATTTGAAAAGTGGAAATACTGTTGCTAGTATTCAGAAATGGTATTGACTTTTGTGCAGTTAATAATTCTCCAAAAGGAAACAGCTTTTCAACAAACAACCTGAAAAAACATATAGTGAGGAAAACTTAAACAGTTTTAGACTATTTTGTAGTATTTTCATTCGCTAATATAGGGCTCAGCATTCATTCATTCCACAAACATTATTTAATGTCTACTGGGTCCTAGGGCCTGTGCTTCACAATGAGACAATGCCAGTGAGAATAAGACAGGCCATGCTGGCAGCTCATGGCCCTTCAGACGACCTAACAGCACTCAAAAAAAAAAAAAAAAGCAAACAAAAAGTGAAATGAGATCTCTTTTATATTTACTGAGAATCCATGTTCTCTGATTACAGAAATCCAGTAGCTCTTCGAATTCCAACGCTTCCTCTGGATTTTCCAAACACAAAGTATTGGGGCATCTGGGGGGCTCAGTGAGTTAAGTGTCCAACTTCAGCTCAGGTCATGATCTCAAAGTCCACTACTTCGAGCCCCACATGGGGCTCTGTGCTGACAGCTCAGAGCCTGGAGCCTGCTTTGGATCTGTGCCTCCCTGTCTCTCTGCCCCTCCCCTGCTCGCACTCTGTCTCAAAAATAAATAAACATTTTTTTAAAAATTGAATTTTCCAAACAGAAGTTATCTACATTTGCTTCTTTCTGCTACGTGATGTCACTGCAAGAAATTGAACCTCCACTCACTCATAGATGGTACTGGCTTATATAATTGCAACACACTGCTTTTCACCATACCAGCCCTCACCCACACCAGTCTAAACCTCACCAAGTACTAATACTTGGGCTTTCTCTTCTACATCGCCATTGCCTCTGGCTCACTGAAGAGTAGGGGACAGGGAAACTGTCACCCTCAGACCCATCCGAGTGCAATTCAACAAAGTCTCTGGGCACAGGTACATCTCCTTTTATTGGACGATTCATAGGTGATGTGCAGGCAGCAGGCACTAGATGACCCTCACGTGATAGACCCAAGAACTGCAAATCCAATTCTTCCCAGTTCCCCCACTCAGGCCATTGGCTACAATCTTACATCCAAGGAAACTTCTGCAGGATTGGCTCACTCCAGGGACTTCTCTGATAATGCCACTGATGGTACTCAACAGTCTCTCAATAAACTCACCATGGGCTTCCCCTCATTTCCCACCCTCCCTCCCTTCAGGGCATAAATTTATGTTCCTTTACCCTATGAGGAAAGTTTTCCTGAGAAAAAAATATCGAAGAGATAAGAGAGAGAGAGAGAGAGAGAGAGAGAATGAGAATCAGAAGATAACACAAAAAGGAAATACTATTTAATTGGTGTCATTGCCCTGCCCCCACCCAATTCCTCCAAGATGAACTGATTTTCCCTGTACCCTTTTCCAATCGATTGTTATGCCATAAAATCTGTCCTCAGCTTTCCTCCTCTAGTGATTCTTAAGAGAGCCCATCTTGAAAGTCAAATAGACTGAGTATTGAGTCTGTCTTCTTCTATCACAATCCCAAATCCCCTCAAGGAAATGTGGCTACTTTTGACAAAGCAGAGGATGAGTCATAGGTCATAAAATGTAAGAGTAAAAACACACAGATTAAAACTCAAAGGTATGATCATTCCTCACAGTAAAGCTGAGAGGCAAGAAAACAGAGTTACGGAGTCAGACTACCTGGATTTAAAAACCCAATTCTGCCATTTATTCACATGGAATTTTGAGCACATTACTCAATATCTCTGTGCCTCACTTTCTTTACTTGTAAAGTGAAGCTGATAATAATCAATCTCAAGGCGGTAATTAAATAAAGTCAACACATGTTAAGCACTCAAAACAATGCCAGACACATAGCAAACACTCAAATACTAGCCATTGTTATAAAATTTAAAATGACTCATGACTAGTTCACATTCAGTTAATCACACAGCATCTAGAGTCTGGAAGCTTATCTCCCTACTCCCATGATTTGGTCATGCCTGAAGACTGGCTGATCGTCATCTTGGAGCTCCATATCCCCAGTAAGCTGCCCTGCATTCAGCTGCCTACCTCTTTGATGCTTGGTTACCAAGAAATGTATGGTCCAGAGGTATCTCTAGGCAATTTCACACTCTAATTACTGGTTAGCATTTCAAAGAGAAATCTCTTTCTGGTCTCCTGCCATGGAGATACCCACATGGCTCACTGCCTCACTTCCTCTAGGTCTCCACTTAAATGTCACTTCCATGAAGTTGTCTCTTAAAAAACATTAAAACAACAACAACAACAACAACAACAACAAACCCTGCCTACTCTGTTCTGTTTTTCCCCCATAGCACTTACTATTACCTAACATTTTGCATATATATCTCCTTCTTTGTTTATTGTCTCTCACATTCTACCAGAACAAGAGATGTAAGACAGCAGAGATTTTTGTCTATTTTATTCACCACTGCATCCCCAGCACCTAATACAATGCCTGGCACACAGTAAATCCCAATAAATACTTGTTGAATGAATGGATGAATGAATTCTGATGAACCCTCAAAGATTCCTGCTGTCTTTCTCCTTAAAACCCAGAGATAACAACTAGTTTCATGTTAATCTATTTGTAATGGATGCCCAGATCATCCATTTAGATTGATTATGAGGCAGAAAACTGCTGTGATTGATGACTAATGGCTGCCAAGGGATTTGAAGGAGAAATGATGACATATCCTCCATGTATTTTTCATCTTTAGTCAAGGCTGAACCCACCCCAGCCATTCATTCTATGCTTTCTCACTTCTAGACCTCACTTGGTCTTGCTTGTCCTTACCAGGGAAAGAGAAGTTACCTCCTCAGCAGAAGGCATCCCAAGATCTCTCTTACCATCCAACCACTAGGAAGGGAAGATAGTGTTCTTTTCTCTTAAGGGGCCGACCTACGATTGGCCCTGAGCCCATTACTTCTGCCCTGACCATGACCTTCAAACTTATCTCTCTGGCTCCTCCTGATCCAACTCTACATGACACTCCTCCTCCCATAAAAGTTGCCCTCCTACTACAGCAAATCACCATATTTTCTTGGAGAATCTATGTTGGTTGACTCACAACCGAATTTCTTTTCTCTGAAAGTGGAATGAGACATAGGAAAGGCCCTGAGTTCCTCTTTAGCTCCTCAACATTGCGTGTCTGTGTGTGTGTGTGTGTGTGTGTGTGTGTGTGTGTGTGGAGGGGAAGGGAGATAGAGTACTCTGAAATCTGATATACAAGCATGCACACACAACACTTAGCATATGGTTACAGAAGGCTCATCAATTCCACTACAGCACTTTAAAATGCAGATTCCAAGACTCCAACCCAGAAATTCTAAGTAGGTCTGGAAGAGAGTCCAGGAGTTTGCATTTTAAAAGTTTTTATTTTTTTTTTAATGTTTATTTGTTTTTGAGAGAGAGAGCACGAGCAGGGGAGGAGCAGAGAGAGAGAGGTGGACACAGAATCTGAAGCAGGCTACAGGCTCTGAGCTGTCAGCACAGAGCCCAATGAGGGGCTCGAACTCATGAGCTGTGAGATCATGACCTGAGCCAAAGTCAGACACGCAACAGACTGAGCCACCCAGGTGCCCCAGGAGTTTGCATTTTAAACAAAACCCCAGGGTTATTATAATGCAGATCATTTTTAAAACACTTTGGGAAACACTGCCCAAGAGTTCCACAGACAGCAGATTAAAAACCCAAGGCCATGGGAATGACAAATGAATGAATTTCAAGAAGCATTTTTTAATGAGGGCCATGGCTCTTCTCATCCTTATTCCCAGTTTCTGGTCAAATGTCATCTTCTCAGAGGACTTCCATGGCCAACTTATAGTCACTCTCCCAGCTGCTTTATTCCTATATTCATCCAATTACACTTGACCCTTGAACAATGTGGACGTTAAGGGCACCAACACCCTCCCCGTGTAGTCAAAAATCTGTGTATAACTTTTGAATCTCCAAAAACTTAACTACTAATAGCCTACTATTGATTAGAAGCTTTGGTGATAACATGAACTGTCAATTCACACATTATTTTGTATGTTATATATATTACATACTATATTCTTACAACGAAGTAATCCAGAGACATAGAATTTTATTAAGAAAATCATAAGAAAGAGAAATACAGGGGCACCTGGATGGCTCAGTCAGTTGAGTGTCCAACTCCTGATTTCAGCTCAGGTCAGGATCTCATGGTGGGTCATGAGATCAAACCCCTTGTCCAGCTACACACTGAGCACAGAGCCTGCTTGGAATTTTCTCTCTCCCTCTCTCTCTGCTCCTCCCCTGCTCACGCGCGCGCACACACACACACACACACACACACACACACTCTCTGTCTCTCTCTCTCTCTCTCTGTCTCTGTCTCTGTCTCTGTCTCTCTCTCTCTCAAAATAAATAAACTTTTTTTTAAAAATATGGGGCACCTGGATAGCTCAGTTGGTTGAGCCTCTGACTCTTGATTTCAGCTCAGGTCATGATCTCGGGAATTGTGAGATTAGGCCCCACACTGGGCTCTGGGCTGACTATGGAGCCTGCCTGGGATTCTCTCTCCCTCTCCCTTTGCCCATCCCCCTGCTTGCATGCATGTGTATGCACTCTCTCTCAGGATAAATAAACATTTAAATAATAATAATAATACTAAAAAAAATAATAATTTTAAAAAAGAAAAAGAAATACATTTATAGTACTATATTGTATTTATCAAAAACAATCTGCATATAAATGGACCTGAGCAGTTCAAACACGTGTTGTTCAATGATCAACTATACTAATCAGGCTCTTCTCTGAGAGCAATGCAAGCTTTGTGGGAACAGGAAATTATTACCCTCTTATTGTATCCCCAGAACTTAGAACAATACCACAGTAGGTGCACAATAAATGACGAATTAAACAGTGAACGCACTTATGAATGAACAAGTCTCTTAAGTTCATAAAATTATTCAGTTTTTCACCCAGAAGAATCTGTAACTGACAGATACAAGGCCTGGTGTTGTCTGGGAACATCAGTGGAACAATGGCAGAATTATGAGGCTCGGAGAATGCTCTGCCTTTGGTCAGTTCCATTGGCCCTGGGGTAACTGATTTTGCTGAAGATCTGTGCTAAACAGTGGAAATGGCAGCATACAACTGCATCCCACCCTCAAAAGCCACCCCCTGACACCCGGTCCACCATTAACGCGCCAAGAAAATCAAACACTGATCATCCAGAATGACTCGACCGTCACAGAAAGGGGAAACATGCTTTAACTTCTCCTGGGTGCCACCAACAGTATTTCCTTTTTATTTTATCTTCTGATTCATTCTCTCTCTCTCTTTCTTTCTCTCTCTGTCTCTCTCTTAACTTATCTCTTGGATTTTTTTTTCCCCAAGAAAACTTTCTCAAAAACTCAAAAAAAAAAAAAAAAAAGAAAAGAAAAATGTTCCAGACCTCAGTATAGGTTTACACCCTGAGAATTTGTTATTCATGAAGCAGGCTTTTGAAGTCTCATTTCTCAGGATTGATGCTTTATCTTTAAACAGTTAACATGCCCATTGGCTCAAAGGGCCCTGACAATCACTTAGGAATAACTGAGACATTTGTGTCTGGGCAAGGTCTCCCCTACACAGGGAACCTTTTGTAAATATTAGTTACTAGAACCGTAACACTAATAGATGTAGTTAATAATTATCACAATGTGCCAAAACTGCACAGTTTGCTCCCTGATTACAATATTAAATTGCTATTGAGCTGTGGTATTCGCTTCAGGCAATACTAGTAAGAACCCCCCAAAGACCCTGGCTGGCCTCGCTGTACAAAAATGGAAAATGTTCCGCAGCACACAATGCTCAGGCAGCAGTGGGCTTTGCCAGAAAACAAACACAAAACTCAGACAATAGAAGGAAAGTTTTATCAGAGCTGAAGTGTCCTTTCACTTGGGAACTGTCATCTCTCAAAAAGAAAAACACGCACACACTTGATAGCGGCTTCCAAGGCGAGCCATTACTATGGGCACAGTGACTCGCGGTGCAGATAGAGACCACTGCACGGCCAGAGCTCCAAGGCTTTGTTTTATTTGCATCAGATTACGTCTAGCGATAGGCTGAGCCAGCTCTGAAAAGTTGAGGGCCCCTCAGAATGCGAACAGGCTTCTGTCCCTGGGAGCAGGGAGGGGATTTTCCTTTCTCACACACCCCCTCCTCTCTGCCTGACAGGTCAAGTTGCCTGGACAATAGGGCAAAGCGACTGAGAGCGAAACTGCAATTTAATTGAGAGGTGTCATTAGCTCCGCGACTGCACATTCAAAAGCGGACACAATGAGGGCACCTGTCGCATGCAACACACACCATCCCACCCCTCACCCACCCCCATACTGCCATCCCACCTCCACATTTGCAATTTCAGAGACCCACCGTGGGTAAATGAGTACTTAGCAGTCAGTGTGCATGCACAGCCGCCCAGCGTGTGCAAACAGGAGGCTGGTCTGCCCACTTCAGGGACACAGGCGCATATCGGGGTACGCCCACTGCCCAGGCTGAACTCAGCACACGCTGCCTTACAGGAATTAAGGCCCCTGACAGCAGCATGGTGATGAGAAAAAGAATGGTGGCTATTAAGCAATTAATTAAAAGAGATACAGCAGGAAGGATGCCGCTCGTGCCTTGACCCCATCGGGCCGGGCAAACGTGGAAAGAACCAGCAAAATGCTTTTGTGCCAACTAGAAGAGGTTACACTAAGAGCCATCTGCAGTCTCCTCAGCAGCTGTGGCGTCTCTGGCCTGCACAGGCAGACACAGTAATGGATGTTCCTGGCACAGAGGACACAGTAAGGGGATGCCCCGTCCCTACCCCTCATGCAGTCGGGCTACCTGCTCCAGATTACCAAGGTATCCTGGGCTGGGTCCCTTCCGTAGGCTAGGAATGACACCCTGGTGTCAGCCTGCAGCCCAATGGGCAATTCAAGCCGCCACATCACCTGTGACACTAAAGATCCCCAGGGGAAACGGTTGGGTGGGGAGGGGGTCCAGAAGGCGGAAGTGTTTATCATGCAGGGTCCAAGAAAGAAGCCCAGGCATGTTGACTCTTGGCAAACCTGATAGATATTAAACATGAAGGACCTGATATTTTCAAAAAGCCTTTCCATTCTGCTTATTTCCAATATACTCATTCATTGTGGTTTTTGTTCACATTAATCTATCCTTTATGAACTCCTCCTCCTCCTTTATGAACTCTTCCTACCCACTTTCACCATTCACAAAGCCCCATTTGACAGATGAAGAACGTGAGTCTCAGAGAGCTTCAGTAATTTATCAGCAGTGTAAGTACTGGAAGTGGAATTAGAATGCACATCGTATAAAGCCAGAGTTTGGACTCTTACTGCCATTAACTCACTTTGCCGAGGTATTATTAGCTTGAACTCAGGGATCTATTCTGAGATGAGACCTTCTATATAGATCCCCAACTTTCTATTGATTTCTTGTCTTCTAATAGTGGTTTTGGGGAGGAGCTATAGGTAGCACTACTCATATGTGTTCCTTCTGCCCCAAACCTCACATGGGCTTTCTTGAAAATAATCATCAGGAGCTACTTGGCATGTTGTTCCCTTCAGATTCACAGGCTCGTTAGGGTGGAAAACAAAAGACAAAGAAAATCGAACTTCCATTGCTTATCTTCTTTTATTAGGCTGTGGTTGGTAGCTGACAATGAGACTTGGAGAGGTGCAGAATAGAGTAGGTGAAATCATATGGTGAGCAAGACCTCCTTATTTCCTGGCATTGGGAGACTGGGACAGCAGCTCAGGAGACAAAGCTGCCTACCGCGGAAGGCGCCCATCCGCTCACTCATTCAGTCAGTCAATCAGCTGGTCCTGCAAGCAGTTCTAAGCATCTTTTGTGCACCAGACACTGTGCTAGATTCTGAGGATAAAGAACAGGAGTGATAATAACAATGGCAGTAATACTAACCACAGCAGCTAACATTTGGTGGAAGCTTATTTTGTACGAGACACTTGTGCTAAGAGACTTCATATGCATTAGTGTTATCCCTGCTTGATGTACAGAGTGGATAGCAACGCGCCCAAGTCACACAGCTTCGTAAACGGTGAAAATGACTAAGAATCTTATATTCATCTTTGAGGAATTTATAAAAGGTAGACTAGTGTGGAGAAAAATCACAACAAACAAGTGTATTTTTGGAAATAAAGAGAATGGAGAGGCCTTTTAAAAATATAAAGTCCTTTATGGTTAATATCCATCAGGTTTGCCAAGTACCAGAGACTGGGAGGCTTATGAAGAACAGAAATTTATTTCTCATGGTTCTGGTGGCTGGAAGTCTCAGATCAGGCTGCCAGCACAGTCAAGTTCTGATGAGGGCCCTCTTCTGGGTTGCACACTGCTGACTTCTCATTGTATCCTCACGTGGCTAGCTCTCCAGGGTCTTTTTTACAAGGCACTAATCCCAACCATGTAGGCTCTGCCCTCATGATCCAATCGCCTCCCAAAGGCTCCACTTCCTAATATCATCACATTGGGGGTTAGGATTTCAACTTATGAATTGGGGGGGGGGGGACACAAACATTCAGTATGTAATGAATGGAGTATGAAAAGGGAAAAATAATAATACTGCAGGGGACTCATCTGACAGACACCACCCTAACCAAGTAGTCAAGGTCAACATCACCAGTAATAAGTCATGCTGATCCCATGTATCCTTTGATATTATGCACTAAGGGGTACTTCAATCCATTGCACAAGGCTTTGGGGAAATTTAAATAAAAAGATGCATGTAGAGAACTTAGGACAGAGCCTAGCACATAAAAGTCTGGTTATTTTTTAGTCTAATTGATCACTCTCTACACTGAATTCTGAGCAAACTGAGAAACAGAGTCGGGCCTCCAAATGGAAGCAAAGCTTAGTTTTGCAAACGGTGAAACTGGATTGGAGAAGCCTGATTGACTTGAGGTGGAATTGGGCTTTCTACTCCTCCTAGCTCCAAGCCAATTGACACCTTGAGATCCACAAAGGGAGAATGATACCTATACTTCAGCAACACAGAAACAGACCTTTCTCCTCCTTCCATTAGTCATGGTGCAACAGGCCCCTAATGTTCCACTTCTCTGTTTTCTTGCTCCTCACTGCAATAGGCATTTGAGCTGAGTCTTCCCGATCTTAACCTTCTTTTTTTTTTTTTTAAATGTTTTTATTTATTTTTGAGACAGAGAGAGACAGAGCATGAGCAGGGGAGGGGCAGAGAGAGAGGGAGAACAGAATCTGAAGCAGGCTCCAGGCTCTGAGCTGTCACCACAGAGCCCGAGGTAGGGCTCAAACTCACAGACTGTGAGATCATGACCTGAGCTGAAGTCGGACGCTCAACCGACTGAGCCACCCAGGTACCCCTCTTAACCTTCTTTTTAAGCTGAGTCTATTCCTCCTTTCTCACATCTAAGACTAAATCCCATAGCCTTCCTTCCTTTTGCTTCCCTTTTTCTTTCTAGCCCAGCTATTTATCTCTCTTACCTATTCTTGCATATTCTCTTGGTGCCCCCCATAAGGAAAGAAAGAAAGTCAAAGATTTCTTGGTGGGTCTGAAAAAAGCATCCATTGCTCAAACTAATCTTGACCACGCTCTATTCCCTAACTTGAACAATCCTGCATCAGGAAATACCTCCCTACCAGACAACAATTATCCCAGGACTACACACAATCTGTTGTTTCTCTCCTTATTTCCAGTTGGTGTGTCTATCTACCCTCCCTATCTCTTATCTCTTTTCCTTCCATAGATTTCCCAGGAGGCTTCCCTGGGGGGGGGGGGGGGGATAAACAACAGCTGTATTCCCACCTACAATCCCTGTGCTACTGTGAAACTCATTTAATTCTGATTACAATTTTCAATGCTCATCTCTTTAGTCTTCCTATCTCAAATCTGTCCAAAAAGACCCATCTCCAAGCTTCCCCTTGACTTTTATTTCCACTCCTCATCCACAGCACTAAGAAGAGTGACAATAGGGACTTCTTGACTCCCTGGCCTCTTGACTCTGAGATCTTGCTGCCCTCCTCTGTTGGACCTCTTTGTACCCTAGGAACTCCCCAGGTTCAAAAGCTCTCTTAGTCCCCCTGTGACAAGCAAAATGCTTGGCTATATTTCCTTTCCCCTTTCCATTAGTCTAGCATGGTATTAGAGGTGCTTGCCAACATTTTTAGAATAAGACCGAACTGCGTTTCTTCTAAAATCGTCTGGGAGGCAGACATTCCAGGGCACAGAGAGACTTAGAGACCAGAGGCCAATCTCTGCAGGCCTGAACCATGCATTGACTGACTCCAAGGCTACTCCATACATGCTGTGTCACTACTGCTTTGTCCTTGATTCTACACAGACTACTCAACGTTTAGATATCATTCATGAGTTTTAGCCTTCCGCTCTTGAGTTAAATGCTTTCAGACACCTACCCAGGCTGGACTCCCTCCCTTTGAGGGCAGCAGACATGGAGGGCTGGTCCACAATCAGATCACTCCTGCCAAGTGGGGCAGCAGGTGGATGTGCTCTGGTCCTCTCTATAAAACTTCCTGAGCAAGAAATGATTGGTCAGAAATGATTAGAGGCATCCAATCACTGGGGGTAAGTTTTATAAACTGACCTCAAAGATCAAGCTACCACAATTTTTGAATGCTTGGCAAGCATTGGATTAGCCATAGGTTATAATGATATAAAATTTACCTTCTGGGAAAAATGCATTCACATTTTGAATGTGCTTTAACTTGAGAACAATAACTGTCCCAATGTATCACTTCCTTCTTTCTCTGGAGAAGAGGAAACACTGAATCACCAAATATATGGCAGGAGTTAAGGGGGGGGGGGGGGGGGGGGAGTCAGGCCTGCAGAGGAGAATTTGGCCCAGAGTCTCCTAGATCTCCTGGACTCCAAGATCTCAGCCTATGTCCTCCTTTCAGATCCCTCTTATCCAGCCTCCAAGACCCAGTCTTTTGTTACAATCTAATGGATCTCATTTTTCCTTTTCTTACCTGTCTAGCTTAGGCTATTCAATCTCAACTTTTTCTTGAGGAAATTCTTCTCTTTCTTAGATCTAATAAAAATGACTTTATTTTTCTTTCAATCTCCCACTGTTCCTGTTCCTGTTCCTACTTTTTAGATGAAAGCCTGCTTTTAAATATACCCAGTTCCTCCTGGAGAGTCTCAGCAAACCTGAATCCCTAAGACCTACATGAGACTTTAAATTTTCTTTTATTAAGAAGATGAGATTGTGATAATTCCATTGAGCTTTTCTTCCACCTAACTTAAGAGGATGACATCTCTGTATTGTAAGGACCCATTCTTCTTTACAAATTCATTAACAGAATCCTGCCTGGGTCTGCACGCCAGGTTGGTTCCTTGTAATCCACAATCATGATAGAAGGTTGCATAATTGACAGGGGAAGTCAATTTGAGACCATGTTGGGTAAAGAAGGACAATGACTTCAATAGCACATGAGCAAACTACATGATACCAGGAGGATAGTATTGTCATTGTCCTCACTTTGACCATAAAAGTGGTTAGAAGTCAAAACAAGTTAAATAGGATTCGAGGAAGCCAATCAGGGACTGCTACCAATCCCTTTATATTAAAGGCTAGAACCATACACATCACTGTTCCTAAGTCCTGATCTGCAGAGAAACATGCAAAGAAAACAAAGATGTTTTTACTTATCAATGCCAAAAAACCTATACAACCAAAAAATAATGTTTGTTTTACATCCAGTGCACCTGCTAAGGTCAAAAACAGCAACCTGGCTCTCATAGCCTGTGCCCCATAAAAACAGACACACACATGTGACTGCCAGCAATAAAACGTCACAAATTACAAAGAAAAATCTAAGAGACCAACCCTTTCCAAAGCCTTCTTCCAAACCACACCACCAGCTGCCTTAATTTCCTTGCATAATGTTTAGGTCCCCAAGTGGGTGTCCAGTGTCTCGTCTTGAGGCTTCCAGACTTCATATAATAGACAGGAGTTTGAGAAGGCTACTCAATTGCACATCCTCTCTATTCTGAATTCTGAATCAATTTAAAAGTCAAAGATCAAAATACTGATTTATTACCAACACAAAGAATGAGACAGCTCAATACTTACTGAAAAGGAACAAGCTCCAAGAATACAGACCATGAACTAGGCAGTCACTTTGAAAGATTATGGCTTGGGGCACCTGGGTGGCTCAGTCGGTTGAGCGTCTGACTTCGGCTTGGTCATGATCTCGTCATTTCTGAGTTTGAGCCCCTCGTTGGGCTTTGTGCTGACAGCTCAGAGCCTGGAGTCTGTTTCAGATTCTGTGTCTCCTCTCTCTCTCTCTGCCCCTCCCCCTCTCACGCTCACTCTCTCTCTCTCTCTCTCTCAAAAAAAAAAAAATTAAAAAAACAATTAAAAAAATAAAATAAATTAAAGGTTATGGCTCAACTCACCCCCTGTTCAGCACAGAGTACTAAATAAACAAAGCACATACACATGTAGCCACCTGTAAGCTATTAACCCCTTCCAATAAAGAAATAGTGAACATCACATTCTTGATACCTCACCATTCACGTATGTCTCCTATTTCCATTGAAATCCACCAGTTAGAGGGGTGGAGAGAAGAGAGAAGGTTACTTCTCAATACTATGTTCCCACATAGGGGAGTTAAACAGGTGTATAATAACAAACTTGAACTTAGTTGGTACACACCAGTCCTTGATACAAGCAGCCAGATTACAGGTATCTGATCAAGCACAGTAGTTCAACGGATGCCTGTCCTTAGGGTCAAATGCAGGGATCGGCAAACTTTTTCTTAAAGGGCCAGATACCAAATATTTTAGGCTTTGGGGGCTATACAGTCCTTGTCAAAATTACTCAACTTTCTCATTACAGGGAGAAAGCAGCCATAGACAATACATGTATGAATGATTGTAGCTCCATTCCAATCACGCTTTATTTACAAAAACAGATGACCATAATTTGCTGACCCACGACGGGACCTGTTAAGCAGGACAATCCCCTTCTTTATCTAAGTACTCTGGTGCAAAAATTAGAAATAGTGACTTCTAACTGATTTCCAGCTGCAGCGTCTTCCCATTGATTCATCCTATACACTCCACCATCGTTACACCTCCAAAATTCAACCCTGATTACATAACTACCCTGAATAAAAACTTTCCGTATCTCCTAGTTGTTTCAAGAATGAAATCCAATCTCTTCATCCTGGCTTACAAAATAATCCCTGTCTAGTTACAAACTACCCATAAAGTCTTTCCTCCATATGTTAGCCTCCAACTCTACTAAAGTTTTGAACATTCTCCAAATATGCTATACTCTTCTCTGTCTCCAAATCTTTTCACATACTACCTCAGTCAGAGTAATTAATTCCAATTACCATAACAGACAAGCTTATTAACACAATAAAATTTCACCGATTTCAAAATACTACTACCAATTACAGGCATACCTTGGACATATGGCAGGTTCAGTTCCAGACCACCACAATAAGGCGAATATCACAATAAACAGATAGTCTTCATTGACTATCTTATATGAATTTATAACAAATGAATTTTTTGATTTCCCAGTACACAAGTTGTTTACACTACACTCTAGTATAGTAAGTATACGATAGCATTATTATTAAAAATGCACACACATACCATAATTTAAAAGACTTTCTTGCTAAAAGTGCTCATCATCATCCGAGCTTTCAGCGAGTCATAATCTTTTCATTAGTAGAGAGTCTTGTCTCCTTGTTGACGGCTGCTGACTGATCAGGGTGGTGGTTGCTAAAGGCTGGGTGGCCGTGGCAATTTCTTAAAATAAGACAACAGTCAAGTCTGCTGCATTCATTGACTCATCCTTTCATGAACAGTTTTTCTGTAGCATGCAGTACTGTTTGATAGCATTTCACCCACAGTAGAACTTCTTTCAATATGGGAATCAACCCTCTCAAACTTTGCCTCTGCTTTATCAACCATGTTTATGGAATACTCTAAATCCTTTATTGTCATTACAGTAATCTTCACAGCAGAGCACCTGGGTGGCTCAGCTGGGTTAAGTGTCCAACTTTTGATCTTGGCTCAGGTAATGATTTCATGGTTTGTAAGACCAAGTCCCACGTCAGGCTCTGCACTGACATCCTGGAGCCTGCTTGGGGTTCTCTCTTGCCTTCTCTCTCTACCCCTCACCCCTCTCAAAATAAATAAACAGACATTAAAAAAATAATAATCTTCACAGCATCTTCACCAGGAGTAGTTTCCATCTCAAGAAACGACTTTCTTTGTTCATCCACAAGAAGCAACTTCTCATCCATTCAAATTTTATCATGAGATTTCGATTCAGTCACATCCTCAGGCTCCACTTCTAATTCTGGTTCTCTTGCTATTTCCACCACATCCTCAGTAACTTCCTCCACTGAAGTCTGGAACCCCTCAAAGTCCTCCATGACTATGGAATCCACTTCTTCCAAACTCCTGTTAATGCTAATATTTTGACCTGTTCCCATGAATTATGGATGTTCTTAATGGCAGCTTGAATTGTGAATCTTTTCCAGAAGGTTCTCCATTGACTTTGCCCATATCTGTCAGAGGAATCACGATCTATGGTAACAATAACCTTACAAAATAGTAAGACTGGAAATAATAAAATTTTAAACTTGTATTATTAATAGTATAATTCAATTACTTATTAGATAATAATCTCTAATTATTTAAAGATAAGACTTGAAAGTCAAAATTACTCCTGATCATGGGCTGCAGAATGGATACTGTGTGAGCAGGCATGAAAACCACATTCATCTTGGGGTGCCTGGGGGGCTCAGTTGGTTAAGTGTCTGACTTCAGCTCAGGTGATGATCTCATGGTTCACGAGTTCGAGCTCCACTTTGGGCTCTCTGCTGTCAGCATGAAGCCTGCTTCAAGTTATCTGTCCCCTTCTCCTTCGGCCCTTCCCCCACTCATGCACACTCTCTCTCACTCAAAAATAAATAAACATTTTTTAAAAAAGGAAGAAAAATACATTCATCTCATTGTATATCTCCATCAGAGCCCTTGGGTGACCAGGTGCATCATTAATGAGCAGTAATATTTTGAAAGGAATCTTTTTTTTTTTGAGCAATAATTCTCAGCAGTAGGCTTAAAATATTCAGTAAACCATGTTGTAACCAGCTGTGCTATCATCCAGGTCTGGTTTTCCCATCTATAGAGTACAGGCATTGTAGATTTAGTGTAATTTTAGGATTTTAGAATTTAGAGGATGGTAAATGAGCATTGACTTCAACTTGAAGGTTTGGGTTTAAGAGAACGTTGTAGCTGATTGGATCTTCTATCCAGATCACTCAAACTTTCTCCATATCAGAAATAAAGCTGTTTTGCTTTCTTATCATTGGTGCATTCACTGGGTTAGCACTTTTAATGTCCTTCAAAAACTTCTCCTTTGCATTCGCAACTTGGCCAACTAGTACAAAAGGCCTAGCTTTCAGCTTATCTTTTGACATGCCTATGCTTAATCACTATGCTTAATCTCACTATGCTTAATCACTGCTAGTTTTTGATTTAAAATGAGAGAGGTGCAACTCTTCCAATCACTTGAATATGTAAAGGCCATTGTCGGGTTATTAATGGGCCTAATTTCAATACTGTTGTGTCCCAGCGAACAGGGAGACCTGAAGAAGGTGAGAGAGACAGGGAATGTCCAGTTGGTCAGTGGAGCAGTCAGAATACACACAATATTTATTGGTTAAGTCTGCCATCTTATAATGGCATGGTTCATGGCATGCTAAACAATTACAATATTAACTCAAAGATCATTGATTGGACGGTGACTACACTTATGATGAGCATTGAGTAATTTATACACATTTCAAACCACCACATTGTACACCTGAAACTAATAAAATGTTATAATGTCAACTGTACTTCATAACGAATAAATATATGCATACCTGTGTGTGCATATATATATATAGATATGTGTGCGTATATATATATACATATATATATATGATGTTTCAGCAGAATTAGACAAACTAAAACTAGATTAGGAATTAGAAAAACATTTTGTTGGTATGAAAAGGCAAAGATTGGTAATTGAAAAAGTAGACTACAAAACAGCATGTGTATGATTTTAAATTAACAATGCACAAGTATTGGGGCACCTGGGTGGCTCAGTCGGTTAAGTGTCCACCTTCAGCTCAGGTCATGATCTCACAGCTCGTGAGTTCTAGCCCCGCATCAGGCTCTGTGCTGACAGCTCAGAGCCGGGAACCTGCTTCCGATTCTTTCTCCCTCTCCCTCTGCCCCTTCCCTGCTCGTGCTCTGTCTCTCTCTCTCTCCCTCTCTCTCTCTCAAAAGTAAATAAACATTAAAAAAATTAATGAAAAATAATGCACAAGTATTTTAACACACACATATATGATGTATAGGATATGCATATAAACATAATATGCATAAAAAGACCTGTATACGTATACAATGCTTAGCATAAATATCTTGCGTGTTTATTTTATCATTCTTGTGATCTATATTTTCTAACTTTCTACAAGACATTTATAATAATTACCTTAATCAACTGGTTAAGAAATGTCATTAGTAATAATGAGATGACTTGTGCTGCTTTTGGTGAGATATCAAAGGGTTGTGAGAATTTTAATAAATGTGATGATTTAATTACATTTTAAAGACCACTGATTACGGATCACCACACCAAATATAATAATAACGAACATTTTGAAATATGGCAAGAATCACCAAAATGTGACACAGAAACACAAAGTGAGCAGTTGCTGTTAGAAAAATGGTGCCGACACACTTGCTTAGTTCAAGGCTGCCACAAACCCTCAATTTGTAAAAAAAAAAAAAAAAAAAAACACAATACCTGCAAAGTGCAGTAAAACAAATGCCATAAAATGAGGTACGCCTGTATGTGGCAGCAGGAGAAGACAGAAATGCGCAAGGCACGCCAACAGTTAAATGACTAGGATACTAAGTGATGCATCATTTCTGCTCGCAATCCCTGTCACTAAGATTCAGTCACATGGACCCAATCCAACTGCAAGGAAACTGACAAATATAGGGATGCATGTGAACAATTAGTGAGTACAAACGTCCTGCCACATACACTATGCCCTTTGCTTTGCTTTCCTCTTCTCTTACCTTTGTACTTCCTTTCCTAGTAAACACCCTGTCATCGTCCAGACTCTGATCAAATGGCACCTTCCTGACCTCTTCAAATAGTATTTCACGTTCCCTATGCTCCCATAAGTGTTAATGTAAATATCTATTGTTCACGTATTATCCCACTTTACGATTATTTGCCTGCGCATCTAACTCCAATTCAGAAGACCAAAAGAATAATATTCTCATCAGTGACTTCTCACTTCCCAGCACCAGGCTAGGTTCCCATAAACACACAGTACATATTTGCTATATGAATGAATGAATGAATGAATGAATGAATTCACCAACAAGGGCTGTAGAAGGGTTTGCCCCTGGAAACAAAAAAGCAAAGAGGGCTGACTTCCTCGTGAATCTTCATCCATGGGTCTGAATTACTAGTTAAGGATGAACTACTTACGGTAAAGGAGCTCTCAGTAAGGATGATTCCTGGACCAAATTTATTAAAGTGGAAAATATCTAGAAGAGCCACATGATATAGTGTACCCGGTAAAGTTTAAAACAATATAATATTCTGATTCTGGAACTGAAAGACTTGAAGAGCTTCCAGTTGGGAGCAGGCATTGTTGCCGAGATGCACTGTCCTCGGGCTTTCCTCTGAGAAAATGGGAGAGGTAGTCAGTGGTGCAAATATTTCCAGGCGGCCAGCCAAGTTAGTAATCCCAGGCCTGTGTGTGTGTCCTGAGACTGACTGTCGTTTCTCAACCAGACATTCGAGTCCCCTCCCATGTCTAATCATGCCTGTCTTACAGCTTCAAAATAAAGACCAAATTCAGAAAAAGTCAGTGGAGTCCATCCTATTTCCAAAGTACCCAAGAGAAGTCTCGGGTACTAGAAAAGTCTCTACCTCACATTTTTGGTAGCATGCTGCATTCTGATTGAGGTTAGGCAACCACAACAAAAAGCAAAACGAATGACTTCAGTGCAAAGTTTGCCCAGGGCCAAGCCAAGAGGTAGGATATTTCTGTTGGATTACAATCAACAGAAGCCTTAAACTGATGTGGGTATTGTTCAGAATTCCAGAGATAAGTGTAATACGTTGAAGGACTTTTAAAGATTGTTTTCAAGCTCTTGATATTTCAGTTGAACAGTCTGGTTGGCTGCCTTTTATTCCCCCTGCCCCAAAGAATTCATTAAGGAATCTTAGTCATGAATTTGGGGCTAGTGTAAAACAGCTGCCTTAATATCAGTGCCTTGCGATTTATAAGTTCACCATTTTCCTGGGAGGATCGAGAATCATATTAGCTGTGACTCCCCTAAACATACCTCTCATTGAAACCGTGCCATTAGCACCAAAAATTCCAGCAGACTGACTAGCTGTGGGCAACATCTCATCTCGCTGACAAAATCTGCCATCGGCCTCGATTAGCTTGGAGAGCCTGTCTCATCAGAAAAGCTCCATGACAAATCTACTTCTGGTGCCGATGTTAAAGCACTGCCATCAGGACCACAGTCAAAATGCATTTGAGTTCCGGACCCGTGTGAAAACTGATCACTGAAGTAGACTCCTTGCTGAGGGACAGGAGCTTCCCTGTGCTGAGGGTAAAAATTGGTTCCATGGGGAAAGCTTCAAAGCCATGCCAGCCATTAAAATGTGACTGGACACATCAGGAAAGCAGAGGGGTTGAAGCGCTGTGTGGGGATGCCACGGGAAGCTGGTAAAGAACCCGCTCCAGAAAATGGCCAGGTGACCATGCGTTCATTCTGGGGACCAGGAAGCACTGGGGTCAGGGCTTCGTTACGGTTAGGCTGTTTCCCATACCAATTACTGGAGTGTTTACCTTGTTTGGACTAACTTCACGTCAAAAATTAACAATGCCAGTGTGGATGGCCAGTCTGAGATGTGCTAGGGCTTGCTACCCAGAAGGAAAATAACGATTCTATAGTCTTGAATTGGGAAAGCACTTTAAATTTCTCAGAATGAGAAACAGAAGCTGCTGGAAAGCGTCATAAAACAAGCACGCAGGCTCATGCCACATGTGGTAAGAGCCTCTGGCTCTCAGTGGTTCTCAAGGTGTGGTCAGGACGGCGGCATCGACATCACTCACAAACTTGTTAGAAATGCAGAATCGCTGGCCCCCACCTGGACCTACTGATCCCGAAACAGTGACAGTGGGGCCCGGCAATCCGTGTTTGCACAGTGCCTGTGGGTGATCCTGATGCCAGCTCAAGTCAGCTATCCATCGCTCTGGAGAATACAGAGGGATCTTCACAGTCAGCAACTAATCCAGCCACCCACTCAACTGATGACCTTACAGAAATCTCTTAATCTTGCTGTCCTCCCATCCTATTCCATTCAGAAAATGGTTGTCATTTCAACCACTATGGTCCAAACCTGCTGCCTTACCCAACCCCCAGCTACATAATCAGAAGAACCTATGCTGAACACCTTGTTTCTTCTGAAGGGGCTCTGGGGATGCCAAGATGTACTCTGACCTCGTTTTGCATAAATCTAGGTTGTCTGAGGAAATGAACAGAACATGGTTGTTTTGCTTTGTTTTCTTAACTTGAGCTGGGTTCCAGGATGGAAAAACTGAAAGGTTCCAGACAACTGTCCATCTAGATCAAGAGTTGGCCAAACCTGGCTGGCTGCCTATTTTGTAAGTAAACTTTTATTGGAGCACAGCCACACCCACTCATTACATACTGTCTAAAGGCTACTTTCATGCTACAGTAGCAAAGTTGAAGAGTTGTGGCAGAGACCCAGTAGCTTGCAAAGACTATAACATTTGCTCTTTGACCCTTTCCAGAAAACATTTTCAGACCACTGATCTAGATACATAATCAGCCCACATTGAACAGGAACTCAGAATGAGAGGTGGTAGGTATGGGGTCCTGAGCTGGGAGGGGCAGAGGCTTCAGGGACAAAGCAAAGGGGCCTCTGCCGGGAAACCACAGTGTTCCAGTGCCTGGGAGCCCCAGGCCTGAATCTGTGGACAGGTGCAAGGCCCCCAAAAGATAATTGGACTTATAAAAAGGCCCTCTAATGATTCTGCACAAACTAGTCCACAGACCACACTTTGAGAAATGGGGAATGACCTGGCTTTTCAGATGTACAAAGACTTAAGCATATCCCGGGACTCTTACAAAGTTCATCAAATAAAAATCTAGTCTAAACGGAATAAAATAGAGAACCTAGAATTGGACCCACAAATATATGGCCAACTAATCTTTGACAAAGCAGGAAAGAGTATCCAGTGGAAAAAAGAGTCTCTTTAGCAAGTGGTGCTGGGAGAACTGGACAGCAACATGCAGAAGAATGAAACAAGACCACTTTCTTACACCATTCACAAAAACAACCTCAAAATGGATGAAAGACCTAAATGTGAGACAGGAAACCATCAAAACCCTAGAGGAGAAAACGGGCAACAACCTCTTTGACCTCAGCCGCAGCACATTTCTTGTTTGACATGTCTCCAAAGGCAAGGGAATTAAAAGCAAAAATGAACTACTGGGACCTCATCAAGATAAAAAGCTTCTTTCTGCACTGCAAAGGAAACAATCAACAAAACTGAAAGGCAATCGATGGCATAGGAAAAGGTATTTGCAAATGACATATTGGATAACGGGTTAGTACCCAAAATCTATTTAAAAAACTACCAAACTCAACACCCGAAAAACAAATAATCCAGTGAAGAAATGGGCAGAATACATGAATAGACACTTTTCTAAAGAAGACATCCAGATAGCCAACAGACACATGAAAAAAATGCTCAACTTCACTCATCATCAGGGAAATACAAATCAAAACCACACTGAGATACCACCTCACACTGGTCAGAATGGTTAAAATTAACAACTCAGGAAGCAACAGATGCTGGCAAGGATGTGGAGAAATGTGCACCATTAGTGGGAATGCAAACTGGTGCAAACTGGAAAACAGTGTGGAGGTTCCTCAGAATATTAAAAGTAGATCTACCCTACGACGCATCAATAGCACTAGTAGGAATTTATCCAAAGAATACAAGAGTGTTGATTCATAGGGGCACATGTATCCCAATGTTTATAGCAGCACTTTCAACAATGGCCAAATTACAGAAAGAGCCTAAATGTCCATCAACTGATGAATGATAAACAAAATGTGGTTTATATATACAATGGAATACTACTTGGCAATAAGAAAGAATGAAATCCTGCCATTTGTAGCAACATGGATGGAACTGGAGTGAATTATGTCAGTCAGAGAAAGACAAATATCCTGTTTTCACTCATATGTGGAACTTAAGAAACTTAACAGAAGATCATGGGGGAAGGGAAAGGGGAAAAATAGTTACAAACAGAGAGGGAGGGAGGCAAACCATAAGAGACTCTTAAATACAGAGAACAAACTGAGGGTTGATGGGGGTGGGGGGGGAGAGGAGAGGGGAAAATAGGCGATGGGCATTGCGGAGGGCATTTGTTGGGATGAGCACTGGGTGTTGTATGCAAGCGATGAATGACAGGAATCCACCCCCCCAAAACCAAGAGCATGCTGTATACACTATATGTTAGCCAATATGGCAATAAATTATATTGTTAAAAATCTGGGGAAAAAATCTGGTCTAAACCCCATAATTTCAGCTGTGACTTTTTTTGCACTTTCTAACAAATTTGGCAAGGGGGTGAGAGGATAAATTTAAACTTCCAGGCTCTTTTAATTAATTTAGGCTAGAATGTGTGTGATTACTCATTTAACATTCTTCTCTAAATTTATACTGCTAATATTTCAGGTCCATACTTGTAAAGATAATTTTAAATTTATACAACCCAACTTCCAAAAGACCAGAAAGCTAAATGGAGTTTTAACTTGCACCACTGCATAAACAAATGCTTGTTCCAAATGGAACCTTTAGGAATTCTGGAATCAGGAAGTTCTAATCTCTCAAAAAAGCAGATGGGCAGATAGCTTGCACATGGCAAGGGAGTTTTCAGGGTATACTGAGAAAACTGACTGATACATCCAAGGTAACAAAGGAAATTTTGAAAATTGTCAACTTTATAAACAAATGCAAAACTGTTTAGAATTCCAGAGTCTTTCTGAAAAGAACTTTTGTTCCAAAACTAAGGTATTTTTTAATGCTTTCTTTTTATTGTAAAAGCTACGTAACCCCATTATAGCAAATATACAAAACAGTAAAGAAAACCTACCCATGATCCCACCATCCTAACACAATCACTGTTACTAAAGAGAGAAAATTCTTGAAATTTAAAATTTGAAAGAATCCGTTTTTCTGGTAGGGAAAGACCAGTTTCTAAATTGTTGAAGAGCTAATGAAACCTCAAAGCTCAGTGATAACAATAACCAAGACCCAATTAAGTATTAGCTCCTCATAGCATCCATCTACATGGCCACCATACAGTCCCCTCCTACCTCGGCCTTCAAGGTCCACTGCCACCCCCTTCTTCTGTTCTATTCTTTCTCCCTGATTTCTCTTTCTGTCTTCCTTTCTTAACGGCAGTAATTACAGCGAACATTTATTGATCCTTGTGCTGGGCACTTTCCATGGATTATTTCAGTTAGTCTCAAGAACCCTGTGCATAGGTACCGTGTGATACCCTCATGTTACCAATGAGAATCTAGAAGTGGTGTGATAAATTGTGGCTATTACGGTTCCAAATTTGGTCACAACTTCCTATATGCATGCCTCTTCAAAACGTAGAGTCTATATCTGTAAATTTTAAATCTGGGCTTGGTCACATGACTTGCTCTAGTCAATGAGATAATAGCAAATGCGATACAAGTCAAGGTTTGAAAGATGCTTGCTCATCAGATCTTATCATCTCTTGCTGCTGGGAGCTTTCAGCCACCATATAAAGAAACCCAGGCTAGTTTGTTAGATGAAAAGAAACACCGTGAGGGAGGGCCCCATCTAAGGCACCAGACCTATGTTGAGCCAGCCAATACTATGAAGAACAAAAATAAGTTGTCCCAGCTAAACCCAGGTAAATTGTCAACCCATAAAATCATGACCAATACGTGATGATTTTTTTTAAGCCACTAAATTTGGATAGTTTGTTACACGGTCAAAGCTGACTGACCGTGTTTGCCCAAAGTCACACAGCCAGGACTAAGAATCAAACCCAGATGGTTTTTAGTCTAGAGTCTAAGAACTTAACCCCATGTTATACTGTGGAACTCCCATGAATCTAGTCAGTACCATGGGCAGAGTCCATGCTCAACAGTGATAGTGTCCCCTTAAAGATAACAATAATGAGGAGTTTCTGTCAAGATGGGCCCATCCCACATGTTGCCATTAGTAGCTCATTTCTAAATTCAGACCAGAGACACCTGGGAAATAATTAGCTTCAGTGTTTCTGTCCTCCCATAACAAATTTGAGGGCAACTCTTTATTTTTGCTAAAGTTAAACAGTTTGTGGCAACAAATGTTACTTATACTTTTCTAGGAATAGAAATGTATTTACTTTTAATCAGTTGGGGACTCATTAGTGAAGCTGTCTTTATCTCCCTGAGCCTTTGCCTTCTTAGCTTGGGTTTTGCTTTTTTTTTTTTTTCTTTTGGCCCTGTATTAGTGTTTTGTTTGTTTTCTACAGAACTGCCTGAAATAAACTCTAATGGGTTGAACAAATCAGAAGAGAAACAATGTCAACTGCAACACAAGAGTCAACCCTTATAACCTACTTCTTTTCACAACCCTTCCCTATGCCTAACAGAAACGAATGAATAGCTGATTATTAAAAGTAAAAAGTCTGTTACCCAAATAATCGAGCTGTATGAAGCATTAATCTGGTGAACTACTAATAATGAGAGACTATGGAAAAGACTATTCACCAAAGCATTCTTTTAAATGCAAAGCTCTTAAAATATCTTTCCACAATAGTAGACTCTTAAAAGATCTGCAGATGTAGGAATAAAGTAAATGAACTATTTTGATGCATAATAAACAGAGGTCATATAGAAAAGCAAATTTGGGATACCAAATTTGAAAACAATTTTCACTACAACTGAAATGATCACTTCTGGCTTTTTCCTCTTATCTTCCTTACCTGTAAAATCAGTCTTGAAACCTTTTTTTTTTTTTTTTTTTGTGGAATGATCAACACCAGTATTTCAGATAGTATGACTTAGAAAAAGTCTTTCTGTGAAATTACAATGGTTCTTAAGCAGTTATTAATTTGGGGGGGTCTGCCCAGAATTCTACTATCCACCCCCCAAAACACACACACACACACACACACACACACACACACACACACACCTACACACAATTTCAATGGCATCTGTCACTTGCAGACAGAGCTTCCCTTGGCCCCTGCCCAATCCAAGGAGCCAGTTAGTTGTGATGGTATGTTTGGGGTCTTCCTCACCAGCAAATGAAGTGTGGACATAGTCTGTGGCTCTGGGCTCATCATCCATGTACCTTGGAGATGGATTTAGGCAACCAGGCACTTCTGGGAGCATCTGGTCAGGGTTCCCCTGCTTATCCCTTTTCTATGCCCTAACTAGCCCTTTTCACTAGTTTCTGGTGTCCAGTTTTTCCTCTAGGTCTCAGGGAGGAAATACAATCTATCCCTGCAGCACAGTGGGGAGAGTAAAGCCTGGCCCTCTCACTGGGTTCTTGAGGCCGGAAGCTGGTCTTCTTCTTCATTCTTGTACATTATCTCTGATCTACTTCTGGATGACCTAGATGGGCTCCCAACAGATGGTAAGAGCCACCATCTCCCAGAAGTCCTTCTTCTCCCATTATACTCTCTCCCTCACCTCGGACTCTTACATACATCCGCTAAGACTTAAATATGTTCAACCCATTGGGATCCAGTATGCTGGACAGTCAGTCCTTCCCTAGGAAGAAAGTTGGGATTGGTTCTATGGAGACTTCCCCTGGCTTCTTGTCTGCGCTGGTTCTAGCAGTTCTAGACCCACACACTTCTACTTGGCCAAGAGGGGGAAATGTTGCACCATTTCAGAGGAAGAAATCTGCTTAGAAACCCCACAGAGCATGAAGATAGCTTAACGTGAGTGAACTGCCCCCAGGTATCATTAAAAAGAAAAGAGTATTCATTAGCCCTAGCTTCTTTATCCAGTTTTTTCTGCCGATTCCCAAGAAGAAAAGGTCATTTGGGCAAGGAAGAAACTCACCTTTTTTTTTTTTCTTCTAGATTTTCACTGAAAGTTTTTCTTTTGAGCCCTTCCCCATCATGTGTTTATTTGCATCTATAGAGCTCTCTGCCTTAGCACCCATGAGAAAGTAACCACTCGGCGTGGAATCTGCACTACATTTAATTATAAAATTGCCTTCCTTGCATTCACTCCATCTCTTGTATATCTAAATGAATCCTGTGCCTTTCAAGGATTCATTCATAAAATTTGTATCTCATAACCAGGTTGTATGGCTATTTTAAAAGGAGAGAGTTATGTTGGTAGAGATGAATCCATTTTTCTTAGCAAGTTTTCTACCTGTTCCTAACCTCATTCAGAAGAAGATGAAGGGCGCTGGGTGGCTCTTGGTTTCGGCTCAAGTCATGATCTCAGGGTTCTTGAGTTCAAGCCCCACATAGAGCTCCATTCTGGCAGCACAGAGCTTGCTCTTGCTCTCTCTCTCCCTCTCTCTCTCTCTCTGTCTCTCTCAAAATAAATACATAAACTTAATTTTTTAAAAAAAGACTAAAATGTTAAAAAAAAAAAAAAAGAGGTGGGGGGAGATCATTGACATCAGCTTGGCTGTTGAAATACCTGATCCCATTAACTGTGTTTTGGCAGATTCTTTACACCTCAAAACCCAGAACCTGGTACCTTTTCTCAATTGTAAACCATAAACTACTCAAGAAACCATGAGCTCCTTTTCTTTTCAGTGAAGTGTACTTTGGTCCTATTAAAAGCTCTCTAAGAGACAAATTTTCCTTTAAGCTCAATTTACATGGAATGAAGCGCCTTGGGCAGCGTGTTGTTGGAATTCATTCAGGACCATGTTTGCCTGCAAAAGGGCATTTACTCTTGACATTTTTGGAGATATTCATTTTACAACCCAATTTTCACACTCAAATAATCACCATCTGTGTTGTCCAGTTAAAAAACGATCAAGGAAAGCAAGGGCAAGTTATTTCCTCCTTCATTTTGTTCTTTTTTCCCCTTTTGTTTGTTTTGTTTTAAGTGGTGAGCACATAATTAAGCCTACTATTCCATTTCTAAGGACTGTTGTTTTATACAAAAAGAGGCAGCAAGAGAGAAAGGGAGAGAAGAAGGACACCCAGTAAAGAGTAAAATGCACTTAAGCCCTAGCAAGCTTCTTCGTGAATAATAACATGATCATTATTATTATTTCAACTTTGTCAAAATTTTGCTATGTTGTTCTACCACTTTGGTTCCGCATTTCACCCTAATCTGCCAAGTCAGAAAGAAAACTCATCTTTATCCCAACTTGAGATTCTTCAGCATCTGAAAACCAACATAGTCTACAGATCATATTTGGTTTATAACTCAGTACACTTCAAAAATATTCTAACGGCATCTTAATTTTATAATACTCTTGGGTTCTCCTAATCTGAGGAATGCATCTTCGAATGAAGCAACAGATACCCCAGGAGCCCCTAGAGTCCTGTACCGCCCCTTTACAACACTCATCACATTACAAACGATTTGTTCTTACTACCTGTTAAGTCCTATTGTAATACATACTATGTCTGTTTTATCTACTCCTGGAGGGAGAGGGCCTCTTCACATTCTGTTTGGCACCTTCAGCGCACCCTATAAGCTTTTGTTAATTGAATTAAGTCAATGAATGAATGTTGACTTCTCTTCCTTTTCTTTCATAAAAGGGACTCTGAGCTCTGAGCCCATCATCCCATAAAAATCTCCATCACGAGAATAATTATCCTTCGCAAACCAAAAAAAAAAAAAAAAAGGAGAGCACTCAAAATATATCTTCTATAAAAGTCAGAATGGTTCCCTAAAAAAATACATTTTTTTATATTAGAGTTTATCCTGAGGAAAAAAAATGTTAAACATGGAAAAATGGGTATTCTAAGCAATTACGGAGTTTCATGAAACTTTCCTGTTTTAGCTAGTTCAACAACATTTAAGGCTCAGTCTGGTCAAGAATATTTTTCAGTGGATTCGTAAGAGGATGTTAACACAAGTTGAACGAAAAAGAGCAAATACAGAATTCAGTCTATCGCCACTCCGCATGAAGTGTTCCCAGGACTTGGTGACCATCCACACAGTAAACAGATATTACACCAAGGCGGGCAAGTCGCAGATGGAAACCATGCGGGCTCGTAGTGGAATAACACAATTTATCTCCACAGGTGAGAGTGAGTGCCGATGGGAGTAAATACCGTATGTCTCCAAATTTAAACCGAACACATATTAAGAGGTCTGTTTTGATCTTTGTTGGCCGAAAAACCAAGATGTTGGACAACTGGAATAAGTAAGTCCCTGTCTGTTCTCTGAGAGGGTAGAGTGTTTCAGACTCCATGTCGCTCCATTGTGATGGACCCCTGTGCGAGCACATCTGGAGAGGCAAAGGCATTTAACATCTGTGCTCCTGGAAATGAGAGTGATTGTTGAAACCACATCGGTGACCACGCGTGGGTTTCTATTAGTAAGCCACGTGGCTTATTTTAGCTATTATTTTTACTGTCTTTTACCTAGGTTAGTATTTTCCTCACAAAAGCAAATTCCTATGATATCAGGCCACTAAGTAGTACTTCCGTAGGCACTGGCTAAATCTGGAAAAAGTGGATCCAAATTAACTGGACTTTGTAGCAACCCTTCATAAGACAAAAGCAAATGCCTCCATTCATGAAGTTCAGCCTCACGCCAAACTTACTCCATACGAACATTCAGCACTTAGGCTCACAACACCTCCCTCTATAACCTCCATAACAGACAAACATCAGAGAAAACGCACTGATGCTCTCAGATTTTAAAATACAGATTCATACCACAGAGAGGGACTCCATTTGCCAATGTTTATATGCCATTTTTCTGGCAAGATGAGGCTCGCGGGTAAGAGCAAAGGTGAATCAGAATAGAAATGACCTCTTGGATCGGGGTCTGGTGGTCGCGATGGCCTTCTAGGAGGTTCTCCACCATCTTGTGCTATGAATGTTCACAGTAACAAAATACGCTTTTTTCCTGGATGAATGATTCATTCATTTGAGATATAAAAACCAGACACCATCTTGTTAGTGTACTCGGGGCATGCTGGCTAGTGTAACAAATAAGCTCCCACATGTTAGCGAACTTGACACAACAGAATTCATTTCTCATCTACCTAACAGTCCGATGAGGGTTTTCTTGGCCACACACATGGTGTTTAGGGACCCAGGCCCTTCCATGTGTGTTGCTACCATCCCCTAGGGCTTTGGAGACCTCTGCTTCCAGCCAAGGGAGGAAGAAGAGAGATAACTGAGAAAACCCTACTTACTTGAAAGTCTCAGCCTGAAGGTGACTATAGATCTGCTTTTACTCATGTTTTATTGGCTAGAACAAGTCACATGGCCACTTGTGGATGCAAGAGAAGCTGCACAGTGAACTCCACATCATCAAAGGAGGGACACAAGTTTAATTTTGATAAACCATCCATGACACGGGTTTCCTCACTAGTTCCCAAGACATTTAACCTTTGGCGGGGTCTTTTGGGGGCAGAGAGTAAGCAGACTCTAGGGTTGTTACACCTTCCATCTCTCCACCCGCAAAATGTCTTAGGGACCAGATTCACTTGGAAACGGGTAGTCTTAAGTAATGCTTCAAAAAGTGGTCAAATGTCCAAAATGTACCTTGACCAATTTCTGCTGGCTGCTCTTCAGAACTCTGGAATAACGGCTGCAGCTGAAGTTATGCATTTTACATTGTTCTGTACCTGAACTTGGAAGCCCTTGTAATGAAAGCATCCTGCAAATAAAAAAGGGATCATTAGTTATTGGTTCGGGGTAGCTATAAAGAAAAGGTACTTGCTTTTACTCGTTTCCACAAAAGAGCTTCTCAAGCCCTAATGTCACTTGGCCCAATTAAATATATAAATGGCAAGGGGCCAAGTTAATTATAGCTCTAGGGACTTGGACTAGGCCAGGCTAGAAACAGAGTAACAAGAAGAATGGCCAAAGCTTACACTTTGCTTTGAATCCAAACAAAGCCTTTGCCTTCACTTGCCCTTAAGGGGAATATTCTGATCTGGAGGTGAGGTGGAAGCGTCCTGAAGAGCTTTGGCTCTTGATCCTTATTATGGAAAAATTGGATGAATATTAACCAAACCTGAAAAGAGGACGAGCTGAAATAAGACTCATTAGAGTGTACTGAGAGGCAGATGCAAAATGTTAGCCATTCAAACTCTTCATGTCCCACAAGAAAGGTCACAAATAGAGAGTTTCTGAGCGAGCCACTCTCCTAGGAAAATCTCCCAGGAAGAGTGCAATGATATATAAGGGATATTTGCATTTGAGTAAATGCTGATCCTTTCCATCTGGCTAGACACTCTTAGAAAGCATCTTGGAAGTTCTGCCCCGCACCCCTTCTGCTAATTAGGCTGCTCTATGCATCAAGAGCTCTGCCCTGAAGGAGTGTCAGCAAAGCAGTTAGTGCGTCCAGATGTGGACACTTCCTTAAAGGTGAAGTACAACAGGGGGAAAAGATTAATCTGCAATGCACTGAAGTCAGACTCTGGGTAACCCAGCGATGTGTTAAATGAAAAGGAAAAGATGCTGTTGAATTTTATCTCCAAGTGGTGTCATTATTTCCAACTAACTTACTCCTTCAGGCAACCCAGATAGTTTGTTTTCCTGAAGCCCTTTTCTCAACGTTGCACACACCCTCCTCTTGCTAGACCCTGGAGAGGAATGACAGCAGCTGAAAAAACATTCCATCCCGGGGAAAGGGAAAGAAGGGCTGGTGATTACTGAGCGGGTAAGGCTGGCAGGTCGTCACACGAGGCGCAGGGCTCAGTCTGCATCCGGGAAAGGGGCCCGGGGTTGGGAGCAAAGACCGCTTTCGTGGTTCCACAAGTCGCGGAGGGTTAAAGTTCAGGAAGGTTTGCTCAGAACAGCAGAAAATAAAATTCTTAATGCTATGTATAGTGTAGCTAGAATGTGATATTTCCTTCCACTTGTTAAATTGGGATTTTTGTTTTATGTGCTTTGGATTTAGCTCCTGGGTGCTCTCTGCTTAGTTTAAAAGGGTTTTCATCTCCACATTGTCATACATGGAAAAAATATACTGAGGCAGTGCACCGTACATCGTGACTTTTATTTTGCTGTCAGACTGCAAGTTACAATGTACCTGTGTGCATTAAAGACTCGGGGGCTTTAAAAAGGGAAAGGATCCCTTCATACGCCATACAAAGAGAGCTACAGCCCAAGAGGGAAGAGCTGGAAACGACCACCGCCTTCTTACCTACATCAACCACACAGCCCGGGTTTTGGCAACAGCTCCGATTGCTTGTCACCGCATTCCTTTCAATAAGGGCCATTTATTAAAAGCACAACTAAGGAAGTTTTTGTCCAATGGCATGGACTGACTGGGGGGGGGGGGGGCTCATTCCAGAAACATACTCATCATATTTATGTATTAGGTGCCTGTAAGCTTGGAGCTGCTTTGTGTTCTTTTTTAGGAACGGTGATGACTACTGGGGGTCTATCCTCAGTGCCCTGGTTCCCCATGATGCCAACAGCATGCTTGTCCAGCAGCTGCAATAGAGACGGATGCTGTCAGACCCCAGGCCAAAGCCCTAACGCTGGCCATGTGCTCACTGCCTGCACGAACGGCTCCACGTAAACATGGCACGTCTGGGGGCTTGAGCAGATGCTGCTTGGGTCTGGACATGTTTTTATTATTCGCAGCCTTATCCTAGCCATACAGTTAGCTCCTTGGTGGGGGACAGCAAGAAACTCTGTGGGAGGCCAGGGATCATCGACCCCCCCCCCACCCCGAAACACCGTGGGAGCTAGAAACTTCTCATTCACCACCAGTGCACTTTCCCCAGGACACGTTAGAGCTGATGCTCAGCATGGACTGCAGGCAGCCTCTGGGTATCGCTCAACCTTGGAGTTTTGTCAGAGATGTCACAGACAAGGGGGTCATGTGCACAAAGCAGGTCCTTGACCTGGTGTTAAAATGAGAGGAGCTGAGCAAGATGAATTCAGTCGGAGTTTAAACAAAGAACTGGCGATCTGTCAGTCATCTAAGTTCATAAAACCAACTTACAAATAAGTATCCATCTCAGACAGCAAGCTACAAGTTACCAGTCTTTTCTGTTCTCCAGTAAGGTTTTCAAGAAAGATAAACTATTTGCAAGGAGGAAGAAGGAGTGAGCACTTTGAAGCAGAATAGGACAGTGGCAACAAGAGGAAAGAAGGAAGATGTACTTTAAAAAAGAAATCTTTATTTCTGCTGAGAGTCTCAAACTTATTTTTTACACCATTCCCCTGGCTTTTGGATTGAAAGGTACCCAAAAGAGAGCAACACCTAGTGCAGAGCTGAGAGTACTTTTATTTACACCAGCAGGCTGTTTAGAACTCCCATTTTATTCGTGGCAATTTGATTGTTTGGTCACGCCTCCTAATAAGTGAAATGTTACACCGGAGTATTTGTTTAAACCTCGCAGCTTCAGATACAGTAAGTTGCTGAATGATGTTTGCTAATGGCACACATTCGATAATTCCTATAATGTGAAATCTCAGCCAGATTTAATGTTTAATTTCCCTGGGATTCACTCTGAAATTATTACAGACATTATGTATTCTGTTCCCTGGACTTGGAATTAATTTCAAAACAGAGTAAAAGTGCATCCATTTGGGTGCCTTGTGGGAGTTCAGATCAGTAACATTCCATTTCTCCCGAAGTTTCTGAAGTTTAAAATACCTTTTCACTTTATTGCATTTGATCCGAGTTCAGTAGCTTCACGGCACAGTCACCCAGCGCTGCGTTTTGTTTTTGTTTGTGATCTGGATGTGCCGTTGCTTGATGAGTTTCATCCTCTTGAAAAACTGTATTGATATTCCAAGGCTTCATCTGCCTAACTCGAAGGTGCCTTGGTATGGTTATCCTGATACAAATTTTTTACCAACAAGCAATGATCTGGCAAGAAAAATCATTAAACAGCTCCACCTACATCTTTTTATGGATGTCTGCCACAGAAACGGAATTCACGGCAGGCATTGCTTTGATTAATCAATCAATACATTGGCTACACTTCCAATACCTGGCCCTAGTAGAAAGCCCAGAGGCTGGAAAACCTCCAAACATTATAGAATAAAACAACCCGACCTATGCTAGGTTGTGATCCAAAAATTCCCAGACAATAAATCTTTAATTTGCTACCCTGGCAACTCTCACCAAATCTGAATTAAAAGAATATTTTCCATGCAGAGCGTTGAAAGGACTTGCCTCCTGAATAGTTATAAAAGTTTAACCTTTAGCTGAGGCACACTTCCTACAGTCCAAAAGGAAACTGAGTGAAGAAAAAGACATCAAGGGATTAATTCGCAAGTTTTACCCCAAAATGAATGGCAGCTGTTTGGGACTTCAATTGCACTGATGTCCCATTAGGTTCGGAACATCCTGAGCCTTGCAACTATCTCATAGATTTCATAAAACCTTGTTAGTAAAAACTTCACCTCCCCAGTCTGGTCTCAAGCACTGAACTCACACACCTAAGCTATCCTATAACGGCTTCAAATGAGCTCCTAGGCAGCAAAGGATGTCATGTGGTTGGTTCTTCCCAGGATTTTTCATTTCTGTCAGATAGATCTTATTTTAATCGGCTCTCCCTCCCCCACCACGGGAGAAGGGCTGGTGAGAGGCAGTGGCTGTGGTTCTAATTTCAATTGAACAGAACAATGGATTAAGTGTGGTCCGGTAGTCTGCTGGCAGAGGTAGAACACAGGCTTTGGAAATGTGTAGCTGCTCTTCAAATTTAAACCTTCAGACGGTGGAAGAATTTTAAAGCCTAAAGATGTTTAGAGATCATCCAGAGGACTACTCGTATTTCTCAACTAAGAAAATTGCAACCTAAAGGGAGAAGCCGTGAGCCCAAAGTCCCACAGTGCAATCGTGGGGGCGCCAGCAGGCTAGGGGGCAGTGCCCTCTGGGTGCTGCACAGACCCCCTCTGTCTCCATCATTCCCCTGCCCTGGCCCATGATTCTTATTTCTCTGCCATCTCCTCCAGACCGAGCTCACAGGAGGCCAGAGCAATGGCCTTCTTGCCTCTGTATCCTCAGCACATAGTTCGGGACTGGAAATGGAGACTTACGGTGAAGATGCTTTTCTTTTTCTTTCCCTCCCCCCACCAAACAAAAAATAGCTTTATCTTTTTCTTATTATATTCATATCTTAGCATAAATTCTCGTAGTTTAAACAAACAAAGAGGAAGGAAAGTTTAAAGAAAAAAATCAGAACTGCCAGGAAGTTCACCAGCCACCTATGCCCACTGTTAGTATTCCAGTGATAACCATCACGAAGACGTTCTGTGTCTATCTATAATACATATTCACCCGGTGCCCAAATGGATTTAAGCTCCTGTTTAGTCCCCTACTTCTCCCCCTTAACAATATGGTGGGAGGTCCTGCAAAGTCCGTGAGGACAGATTTACACCACCAATTTGAAGCACAGTACAGGGTTCTCTTACACGGATATACCATCATGGATTTACCATCATGGATTTGTTCTTCTTTTGGAGCTGTCAATCATTTCTCTTTCTTCATACCAGAAATAATTCTAGTAAATATCCTTATGCAGGCAATTGTGAATTTTTTAAATTTTGGTACATGTTACAAAATTACCTTCCAGAAATGTTGTAGCAATTTACACCTCATAACAATTTATTAAAATGTGCATTTCTCCACACCCTTACCAATACTGGGAGTATCTGTCATTACCTGTTCTAATATTTTGGCAAAAAATATATTTCAACTTCGAGTCTGGGAGATTATTAAATGAGGTTTTGCATTTGTAAGGATTTGAGAGCCTATCAGTCCCCCAGCATCATGCTATGCCCTGGGGCCATAAAAGTGCGTAAAACAGACATGGTCCCTGTCCATGTATAGTTTATTAATTCTTGGAGATTAGGATGATGAAAAATAAATAAGTAATTATCAATTGCAAAAAGGTCTATGAAGGAAAGCAGCATTGTGTTGTGATAAAATGTAGTGCTGGAGACAACGTGAGTTAGAAGAGTTCCACCTCAAGAAATGACAGCGGAGTCCAAACATGACATATAAGAAGGAGCCAGTCAAGGAAAGAGCAAGGTTGAGGGCCTTCAAGGGAAGGGAGCAGCAGATGCAACACCCTTGAAGAATGAAGAGCAGTACATGGCATGCCTAGGAAATGATGAAAGGCCAATATGGTTAGGAAACAGGAAAGAGAAATAGAATGGCATGCAGTCAAGTCAGGTTGACTTGGAAAGGGGGCCAGAAGTCAGGTCATGTAGGGCCTACAGGGCTTGGAGGACTTTGAATTGTATGCAAGTGCAGTAAGAAGCCACTGAAGGTTCCGAAGCAGGGAACTAGCATGACCTAGTTTATGTGTTTCAAAGCCCACATGGAAAATGGACGGGAAGGGACATGGGGAGCAGTCGAGAGAGCCATTAAGCAATTGCTGCAGTAGAGCAGGTGCAAGCCAGGGTTGGATCCATGGAGACAGGGAGGAGAGACAGGCTGATGATATATTTTGGAGCGGGAACTAGTGACTAGTGATGGGTAGGAAGTGGAGTTTAAATCAGGGAAAGGATGTCTGATGTGAGCAGCTGAATAAATGATGATATCATTTGCTAAGGAAGTCTTGATTTGGTGGAAAATCCAGGATTCCACATTAACATTATTTGTCACAGTAAAAATCAGAAACAAACTTTAAAAACTATACAGCAATTGCAATGATTAAATAAATAATGGTATAAACATAAGTTATACCCTTCAAGAAAATCATGATTCTGAAGAACAATTATTATACAAGAAAATGTTCATAATGTGTTAAGTGGGGACAAAAACACATTGATGTTTATGATCTACAAAAACATAGGTATAGATAGGGGCATAGATGAGAGATAGAGGTAGAGGGGGAAAGTGTGGAATGAAAGGCACTGAAATGCTCATAGTGGTTATATCTTGATGGTGGGATTATAAGTACTATTTATTATTTTCTCTATACTTCTCTTTATTTTCCAAATTTTCTCAAATAAACAGGTCTTACTAATCATCATCACACCGAAAAGTCATTAAAAATCATCAGTTTACCTGCAGCTAGATACCGTCTAGATTTGGGTCAAGTCATGACTAAACCGAATAACCCAGTGGAAACAGATCAAGCACACAGTCGTGCTGTCCTGCCTTAGCTGAAGGTCTTGAAGATTACCACTGCTTTTTCACTTGCAGACATACATTTTGCCAAATGAAATATGTGTATGTTTCCAGGCTCATTCATGGAAGACTTAAGACGAGAACTCAAGTCTCCCAATTCACACGCAAGAGCTTTTCCCACAGTACAGAACCCATCACAGCACCAGGCATGCTCACCTGATCTTATCGTAGACGCTAAGACCAGTCAACAATTTTGAGACTCCCTCTGGGCCATCCTTGTTCACAGGCAGAGGAGGAGACCACCAAGATCGTATGATTTCAGGGACACCTGGCATTTCCATCCGTCTCCTGCCCTCTTCCACCTATTTAGCTAATACCCGAGATTCTTTTCACGAGGATCAGTTCACTTTATTCCACAGTTAGAAATAAGGCTTAAAAAGTATATATCCCTGGAAGGGGTAATCTCTTGGTTTAAATTCACCCTAGGTGTCAGATTTCTTATCAAATACTCCCCTGAGAAAAGGATTTGAAAGGGCCACCTGAATGCTGGATATCTAAAAGTTAGGGATTTTCAAAACAAGGGGATCCAGAGGGGGTGAGACTTGGGAGAAATGGTAAAGGGAATAAATATTTCACAAATACGTCTGTGTACTGGCCACTTGGCTAGTTGCTGTACAAACCCTGTGTCTAACCCCACCACCCCAGCAAAGCAGGATTATTATTGCCAGTTGACAGTCTTTCATTCAACAGATGTGCATTCAACATGTGCTACGTGTGCCCGGCACTCTCATAGTCCCTGGGAATACTGCAAAAATCGAAACAGGCAAAGTCCCTGCTCTCATGGAGCTAATTCAGGGTACGTAGGGGAAACAGACAACACGTATTTTAAAAACGAATGTACAGTAGAGCAGATGGTGATAAGTGCTAAGAAGAAAATTAACGCAGAGAAAGAGGAGAGCAAGTGAGAGGCAATAAAAAATATGTCAAGATCATACAGCCAGCAGGTGCCTGAGTTAGGACCAAACTCAGGTCTGCTCTCACCGAATTGTTCCCCTGTGAGGTACTGCCTCCCTAGAAAGTGCATCCTATCGGGGCGCCTGGTTGGTTCAGTCAGCTAAACATCTAACTGGCTCAGGTCATGATCTCATGGCTCATGAGTTCGAGCCCCGCATCGGGCTCACTGCTGTCAGTGCAGAGCCTCTGTCTTCCTCTCTCTCTGCCCTCCCCGGCTCCTGTGCTCTCTCAAAAATAAACATTTAAAACAAGAAGAAAGAAAGCAAGCACATCTTATCTGAAAATGTGGCCCAGTATTACTCTGCCACCAACCCCCAAATATCCTAATGGGTAAGCTGTTGGTAAACAACTGGTAGCCTATTGTGAGTCAAGTAAAATCTATTTACTGGTAATTGTTCAGCACAATTGGTTTTTGCTTGTGCATGAATTTAAATCTTCTTCAATTGCAGTGACTTTCAAAAACAAAAGCAAAAACCTCAGCCCATAAATGAAATGGAGTAACTATCCCCTGAAATTTTTGGAGCCCCAGACACCACTAAGTACAGGCAACATCAATTTCTTTTCTTATAAAATAGAAAACAAAAATGTGAGTACAATGTAAACCTCAGTCTCATGAGGGGTCCCCCCTCCTCTTTTTTTTAGTATTCTATTAAAATGTTTTTTCCCTATGCCAAGGACAAAAAAAGTTCTAGTGCAAAGACTAGGGAGAAAAAATGAGGCAAAGGTTGGTATTTTGTTGTTCAACGCATCTTTGCGTGTCTATAAAAATCCATCTTCAAAACATCTCACCTACTGAATATAAGGCATTCAAAATACATAGTTTAAACCCATCCGTGGCATAATACCGTGGAAAGGTCATCCCACCTGGAGTTTCCAGCTTCTTTGTGGACAAATATGGCCTGATCATGAGCTGGGTGAGAGAATCTAAGCCTCTACTGTATCTTAGCAAAGAGAAGAGCAGGGGCAAACAGAGAGAATATTAATTTTCATCAAGAGAAAATCAAACTTGTCCAAGAACTTTATTGGCAGAAGTGAAATTAGTTTTTCTATCGCAAATAGTTAGTGGAGTTGAGGGATTAGTCTATTGCCCGAGAAGGGAAGTAAACCCACTGGCTTTCAGAGGCATCTCTGTTCTCAATAATGCATTTAACTCTCAAAAACAAATAAGGTTTGTTTCTGCACTTTCACTTTAAAAAAAAAAAAAACACCCAAGACTAGATTATCTAAAACTTTCCCTTGCTAAAAATCAAATTATTAAAGAAAGTTTCCTAAATTCATAAGGCTCAAGACAACTCTTAATACTTTTATCGTAAAGTGTCAGCCTGGGCCAAGCCTTCCTCGATTCAAACAAAATTCACTGTAAACAGCAGCAGACACAGGACCTTTCAGTTGAGAGACTGCAGCAATACTTAAGTTACTTCCTACTGTGGTCCAGGGGCCTGGCACATACAGGCCATTTTTTTGCAGAGAAGCAAAATAGGATTATTGAAACTCTCAAGGTTAAGGTAGTAAAAATGATGTTGCAGAATGCCACGACTTTGGACCACCTTGTTAATATTCCTGCAAAATACATCATCATAGCTTGTGGTGATGTGGAGTAGCATGATGGCCAGGTAGAAAATAGTGTCAGTGCCGGGGATAGAAGAAGAAGGCGTGAAATTCTGATCGCCAGATTTCTAGTTAAGAGATCCTGTGAATTTACTAAGGTGTTGCATGAAGCAAGGCTCCAGCCAATTGGGAAGTACAATCACTAGACTCATTATTCCATAATTATGAAAACTCTCCACTTGTTCTGAACTTTGAGTGGTTGGCATCAGAAAACCTGAGATCTCTGTATCTCCTCTTGACATCTCCCCTCATCTAAGCAGATGAATGGATTGGGATGCAGGAAATGGGAGGCACAAAGGATCAGCCAATGATGCAGAGGAGGGAATGTGGCCAGAGCTCTATTCCACGGAGAGTTTTGCCGGTTCCCTAGCGAAGAGAGGCTGGAGTTGATCTCACTGGCACTTTATCATCGTTTTCATCTGTGGTACAGGTACTTAATTTTAAATGAACTAGTTGGTAAACTGTAAATTGCACACTCCAGAGAATAGGTTCTGCCGATCTCAACAAATCCTTTTGTTCTTTTTCAAAGTAAGAGAACACCTTCAGCTATTGTTAAAATCCCAAGTGAGCCATCAGGTTAGTGGGTATCCTTGCAAGGTGCCTTAACATCTTTTTTTTTCTTCCCTGCTTCAGTGTGCTCCACTGAAGGGTACAGCTGTTAAGGTAATGCACGTGAAGGGATTTTATAAACTCTCCCAATACTTACATATCGTTGACATTGTTGCTATTCCTGCTTCGCAATACCCTCCGTTCCAAATGCCACCCGATGTCCAGTAAGAACTGCACACATTAAGGAGCCTTTCAAGCCCATCAGCTTCACATGCCTGTATACCACCCCCAACCGCAATACTGTGTTCACGCATACAGCAACGGAATATAGCCTGTCTGAGTAATATTCACTGGGGGGTTATAAAGTAATAACATACCCGTCTGTGGTGATACTCGTTTACCTTGAAGAAAGCACACACATAGACACACACAAGTGCATACCTTTTTTCAAAAAAAAAAAAAAAACCCCTAACAATTTGAAAGTAGGCATTCAATATCCGGTGTTTAAAAAAAAAAAAAAAGTCTTCATTTTTACCTGGTCTCCTATTTTAATTGCCTCCAAAGCTGTTTTCCACTTTGATTGCACAGTTTTACCTAGCAAAGCTGTCCCCATAAATACAGGTGAAATCAGTGGGCAGAAGTAATGAGTATGGGAATTCCTCGTCTTATAACTAACTTCTTCTGTTCCCTTCTTGAGGTTTGAGATGACAGAAGAGGCCCCCAAAACTACAGAGAATAAATCATTATGAATCAACATATTACTTTTGTTGGTATTTCTAGCGCTGTGATCTACCAGTTACCCATAGTGGGATTTTAAAAAGTTTCTTCCAAGAATTTCATTCTCCTTTGTCTCCAGAATAAATAGAGTGCAGTGCAGAATAAGTGCAAATGGGATTTTGAAATTCATCCCCAAACCACATGACTAGGAAGTCTCTTTCTTTCTTTTGGTAAACAACACTTTCACATCAGAGTGACTGAAGGGCCATGCATGCATTTTTTCTCTCACTTGAAATGTCATTTTTTTTAAGTTTATTTATTTATTTGGGGAGAGAGAGAGAGAGAGAGAATAAGCAGGGGAAGGGCAGAGAAAGAGGGAGACAGATCCTAAGCAGGATCCGCACTGACAGCAGAGACCAAGATGTGGGGCTCAAACTCACAAACCGTGAGATCATGACCTGAGTCGAAGTCAGACACTTAACCGACTGAGCCACCCAGGTGCCCCTGAAATGTCATTTTAACTTGATCTCATCTGATAGGAAGAGTCATTTACGGTGTGGTAGTGTAAGGAATATTGTATCACAGTAAGAACTTCTGTGACCCTGGTTACACCTGGCCCAGGACAGAAGTTGATTTGTTTCCAGTTTGAACACATGTGTGGAAACTGAACGGCTTGCTGTTTTCATTGGTGTGGCCCCTGATGGCTTCTGACTCCCTAGAACCTATCACTTTTACCCTAAGAAGGTGACATGTTGGCATATGAACTACATATAGGTAATAGAGTTTAGTTTCCAGGAATCCTGTAGGGTCAAGGGTTTAGGTAAAAGATGTTCTGTGCAACTAAAGGGGAAAAATACGTAAATATATATGAAATTTGAATATATTATATACTATACACGCATGCACAAGAGTAATTTTATTCCCATCTTAATCCCACCTGCAAAGATTTTCTTTCAAAATCCCAAATCTCTGTTCTCTAGAGTTGATGTCCATCTGTTTTTGTTTCTTCACCAAGAGGTCAAACTCCTTAGCCTGACACTTAAGGCCTTCCATGATATGTCCCTAGGTTTCAGTTCAACTCCATCCAACCCTTGCCTTATACGTATTATAATTCCAGCCAAACTGCACGATTCTGGGCTCTATGGGAAACCGAGATGCTTCCAAGTCTTTAAATGTCATAAGCACACCTATAATAGTCTTTCTTCTAGCTTTTCCTATTAAAATCCTACACAACTTTAAGGCACAATTCAAATACACCTAGTTGGTGAAGCATTTCCTAATTTCCCGATTAGGCATTTTCTTTCTAAACTCCCATAGTAAGAGAAACAACACCTCTCTCAAAAACATTTCCTTGTCTTTGAAGAAAGTCAGAGAAAAACACACCTTGACATTCAGATGAAGAAAGGAAACAGACTATAGCTCCGTTTGCTGTTTTACAACTGTTTTGTTTAATCCCCACACGATCCCACAAGGCGGGTATTATTATCCTCATTTAACAGATGATGAAACTGAGGCTGAAAGAATTTCTTTTTTCCCCCAGCTTTATTGAGGCATGGGTTGACAAATATAAGTTGTATGTATTCAAGGTATACAATACCATATTTTGATTTTTATGTACATTGTGTCATGATCACCACAATCAGGTTAATTAACATATCCATCACCTGACATATTTATTATTTTTTGTGTTTGTGGGGAGAACCCTTGAGATGTACTTTCTTAGCAAATTTCAAGTATTCGCTACGTTAGTATTAACTATAGTCACCAGGCTGTACATTAGGTCTCCGGAACTCAGTCATCTTCTAACTGAAAGTTTGCACCCTTTGACCAACATCTCCCTATTTGCTCTACCCTCCAGCCCCTGTTAACCATCATCCTACTCTCTGGTTCTATGAGTTTGATTTTTTAGATCTCACATAGAAGTGAGATTATACAGTAGTTGTCTTTTTTGTGTCTGGCTTATTTCACTCAGAGTAATGTCCTCCAAGTTCATCTCTGCTGTCACAAGTGGCAGGATTTTTTTCTTCTTTAAGGCTGAATAATATTCCATGGGATGTATATATCACATCTTTATCCATTCATCCATCCAGAGACATGTAGGTGTTTCATATCTTGGCTATTGTGAATAATGATGCAATAAACATGGGGGTACAGATATCTCTTTAAGATGGTGATTTCATTTCCTTTAGATAAACCCCAGAAGTAGGATTGTCGTATTATATGGTAGCTCCATTTTTAATTTTTGAGGAAGCTCCATCCTGTTTCCCAGAGTGACTGCACCAGTTTGCATTCCTACCCATAGTGCACGAGGGCTCCTTCCTCAAAGAGCTTGTTTAAATGAAACCTTTGCTGTTGAACTTAAAGACACATGCTTTCCACCAAACAAATCTATGTCACATTACTCATATTTATACACCTTAGAATTTTGATGACGTATTCGCTTGAATCTAGCTTTTTGCAAATATTTCTTTTCTTCCTTACTGGAGCAACCATTTGTGTTATTGTGTTGTTGTTAAGAGAAGAAAAGAAGCCATCTGTATTTCACCTTTGTTCCCCAGTCTCTTGCACAGTAAGTCTCTTGCTCAAATATTTATTTAATTAATACACTATCTTTCAAAGGGAAAATTTGGGTGTTCATCTTAAGAACACCGAAAAGAAACTAAATGATAAGAAATCTTTCTTAGAAATTTGGCTAGTTAAAAAAAAAAAAAAATTGGGCTACTTTGAAATTACAAAGAGAAGATAATTATTTTGGATAATAACAACAGCTCACATTATCTGAATCCTGATTATGTGCCTGACACCGGACAAGCATTTAATTCTTATACCTGCCCCTGAAGGAGGTAGCATGATTCCCATCCTACAAATGAGGACCCAGAGGAAGACCAAGATTAGCAAGGAGAAGAACCAGGATTTCAACGCAACCAGAAGGTGGCGCTCTTAAACACTGCTCCATCTCACCTCTGCTTCTATTGGCCTATTTAATATTCGCTCTCAGACAGGACCCCGTTTCCCGGGCCCCCCCCCCCCCCCCCGGCCTCCCTACAACAGAAGGCTTCTGGCTCCACTGACATCTGTCTCACATCTATATTGTCATGATTCCTTAAATAAGTTCCCCTCTTCAGAGGACAGAAGCCCTGAGTACCAATGGAAGGGGGGAAAAAAGTGCTTTTTCTTCTGTAGAGAAATGGGAATGACAGTGATTCTGAGGAATCTGTTCTGCTTCCGGCCACAGTAACAATACCCGTACTACAATCGGTACTTCCCCGTGTAAGCAGCATGACCCCTAGTGGGTGCCAGTGGTAAGTATCTGGATATTAGTACCGGTACAAACACAAAGGTGTATTTACAATAGGTGGGTAGCAAAATAAGTCACGATGTCGTGATTACAGCTATATTAATTAAGGAGGCCACTATGAAATAAAATACAAAGGGAAAGTAACAAAATGTAAAAGATATTTCATATGTTTAAATGATTAATATAATTTTAGTATGATATATTAAATATATTAATGTACCATATTATAATATTTGAGACCCAATTCTAAAGTATGTTTTTATAATTTCTTTCATTTACAGTCTTTGGCTTCCATAACTCAAATTAAATTCTCTCAATCTTTGACAACATACTTTCAACAAAGATAGCTTGCACTAGAGTGTTTTCAAGAAAGGATTAAAAATGGTGAGGATGGGACATTTTCAGTTTGTCTAGATAAAATACTCTCATGAATCCATCATTTTAAAACATCCCAGTCCACACCCAATGTTACTTGTAATTTCACTGATGTTTAATTTATTTTACTACATTATTACAGTTTAATTAAACACCAGACAGGAGCTTCACTGGGATCGCTCCCTCTTCCTATCCTGCAATGTTGAGGTCTTGTATTTTGAAGTCAAACAACAAAAGGAATAGTCAAAGGAAGAGTGTTCTGTGTTTCATTTCAATAACTGGGTCATATTCACTTCCTTTTTTACTACCGACAGACAATCTATTAGTCCCCCATCTCCCAACTTTCTTTAAAAAAAAAAAAAAGTAAATAGTAATTCTTATTAACAGCAGTGGCACCTGCACTGGGGTGGGCAAATCTGGTCACCAGCCGGTCCCCCTGCTGTTTTACTCAGCTGGCAACATGCTCTCGACCCTGGCGGCTGCTCCTGCTTTGTTGTTCCTTCCAGGCAAACAGGAACTTCATGAATGTTTAGAAATTCTTTTTTCTGAACCAAACTTTGGTTTCAGAAAGGAACAATGAAATTCACAACAGATGATAAACTTTTATACATGTGTTTAATTGCATAAGAAATACACGAATACCATCCTATAAAAAATTTAAACAATACAGAACTGTCTAAATTGTGAACACCCTTTTTCTCCCCCTCCCTACCCATCTCACTATCCCCCTGCCAAAGCATGGAGAAATTGGGGGCATCCTCTTCCCAGAATTAAATATAAAACTGGACAACTTTACTAAAAACAACTATTTTAGATCACTGGAAAATGGTCAAAGACAAAAAACAACTCATGACATTTGTTAGATTTGCTTCCAATCCCTCATTATATACACAAATAAATGGTTTGAGTTTGCTTAAGTTTACAAAAACGAGACCCTTTTAAATGTGTTTCCCTGAAATTCTTTTGCTTCACGTTATGTACTGACAAGATTTCTGTGTTGGAACCTACAGACCTCTTTTGACCTTTTAATTGTTCCATGGCATTGAACAATTGGATGTATCGCCAATTTATTGGGTCATTTCCCTATTGATTTAAGGTTGTTTCTAATATGTTCTTATTACAAACAATCCTGTCATGAACACTGTGAACTATCTCGGTAAACAGAGGCAAGAATTTCTGTTGGCTAGATACCTAAAGGGGAAACTCTTAAGCCAAAGACTGTGCTAATATTAAATTTTGGAAGACAGTGCCAAATTCTGTCAAAAAGGCAGGAATATTTAAAAAGTTCTCAGGCCTTTGAGAACTAATCCTAAATGCTAGCACTGGAAGGATTCTTAAAATTGCCCCGTCAAAAAGCTTTGTACTTTAGTGTAATATTGAGACTTACAGAATTGATGTGACCGGTCCAGGGTCATGCAATCAAACTCCAGTCCAGGGTTTTTGGTTTCCCAGCCCAGGACATTCTTTCCTACAACAGATCTTCTGGGGCAAAAATTAGACTTGAATTTTGGAGTAATTCTTCCCAGCAAAATGAAGATGTTTCACAAATAATTGAAAACATGTTCTCTTCCTTTGGATTTTTCAGTAGTATCGAGAACAAGTCGGATTTGTATTACAAATCAAACATTCAGAGTGGCAATACAACTCTACAAAGCATTCAGGCAAGTAGGTTCTATATTGAAGACAATGCTGTAAGAGAAACATGCAAAATGGAATCTGATTTCCTTATTAAATGACGTTAGAAAAGGGGCGCCTGGGTGGCTCAGTCGGTTGAGCGGCCGACTTCGGCTCAGGTCATGATCTCGCGGTCTGTGAGTTCGAGCCCCGCATTGGGCTCTGTGCTGACTTCTCAGAGCCTGGAGCCTGTTTCATATTCTGTGTCTCCCTCTCTCTCTGCCCCTGCCCCGTTCATGCTCTGTCTCTCTCTGTCTCAAAAATAAACGTTAAAAAAAAAAAATTTAATAAAAAAAAAAAAAATGACGTTAGAAAAGGAGCCTGCAGTCCTATCTCCAGATGCCCATTGTTGTATGAAAAATGTACGAAGCGCCATACTAAGCTACTCATTGCTGCATGACCAATCACCTGAGACTTAGTAACAAAGACCATTTTATTACATCCTCAAGGCAGGAGTCTGGAAAGGGTACAACCGAGGTCTCTCGTCTCTGCTCCACAGTGTCTGGGACCTCTACTGGGAAGACTCAAACTCTGGGGTGATTCGGCAGCAAAGCATGGTCCCTATGCTTCTTTATGGCACAGAGATTGGGTTCCAGGAGCAAATGTCCCAAGACTCACGTTCCAGTAATGGCGGTGTGAGAAGATCAGGCGAGCGCCCGTCACAAAAATAAGTGTAAAACTGAACAACCTCATCAAAACAGTCATTTCAAGTCACCGGAAAATAACCAAAGGTAGACAAAAACTTGAGAAGTGTTTACTCCTGAAAACGTCCACTGAGTTGGGCCAGTTTGGTGATTCAGTGGCATTCTTGCCTCGGGGCATCCCCAGCTCAGCTTTACCTGCTGGAAGTGGTGGTCTGGGTGGATGGGCAGATAACCTAGAAGGAGGCACTATTAGAAGCAAGAGAAGCTTAGAAAGGCAGAGATAAAGTCTCCAATCATTACTGGCTAATGCATACTTGCTCAAGGAAAACCCCAGAAAGCCCAGCAAGAACTGCAAGCCCAGGGGATATGTGCACAGACATGGTGGCAGTGGGACCTTAGAGGCAATCTGGACATCCCTCACTAAAGAAACAGATAAACACGTGTGGAGAAGAAGATAGAAGCTACAGTCTAGTATATATGTACAACAAAATAGATAAATCTTAACATATTTGAGGGATAATAATAATTATAATAATAATAGTATCAAGTAACACTTAACATGGAATTTCCTAGAAGCCCCATGAATTGGGGACTTTTCTAATATACTTCTATATATTAACTCTTTTAATCGTCATACCCCTAAAAGGCAGTCTACCAGCCAGGATTCAGAGAAGTATATAGCCACTAAGACACTTACAATAGGAAATTGACTTTCAAAAATGTGGGGTTGGCTAAGCAAGTCTGAGATCCACAGGCTGTCGGGAAGGGAAGTTCATGGGCAGACTCAAATTCATGGGCACAGATGGAAGTTCTCATCAACTGGCAGGCAGGAAGGGAAGATCACAAGAGGATGGAACCTCATTGGCACGGGCTGAAGCTTCATCCAAACGCACAATCTCTTCTGTGAGAGCATGGTAGGCAGAGTTCTAAGAATGACTTTCATCTCTGTACGGTCACCTCCTTTTGAGGGTGCGGGGAATCCATGAATGTGAGGAGATATCGCTCCCATGGTTATGCGATGTTATCGTATATGGCAAAAGGGAGATTATCTGGGTGGGCCTGATCTAATCACATGAGACCTTTAAAAGCAGTTTTCTCTGGCTGGTAACAGATGAGGAAGTGAAAGACTTCAAGCCCAGGAGTGACTGCTGGCTTTAAATATGGAAGGGGCCACATGCCAAGGACTATGAGTGTCCTCCAGGGACTGAGAGTTGCTCTCAAGCAACAGCCAGAAAGAAAGTGAAGCCCTCCACTTTATGGCCACACAGATCTGAATCTGAATAGACTCCTCCCCACAGCCTCCAAATGAGACACCCACCCAGACAACACTTTAGACTTCAGCCTGATGAGACCCTGAGCAGAGAATCCAGTCGAACTGTCTGTACTTATCTAAAAAACTGTGGAGTAATAAATGAGTGTGTTTTAAACTGCAAAGTTGTGATAATTTGTTTGGCAGGCTTATGGACTGAATGCTTGTATCCCCCCAAAACTCCTATGTTGAAGCTCTAATCCCCAATGTGGGATTGGAGTGTGAGAATTAAGGTTAAATGGGGGCATACAGGTAGTGCCCTGATTCAATCATATTAATGTCCTTCTAACACAAACTCCCTCCTTTATCTCCCCCCCTCCCTCTCCCTCTCCGTCTCTCTCTCTATATATAAATATAGACCCACACATGCACACGCACACGCGCACACGTAAATGGCAAGAGCGGACATCCTGGTCTTCAGTCTTTTTATCACTGAATATGATGTTAGTTATAAGTTTTTCATAGATACTCTTTATCAGGTTGGGGGAGTTCTCTTCCATTCCTAATTGAGTGTTTTTATCATGGAAATGTATCAAATTTTGTCAAATTTCTTTTTTGCATCTAATAAGATAGCCATGTGGTTTTTTCCCTTTTGTTCTATTTATGTAGTGGATTACATCTTCCTTTCATGGAATTGATCCCACTTGGTCATTGTATATAATACTTTTTTTTATATTCCTGAATTGGGGTTGCTAGTATTTTAAGATTTTGTTGTGCCCATATTCAGTATAGATCCTGCTCTGTAGTGTTATCTTTTTCTGTTTGGTTTTTGTATCAGGGCATACTGCTTAGAAATTTGGGGGCGATTTTTGCCACAGTTCTATTTGCCATAATTCATTTCTTGTCATAGTTATATTCAGATTATCTATTTTTTTCTCAAGTCGCTTTCAGTAGTGTACATCTTTCCAGGAATACATAGATTTCACCTAAATTACTTAATTTATTGACATACAGTTGTCCATGGTATTCCTTTATAATCCTTTTTTATTCGTTTAGGTTGAAGTTCCATCTTTCATTCCAGATTTAATAATTTGAATCTTCTCTCTTTTTCTTGGTCACTCTAGCTAGAGCTTTACCAACTTTGTCAATCTTCTCAAAGAACCAACTTTTGGTTTCACTGGTTATCTTTTTTCTTAAGATTATGTATTTATTTTGAGAGAGAGAGAGAGAGCGAGCAAGCAGGGGAGTAGCAGAGAGAGGGAGAGAGAGAATCCCAAGCAGGCTCCATGCTTTCAGTCCAGAGCCTGATGTTGGGGCTCAAACTCACATGAGATTGAGCCCCGGGTTGGGCTCAACGTGGAGCTGGGAGCCTACTTAGGATTCTTTCTCTCTTCCTCTCTCTCTGCCCCTTGCTTGCTTGTATGTGTGCATGCACATACTCTCTTTTTGTCTCTCAAAATAAATAAACTTAAAAAAATTATTCCATGTGCATTTGAGAACAATGTGCATCCTGCTGTTGTTCGGTAGATGTCTATTAGGAGCAGTTGGCTTATGGTGTTATTCAAGGCTTCATTTCATTACTGATTTTCTGCTCGTTGTTCTGCCCACAACTGGAAGTGGGGAGCTGAAGACTCCAACTATTATTGTTAAATTGTCAATTCTTCCTTCAGTTTTGTCAGTTTTTGCTTTACATACTTTGGGACTGTGTGTGTGTGTGTGTGTGTGTGTGTGTACACAAGCATACATACACATATGTGTGTATATACTTTTTTACGTTTATTTTTGAAAGAGTGCAAGTGGGTAAGGGGCAGAGAGAGAAGGAGACAGAATCCAAAGCAGGCTCCGGGCTCTGAGCTGTCAGCACAAAGCCCAATACCGGGCCGGAACTCATGAGCTGTGAGATCATGACCCGAACCAAAGTCAGATGCTCAACCGACTGAGCCACCCAGGTGCCCTGTATGTGTATACTTTTTGATAAGACTTTGTCATCACACTTTCCATTACTTCTTTTAGTATCATTTCCTTTAGTTCTTTAAACATATTTATGCTGATTTAAAGTCTTTGCCAAGTCCAACATCTGGGTCCTCTCAAAGGCTACTTCTATTGCCTACTCTTTTTCCTGCATACAAATCACATTGTCCTGTTTATTTGCAGGTTTCATGATTTTTTGTTGAAAACTGGACATTTTGGACAATAGACTGTAGCACCTCTGCATATTGATTTCCCACCACCACCTCTCTGGGTCTGTCTTGTATTTATTGCTGTTTATTTGTTTAGTGATTCAACTGGCCTGTTCCTTTGAAGTTTATTTTCCCCACAGTGTACAGCCTGTAATGTCACTTCTCAGAAGGAACATTGTTGGAGACACCTACAGTCACCCTGAAGTGACAGTTGTTTTATCGGGACTCTCTGTGACTGTGTCATTTCTTGATCTCTTTTTTTTTAGCTTCCTGTGCATCTGCCTCTATTTCTATCACACTCAGCTATTAGGCTCCACAAATTTCTAGCTGGGGTCTGTATTGTTTTCAACAATGCCCTTTGCCACAAACTGTTCCACAGTCCAATTCAGTTAAACCAGATCTCTTTGCAGAGACAGCCTTGGAGGCCAGTCTTTGAAGATTGTTCCAGTCCCAGAAGAGCTCTTTTTAGCTATCTCTTTCTCTATATCGTTCAGTTATACTTCTAGCTGTCCTTCAGGTTAGCCTGTTGCTGCCATGGGGTTATCCGCCCCTTCACAACTGCTTACTACCAAACTTCCCATTGGTTTTGATAGCACCCTTACATTTGAACTTTACCACATTCTATTCCAAACAAAACCAATGCCCTTAGGAAGAGCTATGGCATGTCTGTTCCTATAGCCTGCCTTTCTCTGGCAAAACTTCCATGCCACTGCTCTGGAGCTGAAGGGAGGGACAAGGTCCTGCTTCCATTGGACTCACATCCCTGTTCTGTGAGTGATGCATTGGAAGAGAATAGTGGCCCTGGTTTTCTTGATTTGCTTCTCTCCTGACCTAGAACCTTGACCTTATGAATGAAGGTCCCCTGCTGGGGACAGAGCTTCTGCGACCTGCACCTGGGGGTGAGCAATGACAAATTTTGACAGCTTTCTCCTCCAAGGAAGAAACTGTAGCCCTAGGCTGAGAACTGGGGCGGTGGAAGCCCTTCTTGGCCACACACACTCAGAGTGGAGCTTCTATCACACTGAGCTGTGACGGGAGGGATGGCCTGTGACTCAAATGCCACAGAGTCCTTCTTACAGAGATTTAGTAGATTTCCTTAAGTAACTATTTCCCCATTTGCTATATGCCCTTAGGACAATTTCCAGAAACTTTAAATGGTTGTTTTTCACATTTTTCATGAGTTAGAGTTGGGGAACTGAGATCAGTGGAGCCTGCCACGTTAGAAGTGTTGCTTCTGTATTTCTTTAACGGAAATTTGCCTATGGCCAAGAGACCCCTGGAAGGATAAACTGCCAAACCAGGAGACTCAAAGAGAGACCTGTGGTTGGAAGCCACCAGGACTGACTTGCAGAGCTGTGAAGACCACACTCTGCTCACCAAGCCATACGCCCATGGAGCTGTGTCAACCCAGAAGTAGTAGTACATTTTCCTTATAGGAAATGTGTACAGGCAGAGGGGTATCTTTTTCTAAATCACACAAAGGCACCAATGTACTTGCACAGCCCCAGAAGCTACAGAGACTTCAGCTGACGGGTTATGTAGGATGAGTCAACCATCCAGAGCAGTAGTTCCCAATTTTGACTGTTCATTAGGATCACTTGGGGAGCCATTGAAAAATACCAATGCGAGGGTCCCACCTAGACCAATTAAATCAAACTCTCTTAGGATGGGGCCCAGCCATCAGTATTTTTAATAGCCCCTCAGGGTGTTCTAATGTACAGTCAAGATTGAGAAGCACTGATCTAGAGCCTGGAGCCAGGGGAATGGGATTCTTTGTGCCCAAACACCTCAAGAGGATGTAAGCGGATGACGGGGTTCCAGTGCTGGCAGCTATAAAATGCTCTGAGTAAATAGTGAGTAAAATTGGCAAAGTCAGTCAAATTACAGGACATAATTTCTGTCCTGACCGAAACGGCTGAAGTTGTCCTCAAATAATAAAGAAAAAGAGGCAGCAACACCATGAAGATAGTTTCCACACTCCCACCTATCTGTCCTAATTGATACAGTTCATTCAAGCCAGGCCGCTTATGTCCCCTTGTAGTCATGATGACATCTACATGTCCTGATGACATCTACAATGGCAGGCTTTGCCCATTCCTTTGGCCACACTCTACTCCACACTATTCTTGGCATGATAGGATCAGAGGCTGCCTTTACAGAGGCATTAATTCCCAAATGCCAGAGAATACAGTGCCTTCTTCTCAAGGACAGGCTGCTGTGCTTTAACAAAAGGGACTCTACTTAGTTTCCAGTATGTTCTGCCGAAAAAATACTCACTATTGTGTAAAAATAAATAACCAAAAAAAAAAAAAAAAAGCTGGTGATGAGAGAATTTATGAACTGTTGGGATGGTCTAGGTCATTTGTGGGCCCTCCTCATCTCGGATGCCCAGGCTTGTAGGTAGTCCTCTCCGTGCTCTACAAATGTTTTGTCCCCTCCTTTCCTTCTTTCAAAGACCCAGGACTCACCCAGAAAGAACCCTAGGACAGTAAAATTGGAAAGCTGTTGGAGGAGATCTTCTAAACAGCAAAGGGCATATACACGGCTTATGTGACCCACTCCCCCTTCCTTTCAGGCCACAGATATCAGAGATTTAATCACAGTGCTCTCTAGCTGTTGACTTTAGCGAGTTACTGCATCTCTGAGTCTTGTCGGGAAATGAGAGAACTAATACCTACCTGGCTTATTGGATTAAATAATCTCAATGATCCACTCTGAAGTCTGCATGGCATATATCAGGTACCCACACTACTCTTGCTCCCCACCTCGACATGCACACATGCATATGTGCACACACACGCGCCAAGTATACATGCACTCACGTGCACACGTGTGCACACACAGGCACACACATACACACTCCCTCCCAGGACAGGAAAATAGACAGAGCCTCAGGGAAGAAATGACTTGCTACTTAGCGACAGTTACTAGTTAGCGACAGTTACTACTATCCAATGAAGGGAACTCAATTAATGAAAAATAACAATCTCAACTCAGGATAAATGGCTTTTTTTTTTTTTTATTAAAATTTTTTTTTTCAACGTTTATTTATTTTTGGGACAGAGAGAGACACAGCATGAACGGGGGAGGGGCAGAGAGAGAGGGAGACACAGAATCGGAAACAGGCTCCAGGCTCTGAGCCATCAGCCCAGAGCCTGACGCGGGGCTCGAACTCCCGGACCGCGAGATCGTGACCTGGCTGAAGTCGGACGCTTAACCGACTGCGCCACCCAGGCGCCCCTAGGATAAATGGCTTTTAAGTGTTACCTGGATAGGTCTAATGAAAAATACACTCTTCCAATGTGTCTGTATCATTTTAAATGTCCTGAGGTATCCCACACAACTGCCCATTCAGAGAAACACGCTAGAGGCCACTGTGTGGGAAGAGGCTGCACCGTGCAGACTTTGCTTGTACAATACAAGGAAAAGTACTGGATTCCTGAGCCTGGCAATGAAGTTTCTTGGAAGGAATGATTAAAAAAGACATTTCTCTCAGTGGCCTTAGTTGGGCCCCCTCTCTTATCTTTCAGTGCCTGGCACAGAAGGAAGTGCCCCCAGGAATTCTAAAGTCATCAGGAGACCCATACATATCTTGAACAGCCTTCCCACTCTCTTCCCCTGCCTTACCCGCTGCATTTTTCCATCTCCCCAGCCCTCCTGTTTTCTCCATTTTTTTTAAACTTCTTTATATTTATTCTAGCAGTAGCCTGCCATGCAATAAAAGAATGGGGGAAATCTCATTAAAATTATATCAAAAAGAAAAAGATGGAGGAGAGCTTGGGATTCCTGCAATCTACACACAATAACCTAATCAACCAGAACACACAGGTTAAATGGAGTCCACCCTATGGTGAGCCCGGATGATTAAACCCCCTCCCAGGGAATTGCTACCTTCAGGATACCTGGTGCTGAGCCATATTAAAATGCAGCCATGAAAATACCTCACATTTTAGAGCACTTTTAACCTTCCCACTCACTTTCACAACTATTTATCTTACTGACTTCAGCTCAAGGGCCCCGGGGAGGCAAGAAAAGCTATTGCTATTATCCCGTTTTGATAGTTAAGGCAAAGGAGGCAGCGAGGTTTCTCCGAGGTCACCTGGTTAGCGATGGGAGACTCCAGGCTAAGAGCTCAGTCTCGGTTAAAATGGACCCGGGTCAAAAAGATAGCAGATGAGTGACCTAAAAATTGCACTGGCACCTTCCTCTCCCTCAGCTTCTTGTTTTAATTCGACACAAACCTGGGTAAGTGAGAGAACATGGTGTTTGCCCGATACTGAAAGCCAGGGTCCTCATATCCGTTTTGGCCGGGAAACACGGGGGCAGCCCGAAGATCAGAAATCCTCTGGGCAGGACCACGATCTGGACACTGAATAAACAAATGTCTTACTAAGTTTGCGCTGATCTCTTTCAAAGTTAATTTGTACTAGTTTTGGTCAGGGCATATTTTCTCAATCAAAGAATATTAAAAGTAGAATGAATGGGTGGGTGAGTGGGGTGGGAGGACACGGGGGAGGTTTGAAAAAAACATTTTAGCACTAAAAAGAGGCCCCAGATTCTAAAGGGTTGGAAAGCACCACTTCAGACTATTTCTTTGCTGACCCTCCACTCAGAATTCACCAGTTCTGATTTCCATTCCTTCAGGGGCCTGATCTCTGTTTTAAAATGATAGTAAGCTAATATGATAATATAATACGTATTAATAATTTAATGCTTACCCTTCTTAGGTAATATATGTGCATTTTAAAATGGGCCTTTTTAGACAACACGCTTTAATCCAAAGCAAACTTACCGAACCACTGTTCCTTAGCGCTGACCTCTCACCTGAATTCCAGACCTGTAAATTCTCAGCTTACTAAACATCTCCACTTGAACCTCCCAGAGGCATCGAAACTCAATATGTCCAAAATTGATCCCGCACTTCTATTCTTTATCTCAGTCAGTGACAACAGCAACCACCCATTTATCAAAGCCAGAGACCTGGGAGCTCTTCCAGGCTTTCCTGCTACTCACCCCCAGCCAGTACCTGGGTGAATGCCTGCAACTCCACATTTCCCAAAGTGGGTTCTGGGAATGTCCTGTCCAAGAGGCAGAATAATTTCCCTGATCAAATAAGTTTAGAAAACACTAAGTCAGACAAAACTAAACCCTTATTATAGGACTTAACAGTTTCTAATATGCTGCCTTGCACTACCAATATCCACAGGGAAAATACACCACCCAGGGTTTCCCAAACTCATTTGCCCAGGGGACCCTTGCAAAACCTCTGCAGAGTATCTTGCCGAATCTGTGTATTTTAGAACATGCTTTGAGAAATGGCGTAAGATGAGATATATCTGAAGTGTGCTTTATTATCACAATGTCTCGTGTAGGTTCTGTGATGTAGACAAGTCGTGTTATATCAGCATCCATATTTGAGAAAAAAAAAAACAAAACACCCTGAAAGGCATTACATGATTTGAAAGCCAGAAATGTGCAAGAAAATATGTCTTTCCAGATATTTATGGGGACACTGTAGTAAAAACATGATCAGTATTTTGAGGGCACTTTTCATGAAATGTGTTTATGCGTTAGAACAGGAGAGTATTTGCAGGTGCCTGGGTGGCTCAGTTGGTTAAGCGTCTGACTTTGGCTCAGGTCATGATCTCACAGTTTGAGGGTTCAAGCCGTGCGTCGGGCTCTGCACTGACAGCCCGGAGCCTGCTTCAGATTCTGTGTCTTCCTCTCGCTCTGCCCCTTCCCCCATGCTCTCTCTCTCTCTCTCTTTCTCTCTCTCTCTCAAAATAAACATAATTTTAAAAAATTTTAAAAAGAAGGGGAGAAAGTTCAAAAGGACAGAGGCCCAACAAATGGCCAACGGCAGTCACCTCTGGGACGGGTTGTTAAAGGGGGAGAAGAGAAGCCAGTGCAGGCTCATTCTCATGTCTGCATCGTTGGACTTTGTTATAGCAAGCATACGTTACTTTTGTAATTTGTTTTCCTGAGAAATCAATACAGAAAAAAATAAATAAATAAAATGCCTGGTACACTAAGTGCTATCTTTAAAAATCAATCTGAAAGAATAAAAATGCAAGAAGAGCCAAGACATTCCTTAAAAGGTAGAATAATGTGTGAGAAGTTGTCTTACCAATTATTATAATGTCCTTAAAGCTGTAGTCATTTTTAAAATGAGTTGGTGGCATGGGTATAGAGGCAGACAGATGACTGAAATCGCATATAAATGCCATACATAGAATCAAGGAGATATGAAAATGTGGTGTAGAATTAAGGTGGCATTTCAAAGCAGTGAAACAAGATAAAACCAGTAAATTTTATGAAAGCAATAGATTAGCTATTTCCCAAATAAATATGCTTGCATTCCTAACTATTTTCGTACCAAAATAGATTCCAGATGGATCAAAGATTTAAAACTTATGCATGAAGCCATGAAAATAATAGAAGAAAATGTGGATGATTATTTTGGTTTCAAGGAAGCATCTTTAAACTTTTTTTTAAAGAAGAAATGATAAAATCCAAAGATTTTATTTACAATCAAAAGATCGTATGTCTGACAACAGAAAAATTCTCTAAAGCAATGATTGTCGCAAGGTTGAAATACAAACAATATGCAGAAGAAAATGTTCCCAACATATATGACAGAGAGCTAACATTTTAATGTATAAAGCCCTCTTGCAAATCACGGAGAAAAACCTGCCTGCTGGTTGATCCCAAAAGTGATAAGCCCCAATTTTTGAAACTTAACCTTAATCAAAATTAAAGTTAAAATCGGAGGTCACAAGCCTTAATAATAAGAATACTGAGAGAAAATTGAGAAAACAAATCACTGAGCAAGGTTTGAACATTTTATTATAAAGATAAGGAAGAAACTGCAGGATATTTAAAACTCAGATACTTATATTTTAAAACTCAGATACTTATATTTAAAACTCAGGTGCTTATATTTAAAACTCGGGTGCTTATATTTAAAACTCAGATAAAGATAAGGAAGAAACTGCAGGATATTTAAAACTCAGATACTTATATTTGAAACTCAGGTACTTATATTTAAAACTCAGGTACTTATATTTAAAACTTAGGTAAAGATAAGGAAGAAACTGTAGGATATTTACAACTCAAAGAAACTAAGAATGTAAATACTACCCAGGTTGGAGTGAAAGTTCTTTCTTATCATCTTTATACTTAATCAGTGTCTTGTCATAAAATTGAACCCTAGGTGGGTCATTTGCAAGAAGGTCTCCTATGAGGTGCTAGTTCATAAATAATATTTTATTGCTACATAACCTTTCAATTTGAGATTTCGTAGGCTTATTTACTTGTTAGAGGAAACTTTATTCATTGTTCATTTGTTATACGGGAATGAATTTAAATGAATCCAACAATGTAATATTTAACCCAGTGATGCTTTATTTTATTGACATTATTTTAAATATTTCGAATAGCAAAAAAAGAAAGGGAGAAAAGGAGGGAGAGTGAGAAGAGGAAGAAGGAAAAGAAAAGAAAAAAAAAAAAAGAAGGAAAGTTTGTTCTAATTTTCCTGCAATGGAAAACCACCTCTTTTTCTCCTTTCATAAATTATAATCACAATGCAAGTAAAAAAGAATGGTAGTTACAGCCAAAACAATGCATTTCAATTTTGTCCTCAACACGCTTTAATGGGAAAATTGACAACATTGTAACAGTCAGGATTTCTCTTGGTGGAAAGCTACTAAAAAAAACCAACATTGTCTAAGCAATAAATACATTTAATTACTTCACATGATAAGTGATAGGAAATTCTAGAGATTGTTTCAGTCTCTCACCGATGTCAACGTGTTAAGTCGCTATCTCTAGGATTCTCTTGCAAAAATCACTTCCTTAAAAAGAAAATCCAAAGCATCTGAGAAGCTCCTTCAGCTGGGACGCCCCCTATAGGCTGACTCATATCCCCTGGGGCTCTCAGTGCTCACCTATTGTCATGCTCATCACACTGGTCTGTGATTCTTAGTTTCCAAGACAGTCTTCCCCATGAGGCAGTGAGGGGACGCCCATCTGATTTCTAGCACCAAACAAGCGTCTGGTGCTCGTGGAAGTCCCTCAATAATTGCTCTTTGCATGAAGGAATACTATAGACACACTCTTAGGCAAGTGGAAAGAGGGAAGCCCATGCCTTTTCAGCATATCCCCTAGGTGCTGCTTAGAACCTTGCAAATAAGTGAGATAAAACAGGGAACTATTCCATTTCACGGTAAGGGAACTCCAAAGGTCTAAAGCCAAAGGCAGTGGAATCATTCAGAATATCAACCGGCAACCCATGTGTCATGAGACCAGAAAGCGTCCACAGAGACACTGGCATTGCCATGTTGGGTCCAGTTCAAACCCTGAAAAATTGAACTCAATGTTATCCACTTCTCACATCCAAGACAATGTATAAAACATTTGGGGCATCCTTCATTCTCTTCCTTTGGGTCTCACAAGACACCCTCTCCCTGCAAAACTAGGCTTTCTCTTTTTTACTCCACTTTCTTCCTTGCTACCCAGCCCTAGAGAGTCCTTTACTGACCCTCTGGGAGGAAATTCTCCTCCAACTTAATCAGCAGCATTACTTCTGTCATGAGAACCTTAGGAGAATCTTAACTCGTGACAGGGTTAGCACAGATTTAGGCTTTGGAAACACAAAAACCAGAGACAAGAGTCTACGGCAGATGTGGAGGGACTGCCAGTGTGAGTAAGACGGAGAAATAAACATCGGCACAAAATTATTTTCTCACCAGATTTGTTGTGCTAGTGTAATGTTTGAAAAGGAAACTTTTTCTTCTCACAAGTGCCCTCCACAAACTATGTCTCTCTCTGTTCCAAATCAAGTGTATCAGAATAGTAATTCTCTCAAGCAAAATGTCCCATGCTAATGCAGGTGCTAGCTTCTCCAGACTCCAGTAGGTGAGCCCTTTTTTTTGGAGCAAATTTCCCACCTCACTTATCGGGGGGTCACTTAATCTAGGAGACCCGTGGCTTCTCCCTTCGGCATTTAGAGCCCCATCCACCAGAAGGAGTCAGTCTGGCCACAAGCAAGACTATTTTATGCCAAGGTAAGTCTCCCTGGGCTTCTTTCCCGTCAGCATTTGGCTTCAGGATGGTGGGTCCTGTGGGTGGCAAGTTCCCAGCCCAATCTGCAACCTTCCTCTTTGGCTGTGGCTGGGTGGTGTCTAGAATAAGAGGTGAAGTAATTCTCACCTGATTCTCAAGTCTCCTAAGGCAAGAAGCAAGGGTCAAGATGAGAATCTGTCTCTCTCTTCCCAAGACCTCCTCAATCCTGAGGTTTGTCATTGCCAGCTCTGGTTCTCTACAGTCTACCAGGAAAAAGTTCACTTTTTTTTTTTTTCCACAAGAAAAAGAAAAAGAGGAATTTGTGTTTCCCCATCTTCTTGGAATTACCTTTAGAACACTGCCCTTCTGAGTCAGCATTCTGCAGATTTACTCCAGAGTCCTTTCTGCTTCATGGCACATCCTTCCCAGGCCCCAGGCCCCCGCAATGGGGTGTGTGCCTCTGTGTGTGTTGTGTAGGGCCGGCTCTGGGGAAGAGAGATTCTGCCTCCTTCCCCCTAAGCCTGAGAAGTAGCCCTTGGGACTCCTTACCAGTTGTCCCCACCAGCCCTGTCATAACTAACCGGGATAAAGTCATAAACTCACTTCGCCCTCCCTTTCTAGTAGATTCTCCTGAGAAGAAATAACTTAATCTTTTCTGTGACTCCAAATAAAGCTCCCTCCTTCTGCTTTCTACCCACGGCAACCCTTACTTTCCTTCTACCCTCTGCTACCTTTTCTGGGTCTGGCCCTGGGGTGTGAAGCAGCCTGTCTCTTGCAAACTTGGCATCTTCATGAAAGTCCACCTGCGTCTCCAAACTCCATGGTTACTTCCGTGCCTACCACTTCCCTACCTGAGTCATGGCCTCTGGCTCAAAATGGTTGCCCTCTAGCTTGAGGGATTATAATCAGTCTCCCACATATTCCTTGGGAAGCTTAGATACCCTACATCGGGCCCCACTCAAGGCAGGTACGAATTGTGGTTTATGACTCTTCATCTTCATAAACTCTTTATTTTTATATTAACTCACTTAATTTCTATATTAATACCACAATCTTCCAGGGTGGTAGAAGAATGTAATACCGCATTCTTCTCAGCCCCACTCAATATGGAAATGACCCTCTCCTCAGGGTTGTGTTTAAATTCTAAGGAGGCCTCAGACAGTGCTAATGTGTTGAGTTCTCATGGGAAGCCATGAAGTGTTTGTTCTTAATTCTTTTGTGGTCCTTGGGTCCTTGGCTCTCTCCACAGCTGCTGGGGCGCAGGAACCCTTTGCTCTTTAGGTGTCATCTTGTGGCTCAAGAATCTCTGCAAATCTGTGAGTGGTCTTTGAGGGCTGACAGTCTTGCCCCTTCCCCTGGTGTCACCCGGGAAGCAGGGCACTGAGCATTCACTCCAGCACTCACCAACATATCTGCTCCCATCCCAACTGCTGACCCTCCCTTCCACTCCCTGGTGCAAAGAAATCTTCTCCCAGCTCAAAAGAAAGCCCTCTCTCCTCAAACCCTATTTTATCCAACTCTAACTATACCCCAAATCTTCTCGATTATTCCCAGGGCTTAAATTTTAGAAACCAAAGGCACTTCCTCTTTTCTCTTTGACACCTTGTCACATCCCTTCCTTGAGGTGATGACTCTACAGGACTTATTTAATTGGGTGGGGCAGTAGAGGGAAACAGGAGAATCATAACAGGAGAGAAAGAAAAAGAAAAACACCAGTGAATAGTTTTAAATGCCAGCACATTTTCATCTGCTATTACCTGATCTGGAACTGTCTTGTTCATAAATCTCAGAAGACATTAGTGATTGAAAGCTGCCTTCCCTGCAGGCTATTTTCCTATGTTCTCAGATCGTGAGCCTTGCTCTCTGCTTATCTCCATCCTGGAAGTATGTTTCACATGATCATCAATAAGCCTGGACCCATCTTTATAGCAACTATCTCTGTCTCCATTATTCCACATAGGCATTCTTCTGCCCACAGCTCCTGAACCACTTCACATTTCATTAGGTGCTTCATCAGGAAGGGAAGAAAGAAGTGGGGGAGCTCAAAAGGACCACCTTCATTTGCTGATTTCTTTGTTTTGCACCAAAAAGCATCTCTGCATCTCAGATGGTGTGTTCAAGCTCAGCCAAGAGAAGCCCCTCCTGTCAATTCCGATTCCACTCCATTTCCTGGCATACACAGTTGAGTGAGCTGTTTAAGTGGGGTTGTTACGAGATGAAATGAATTTGAATTTGCATTACATATTCTTTCAATTATTTATGGGTTGGGGTAACCCATATCAGTGACTTTTCCCCTCTACCCTCCTGAATCATCAAGAGAAAGCAGAAAGAAAAGTAACTCAGCACTTTTTGCAAGGCCTGATGGTGATTACTGCTTACTGTGCTGAACAGACCTTCATTAAGGGCTGGTACCCTGGCTTCTTACTGCAGCCTTTCAGACCTTCGAAGATCTTTAGGTCTAGGGCCACCACTCTATGGAGCTAGAGAAGACCAAGTGTGATTTGTGAGACCCTACCAGGTATCAGGTGCTCTATCCTCCTGAAATCCCCAATGCTAAAGTCGCGGCTTCCAGAAAAAGTCTTAATTATTCACTGTATGAGTGATTTGGCAGGGTGCGGGTGGGGGGGTGGAGCTTGGGGCACAGCCCCGTAAAGGTCACTGGTAGAACGTATGTTTGTGGCTGGCATGCCACAGGGAGTCTCCCCTAATTTCCTCCCATTAGCAGCTTAGCCAACCATCACCTGGGAAGTCTCAGAGAATCTGGCCCTTCATCGGGGGAGTTTTTGTAAATACCTTCAGGACTATACTCCTATTACTCCTATCGCTGAAAGGGTGGGGTTGACTATCCATTTATTCAGCCACAGACTGAATTTAGCCATTATTCGTGCACAGACTCCCAAGAATGTAAAAAACAGGCCCTTACTTTAGAAAATGAACAAAAGGTCTCCTCAGTTAAACCTAGGAGGCTGAGCACAAAGGGATTGAGGCATTTATCTCCTTTTTCCAGAGCTGGAACTAGTCACCAAATCCACATTCTTAAGCCAGTCCTCTCCTGATTTAGTCCATTTTCACATCACTTGTTTCCATCAAAGTCTATGCTGTCATTTTGGTGATTTTTTTAGTTGTTTTTTGTGTTGTTTTGTTTTTTGTTTTTTTAATAAAGAAGGGCTATATTGGAAAATTGAGGTGGTATATCATTAAAAAACATATACAAATTTATAAAGAACTGGTATGGCAACTAAAATTACAGAATAAAAGCTGAGAGGAAATTGTTTTAAAAAAAATTCAGCTGAGTAAATTTTAAATATCTGATTGGCTTTATTTAACAATTCATGAGCTGGGCAGCATTGCATCAAGTAGACAGAAAGAAGCTCTGAGGAGCCATACAGAATGGAAGACTTTTATAGGCAGAAGGGAGTGGGACAAGGAAGTTATACTAGCAAAAAGCAGATTGCTTGTGACAAAGTCACCTTCCTTTAGGGGACAGAGGTAAGGGAGGTTTGGAGGGTCTACCAGATACATTATCTCACTAGTGCTGACCAGGTTGTTCCTGATTGACTGGTTAAAGATTCCATTCCTGGGAGAAGTTAAACTGTAATTAAGCATCAATTCTTGGTTTTGTGACATGGGGCTTAGCATAAGTGACTCCATTTTGGATCTGTTGTCTTAGTTTTAACAAAATGAACACGAACACAATTAAAGGGCAGCATTTGGAGGTCCTTTAATTGCATGGTAATTGGGAGTCAAAGCAGAATCTATTTAGAACCCACAAGGCCTATTAGGAGTCCAGAGAACCAATAGCAAGTCAACCAAAATTAGGAAAAGAAATCAGACTTTAATTGTAAACAGAAGACTAATCATTAGCTGCTCCCTTTCCCTAGAGTAAGTCATGGATAGTTGCCTGACATTTTACATTTTACTTTAAGTAAAAAAAAAAAAAAAAAAAGACACAAGTAGCTTATTCATTAGCAGGTTTTTCTGTATTAGCGGTCATCAGAAATCTAGCGAAAGTCCAAGATTAAAAAATATCTTCCCAATTCCTCCATGATAGCTCACTCTCCAAACTGTCCTGTATCTACTCCAGGTCCATGAGCCCCACTTTGCATATGTGCTTGACAGCTCACCCTTGGCTTTATGCCAAGTCACCACCTGACATGAAGATCAATTACATGTGCATTGAAAATACAGTTAACCGACTCTTAGAAATGCGTCTCGTTGCTAAGTAGCAAAGAACTCTGTTCAATAGCTGCCATGTTCATGTGATAGATATAAATAAGGTCGGCATAAGCCACAATTACATACATATCAATACAGGATCAGATGATCCTGATTGGTTAACATCTTTCAATAACCATGCTTATTACTTGGTAGTCAAATATAATTTTTTAATCCTTAAATTAATCTGGCCATAAAACCTCTAACTGTATTAGGGTTCCATTAGCCTAACACATTAGAGTGACTGTTGTGGAGTTAAAAATTAAATTATCACAGACATGGTTGAAATGGCAGATTATGTTGAGAACTACCAACTGCTAATATATGGAAAACTACCCCAATATCTTAACTTTATTATCTTTCCTAAATTAACTTTATTATCTTTCCTTTTATTTTACTTTTATACCCTGAAATTCCTTTGTCCTAGGGACATTTCTGTGGTAAAAGGAAAATAAATAAATAAATAAATAAATAAATAAATAAATAAAATAGATCTACTTTTTTTTATTTTAGTTCTAATTTTATTTAAATTATTTATTGTGAGGTTTGGGCAAAAGTTTGTACCCCAAGAGTTTCATGTTATACAGTTTTAAAGAGACTGCATTAAGTTTTCCATCCATCAATAAGCACCAGGTAGGTATAAGGTACTGTGACAGGCATTAGAGAGGCTATAAAAATGTACAAAAGTGGCAGAGGACTAATATAATAGAACAAAACCACTGGAACTCAAAGGAGGATTGAAGGCTTCCAGAGAAAGGATCAGGAAAGACTTCACGGTGGAGACACCGAACAAGAACTAGGCAGAGAAGAGCGAGAAGACTTCCCCCGTAGCAGACACTCCATTCATTCACTTCTGACTTGTGGTGAAAAATGTCATGGGTGAAGACAGGAGGCAGATACACTCAAGAACGCCACCATGACTACCAGCAGACTGGCTAAATAACATGTGACCCAGTTCAGGGCTGCAGGAGAGATCTGGCTCTTGGAGTACGGCGGATGATTCACGAAGTCCCCGGAGGCCAGCCTGAGGAGTCTGGGTTTCACTTCAGGGCAACGCGAAGCCATTAGATTTTTACAACCAAGACAGGAACGTCAGCGGCAGGTTTAACTTGAGAGAAACTGGAGTCAAAGAAACAAGGCAGAGGCTGCAGGGGATGTTTTTGGACATCAAGACATGTTAGAGCTAGTGTTATTGACTTGGAAGGCACGCAAAGATGGCATTCAAAACCACAGATTTGCAAGAGATGATCTAGAGGGGAAGATCATGTATGTAGACTAGAGCAACAAGGGAATCAGTGCAAAGAAACCACACTGGAGAATACAAAATCGAAGGCAACGACAGTGATCAGGAACAGGAGAACTGGGGGATGTGGTGTCTCAGGCACCCAGAAAGCAGAGTTCCAGGAAACAAGGCGTGAACAACATAGCTTATGCTACAGAGAGGTCTCACAGTACAGAAACTGAAAGTGAGCAATTAGGAGTACTTAAATACCCAAATGCAAGTAGTTTGGTAGTTTTGTCAGGGCAGAAGCCAGAATATTGTGGATTTTAAAGAATGAGTGTAAGGGAGAAAGAGGCAAAAGCCAGACAGCATATCTTTTCTAGAAATAGGGCTATAACGAGCTCCAGTGAGGGACAGCAGTGTCCTGGTCAAAGACAGAATTATTTAAAATAGGAGAGATCTGGGAGCATTGATATCTTTTGGGGAGGGAGCCAGAGGAAGGGAAAAATTAAGGATACAGGGGAAAAAATGAATGAATTGATACAGTTAAAAGGTATAATCTAGGAAGTACTCCATAAGAAGTAATAAGTAGAGGGAAAAAATGCCATGGCTTTCCAGAACCCCTAAAACCCACTACTGCGGAGCCAGGCACAACATCAACATGTTGAGAAAAAAAGATGAAACAAATATAGGAAATTCCAATCCAGGCCAAGAAAATAAGAAATAAAACACAGTTTTCCAGAATGTCATGATGAGAAGCCTCACCCAGAGCGACCTGAAGAACACTCCAGAATGATGTCTGCATACACACCGAGTGCCTCCACTGCCCAAGCACTGCAGTTGTTTCTGATGATAAACGGACTTCCGAGATGCACATTAGCCTCCGTTTTCAAAGACTGGCCCTTGTAGGCACCCCTGGAAAATGAGGAGGGGCTTCCCGGCTGTGGGTTTGTGGAAGTTACAGGAAGCATGAGGAAGGGTGTATGTACACTTAAAAAAGCAATAAAGGATAGGCTGCCTCAGTTCATCTCCCCTTGGCCAAACTGATATAATTCTTGATGGCATTTTAATTAATTAAGTAAAGGAGAATTAGAATGAGCAAGTAAAATTCAGTATGTGATGCAAATGACTTCCAGTAAATTCCTCAAAAATTTCACTGAGAGAGATGCAGATCTCTCAAATGAAGAAAGTTTACTGTTGAATTTCTAGGGTGCATGCTTTGAGGAGAGCCTTCATCCCTAGAAAATCTCCAGTAACCACGACTTTCCAAAGGGCATCTCCCCACAGACCACTGAGCAAGGTTATGTCGTAAAAGACTCAGGCTGAGGAGGCCTACAGAGAGAGCTGCAGGCTCTCCAAATTATCCCAGGGCCTCTTGGCGTGGCCTATTAGAAGGTTAATCCTAATTCCTGTAAATGAACCAGATTTGAAAATAGGTGTTTAGGAACAGAAGCAGCCCCAGTGCCACGGCTCACAAAGCAGACGGGCAAGTACCATGTTCAGCCCACCGTTCAATGATAATAGGTTTACCAAGCGAAATAAATGCTAAATTGGGGATAGGGGAGAGCATTTTACCCTATTTGACCTCTTAGGAAAGTCACCCAGGGTGTCCTGAGGGGAGCAGAGCACATAGGAGGGAAATGCCAGCATGCCCCCTATCTGAGTTGATGATCCCTCCTTACAGACCTTACAGAACTGAAACAGAAGAAAGAAAATGTTGCCAATTACTTCTACAAGTATTTTACTTGTTTTTATTTTACCTATTGAAGCGAGTCAGTGTTTGTCTCCTGCTTGGTCTCCACCGCTAAAACACAGGGCTGTGCGGCGGGCAGCGTCAGTTCCTCCAGATCTCTCCCAGCCCATGTCCCTGAGCCCCTTCTCTGTCCCCACAGGCCACAGATACACAAGGACACACCCAGCAATCCCGACAGCTCTTCTCAACGAGAGGCTAAGCAGGAAGGATGTGGGTGGAATAAATCATAATTTAGGAGGTCTAAAGTTCCACATTGCGTTGCATTGTTTATTTTACCAACCCCCAAAATCTGCTTTTAAAAAATGTTTAAGTCTGTCTATGAAAAAAGAAAATTATATGGATTATTAATTCTGTTTATGCCTTTTTGCATAAAGATCATTGGTTTTTCAGACCACTGGTTCTGCACACGCATACACACATCACATTTTAGCAGCCTGCGTGCACTCCTTCGCAAATGTTAATGTCTCTTTGTTAATGGGAATTCCTACAGTGGGAGTGTATATATATATATATATATATATATATATATATATATATATATATACTGTATACTGTATACAGGTTTTGAGCGATTTTTGCCCTCCTGATTCCCATCATTTTCCAAATCATATTTTCCCTAGTTGCAAATGGAATATGTGTTTATTATAGAAAATTTAGAAAGGAAAGGAAAGCACAAAGAAGAAAATAAAGATCATTCATAAGCCCTAACCCAGATTAAACACTCATCATTTTGGTGCATATACTTCTAATCTGGTATTCTATGCATAAATATACTTTCTGCCTCCAAAATAGTATTACATTATACACAGCTTTTTTATAAACAGCTTTTTTCACTTAGTATGTCATACACATTTTTCTATACCATTAAATATCCTTCCAAGCATAATTTTCCAAAGTTACAACGCATATACCACACAACGCATATATCTAATGTTATTCAACCATCCCCTATTGTTGGGTATTTAAGTTGTTGCCAACATTTTGTTATCATTAGCCAAATTACGTTGAACATCCTTTTAGCTTTGCTTAAATCCAGAATTATTTCCTTTGGGAAAAATCCTGTAAATTGAGTTGCTGAGTCATCGGGATTGGGCAATTATTAAGGCTTTCTCTATATTGTAAAATTGCTTTTCAGAAAGATTATACCAATTTACATCCCTATCAGTGGTATATCAAAGGACATCTTCCCCTGTTTTCCAACACTAGGTTTCCCATTATTTTGATATTCTGTCGTTTTGGAATAGAACTTGTTCTAACCCTTGTCTTTAAGGCAGTAAGTGAATGGCACGATTAGAGTTAAATATGTTCCCACGATGTCTTTCGTAATCCTGTCAGGCAAAACTGGCCGTCAACACATTAAATCTGATCACTGAACACTATTCTAATGTGTTTCCCACATCCTCACTTTCTATGGCTAATCTGTTCTTTTTCATCCACATAAAATGTTTCTGATCAGATATCTAAATGCTCTTAAGTAAAAATAAAGGCAATTTCAAACAGTTGGGGATAGAGATTCCAAATATGGTTCTATAAAATGTAATGAGGTTTTGAATTGTAAAACTCTCAGTCGAGGGGAGAGTTCTCGGCAATGACCGTGATGCTAGCAAGAAGATCTAAAGAGTAAACAGCTCAGATCCCTGAACGGACCTCTGAGGGATGAAAGCTGTGTAAAAGCTAGCAGGAGTGAACAGAACAATATCAGAGTAAATAGACTGTACCGATTCCAAGAGATAAGATTGATGAAATCCAGTGTAGCACTAATATATCCCACCCACATAGTTATATAAATAGGATTGTGGAAGACAGCTTATGGAAATATGTGCCGAAAGAAAGAAAGAAAGAAAGAAAGAAAGAAAGAAAGAAAGAAAGAAAGAAAGAAAGAAAATAAAAAAATAAAATAAAATAAAATAAAAAAATAAAATAAAATAAAATAAAATAAAATAAAATACAGCCTATGTCAGGCCATGGCAGTGGGCTTGCTTTATGTAATGAACAAACTATCTCCCCAAAGAATTATCCTGAAACTGGATCTGAGCCTGGTAGGGTAATATAAAATGGGATGCACTGAAAATAATTTGTTTTAACTAGCAATCCTAGTACATATTAAGTTATGATCTACATCCAATTTCTCGTTTAAGACAGTTTGGAGCTCAATAATTAGTATGAAAGGTAACTTCCAGAAATGTTTGACAGGAAAACCCATTATTTCTGTATGAGGCTGCCACCTGGCCTCCATGTCCACCAAAGTAGTAAATGAGTCCCAGAATGCTTAGGAAAAGCTGACACACTGAACTAATCTTTAATTTATTGATTTGCTACTTCACTGAAAAAAAGTAGTATATCAATAAATGGCGTTAGTTAAGAAGTTAAGGTCCAAGAAGAAATGGTGAGGGTTTGCCGGAATACAATGAGTGCATCAAGGTTTATAGAAAATAAAAATCAGGAGCTTCTGGGAGAAAATTGATGTCTGGTAAGGACACAAGAGCATCAAACAACATAAGGTTTAAGATCAACAAACTTGAAGATCTATTTTATAATGCCCTTCCTTTTTTTCTTCCTTCCTATCTACACAAAATTAAAAAAACCAACAGCAATAAACTGGAAATCTTCAGATAAACTAATCTAAAAACAGTAAGTGGAATGAATAATTTAGAACTCTAGAATCCAGCAAAATATGACTTTGTAACTTATGACTTTATGCTTAATTATAATGATCAATTAAAGAAATCTCTGTATGAAAATTAAAAATAGGGAATCCTAAAATGATAAAACTAAAAAGGAAAGTAAAAGAGAAAAGGCAATGATGTAAAATTAAAATAATCCTTAATTCTGAAGATGAAAATGGTCCCTGAACATATTTAAATTACTTCTTACTCCTGCAGGCTCATATTAGTCTTTCGGAAGAAGAAATTGTAAAAATTTTTCCTTTATACCAAGAGAAAATGTTGCTGAAACACATTTTCTGAGTGTCTATGGTATGACATATTAATAATTTGGAGATGTGCAAAGCGATTTCTTCTTAATAAAGATGGGAAGGTGACTTAATTGATAAGTTTTGATTAGTGAAGAGCAGACTGAACCATGATGCCATTCCCCAATACAATTATTAAAATTTTTGTATATTCTTTTCTAACATTTTTTATTTGAATTAATGTTTCTTCAATAGTTGTTATCACAGTTGTTATCAATAGTTATGTATCACAATATACATAAAATTGTGTGTCCTTTTTCCACTTAATAGTATGTCAGAAGCATTTTTTTAAGTTTATTTATTTATTTTGAGAGAGAAAGAGAGAGAGTTGAAGGGGCAAGGATAGAGGGAGGAGAGAGAGGATCACAAGCAGGCTCGGAACCATCAGCGCAGAGCCCAGTGCAGGGCTCGAATTCATGAAGCATGAGATCATGACCTGGGCCAAAATCGAGAGTCGGACGCTTAACCAACTGAGCCACCCAGCCGCCCCATCAGAAGCATTTTAATATGACAGCATGACAACTACCAAATAAATACATGACAGTGCATCGTGATTTTTTAGTTTTTTATTTGTTATTTTTTATTTTGTCGGACATCTTAATTACACTGATGTATCGCTACACTAGGAAAACCACTGTGATGGATATCCTAATACATAAGGTTTTGACTGCCTGTGTAGACAGAGCTCCCCTTTCAGTGTCCATGCCCTCTTGCCATGTAACTGTGAGTGTCCACTCTGACTCCAAAGTCAGCCATAAGACTTGCTTGGCAAGTAGGATATCGGCAACCTTGAGGCATGCAAGTGCTTGCACATTACAGCCTGCTCCCTTGCCCTCCTGGGAATCAGATCTCCATATAACAAGCCCAGGCTAGCTTGCTGGTTGATAGGACACATGACCCAGCTGCTCCCAGTCTTTCTGCCAACCTGCCAACTACCAGACACATGAGGAGAGCCATCCTGGACCACCCAGCCACCTCACCAACTGAACACGGAGATTTCAGCAAAAGCCTTGTTGAAATCAGCAGAGCTGGTCCAGACAAGAAGATCCATAGAATCATGAGCCAAATAAATGGTTATTATTTCAAGCTACTTTGTTTTGGAGTGGTTCATTATACAGCAAAAGCCTACTAATGCAGACTTTTTTGGCATTTTTTTTTAAGTTTATTAAAAAAAACTCCAGGGAAGGGGGAGAGAGAGAAAGAATCCCAAGCTGACAGCATGGAGCCAGACTCAGGGCTGGATCTCACAAACCACGAGATCATGACCTGAGCCGAAATCAAGAGTCAGACGCTTAACCAACTGAGCCACTTATGTGTCCCTTTTTTCTGTATTTCTTTATGTTACTTTCCCAGAAATGAATTAACTAAGTCGAAGGGCAAGCACAATGACTATTCAATGACTGATAAGCAGTCTACCTTCCCAACATTTCAGTAGCCCCAAGAAATGAAGTTACGTAATTAGCCATTATGTAACTATTATCTGAATGGTTCCTATAGTGGTCAAAGACTCTTCTTCAGTGAACCAGAATGTGATATTTAAGAAGTCAGTGGGCTGAAGGAGAACACTTGGCTGGAATTTCCTTAAGACCCAAAATTTGAACCTCTGACCCCAATAAAGAGACACGGGTCCCAGGTCCCACGAGTAATGTGCAAAGTTTCCTGTCCTTGGTAATCCTTACTCTCAGGTTGGATGAGGTCCATTCCATGACAGAAGAACCATCTGTCTCTTTCTTTCACTCGTTCATTCAAAACATAATTATTTAAAGTTTATTAGCTAACAAATCAGGTGTTGGGAGGTAGCAAGAAAATGGTTCCTACCTTCCAGATACTTAGTGTTCTAGAGGAGAAGAGAAGCGTCTAGCCACACAGATCCTGGCAATAATCTCTGGACTTTCTATTAAAATATGTCCTGAAGCACATTCTGTTTACAGTCACCCAGCTCCCACCTTGATCCTAATTGCATTTCTCTTGACTTCAGTAGTAAAGTAAAACGATTTAGACCAAAAATAATTTTTGCATTAAATACGTGTTGAAATGATAAAATCTTGGATATACTGAGTTAAGTAAATATATATTAATAAAAATAATGTCACCTCTTTGTCCTTAGTTTTTTATGTTACCTAAAAATTTTAATGCATGGTTCACATCTGTGGCTTGTATCATATTTCTATTGGACAATGTTGCCCTAGATACTTTCAAAGCCCAGGTGAAAAGGATGCCTATTTAAACTGAGCAGTAAAGAAATTAATTGAATGAACTTAACTACAACCTGGATGGAGGCAAAGACTCACATCAAATAACGGGATTGGGTCGAAATATGGATATGGAGTTCTCCACCTGACACAGAAACTTGGAAGATTAGCTAAGCCTTGAGTTGGTAACACAGAATCATCACAGAGGCATGTAACCCTCAAGTCCTACATCTCATCTCCTACCTCTGACCACATCCTGGCCATGACTTGTCAACCTAATAACCAACCTCACCTCATCCACTAGAGGGAATCTTCTAATGGGTACATATGTTTTCCAGATTGGGAAAGGCTAGGATGAAATATAAATATAATGAAATAAATCAAGACCAGAGTAGTAACAATTTTGTGTAATACTCAGGAGAAAGTTTTATCATTAGGATAATCAGCACATATCCAGTATTAAAGTGTTTTTAAGAGAATCTGGCATATTAGGGAATCTGACAAGTTATTTCTTATGCTTCTAACATAACATGTGCAAATAATTTCAGAATTGTTTTGAAAGGGTTAAGATAAAACATGGTAAATAATATTGTGACAATTCAGAGAATGTTTTACTATTTGTTTTGCTATGTTTGTAAACTTAATGTAGTAGATTTACAAGAGATTTTTAAGTGTTTGGGAGATTTCTCCTTGTTAGAGTCAATAATCTGCCCTGTCAGGCATTCAAAACTGTATAAAAGATATAAAATCAATCACTATCAAATACATTGGTACATTTTTTTATGATTAAGGAATTTAATTAAATTAGATTTGTGTATAGGACTGGTTATTTAAGGACTTCTGGTCTTTCAACTTGAGTAAATTAAATAATAAATTAAATTAAATAATAATAATAATTGAGTAAATAAATAATAATAAGAAACAGTGGAGTTATTTGCTTTTATTTTAATCAATTTTTATATAGAATACAATATTTGTAAGTTAAAATCAAAAGCTTAATAAATAGATTCAACTTTTTGAAATTTTGTACATTGTCTACTTAAAAACTCAAGTATTACAAATAGTTCTTTTTATGCACAAAAGCCCCACTCAGGACATGAAAAAATCATGCACAGCAGCAAGGGAAGGTATCCAAAATTTGTGGGGGAAAGCCAAGTCCATCCTTGTGCTGAAATTATATTTGCTTCCTGGATAATATTTCCATAGAGAATTTAAAAGGTAGTCTTGGGGTGCCTGGGTGGTTCAGTCAGATAAGCATCTGGCTTCAGCCCAGGTCATGATCTCACAGTTTGTGAGTTTGAGCCCCACATTGGGCTCTGTGCTGACAGCTCGGAGCCTGGAGCCTGCTTCGGATTCTTTGTCTCCCTCTCTCTCCACACCCTCCCCTGTTTGCAATCTCTCTCTCTCTCTCTCTCAAAAATAAATATTAAAAAAAATAAAACATAAATAAAAGGGAGTCTTATATGAGGTTAAAAAGCGTTGTAATGGGGGGGTCATCTCAGACTCTGTATCTGTCTTACAACGTCAGAACATCCCCATGCTTGGAAGCATTTGCCTGGTTATGCCCACAAAACTTAGCTGTGGGTTGCGTGCAAGCTCTCCATGAGCACCCCTTCAGCCAAGGGGACCGCGTTGGGTCAGCGGTGCTGGATTGCGCCTACAGTGAAGCATTCCATCTTTGGCAGAGGCCTCCAACAGTACCTTCCTATTGCCTCGAACTTGGAATAAAGAGACAGTAAAAACCAAGCATGGGGTAGCATGAAGTCCTGAAATTCCTCTCTCACTATTGAAAGAACCAGGGTTGGACTTATTGCAGAAAAAGGACTCAGTCCTAATTCTGACAGTCCCTAAAATATCTTCTGTAGGTCCACACTGGCAACCACGTTGAAATGCTGGTCCAAATGTGCTTTGTACTTTGATGCCCCATATTTTCCTTTCAGAGAGAAGCCAGAAATAAGGCTGAAAACACAATGTGGGAGTAAAGTTGCAGAGGGCCATAAACTAAGACCGAAGGGCATTGACTTTATTTAGAAGGCAGTGATGAGTTGGCCAAGAGTTTAAAACAGGCAAGTAAACTTATCCAAAAAAAAAAAAAAAAAACTTTAAAAAGATGACTCTTTCCAGTCGCACACATTCATGCAGAGCCTAGAGGAAAGAGACCGGGTAGGAGATATTGCAAGAGCTACTCGAGATCTGAACTAGTGTTGTGTAAGCTGTAGGGCAACTAATTTATAGTCCTAACCAGGATACTTTTGTGAGAGAAGGAGAGAAGTAGCGGAATGGGGGTGTTTGGTGTAAAATTCAACTGTCCTGAGCAAACTGGGTTGTATGGTCACCCTAGCCACTGGGAAGGCAAAGGAAGAAATATAAAAGAGAAATGTGCAGGGAAAAAAAGTAAAAAGCTTAGTGATTTCCCAGATTCGAGAGGTCAAAGAGAAGAAAGAATAAAACAGAATGCTGAGCTCTAGGTAACTTGGAGAATCCTGGCACTATTCACAGAAACAGGACACACGTGGGTGCCAGGTAGGGGAGGAGGTAACCGGGTAGAGATGTGGAGCAAACAACAAATGCTAGATTAAAACTGACCAGGTCAGCAGATAGAAATATGGGACTCATCTCCATAAGGAGGGAGACAAAAGAAGACAGAGAAAGACAGTCTTGGGAATAGACTTCTGTAGAAGAAAAGGAAGGGTAGTCGCTGAAGGGGGTCAAAAAAAAAAGGGGGGGTCAGAGACACATAAGGAGGAAAATCAGGCATTATCACCAAAACAAAGGCTTTTAAGAGAGTTTAGAGAAAACAGGAGAACAATGGACCAGGCACTTCAGGAAGCCACCAGTTTGAGAAGAATTAAGCCAAAACTACAGGAATAGCAATCTGGGAGTTACCAATGGACATCAAGAACATCTCTTTAGAGACCTGGGAGGTAAAGCTACATTGCAAGAAGGTAAGTTAGTGAGTGGCGGTATGAAAGTAGAAAGACGGAGAAGAGACTCTATCATTTTGTAAATGTTTTGATAATAAAAGGAGAAAGACGGAAGGGTGCTGGGAGGGATGATCCAACCCTGTCCAGAAAATATATTTCCAACAGCAAAATTCTAAAGCTAAATTCAAGTTCTCTACCCAGGTAAGAACTATGTGAAAACCACCTAATTCTCTAGGGCTCTGTCCATTCATTTTGGAGAGAGCCCAACAGAGCCCATATAATAACCTGCAGCATGTTAACTTCTGTTTGAAGTCTCTCAGTGATTGTAAATTCTGGATCAATTGTTTCGGTTGAATTCAAGTCAAGTGGTTCTTTGTGTTACTGGAATTTTGTCAAAAATCTCATCTCTCATTCAAATTTCCATTTTATGTTACTGAGAAGGCTGTCGATTTAGGTATATTCCATCTTAGAAATATAATTTTAACTTGTAACTTGGAAAGTAAAAGTTTACTTTCATCTTAAAAAAAGGTAGAGAAGGGGGAAGAGAGGATGGTGGGAAGAACAGAGCGAGGAATGGCAACTCACTTCATATATACAGGAAGGTATATAAAAATCCCTCTAGATTTGTTCCTTTGAAGACAAAGGATTTGTTCCTTTTTTTTTTTTTCAAAACACAATCTTCTAAAGACACTAATTTCTAAGTGGGATAAAGTAGAGCTGCTCTGGTTGAAACACAGGTTGAGAAAACCAGAGCCTGTCTGTTCTGCCTCTCCTTTCCAACAAAGTGCAGCCACACACACCTAACACAGCTCCACAGAAAGTTGGGACTTAATGGATGACAATTTGAAAACCGTGAGACTGCATTAATATCCACAATATATTAAAAGCACCTGGAAAGCAGCAAGAAAAATGACAAGTTAATCAATGGGGGCGGGGGGGGAGTTTATGAAAACTGGAAAAGAGATAGTAATGGCCAATAAAGATATGTAAAGATGATGGAACTCTACCAATCAGGAAAGTGTAGGTTGAACTGACAAGAAAAAAGACTTTACATATACTACTAGTAAGGTGCAAATATTTATATGATCAAGAAGGTAAAAAAGCATTGTTATGGAGGTGGAAATTGAGCAGCAATTCCAATCTTAAATTGTATTTGGCCTTTGACCCAGAAAAATTACTTCTAAGAATCCATTCTACAGAAATTCCAAACATGTACCTAGATAAACATCTTTGAACATATCTTTGTGCTTTTATTTTTAGATGCAAATTTCAACCTTTGTTGTATTTCTTGTTGCAAAAGTTTGCAAAAAAGTGTGGGCAAAATGCCAAGTTTAGAACAACTTTTTCCAGGGCACTGGGTGGCTCAGTCTGTTAAGCATCTGGCTCTTGATTTCAGCTCAGGTCATGATCTCACAGTTTATGAGTTCGACCCCCATGTCAGGCTCTACACTGACACAGCAGAGCCTGCTTGGGATTCTCTGTCTCCCTCTCTCTCTTCCCCTCCCCCACTCATTCTCATTCTCTCTCTCTCTCTCTCTCCCTCTTTCTCTCTCTCTCTCTCTCTGAAAAATAAACAAACATTTAAAAAAAGAACATTTTCCTTCTGGTCAATAAGTTCTAACTTAAAAACAAGGTAGGTTTTTATATTTAAACAGTTATTTTCTTGGAATATTAAAATCTACTTATTGAAACATGTATCGGTTTACTTCTCCCAAAAATAAAATTGTGTGGTATCTGTCAGGTACATAAACACTTCTTTTTTTTTTTAATTTTTTTAATGTTTATTTATTTTTCAGAGAGAGAGAGACAGAGTGCGAGCAGGGGAGGGGCCGAGAGAGAGGGAGACACAGAATGTGAAGCAGGCTCCAGGCTCTGAGCTGTCAGCACAGAGCCCAACGCAGGGCTTGAACTCACAAACGGTGAGATCATGACCTGAGCCAAAGTAGGCCGCTTAACACACTGAGCCACCCAGGTGCCCCCATAAACACTTTAAAACAAAAGAAAAACTTACACCTCCCAAATTTTCATATAAATATAAAATCTTCCAAACGAGCCAGATAAATGTGTTTTAGAACAGTTCTTCATTATACCAGTGCCATGAAACACAATCAATTCCCAAACTGTAATTCACATCCAATGTACAACATTTTTTGTTAGAGACATACTTGGTAGCACTTTTTTTTTTTTTCAATTTTTTAACGTTTACTCATTTCTGAGAGACAGAGAGAGGCAAAGTGTGAGTAGGGGAGGGGTAGAGAGAGAGGCAAACACAGAATCTGAAGCAGGCTCCAGGCTGTGAGCTGTCAGCCCAGAGCCAGACGTGGGGCTCGAACTCAGGAGCCGTGAAATTGTGACCTGAGCTGAAGTCGGACGCCTAACTAACTGAGCCACCCAGGTGCCCCAGCACTCTTTCTTTTTTATTTTGAAATGTATTATTGAAGTATAGTCGACATACAATGTGTTCTTAGTTTCAGGTGCACAACGTAGTGATTCAACAATTTTGTACATTACTCAGTGCCCACCATGATACTTGCAGTCACCATCTGTCACCATACGGTGTGATCACACTATTATTGACTAGATTCCCTATGCTATACTTTTCATCTTTGTGACTTATTTTGTAACTGGAAGTTTGTACCTCTTAATCCCCTTCACCTATGTCTCCCATTTCTCCACCCACCACCCCTTGGCAAACACCAATTTGCTCTCTGTGATTAAGAGTCTGTTTTGTTTGTTTGTGCATTTGTTTTGTTTTATAGATTCTACATATAAGTGAAATCTTATGGTATTTGGCTTTTTTCGTCTATTTTTGTGCATTATTTTTAATTAAAAATCTTTAGCAAGAACCTCAATGACTATCAGTAGGAGAAGATTAAAATAAATCATAATAGTCTCACCATGGAACATTATGAAATCATTTTTTTTAAATGGTAGATAATAAAAACAATAAAAGTAATAGTTGATAGGGTGGGTGGAATGTTAAATTGGAAGTTTTAACCAAGGCACCAAGATGCAGTGAATATCGCACACCAAAGTCAGTACAAATTGAATTTTCAATAAAAAATAATTTTTTTAATGTTTATTTATTTATTTTGAGAGAGAGAGTGAGCAGGGAAGGGACAGGGAGTAGGGGAGACAGAGAATCTCAAGCAGGCTCAACTCGGTCAGCAAGAAGCCCGACATGGGGCTTAGTCTCATGAACCGCGAGATCATGACCTGAGCCGAAACCAAAAGTCGGACACTTAACCAACTGAGCCAGCCAGGTGTCCCTCAATAAAAATAATTTTAAAAACCTATTACTCAACTTTCAAACATCTCACCCTATTCAAAGATACAAAGGGATCAATTTATGGGAAATTAAGAGGATCTGAAGAATACTTCTTTTCTGAAAGCCACTGGTGTACAATGAGTACCACACCAAGGGGGAGCATCTGAGGTGCTCACTGTAGATCTCAAGTTAAGAGAGAGGGGCTCCAGAGAGACTGCTCCGAGAAAGAGAGAAACATTTGAGGTTAGCGGGATGGAAGATACAGCGACGTGGGGTCTGATCCCATCTGAGAAATCAAAAAGGAGAGGCAGGCTGTCTAGCTTCTGATGGATGAATCGAAGGAGAGGTGGCTGTTGGGGTAGTCTGCACCGCCAGAGTTTATGGAAGCAGGAAGACTTCAGTGATTCCCAAGGGCCAGATGTGCGCTGTGAGGGAGAAACAACCAGCCTGATGTCTTTTTGGGGCCTAACTGGGCCACCTGAGAGGGTGGGCGGCTAGGCCTCAGCACAGAGAAGCTGAGGGCAGCCATGTATTTCTAAGGACCGCATATGGGAAAGCAGCCAGCTGAAGGCCAGTTCATCATTCTTGTCAAGGGAAATACAGGTAGGAAGCCCCTAGTGGCTGGGGATATCCCCAAAGAAGCCATGCAAACATCCATAAGAAAAAAAGAGTCCATTGTGGAAAGCTGCCAGATTCAGAAAGCACAAAATCATCCACCCATGAAATAGCTTTCCTGTCTCCTCACTGCCACTCCTTCTCCCTACCTCAACCCTGGAAGTGTCAGAGACCAAAGAAGATGGCAGGAGAGGTTTAGGAGGGTAAGATGGAGAAAGAAGAACCTGAACTCAACCCACCTTTCCCAGGAGTGGCTTCCCACATACAGCAGGTCCTAGCCAGATGAGGAGCGGGGTTTACGGTTTAGCTGGAAGTCAAGTGAGTGAGGCAAGTTTATTTCTCACAAGGTCTTGACACTGTGTTTACAACTTTAAATGACTTCAGGATCTTTTTTTTTTTTTAACTTTTTTAACGTTTATTCATTTTTGAGAGACAGACAGAGACAGAGAGCAAGCGGGGGTGGGGCAGAGAGAGAGGGAGACACAGAATCTCAAGTAGGCTCCAGGCTCCAAGCTGTCAGCACAGAGCCCGACGCGGGGCTCAAACTCATGAACCGTAAGATCATGACCTGAGCCGAAGTTGGACGCCTAACCTACTGAGTCCCCAGGCGCCCCTAAATGACTTCAGGATCTTTTATTACCTGAGGATGGTCAAAGAGTTGTGGACTCCCAGAACTTTCCTCCAGTAGCAGGGGAAACAACATCCTCCACTGAATAAAGTTTAAATGGTCAAGAGATAATGAACAAATTGCTTTCTGATATAGCCCTGTGTGCTCCATGTACAGATGCATTAACATTTATCAAGTGCTAATTTGGCCCAGCACAGTGCTGAACACTTCATTGCATTTTTTATCGCTTAAACTATAGATGCTGTCAGAGAAATAAGACACCAAGTTAATAAAGAAAACTACAGGACAATAAAATCCTATTTAAATTAAAAATAAAACAAGCAGTGTGTGTGTGTGTGTGTGTGTGTGTGTGTGTGTAGAGAGAGAGATTTATTTTAAGGAATTGTCTTATGCTATTGTGGAGTCCGGTGAATCCAAAATCTGATGAGGGGAAGCTGGCAGGCCAGAGACTCACGGAAGAGTTGCAGTTCAAATCCCAAGGCCGTCTGCTGGCAGAATTCCTTCTTGCTCAGAGAATGTCAGTCTTTGTTCTAATTAAGACTTTCAGCTGATGGGATGAGGCTCACCCACATCAGGGAGGGTAATCTGCTTTACTCGAAGTCCACCAAGATAAATGTTACTCTCATCCAAAAAACACCTTCATAGGAACATTCAGAATAATGTTTGACCAAATTTCTATCTTGGCACCATGGCCAAGCCAAGCTGGTACACAAAATTAACCATCAAAGAAGGATACACACCAGACTACTGATAGTGAGTGGGTACCTCTGGGGCAAGGAGCAAATAGAAAAGGAAATCGGGCAGGATTTTCACTTCTTATTCTATCGGTTTACACTATCCACCCCTAACCCCGAATAAGGAGGAAAGCATCCTGCTCCTGCTCCCACATTACAGGCAATGACACTCTGAACCTTCTCTGGCTGAGCCTTTTCCAGGGCTAGGTACTTTCAGGGCCAAGGATATACGCCTACCCAGGGGCCTTGCCCACAATAACAGACTGCACTTCAGACACCTGGGACTCTGGAATGCCCTGGCTGGGGCTCTTTCTCAAGTCTGCCCTCTCCAGGGCAAATGGCTGCATTAATGCGCGCTCCCCTAGCCCTGAGAGGGGACAAGGGGCAGGTGTTTGCGGGGCTGAGGGATGGGAGTTGAGGATAGCATCAGATGTGCAGACGGGGTTTCCGTACACATGCCCAGGGCCCCTTGCAGTGGGAAGAGAAGCTGGGTGGGGCGATGGGCCAGGGCCAGCTCTGCCCACTTCAGAGAACTCTGAGGAGTCCACTTGAACCCCACCTTCCGTTTGTTAGAGTGATATATTTGTCAACGGGAAACGTAATTTAAAACCAACTCTTCTCCCAACTCAGAACCCTTTCCCACAAAGGTAGTAGAGAAAGAAGAGCTTTATGCTGAATAAGTATGGAGTCAGAATGGGATGTGCATCACAGGCAACATGCCAGGAAACTGAGGGACAGAAAGAAATCTCACCCATGCATATAACCAGGCAGACACAACCTACTACCTACATGTTCTCAAGATAAACAGCACCTACTCCTCAGGTCAGAGGACTTGACAGCGCCATTTATTACCCATAGTTCATCCTAAATTCACCTGGTAACTGGGGTAACCATCTGTGTTAGCTAACTGGTATTATACAAAGGAAAAATAAACTTCTATCTTCATGACAGAAGGTAGCTTTGCAACGGGGAGCAAGGTGGCCACTAAAGTTAAGTGCCTACCCTCCCACAGAAACAGTGGGGGTGCTTTCTTCCTGGATGATCACGTTTCTTTTTTTTTCTTTAAGTTTATTTATTTATTTTGAGAGAGAGGGTGCAAACGGGAGAGAGGCTGAGAGACAGGAAGAGAGAATTCCAAGCTGACAGCGAGGAGTCCAACACAGGGCTCAAACTCATGAACCGTGAGATCATGACCTGAGCCAAAACCAAGAGTCAGACACTTAACTGACTGAGGCACCCAGGGATGGTCACATTTCAAAGACAGGGCTTCCCAGTCCTTGACAAAACATTCCTGGGTCATAAAGATACTCACAGGAGACTTATTTAGCTTATAAAAAGATTTACGTCCATTTCAAAGAGACAGAGAAAGAACTTCAGTAATGAGTTTTCTGAAGTAAATTCTCTCAGAAAAAGGAAAGAAGGGAAATCTCCTTATTTTTTAAAAAGTTTGTTTATTTTGGGAGAGAGAGAGAGAGAGAGAGAGAGAGAGAGAGAGAGAAGGAGGGAGGGAGGGAGGGGCAGAGAGAGAGAATCCCAAGCAGACTCTGTGCTGTCAGTGCAGAGCCCCACATGGGACTCAAACCCACGAACTGTAAGATCATGACTTGAGCCAAATCAAGAGTCAGACACAACCAACTGAGCCACGCAGGCGCCCCCTCTCTTCCTTATTTTTAACAGGAAGAATCAAGCCTCTTTGTTTTAACATTTGTCCTTACAATAGAATATATTTTACTCAGTAGTTTGCTACTTTAAAATCTTGGGGCGCCTGGGTGTCTCAGTTGGTTAAGCAGCCAACTCTTGATTTTGGCTCAGGTCATGATCTCATGGGGTTCGTGAGTTCAAGTTCACATTGGGCTTTGCATTCACCGCACGGAGCCTCCTTCAGATCCTCTATCTCCCTCTTTCTGCCCCCCCCCAAAAGTAAAATAAATGTTCAAAAACATTAAAACGTAAGTAAATAAAATATTTAGATATTCACACATATTACATATAGAGCTCTATTTCTTTTCTTATTTTTTTTAATTTTTAACGTTTATTTATTTATGAGACAGAGACACACACACACACAGAGTGCTAGCGGGGAAGGGCCAGAGAGAGACAGGGAGACACAGAATCCAAAGCAGGTTCCAGGCTCTGAGCTGTCAGCACAGAGCCCGACGCGGAGCTCGAACTCACAAACTGTGAGATCATGACCTGAGCCAAAGTCAGACACTTAACCGACTGAGCCACCCAGGTGCCCCACTATTTATTTTCTTGTCAGGACCTGCAAATATTAGAATCAAGTCTTCCAGTCTATGGCTTGTATTTTTTTTCTAATAACAATAATGTATTGCTTTGGTCATTTTTAAATGATTTTTTTTTTTTTATTTTAAAAAAGCTGATAGAATTGAGCAACTTGCTCAGTTAGGGTGACTCTGGAACTTAGCGACAGAACTAACCAGTCCTCTTGGTAAACTTGAGCCCAATTTCCACTGAGCCATGCTACTTCCCATTCACTCAGACCACTTACTATGACTTCAGGCTATCTTGACATATCTTAATACATCTTGATACAGCCTAAGAGCTAAACAGCAGCAAGGACCTGAAAAAAACTTCATGTTGAATTTGAATACTCAAAACTTTGAAAAGCACATAATTGTTGTCTAAGAAGCTAGTCCTCAATCAATAGGTCAGAAGAGGTCATTTTGCACTTCCAGAACTAAAGATTTTTTAAAACTCACATGCCTGCTTCCCACCCCCACCACAGCTCCAAGATTCCTATAAATCCTGAAGGCTCACACTCCCCCGAGCCACTGTGGCTGACTTCCTCTTCCTCTAACTCACCATTTCGCCTGCACTGCCCTTCCCCTGCTTCCCTCTGCCCTGCACCAAACTAAACATGAAATTCATCCTCGTGCTCATGAAGACTTCATGCTACTGGACTTCACTGAAGGTCACCTTTCTCCTTGAAATTCAGCTCCCCATCCTATTTGTCATTCCTCTGTTCATCATACATGCAAACATGCACACACACACACACACACACACACACACACACACACACGGGCTCAAGTCTCCCGTTCTCCCCTCCTGATTCTCTGTTCTCTGCCCCTTCTCTCAAAACTCAATTCACTTCCTTATGCAAAGCAGCTTAGGTCTCACCCACAAGTCAGCTGCTACCTTTGTTTACATCCAAGACTGGAAGGACTATCTGGGTAGCATACAAGAAAGAGAAGAGGCTTCATAATTTCATGTTCTTCTTTCTCCATCAGGGGAAGGGAGTAGCACAGAGATTTTTTTCTCCCCACTGTATCAATTAGGATGATTTCAGCTGTAGGTAATAGAAAACTCAACTCAAAATGATTTAGACAGAAAGGACTTATTGTATCATGTAACAAGAAGTCTAGGGATTGACTTCAAGGGCACAAGCCCCTCCATCTTTTTTGCTCTGTCATCCCCAGCTTACTGGCTTGGTCCTTAGAGCTGTCTGTCTCGTTATGGGCACAACGTAGTTGCCATAGTTCCAGAAGTCAAATATAGATAGACAAAACAGTGTCAGACTGTAAAACTCACATTTTCTTCCATAAGTCTCTTTTTATCTGTAAGGAAATGCCATCCAGCATCTCACTGATTGGAACTGGTCACGCGTGTCCCCCCTAAAATATTTTGGCAAAAGAACTGAATTATCAAAACAGGCTTAAACCCATCACGATTTGCCTCCTGGGACTGAGAAGGGGCCATTTCCTAAGCACATCTGTTCTGGTTATCTATTACTACATGACAAACCATCCAAAAATTTGATGGCTTAAAACAATTTACTATTATTTCTCATAGTTTTGTGAATTGACTGGACTCAGCTGGGCATTTCTGGGAGCACTCTGCGGCTACAGTCAGAAAATGACTGGGGTTGGAATCTTCTGAAGGCTCAACTGGCTGGATGTTCTCCAAGATGGCTTCCTTGTTCACATATCTGGTCTTTCAGGCCTCTCTGTCAAGCAGAATAGCCCAAACTTCTTACATGGCAGCCGCAAAAGACAGGGAGCAGGACTGCCAGTCCTTTTTAATACTAAATCTGGAACTAGCCATATTCTATAGGTCAAATCAGTCCAGCCCAGATTCTAGTGGCTCCAACTTTTCAGTGTGCTAATGACAGGTGTGCACAAAGAGGGAAGGAATTCATGGCAACCATCTTTGGAGTCAAGTTACCACTGGATTTCTGACCAACATCCAAATAAAACTGGGATCCTGTTGACAAGTAGAAGGTGGAAAAACAGGCATTGAGTAGGCAACCACTGTAGCTTTTATTTGGTTAAATCATCTCTGTGGAGAAGAGGTATGTTTGTAATCCATGCTAATCACGGAGCTCCATTATGGATATCAAACCAGAATAGCCATTCGCAAAGAACTACAGAGACTCAATCACTCACTCAGTATTGCTACCATAATTTGTTTTAATCATAAGATATTTTGCCTTATAGAAATTTAGAGATCATCTTATCCAACAATTTTACAGATTTAGAGGCAAGGATTCAGATAAATTATATGCCACATCCAAGATACCCATAACCAGCAGAGCCAGGACATTGACCACGAAGCCTCAGGCATTTCCCAGTTCCCCATTCTGCCTTAACAATATAGAGTTCCCACTTTCAATTGTGCAGTAGAGTTAAAAGAGCGGATTTGGTGTCAGAGACCAAGTTTAGGTCCAGCTTTGTGTTACACAGACCTTTAGTAGCCCCTCAATATTCAGCCTCACCTTTTCCATAGTAAAAGACCTAATTGTATTTACAGCATGTGCTTAATTAAAACACTGCTGCGGGGCACCTGGGTGGCGCAGTCGGTTAAGCGTCCGACTTCAGCCAGGTCACGATCTCGCGGTCCGTGAGTTCGAGCCCCGCATCAGGCTCTGGCCTGGAGCCTGTTTCCGATTCTGTGTCTCCCTCTCTCTCTGCCCTTCCCCCGTTCATGCTCTGTCTCTCTCTGTCCCAAAAAAAATAAATAAACATTGAAAAAAAAATTTATAAAACACTGCTTTCCCCAAACTTCCTTGTAGATAGGTACAGCCATGTGACAAAGTTCTGGCCAATAACATTTAAGAACAAGTGTGTGCCTTTCAGGAAGCCTCTTTGCGAGCTGGCCTTTGCCCATGGCTTTTTCCTTCCCCCTTTCTGCCCTTCCTCCACTGTGATGTCTGACTCCAGTGTGGCAGATGGAGTGTAAACAGCCATTTTGGATTACACAAAGGCCACACCCTAGGGAAGAGGGCTCCTGACAACTCAGTACAGCCACCCATACGTGATTTTGGTTCCCCCCCCACCCAAAAATTTTCTCCATCTTGACTTTCCCAATCTCCACGTGTAGCATTGCCACCTTCCCAGACAAAAAACTACTCGTACTTTGGCATCATCTCCAGCTCCCCTATTTGTCACCAGATAGCAAATCCTTCACCACATCCTTCTGATTCCTCACTGCCTGATTTGACTCTTGCCTCCTGGCCTGGCTCTTCCTGAGCAGTTATCTGATTGGTAGTGACAGTGCATCTGACAAGGCCGAAAAGAAACAGCAAGGTTCGAACCTTCCTCCGATGAATGCACAGTCCTACAAAAGAGACAGTATGCCCTTTGTTCGTTTGGTCACTCAACTTTTGTTCCATGTGTGTTTTGAGCCAGGACGTGAGGTGGTGCCAAAAGACAAGAGAGGTGATCAAGACATTGCCCCTACCCTCAAGGACTCCCCCTTCTAGCGGAGAAGAGCATCATGGATAAATGGGAACCAGAAACAAATAACTAGATGAAAATTTATTTTCAAGAAGAAAGTCCCCAAGCTAAGTTTCTGTTTGCCATTCAAGGAAGAACAATGCAAATACCACCCAGAATCTCTTAGGCCCAGTCTACACATTTGGAAGAGGGTCCCATAGAGCCCATGTAATAACCTACAGCACGCTAACTTCTGTTATAATCTCTTAGTGGTTGCAAAACGCCATCTATCGTTTTAGCTAAATGGGATTTGGGTGATTACATTCCTTCCAGCTCTAAATTTCTATGTTCTATGAAATACATAACTAATGACAGTTACAGCTACCCAGACACATATATATATAAGTGCTTAGAGTGTCAGGAGTGTCTGGAGATGAGTGAGTTAATCTAGGAGGGTTTGACAGAGGAACAACCCACAGAGCATTCCAGTAGGAATGAGAGTGTGTTCCTGTCAATAATACTTTCACGTGAAGAACAGCCACTATCAGAATCCTCGCTGTGCTTAATACAAAAAAGTTACCACATATCATTAGAAAATGAGGCAACGCTAGTTAATAAAATATTATGGTTTCACTGCACATATTTATCTTCTATACACCTACTGTTTCTAAAAATGGATTTGAAATCACTCACAATGAAAAACAGGAGGATTTTGTAAAGGATGGGTGTGAATGACCTGTAACAGAGGGACTAAGTCAGAATGACTGGATGGATTGAGTATTTACCTCTGAGCTTCCTGGTGGCAGCTACGGCAAAATGTAAAACATCCTGGATTACAGAGCTCTCATTAGTTGATAAGAAGAAGGATATAAGTTCACCAGGATCTCATTTGCTTTCTCCCATCCCTGCACCCTGCCTCTGACAACCGTCAGTCTGTTCTCTGTATCTGTGGGCTCTTTTGTTTTGGGGGTTGGACTGGCTTGTTTTTGTTTCTTAGATTCCAAAGATAAGAGAGATCATACAGCATTTGTCTTTCTCTGTCTGATTTATTTCACTTAGCATAATGCCCTTAAGGTCCATCCACATTGTCACAAACAGCAAGAGTTCATTCTTTGTTTGTGGCTGAATAATACTCCATTTTTACACACACACACACACACACACACACACACACACGCACATGCACACAACTTCTTTATCCAATCATCCATCGATGAACTCTTAGGTTGTTTCTGTGTCTTCACTATTGTCAATAATATTGCAGTGAACATGGGGACACATGTATCTTTTTTGAATTAGTGTTTTTGTTTTCTTCAGATAAATACCTGAAGCAGTGGAATTGCTGAATCATATGGTAGTTCTATTTTTATTTTTGTGAGAAACCTCCATGCTATTTTCCACGGGGGCTGCACCAATTTACATTTCCACCAGCAGTGCTGCAGAAAAGGTTCCCTTTTCTCCACACCCTGGCCAACACTTGCTATTTCTTGTCTTTTTGATAGCAGCATTCTAACTGGCATGAAGCGGTATCTCATTGCGGCTTTGGCTTTTTCCCTGGTCATTAACGATGTTGAGCATCTTTTCGTGTACCTATAGGCCATTTGTATGTCTTCTTCAGAAAAATGTCTATCCAGATCTTCCACCCATTTACAAAGGACCTCTTTTTTAATTCTGTGGCGTATTTATTGTATAGAGATTTATGAAAGGGACACTGAATACTTTGAGAATACATTCAAGAGTAGATTTGCAAACAATTTAAATCAGTGCTCAATAAAACACTAAAACATAGAATCAAGTTATAGTCTGGGTAGGACTACCTAATATAATGTGGCTGCGAACTACAGAAACCTATTTTTGGAAGGAATGAAAGTCCAGTGCTAGAGACTCTTGTAACACTGAATGTCCTAAGCTTAATTGCCTATTGTCACTTTGCACAGATATACTTCTGTGTGGCCTGGAACTCTGCAACAGGACTTTGAGGGCTTCTCTGAATTCTCAGTCAACAATTGCTGACCACTTGACCAAAGTATGACAAACCAGTCCACCAAGTGCTGCTACCCAGGATCACAAAGAATTCTCTGACAGAAATACCCTCATTCTCAGCTGGCTCACCCCAAACTCTGAGTGCCCTGAATTCGACTGAACACCACTGGCAGCACTGGATGGCCTTCCCAAATGGCCCAGGTGCATTTCCACAGTGCCACATGACAGATGGGGCTGCTGACGCTTCCTCATTCTCTGGCCAAAAGTTCAAGAGCACAGATTCCTCTAGTCCTCCAAGTGGATGCTGCTTTGTCCCTCTGACAGCTCTGGTTTGGTCCAACCTTGATCAGCAGACATCTGCCCAGGGGCTACCTAGCTTCTCGTCACTAAGGAAGGAGCAACAGTGCTCAGCCCCCAATGCTATTCAAAGAACAAGGACTCCGGAGACCAAAAGCAAACCTTCCAGAGTAAGACAGGATTCCAGCAACTGCTTGCCAAACTTGGGTTACCCAAGAGTTTTCTGGAGGATTTAAACCTACTTTTTACCCCGAATCGCCAGATTCCCCTAGATCCACATATCACGCACAGAAAACTCCAGAGGGCTTTAAACTTCTTTCCCTAAATCGCTCTGGGTCTCAATGATCCAAAGGACAGCCAGCAGAGGAGTGCAGGATAGAAAGTTGTGGCTTTGTATGTGCCCCTTCCACTTGGATGGACCTGCCTCTCTCTTACTCATCTGTCAAAATCTTGTTCATCCTCAAAACCTGGGCCAGGCATTATCACTTCTGGAAACACTTCCCTGACAATTCCCTCTCTTTATCAGAACGAATCACTCCCAGCTCTACACTTTTTCTTCACTTAGTACAGACTCCATGATTGCCTCTATCATTTCATGTATGTATTTCTCGTGTTCAACTCTAAATTCCACAAAGGCAGAGGTGTTTACCTTTCTTTGTAATCCTCAGCGCTAGCAGAGGCTTACTATTTTCAAGGAGCCCAAGTAAGGTTTGTTGAACTACCTGATCAAGAGTTTCAAGCAATTCCAAGTGTTATATTCAGGGTTTGCTGGGCTCCAAGATGGCCTGGGTAAGGACTTCCTACTTTCAGTGGAGTCTACCATCCTTCAAATTAGATTCTTAAGAGTTGTGAGAGCTGATCTTTTATAATGCAAGACCTGTGCTGGTGACAAATCGGGATAAGGAGGGACTGTATGCTCACTGATGTTACAGAACTTGTAGAAGGAAAGTGTTTTGAAATATTTTCTCTATTGTTCCTTGCTTCCCCCCATTCTCACCCTAGGCCCACTGAATTCTTCCACCTTTATATTACTGGGAGTCTCTTTTCTTCTCAGATCATGGTAAAAAGTCTCTCAGTAGGAACTGACAAAGATTCTTTGTTTGAGCAAACTTCAGTCAGGCTCCTGAACCTTCTCCTGGGTCCATCTGTGATCCTTCTTGTGAAATCTAGTTTAAGCAAGAACCCCCTACCCTTGATATCTGATCACCCTCGACATCTGATTGAGTTCCCCGCCCTCCACCACCCACCAGGTGATGGCTGATCACCCTGGCCTGACTGTATGTAGCAAGCATCCTATTAGGTCAGGTTAGCCAGAACTCTCCTTTGCTCTGATGTTTCCTCTCAGTAACTTCCCAATCACTGCCCCCACCCCCACCCCAGCCTGCTCTTTGGCTATAAACTCCCACTGCCCATGCCGTATTCAAAGTTAAGCCCAATCTCTCTCCCCTGCAGCAAAGTGCACTGGACCTACACCTACAATGATGGTCCGGAATAGAGTCTGCCCGGCCATCTTTTACAAGTTATCATTGACTATTTTTTCTTTAATAGAACCAGTAGGGAAAGCTTCTTGAAGGTACCGAACTATTTTCAGGTAAAAAGAACATCTACTACCTTAAATCCAAGGAGAAAGGTTCAAATGCATATGTGCAAAAGTGGGTTTCTCTGTTCTTAGAAGAAAATGTGGGGTGACTGGGTGGCTCAGTCGGTTGAGTGTCCAACTCTTGATCTTGGTTCAGGTCATGATCTCAGGATCATGGGATCCAGCTCTGCATTGAGCTCAGCACTGAGCATGGAGCCTGCTTGGGATTCATTCTCTCTCTCTCTCTCTCTCTCTCTCTCAAATTAAATTAAAAAAAAAGAAAAAGAAAAAGAGAAAGAAAGGAAATGTTCCTTTCTCAGCCAAGAATGAGAGAAAAGCAACCACACCGGGGTGGGGTGAGGGAGCATTAGAGAAGAAAACTGCTGGATCCAAGGGCACTGAGCCCACCCTCGTGCTCCTGTGCTCAAGGACCCCCAGCTGACAGCAGCCAACAGTGCACCCAGGCATTCTCTGGGTTCGGGTGATCTCATAAAGGTGTGTGAATTTTGCCTATCTTCCTTCCCCCACCCATCATTTTAAACAACCCTTGTCCCATGAATGTCTAGGATGTTAGCAAGCTCCTCTCACAACGGGGGGTGAATGTGAATCATCACCTTCTGGGTGATGGTGAAAAGGGAAAGCCCCCTAACAGGCAGAGACCATACAGAATCATTCGAAAATCAGCCACCCATCAGCACAGCTGTGGCACACATCATCCCCCACAACAATAGCCTTACAATTCTGCGGTGTTCTGAAATACGGAACCTTCCTGTATTAGACATCAGACAACTCAGCCCCAAGGTTCCACTGGTCCCTCCAGGACTCTAGTTAAATCATCTATGGCTTGAGGAAGGAGCCACAGTCTCTGTCCCCAGGCAATGCAGTCACTCCTGTTTTTATGATTGTGAAGAGTCCCTCAGCTACACTCACCCAGCTTCCAGCTCATACCCCAAGTGCCACCATTGTTAGGACTGGGGATGGGGGGTGGGTACTCACTTCAAAAATGTGCTTGAAGTTAAAATCTAACCTAAAATATACATTTTTTTACTTGGCGACTGAGGCATAAAATGGAATCATGTGGGATCAGGAAGTGGCAGAGTAGAACAAAGAAACAATACCAACAACACAGAAATTAGTGTTTTCTGAGCTCTGGGAAACACATGTTTGAGAAAGTTAATTCCCTGGGAAGTACTTGCTTCTATGTTGTAGTTTTTTTTTTTTTTTTCTGTTCTACTCTACCACTTCCTTATCCCATGTGACTCTGTTTCATGGCTCAGTCACTGAAAAGAAAATGTATATTTTAATTTTGAAGTGTGAATTCTAAAACATCTTTGAAGTGTGCATTGGTGCAACAAAGCCGAATCCCTGGGCCTGACAGATCAGCAACCGAGGTGAGAGGTTTGAAAAGAAAGTTGAGAGCACAAAGAGTTGATTCAGCAAGAAAATTCTGGATGGCATGAGGTGGCGAGAATAAAATTAGTGGCAAACTAACTTACTGTGTTGCTCAAAATCAGGTAAATATTAAGACGACCAAAAACAAAATAATTCAGGCACCTCTAGAAACCAGGTGGTAGCAATTAACAGGAGAACAAAGGAGCGGGGTTTGGGTTTTTTGCATTGATTTTTCTGCAAGAAAAGCACTGCAGTGCTTGAGCCCAATTAAAAGAATTCTGATGTTAATCGCTTCACTTGCGAAGAAGAATAAATCCAAAAGAAAGGTGTGTACAATAGGCTTATTGTTATTTTTTTTTTAATCAGAAACACAGCATTTCAAGTGTTCAGTCACATTTTTTAATGGCAAAGAGAGCTACAATTGTTTTTCCAAGACAGTTATTCGATAATTCTTACACTGTTTGCTGCTATAGGGAAAATCTTTGGAAAGAGGGAATTGATGGTCATAGAAGTACGAGACCTGCAGACGTTCCAACCCAAAAACGTTGCTTATGTCTGGTTGACAGTCCTACCAAAGTCAACGGCCATCTGGTGCTTGAACGTCCCTTGTTATTTGTGTTTTTAAAAATGACTTATCATAGGGGCGCCTGGGTGGCGCAGTCGGTTAAGCGTCCGACTTCAGCCAGGTCACGATCTCGCGGTCCGTGAGTTCGAGCCCCGCGTCGGGCTCTGGGCTGATGGCTCAGAGCCTGGAGCCTGTTTCCGATTCTGTGTCTCCCTCTCTCTCTGCCCCTCCCCTGTTCATGCTCTGTCTCTCTCTGTCCCAAAAATAAATAAACGTTGAAAAAAAAAATTAAAAAAAAAAAAAAATGACTTATCATAATTTCTTTTTGCCTTCTAAAAAATGGAAGAAAGAAAGATGAGACAGAGAGAGGGAGGGAGGGAGGGAGGGGGAAGGGAGGGAGGAAGGGCTGGTCAACTTCTTGTACCTCAGGAGGTAATTTTTAATCTCAGTGAGAAAGAGCTTTATGCTCATATATTTTGACAATAACAGTAACAACACATGTATTACCCAAGCAGCCCCCTGCTCAAGTCCACACTAAAAATCTCTTGTTCAGAAAGAGACATGATTCCTGAGACAGTTGTCACACTTCCATTTATATTTGCGGCAAAGGAGAAAGAACGTTGATTTCTCAAGCCCTCACTGTACTTCTAAGAAATCTCAAGATTCTGAAACTCCATTTGATGATTTAAAAAATCCTGCAACGTTGTATGTGGAAAGTCCTGTCTATTGAACAGGCCTGAATGTTAGGGACTCATAAAAAAACAAAGACACGCCGGAAGAAGAGAAGTCTTTATTTCAAGGGAGACAAAAGAATCCCTGGATGGCAATGGGCCAGCTGTCCTTCAGAAAAGAACTTCAGCTGATGGCACATCTTCGCAGACTTTTTCAGTAAACTAGTTCAATTATCTATTAAACCTCTCCTGAACCTTTCACGAACAACTTTTTGCTCATCTCTGTTACTTAAGACAAAATGAGACAAATAGCCCAAATGGTAAAAAAAAAAAATTGTATAGCCACACTTACTAAAATCAAGAACTTAGAACTTTTCCCTTAAAAAGGAGTCATAAATTTTTCAAATCTTAAGTTTGGCCACTTGTTATTTTTATTTAAGAACAAAATGTACAGAATCTTCGGAATGTTCATATGTGCAAATGGCTCAGAAAGCATACGTATAAATTCAGAGATTAACTCCCTTTGGTGTTTCACATATTTGAGCTCACATAGTCAACAAACTTTGAAGTTATGGGTTTCTAGAGCAACAAGAATTCTGCAACTCCTCCACAGTGAATACTTGATTCTTTTAAAAATATATATGCAAAACCAAATTGAGAGACATTCTACAAACTAACTGATCTGCACTCATCAAAATGTCCAGGTCATGACAAAGACAGACTGGAGATCATTCCAGATTGAAGGAGATTAAAGAGACTTGATAATTGAATGCAGTGCATCATCTGGGATTTTCTTTTGGTATAAAGGAAATTATTGGGAAAATCAGCAAGTTGAAGAAAGCAGATTAGATAATAGTATTACATCAAAGCTAATTGTATGATTTTGATGATTGGCTGTGGTTATGTAAGAGAATGTCCTTGCTTTAGGAAACATACATTGAAGTATTTAAGGGTACAGGAGCATCATGTCTGCAACTTACTCTTTAATAAAACACAGTTCAGAAGGGGCACCTGGGTGGCTAAGTCGGTTAAGCATCCAACTTCGGCTCAGGTCATGATTTAATGGTTTGTGAGTTCAAGCTCCACGTCAGGCTCTGTACTGACAGCTCAGAGCCTGGAGCCTGCTTCGGATTCTGTGTCTCCCTCTCTCTCTGTTCCTCCCCTGCCTGTGCTCCGTCTCTCAAATAAATAAATAAACATTAATAAATAAATAAATAAATAAATATAAATAAATAAATAGTTCAGGAAAAACAAAAAATGCATATATGTGTGTAGACATGCATTATACACACATACACAAGGAATGGGGAGGTATAAAACAAATGTATAACGTAAAAATGTAGAGAAACGAACGATAGGGCACATGGGAATTCTTTTGTACTATGCTTACAAGGTGTCTATAAATCTGGAACTATGTCAAAATAAAGAGCAAATAAAAATATTTTTAAATAAAAATGCATAAGATTAAATTTTACTACCTAGATTCCTACATGGTCTTTAGCAGTATTTAATAAGAATATATTAAAAGGTCAAGACTCTAGTAGGGTATTTTATCCTAAAATTATTTACGAAGCAGCACTATTTCAAGAAGGAAATGTCTAACAAGAAGAAGTTAAAAAAAAAAGAAAAGAAATCATTACATTCACAGCTTGATATCTGGAAAAAGGCTTTAGCATGGATACAAGTTCTTTACAGGTTAGCAAGAAACAGATTTTAAAATCTAAAGCTTCCTTATTTTAGAAAAGGGGAAATATTATTATCAAAGGAAAGAATCATCCTCCCAAAATATCAATACCTTTTAGAAGAGAAAATCTTCTCCCCACTCCCTACCGTGGTAAACAAAAAAGTTTGGGGATAGGAAGTTGACGGGAATGGAAGTAGCAACACCCATCATTGATAGAAGTCCCAGCACAAAAATGCCCTCAACTGGGTTTTAGCCCTGGGTTCACTGGGTGATTGCTTTAACAAACGGTTTTTAAGGAGCACGTAAGAGTTCTTCAGCCTCCTTTACCCCAGGCAGTGGATCCCTCCTTCTAAAGGATGAAATTCACTCTCCCTTTCAACTGTAAACCACAGAATAAAGAAAAATATCCTGCAGATGATTTGACTGGAACAAAGAAGTCAAGTAATGGTCCTAGACAGGCTGCAAAATCCAGTGGCGAAACCAAGAAGACATATACCTCTCGGGTTATGTTTTCCGCATTTAATATTAAGAATTTGATCATAAACTTAAAACGTCACTTTTTAAAATGCTTGTAGCTTTCACATTAATGTCCAGGAGAATGGGTGGGTCCCCTCACCCTCTTAGATAAAGTTCTCCAGACTAAAATAGGAGGAACTCATCATTAGACGTGAATAATATGACCACATTACAAGTCCCATCTTTTTTTTCAATTTCAGTAAAATTTCAAACCAAAGTGCTTCATTTCCCAATCTAAACATTTTATTAACATGTATACTTGCCTTTAATTCTATGAGTACACAAACTCCTCAGTAGAGAAGAAGGCAAATTTAAAAGTTAATCAACTGGTGATTTGTTTTAGCTCTGAGTGTCTCTAAAAAGCCATGCGAATCGTCAAGAACACAGGCCTAAATTTTTAATAGTCCCATCTAAAAAATATGAAACCATTTTTTTTTTCTAATTTGACTTCATTTGGCTTGCTCAATGAAAACTCACCTCACATTCAGTATGAAGTTTATGGCTTCAGCTCTTGAGTTATATAAGCCCAAAAAGGTCAGATCACTTATTTTCAAGAAAAAAAGGTATTTTTTTTCCCTCCCATGACTCAAATATGACTAACGTGACCCAACTGAAGCTTTAAAAAGACTCACCTACCAGTGGTTTGAAAAGTTTTAACTTGAGACAACGGAATCCCTAACTTAAAATGAGAATTTCCAGCACCATGTTCTTAAGTTACCTACATTACATGTTCAATAGTAACATATGCAACTATTTATTACACTTAAGAAGTCTTAAACTCACAAGGTTTAAGAATTTCGCACGGGGGGGCACGTGGGGCGGCTAAGTGGGTTAAGTGGCTCAGGTCATGATCTCACAGTTCGTGGGTTCAAACCCCGCATCGGGCTCTGTGTTGACAGTTCAGAGCCTGGAGCCTGCTTTGGATTCTGTGTCTCCCTTTCTCTCTGCCCCTCCCCCACTCATGCTCTGTCTCTGTCTCTGTCTCTCTCTCTCTCTTAAAAATAAATAAAAATTTAAAAAAATAATTTCACACAAACACATTCTTTTCTAGACTTAAAAAAATCTATTAATGTATTAATAAATTAAGTTTTAAAGTAAAGCTGTTCAGTAGTCATAAAGCACTATATTTCTTTCCTGTGGTCCTTTAAATCGGCCCTGTCTGGAGCTAGTTTTTACTATCTCCTTGGATGAAAATTAGGGCAGCTCCCATAGCTTTTCTGGATACTCAGGCAACAAAAGTTCCTCTGGTGACTCTAGTCCCCCAAACAGTCTCAGTTCATTAATAAAATGTTCAATCCTGATACTGGTTAAATTCTCCAACTATACTTTAAGTTTCCTTCCCTTCTGCAGCTAGGCCTCATTCAGCTGGACATCGACAATGGTGAAGGTGAGCAGGGCTGACTTCATCATTTACTCAACCAGCACTGTCTTCACCTCCCGACCATACCCAACTCAGCTCCAGCCAACGCTTCAGCGTGGAGGGGAGTCGGAGGGGAAGAGGGCAGGAGCGGCAATATAGTGTGAAATTGCCCTCCAGAAGACTTACAGCTGACTCTTTCACCCATTGGGCTCTTCAGTGGGAACCTGGGCAATGGAGGACCTCCTACCAGAGAATTGTGGATAGGAATTGCAATTCTCACACCTCGGAGAAAGGATCATCTTAGGCTGGGAGCTTACACCTCCTCCCTCAGTCTCTGACAACGTGCTGCACCCCTCCAGCCTCTTTCTGTCAAGGTCTTGACAGACCCTTGATAAGGGTCTCCTTATCCCTCCAGCGGGACCTTGGGGCCTTGGACAATCCCATACCAGCTCTCACGCTTTAGTGGCTCACCCTGGTTCCAGAGAAACCATCAGGCATTTGTTGCTCCACAAGTCCTGAGTGGGAGGGCTGTCCCCTACCCAGTAACCAATATTCCCCATTCTGTCAAAGCAAGCAACCAGTGTCAGCCCTGTTGAAGTATATTTCCCTAGGTATGAGATGACATAAACACCCCTTCCTCCTCTCCTTTTGGAATTGTAGAATATTTCCTAAACTTGCCCCAAAGTTCCTTCCCCCCCCCCCACCCCAAACTTTCCTGTTAGTCTCTCCAACAGCTCAGACAGACTAGAACAGCTAAGAGTTACAAAACCAGGTTGCAGACAACCCCTCCATGATTCCCAAGGTGGTAGTCTGGAACTCTGGAGTAGTTGGCACCTATTTTCTTGTGACCTGAGCCAGAAGTGATCACATTTTGAACATCTTGTTCTTAATAGTTTTGCAATATCTGTTGAGATAATTACAATTACATTGGAACATAACAAAGCCAGGACTGGAAAATGTGGTAGTAAGCATTCAGCTTATACTGTTTCAATACAATGTTTTTAGATACAATATTACACGAATGAGTAAATCTAGAAGGAAGGGAAAATACATAGCACATTTCAATACCAATATTAACATGCCTGAGAGTTCCTGTCGCTACACAGAATTCTAGTGAAACCATTAAAAGTGGTATATCCACATGGAAGACTTCTGTCTACATTACCTCGTGACCAGATGCCCTCACATTCTTCCACAAAACTCTACAGGACCACTTCCGAAGGATTCGCAGACCCCAACATGGTACTGAGTAAAGAATTTCTTTGCCACCATAGATGTGCGGAACGAGCATAGACCTCAGAAGACCACTCTACCTTTTATGTGTTTTCTCGCTCTTCTCCAATTTATCTGGAAATAGCTAAATGTGGTCTGCAAGTAACTGTAAATAAAGGTGACCTGACGATTCATTATAATAACATCACACAATCTGGTCCTCTATAAAATAAGCTAATATAAGCTTCCCTTCCATAGGTAACTTTGCATTTGTTAATATTTAGTTTCCTTCACTTCTGTTTTAAAGGAAAGAGAATACATACGATAGGGGAAGAAGAATCTATTCTTCCCAAATTATTGAGTGGCACTATTTATCCCTTAATTTCTCTCCATCTAACAAAGCAAATTACAGGATTCTAACACTTTTGGAACAAAACAGACTTAAGGGATAATTTGGTCCAAACTGCCTGCGTGAGTTTCTGATGGTTGCTGTGACACATGACCACAAACTCTGAGGCTTAAAACCAACAAAAGTCTCCCTCTCAAACTTCTGGAGGCCATACATCTAAGAGGAGTATGGCTGGGCCAAAATCAAGGTGCTGGCAAGTCTGAGCTCCCTCTCTGGGGGTCTGGGCTCCAGGGCAGAGTCCGCACATGCTTCTTGCGGCTTCTGGGGCCAGCCAGCACTCTGCAGCTTGTGGCCCCATCACTGCAGTCTCTGTCTCCAGGGTCACACTGCCTCTTCCTCTTCTGTGTGACATCCCCTTCTGCCTCCCTCTTATAAGGACACTTGTGATCACATTTAGCATCATCCAGGACAACCTCCCTTCTGAAAATCTTTAATTTAATCACATCTGTCACGAATTCTTTTTCCAGGGGCGCCTGGGTGGCTCAGTCAGTCAAGCGTCAACTCTGGCTCAGGTCATGATCTCAAGGTTCATGAGTTGGAGCCCCACATTAGGCTCTGCACTGACAGCACAGAGCCTGCTTGGGACTCTCTTTCTCTCTCTCTGCTCCTCCCCCACCCACTTGTACTTCCTCTCTCTCTCTCAAAATAGATAAGATTAAAAAAAAAAAAAGACTTTTTTTTTTTCCAAGTTCCACAGATTAAGACTTGATCTCTCTAAAGGCCATTATTCAGCCTACTACATGGTCCATTTTAGAAATGAGGAAACCAAGTCCAAGAGGAGAGATCTTGCCCCCCAAATCATGCAATTAGTTAGAAGTAAAGTCGACACAGGAACATAAATGTCTTGATCCCAGCAGAGTACGGCTGCCTTCATAACAATGGCTCTGTAATTTTTTTTTTATATTTGTAAAATTACAAAATACATGTGCACACCATGCTTGTTTTTCAAAACGCATCATGATGTATATGTTGTTTTTGCATAAACTTCTTTCCATGCCAATTATTATTCTTACACTTCATTTTTAGTTACTATGTACTATTTTGTTGCACTAGGTTAGCAAAATGTAGATATCACTATTCTCAAATTGTTGGAAATTTAGATCGTTTCAAGTTTATTTGCCTTGCCAATGAACATCTCTGTACTGCAACGAATATACTTGTACATCTTTGTACCCTGTATTTCTGATTTCTAGTAACAAAATCTTAGAAACAGAATTGTACATAACAGAGGATGCATATTTTTGAGGTTGTAAAGCAAACTGTCCTCCAAAAAGAACAAATGCCAGAAGTATTTATGTGCCCTCTCCCCAATGCTTATCAACAACAAAAATTGGCATTCTTAAATTTTATCTGAAAAATTAAAAATGGTATCCTAATGGTGCTTAATTTCAGGTTGACTACTCTTTATCCATTTGTGTTTATTACTTGATGTATTGCTCTCTCTCTGTCTCTCTCTCTTTGGCCTACTTTTCTAGTGGGATTTACCTTTTCGATATTGATTTTCTGAGTCTGAACACAGGTTCAGGACTTTCTGCTTCAGCTTCAAACCAAACAGTTCAAATTTTTCCTATTTCTTTATTGGCCTTCCACAAGACATTTCTTTTTTTTTTTTTTTTTAAGGGTTCCTCTTGGAAACAAAACCCTGATCAAAAGCAGCACACTTCTTTATAAAAGCCACTAGATGGCTTTCATTTTCCTATTGCCCTCATTGTTTTGGTCTAGTAGGAACTCCATAAATGTTGGCTGAATTAAGTCACTTGCCCAAAACACAACCAGTTAATGCTAAGCTGGGACTGGAAACGAGGTCTTCAGGTTCCCAGCCGAGTGTTATTAATGCCATTGTCACACTGTTTACAGTTCTTATGGCCTTAAGTTTTACAACTATTTGCTGAATAACTGTGCTAATCTCTGGCTCCACAGAAAAATAGATGCATACATCCAAAAAAAAAAAAAATTTAGTTCCAACATCATGGTTGGCCATGGTTGGCAAGCTGGCAACCTTGGCTTTTCCCAAAATTCAACCTTGAATTGCGATGGAATAGAGGGCCCCCTGTGTGGTAGAATTTGGAAGGAAGTGGCAATAGCAATACCCAAGAGGATCCAATTTCCAAAAGTCTTTTTATAGAGATTCCTGTTTATCATGTACTTTTGTCCTTTTAGTACAAAATTTTGCAACACCAGAAGTCTCTTTCTAATGCAGATGCTCTTGGGTGGGCCAATTCCTTTGGTACTTAAAACCCTCCAAAATGAATCAGAACAGTGCTTCCGATTGCCTGTGCATAGACTTTTGTTGAAAAGCTGAAGCTCTTGTTGAAATTCTCCTTCTTTGTTGTTGTTGCTGTTGTTGTTTTAATTTACATCCAAGTTAGTTAACATATAGTGTAATAATGAGTTCAGGAACAGAATTTAGTGATTCATCGCTTACATATACCAGTCAGTGCTCATCCCGACAAACGCCTTCCTTAATGCTCATCGTCCATTTAGCCCATCCCCTCCACCCAATACCCCTCAGCAACCCTGTTTGTTCTCTGTATTTAAGAGTCTCTTATGGTTTGTCTCCATGTTCTTAGACTATTTTTGTGAAAAGCTCCTTCTGATTCAGTTGTTCTGGAGTGAGGCTTGAGTTTCTGCATTTCAGACAAGCTTTCAGGCGTTGTGCTACTGAGCTGAGGACTAATGCTTTGAATGGTCTGCAATGAGCAAACATGTCTCCAGAAAAGATCTAGAAGGAATAGAACAGAGGCATGAACCTGGTGGCAATGAGGCTTCTGCATGAGCTCCAGCCTCAAAAAGGCCAGCCCTTGGGGAGTTCATACCGTAGGAGGTTCTAAACATTTTATTTATCTATTTATTTTTTATTTTAGGAGAGAGAGAGCAAGCTGGGGGGAGGGGAGGGGAGGGAGGGCGGGAGAGAGAGAGAGAGAGAGATAGAGAGAGAGAGAGAGAGAGAGGATCTTAAGCAGGCTGCACACTCAGCCGGGACCAGATGGGGGGGGGGGGGGAGGGAAGGGGAGGAGCTCCATCTCATGACCAGGAGATCATGACCTGAGCCGAAATTAAGAGTCAGAGGCTTAACTGAGCCACCCAGGCGCCCCTCTAAACATTTTCTAGGAAGGGCCTGAATGCGGTCGTAAGAGACAAGTCAGGACACCAACAACTGTTTTGCTGGAAGCCGCCTGGTTTGAAAACAAAAACAAAAACAAAAAAACAAAAAAACACCAAGTTGGGTTCAGCAAAGGGAACGGGTGAGTCTCACGATGAGCTGCCACTATGCCTGGCACCCCCCGGGGTACGGAGGACAGACGGCCTAGCGGCCCGCATTGTTCAAGAAGACCCACTTAGCAGGCTCCCTGGGCTCTCGCGTGAACACCTCACAGAGGCTGACTACGCGGTAAGCATGCGCGGGAGTCGCACCTGGGTCCGCGGCGGCGGCAATATTATCTGCTTGGAGATGATCTTCATAAAGGCTGGGGGCCGGGAACGTTTGCTAAGTTGGTTTCAGTGAGACCTTCACGAAGCTCCTTAAGCAGTTTGCCTCATAGCAGGCAATATTCAGCCTTCCTCCCTCTGTGGCGTTAGGCAGGGGCTTAGAGCTTCATTAGCCCCAGCTTAATTTTTACCAGATCCCTGCTGAGCATATACAGAAGCAATGTTTTTAATTGGCCATTTTTTTTTTATATTTTGTACTTTTCTTTCTTCCTTTTTTTTTTTTTCTTTAATTTACACAAATACTCCTGCACAAGGGAGATGAGTCATTGGTGAAGTTGGAAGTTTTGTTGGTTAGGACGTTTTGAAGGCATTGTGGTAAAGAATACTCTCTTAAAAAAATAAATAAAAATAAGCATTTTTTTCTTTAAAGAACACTCTTCTCTTTTAAAACCCATCCGGTTTAGAAATACATACATCTAGTTTCATTAACGATGGGGACTATGTTTGTACAACAAAAGAAAGAAAAACTAGCTCTAAAATATTTTCCCAAACTATTGTTATGTGTAAAATCATATCATTCATTACTTTGCCAAAGAAGACGTAAATTTAATTTCTAGAAATGACACTCGTGTATTCTGTTCTTATCTTGAAAACATCGTTTCTCTTACTGAAAAACAAAAAGATTATTTTCATTATTATTTGTCACTCACAAGCTTGAGACAAACTCGGGCTAACCTCGTTTCTAACTTTCTTAGATTGTTGACAGCAGTTCGCATTTCTAGAACCTGTTTTGAAGACGCAGTATCAAGTAATGGAGGTGTTTCAATGAGTCAGCACTTAGCTCTCCTCTTCCCAGAAAAACAAAATTTCTTGCTGGCGTTCAGTGCATTCTGCAGGGGTTTTTTCCTAGCTCTGATCTGCACTTCCCATGTTGAGAAGTTTTCTTACTCCTTTTCCACCACTGAAAAGTTAATGTTATTTTAAAGTGTCCCCTGTCACAGCCCAGATTCTCCCGAGGAGCATATTCCTTTCCATAGAATGGGCATTTTTGCAACTTAATATCTTACATTTGATTACCATTGGTGCATATGTAAGTGCTGTCTTGCTCATCTTGTTTATTACGTATATGTATTAAAAACTAATAAAAGCAAAATAATACAAAAAATGAGCATTTCATTTTGGCATCCACCCTGCTACAAAACCCTGCAGATGTTTGGCTGCCTGTGATATATTTTGGAGGATGGAATCTGCAACTGTTATAATTAAGCAATACCATTAAGTCACCCGAGAGTAAATTAGAAGCTAAACTGGTGCTATGTGCTCAGGAACCCAAGATTATGGGCTGAGATCTCTATTCAGCGGATGAAGTCAGCTCCCTTCAAACTGATTCTGAAATAAAAGGTGTTATTTCTATTCCCCACCCCCAAAATACAGAAGTGTATTAAACATGTCCCTAATATTGATTTGGCATGCCAGCTGTAATCTTAAATTGTAGGGGGAAAATGTTTTAGTAAATAGAGCGATTTCTATTTTGCTACTACTGTTTCACTTGTAATGGGCAAGAGAAATGTGTAGGTCTGGATTATTTCCAGGGATTTGGCTGAGATCCAGGGACTCAGTAGTGGGAAAGAAAAAAAAAAGAAAAGAAAAGAAAAGAAAAAAGAAAAGAAATCAAGAGAAAGGGGAAGAAACGAGTCCTGGTACATTCTGTTGCAGTTAGAAATAGATGAAGGTAATGTCACTTCTCGAGTTTTCTCTGCATAATACCATCTGGAGAGAGACGATCCAATCCCAACAACCAAAACTACAAACTGTCAGTAATGTGAGAATAGGACATTGATACAATACTTGTCACCAAAGGCAGCTTAAGCAACTAAAATCTAATCTATTTAGAATATTAACAATTAAAAACATGTTAACTAACTTACCTAATAAAATTAAACATATAATCTCAGACATACCACTATGCTAAAAACTCCTCTTCAACAACAGTGTAAGTTGCCCAAACTAAGACATAATGGTCTGGACCCTTGGCTACTTATGGAATGTTCTTTGAAATGGTGTCCTGAGTACAGTCTGGGAGTTTGCTGGAAATGCAGAATCCTAGGCTCACCCAAGGCCTACTCTATCAGAATCTATGTTTTACCAAGATCCCCAGCTGATTCATTCACACATTTAAGTTTGAGAACCACTGATCCAGACTCTTGGCTTCCTGTTTTCAGGCACCCAAGGCTGCTCAAATTCACAAAGCCTCTTAGTCCCAGGACAATTTGTCTATTTCCCACTTGTCAATCACTGCCTTGGCTTTCACAATTTGGCTGATCTCCCAAAAGTCACACTCCATTTGGGCAGCTTCCAAGAATTCTGTGCAGATACCACCGGTCTAGAGGATTGAATCCCCTCTCTTCTTTCCAGAAGAGCTGATTTCACTGAGCCCCTCACAGACACGGTGACAAGATATTGATGCTATACATTTTCAAGTTAGTCCTTAGACTAATCTTTAGGCACCGGAATTGCTGTTAGGATGGATCACTTTTCTCCCTACACCTGACATATGTCTTCCCCGATCTCACAATCTGCTGCAACTTGGCAGCCTAAGTTTATGAAGTTTTATGTTCTTCCAGTTTTTCTTCTTGATATCACTCTGTTTTTCTTCTTCATTTGTCTGGGATTTTGTTTTGGTTTGGTTTGGTTAGGTTTTGTGGGTTTGTTTTTTTTTTTTTTTTTTAAGTAATCTCTATACCCAGCGTGGGTCTCAAACTCACGACCCTGAGATCAAGAGTTGCACACTCCTCCAACGGATCCAGCCAAGCACCCCTTCATTTGTCTGGGTTTAACTGGTTTTGATCACATAATCTTTATGCAAAAAGAAATTCTTTGTGAAGTAGCATTTGTTCTTTACATATATGGCCCCTCCAGAGTGTGTCCTCCAGAATGATTCCACAAGCCTTCTTCCATGGCCTTCTCAGGCTCCCACTTTCTCACCTTACCCCATCAACAGGATAGAACACTGTTCCCCATTCTCTATGATTTTGTTGGAAGGTTGCAAAGGACATCAGTACCTGAGGGCATATACCCTCTAGTGATCTTTTAGAAAAAGGAAAAACACAAACACAAACGTAGCTACAGAAGGTCCACTACATCATATTTATACAAATACAAAAAGATTTAATTATAGCAAAGTTCAATCAATCACTATGGTAACTAGTGTATCAACCAAAAGGCTGAGGTCTGCTTTATACTCAAGGCAACCTCTGTAGATTCTTCCCCTCCCCAAAATATACTCATTTGTCAGCTACCTCAATGATTATGTTCAATCTAAGACGTGCTACATAGGGTTTGCTTTTATTTCTACTTGGCAATTTCAGTATTGCTATGACTTCCACGATCTCTAGATCATGAATCACTTGAGCAAATAATGAGCCAATAAGCTCAAATCCAAGGGAAATTTCTGCAAAGCTGTCTTTTAACTCTATTTTCACACAGAGTGAAGTGTTCCTTGTCATAGAATAATAATCTAAGAAACAAATTCTGGCTAGATCCACTACTTGGTTTCAAATAGCATATTATTTTAGTATGTTAGAATAAACATTCCTTTATTCAATCTATAGCTTTTCAGCGCCTGCTAGATGCAAGGAACAAAGGAACAAAGGAACAACTCTTACAGCCTAATGATCTTTTTCTGATTTCTTCTCAAATCCAACACAAGGGCCTCCCGGCTAATTGAAAGGTCTCCATGGCTCTCCCTACTCCTAAACTCTTCCATCAGCCCTGGGAGAACCATCAATTTAGAAGAGGCCTTGAACGCTTTTCAGCTCCCCATGGAGGCACTCTCCCAAGCATCTAGAAGAGAGAGCAATTGATGGCAAATCAAACATAATTTTAGTTAATATGTTTCTTAGGCATCTCATTTTAATTTCTGTCCTCCCCCCACATGGACCACTTTTCAAACTAACTCCAATGGTAACAATTTCCCAGCCTCTTGAAACTCTATGGGCTCAGCACTGTGGGACCTCATCAAGTTCTCTGAACAGCTCCACGCTGTGCTCTCAGCACTCTGGGACGGTGGAAGACAACTCTCAAATAAACTAGGGGGAAATATGTTTTTCCTTCCCGATTCCCAGGCAGGTAGTTGGTCCTCAACACGTTTGCTTCGGATATAGCAGCCAGTCATAAAACCTCCTGGTCGTAGTGAGAGTCACTGTGCCCACGATGCATCCCAAGGTGCTGAAAGACTTCTGGTACCAGGTGAGGACAGGCGTAAGGCACAGCAGGGGGCACTCAAGACAGCAAGTCTCCAGGCTGAGTTGTAAGGCACTGGCTCAGGAGAGAGATGGACATGAGCAAGCAAAACCTCATTTTGATGAAAGCCCTACCGGCTTAAGCTACCTGCTCCAATTTGGACTGTTTTTTCCAGCTGCGATGCTCTTCAACTTGGAAGAACGTTTCATTTCATTTTCCTAAAATGTTCCATGGTAAATTCCTCTCTTTTGCAGATGGTAAGTTTTTGGTTTCCAGAGCCTCTCTTTCTAAGTTTCCCTGGAGCTTCACACAACCTCTTTTAGGAGATACCGTAAGAGAAAACACAGACAGAATGATCAAGTTTAGACAAATGCTGTCTGATTCTAAAACGGAAAACACGAAGATTCAGGTATCATTATCTAGAAAAGCAAACCCTATTAATAATAATACTATGCCCCCGATATATCCCCTACTTTATACTTTGTAAATGAGTCTGCCGTTTTCATCAGTCACCCCTCAGGGTTGGCGAGAAGAGCACTGCGCCCCAGGTAATATTTTTTTGGCAACCCCTCCCCAAAACAACAAAGCCAGTCCCCCACTGCTCTCCCTTCTCCATTCCTCAGGTCGTCCCCGTCTCTCTAATTGGTATTCATCCAGCGCAGAACAGTAGCTATCAGTACTTGATGATTAACAGCCTTGTGAGACCTTGTGCTAGCAGCAAGAGTTGGCTCTTGTAGCCACCATTTTAAAGGGGACGCTTGAATGTGAGATTCTTGTTTCAAAGAGGTGCGGATGGAGAGCACTGTGTCTCCACCATCTGAATCGGTCATGGAAGCAAGAAATGCGCCGAGGAGGACGTGCAACAAAACCCCCCGGCAACACTGCTATCCCTCCCGACGCTGCTCCGTACTGGGGAGCTTTGCAAGCGTGGTCTGGATTCTACATTGCTCAAACATTGATAAATCACTTGACTGTTTGGTGTTGAGATACCCCCTTCTGTTTCAAAGGGCCTTATGATCTTCATTCATTTTTCCCCAGGTTGATCTTTGTGCAGTCCAGACCCTTTCACCCCCAGCAACCACAGATTCAGGATTCCCGACTCCCTGTACTGCACCAACTTCAGGGAGTCATAGGAATTTGGATATTCATCTATATAGACTTACTGGGGAGCAGCCCGGAGTTACATGCAGAATGCAACTTCTATTCTGAGTGATCCTGAAGATCTCTAGTTACATAGAATTTTGCATGTCAAGATTACGATCCCACCATATGGGGCTCTTTGCTTTGCACTGGAGTTGGGCACAGGATTTCAGAAACATGTTTCGGGTCTCTTGGAACGACCAAGTATGTTTGGACTGCACCAGATTTTATAAGCCACGGAGCAAATGTAAATACTTTTGGATGCTGGTACACATTTTATAAATAATTCTGGCAGAGTTTTAATTCTCTAGGACTTCAGGGGTTTGTTATATTCCATTTTTCATTATTTGTTCATTTCCATGTGGCCTTATTTCTGTAAACACGGTTTCTTGAAAAGTGGAATTAGGTCCAGATTTAGCAAATACAAAAGGATGATTTGTAACATTTCTCTCATAAGCTGGATCCAAGCAAAGGCAAAATGAACTCATTTACAGTTAGTGAAACATAATTGTCCATTTACACATAAAAGTAGAAGGAAAAATTGATATTTTAAATTTCCCCACTCTCTACAGTTGCTATCCGAACCTCTCAGAGTGACTAGGCCTTTCTCTCTTGGTCAGTTGTCCCACAACCCAAAGGGCCCGTATACTTGACTAGGGGAAGCAATGACTAAGTGGCCCCAGTTACAAGTTCCTCTCAGGAGAACTCTTTCTTTCTTTCTTTCTTTCTTTCTTTCTTTCTTTCTTTCTTTCTTTCTTTCTTTCGAGAGATCAAGCAAGAGCAGGGGAGGGGCAGAGAGAGAGAGGAGGGAAAGAATCCTAAGTAGGTTCTCTGCATTGTCAGCACGGAACCTGACACGGGGCTCGAACTCACAAACCATGAGATCGTGACCTGAGCCGAAATCGAGAGCCGGACACTTGACGGAGTCACCCAGACGCCCCTAGAACTATTTCTCTTTAGAGTGCTTCACACTCTTACCACGCGGCGTTGGTTTTACAAAGTGACTCAAGGAGAAAGGGGAAGGCTAATGTTAGAGAAAAAATCCTGAGCTGCTTATATGATTATGTTCCCTCTGCCTGAAGTACTCTTCCAGCAGAGGTCACCATGGCCCCACTCCCTCACCTCTTTCAGGTCCCTCAGTTGCCACCTTCTGAGGAAGGATCTCCCTGACGGCCTATTTAAAATTGCACCCCCCCCCCCACCTCCAAACCCCCACCCTCCTTTTCTGTTTCCTTTGTCTCCAGAGCCACTGTGTGCGTGCACACACATACACACCCTGCTAGGACACAGGCACCATGAGGAAAGAGATTGCATTTTTATCTCTTTTGTTTACTCCTGTGTCCCTAGTTCCTAGAACAGTGCGTAGCACAGGAGATACGCTCTGTAAATATGTGCTGAATAACCAAATGAATACAAATCCATCAACAATGTGCATATAAACACACTCTCAACCACCCTGCCGGTGTAATGTCCCAGATGCACATCAGCCCTCAACTCTGTCTCACTGGGATGGAGTCTCTGCTTGATATTCCCGTTAACCTGCTTTCATCTCTAAGAAGGTTGCAAGTAGGGGGAAGTGCATTTCCTGAACTCAACACTTACTGGAAGTAATTAGTCAAGCTTCTCAAGTGACTAGTCTTCGCCTTTACCTCCTCAACAGGCTCACTCGTCAACTCCCGCAGCCTAAATTCTGACCCCACTCAGCCACACAAGGCTGAAATTCTTCCCGCTCAATCGCTAAATCCAAAAGGGTAAGGTCTCATGTCTCTCTCTCTCCTTCCCTTTCCTCCCTCCTTTTCTTTCTGCTTTCTTCCCTCCCACCCTTCCCCTTCTTTCCTCTTCTTTCCTCCGTTTTCTTCTTTTCTCTCCCCGCCAGCATGCCACCTTCGCTGGGACCCACCGCTCATTCTACTTGAGAGTTGCCTGCTTCGCTGTCTCGGCTCTCTGGCTGCACCCCCCCCCCCATCAGCTCCCTGTGCTTAGCCATTAGAGGCTGAGGCCTTGGGGCTCAACCTACCATTTACAACTGGTAATTCCCTAATACCTGCCCCCAGCTCAGCTCTTGCCTCCAAATTTCACACTGTGATTTCTTCTCATTGACTTACCATCTCCACTTGATGCCTCATAGCCTCTCAAACGCCACCCACCCAGAACTGACCTGCTCATTTCCATGTTCCCTCTCACGGAAGGGCATCGCCATCTGCTTAGTCGACTGAATTAAAAACCTTGGACCTTCCTCTCACTCTTAAAGTACCTGCATGTGACAGCGGTCAGCAGGCCAGAGTAGGAAGCAGAGGCGTTAGGGGAAGAATAAACCTGGGCTTGTGTGACCGTGGACAAATGACTTAAACTCTCTAAGCCTTAACTTTCTTAAATGTAAAATGGACATATTTTTCATCTAATAACAATGTTTATCTTTAAGAACTGCCGTAAGGGCTCGTTTAATCATTCTACAAATGAAAGGTGTCAGGTGCTATGCTAGCCACTAGGGTTCAACAGTAAATGAATTAAGTTGCCTACTCTCTGGAACACAGGCTGTAGTAGATTACGAGTTAAGTATGTAAAACATCTTATTCTGAATCTAGGAGAGTCCAGAACTGAATTAGTAGCTGCTCAATAAATGGAAGCTATTTTCGTTATCCCAGTCGCTAAGAACTACTAATGCTTCTTAATACCTCTCTGCTTCCTTTGCATAGAAGGTTCTAAACCTGTTCCCTCAGCTGTCTGGCTCCAGAATTGTGCTCAGTTCAAGTGTGCTCTTTTGGAAGCCTTCTCTCCTCCCCATGCTGATAAACTGCTACTCCACTGGGCAATCCCCCTACTTCTCTCTTTCTCCATGAGCCTCGATTCTCATTTGCCTTCAACAGAACGTAACTTATTCATCAGTAGACCCTAGTGCCCTAGCTGTGCTCAATAAGTTTGTTGAATAAAATTGAGCTAACATGGTGCTTTAAGGTCATAAAACCATATAAGACAGATTATCTGCTCTATTCTATACACGTGGAAACCTGAGGTTCTGAGGAGGGATATGTATCTCCCCTGCTCATAGTGCCTTGAGTGACACTCGCTCACCAAGGGCTGGTGCTGGGCTGAACAACTTGGTTAAAAGAGGCTAAGAGTGAAGTGAATTTGAACCTAGGTTTTACAGAATGCCGAGAGTTAAGAGAGGAACAAGACAGGAAAACAGGATGCTTGGGAGCATGTGGACGTAAACCTAGCAAGGAGAGATCTAGACAATTCCCACAAAACAGAAGAGCTGTTCACATATCCAAGATTTATATTTACTGGCTATTGGATGGAATTGGTCTGAAAATGTTGAGGCTAGGACTCAAGCAGAGGTCATCTCCCTCTAAGTCAAATGCCATTAACATTGTGTTTTATGGTATAAAGCTCTTAGTCTCCTCAATCCATTTTGTGAGCTGTAGATGTCATTCCCATCCAACATTTAATAGCTACCCTTGTGTAGCTCAAATTTGGAAGGTATCAAGAATATTTACTGAAATAATCTACCTCCATTTTTATGTTAGGAGGAAAAGGGCAGGGGAAGAAGAAAAGATTTAGAGGGTATATGGCTTCAAATACCACAGCTAACAGGGGTCACCTTGTGTTCCCTGAAATTCAGGAGGGCAACCTGCTGCTGCCTAGTCTCACCAGGGACAGAGGCTCCTGGTTCTGAAAGAACAGCTGAAGGACTAGCTGCCCAGGTCAGGGGCAACATTCTTTCCAAAAGCCACTGATGCAATGGACAGGAAACTGCCTTCCAGGAAGGGCAACCTATGGAGAGAGGTGACCCTGTGTCTCCTGGGAGAAGGTAAAAATGATTCACGAGAGGGGAAACCTGAGTAAGTAGGAGACAATGACAATGTTTGGGCCTACTAACAATGCGATTTGGAGGACTTTCTTATGATTCTCGTTTTAGGAGAATAACTTTAAAGTCTTACAATGGCCAACTGCAGACCTGGTACTGTTAGCTAGACCGATTAATGCTACATCTGTTCTAACACAAATAGCCAACAGGCATATTATTTCCACATTCCTAAAGGTTGGTGAATAGCAGTGGAATTAATTCTTGAGGACATATGAAAACATGCTCTCCTCCTATCTGTAGCCCATCGTGGTTTTTTTCTTACAGATGACACACAAACAGAGCTTCCATTTGTAGTCCGTGATTTTGAAAACTGTAACTAAGAGATTTTGGAGTTTCCCTTTATGAATGCTACAAAAACTGTGAAATTCACCAAAACTGTGATCCTGGATTTGATTTAGATAAGCTCCTAATAACAACTATAACAAAGTATTTGTTAACGTTTGTTTTTCCGCGTGGTGTTTACTTCTGAGAGTAGGTTCTCCTTCCAAGTCTAACCCAAATGGGGAAGGGGAGATACAGATATATATATATCTGTTAAGTATTACATTTCAGTAGTTACTATAGTGTAGAATTGAACACTATTCAAATAGTAAGAAAAGAAGAATATCACTGGAATCCTAAACCTTCAGAGAATATAAAAATGAATTAATTTTAGTCCTTGTCCCCAAGAAGTTTATAATCTAGTGGGAGGATAAAGCAGTAGGCTCACGTAAGAGAGCTTCAAGAAAATACAATGTGGATTCAAAAGAAAAGGATGGGTTGAGAGAGAGAGATTGATGCATTTGAGGTTCCTGAAACATCTTAACAGGAATATATCAAGGCAGCAAAGAGGAATGGAAAGTTGTAGAGTGGCGGACATCTCAGAAGGCAGGAAAGTGTGGGACACTCCCACCCTACTACCCCTGGTTTGGAACACTAATCTGTAAGAACTGCATGACCTCTCTTTTTCTGAAGGAAAAAAAAAAAAATATGTATATATATATATATATATATATATATATATATATATATATATATATATTTAAAACTGCACCACAGATTTTTAAATTTTTTGTTTTAATCATCACAGCTGTTGATCGCCAATCAGTAAGCAAATTCTTGATGTTATCTGGGCTTAACAATCAAAAGAATCTGAATAAGTCAAGCTAATTTAATAGCTAATGTGAATATGCTGGATCTTCTATTCAGGATTCATTTTGCTATTTGTCAGTTGACCCCAAAGTTGCGGTCTTTGACAACGAACAGACAATGTATAAGGAGAGTTCAAAATTAGAACTTGTCCCTCAGTCCATGCAAACATGGTGTTACTATACAAGGCTACTGCCTCAACTTTACCAACAGATGATCCAGCAACCACTCCCCTGAGAATTATCTGGAATGACTATTTGTGAAGTTTCATCACTGAGTGTTCACCTTTCCCTTCCCACTGACATATCTTTCCTTCGGAAATGTGCAGAGAAACAGTAAGCATAATAAGATACACATGATAATAACCCAGCAGAACTAACTGTAAGCAAGGAGAGGGGTTTCATCTAGTACAAGAGATAGAAGGGCTTTACACTTGAATTCGGACATGATCAAATGACTACCTTGTATCTCTCTGTGTGTTGTCCTGCTGTAAAATGGGGCTGATTCAACTCACCCAGGTAGGTAATTCAGAGACATGGTAGGAAGATTAATTATTCGGGATTCACTGAGTGCTTTCAATATGAAAAGCACGATGTATGTCACAAACAGAGGGCTGTTGACTTCAGGGGAGACAAGAAACAGCAGGCACAGATGAACTTTTAAAAAACAAAGGCCCTATTCTCATGTAAATACTCAATAATAAAAGCTATGGAAAGAAAGCCACAGGAAATATAAAATATAAACAGAATATTTTCCATGAGGAGTCAGCAGATTTTATCAAGTTAATAAATTATTACAATAGAGTACATAAAATCAAACTCATGCAGAATCAGACCAGAGAATATAACGTGTGGCTGCAGGGATTATCTGGTGGGAAAGATCTCATTGATTTTTGTAGAGCATTGGATCTGGGAGATTTTTAAATTAGGCAAGGATGATGACCCAGTTTGGATGGGAAAAGCTTAGAGGTTCCCAAGGAAGAATACAGCCCAAGAAGAAATCTCTGGAGGTAGTTATTTTTAACTTTTCAGACCTGCTTGACATGAAGAGAATTCTGAAAACGGAATGCAAAAAGTAAACATTTAAAGAACTTTGATATCATTTCTCATTGTTGTGACCCTGGCAAAAACTTTAAAAGAACAGGCAAGGTTTATTTAGAATTAAATAGGGATTTGAGGAAAGTAAAATTGAGTTTGCTTTTTTATATTTATGAGTTTATGAGGGGAAAAAAGTTGGGTGAATTTTCTCTTGGGCTGTGACTTGACTAAGAAATCCTCGTACAAAATAAAGATCATAAGATCATAAGCATCAAATTCAAAACATATTAGAGGTAAGTACTTTTTAGTACTTTAAGTACTGAACTTAAAAATCAGTGGAAATATTACAGGAGCACTAAGAACATAAAAAAAAAAAAAAATGTATACCAGTTAGCTATTGCCAAAACGATGCTGCATAACAACCATAAAAACTAGTGGCATACGACAATAAGCCCTTGTTCTCATGGTTCTATCAATCGTTCGGTGTGATTCTGCCTCACATACGACACTGAATCTGCTCATGTCTCCCATCTTCCTTGACCCAGTCAGCTAGCCAAGCCGTGCTCACCTCTAGGTTCTAGACTGAAAACTAAAACTTCCATTCTCTTCGCCAATGCAAGGAATATTGACAAGCCCAAAGTCAAGGAGCAGGAAAGTCACTCCATCCATGTCATGAGGATCTAGCAAGAATGTGAATGCAAGGAAGGGTGAAGAGTGAGCCCAAGAATTCCAATCACATTTTGTTCCAAACTTACATATCAAAAAAAGTCTGGAAAAATGGTCCAGAGAGTGAGATCAAGATGGAGATACAGAAACACAAGCTTTCACAACAAAACCTTTGTTATAATAATGATGTTTTTAATTTCCTTTCCATCTATGTGTATATTTTCATAGTATGCATAAGCAAAATATCTTATAAATACAATAATTCTAATGGCTGACATTAACTTATTCTCCTCTTACTGATAAAATAATCTAAGAAATTTTTCTTTTTAAATAGTTTTTAAATGACCATGTAATACAGAAAGCTTAGGTTTGAGAAGCATTCCCCACATACTGAAAGTTTCTGATCATGTCATTTCTGCATATAACAAATAAACTTTTTTTTTTTTTTTAAGTAGGCTCTTTGGCGGTGCTTTAATTCATGACCCAGAGATCAAGACCTTAGCTGAGATCAGGATTCTGACGCTTAACCGACTGAGCCTCCCAGGTGCCCCACAAGTAAACTCTTAATAAAAGACATTCTACTAAGTTGCCATCTCTAACGACAGAGGTGAATTCCATCTCCATGAATTTTGGGTAGAATTTCAAACTAATGAGGACTTAAATCAGCAGTCCCAGGATTTCTATACCATCTTCATTGACTCAGTAAATTTATAACAGAACCTCAGTAACCTTAACTATTAAACATACTTTTGAACTCAACTACCCAGAGAGTATTTTCCATCTGCAGTATCAGCTCTCCTGGTGGAAGCTGACCTTTTACCACTATGACTATTTAAAAAAAAAAACTTCTTAAAACGTAACCTTAATCCGGGAGCTCCTGGCGTGCACCTGGCGGTCCGGCGGATCTGTCTACAGTGTTTGGCCAGAACAGACCCACGGACGCCCCTTCTATCAGCCTCCGGCCACCCTCTAACCTCTTTCCGGTCTCAACCTTCTGAGCCATCTCCTCCGCCACCCTCTGCCTCCGGGACCAGCCAACACCCTATTTGGAGCTTAGCTCCTCATACCGATCAACGATGAACTCCCAGATTCGTCAGAATTATTCCACCGCGGTGGAGGGCCGCCGTCAACCACCTGGTCAACATGCCTCTGCAGGCCTCCTACACCTACCTCTCTCTCGGCTTCTGTTTCAACCAGGACGGCGTTGAGCCGGAGGGCGTGAGCCACTTCCTCCGCTGGTTGGCTGAGAAGCGCGAGCGTGCTGTGCTGAGTGTCTCTTGAAAAGGCAAAACCAGTGCGGCGGCGACGCCCTCCTCCAGGACGTGCAGAAGCCACGGGAAGATGAGTGGGTAAAACCCTGGACGCCATGGAAGCCACGCTGGTTCTGGAGAAGAACCTGAACCACGCCCGTTTGGGTCTGCATACTCCGGGTTCTGCCCGCGCAGACCCCGATCTCTGTGACTTCCTGGAGTTCCACTTCCTGACTTCCTGGGTGAACAAGTGAAACTCACTGAGAAGATGGCGACCTCCTGACTCACCTCGGCGTGCTGGCCGCCTCCAGGCTGGGCTGCACAAGTACCTCTTGGAAAAGCTCACCCGCAAGCACAACTAGGAGCCTCTGGAGCCCAGCAGCCTTCGTGGGGGCCCACTGGCATCCCCCTTTTGCACGGCTTGTGCCTGAGCTTCTCCCTGCAGCCACTAGGCAGCTTTTTAACCACCTTGGAGCCCTCTCCCAAGCCGTAGACCGAATGGAAACAATAAAGGTTTTTGTAGCGAATATATTTATACTAATATATTTACATACATATAAAACTAACCCATCGTATAGAAATATTGATAATGTTCTGTGTTGGTAAAGAAATAAGCACTATTCTACACTGTTCACTGGGAGTAAGTTTATGCAAATTTTTGGAAGGCAGTCTGGCAATGTAGATCAGGTAGTTAACCGATACGTGAAACCATCATACCCTTTGACCCAATAATCCCTCTTCTAGGAATTGATCTAAAGTAATTACAAACAAAAAGAAGAATACGTAAGATGTTCGTTGTTCTATTGTTTATAATAAAAAAGTAGAACCTACTTAAATTCTCATCAATGGGGAATTTATTCAAATACCATGGAATATTAGGTAGCTACGAAAACAAGCAACACTAATCATATTAAAACACCCCAAGATATATTTTGACTGAAAAGTATTAGGTTAAATACCAGAATATTGTGTATAATACATTATATGTAAATGTAAGTGCCTTATGTGTTTATGTATGCATGAAAAGCTATATACCAAACTGTTAATGATTATCTCTAGGAAGAAAGGGTTTTTTGGTGGATTGAGGGGATGGTTACTTTTGATTTTTCTTCTTATACTACATTTTTTGATTTATAAAGAATACGTATTACTTTCATTTTTTCAATAAAAAATAGCTTTTTAACTATTTTCACTTTCTGTCTTCAAAAACACCTTTTCAACTCTTTTTACTTTGTCCGCCCTACCACCTCTACATGATAAAACCCCATCAAAATCCCACATGTGCAGAAACCAAAATACTGATTGAGTAAAATGTGTTATTATAAAGTTAATGAAAGTTTAAGGGAGCCGGCGCAGCTAGGTGCCAGTAGTCCTGGGTCAGGTGCTGGGTCCAAATATGGTTTGGATGAGGTCTGGTTTGCCTACCAGTTGCAATGTCTACTCTGGTTTAAACATCAATAGGGGCAACTCTGGGCTCATAGCTGGCCGAGATTTTAAAGGCAGTGCCAACAATCCAGTTATCTCCTTGTTAATTGGTACCCATTTCACAGCCATGGAAATAAGTCTAAGAGAGTACCCAGATGTGGCAACACACTCTTTGCCTCCCTGCTTCCAAAGATGGCGTTGCAAGCTACTCTCCTAGCCAGGCCTCTATCCAAACCCACTGCCACCCTCTTACCTCCAGTATAAGAAACTTAGCCTGCTCCTGTTTGAGAATGGGGCTAAGAACAAGAGCCAATGCCAACCACTCTGACTTCTTACTGCAGGTGCCTTGTTGCAGGCTTTAGCACACATACTGTTAAATCATCAGTCTCTAACCAGATTGCTTTCATGCGTTTTTTCCGGGCTTTCTCTACACCCTTCCCTTCCATATCCTCCCAAGGAGACTTTTTTTCTCCCACTGGCCCTTCAAGAGGCAGTTCAAATGCAGTCCCCTTTATGTGAAGCCACAGAAATTTGCATCCTCAACCCAGAAAACGCTTCACTCTCTTCTGTGATCTTACCCGCTACTTTGTACTTCTATCGATGCACTGTGAACACACTCTCTTGCCCCTGTAATTTATTGTGTACATTTCTGCCTTCCCAAAAGGTAGTAAGAGCCTTCAGTAACTCTCTCACCATCATCCTCATGCCTTTTACTTACCCTTTTCTGCCTGCATTATACTTACCCAGCAAAATGTCAACACTGGGGTAAGCCAACCACCTGCCTTTTGCACTCCCACACGGAGACCGCAGAAGAATGTAAGTAACAATGCAAAGTGCTGTCACTACTCGCTCCATGTCTCCAACAGTCCCTGGATTCTGAGTACCGCCCAGGGCTGCCCCTCCCCCACTGCTTACATATAGCAGTTGCTCAAAATCTTCCCACCCTACTCAAGCTGTCTGTGCCCACCAGATTCCTCCCCACCCTCAGCAGGTAATTTGGATTACTATTTTAGAGAGAGACCACTCACGAGGAACTGTCACAGTCTCTTCTCCACTTGCATCTGTCCCCCATCTATGCCTATGTATCCACACTACAGTGGATGCTCTTGGTGCCCCACTCAGATCCCCTTTTGTGGCAGGTATTCTTGTCCTTCAGCTGCTCCAAGGGCTGGTTGTTTAAAGTTCACAGCTACTGGCTTCCTTGAAGAATTGCCCTCAGCCAGACAGAGCCCACATGGTCTGGAAGGTTAAGCCCCATTCCTCTGATGAGCAGACCTCAACCAATGAGTGACTGGGACAGGGGGAAAAGGCCAGTCCCGGGCCTCAAGGTGAGTAAGCTGACGTTAGTATCCAGTCAAGATCACACTCTCGCTTAGCCTGCTTCCCCTACCCTCTCATACCTCTCTCATTCCTTCTCCTAAGAGCACCCCTCACCCAAATCATTTGAACAAGAATCCCTGTCTCAGGCTCTGCTCCCAGAGAACCCAACCTAAGACACACCCTGATCCCTATCTCTTTTCCTCCTGTCAGTGTGGAAGAGGTGACTCTCTTCTGTCCAAGGCCAATGTGCTCTGGACCCTGCCCTCTGCTTCCTTATCCCAGACTGTCCTGTTATCTGTTCCTTCTCTTTCCTGGAGCTTCCAATTCTCCCCTCTCCATTGTCTCATTCCCATATGAATATGTTCAAGATCATTCTTTCTTACAACTAAACTATACTAAACAAAAAAACTCCACCAAGCCTTTATCTCCCTTTTAAGCAATCTACAGCCACTGTTTTCACTTTTTTTTTTTTTTTTTTTTTTTTTTACCTCCTAGGGTAGGGTAACTCTCTAAGATACAGAGTATCAGAAGAGGAAAAGACATTAGAAGGCAAATGAATTCCACTTCTGACATGTTAAGTCTGCAATGCCTATCATAGTAAACTTAAAATGTCTAATAAGCAATTGATACTGAGGGTTTCAAGAAGTGATGTGATGGTAAATATTTAACTGGCTCTCGTGCAGACAGGGGGAATGCATGCATATATAGGTACATACGTTTTATACAATTTACCGATATGGAGGCTGTGTAGTTCCTAATTTACAAATAATAATAGAGCATACTCTTTAGCATAAATTTCTAATCACCAATCAATTCTTGCAGAATGTTTTTGTTGACTATTGCCCAACTCTTGCAACCCGTGATTGCAGCTGGTGAATGAGTGCACTCAGGGCATAAATATGGCTGTTATTTATGTTGACTTTAGGAAGTGAGAGAAAGTGAAACACTGAAAACATGAGTCAAAACTTCTCTTGCTCACCAATGAGAGGAGCACTTTTTTTTTTTTTTTTTTTGCTAAATTGGATAATAGTTTTAGACTATTAGAATATTCCTTCAATTCTTTGTGTACTCACAACCTAACAGCTGTAGAGCAACACACTATTAAGCTTAATCTACATTATTAACATTTTCTTGGTGGTTAGACTGAGCCCCTAGGTTAATCTACATTATTAACATTTTCTTGGTCATTTAAGCCTCGACAATCAACAAAACAATAGACTGAGCCCCTAGGTGCAGCATTTCCTGATGTCCATGGTGGAAACACTCCCACTGTGGCCATTTTCAAGGGACCAACATGACATCGCCAAATGCAGAATTGGAAATGAGGCACCGTAGCACACCATTATCAAGGATTTCCAAAGATACCATAGACACACAAAATCTCAAAAGCATCGATACTAGAAATTAGCAGGTGAAAGAAAGAGTGGACCTACGCCGGCCGACTCCATCTTGTTCTGTGTCCTCCACCTTGAGTGACTATGTCCCCGACATGCCCCCTTCCTGGGAAAATCGCAGAAACCTCAGACCACGCCTCCTCCCCTTGAGTAACCTCCCGCTCACCCGTTCAAACTTCCAGATCAAAACACGCCAGGCGACCTGCGTAACAGGACTCCGACCTTTCCCCAGCCAATCGGCTGATGCCACAGCCATTATCTCACCAACTGCCCCTAGACCCCTATAAAACCTTTGTGCTTTTGAAACTCGCTCTCTCTCCGGTATCTCACTGCTGCGTCGGTGCAGGTAGGGGATTGAGCTCGAGCTACCTCGAATAAAGGCTCTTTTGCTTTTGCATCAGACTCGGCTCCATGGTGGTCTTTGATCACGAATTCTGGGCATAACAGCAGGAATATTTATTACCTTTATTCTTAATATAACTTAATTGTAAGTTTATGCAATTTTAATAATGGCTGGGTTTAGCAACTGGCTCACAAAATTCAACAGTTGGCTCTCATGACCTGGTACAAAAGTCAACAGTTGGCTCTCATGACCTGGTACAAGCCAGCTGCAACACACCATTAGTTTAAAGTGAAGTGGAGTAACCTGGTCGAGGACAGAAAGTCATATATGTAGTAGTCAAACCAGGGATACGGATGGAATTCTCTCAGGGAAAATATATTTAATAAAAAGGGAAGGGAAGGTAGTAAGGATGAAACTCTGGAGGAAACCAAGATTTAAAGGGTAGGCATTAAAAGGTAAGCATGGGAAAAGATGAGAAATAGCTGATAAAGTAGAAATGGAGGCAGCAGAGGGCAGTCAGGCGGTCAAGGATCAGGGAGTGGCCAACAGTATAAATGACACCCAAGAGGCGATCACAAGGAATGAAAATTATCATTTATGGAATCATCTGTCCATGCATTCAACATTTATTTTAATTGTTTTTGGAGCGCTCTCAAGTGGTTAGAAATCCAGTGTACTAAAGTGGACCTTTCAGTCTTACCTTAGGCTGAGGTCCAAAACCCACTCCAAATAAGGTCCTAGCCCACCTAGAAAGGATTTTGCTAAGGAGGTAGCTAAGGCTTTTTTTCTCGACACGTAATGTAAGAGCACAAAAGGTATAAAGTTACAGTGATGTGAGGATGGAAATTTCTCTGAAGAGAGGTTTTCAAAGGACTGTGAGTGATACCCCCACACATATTCCCCTCACTTAAAGCCCAGGATGCCCTTCGCAACGGCTGTGGGATGAATGTATCACCTGAGGTTCCTGGGGCTTGGAGAACACAGCAGACTGGTGGCTAACTCACTCCAGAAGAAAGGGTACATCTGAAAGGCAGGGAGAAGTGGTCTGCAGCCACGGAGTAGGAGACTATGTTTGAGAAATACTGTCTCTAACAGGAACCTCAGCCCGGGGTATTTATTTGAAACATACCCTGACTAAAAGGGTTCTGCCGGAGACCTAGTCACCCTCTGCAGAAAGGCTGGAGATGTGTGTTTGGATACAGAGATCATACTGTATAAACTTTTCTTCCCTTAGTTTCTGTGACATAATTTCTCCTGGTTCTCTTACTTCCTGATTTCTCACATTGTCTCCCTAATGCTCTTGATCTCACAAATGCTTATGTCACTGGAGTTCAGTCCTCCTTATATTACATGAACTCCTCAGGTCATCTCATCCACTCCATGGCATCAACACCACCCCTGTGCTTTATGACTCTTGAGTCTCTAGCTCTAGCCCCACCCTGTCTCCTTGGTTCTGTATTTAGATTTGCAATCATCTATTAGCAGCAACACGTTAGTTCAAACTTAAACCCTTCATGGTCTCTCTCAAGTCTTTGTGCATGTTTGGGAGTTTCTTAAAAATGTAAGAATACATTTACCATAGAACCCAGAAATTTCATTCCAAAATATGTACCAAAAAGAAGTGAAAATAAATGGACACATAAAGACTTTGTTAACACATGCTTATAGCAGCATTATTCATAAGTGCCTACAACTGGGAACGATGCAAATGGCCATCAACTGATGAATTAAAAAGCAAAATGTGGTATATCCATACAATAGAATACTTACTACTCAACAATCAAAAGAGAGAAAACTACTGATATGCACAACCAGAAGGAATCTCAAAATCAACAGGTCAAATGAAAAAAATTAGAAATAAAAGATAGCATACTATATGACTACAGTTACATGAGATTTCTAGAAAAAGCAAAATTATAGCAACAGAGGCAGAACAGTGGTTGCTGGATCAGGGATAAGAACAGACATTATCTACAAATGTGTATGAGAAATATTTTGGAGTAACGGAAGTGTTCTAAAACTGGATTATGTTGATGGCTCCTCAACTGTATGAATTTACCAAAACTCATTGAGCAGTCTACCCCAGACTTCTATTAATATTTCACTGTAAAAGAGAGAGAGAAGACAGATTTAAAAATACTGCTTTAAAAAACTAACCATCATCTGAGCTTTCAGCAAATTATAATCTTTGCTGGTGAGGGTTTTTCCTTTGTTTTGACGGCTGCTGACTGATCAGGGTGGTGATTGTTGAAGGTTGGGGTGGCTGTGGCAATTTCTTAAAATAGGACAATTAAGTTTGCCACATCAATTGACTCTTCCTTTCATAAAGGATTTCTTTGTAGCATGTGATGCAATTGATAGCATTTTACCCACAGCAGAACTTCTTTCCAAACTGCAGTCAATCCTCTCAAACCCTGCCACTGCTTTCTCAACTAAGTTTTTGGAATATTCTAAATCCTTTGTTGTCATTTCAAAGATCTTCACAGCATCTTCACCAGGAGTAGATTTCGTCTTAAGAAATAACTTCTTGTGCTCATTCACAAGAAGCATCTCTTCACTGGTTCAGATTTTATCATAAGATTGTAGCAATTCAGTTACACCTTCAAGCTCTACTTCGAATTCTAGTTCTCTTGCTATTTCCACCACATCTGCAGTGACTTCCTCCACTGAAGTCTTGAACCCCTCAAAGTCATCCGGGAGGGTTGGAATTAACTTCTTCCAAACTCCTGTAAGTGTTGATATTTTGACCTCTTATCATGAATCACGAATGTTCTTAATGGCATCTAGAGTGGTGAACCCTTTCCAGAAGGTTTTCAATTCACTTGCCCAGATCCATCTAAGGAATCATAAATCACTGTCTATGGCATCTATGGCCTTATAAAATATATTTCTTCAATAATAAGACTTGAAAGTCAAAATTACTCCTTGATCCATTGGCTGCAGAACAGATGCTGTGTTAGCAGGAATGAAAACAAGATTAATCTCATTGTAGATCTCCATCAGATCTCTTGGGTGACCAGAGGCATTGTCAATGAGCAGTAATATTTTGAAAGGAATCTTTTATTTTGAGAAGTAGTATATGTAGTATGTGATTTAATGACATAAACATGGAATAAAAATAAAGAAGGAGAATAGGAGGTACCCAGGGATAAGAGGTTGCTATTTTAAAATGGGTGGAAAACAGATTAAAGACCTAAATGTGAAACAGGAAACCATCAAAATCCTAGAGGAGAAAACAGGCAAAAACCTCCTTGACTTCAGCTGCAGCAACTTCTTACTCACTATGTCTCTGAAGTCAAGGGAAATAAAAGCAAAAATGAACCTTTGGGACCGCATCAACACAAAAAGCTTCTGCACTGAAAAGGAAACAATCAACAAAACAAAAAGGAAACCAAAGAATGGGAGAAGATATTTGCAAATAATATATTGGATAAAAGGTTAGTATCCAAAATCCAAAAAGAACTTACAAAACGTAACACCCAAAAAACAAATAATCCAGTGAAGAAATGGGCAGAAGACATGAATAAACACTTTTCCAAAGAAAACATCCAGATGGCTAACAGACACATGAAAAGATGCTCAACATCACTCATCATCAGAGAAATACAAATCAAAACCACATTGAGATACCACCTCATACTGGTCAGGGTGGTTAAAAGTAACAACTCAGGAAACAACAGATGCTGGCGAGGATGTGGAGAAACAGGAATCCTCTTGCACTATTGGTGGGAATGCAAACTGGTGCAGCCACTCTGGAAAGCAGTGTGGAAGTTCCTCAAAAAATTAAAAACAGAACTACCCTACGACCCAGCAATAGCACTACTAGGAATTTATCCAAAGGATACAGGAGTGCTGATTCATAGGGGCACTTGTACCCCAATGTTTATAGCAGCGCTTTCAACAATAGCCAAATTATGGAAAGAGCCTAAATGTCCATCAACTGGTGAATGGATAAAGAAGATGTGGTTTATATATACGATGGAATACTACTTGGCAATGAGAAAGAATGAAATCCTGCCATTTGCAGCAACGTGGGTGGAAACAGAGAGTGTTATGCTAAGTGAAATAAGTCAGTCAGAGAAAGACAGATATCATATGTTTTCACTCATATGTGGAACTTGAGAAACTTGACAGAAGACCATGGGAGAAGAGAAGGGGAAAAATAGTTTCAAATAGAGATGGAGGCAAACCCGTAAGAAACCCTTAAATACAGAGAACAAACTGAGGGTTGATGGCAGGGAGAGATGGGAAAGTGGGTGATGGGCATTGAGGAGGGCACTTGTTGGTATGAGCACTGGGTGTTGTATGTAAACAATGAATCATGGGAATCTACCCCTGAAACCAAGAGCACACTGTATACACTATGTTAGCCAAGTTGACCATAAATTATATTTTTAAAAATAGTAACAATAAAATAAAATAAAATGGGTGGAAGAGAAGACCATACTAATAAAGTGATATTGTGTAGTGAAAGAAATGAGTATGGAGTGAGCCATGTGGTTATCTGAGGGAAAAGCAAAAGCAAAGGTCTTGAGACAGAAGTGTGATCGGCATGTTCAAGGACAGTAGTGAAGTGAGACATTAAAACAGACTGTAAAGCTAAAACAGTTAAAGTGGTGGGGTTTAAGGCAAGGATAGAACAATGAAACAAGATAAAGAGACTCCCCCCCCCCCAAAGACTCTAATATACAGTAAAGGAAACCGCAAGAATAACAACGTTACATCGTGCAGAGGGGAAAAAAGGAGGGAAGAACTTCAAAATATTAGTAATGGTTATTACTAAATAGTAGAGTTATAGACAATTTTAGTTTTCTTCCTTATGAGCTTTTATGTATTTTCTAATTGTTCTAAAATTAGCATGTGTTACTTCAAAACGTATTTTAAGAGGAACGAATTAATTAATAAATGTGTTGGGGAAACTAGATAGCTACTTCTGGAAAAATATTTGAAAAATATTACAAATTAAGTTACTTGTAAAAAATAAACCTAAACATCATAAAACAAAGAAAAAAAGGATTTTTCCAAGCTTTCAAGCAACAAAATATATTTCCTACACAAAATCAAAATTATGTATGTATAAAAGGCCAAAATGAGGGGCGCCTGGGTGGTTCAGTCAGTTAAGTGTCTGGCGTCAGCTCAGGTCATGATCTCACGGTTTGTGGGTTTGAGCCCCGCATCGGGCTCTGTGCTGACAGCTTGGTGCCTGGAGCCTGCTTCGGATTCTGTGTCTCCTTCATCTCTCTGCCTCTCCCCCACTTGTGCTCTGTCTCTCTCTCTCTCTCTTTCAAAAACAAATAAAATGTAAAAATAATAATATTAATAAATAAATAAATAAAAACAAAAGGCCAAAATAAAAAAACAGACTAGTAAAAAAGTATAACTCACTACATAACTTATTCAAATAGAGTATAAAAGTACAACTTATTACCTGTTGAACTTATCCAAATATGTAAGAAGTCATTTAAAATCATTAAGTAATAAATAAAGGCTTAGATTTTTAAAAAATAAGGAAATACAAATGGCCAATATTCAATTCAACCAGGCTAATAACTGAAGAAATAAATATTAGAATAAACTGTCATGTTCATCTATGACATTAGCAAAGATTTATCTTTAAAAATGCTAAAAATTGGCAAAATTGGGATAATATATACTCAATCCATTCCAGGAGTGTAACTTAATATAATCTAATTGGAAAGAAAAGTCACAGTATTTACCCAGAGCCTTAGAAAATGTTTATGCCCATTTTGGAATCTATCCTAAAGAAATAATCCCAAATAATAACAATTTACACTTATATAGCACTTACTATGTGCCAGGCACTACTCTATTAGTATGTAATGACATTAGGAAGTTTGAATAATGTATATATTAACTCATTTAATTCTTACAACAACCCTGAAGTAGGTATACTATTATCTCTAGTTTGGGGATGCAGCACCTGCCACTCAGAGAGGTTCAGTCATTGCCCAAGTTTTCATAACTCATAAGTGAAGGAACCAAGACTCAAAACAAGGCAGTCTGACTCCAAATCCTATGTACTCAACCACTCTGCTATCTTGCCTCTTTAGTGAACAAGCATACATACAAAGATGTTTACCCCAGCAATGATGATAATAGGCATTTTCATAAGGAAAGCCAAATCTTTTACAATAGGACAAATGATTAAACAAAAGATAGCACAGATAATGTAGTATGCTTTTTTTTTTTTTTTTTTTTTTAAGATATGGGTTTTCTATTAAGGCTTTTTATTCACTTATTATAGGTTCTAAGAAACTTTAGTCTATTAAGAAAATGAAAAAGATGAAAATAAATGGTGTAGTTTTAAAAATATTTATATTGTGGGGCACCTGGGTGGCTGGGTCAGTTGAGCATCCAACTCTTGATTTAGGCTCAGGTCATGATCCCTGGGTCATAAGATCAAGCTCTGCATCAGGCTCCGCGCTGAGTGTGGAGCCTGCTTAGGATTCTCTCTTCTCCCTCTGTCCCTCTCCTCCACTCATACTCTCTTTCTCTCTCTCTCTCTCAAAAAAAAAAAAAAAAATTAAAACCGTTTATATTGTAATTCGTGTAGTATATAACACTGTTAATTGTAAGACACATCATTATTTTATGTATTATCAAGAGAGGAAAAAAATTTCTATTTTAGTGACACTACAATGTGAACTAAATGGGTCTTAGATTAGATGAAACACAGTATATTCAGTTCAAATGAGGAGGTAGTATTTCTTTTTGAAGATAATTTTATATCTGAGTTTCCAAATGCAAGTCATATGATACGGCTTCTTATCCTTTTCAGCATGAATTTTCATTCATCTTCCTTTGTGGCAAACTTATTGATGTGTCAGCCTGGAGATGAGTGTACAGATCCCACGCATGCTTACCAAGGAGCTCTTGCTATCTCGTTTTCACAGAAGAGAAGTTATTACTACTAACTAAGCATGCCAGGCCAGAAGCCCATCACCCCTCATGTAAGCCAACTGTCTGCGAGAGGAACTTGGAAATGCAAGAAGCCAGAAAATGTTAATAAAAGAAACAGGTTTAACAGGCAACTTGAACATGGTTGAGTGAATATTATGCAGTAAGGAAAGCCACTTGGAATGTGATGGAATGTTCGGGAGGGTAATGAAGAGAATGGGACAAACCCAGGGAAACAGAAGGAGCATTGTGAAGGCAGAATGGGCATACGGCCAAGGCCAGGAGATGGGAAGAGGAGAGGCCCAAGGAAGCTCACGATGGTAAGGTCATTATATGTATCATATAGTTGGCTACACTGCTGCAGGAGCAAAACAGCACGTTTTCCTAGCAAGTTGCAGAACCCTGTGGTTTCTTTAGCTCCGGGCACAGACCAGAGGATAACAGAGACCAAACTAAAGGAATGCTATCATCAATGCCATTTTTCTTCCATCTGCATTCCCACAAGAATATACTCCTCCAAGGAGACTTTATTATTATTAACAAGGGGAAACAGAAGAAAATCACTGTGCTTACCAATTTATAACCATTTATAAGATTGTGATGCTATAATTCATTAATAAATCACCAGTACGACCAGGCCTATTTAAAAATGAAATGCATCCTTCTATTATATGGCTCAAGGATAGGTATTTACACAGGTTCATGTTCCCTTATCCAAAACTCCTAGGACCAGATGCGTTCATATACAGTACAGTACATGGCACCTCCAGGGGAATGTGAGTCTGATACAGACAGACTATAAATAACCTCACCAGAGGTCAGGCCAGGGTTTGTAGCCAGATACCTCAGGATAAGCCAGGACTGTGAACAGTGGAGAAGGCATCACAGACAGTGTGTTATAGGCACTGTGTTAAGGCCCTGGCTTTTAATCCACCTGTTTTATTACCTCATTTACAATGCATGAATTCTAAATTTCTGCATACATCCCAATTCATAACCAACATTGACAATACCCTCTTTCAACCAATACTTATGAAACTCCCATCCATTACATATTAGAAATTATTCCAGGTACTAAATGACCAGCAGTAGACAAAAACAAAGTCCCTGCCTTCAGGGAGCTGACAGTGACTCCCTTTGGGCAATGAGAAAATTCATAAATGGCCTATAGTGATTAAACAATTGTTTGATTCCTAAATCTAGTCATGATTCCTAAAGGTGTCAGAGACCACATCCTATGTCACACCTATTTATATTTTGTGATATTAATGTCAGATGTAAGAAGTTCAAACCAGGCTTGCTAAACAGCCCTTTTATGGTACACTTTTAGCAAATATTTGGAATATATAGCACATTTGTAGCCACATTCCTCTTCCTCTTTCTAAAACTGTATACTTGTGCCTTTTTTTTTTTTTTTTTTGGTCAATTTATAGCTTTTATTATTTTTCAAAAAGATATTTGGTTCTTTTTGGTGATCCTTTTATTTTGTTGTTCTTATTTCATTTATTTATGCTCTTATCTTTATTATTCCCTTCAAAACCCTTCGTTATTGTTTGATTTGCATTTAATTTCAGCTTCATCTATATTCCTGAGTTGAATTTATTTTCCATGTCTTTTGTTTTTACATAAAGGCATTTAAGGTTGTCAGTTTACTTTTGAGAACTGTTTTATCAGTATCTCACAAGTTTTGCTATTGACAACTTTTATTGTAGCTTAGTTCTAAAAATTTTTTAAATTTCCACTGCCATTTTCTCTTTAACCACAAGTTATTAATAAAATTTGAAACTTCATAACAAACGTACTGTTTCCAGAAAAAGTGATTTATATAATATTGATTTTTTAAAAATTTGATCACACTTCTTTTGTAAATTAGCATAAGGTCAAGTTTTGTATATATTGCATGTACTTGAAAAATGTATACCGTCAGGTACAGGATCTGAGATTTCCCTATTAGGTTTTCTGCAGCAAGACTATCCAATACAGTAGCCTCAGACCAGTAGCCTCTCACTGAGCACTTGAAATGGGACTAGCGATGTACTGTAAGTTGAAATATAAGTTGAATTCTAAGACTTTCTATGAAAAGAAGAATATAAAATGTCTCGTGGGGGTGTCTGGGTGGCTCAGTTGGTTAAGCATCCAACTCCGGTTCAGGTCATGATCTCATGGTTCATGAGTTTGAGCCCCACTTTGGTCTCTGTGCTGACAGCTCAGAGCCTGGAGCCTGCTTTGGATTGTGTCTCCCTCTCTCTCTGCCCCTCCCCTGCTTTGTGCTCCGTCTCTCTCTCAAAAGTAAATAAACATTAAAGTGTCTCATGAATTTTATTTATGCTGAAGTAGTATTTTGGATAAATTGGGCTAAATAAAATATATTAAAATAGTTTTCCTGTTTCTACATTTTTTAATGTAGCCACTAGAAAATTTTAACGTACATATGGGGCTGACATTATATTTCAATTAGATAGAACCGTTCTTTACCCTTATTATTTATCTGAGCCAAGTTTCTGCTCTAAGTAGATTGAAATCTTTCCACTATGGTTTTAAGTTTTATATTTTTGCTTTCAATTGTTTTTGCTTTGTATATTCCCAAGTTATTATATCTTAAATGTTTTTTCTATTTATTATTACTTAGGATCCTTCGTTGTTCCTACTAAGGCTTTTGCTTTAAACTTTACTTTGGTATTTACACACCTGTATCTATTTTCCAATTTTTTTATTTTTAGTAATATCCCTTAATAAAAATAACATAGCTGGGTCCTCTCCCCAATTTAACGTCTTTTAATAAATAAGTTTACTTTATATTTACTGTTACTGCTATGTTTAGATATAATCCTATCCTAGTATTTTTTTAGTTTCTTTCTATCTTTCCCCTTTTTACTCCTTTATTCCTTCCTTCCATTGGATTAGTACATATTCTCTATTTCTCTTGCTCCTTCTTTTTCTTCCTCTTTTCTGGCTCCTAAATTTCTGAATTGTATTTTCTTCTTAAAATCATGACTCGTACATTTTTTGTATTAATACTTTAAACATTACTCTTGTAGTTTTACCTGAAAACTTTCCAACAAAGCCTAAAGGTTTTCAGTCTTTCTATTATTCTCCTGAACATGAAAGCCCCTTTGTGGGCTTTATAAATTCATTCATCATGTTTCCTATCTTGTATCTTGCTATTGTATCAACTATCTATTGCTACGGTGTTGCATAACAAAGACACACACACACACACACACACACACACACACAAATCAGTTAACACACAATAAACATTTACTTAGCTAAAGAGGCTGCAGAGTCTAGTTGATCTGGGCTAGACTTGCTTATGCACCTGTGGTCAGTTGGCTGGCTGGCTGGGTGGCTCTGCTGATCTTGGCTGGGGGTTGGCTACTGTTGACTTGGTTTTGCCTCATATGTTTCTCACATTCCTTAGCAGGTTAGCCTGGGCAAATTTCCATGGCAAAGACAGAGGTACAGAGTGGAAGCAGAACTGCATCAGTGCTTCTACAAGGCTCTTTGAATCATATCAGCTAATATCCTACCAGCCACATCAAGTCACACAGCCAAACTCAGAATCAAGGGGACAAGAAGTTTGACTGCACCTCTTCAGTGAGAGGAACTGCAAAGTCACATGGCAAAGGGGCATGAATTCAGAGAAGGGTAAAGAATTGAGGTCATGAATGCAATCAACCTATCATACTTAACTTTACCTTTTCTTTGCACCCAAAAGAGAAGTTATGTTTTCCATAAATAACTATATTTGACAAATTTTAGGTATTTTTTTTTAATCCTATACCTTCTTTTGGGTTTTCTTTTTCGCTCAAGTACAACTTGAATGATAAACTCTCTTGGTCTTTTTAAGTCTGAACATTTATTTTACCCTCACTACAGAATTATAGTTTAGCTGGGTATAACATTTAGGCTGACTTATTTTCCCTCAGCACTTGACACCTCTATCTTTTGACTGTTGCTGAGAGTTTTCCAGTCTAATCGTGCCTTTTATGTTAATAGATTTTTTTTCTTTCTGAATACCATCATGTTGTTTCTGGATATGGATCCATTTTTTTTTTTGCCCTGATTGGACTTAGGGTGGATTTATAATCTGAGTATTTATAGATTTAATTGTGGAACACTGCCAACTTCTATTTTCTTACATATAGATTTTCTACCAACCCTCTATTTCCTTCTTAAGCTACCTTATTAAAACTCTGCATTCCCTTCCATATCTCTTTAAATATGGAACAATTTGTTCACTATTATCTAATTCACAAATTTCTTCAACTGTGTCCAGCCTACAGTTTATGCCAATTGTGCTTATCTCAATGGCTATATGTATATATTTCTTTGCTTATAAGGTTTCTGTTTTTAAATATACCTGCTTAATTTGTCCAAGTTTTGCGTTATAATTTCATATCTGAGGATCTATGCGAATGGATTTATTTCCTCAAGTGTCTTTACCATTCTTTTTTTTTTAAATGTCAGACTCTCCTATAAAGTTAACTTTACGTGGGGTGGGAATACATGTTCTGCCAAGAGATTTGTGGACAAATTTCAGAATTTTAGTTTCATGGGCTTAAAGTAGAAGGTTTTTGTCTTTTAATTTTCTCTTTCCCTCCTTTCTTCTGTACTTCTACTTATACCTAGAGGCCCCTGCACCAAGTCCAAGATCAACCATTTGAGAACTCTTCCCTACAAAGATTATTTTAGGAGTATTTTAGACCTAATTACCACACTTCAGAATATCTTAGTTTAGCTCCAGATCAAGAAGCTAAATACGTAGTTTTCAGCATCATTATGCTCAGCTTCCTCAGAACAAGGATCTACGTAATAGTCAATAGCAGCAAGCTTTTTTAAGTCACTTTTTGTTAAGTGGGAGCAACAGGGAGGAGTCACATCCTAGCCTCTGAGGTCAAGCAGTTAACCTTGCCCCAGGATCTGATCTTATAATACTTTTAATCTCAATTTCATGGGAGCCAATTTGTCGAATGACACTACTACCGGCTTCCAGACTCCAAACGTGGGAGGTCCATGGTTTCGGCCTTGCTCATCAACTTACATTTTTACTCCACTTTGTTCCATATTAGATCTTCGTTTATTTGAGCCTGGCCATCTTTGGTTTGGCTCACTTGTTTTACCCAGTAGTAGTAATGACAGTAGTAGCAACAGTATGTTTGGAGAGGGTACATCAAAGCATGAAATAATTTCCACTTGACTAGAAGTCTACACTGAATGTTCAAACTCACATATACACTCACACCCGCACCAAAACAAACAACAACAACAAAAAAACAAACCCATACATATTATTTCTGGCCTTAAGTGACATTCTTTAGGTCAAAATGACACATTTTTAGTGGCACGAATCAATAAACATGAACTGTTATCTTCCAACAAACTACTGCAAGTTATGGTTCAATGCTATTTAATCATTGGAACATTTAAGTAGATTTTATTCCAAAGAACCAAAGAGTTAAATGCCATGGATTTGCAGCGTGGAATTCAATTTCTTCTTATGAAAATCCAGTTATAACTTATTAAAACTCAAAATGCTTTTGGGGGGGTATGGAGATGAATGACTTTCAGAATAGCCTGAGAGTCGTGAATAAAGAAAAACATTGCTGTGTTTATTTAGAGAGTATTACCCCTTGGAGCCAGCGTTTGCACTAATGCATTTTACATTAGCGTGCCGCATCAGGAAATCCTGACTTTTTGGTGCCAAGGGGGTAATTAATATCAGTTCACGTTCTCAAAATGGTTGTGTTTATGTGGGAATGAGGACTGAGCACTAACATGTTGAGCTTGAAGTAGGAAAGCTTGCTGTGAAGTGAGATCTTGGGAAAGAATGGAATACTGAAATTAATGAACAGAAAATAGGATTTCTATGGATAGAATAATATTAGTACTGAAAAGAAAGCCACAGCCACACTTCCTTGCTCTTAATTTACTAAGCATTAACAAATAATTCCCTAGTATAGTCATATTGATAGAAGATAAAATCCTTCATACATACAAACAGTATTTTAATCTACTAAGATCAGGAGTCTGAAAGTTAAAAAGTTTGATGATCAGTATGAAATAGTATATGAAAATTAACCATTATTCCAAAATCTCCTTCCACAGGTAATAGAGTTATATCTCTTACAGATATAAAATTCTTCATATTTGATCTAAGCTGAATAATGAGAGCCACAATAAATGTAAAAATAAAATGCTTTTGGTACATCTTTTTTTTTTTTTTTCCAAAAGAAAATTGGCAGGGAAACTAGAATCAAAGTACATACTTCATATAGTGAAAGTCAGAAGACTAAGGAAACCACAAAAAAGCATTAGAGAAAAAAGTCCAAAGAACAAATTGAAGCAGAAGCCAAAATAAAGTTAAAAACCTAAGAGATTTTACGAAGTCCTACCTAAGACAATTCTCAATGTAAGTACTTAGAAAACATACTATTTATAAAATTATTACTACACACATGCCAAAATGATATATATGACGTATTTTTACCAGTACTTTAAAATTAACTAAACCTCTTGTTACCAAATATAGAATTCAGTTCATTCAAGTGATGGAAAACAGACGATGATCTTAAAGGAATTATAGTTTGCCCTACTTCATCAGTCAAGAATGATTAGTCACTGGGGTGCCCGGGTGGCTCAGCTGGTTAAGTGTCCAACTCTTGATTTTGGCTCAGGTCATTATCTCACAGTTGTGAGACTGAGCCCCACAGAGGACTCCAGGCTGGAAATAGAGTCTGCTTAAGATTCTCTCTCTCCCTCTCCCTCAGTCCCTCCCCCCCACCCTGACTCCAAAATAAATAAATAAACTTAAAAAAATGATTAGTCACTGAACGATTGTGAAGTACACCATACACACAGTATACTAGGCTTGTCATTCCTAAAAATTATGACTCGAAACATAACATGCTATAGGGTGGTGTGAACTGGCCTTCTACTACAGGACCTTACATTAGACTACAGGCTTTGATGCCATCACAAAAAGCTGAGTGAGACAGAAAGGTTGATTCTCTCGTGTCAGAGTCCACACCAATAGGCAATAGAATGGGCTTCATGAGGCCATTCAGGGGATTTCTGTTGTGCTACCAGATTATTTTTCTTACCTATAAGGCCAAAACTCCCCACTAATAGGTCATGTTCCAGCCTTTGGGAAATGGGAAAGAGAAAATGGAGCGCATTTTTAACGATGTGACCTAGAAGCTGAACACATCACTCCACCTCACATTCCACTGGCTGAACTTACAGCCACTGTCCATATCTAGTTGCAATGGAAGCTACTAAATGCAGTCACTGGGCAGGTAGTTATGTGCCCACCCAAAACTTGGGGATTACTTTTTTTAAGAGAGAGAAGAATATTAGGGAATAAGCCATATTCTCTACTACAGATCAAAAATGGTAAAAGCCTCTCAGAATATTCAGGATTTTTTATTCACCTATTTTAACATTAAATAATTATTTTTAATGCACTGTTTCATGAGAAACTTCTTGGTAGGTTATCACAGTTAAACATTATAGCCTAAACAAATGTATCCTTCACGTATCTAAGGTCTTAAACTATAGATCTCTATCAGGAAAAAGACAAAATACAAAATATACACGTTTATCCACATATGTACAAGTATATAACCCACACATACACACATCTTTAAGCCTGTGCACAATGTATATACATGTACATAAATGTGTGTATATATAATATCCTCCCTTCATTATCAAAAGTTTCCCAGATTAAGTAATAAATTGTATGATCACCCTATGTATACGTCTTTATTGAGTTAATGAAAATTATATTGCATTGTCTATTTCTGGGAGTTGGGGTTTTAAAAATAAACGAGATTTTATAGTGATTTCTTTTTTGAAATACTGAAATACTTTGGGGCAGCTATGAAGGTAATTAATGAGTAGGGTACAAAAAACCTTGAAAACTTCCAACAAGCAAAACTCTCCAAAATCACATTTCAGTAACTCTCTTACTGTTAAGAAGCCAGTTGTTGTTTATACTCTTGCAGTTAACTCTTATCCAATAAAACATAGCTTGCTAGGGGGGAAGAACCCACAACTTTGTGCCAATGAAAATGTACTTAAGTGAATCTAACTAGTCTTTGAAATGGCATTAAATCAAACATGGCTTAGTTATAATTAGTGTTTAAGGAAATAGAATATGGTGACATCTCAAATCAGTTGGTTTATTCGATACATAATGTTAAAATGACCAGTTATCCACAGAGAAAAAAATGAAAGCTCTAAACTTTACAATGTACAATTTTTGAAAATCAGAAGCAAAAAATAAAACATTTTTTTTTATAAATTCGCAAGTTAGGGAGGTTGCAAGAAGCTATGAAATTGAATATGTAAAATCTTAAACCTTTAAGACAGTGAAAGACATCATAACCTAAGTTAAAAAATAATGAACAGGGGCACCTGGGTGGCTCAGTCAGTTAAGAGTCCGACTTTGGCTCAGGTCATGATCTTGCAGTTCATGAGTTCAAGCCCCACGTCACACTCTGTGCTGACAGCTCAGAGCCTGGAGCCTGTTTCAGATTCTGTGTCTCGCTCTATCTCTGCCCCTCCCTTGCTCATGCTTTGTCTCTCTCTCTCAAAAATAAATCATAAAACATTAAAAAAATTTTTTTAAATAATGAACAGCCTGAAGACGTGTAATATATAGAAGACATAGGATTAATATATTGGATAGAGAGCTATATATAATTATACATATTTGTGCACATGTGTTTATATTATTTCCTCTCTCTTACACAATAAACATCCCAATAGAAAAATGAAGAAGGGACATTAAGAAGCATTTCACAGCACAAAATAATAAAGTGTCTTTAAGCAATTGAAAAGATACTCAAACTTAACAAATAAACCAGATGTAATTCAAACTAGATCCTGAGAGAACACTTTTTTAATTTTTAATGATTATTTATTTTTGAGACAATGCGAGAGACAGAGTGCAAGCAGCGGAGGGGCAAACAGAGAGAGACAAGGAATCTGAAGTGGGCTCCAGGCTCTAGGCTGTCAGCCCAGAGCCCGATGCAGGGCTCGAACTCATGAAACGTGAGATCATGACCTGAGCCAAAGTCGGACACTTAACTGACTGAGCCACTCGGGCACGCCCTGAGAGAACACTTTTTAAAGCCTATTAAAATTGTAAAAATTAATAAGGCTAATAATCTGTTGCTGGCAAGGCTTTCTCTTTTAGGAGGACACTTTTAAAAATGTACATAGCCTTACACCTAACGTATTCAAAATCTACCATATAGAAATAGCTCAATAAACATACAAAAAACCAAAACCCAAACCCTTACCAGATCGATTATGAAAGCTTTGTTTTCCTAATAGTAAAAAATTAGGCACAACACAGAAGAGGAAGCATTTGAGATATTTCTAAAACTATTTTAAAAAAGGAAGTTACGGGGCGCCTGGGTGGCTTGGTTGGTTAAGCGTCTGACTTCGGCTCAGGTCATGATCTCACGGTCCGTGGGTTCGAGCCCCGCATCGGGCTCTGTGCTGACAGCTCAGAGCCTGGAGCCTGTTTCAGATTCTGTGTCTCCCTCTCTCTCTCTCTGCCCCTCCCCTGTTCATGCTCTGTCTCTCTCTGTCTCAAAAGTAAATAAACGTTAAAAAAAAATTAAAAAAAAAAAAAAGGAAGTTACGATATAGTATAGGTAGTATATAATTCCATTTTTTGTTGAAAGAGACAAAACAATTAACAGATGTTGGCTTATGTGTGTATAATCAAGCTGGAAGAAATATATCAAACTTTTTACAGCTATTACCTTTAAAAGATTAAATTATGGAGCATGTTTACTTTTTGTGTAATCTATTTTTGCTGACTTATTTAACATAATTTTTTATTAAAAAATTTTATTTTTTAAGTGTTTATGTTTGAGAAAGAAATATAGCTCCATTTCCAAATATTAATCCTATGTCTTCTATATATTACGCATCTTCAGTCTTTTTTTTTTTTTTTTTTTTTTTTTTTAATTTTTTTTTTTTTCAACGTTTATTTATTTTTGGGACAGAGAGAGACAGAGCATGAACGGGGGAGGGTCAGAGAGAGAGGGAAACACAGAATCGGAAACAGGCTCCAGGATCTGAGCCATCCGCCCAGAGCCTGACGCGGGGCTCGAACTCACAGACCGCGAGATCGTGACCTGGCTGAAGTCGGACTCTTAACCGACTGCGCCACCCAGGCGCCCCTCTTCAGTCTTTTTTTAACTTAGGTTATGATGTCTTTCACTGTATTAAAGGTTTAAGATTTTACATATTCAATTTCATAGCTTCTTGCAACTTCCCGAACTTGCAAATTTATTTTAAAAATGTGAGTTTTTTTGCTTCCGTTTTTCTAAAATTGACTGTACACTGTAAGGTTTAGAGCTTTCATTTTTTTTCTAGTGGGGGAGAAAGAGTGTGGGGGAGGGCCAGAGAGAGAGGGAGACACCAAATCCAAAGCAGGATCCAGGCTCTGAGCTGTCAGCACAGAGCCCAATGTGGGGCTTGAATCCACAATCCATGAGATCATGACCTGAGCTGGTCAGGCTCAGGCACCCCACAAATGATTTTTTTAAATGAAAGAAAAAGCAGTGATTTATTAATACAAGTTTTGAGATGGCTTCTAATTAATAGTGAAATTAAAAAATTTCAAGAGCAGGAAGAGTTCTAGTAGCAAGGTGTTTTTAAAAGAGTACAGTTGACCCTTGAACAACAAAGGGGTTAAGGGCACCAACCCCCTAACATAGTCAAAGATCCATGTATAACTTTTGACTCACCAACAACTTAACTACTAATAGCCTACTGTTGACCAGAAGCCTTACCAATAACATGAACAGTTGATTATATTTTGTGTATGTATTATATACTATATTCTTACAATAAAGGAAGCTAGAGAAAATGTTAAGAAAATCATAAAGAAGAGAAAATAGATTTATAGCATGATAATGTATCTATCAAAAGAATCCACATGTAAGTAGATAGACTCATGCAGTTCAAACCCATGTTGCTCAAGGGTGAGCTGTTCCTTATTTAGAGGTACTTAGTGAAATAATTCAAGGATGTAGTATTTGCTTCCATTTCTGAGTTGAAGTAGAGACAACACAAGATTAGCCATGGCTTCCTAAGTTAGCCAGTAACCTAAGTTAAGTCACTGGTCCATGGGGCTTGTCATAACATACTCTCTACTTTGGCATATGTTTGAATATTCCATTAAAAAAGTTAAAAACATGTGCCAAAAACAATGTACCATCACAACTCTACAGAATAATAAGATATTCTTAAACAACTAAACTAGTATAACTGAATATTATTAAATGTTGATCAATGATCACCATGCTCTTTACTTAGCAAAATTTTGTTTCTAGAATTTTATAGGATGGTATGATATTTCTTCATTATAATACATTTCGCTAAAATAATAACTTCAGTTTTAGGGAATATAGTCTATATGGAGATGTCAAATTTGGTAGAAAGCTCCTGGTAAAGTTACTCTTCTTACTAGGCATCGAAGGAGTACGGTAATTTTTGTCACCACCAATTAAAAACTTTTATGAAATAGGACTGTTATAAAACAATTAAACCTTGCAAATGCACTAGTCTCTAGGAAGGAAGTCCTGGAGGAAATTCTGCTTATTAAAATTGCAATTTTAGTTTCCATTAAAAGGAGAATAAGACAACAGAAGATGGGTTGGCAAGACAAATTATTTCTTAATGTCAGTTGAGCTTATTTCCAATGAGATAACAGATCTACACCAGGTTGGGTTCAGTACAATTTTGTCTCCTCAACTCATTTATCTAATTCAGTCATCTTGATTATAGCCTCATGGACTTCATTTTCAGAGAAAGAATTCTATAACAAACAGCCCACACAACATGCTGATTACTGAACAGTTAATTCTAATTAACTTGGGCATGGCAAGAGAATTTTGATAAAGTCCTAGAATACAAATATAGTCTGCTTATACTAGACTAACTTATATAAAAAACCCACAGCAAAGTCTCCAGACAAAACAAGAGAGTCAAAGAGATCTAATTTAAAGAAACAAATGAGAAAATTAAAATCACAAATAATTTATTCTTCCGTTAGAGTTGATACAGTTTTAAATAGCAACAAAGTACACAGTGGTGGAAAATTGGCACAGAACCTATAAGCATTTTCAATCACAATAAGGCTGTCCATGCTTTATCTGTTCAAACTTGATGTCCATTTTCTACTGACCAAGTTGAAAAAATTCTATTCTGACCTTAAAACACACACGCTCTCTCTCATACACACACAGAAACACATTAAAATTCCTTTTGATTACAGTATATTGAGAACAGTACATTTTGCTTATTCAAATTTATGGCACCCCTTCTGTTTTGTTTCCAGTTAGAAGTGGGAAAAACCAATTCAATTATAAAGAATACATCTTATTCCCTGGGCATAGGCAACTGTGATGAAAATAGCAACTTACCTTTGGGCTAGATGTTTTCAGATTATGCTTAAATAATTGTGGTTATAAACTTCACAATGCATGATTTCCTGCCCAATGCAATATCCCTGAATTTACCTAAAATAATCAGGCACAGGACAGTCTCAAATATGATTAAATATGCCATGCTAACAAAGTGATCTAGACTGCAACCTTTATGCTTTTAATACAGATCAGAATAAACCTCATCAATAAGCATTTTCCTAAACATCTCTTTGTGTTACGTGAACCAACATAAAAAAGGGAAAAACTTAAATGTGTCCTTTTATAAATGGCATTATTTCCAGTGAAGAAAGTTGAAATAAAGGTTTGTAAAGTCTTCTGAACTATTCTATTTTATAAACCAATTATCCTTCTAATGTTAAAAAATAAACTTACTGGATCAGTGTTGACTCTTCTTTGATATCATTTAAAAAATGCTTTCATATTATTCACTAAGTTCCCTGATTATTCAAAGAAAGTAAAATTAACACTTCCATTTTCAGTTATTGCTATTTTAGGAGAGAATTACCACTTCATTTACATGAAACTGCTACCTAGATTCCTCAGATCCCACATGAAGTAATTCTTATTGCCTCACATTTTAAAACTGTATTATAAATGATCTTTATAAAAAGGTTTTAATCCACAAAACTGGAAAGCTTTTAAAAAATGTCTTTTTACTCAAAACTATCACAGTGCCCTTGATTATCTCACAGATAAAAGGGATCTGAATTTCCTCTAAAGAACATAACAGTGGACATATGGTGTGCTTTGTCTTCTCCCTCACCTTTATCTTTTATAGTACACCATTTTGAGACCCACACAATCAAGCATCCACCATGCTCCAATCCACATCAACAGAGGATTTCTGATTCTGTCCAATGCGTAGTGTACCGCCTTGCATATTCACATGAAATAAACATAATATACAAAATATTGCTGCTGTAAAAAGTGTACATTTCCCTCATCCCCTTACAAAAGAATCTGTGGAAAAGTATTAAATTCCCTTAACCTTCATAAACATACAAAGCTGTTCACACCTTTCAGTCTGTAACAGTCCATTTGAAACACAGTTCCCAAATCATTGCAAATTGGTTATGTCATTGTATTTTCTGTCCAATGTTGCCATCTAGAGTAGAAATGTGAAATCAAGAGTATTTTTTAGCTACTAAAGCCTTGTTACAACTAAGCCACAAAGGCTGCTTACTGATGAAACAGCCACTTATCCACAAGGTTTTTCCAAAAACTAGATGGAATGGAAGGATCTCTTCACACAGAGGTGTCCACAGTGCTGAGGTGACAATATGGCTGCTAATAGATACTGGCTATTGGAATGTAAGTACTTTTTCACTGCTGGTAATTTCCATACTGTCCCTAAAAGATAAATTTAAAAATGCAATTAGATAATGATTTGACCATAATTTGACCATAACAGTTCAGCATAGAAAATTATAAATAAATCTTAACACTGTCATACTACAAAAGCAACTTTATCAACAACAAGCAGAAATTGTTATATATTTAGTACACAGTATCTCTGTAATTGCTCCTGATATTACATTCAATTGCAAATGGATTTCAGAGTCTTTGAACCTAGAATAGTACCTGTCACATAGTAGGAATTTAAATGTTTAGTGAATTTTGTTGGAACTCTACTGAGCAAGAATGAATGAGAAGTTCTGGTTCTGAATCCTGGTGTGGTTATGTATTGTGTATTAATTATGTGTTAGTGTAACAACTTTGTGACTGTTTACCTTACTATAATTACTATTATGAATTAACATCAATGGCACCTGTAATAAGTAGCAGGGATGGAAAGGCACCTGGGAGATAAAGGGAAAAGAACCTTCCATCCATACTGAAGAAGCTTGGCTTTTCCCTGAGGCCAACAAAATGTCAGCAAAGGCATTCTGACAGGCAGCTGGTACATAAAGTCAAGAGAAGTGTGTTTCATTTTTTTTTTTAATTTTTTAATGTTTATTTATTTTTGAGAGACAGAGAGTAGGGGTGGGGGAGGGACAGAGAGAGAGGGAGACACAGAATTAGAAGCAGGCTCCAGGCTCTGAGCTGTCAGCACAGAGCCTGACACAGGGCTCAAACCCACACAACAGTGAGATCATGACCTAAGCCAAAGACAGACGCTTAACCGCTTAACCGATTGAGCCACCTTGTTTTTGTTGCTTTTAATAAGGTAAACTTGAGCCTGTGGGCTGACAGGACAGAAGAGAAAAAAGAGTACAGATAAAAAGAAGTGATAAATGAGGTAGAATTCTACAAGGGAGGTAAAAAAACATGGTAGGGTTAGATTTTGAAGAAGAGAAGGAACATCTCCTCCTTGAAAAGGAAGAAGAAAGGTAGAAGAAAACCTACTTTAAAAAGATTTCTTAACTGTGTTTAAAAGAGATGCTCATAAAAGCACCTATTCTCCAAAAACAGTACTCATAGGAAGCACATAATCAGCTAATTGTTTCCTTTGGCTAAATTTCCCCTTCCAAGTCACATTAATTATTTTATTTCAAGAAAGTATTCTAGGGGCTCAGTCTGACTCTTGATTTCAGCTCAGGTCATGATCTCACGGTTTCAAGAGACAGAGCCCCACGTCAGGCTCCATGCGCTGACAGCTCAGAGCCTGCTTGGGATTCTCGCTCTCCTTTTCTCTCTGTCCCTCTCCCACTCATGCTGCTCTCTCTCAAAATAAATAAATTAAAAATGGATGAACTAGAGGGTGTTATGCTAAGCAAACTTAGTCAGGGAAAGACAAATATCCTATGACTTCACTCGTACGTAGAATGTAAGATACCAAACACAAGGGAAGGGAAGCAAAATATAATGTATATAAAATACAACATAAAAACAGGGACAAAACATAAGAGACTCTTAAATACAGAGAACAAACTGAGGGTTTCTGGAGGGGTTGTGGGTAGGGGGATGGGCTAAATGGGCGAGGGGCATTAAAGAAGACACTTGCTGAGATGAGCACTGGGTGTTATATAGGGGATGAATCACTGGAATCTACTCCTGAAATCATTATTGTACTATATGCTAACTTGGATGTAAATTTAAAAAAATAAAAAATAAATAAAATGTTTTTAAAAAATTTAAAAAAAGAGAATGTATTCTAGAATTAAACTACTTCTATACCTTAGGATAGTACCCTAAAAGTTTATGTTTCTAAAGAAGAAGATATATTTGAAAATCTCTTGAATGCCACTCTGTATCTAATGGAATCATGCACTATAAAGAGTTAAGTATTTTAAAAATATTAATGTACTTCCTATAGTTATATTCAGCAAAATTTAAAGTTAGTGCTCATCTTAAAATATTTATGGGTAGAATATCAAATCTAGAATTTGTTTCAAAATACTCTTAAAAGAGGGGCGCCTGGGTGGCTCAGTCAGTTAAGCGTCCGACTTCAGTTCAGGTCATGATCTCACGGTCCGTGAGTTAGAGCCCCGCGTCGGGCTCTGTGCTGACAGCTCAGAGTCTGGAGCCTGTTTCAGATTCTGTGTCTCCCTCTCTCTCCGCGCCTCCCCCCCCCCCCCCCCCCCACCGTTCATGCACTGTCTCTCTCTGTCTCAAAAATAAATAAACGTTTAAAAAAAAAAAAACTCTTAAAAGAAAAAGGTAGCATGGGAGGTATAAAAAGCAACATTAGCAAAATGTTGATAATTGCTGAAATTGGTTGGTAGGTATACAGGGATCCATGATATCCTCTCTTTTGTATTTGTATAAAGATTCCTATAATACAAAGTTTAGAATAAGAACTAGGCAGTCAATGCTTAGCATCTAGGAACGTCTTATTCAATTGCTTAACTCAGCACAGTATTTAGATAATCTAAATCCCAACTCCATTGTTAACTTTCTGAGTCTAAAAATGCTCTTTGAGACTCAGTTTCTTCACTTAAAAGGTAAGATTACTAACATCTCCATCTCTAGATCTTAATTTTCTTTCCATTCATGGTGACATTAATTCCTACCTCATCAGTTTGTTAGGGCACTTAAATAAGAGAGGACATTTTAAAAATTATAAGGTATCATAAATAAGCAAGCCTCAATGCTGGAGGGAAGAGCTCCCCTGGTCAATGTGTGTAATGAAGTATTAATGATGAAAGTGATTGCACATAATATGAATCATTTGAAAGCAGAAGATTGGTTAAGAACTTATATATAAGTTCTTATATATAAGCTATATAAATATAAGCTATAATTTATCTACTATATTATGAATTACTTGACAGTAGTGAGGTCTTAGCCATCCTTATACCCCAAGTACTGAAGAGTGCCTGACACTAATTTATAAGACTTCTTCAATAATGTATGCCAAATACTTTATTCAACCAATTACAAACATTTACTGAGCAACTATTATATGCTCATCACCATAATAAATTTGAAAAACAGGGAAGGTAAAACTTAGAAATAAATAAAGTACAATGATAGAAGTTCTACAGAGTTCAGAAACGAAAAGATTAGGGGCGCCTGGGTGGCTCAGCTGGTTAAACATCCAACTCTTGATTTCAGCTCAGGTCATGATCTCACAGTTCGTGAGTTCAAGCCCTGCATCAGGCTCTGTGCTGACGCGCGGAGCCTGCTTGGGATTCTCCTCTCTCTCCCTCTCTCTCTCTCTCTCTGCCCCTCCTCCACTCATGTTCTCTCTCTCAAAATAAATAAACTAAAAGAAAAAAAAGAAATGAAAAGGTTAACACAGCTAAAATAATTAGAAAAATATTTCAGAGAATGTAGAAACGTTAAGAAAATAGTAAAAATATGAATAGTAGAGAAAAGAAAAAGGGGTATTTCAAATAAAGGAGTAGCTAAAGCAAAGGTATGACGGAAAAACGGGTAAAGAATGCTGAGGCAAGTAGGGAGTAAAAAAGGAATATGCAATAATGAGAAGCAGAAGCTAGTAATTACTTGGTAATACAGAACCTGGAGTAACAGAAATAAGTCTGGCTAATATTAATAATAGCTAACTCTTAATATATCTCAATAACACCTTATACACACCTTGGTGTGTCAGACACTAATAAATGCTTTGTGTCCATCTATAACCTATACAGTAAATATTATCTCCACTTTATAAATGAAGAAGTTGCACTGAGAAATTAAGTAAGTTGACCCACACTTGATCCCACTGCTGGGATCAAATCAAACCACAAGCAAGGCCAAAAAAGTATACTGTATATCTGCAACCATTAGCAAATTCTAGGGTTAAAAGTATGGGTTTGGGAGCCAGAAACCAATTTCCACTACTTAACATGAACTAGTATGAACTCCACTACTTAACAGCTTCTTGCCCTTGAGAAAGTTACCTATCCTCCTTTCCTCGATTTTCTCACCTGACAAGGAAGAGTGATCATACTTTCCACCTGAAAAAGTTATTACAGAAGAAAAACCTGAAAATGCTCTTTGGATTACTCAAGAACTGACATTGCTGGAGACAGCCTATGAAAGTGAGTTCTAGTCAGTACAGGTTCTAGTCACTCAGAATTTGCCACCCAGCTGTACCACTTCTTGGCTCTGTCATCTTGGGTAAGTCACTACAACTCTCTAAACCTCAGTTTCTCTATGTCTGCTTTTTCAAATTTTTTTTTTAAATTACAAAATTCCTCTGATTAGAGTGTAAAGAAATAATGAGAAAGAAAGACAACAGAGTGGAAGGATCCTGCCGTGATGAAGGTAGGAGATGCTGATGGTCTCAACTAAGATAAGGCAGTGGTTACAGAGAACTGGATGGATTTAAGGATGTATTAGGAAGGAGGATTAACAAGATTCTGTCATGTATAAGATGGAGAGAGGGAGGAAGACTTAAATATCAAATATGGTACCTGGCATTCTAACTTAATGGTAATACCTCTCTTCTTTGATAGAGAATATAGAAAGGAGGAGTTAAGTTTGGGTAGAAAAATTATGAATTTGTTTTGGTTATGCTACATTGATATACTTATGATACATCTAAGTGGAGAAGTCCAGTAGGCATCTGATTTTGAGAAGCAAGAGTCAGACTGGAAATAGAGATCTAGGAGTCAACGGCATGGTAAACTGAAACCATGTGAATAAATGAGATTATCTAGGGAGAGTATATTGAATGAAGAGTCTCTAGGCTAGAAACCTGAACAATACCAATCATCTTTAAATTTCTTCCTTTTAAATGTTTTTGAATGCTTATTTATTTTTGAGAGAGAGAGTGACAAACAAGAGTGTGAGCAGGGCAGGGACAGAGACAGGAGGAGACACAGAATCTGAGATAGGCTCCAGGCTCCGAGCTGTCAGTACAGAGCCCAATGCAGGGCTCAAATCCACAAATGGTGAGATCATAACCTGAGCTGAAGTTGGGACACTCAACCGACTGAGCCACCCGGGCGCCCCAAAATTTCTTTTATTCATCTAATCAAATAAATCTTAAAATTATTCTGTCACAGTACTTTTTAGGGATCCCTCCCTCTTCTCTCTCTCTTTCCTTCCATTCCTTTCTTTCAGTAGGCTTCACGCCCAGCAAGGGGTCCAACACAGGGCTTAATAAACTCATGACCCTGAGACCAAGAGTGGGATCCTTAATCCACTGAGCCACCCAGGCGCTCTCTTTCTGTATTCTTATGATCACCATCCACGTTTAGGAAGTAAAGGCCTTATTTATTCACTTACTCATACTTTATTTATCAGTATCTACTGACTACTTGAGATGGAAACTCAAAAGTGATAAAAAATAGACATGGTGCTGTCTTTAAAGGACTGACATTCTAGGGGAAGGGAGCATGAAATACGTAATATATAATCTGTCAATGGAGATATATGCTATGTTAAAAAATTTAAACATATAACATAATTAATGAAACTTCCCGACTAAAATGAGGAACAAGGCAAGGATGTCCCCTCTCACCACACTTTTACAACACTATACTGGAATTCCTGGGTTATGCAATAAGGGAAAGAAATAAAGATATGCAGATGACATGATCATCTAAGTAGAAAACCCCAAAGAATCAACAAAAAAAATCTTCTGAAACTAGTAAGCAAGGATCATAGGATACAAGGTTAATATATAAAAATCAATCATTTACCTATATACCAGCAATGAACAAGTGGAATTTGAAATTAAAAACAGTACCATTTATGTCAGCACCCCCCAAAAATGAAAATCAGATACAAATCTAACAAAATATGTATAAGATACATATGAGGTAAACTAAGAAAGTGATGCAAAAAATAAAAAAAAAACTAAACAAATGAAGAAATGTCCCACATTTATGGATAGGAAAATCAATATTATTAAAATGTCAATTCTTCCTCACTTGATCTGAAGATTCAACAAGATCCCAATCAAAATTCCAGTGTTATTTGTGGTTACCGACACATTGATCCTAAAGTTTATAGTACAAGAAGTATAAGACCCAGAAAAGGAAACAGCCACACAGTATTGAAGAAGAACAAAGCCAGAGGACTGATACTTCTGACTTCAAGACTTACTATAAAGTCACAGCAACCAAGACAGTGTGGTATTGGTGAAAGAACAGAGAAGTAGATCAATGAAACATTACAGAGAGCCCAGATATCAACCCATATAAATATAATAAACTGATCTTTGACAAAGAAGCAAAGGTAATACAATGGAGCAAAGACAGTCTTTTCAACAGTGTTAGAATAACTGGACATCCACGTGCATGACTCAAGACACAGATCTTACACCCTTCACAAAAATGAACTCAAATTGGATCCTAGACCTAAATGTAAAATACAAAACAGTAAAACTCCTAGAAGATAACATAGATGAAAACTTAGATGACTCTGGAATTTGGTAACGACTTTTCAGATACAACACCAAAGGCACAATCCATGAAAAAAATAACTGGTAAGATGGACTTCATTAAAAGTAAAATATTCGACTCTACAGAAGACAGAGCAAGAGAATGAGAAGGCAAGCCATGAAGGCAATACAATATTTGCAAATGACACATCTAATAAGGACTGTTCCCCCAAATATACAAAGAATTCTTAAAATTCAATAAGAAAACAAACAACCTAATTAAAAAATGGTCCAAGACCTGAACTGACACCTTACTAAAGATATAAAGGTGGCAAATAAGTGGATACGAAAAGATGTCCACATCATGTCATTTACAGAAACGCAAATTCTAATAATGAGATACCACTACACACCTATTCAAATCGCCAAGATCCTGAACACTAACAACACCAAATACTGGCAAGGATGTGGAAAGACAGAAACTCTCAATAAATGCTGCTGAGAATGCAAAATGGTAGTCACTATGGAAGACAGTCTGGCAGTTTCTCACAAAACGAAAAGACTCTTACCATATAATCCAGCAACCATGCTCCTTGGTATTTATCGAAATGAGTTGAAATTTATGCCCACACAAAAACCTGCATACGGAAGTTTACAGTTTTATTCATAATTGCCAAAATTTAGAAGCAACCAAGATGTCTCTGAGTAAATGGATGGATAAACAAACTGTGGTACACCCAGACAATGGAATATTACTCAGCCCTAAAAAGAAATATGCTATCAAGCCACAAAAAGTCCTTAAATGCATATTATTAAGTGAAATGCCAGTGAAATGAAAAGGCTACATACTACCTGATACCAAGTACATGACATTCTGGAAAAGGTAAAAATATGAAGAGATCACTGGTTGCCAGGGGTTAGGGAGGAAACAGAGATGAATAGAGGGAGCAGACGAATTTTAGGGCAATGAAACTATTCTGTATGATACTATAATGGTGGATATAGGATACATGTCATTATACATTCATCAAAGCCCATATAATGTACAACACCAAGAGTGAACTCTAACGTACACTATGGGCTTGGGGTGATAAAGATCTCTTGGTGTAGGTTCACTGACTATAACAAATAGAGCACTTTGGTGTGGGATATTGACAGCAGGAGAGGCTATACATATATAGGTTATGCCCATATATGAAAACTCTCTGTACTTTCTGCTGCATTTTGCTGTGAACCTAAAACTCCTCAAAAAAAGAAAGTCTATTTAAAAAAAAAAATTAAAACATGGGGCGCCTGGGTGGCTAAGTCAGTTAAGTGTCCAACTCTGATGTCAGCTCAGGTCATGATCTCACAGTTCACAGGATCAAGCCCTGCATCAGGCTCTGCGCTGACAGCACAGAGCCTGCTTGGGATTCTCTCTCCCTCTCTTTCTGCCCCTCCCCAGCTCAAGCATGCGCACACACGCATGCTCTTCTCTGTCTCTCAAAATAAATTTAAAACAAGAATTAAAATATGTTTCCAGTCAAGATGGACCTCCAGCATGAAACAACCAAAAACCACTCAACACATATGAAATAATCCTATTCAGGACACAAGGTAACAAAGGACACCAATCTGAGAAACTAGGAACAAATGAGGTGAGCCCTCTGTATGTTTTCCTGCACTGAGAGTCTCTACACTGCAGTGTGTGGAGTGAAACTAAGGCTGAGTCTGAGTTAGAGAAATAAAGCTTAGAGTCTGGAAAGAGAACAGGAGCTAGAGTTCACAGGATCAAGTACCAGAAAGGAAAGAAATGCAGAGAGAGAGAACTGTGGAAATCTGAAGAGGAATTCTTTTGAGTATTCAGCATAGTACTGATATGCAAATGTATGCAAGGAAAAATACCAACCGCAAGGATTAGGGGAAACAATACTTGGCATTCATAAAGAAATAGTGCTTATTCCCACCAGCCAGAGTGAAACACCTTACAATTCAAGGGCCTGGGTGGGGTACTCAAAAAGATTTTACCTCAGTAGTAGAAATACTTAGCCCAGGACTAAACACTGCTCTGGTCCTGCCTAACAAACCTTGAAAGCAATCCTCATTAAGATCAAGCTGTGTCTAAGTTACTTACCTGTATCCTAAAACAAAGCTCCAGTATATTTCTAAGAAGACATACCTTGTCTATCACCCAATGAAGTAAAAGTGTTATTCACAGTTTCTGACATACAATGAAACATAATCATGCATGCAGAGGATGAGGAAAATGACCCATAATGAGAAGGAAAAAAACAAACAATTAATCAAAAGAAACCCAGATGTTAAGAATTATCAGAGAAGGATATTAAAATAGTTATCATACTTGTATATGATCAAAAATTTAGGCAGAGACACGGAAGATATAAAAAGGCCCTAAACTGAAATCCTATTTAAAAAACCCAACTTGAAATTCTAGAGATGAAAAATACCCGAGAATGGATTAAAAGCAGATAAAAAATGAATAGGAAAACATCAATGAACTTTAAGATATAGCAAGAGAAACTACCCAAAACAAAACAGAAAAAAAGGGAAAATAAAAAATAGAGGATCAGTGTACTATGGCACAACTTTAAGCAATCAAATATGCACATAATTGAAAAGGACAGAAAGGGATATAGAGGTAAGAGACAGGAAAACTACTTGGTCAGAATGTTTCCAAATTTGATCAAAACCATGAAGCCATAAATCCAAGAAGCTATATGAACCCCAAGCATAAAAAACAGATAATTTCACAAAGGGAAAATCGTAAAAAACAGCCAAAAAAAAAAAAAAAGTACACTAACTACCAGAAAAGAAAGATAACAGCAGATGCCTCCTTGGAAATAATATAAGCAAGAAGACAGTAGAGCCACATTTTTAAAGTGCTGAAAGTAAAAAAAAAAAAAAAACAAACAAACAAAAACTCCTGTCAACCTAGGATTCTATACCTAGAATAAATATTTTCCAATAATGGAAGAGAAATAAACACCTTCTTGAACATACATAAGCTGAAGACCTGCATTACAATAAACATTAAAACAAAGTCTTTCAGGAAAAGGAAAATGATACCAGATGGAACTATGAATCCACCATAGGAGTGAAATGAATCCACCATAGGAGTGAAGAGCACCAGACATAGTAACTACATGAGTAAATATGTAAGATTTTTTCTTATTACTGAAATATCTTTAAAGGATAACTGCTTTTTAAAAAACAAAAAAATTCCATGTACTATATAGTTTATAACATATGTACAAGTAAAATTTATAACATTAAAAGAAAGTTGAAAAGGAAAAAATGAAAGTAAACTATTGAAATGGTTCATACTATACATAAGGTGGTATAACATCACTTAAAATATGTTACAAAATGGATGAACCTTAAAAACATTATGCTAAGTAAAAAGAGCCAATCACAAAACATCACATGTTGCATGATTCCACTTATGTGAAACATCCAGAATAGGAAAATCTATACAGACTGAAAGTAAACTACCTGTTTCCCAGGGCTGGGTGTTTAGAGATAAATGACTATACTGGAAAAAGAAATCCCATTTAATGGTACACTCTAAAATGTTAAGTGAATTGAAGTTCATGAATTAATCAATAAAGATGGTTTTCTGGGGAGCCTGGGTGGCTCGATTGGTTAAGAGTCTGACTCTTGGTTTTGGCTCAAGTCATAATCCCATGGTTCGTAGGATTGAGTCCCGCATTGGGCTATGGGATGACAGCACAGAGACTGCTTGGGATTCTCTCCCCTCCCCTTCCTCCACTCACACTCTCAAAATAAACTTAAATAAATAAATAAATAAATAAATACATACATAAATAAAATCTATAAAAAAATGTTTTTTAAAAGCAGAAAAAAATTGTTCAAAATAAGACAGAAAAAGAAACGGAGAATAAAGAACAATAAAAAAAAATCAAGATGACAGATACAACCATATTCATAATTACATAAAACATAACGTTCAAAGCCCCTCCATTAAAAGGCAGAGATTGTCAGATTGGATAAAAAAGAAGGACCTGACAAATGCTGCCTTCATGAAATACAACTCAAACATAAAAACACAAATATGTTCCAAAAAAAAAGGGGTAAGGAGTGCCTGCCTAGCTCAGTTGGTAGCGTATGCAACTCTTGATCTCAGGGTTGTTAAGTTCTAGCCCCATGTTGGATGTAGACATTACTTAAAAATAAAATCTTTAAAAAAGAAATTAAAGGATAAAAAAGATTTATAATTCTATCACTAATCCAAAGAAAGTTGGTGTGGCTCTATTAATATCAGACAAAAAGACCTCAGAGCAAAGAATACTATCAAGGATAAAGGAAGTTTTTTCATAATAGTAAAAGGAGTACATTAATCAACACATAAAAATCCTAAAAATGTGCAAACCTTAAGAAGGTAGCATTCAGATATATGAAGCAGGGGCACCTGGGTGGCTCAGTCAGTTAAGCATCTGACTCTTGATTTTGACTCGGGTCAAGGTCTCAGGGTTGTGAGATAGAGCCTTGTGTCAGGTTCCACACTGGGCGTGGAGCCTGCTTTGGATTCTCTCTCCCTCTCCTCTGCCCCTCCCCAACTCATGCTTTCTCTCTCTCAAAAAAAAAAAAAAAAAAAAAAAAAAAGATACATGAAGCAAAATGGAAAGAACTGCAAGGAAAAATAGACAAACACAAATTATAGCCAGAAATTTAAAATATTTTTCCCAATAACTAATAGAATAGAAAGAAAATCAGTGAAGATATAGGGGACTTGAATAACACTTCAACCAACTTGATCTGACATTTACAGAACATCCTCACAGACCAGATTCTGGGCCATAAAGTAAGTCTCAATAAATGTGGAAGAATTCAAGTCACATTAAGTATGTTCTATTATGAGGATGGAATTAAATGAGAAATAAGTTACAGAAAAATATCTGGAAAATCTCCAAATATTTAAAAAGTAAATTATATACTTTTAAATAACACTTGGATCAAAGAAGAAATCAGAAGCAAACTCAGGAAATATTTTCAACTGACTGAAAATAAGAACATAATATACACAAATTTGTGGGCTGCAACATAAGAAGTACTTAGAGGGGAATTTATAGCAATAAACATCTATATTAGGAAGCGGGGCAGTTCTTAAATCAATGAGAATTCAGCTATTACGTCAAGAAACCAGAAAAGAAGAGCAAATGACACCCAAACCAAGCAGAAGTAAAGAAATAATAAGAGGGCAGAAATCAAGGAAACAGAAAAACAAATGGGGGTGGGGTGGGGGGAGGGAATCTATAAAACCAAAAGCTGGCTCTCTCAGAAGATCAATAAAGTACATAAAAACTGCTAGGCAGATTAACTGGGGGAAAAAAAGAGAGAAGAGAAGATACACATTCCCAATATCAGAAATGAAAGAGGTAGTATCACTACTGATACTAGAGATACTAAAAGGATAAAAAAGAAATCAACAAAACAAATGAAATGGACAAATCCCTTAAATAGAAACATCTCTTCAAGAAGAAATAGATAACCTGAATACCTTATGTCTAATAAAGAAAATAAATTTGTAATTAAAAACCTTCCTGCAAAGAAAATCCAGGTCCAAACAGCTTCACTAGTGAATTGCACCAAACATTTTAGAAGGAATAATACTGATTTCATCCACATCCTTCAAGAAAACTGAAAAGGGATCATTTCTTCCCAACTCACTTTATGAAGCCTGTGCTGTTTTGATAACAAAACTAGATAAAGGCATTAAAAGAAAACTAGAGTCCAATATCCCTCATAGATGCAAAAACTGTTAACAAAATTTTAGCTGATCAGCTCTAATAACATATAAAAAGGATAATACATAGTTTATCCTAGCTATGCAAGATTGATTTAAAACTTGAAAATCAAAGAATATTATTTAACATACTAAATTTAAAAAGGAAAGAAAGCTATGATTCCTTCAATTTTTTTTTTTTTTTTCAGCGTTTATTTATTTTTGGGACAGAGAGAGACAGAGCATGAACGGGGGAGGGACAGAGAGAGAGGGAGACACAGAATGGGAAACAGGCTCCAGGCTCTGAGCCATCAGCCCAGAGCCTGACGCGGGGCTCGAACTCACGGACCGCGAGACCGTGACCTGGCTGAAGTCGGACGCTTAACCGACTGCGCCACCCAGGCGCCCCGGAAAGCTATGATTCCTTCAAAAGATATGGAAAAATCATTTGACAAATTTCAGTATTCATTCCTGATAAAATTTCTCAGCAGACTAGGAATACAAGCAACAAGTTCTATCTGATAAAGGATATCCACACAAACCCTACACATCTCATGTAAGGCTGAAAGGCCGACTGTTAACCCCCTAAGAGCAGGAGTAAGACAAAAGATGTCCACTCTCACTATTTATATTCAACATTGTGTTAAAGGTTTTAAGGTGAGGTTAGATTAAGGGGGAGAAAAGCGGAGCAATCAGATTGTAAAGGAAAAAATAAGTCTTTTTCCACACACATGATTTCTATGTGGAAATTCTGACAATCTACAAAAAAACTACTAGAAATAATAAGTGAGTTAATATTACAGTTCTGGTAAAATATCAATGTAAAAAAACAAACTGTACTTTTATACAACCAGCAATTAACAATTGTAAATTAAAATTTTAAAAAATTTACAATAGTATCAAGAATATAAAAATACCTAGAGATAAATCTGACAAAACCTATGTTAAGACCTGTATGCTGAAAACTACATAACACTGCTGAAAAAAAAATTTAAAGGGACATATGCCATGCTCATAGGATGGATACTCACTGACCTCATGTTAAGATACAACTCTCTGCGAATCTATACGTGTAAGGCAATTCCCATCAAAATATCTGTAGGCTTTTTGTAGAAATTGACAAGCTGATTATAAAAATCATATGGAAATACAAAAACCCAAATGCCTAAACAATTTTGCAAAGGTTAAAGCTGAAAAACTAACAACACCCGATTTCAAAACTTACTGTAAAACTATAGTAATAAAGACAGCATGGTATTGACATAAAGACAGAGAAATAGGTCAGTCCAGAAATAGACATATTTATGATTTTCAGCAAAGGTTTTTAGCAAAGGCTAATCTTTTCAAAAAATAGTGCTGAGAAAATTAGCTATCCATTTGAAAAAATAAGATGTAAACTTCAATTCGTGCTTCATAGAAAAATTAACTCAAAATGGATTATAGACTTAAATGTAAAGCCTAAAAACATAAGGCTTCTAGGGATGCCTGGGTGGCTCAATCGGTTAAGCACCCAACTCTTGATTGCAGCTCAGGTCCTGATATGTGAGATCAAGTTCCATGTTGGACTCTGCACTGACAGTGCAGACAGAGCCTGCTTGGGATTCTCTCTCTCCCTCTCTCTCTCTGCCCCTCCCTGCTCATGTTCCCCCCTGCCCCTGCCAAAAATAAAGTATAAAATTAAATTAAATTTTTAAAAAATATAAGGCTTCTAGAAGAAAGCATTAAGAGAAAATATTTGTGACTCTGGGTTAAGTGAAGATTTCCCACACATAAAACCAAAAGCATGATCCATAAAAGACAAAGTTGATAAATTCGACTTCATAAAAATGTTAAAGTTCCTGTCTTCAAAAAACAATGTTGAAACAATGAAAAGAGAAGCAACAGACTGGAGAAAAATATTTGCAAATTATATATCTGATAAAGGATTTGTATGTATAATATACAGAGACCTCTCAATATTCAATAAGAAAATAAGGGACTGAACTTTTTTTTAATAAGCAAAAGATTTGAACAGACATTTCAGAGAAGATACATAGATGGAAAAATAAGCACATGAGAAGATAAGTCATTATCACTTGTCCTTTAGGGCATGAAAATGAAAAGCACAATAAACTATCACCAGACATACACCAGAATAGGTAAAATTGAAAAGACTGACTCATTGACAAGTATCAAATTGTGTACTTTTAATATATGCAGTTTATGGAATGTCAATAATACTTCAAAAAAGTTGTTTAAATACAGAAGGGTAGGAAAATACAGTAGTCCCCCCTTACTCACAGTTTTGCTTTCTACAATTTCAGTGACCTGTGGTCAACTGCGGTTCAGTAGCAGATGATCCTCCTGACATATCGTCAGGTCAATAGCAGCCCAACACCATGTCACATGCATACATCATCACCTCACTTCACCTTATCGTGTAGGCATTTTATCAGCTCACATCATCACAAGGGTGAGTACAGTACAATCAGATATTTTGAGAGAGAAAGACCATATTTGTATAACTTTTATTACAGTATATTGTTATAATTATTTTTCTATTCTTTACTGTTAATCTCTTCCTGTGCCTAATTTAAAATTATACTTTACCATAGGTGTATTTACATAGGTAAAACATAGTATACACAGGGTTCAGTACTATCTGTGGTTTTTAAGAGTCTCAGAACATATCCTCTGTGGGTAGAGGGGGGCTACTATAAAGTGAGGCAATGCAAGATGTTACTATTTTACATAGGTAGAAGGACTCCTTAATATGATACGGTAACAGAACAGAGCAGAGATTTGAAGAAAGGGAGGAAGCCAACTATACGTCTCGGGGAAGAGTTCTGGCAATAAAGGGTGCAGCAAATACAAAGGTTCTGAGGTAGAAATATGCTTGATGTGTTTAAGGAACAGTAAAGTGACTGCAGCAAAGTGAATGAGGGCAGCTATAAATACAGAGATGAAGTGAGGGGTGCCTGAGTGGCTCAGTCAATTAAGCATCCAACTTTGGCTCAGATCATGATCTCAAAGCTCATTGAGCTTGAGCCCCACATTGGTTTCTGTGCTGACAGCTCAGAGCCTGGAGCCTGCTTCAGATTCTGTGTCTCCCTCTCCCTCTCTCTGCCCCTCCCCCTCTTGTGTGCTCGCTCTTTCTCTCTGTCTCTCTCAAAAATAAATAAATAAACATTAAAAAAATTCTAAAAATACAGAGATGAAGTGGTGGGACAGGTAGTGGGGGCACAAGTCATGTAGGACTTTGTAGGTTATTCTAAGGTCTTGCTTTTACTTTAAGTAAGACTGAAGTCACCACAGGGCTTTGAGCAGTGGGGTGGCATAATCTAATGTTTTTAAAAGATCATTCTGGGTCCTATGTGGAGCATATCCTATAGCAGAGCTAGGACAAAAGCAGAAGACCAGTTCAGATGAATGACAGTTGTAACTCTGACTTGGGTAAGAGCAGAAGGTTGTAAAAATGGCCAGATACTGGATATATTTTGAAGGGAGAGGTGATGAAATTTGCTGGTTGACAAGATGCTTGATTTGCAAAAAAGAGGGGAGCCAAGATGACTCCAGGTTCTTGGCATAAGGAACTGAAAGAATCAAGCTGCTGTTTAGTGATATGGGAAGAAATGATGGAGAAACAACAGCCCCTAGCAAGGCTTGTCTCTCAATTTCCCCCCTTTGAATTCACTGTGCACACTGCTAGAAGAGTCATCTGCCTAAGCCACCACTATAATTATATTACTATTGGATTTAAGAATCTGTATTAGTTTTCTGTTCCCTTCATTATCTTGAAGAGGTGAACTACTTTCCCTAAAATGAAAAGACCAACAAGTGTTTGGATTGGGGGATACAGATAAGGTGAAATCTCTAATAAATATGGGCAGACTACTAACACTGAAGTAGCTAAAATGGTCCCCTCTTCATAGCCTTTTCTAGTGGGGAAGGAGATGTGGCTGGCATCTAGCCAAACGTCATGGGTCTTTTTCTATAGTACCATCCCAAATTCCTAGGAACTTTATGGAGTGGAATAATTATAATGAAAGAGGTAGTGTATCACATATCTATCATATATGCTATATATTACAACACATAATCTTTCACATATCATGTTCACCAAGTGCCAGGCACAGCTAATATATTATATCCATCATTTAAAATGTCTTATAAAGGCTTCAAATGATGTCAGGATAAAGTCCAAGTCCCGTAACATGGCTTGTGAGAGTCTTCCCAATCTAAACCTAACTTCTCTCTCCAATCTTGCCTCTCCCTCCCCATGCTTCTGCTTTACTCAACCACACCCCTTAACACTAGTAGTCCTTTGTGAACACACCTCTTTCTGACTAGAATACACTTCCCTCTTCTATGTCTACTTGTCTAATAACCTACTCGTCCTTGGGCCCTCACACTATTATAATACTTCCCAAAGAACATTTTTTCTGTGATCTAGATTAGTATCCCCCTTCCACAAAAGTCTTGAGTTCAAGGACTTCTCACACTGTATTATATCATCTGTTTATTCTTCTGGATCTCATCTAGATTTATCTAGATTTAAGTTCATAAAGGTAGAGCTTATGTCTATCTTTGTTTCCCAATGTACCCCAATCGTAGATACTTGGCATATAAATGTTGCTCAAGAAACATTTACTTAATGACTGATGTTAAGTTTAGGGGATTTAGAAATACGTCATTTAGAGAGAAAACGGTTAGTTTAGTCCACAACATGCTGAAGTTGATGGAAATGGCAAGACATCCAAATAGAGATGTTCTGTACAAGTTGAAAAAATGGAGCTGAAGTTGGTTTGCAGAGGGTGGGCTAAGGATACTGAAAATATAAGACAGGGTGAGTAGAGAGACCAAGAAAAACACTGAGCCAAACATTTTTACTTAAAAGAAAGACAAGAAACAAGTGAGACAAGAAAATGAAACAATAAAGAAGGAATCACTAGAAATCTAAGAGAAGTAAAGAAGCACAGTAATTAGAAGCAAAGAAGACCATTCAGGAATGAAAATAGGAACATGTGTCAAATGTGTCAAAAGTGAAGGTAAGAGGGGCACCTGGGTGGCTCAGTTGGTTGAGGGTCCAACTCTTATTTTTGGCTCAGGTCATGATCTCACGGTCGTGGCATTGAGCCCTGCACAGGGCTCCACACTGAGGGTGGAGCCTGCTCGGGATCCTCTCTCTCCCTCTCCCTGTGCCTCACCTGCTCGTGCACAGGCACTCTCTCTCTCAAAATAAACAATAAACATTCAAAAGTGAAGTTAGAGAGACCAAAATAGCTAGCTGTTCCACCAGCCATAGGGAGCATAGGACCTAAAATAGTGCCCAGCACATGAAGATAATTAATAAACATTTGTTGACTGAAAGAATAAATGATCAGAAGCTCATTTTTTAAAAAGTAAACTTGTGGGGGTGCTTGGGTGGCTCAGTCAGTGGAGCATGGGACTCTTTGATCTTAGGGTCGTGAGTTCAAGCTCCACATCAGGCGTGGAGCCTACTTCAAAATATCAATCAATCAATTAATTATAAATAGATAAAAATTAAAAAGTTAACTTGTGGATTAGAATGAGCCCAAATCTTGTGCTCAGGAATCTTGCCCTTAAGCACTCATTAGCCAAGACTTTTTTTACTTTTAAAATCTAAATAAAATTTCTGCCTAACCCTTTGATTAATAGTGTATTTTTAAATATATTACTCATTTGTCCTTACCCTTTTAAGTCTCTTTTATCTCTTTTATCACTTAAATAGGAAGTGTCAGTACAAGGGGTTGTAGGCTTGAGAGAGCACTGATAAAAAAATTGCTCATACCTCAAGTTCTGATTAGTACTGCACTGTGTTGTTCCTCAAACCAGATCACCAACACTGGCCCTGGAACCATACATAACTTACAAAAAATATAAGCTGTTTTAGGTAGCTTAAGTAGTGAGCAGACCAGATTTTCCTCACTAGAAGGTCATTAGACAAATCTGAAATCAATCTAAGGAAACTGCCAACATAATACATCATTTTCATTATAATTTAGAGTATGCATAATAGTAAGATTCAGAAAACAATGACTGTGGCACAGATTAGTTAAGTCTGAAAAGTTTACTGGTGAAAAGAAGGAACTTAAATAAATACTAGGTTCAAGAGGATACAGTCATCTTAGAATGAGCTACATCTCTACATATGTGAAAGCAGAAGGAAAGATAACAGGGGATAAACATTAAAAAAAAAAATTTTTTTAACGTTTATTTATTTTTGAGAGACAGAGAGACAGAGAGAGAGAGAGAGAGAGAGAGAGACAGACAGACAGAATCCGAAGCAGGCTCCAGGCTCAGAGCTGTCAGCACAGAGCCCGACGTGGGTCTCGAACTCATGAGCCATGAGATCATGACCTGAGCTGAAGTCGGACGCTCAACCGACTGAGCCACCCAGGCACCCCAAGATAAACATTTTTAATACTTGAAATAAGGGATATGAAAGGAGGCAACAGAGGCAGAAGTAACTATGGATTTAAAGAGACAGGACACCACCAATGTGGCAGAAGGTAATGGATATGCTGAAACGAAGACAAGAGCTACTAAGAGAGTTGTCACAGATGGATTCCATGTCTCTATATGTCAATGCACAGTCTTCAGCAATAAATGTGAGGGAGATGAGAGAAATCAGGGGCTTTAGAAGAGGGAATGATGTCTGGAATGCCCGGGTAAAGACCAGAGAGAGAGAAAGAGAAAGAGAATATGAATATGAATGGATGCTGGGTCTCAGAGATAAGACATGTTTTACATGTGACAGTAACTATGGTCAGCTGTGCTAGCATTCTATGAAAAAGACTTAAAAGTAAATTTTTTTGTTAACTCATATACTATGAACAGGAGGAGGGAAAAACAAGCCTTCAAGTGAAAAACAACCTTATCAAGGGTGAGCAAATAATGGGGCAATCACACAGTTGGCCAAATAATTTACCTGGTCATATCCATAAGGCCTCTGCTGTGGCGGCTGTGGTGGTCCAGGCTGCGTTGGTCTATAACCCCCATACTGCTGACCTTGTCCTTGTGGGTAGTTAGGATACTGAGGACCTGGACCACCCTGTGAAGGACCTGCAAAATAATTAACATAAACAAAAACCCAGATAAAAACAGAATTCTTGAAAGGGTTTAGAACCAGGTGTTATCACGTTTTTATATCTAAACAAAAAAGATAGTTGGTATCTTGATCTTCTCAAATGCTTTTTGAAATAAATTCCAAAGGTTGTAAGAATGAAAATATTATAAGGATAGTGCCATGTACAAAATGTTTTGATTCGGTGTAACCAGTGAGCTATGTGTTAGTCATGAATTTTTTTCCAAATACGTAAAAGTGACTCAGGAGTTGTTAAGCAGGTTAATTCCATGGTATCAAGAAAATTCATCTATACCACTACTAGAAAGTTAACCACTATACGCAACAGGTAAAAGAAAAAGCAACAAGGGCCCTGGGTGGTTCAGTCAGTTAAGTGTCAACTCTTGGGTTCAGCTCAGGTCATGATCTTATGGTTCATGAGTCTGAGCCCCTCACAGGCCCAGCTTCAGGCTCTCTCCTTCTCTCTCGCTCTCTCAAAATAAATAAACTTTAAAAATAAAAGTAAAAAGTAAATAAAAGAAAAAGCAAGAAGCAGGTTCAAATTAAAATACTGAAATAATTTCTGAATAAAGTTTGAGAATCAATGATATTTACAGCTGTAGGACTCTAGATTTACACTTGCAATCACCAGAGAATCATAAAGAATAATTTTCCATGAAATTCTAGATTGATATTTGCAATCACCAAAAGAATGCTTTATGCTCTGCATTAATAAGTTTACTACCACAATATTTTCAAACCAAAACCAAAGACTTGAAAAGCCACAGGTTGCATGTGAAAAAACTTGATTCAAAAGTTACACTCTGTGTACCAATCACCTTTAATACTTAACCCATAAAAATGAATGATTTCCAATTCCAGAGATGGCAAGGGACTAATTTGGCTTGCCAAACAAATATGTCTGTTTCATAAATTCTACTACTGCCTATTGTAAAGAATGCTTTATAAAGCATAAGCTGAAAAGCTTTGACACTTAAATGTTTTCTATCACAGCCATTCAAAATCTGCCATAAAAAAACACTGATGGCAGAGGAAAGTGTCAAAGAGAATAAATGTTCAAGCTTAAATAAATTCCATCGGTCTATTATTTATTTAATTATTATACACTCAATTATTAAAAGTCTAACTCTTCTATTAGAAGAAAGTATGACAACAGAAGCCTACAAATAAGCAAAATGGGGACTTCTCCTTTGGGATTCCCAAGGTCGAACAAAACAGCAGTTAACTACTCTAACCAAAAATACATTGGGGCGCCTGGGTGGCTCAGTCGGTTGAGCGTCCGACTTCGGCTCAGGTCACGATCTCGCGGTCCTTGAGTTCGAGCCCCACGTCGGGCTCTGTGCTGACTGCTCAGAGCCTGGAGCCTGTTTCCGATTCTGTGTCTCCCTCTCTCTCTGACCCTCCCCCGTTCATGCTCTGTCTCTCTCTGTCTCAAAAATAAATAAACGTTAAAAACAAAAATTTCAAAAATACATTTCATTTACTCTCTCTTCCCACTGAAAATAATATTTATCTTTTTTTTTTTTTAATTTTTTTTTTTCAACGTTTATTTATTTTTGGGACAGAGAGAGACAGAGCATGAACGGGGGAGGGGCAGAGAGAGAGGGAGACACAGAATCGGAAACAGGCTCCAGGCCCTGAGCCATCAGCCCAGAGCCTGACGCGGGGCTCGAACTCACGGCCCGTGAGATCGTGACCTGGCTGAAGTCGGATGCTTAACCGACTGCGCCACCCAGGCGCCCCAATATTTATCTTAAATAAATGAATTTACCTGATTTAACCACATCATATTTGTTTTCACGTAAACACAGTAAAACCAGAATACTTATTCAAAATACAAATATTCAATGGTCAGGAAATGAAAATGCCATTTGAGAAGAGCAAGAATTCCTTTGTAAAAACAAGAAATCCCGGGATGCTTGGGTGGCTCAGTTGGTTAAGTGTCCAACTAGTTTAAGCCATGCTGGAGCTCACTTAAAAAGACAAAACAAATAACAAAAACAAACAAGAAATCCATGGAATATTTCTAAAAAAAAATTTGTTTAATGTTTATTTTTGAGAGAAAGAGAGCACAAGTGAGAGAGGGGCAGAGAGAGAGGGAGACACAGAATCCAAAGCAGACTCCAGGCTCTGGGCTGTCAGCACAGAGTCCGATGTAGGGCTCGAACCCACGAACCGTGGGATCATGACCTGAGCCGAAGTCGGACGCTTAACCAACTGAGCCACCCAGGTGCCCCATCCATGGAATATTTCTAACGTCATATCTCAAATTAAAGAACTAGAACTTATCAGTTTGGGGGGAAATATCTGGCTCCTAATACCTGACCAAATTTCAATGCATAAGTTGAAGACACAAGAGAATTTCAATCTGATTTTGGTTCTGAGACTTGCTATAACGAGTAGAGAGAGGTGCCCAGAGTCATCTCAGAGCTTAAACTAATGAATAAAAATAATAAAATATTACTGATGTAAAAAAGAGACTATGTTAGCAAGAGATGATGTCAGATTAATAAGCAGTTACTTCTCTAGCATTAGAACCATATTTTCATATATAGAGAGTAGTGACAGTGGCCTAAAATTTAAGAATGAGAGATCAGGTCTTTATCATTCCTACTCCCTGTCTAATAAAGTTATTCAAAGCTAGATATCCAGCTACTATAACTCTTATAGTGAGTTTATAATAAGAAAATACAGCTATACTTCCCCAAACTCTGTAAGATACATAACAGCAATAAATACACCTCTATGGATGTGTATATTGCTATTTAACCAAAGAATGACAAAAACATTTTCTTTATGCATTCCAAATAAATCTCATTTGTACTCCAAAAATCAATATTATTTTTCATAGTAACAGTCATTAGTTTTAGAAATAAGTTTGCTAAGCGAATTACGTTAGATATGGTCAATAATCACCCAATTCGTCGGTTTTCCAAGCACACACAAAGCTACTGGCTGGGCATGAATGCCAACGAGGTTTAAGAACTCATTTCAAATGATTACATACCTTACCTTTGGTCAATGAACCACCTCTAGTTTATGTTTCTTTTTAAATGGATTACCAGTTTATTGGAGAAAAAACATTTTCAATTAGTCAGTAATAGAATGAGCTAAAATCATATTTTTGAAAAGAAGAATTCTTAGAGAAATAAACATTAAATATGTCCTTCAATATTTCAAAACAAAACTGCAAAAAACCATTACCGTAGCCCTGCTGCTGTCCTGGATAGCCCTGCTGCCCTGGGTACTGCTGTTGCTGGGGTGGATATCCCTGTTGGGGAGGTGGTCCTTGGTAAGCATCTTGCTGTTGGCCATATTGTGAATTTCCTACAGGATAATTGGAGAAGAGAAAAAGAAAAAAAACTGAGAAGTTTGCTTAATTAACTTTTTTACTCTAAGATGCATAGCCAACAACACAAGAACAAAATGAAATGCCATATTGATTTTTGAAAGTTAACAAAACAAAGAAAAAACTCAAACCAAACAGAAGGATTTCGGCCAAACAAACTGCAGTTAAAGCCAATTTTGCAAGGTTGAACTGCAGCATTTTCAGCGTCTCTGCCATACGAGCATTACATTTACTGGAACATCACAGTCATAAGATCATGACTATGCTAAATAAAATAAAAAAGACAAAATTAAAGACAGCTACAAGAGCACACACTAGCTACACAAGATCAGCAAGCTGTTTCCTAAAGGCACTATACTTATATGTAAAATTATACATATGTAAACACACACAAGAAAAAAAAATTGGATTGATGGATTTATGTTCAAATAGAAAATTTCCACTGAGGAAAAAATTATTTTTAAATGTTTTAGTCTTTTTATTGTTGTTAGAAATGGCAAGTCATGGTTACACACTTTAAATATTTGTAAGGAAATTATTTTAATTGTTCTGGGCTCCCTGTAACTTTCAAGACAGCCAGCAACTAGTATTCTACAAGAGCTTTGCATGGGTAGAAGTTGTCTTATGCAAGAATTTTCATTCCTGTAGAAGGGGATATATATGTGTATGTGTGTGAAGGTATATAGATACCTCCTTCGTAGTAATGTTGTGAGGAATCCTCATAAGGCCTATCGTAGCCTTGTTCAGGATACGACGGTTGCTGATAACCGTAATCATTATGACCTACATCAATTCGACAAGAGACAGGAAGAAACGTTAATGGCCACTGAGTGAAAACCCTAAATATATTTAAACTTTCAGATAAAATTGAAAAAAAGAAAAAGAAATGGAAATACATAAAAAATAATTTCAATTGCATTAGCCAAATATTTACCAATGTGATTGTTTCCATATTGAGATAACGTGCAAATTTTTTAAAAGCAAAAACAGTAGTTTTAGAAACATTACACTTAGTCTTAACTGATCATCCTCATCAAGGGGGGGGGGGAGAAAAACTTTATCTTCAATTTTTTTAAAAAAAGAGAGAATGAAAGCATTTAGGCCTTTCACATGTAAATAACTTGAATTAAATTAGAACGAACAAAGGAAGCAATTATCATATTTTGTCAAACACCTGTTCTGCTGGTCGCCAATTCCACAGCATATGCTAAAACAATGCAAAATATAAAAAAGCTCCATAAGTTTTTTTCCCCTGAAAGAAACTGAAACAAATTTTTCACATTCTATTTACTTGCATGATGTATCTCATAAAGTTATTTTCAGATATAAGAACATTATTGCTTAACGCTGCCATTCTAGAAGTCTTTAGAAAGTATTTCTAGAGTATCATAAACATATACCTACATAAAATTAATACTGTGTTAAGTGCTAGAGTACCCCTTTAGTATTAAGGCTCGATAAATTTTATGACTGGACTTTAATGAAAATCAATAGTCTAGTTCTTTTAACTAAGTAGTACTAAGAAAATAGAGGAAATAACACTTCAGTTAGCTAAAATCTAAACTAAATTTTCAAAGAATGCCTAATTAAGAAGGAATACAGTTATGAATAAATGTTATACTCAGTGTTCTAGGATTCCAACATTCCCAAACTACCTCAGAAATATCTACATTAAGGGTTGGCAAACTATGGCCTGCAGTATAAATATGGCCAGTGGCTTGTTTTGGTAAATAAAGTTTTACTGGAACACAGGCATGCCCATTCATATTTCCTACAGCTATTTTCATGCTACAACAAGGGTTCAGTAGTTGAGACTAAGACCATATGTCCCACAAAGACTAAAATACTTACTCTCTGCCTCTTTACAGAAAGAAGTTTGCCAACTCCTAATCTATGTATTTACTGGCATAAATATCTGGTAAGAAAATACCCAATGCTGTTTCAGAAAACTGTTGTTATGAATGGAATACTCTACATAAATGTGAGAAAAAGATATTAATACACACCTATGCAAAAAAGATACCATTTAGATTTTTTAATTCCCTGACGTAATAAGTAATTTACAGTAACCTTAAAGTTCTGATATATACAAAAATAATATGTCTGTCTATTCTGAATAGAAAGGTCATATTTATAACAACATACATTTCACATTTCAGGAAATACACAGGACCAAAATAACAGTGTCAAATTCAACTCAGTTATATAAAACACATTTTAGAAATTCAAACAATTGTTTACTTTCAGACTTCCTAATAAATAAATTTAACAAACTAGATTTCACTTCTTTAAAATATCCACAGTATATAAACATTCTGAAGTTTTTCACTGAAAAAAATCTTAATATAATGTCTACATGTGAAACAACAAAAAAAAAATCCAACATTCTGAATATTCAGGGCAAGAAAACCTGAGATTTAAAAAAATTTGTCATTTTCTTATAAGAAATATCTGTACACATCCTCACTATCACTGGCAAACATTTATCATATGCAAAATTCTACAGGTGAGTGTTTGCTCTGCCTCTGAAGTAAAAACCAGTATCCTTATACTGATGTACCTTTATGCTTTACATATGAACCCAAAACTGGCAGCTAAATGATTTTTTAAATACACCACATTCTATCTTCTTACTAGTTTACATTAGCTTCAAATCGCCAGTCCCAACACTTTAGCTTTTAATTTTTAGTTTCCCCAAGTTTCTCTGTTAAATAGTTTACTTAAATATACCAGGGGAGCTTCCTGGATAAATGAAGATTTTGACAAATCCTTTCATAACAAGACAAATCATACTGTAATGTGAACAGCTACCTCCAATTTACCACAGTTTTGTATGTTTGGATTATTTTTTCCTCAACACTGTAGCATAAAATTTCAAACATACAGAAAAATGGAAAGCCCTGTACAGTGAGAAAGCCGACTTCTGCTTGGATCATTACTAAATGCAATACATCTTCAGTGACCACCTTTTCACAAGCCCCTTCCCACTAAAAAAAAAAATACCATTAAGCTAAATAATTAAAATTAAAATCTGGTTTCCAAATGCTTTTCCTATTCTACTAACTCTATACACAGTTATATTATGGGTATAATTTAGCCTCCAAAATTTTCAAATGCAAATGCTAATGTATATAAACCACAGTTCTTTGAGAAGTATTTAACGTTAACTAAAATGATAAAACTTGGAAACAGACTCAAGAACTATTATCTTCTATGTATTTATACAATGCATAAAAGTAAACCAATGGGTGAACTTTGCAGTGTGTGAATTATCTCAATAAAGCTGCTATTAAAAAAAGTGAAATCAGTAACATTTGCTTTGGTTCAATCTTCTTTTATATAAGAAAGGATTCCACTGACAGAATGTCATTCCTGATGGTACTAATATGGACTATTTAAACAAAATACACTTTGATAGAGATTATACACTAATGCAATCACTGGGGCTTTAGATTATTAAAGTGTTTCTAAATTTAGAAGAAACATATTGTTAGTTTCTTCATCCTCATTAAAATGTTTTGAACAGCTATCTGCATTAATATTGGGGAGGGAATAGAAAATGGGAAAGTTAACATTAGGAGAGTTTACCATCAGGGTAATATTGCTGGTTCATGCCTTCTGGAGGACCTTGTCCACCATGACTGTATTGGTCCCCATAATAGTCTTCCTGGCCTGAGTACTGCTGTGGTGGGCCTGAAAAACCACAACCAGTCAAGACATAAATAATTTGTTTTCTATGTCATCAAAGGCTTTCTTTTCTAATCTGATATTGTTAAGAGATTATTTCTCACCTGTAGATGTTCTGGCAATTGAGATACTTTGAACTATTTTTATACACACACATCCATAAACACACAGCAACACCACGTTTCACAAAAATTATTACGACTATACATACAGGATCTAACAATACCAACTTAAAAAAACAAACACTAACTTCTTTAAAAAAGGTTCAAACTAGTAGAAAATTAATTTTCTTTTTGATGTTAGAGCAGTTTGGAATAAACTAGGGTTTGTTTCTGACCATATATTAAGTAACTTCTCAAAATTAAAATTGTATTTTCTGCTATACATTAGTGAGCTTTTGATATAAAATTTTATGATATAATCTCTTCCCAGAAAAAAATAAAAGGAAGCTGTGTAGCAGGAAGTTCCTATCCACTCCATGAACCTTTGTACCTACTATATCCACTACCTTTTAGAAAAAAATATGTAATAATAATAATACTAAAAATCAAGAAACACAAAGCCCTGAATTTGCCTATATGAAATGTTAATTAAAATGTAAAGCCTTTCAACTACAGTTTTACTTATATTAAGCAGGAAATTTCCCAAATGTAATCTTACCCTGTTGAGGTGGTCTATAAGGAGGAATCTGTCTCTGACCCATCATATGATTGCCTTGGTTAACTTGACCCATCATTCCCATAGGAGGCTGCTGGCCTTGATAATGCTGCCCACCTCCCTGTGGCATATTGTATTGTTGAGAAGGAGGCTGCTGATGCATCATTGGAGCTGAAAAGAGACAAAATATTATGCACACAATTTTTTTACATATAATTTTAATACCTTAAGAGAAATACAAAAGTATTTTATCATATAACCCCCAAAATATGTAAGGTATTATAATGAAAACTGACTTCAATAAAAATAAATCTTTCAGTTGAAGTTCACATGCCAAAAATAATCTGCAAACGAGGAAAACAACTAATACATGGTAGTTCATCTGAAATCCACTGAAGGAGTGTTCTAGTAATTTCTTTAAAAAAGTGAATATAATATGTAAACATCCTGAATATATGCATTTTTCAAGATATGCTACATAATATTTATCTACACAATTCTCTTGGGAAAAACAGAATCTTTTTTTTCTTTTTAATTTTTTTTTCAATGTTTTTATTTACTTTTGAAGGAGAGAGAGACAGAGCATGAGCAGGGGAGGAGTAGAGAGAGAGGGAGACACAGAATTTGAAGCAGGCTCCAGGCTCTAAGCCGTCAGCACAGAGCCTGATGTGGAGCCCAAACCCACGAACTGTGAGATCATGACCTGAGCCGAAGTCAGACGCTCAACCGACCGAGCCACCCAGGCGCCCCAAATCTTTAAGCTATATAAGAAAATATACCACAACAAACTTCACAAAATCACACAGCAAAGGAGGGGTCAAACCAGATTAGGAAAGAAACCTAATCTCTGGACATCCCTTTTTTCCCCCCTTTTCAATTACCACTCATTTCATTATATAATGGTAGATAGGGAAACGACACATTTATAAATACATTTACATTGGCGGATTTCATAAACTTTAATTTTAGGATTAAATTTTTAAAGGGTCTTCTTTCCCTTTTCCATTTATAAGATTTATAAATGAAAAAGGTCTTCCTGAAATCAAAGGGTTGTAGTGCTTCTTAGTAAGTACTAACACACACACAATCAAAAATACCTAGGCAGAAAACTGTAATAAGCCATAGAGTCAGGTATCAGAATTAGAGTGCCCAGGGGCACCTGGGTGGTTCAGTAGGTTAAGCATCCAACTTCGGTTCAAATCATGATCTCATGGATAGGGAGTGTGAGCCCCACGTTGGGCTCTGTGCTCACAGCTCAGAGCCTGGAGCCTGCTTTGGATTAGGAGGTAACTCCCTCTCTCTCTGCCCCTCCCTTACTTGTGCTCTCTCACCCTCTCTCTCAAAAATAAATAATAAACATGAAAAAAAATCAAAACAACAAAAAAAAGAACTACAGCCTCCAAAGCAAGCAATATCCAGGTAGCCACACTACCACTGCTATAGTATCACATTGGCAACACTAAAAATATATCACGTGAAATAATCAACAATGGCCATAAAGTTCTGTGTTGCCACCTAACAATGTAAACAGCTCCTCAGAGGTTCACTGGGTCAAGTGATGGTATGGAGAACTCATCATTCTACCATCATAACCATTACTGTCTCAGAAGTACATATGAGTCATCCCCCAGTTTACTGCTTAAACAGCTACGTACTCCTCCTTTACTGACTCACGGACAATTTAAGGACAAAAGTAAAGGATTAGAGGCCTGAGAAAACTTGTACAGTAGAAATTACGCAGAACAGCCAAAAGTTCATTGTTTATTTAAATAAAAGTTAAAAACAAAACACAATTACCTCTTTAAACATATTACTAGCCTACAAAAGCAGCAACATTAGCAAAAAGAATTTAACTCTCTTCCACTTTGAAGACCTGTATTATCTAAAGTCATTTATCAGAGCTCTTTTTCTCCTATTTGCCATCTTTTGTTCTTCTACTTCGTTTCAAATTCCTCTTTCTCTCTAATTTTATCATAAATATAAGTCTTTCAAAGGTTACGCTAGGACTTTCAACAAGGAAATAAACTCTTTATAGTAGGGATAAGATGGCTCGGTGGAGAATGGAAGGGAAGAGAACTTAACACTAAATGCACTTAACACTGCCAGACATACTTTCATATTTATTTCATGTAAACCAACAACTAACAGAGGTAAGGATCCTAATTTTCTAGTTTTTAGCTAAGGAATCCAAAGATCAAGATAACCAACTGGGACAGACAAAACACAAGCTTGAAACTAGTTTAACTGAAATTGTAATTTTTAAAATATATTTTGTATATAATAAAGTATTGAACACTAGCAGGTATAATCTAATAGGCAGTATGATTAGGCATTTCTGTAACTCATTTTCAGTAAATGAAGGTTTTGCTTTGACTCTCTTCTCCAACACTGATTAAAGGCTTCCTGTCTCACAGAAGGCAACTATAAAACTAATACATATAGTATGCATTGGAACCAGAACTTCAAATAGAGGAGGAAGAAAGCAGAAACATCATAGCTGGGGGGAAATCCAAAAGGATATAATAACAAAAAAATTCTAAGCTTTGCTCTAAAGGAGAAAAGTAATCCAGCTTAAGCCCCAAATAGAAAAGACCATGGCACTGTGCTTTATCTTTTGGGACTGTCAGCAGTTCCAATCCCAAAGAGCTCAATTACCACCACCGTTTTATTCTTTGTCACTTCCCTCCCTCCGAGGATCCTCCACATCAGTCAGGATCAAACCTAAAACCACAGAGAATGGAGGAGGATAGCATTGCTAAAACATGTTGTTTTTCATCTTTTTCCTTGAAGCCTTACCCATTAAAAAAAAAAATTAGGACTTCAACTTTGATTGTTTTAAGAATAGTATTATTTTCCATGTGATAATGAAATATGCTACACTGGCAAATGTCTATCATCCTTTGAGACAGTAATGGAAATGAGAGTTGAATCTCAAAAGTTTACACCAAAATTACTTGTAAAAATCTGTACTACAGAAGGAAGATTACAAAATGAGTCCATTATAACCATTTTCTACAAACAATGACATCACACATTACTATATGGCTTAAAAGTTGTTCTTCATCTCTTAAATAAATCATTTTGACGCTAAGATGCGCAACAAAGTGTGATATTACATACACAAAGTTCTTAATGTCTTAATTATCTACCATATGTTTTGTAAAAGTGTTTTAAGAGAACATATAACAAATGCTCATCACAATATTATTTCTTTCCATTCTGAGTTTCATATGTAACAGATATTCTATGGAAATAATGTGCTATATCTTAAACATATGTAAAATATTCCCAAATCACCACATTTTATGTCATTGGAATTCTTTGTTCCAATGAGATGGTTAATACTTAGTTTTATCTTAAGTTACTGGTCAAAAATTTTTTTAGAGTCAACTATAAAAATAACATTAGGTTTTCATTAATCTGTGAAAAATTTAAGATTATATAATTTTTTAAAAAATTCTGTATACACACACATATATTCACATCTTCAAATGGAAACCAATACACTATAACTCTATAAATCATATAATTAACCTATGAACGATTTTAAATAAAGGTTAAATGTCAGCTAACAGTTAATGAGAACTTAGTACAAGCCAGGTACTAAGCTAAGAGTTTTATGTATACTATTTATTTTCCCAAACTCTATGAAACAGGTAATACTATCATCAACTTCACTTTACAGGTAAGAAAATTTAATTTAAGGTTTACAAGCATTTAGAATCTTACCTAGAGTTGCACAGCTAGTAAATGATGACAACTTTAAAGCCACTATGTATATCTCCTCTCCAAAGTCAAATCATACTTCTCCCATGTAATATATCCCAGGATAACAGTTCTAGGTAACATTATCCATAATATACTACATCTATATATACACACACACTATAGTTTATAGATGTTACTATACTAATAATACACTAATAGTGTATCATATGTACTAATATACTGTAATATAAAAATCCTAAAATGCAAGAAGTTTCTTTACCCCACCTCTATCTATATGCTATAATAAGAATTAGACTATGAAATTGCTTAAGTAATGCCCTCCAAGCATATTTTCCTATTCGTATTTCACTACATTTTACTACTGTTCTTAACTTTTCAATCTCAAACTAAACCATTTGTAGCTCTCATTTGAAGGTATTACTAACAGTTTATTTACAAGAAAAAAATTCCAGTATTCTAGCAAACTCAATTAGCTAACCCACTATCTATTAAATAGCCATTCAAAATGAACGGAATTTTTTACATACCTACAATGTACATCTGTCCTCATCAAGTTTTCAATAGTTCATAAGGCATTTAGATATAATATCAAAGACAAAAGAACAGCCAAGTAACTAATAAAATCCTCCAAACTTAGTAAAGTCACTGTAACTAATACAAACTTAGCTGAGTTTCCTAGCAGCCAATGAAAAAAAAAACAGAAGCATGATAGATATCAGCTAGTAAAAAAAGTTCACTAAGAGATATAAACTTTTCCGTAACATGAAATTTTTAGAAATTTTCATGAAAGTATTAAAACATACTAGTATCAATAACTTTTGCTGCTGTTTCCTTAGTAACACAGACCATCCTTATATGCAGATCCTCATATTAACCATTTCTTAAAGCTGTGATTTTCGACCATGCGTGATTTTGTCCCCCAGGAGACATTTTAGGTGGTCACAACTGCTATGAGTGGTGGTGCTCCTGCCACCTAGTGGAGACAGGACAGATCTACTGCTAAATATCGCAACAAGGCATAGGATAGGCCTCCACACAAATTATGCAGCTCAAAATGTCAACAGTGTTGAGTCAAGAAACCCTGGATTCTCAAGAGCATAATTGTAAATCATAGGCATCTCTACAAACTAGTCTGGGAATGAGAGTATGCATTTAGTTTTCTGGTGATTGAAAGTTAGAAAAGGGATGTATTGTTGTTTAATAAATCCAGAAAAATAAAACATTAGGCAATTTCTTAAGAGTTGGACCTCATACATAGTTTTGACTTTACTATAAATAAAATTAATTCAAAAACAAAGTCAGTGCTAAACATCTATCATAATCGACTGAAAGGAACTCTAACAAGCCCAAGTAGAAAGCCATGGAGATGTGCTACATTAAAACATATAGTTTTGTGTCACTTAGCATGAAAGTTGGAAAATTACAAACCATTTGACACATATGAGATTATTCTGCCAAGAAAAATTCTGAGGGAATAAATAAGCATGACTTAGAATATCTGTTAAAATTTAATCTCTAAAATTTATTCCTAGAGATTCTGGTTTAGCAGGTATGGGATAGGGCACACAAATCTTTTTTTTTAACAACTACCCCAGGTGATTCCAATCCATGTAGTCTTAGGACCACGTGATGAGATAGAGTTTTAAGAGAAAGAATAACCAATCATCCACTTCGACCATAAAAGAAGCTGGATTATGGTTCATATAAAATGTTTAAATTGGGGGGCGCCTGGGTGGTTCAGTCGGTTGGGCGTCCAACTTAGGCTCAGGTCATGATCTCACGGTCCGTGAGTTCGAGCCCCGCGTTGGGCTCTGTGCTGACAGCTCAGAGCCTGAAGCCTGCTTCAGATACTGTGTCTCCCTCTCTCTCTGACCCTCCCCCGTTCATGCTCTGTCTCCCTCTGTCTCAAAAATAAATAAACATTAAAAAAAATTTTTTTTTAAATGTTTAAATTAGAGTAAGATTGCATCTCATAGGGTACTTAAGGTGTTAGCTATAAAAAGAATCATAAGGAATTCGTGTCATAAATACATCAAAACTCATCAAATGATACAATTAAGATCTATGCATTTCACTGCATATACATGTTACCTTAAAAAGACTATTTTAAAAATAAATAAAATTTTACAATGTTAAGTCCTAATGATATGCAGACTAAAGTGTTCACGAGTAAAGTATACTGATATCTGCAAATTACTGTGAAATGCATTTGAAAAATAAGACACAATTGATGGATTAGTAGATGGATAGACAGACAATAAACAAATTTAGTAGAATACTAACTGTAGAAAGCAGGTGGCAACTATACAGATACAATCCTTCAAGTGTCCTGCATGTTTGAATTTTATGTAAAAAAATATTGGGAGAAAATTTAAAAATTAATCCTAGGAGAATATATAAAGACTTCTCAAATTTCAGCAGTAAAAAACCAAACAATCCAACTAGAACATAGGCAAAAGACATGAAGAGACTTCACTGAAGAGGACATACAGATGGCAAATAAGCACACAAAAAAGATGTTCAGTATCAGCAGCCGTTAGGGAAACGCAAATTAAGACCACAATGAGATATCACTTCACATTTTTAGAACAGCTAAGATTAAAAAAAAAATATGTTGACAATACCAAATGTTGACAAGAATTCGGAGAAATCAGATCTCTCAGGGCACTTAGGTGGCTCAGTTAGTTAAGCATCCGACTCGGTTTCAGTTCAAGTCATGATCCTAGGGTCCTGGGATTGAGCCCAGTGCCGGGCTCTGTGCTGGGTGTGGAGCTTGCTTGGGATTCTCTCCCTCCCTCTCCTTCTGCCCCTTCCTCACTTGTGCATACACATATGCTCCCTCTCTCTCAAAAATAAAAAATAAAAATGAAAGAAAGAAAAAAGAAGCAGACCTCTTATACGTTGCTGGGGGGCAACGTTAAAATGGTACAGCTCCTTTAGTGATCTGTTTGGCAGTTTCTGAAAAAAACTAAACGTATACCTATATGACCCAGCAATTGCACTGCTGGTATCTATCCCAAAAAAGGGAAAACTTTTGTGCAAATAAAAACTCGAAATTGTACACAATTGTACATCGCACCTTTACGTAAAAAGCCAAAAATTGGAAACTACTAAAATATCCCTCAAGGGTTAAACAAACCAGTATATCCATACCATGGAAGTCTAACTCAGCAATACCAACATATGAACAACTGATACATGCAACAACTTGGAAAAATATTAATTAGGTTGAGTGAAAAAAGTTAATCTCTAAAGGTCTCATACTGTGTGATTCCATTTATATAACATTCTGAAAATGACAAAAGTATAAAAATGAAAGCGTAACAGTGGTTGCGAGGGATTAGAGATGGCTTGGGGTAAGACACATAGACTCTCTCTGTACTACCTTTGTAACTTCCTATAAACCTGTAATTAATTCAAAATAAAGTTTAAAAAAATGCATCATTGGGGCGCCTGGGTAGATCAGTCAGTTAAGCGTTCGACTCTTAATTTCAGCTCAGGTCATGATCTCCTGGTTCATGGGATTGAGCCCCGTGTCTGGCTCTGTGCTGACTGCAGGGAGACCACTTGGGATTCTCTCTCTCCCCCTCCCTTTTTGCTCCTCTCCTGCTCACACATGCTCTCTCAAAAGTAAATAAACATAAAAAAAAAAAAATCTTTAAATAAAAAATGTAATGAAACTGAGTTTATAATCTATTGAAGAAACTCATCTGGATTTTGTCCCCTAAACCCAAAAGGTTTCAGTAAACTGATGGTCATCTGTTTTATCTGACAGTAACTGACACTTCTTTATTTGGTTCATTTCTGGAATGACAGTTGATGGATGACAATAGCACAGAGAAAAATGCTAGCTTTCTAATTTGTTATGACATGAGGAAACCTAGATCTATCGGTCAACAAATAGGACAAAGTAGTGAACAAGACACGCTCCTGACTTCATAGAACTTAAGAGTCTAGGAAAAAATAATTAAACAGATACTACAAATAATTATGTAATTACAAGTACTCAAACAAACATCTGCTACAAAGAGCCTAAGTACAGTCTACCTACTATACCTAGGTGGACTGTACCTTGTCTGTAAAGTAACTTAAAACTTGTAAAGTAAGACTGTATGTGATTTTTAGACTTTACTCTTTTCTGTATTTTCCAGATATTTCATATTAAATATTAGTTATTTTCATAACCAGAAAAATGTCATCATTGAGGAAAAAATTACAACCTTGAAAAACTCATCCAAGACAGCAATAGTGATCAAATTATAAACAAATATCTAATATAATCTGAACTATGATATAATTGCTGCATATACCTGAAACGGAACAGAAGCCTGCAATATTAAGCAACATTACATAGATTTACCAATTTTAACAGTGAAGAGAGATGAGTGTACACACAATTCTCACATATTCAAATCAACTAGAAGTCAAACATGCCATTTCCACGGGATACAATATTTGAAATAATGTCTTCATTTATAAATTTTCTGTGTTGCATTTGGAAGGAAAAAAGTTGTAGCGTTTTTTTCATATTGAAGATTTATTATATTTGTTAAATTTTGGGGATTCGTACAGCTCCTGAACGTGGGTAGGGACTTTGGGTCATACTCAGAAGAACTACATACTGTAGACTAAGATTAATAACTTGGGTAATCAAATCTACATAATGCAGCCCCAATATAACCTCTGAACACTGAGGCTTAGGTAAACTCCCCTGGCTGGCAATACTCGGTGCATATTGTTACACATTGGGACCAGGAGAGCAATGCATCCTGACTCCCATGGAAAGAGACACTCCATGTTTGGTACCTCTTCTGGACTTTTCCCTATGCACTTTTTCCCTTGGTTGATGTTAATAATAATAAATCATAATTCTTCAGTGTAACAGTTTTCAGTGAGTATTGTGCATCTTTCCAGTAAATTTCTGAACCCGAGAGTGCTTAAGGGAACCCCAGAAGTTGCAGTGAGTGTCACAAGTGAGGCCAGTCTTAGGAACCATTCCCTATAACTTTGCAGTCGGCTAACTTCTCAGAGCTAGCATCTTTTTTACAACTTGGCCGACTGTCATCTTCCTTTTTAAGTCCAGGTCAGCTTCCAACATTTTATCCTTTCTACTTTCAATGTTATGAAATGTCTCCAAGAATTTCAACAGGAAGTATTTTGTCAGTCTTACCTTCTTTGGGACAGCTTCGTTCTTTTCATCACAACCAGTACTCTCACGTTATCAATGAGTTCACCTTCACTAAAGTACTTGCAGTGCACATCTAGAGTCTCTCAAATGGCAGTAGTGTCAACATTCCCAGTCAGCAATTTCTTCTCTAACTTTATTTACAAAGGATTTGGATTTCATTTCCAGCAGTATTACTTCTCATTTCCCTACTACACTTCTATCTTTCATAAAATATCATGAAGGTTTATAACTCGGAACCAAGGAAGCAATACAGCTATATACTCTGCTTTATGTGCATAAACTGATAAATACACAGCGATCAATCACTGGCAGCATCTAAAAGTGACATGAATAGTCACTGATTATGACAGTCATCTGTTATTTATGCAGTGATTCGTAAACTGAAGAGACAGAAGCTAAGTTTGTACTTCATACAAGGGCTCACAGTTCATCTACCATAACTGAAATCTGAACCATGCTGTTGGGTAAAAGGTGTCATTTAACCAAACTGTGGTAACTCAAATTCATGCATACCAGAACTGCACAAACGAGGCCTGCCTAGATTTCTACAGGACATGTTTTCTCATGCAGGGACTGAAGATAATCATAGTACTACTACCTCAAGGATATTGTGAGGATTAAATTGGATACATACATACCTGGCACTCGCTGAATATTAGTTCCTATTTTTGATCAGTAATATGCACCCCCCCCCCCAAAAAATACTCGTGTTACCACTTGTGTTATACTTGTGAAACACTTGTGTTAACCAAAATCAAATCAGTTTCTTTACTGTAGGACTTCTGAGACATTTTAACACACTAGCAAGCAGGCAGAGTCCTCCAAAGCATTTTAGCAATAATTATTACCTAAGTCTATCTGGACCAGAATTTAACAAATGCTGAACAAAAGGCCTGACATAATTAATAAATAACTACATATTTCCACAAAAGTAACATTACCATTTCAGAATCCTATTACTAGAACAAGTCATTTAAAAAAATTTTTTTTTTCAACGTTTGTTTATTTTTGGGACAGAGAGAGATAGAGCATGAACGGGGGAGGGTCAGAGAGAGAGGGAGACACAGAATCGGAAACAGGCTCCAGGCTCTGAGCCATCAGCCCAGAGCCTGACGCGGGGCTCGAACTCACGGACCGTGAGATCGTGACCTGGCTGAAGTCGGACGCTCAACCGACTGCGCCACCCAGGCGCCCCTAGAACAAGTCATTTAAAAAAGTTAAATTCCTAGTGTTCTAAAACTTCCAAAATGTTTTATATATACTAAAGGGTGACTAGCCTTAATCTATAAAGAACTCCTTCAAATTAGTAATAAATAGACAAATCACAGAATATAGAACACAATAGGCAATTCACAGAAAAAATGCAAATAGCAAATGCTATGGGCTGAATATTTGTGTCTCTCAAATATTTTAAGTATTTATGTATCTTACCTAGCAATTTTATTTCTAAACTTCATTCTACTAAATTCTTGTTTAAGTACACAAAGATCTATATACAAAAATGTTTGTTCCAGGGGCGCCTGGGTGGCGCAGTCGGTTAAGCGTCCGACTTCAGCCAGGTCACGATCTCGCGGTCCGTGAGTTCGAGCCCCGCATCGGGCTCTGGGCTGATGGCTCAGAGCCTGGAGCCTGTTTCCGATTCTGTGTCTCCCTCTCTCTCTGCCCCTCCCCCGTTCATGCTCTGTCTCTCTCTGTCCCAAAAATAAATAAACGTTGAAAAAAAAAAAAATTTAAACTTATAAAAAAAAAAAAAAAAAAAAATGTTTGTTCCAGAAGTAGTTATAATAGTAAAAGACTAGAAGCATTATCAAAAGGGTATACGGTGGGGCGACTAGGTGGCTCAGTCAATTAAGCATCTAACTCCTGGTTTTGGTTCAAGTCATGATCTCATGGTTTATGAGATTGAGCCGCACGTTGCAGGGCTCTGCACTGACAACATGGAGCCTGCCTGGGATTCTCTCTTTCCCTCTCTCTGCCCCTTCCCAACTTGCACTTTCTCTCAAATAAATATATTAATTAAAAAAAAAAATCAACCAATAAAACCATCCATATTTTTAAAAAAGGGGGGGGATATGGTTTAATTAAATTGTTAGATCCATATCATGAATGCTATTTTTAAAATGATGTAGATCTACAAATACTGATAATGAAGAGGTGCAAAGAAATATACTACTATGATCACATATACAATTAAGTGCTAGGCTCATCTCAAGCACATCTGCTTGGTATAACTCTTATCAGACAATAATCCACAATATAATAAGATAAATATAACACTCCCAGCTATGGTAATACATATTCTTTGTCCTTCATATTTACATAATAAAAGTACTGAGATAAAAATTTCCCACTACTCTAACATCAAGCCTCCAGATTAGACCATTATCATTTGTAACTTATTACCTAAGTGAATCAGGACTTTCTTAATATTATTCAAACAAAACTAAAACCAGAAATAAATTGATGTGCCTAAAAGAGACAACTGATAAACTTATCTCAATTTTTTTGTTGTTGTTATTAAAAAAATACTTTTTAGGGGCACCTGGGTGGCTCAGTCAGTTAAGCATCCAACTCTTGATTTCATGATCTCACAGTTCGTGATTTCGAGCCCGTGTCAGGCGCTGCCTTTGACAGCACGGAGCCTGCTTGTGATTCTTTCTCCCTCTTTCTCTGCCCCTCCCCCACTCACACTCTCCCTCTCTCTCTCAAAATAAGTATTTTTTTAAAAAGCTTTTTATTCTGACCAACTAATTTCATACCAATTATGCAAACAATTCTGAATCAGAATTTGTATATGCATCGTTTCACTTCACCTTCCTTATTAAGTAATTTCGTCAAAGGTCCCACATACAATAATCTACTGGGCCAAGATTTGGATCCAAGTCTGAAGAATTATACACACAGAACTTGTGAAATACATGTTTTAGCAAAAAGTAATCTGTGAAAACTCTTTATATTTGAATGTGTAATTACTAAAATGATGTTAAATGAGAAAAACTACAAATATTAATGCCTGGGAATAAAAACTGCAGATTCTATCATGTGTAACTGTTGGTCACTTTCAGAAAGCCTTGCTATTCTAACTTGACTTTTAATACTCTAATGAACATACCACTTGTTTTATTAAAGAAATATCTTTAAAGTACTAACTCTGTATTTCCAGGTCAGCATGTAACATTTGGGTTTACTTCCTATTCACTGAAGAAACAGATCTTGCATGCCTACTTTGAGGCATTGTTCTAGGAACTAGAACAAAACAGATACACTTCCTCCATTTTTTTTTTTTAATTCTAGTGAATTCAAGTATTTGAATTCCAGTGAAGTTTATGCTGTATATAGGAGTAAGCAGATCTAATTATGTAAGAGGATGGTGATTTACTTTGAATACAAGTCTTATTCTTAAAGTTCAAAGTAATAATCCTGAACTTTTATCTGGATAATAGTGAAAATAACACAGGAAAGTTTACGCTGGATTGACTACAACATTTTGCCACCAGTATAAGAAACAACTTAAAAAGTTCCTAAACTTTTCATTTTATCTGGAAGTAGTAGACCCTCTAAGAGAACACGGAGAAAAATACTGTGCTATAGTAATAAACTTAGTTGCTAAACTAAAAAATATTTCAGTCTTCTCAATTCACAGATATGTATAAAACTACAAATCAACTACAAATCACCAATATCAATGCCATTATTACACATGCATTTTTTTTAAGTAAAAAAAAAAACATTAACTGCTGAATTTTCTTTTACTAACCATGAACACAGTAATATACGATTAGTAAATTTAATGGGGTCAACTTTTTGTGTAGCTTTTTGAAAAGACATATTTTGTGTGGTTGGTCTGCAAGTTTTAGTTATAACAGTCTTTGTGCTGATTTGATTTAATTTTTCAGTAAAACATTTAAAAGCTAAACACAGCTTTTAAAGAACTAATGAAGCTCAAAAGATTCTACAATTTCATTCCTAGAGATAGTACTTTTATTGTAACACTAGTACACAATGTGCCTTATTATACTAGAGCTAATGGTATAAATTAACAGAATACTTCTCTGCTTTTTTAAACAATCACAACAATAAATTATGTCTATCTGTTCTTTGTATTAATTTCCATCAGACTCCTAAATTACAATGACAACATTTTTAGACAAGTTACTTCCCGCCCCCCCCTTAATTTCATTTTCAAAGCTGAGAGAGAAAGAAGGAAGGAAGAAAAAGGGAAAAACAAAAGTCACTTCAAAGCTATCAGAATAAATGCATCTAGACTTTGATCTGTAACGTTCTGTTTAGAAAACTACTACCACATTATCAGTTAAAGCTCCCAAATATGTCACTTAAATAATAATTAATGTAATAATTGCCTTTTAATTATTCTGTCACTTAAATAATAATTAATGTAATAATAATTGCCTTTTAATAAAAATTCTCCGCATTAGTCTTTTTCCATTTTTTTGTCACTTGACAGAAGTTTAATGTAAGAAATCCCACAAATGTTTCTTTTCCTTGACTAATTAACCCCATTATTTAAAAAATGGTAAGTAGATTTAACAGTTTTTCTAAGATCTCTTGATACAGAAATATGTATGTAGAAATACAGGGATAGCCAAACGATTTCGATATTTTGATTTTAACTCAAAGAACAGCTAATAATATCTCAACAAATGTTAAAGAGTTCTGAAAGTTAAATTGTTTCCTTTTATAGGATTTTGATGTTTTCTAAGCATTTCTCGAACTGTTTAAAAAGTGGTCCCCTCTGATTTCTTCCACCTATTTATCAAAACAAAACTTTTAATGTAAAACATGAAGCCTACTTTTAAAGCTAAGAAAATGTTTTATAAGCAATGAATATTAAAACTTTAAATAAAACTCATATAAAATCTTTTTTCATCCAATAGATATCATAGAATTAAAATGTCGTACAAGGAACTCATAATTAAGAAAGTAGACATTCCTGCAAGCTCATATAACTTTCTCTCTTTTTTTGGCAACTGTAATTTTCTTTTGCATTCTTTGTATATGAAATATCAAAATTTAACTGATAAGTTTATTTGTCCTGAAGAGACTTTTAAAATACTGAAAAGTTCCTCACAGATTTCCATCGTATTGTTTTTTGAAAAATTAACTTTTATTTCTTAAGTCAGATCCCTACACAGAAAACAGACTATACAGAAAATGACTAGTAAGAAATTCATAAATTATGCAAACAAAGCAAAAAGCAACAGAACTACTATAGTAGAAAGAAAAACTATACATTAGTAATACAAATACAAAACGTGACATTTTTAAAAATAGTTGGTCCCAGATGCCTGGGAGGCTCAGTTGTTAAGCATCTGACTTTGGCTCAGGTCATGATCTCACAGTTCATGAGTTGGGGTGACCTCCAGCCCTGCTTCGAGTAAAACATGAGCTCCGGGCAAGCCCCGTTTCTTTCTTTCTTTCTCTTTCTCTCTCTCTCTGCCCCTTGCTCACTTGTGCCTTCTCTGTCTCAAAAAAATAAATAAAAGGGGTGCCTGAATGGCTCAGCGTCCAACTTCAGCTCAGGTCATGATCTCGCGGTTCATGGGTTCGAGCCGCATGTCAGGCTCTGTGCTGAGAACTCAATCTGGAGCCTGCTTCAGATTCTGTGTCTCCCTCTCTACCCCTCCCCCACTCGCACGCTGTCTCTCTCTCAAAAATAAAAACACATTACAAAAATTTTTTAAATAAATAACAAATAAAAAGAACAGTTGGTCCCAACGTTTAGAACAAAAAATTCCTATAAAAACCTCAATTCCTTTCTCCAAAAATCAGTTACTATTTTCTACATGCACATTGCTATATGCATTATTTTTTTGTTCTCCAAATCTTATAGCAACGTCCATTCTTGTAAACACCCTATCATTTTCTTAATTACAGTTTCTAAATAGTGTGCCATCATTACTGTAGATGCTGTGAGAATCATTACCAAATTTCTTGCTCTCTCTCTCCTGGTAACCAAACTGTATGGAGAAACCTCCGAACTCCCCTGCCACTGACTGGATCTTGCTGTTATTCTAAACCTTTAATTGACCTAATTTTATAAAATAAAAAAAGAAATTCCATCATGGGCACTAAACAACTTGAGGGGGAGGGAAGAAATGGAGCAAGTGCCACTTTTGTGAAGCTACACTGATAATTTATTATATTGGCTCTCTTTGTTTTCGGTGTATCTCATCAAAAATATAAAAGCTTCTGTATTACTATTTAAGTGTTAGAATATATTATTTCATCATAAGTAATTATCAACAAATTAACCTTAACTCCCTTTATCTGGGTGCACTTTTGTGCTTTGTTTTTCAAAATCAAAATCTAGAAAAATTTTTTGCAAATATGAATTCTATCTTACACTTAACCTCACATTTTGCAACTGAAATAGCTTTAGGCTGGCAATATGCCAAATGTTTTAGCAGGCAATTAGCAGAACAGAGCGCCACTTACTGGTTTTTAGTTATTATTCACAAGAATATTTAAAAAAGAAACATGATAATTTCATTCTCTGAGATTGGTAACAAACTTTAATAGACTTCATCCCATTCTAAGAATAGAAGAATACAACAGCATCTCTACTGAAAACTCTAATAACAAATTACGTTAAAATTACCTCTTAATGCTGAAACACAACATCAGAAAACATTCATAAAAATCAAGGGAAATTCATATAAATTAATAAATCCTTAATAAGTAAACAAAACAAAACAAAACAAAACCATCGAGTAAAAGTTTAACAGCTTATACTTGCTAAGATAAAATTATATTTTCTCAACCTTCTAGCTCTAAACAAATGTTTGGCTATTCATCTATTAAAAAAAATTTTTTTAATAAAAATACAACAATCTCAAATGAACTGTCCAAAAGACATGAAAGTAAATAAGCTTAAAAGCTAAATTAAGCAATTTAACTTCTAAATGCAAAAACAATTAAACTAGTGTCAAGTTCAATGTTCCTTTTTTATAGGAATGACTATTACTTACTTTAAACTGTATTTTCAAGAATCAGCTACCAACTTGAAATAACTGTTTTACTTTCGAAGGCTAACATAGCATTCTAGTGGAGAACGATATCAAGCTTATTTACCTTGGTTTGGTTGCATATTCATATTTGGTCTGGGGCCATAGCTTCCTATTGGCTGCCCTTGACTCATCGTCATCTGATTCTGTACTGGCACGCTCTGTGATGATGGCACAGAATGGTTGTAACCTCCCATGGATCCATGGCTACTTGAAGGCATGTTCATGGAACTGTTTGTCATATTGAGTTGATTGGGTCCCGGTCCCTGAATAGGCATATGGTTAGGCCCTTTGAAGAAAAGTGGTCAGAACCAAATATGAAAGTTAAAACACATGGTCTGTTAAAAAGTACTTTAAAGAGCTTTTTATTTTCTTTTGCATACATAACAATAGCAAACAATAACTTGAGTATTTAATCAACAGCAAGCAAAGTAAATGCATTACATGAATGAGAGCAAATACTGTGAGGTAGAACTTATTCCCATTTTATAGATTAAGAAACTAATGCTTTTAGAAGCCAGCAACATTCTGAAAAAGAAAAGCAATGATCAACTAGCTTTATAAGAGAGCAAACATATAAAGCAGAAGTAATTTTTTATTTTTATTTATTTTTAAGTTTGAGAGAGAGCATGTGTGCATGAACGGGGTAGGGGCAGAGAGAGAGGGAACCCCAGGCAGACTCTGCCCGAAGAGCACAGAGCTCGACACAGAGCTCAATCTCATGAATCGTGAAACCATGATCTGAGCCGAAATCAAGAGTCAGACACTTAATGGACTGAACCACCCAGGTGCCTCTAAAGCTGAAGTAATGAAAAGTGTGTAGTACTAGCATATAAATGAATTAACAGATCAATGGACCCAGAGCAGAGTCTAAAAACACACCCAAATTTCTAATTCTGTAAATGATAATAGTGGTGAAATTCAATAAATAGTGTGACAAATGAGTAGCCATCTGGAAAAAGTCCTACCACATTCCTTCCACCAAAAATAGTTCCAGATGAATAAAATATTAAACATTAAAAAAGAAAATGAGGAAAAGAAACCATAAAAGAGAATTTTAAAAAGAACTTTTAAAATATTCTTGAAGTGGAACAGCCTTCTTGCATGCCAGAAAACCCAGAGCCATAAAAAACTGATAAACTAGACTAGACTACATAAAAATAAAAAAATGTAAGTATGACCAAACCAGACAAAACGAAACTAAGTATTAAAAAGTAGGAAAAAATTTTTTACAAGACATATCACAGACTGAACTAATTACATGAACATATAAAGTAAGTAAAAGACCACCAGCAGTAAAAAAAAAAAAAAAAAATGGCAAGGGACAGGAATGATTAGTTCACACAAAAACTACCAAAGAGACATAAATATGAGAGGACTGCCTGCTTCATTTATAATAAAAAGGCCAATTAAAATTATGAGATCCTTTTTTCATTTTTCAGATTCTAAAGACCCAAAGTTTTGATCTCTGAAGAAAAGTAATTTCATACATTGTTGAGGTATATAAATATATAAATGAGTACTATTTTTACGTAGAGCAATTTGGCAATAACTACCATATTTTAATTTTTTAATGTTTATTTAGTTTTGAGAAAGACAGATTGTGAGCAGGGGAGGGGCAGAGAGAGAAGGAAACAGAATCTGAAGCAGGCTCCAGGTTCTGAGCTGTCAGCACAGAGCCCAACGTGGGCTCGGAACTCACAAGCCATGGGATCATGACCCGAGCCAAAGTCGGATGCTCAACCGATTGAACCACCCAGGTGCCCTGGCAATAACTACCATATTTTAAAATGCATATATGTTTCACACAGCAGTTGCAGTTCTAGGACTTTATCTTATAAATATATAGGTCTTCATGTACATATGTCCATGAATGCAAAACTGCATATGTATTTATTTACTTGTTTGCTTACTTTTATTTTACAGGCATATTCACATCAGCATAGTTTTTAATACCAGAAGATTAGACATGACCTGTATTTCATTATAAGGGAATAGTTCAAATAAATTAGGGGCTTCCATGAAAAAGAATGAAATACAGCCACCAAAAGCATAAGGCAGCTCTTTATGTACTGAGTGGTCTCCAAAATATATTTTTATATACTTATGGTCTCTAAGATATATCTTTAAGAGGGAAAAATATTAAACATAATACTACATAATATATGCCACCACTTGTATTTTTTTTTTTTTTAAGAGTAAGACAAAAGAAAAAGGAATGTGCATATGCATATGTTTTAGATACAGAGAATTATCTCTTGAAGGATACCCAGACACCAATGACTCTCTGGAACAAAGTATCTGGAGGTAAGGGCTGTATACCCTTTGGTACCTTTTGATTTTGGTACCAGCGACATACATTATCTTATTTTTTTTCAAATAAGTTAAACATTTTTAAAAAGGAATATGAAACTGATGTTATCTGACCAAGATCAAAGAAGATATAAGTAGCTCTATGACTCAGATTTACAAAATAACAAAAAACAACACAAAAATAGGAAACTGAAAGACTAGATACAAATTTGTGTGCCCAAAAAAGTTGGCTAAGGTCTATTAAGGAGGTTTTAAATAAAGGAAACATAAGTAACTGGACCAATTTCTCCTACACCTAACTAGAACACTCTATAAGAGACTATTTTGGAAGCTCTACAGTGTTCTGGACAACCTATGTCATAACTAGTTGAAAAATCTCTGGTTTATAAAGAATGTAACTACTCCAGATGGCCTTATACAAAAACCCAAATGTCACATTAACAATAATTACATTGCTGCTCAAGTGCTTCTCTGGCCTTAAGCTTGAATTTATATGGAGAAGTCAAAATTCTAATTAACAGTACGACCATAAAAAGTCACAAAACTCCTAACTCGCACTACCCTTCCAGTTCTAAAAGCAACAGGTCCTGATGAGCTAAATGTGGACTCACCAGAAGTTTCCTCTTGACTACAACATAACAAGTAGTTAGAGGTCTTTATTCCTATTCCTCCCCTCCCAGGGTGTGGGTCATGGGGGCCATGGACTGTGGCAAGCCCCCAAAGGAAACAGAAGACAGCCACTGAAACAGCATCACCCTTCTACACAATCAATCGCACACCCATCTTCTATAAACCGGGCTATCTGGCTTCTTTTGCTCTGTGTTCTCCTTTACTTCATTTTCTACACCCACTGTCCCTGGATACCAATGCTACCAACCAACACAATCAGCTAAGACAAGACTATCCTAAAGATGCTAATTACTAATTTTACAAATGAATTGCTTTGTTATTTCATTTACTTTCATTATTGCTATCTGTATAATACTTTGTTAATGAAAATAGCCTTTGTCTTTAGAAAGTAAAAATATTTTCACATTAAATGAAGGAAACAACCCACCAAGAATTATGGGTATGGGTTGTAGCTATTGTTGCAAAAACAAAAGAGTTTAATGATACTTTTCAGATTAAAAGTTCAAATCAGCAAAAGGTAACTAATTAAGCATCCAACGGCCTGGAAGATACTCTAAATGGCTCCAAACTTAGAACGGAAAAATAGTAAAAGGAATAACTCATTATCTAAAACATCTGAAATTATTTTTCCTTTAAATTTGCTTTAATATCAATTTCCATATTTATATTATGCCATAAACATATATATTTGTAAAAATTTATACTCCGCTTCAATAGTATCAATGTGGAAATACTAAATATATTACATTAGCACTTTACAGATTGTTTTCTTTCTTTTCCTCATGTGTTTTTTCCAGCAATACTGTTTCTGAGACCAGTAAATTTTTAAGTAAATACAAAACCCAAGGAAATGTTATAATACCTTTATAATCTATAAAGAGATTTTAATTCTTAAGTCATGGCGCAATGCCTTTTTTTCCAAAAAGCTTCTAAAGCCAGCTGTATTGCATAGTTTCAGACAGACTAAATTTAGCCAGTTCTGTTCATCAGAGGAATGCTGTGTGTCAGCTACATCAAAGCCCAAGGGCAGCCTGATAAACACTGAATACAGGTCACGTAGCTCTGTAGCTAACAAACTCTAAGAGAGCTTGTACTCGGGGGCATTCAAAGCAGTTTTGTCATCAACAATCTAGTATCCCTTGAGCCCCCATGTCGTTTCAGTTGCTAAGCAACTCTGGTGTTAATGTCTTAGAGGAGAAAAACTTACCAGGCATCTGGCCGTTCATCTGGTTCTGCATGTGTGGTGCAGGAGGACCCCCACCTACCATTCCATCTGAAGGCATGTTGTGAGAGCGTGGAGGTGGGGGAGGGCCGCTCTGATTCATCCCTCCAGGACCCATAGGCATATTCTGTGTGGGTGGCTGAAAGAAGACAGTTTAGTAAAACAAGAGAAACAGTTAGACTAATATATTAAAGATGCATGTAACAGTTGCCTGTACTATTAAACTAAATAGGAACAAAAACACAAATACATTTCAACTTATTCTAATGCATTTTAATAACAAATTATTTACATCAAATTTAATATGACCCCCAAACTTAACAAGATCATTAGTGTGAAGATACCTTCTGACCACCTCAGACCAAAAGAACACCACAATTAAAGTATATTTTACTTTATAAAATCTCAATAGTGAAAATACATTTTTTAAATATTCTATACCAAAATTCACATTTGTTTATATACAAGGATTTTAATGTGTTCACTGTTGTTACTTAAATTATGTTTTAAAAGTGAAGTTTCCTTTCATTATTAATATATTTAGACATATTTACTATTAATGATGGATTTTACCTGAAAAGTCACTGTAACAAAAATTTATAAAAGGACAGGAAGCCCCTAAATATGATATACTTTGTACTGTTTGAGGGGGAAATAAATTTTGGCAAGGGAACGTTTTAAACCACGAAGACTCAGTTCAGTCCAACATTTTTGTGCCGACGACTCCTATAGATCGGAAACATTACTGATGGCCTCCAAGGGTACAGAGACAGCTGCCTCAAAAGGATGCCTTTGGCAAATTTCCTAATGAAAGTGTGAAGAAAATCACTGACTAACCTTGAGAGTTCACAAAAGGGCGAAAGGAAAAACACAGATACAAGGTGGTCTGCAACACCTGGTTCCCTTCTTGGGGATATTTTGGTGAAGAAAGCAAATGGTTAGTTTCTTTCCAAATCCCCATTTTTAAGCCTACAGGAGGAGAAGGAGCTATTATTTACAGATCTATTTCTGCCTTCTTTCTCTACCTCTCTATGTTCTAAAAACATAATGTTGGCTCCCATACTTCAGTCATTCTCTTCCTCCCACATTTTTTAAGTTTATTTAATTTGATAAAGAGTGCAAGTGGGGAGGGGCAGAGAGAGGGAGACAGAGAATCCCAAGCAGGCTCCGCACGCTGCTAGCACAGAGCCCAACACAGGACTCAATCCCACAAACCATGAGATCATGACCTGAGCCAAAACCAAAAGTTGGACACTCAACAACTAAGCCACTCGGGTGTCCTTCTCCCACATTTTTACATGGCTACTTAGTTACTGTTTCTGTACCATCCCGATTTTGTGAACACAACCCTCTCTGATACCCTTAACCAATAAAACATTGTCTTGTAGTCATCACACGTAAATACTCAAATCGCCAACCATTTAACATCACCAACATTTACACAAATAACCAAGTACAACTCTAATAGCACCCATTTAAAATTCACAGTCTTGGAGTGCCTGGATGGCTCAGTCAATTGAGCATCCAACTCTTTTTTTTTTTTTTTTTTAATTTTTTTTTTTCAACGTTTATTCATTTTTGGGACAGAGAGAGACAGAGCATGAACGGGGGAGGGGCAGAGAGAGAGGGAGACACAGAATCGGAAACAGGCTCCAGGCTCTGAGCCATCAGCCCAGAGCCTGATGCGGGGCTCGAACTCACGGACCGCGAGATTGTGACCTGGCTGAAGTCGGACGCCTAACCGATTGCGCCACCCAGGCGCCCCGAGCATCCAACTCTTAATTTCAGCTCAGGTCATGATCCTAGGGCTGTGGGATCGGGCCCAGGAGGGGCCCCACATCACGCTTTGTACTGAGCATGGAGCCTATGTAAGATTCTCTCTTTCCCTCTGCCCCTCTCTCCCACTCATGCTCTCTTTCTAAAATAAATAAAATTCAAAAACAAATTTAAAAGCAAATAAGTAAATAAATAGAATTCAGAGTCTTAGTTCCTTTACTACTAAATCTAGAAAATAACTGCTCTTTATTAAATATTTTTTCTTCAATTCATTTTAATTTTTTTTTTTCCAACGTTTATTTATTTTTGGGACAGAGAGAGACAGAGCATGAACGGGGGAGGGGCAGAGAGAGAGGGAGACACAGAATCGGAAACAGTCTCCAGGCTCTGAGCCATCAGCCCAGAGCCCGACGCGGGGCTCGAACTCACCGACCGCGAGATCGTGACCTGGCTGAAGTCGGACGCTTAACCCACTGCGCCACCCAGGCGCCCCCAATTCATTTTAAATTCTTTATCCACTTCAGATTCTTTAAACACTTAATAACTTCGTTCAGAATTTAAAAAAATTACCAAACATCAACTGTCACATATCTTACTTTGAAATGATCCTTTACTATCCTTCAAATATGGCTGACTGTGACCTTCTTCTCATTTGAAAATAAAAATCCCGCCTTCTATATTCTTGTCCAAATTCTCTGCTGAAAATGTATGTTCTCACTCTCAATAGGTTAGAGCTTTTTCATTTTCTTGCGACGCACTTAATGAAACATCAGTATTCACGGCTCCCATCGTAATACAGTAGCTTCTATCAAACTAACCCATCTGCCAATAAAAGTTATAAAATCTACACAAATGTAAAAATTGTTTGAAGGCACTGAAGAGCAATCTACACGGAGAGAAACAGGAGGGGCTACAACTCTTGAAAGAAGGGAAGCACAGAAGATCAGCTCCTCCAAACACCTTGGATTTTTCCCTAACTTTGCTGTGGTAACAAGAAAACAGAGCCCGAACAGAGGCAGCAGCCCTACTGGACTGAGGAGGAGGAGGAATTCTGGACTATCAGAAAGCTAGAACCTGAAGAACAAAATCCCAGAGTGGAAGAACCACAAACAGGATGAAAATTCACAAAAACTAGCATAGAACAGCAGTTAAGAGGCTAAAGAGCTGAGCAGAAATTTCAGCTTCTGCCCAGGGCTAGGGAAACAAAAGACTGGCAGTAGTCCCTACCAAGTCAGAAAGGCCTTTGTAAACAACGCAAGCTCTCTGTTGAGACTTCAAAAAAGGCTCTTCTTAGATTAAGGTCAAAACAACTATATCAGCCCTAACAACTCTTATAGACAATGCTCAGTACTCAAGGTACTCTAAGTACTTTACCTTCCAAAGGAAAACTTAACTCTCTTTGCAATTAGATAACACCAAGTAGAGCTCCACAATTGTTCATTCATAAGTCTGGCATTCAATGAAAAGTTACAAAGCATTCCAAAAACAAGATTAAACGGACAATACTCATTAGGATGGCTATAATTTTTTTTTTAAAAACTACAGAAAGTAACAAGGGTTGGCAAGAATGTGGAAAAAATGAAACTCATACATGCTGGCAGGATTGTAAGGGGTGCAGCCACTATGGAAAACAATTTGGCAATTCCTCAAAAAGTTAAACATAGAGTTACCATATGACACAGCAACCCCACTTCTGGTACAGACCCAAGAGAACTGACGACACACAGTCACACAAAACTTGCACACAAATGTCATGGTAGCATTATTCATAATAGCCAAAAAAACCAAAAAAACAAAAAAAAAAAAAAAACAAAAAATTCAGAAACAACTCAAATGTCTATTAAATGATAGATAAACAAAAACATTCATACAATGGAATACTATTCAGCCACAAATGAAATGAAGTATCAATACTTCAACATACTTCAACATACAACATAGATGAATCTTGAAAACATTATGCTAAGTGAAAGAAGTCAGACTCAAAAGGCCACACATTTGTATAATTCCATTTATATGAAATATCCAAAATAGGTAAATCCAGAGAGAAAGAATGTAGACTAATTAGATGTTACCGGGGAATGGACAGAGGGAAAACTGGGATTGAATGCCCACATTTATGAGGTTTCTTTTTGAGTTGATGAAAATGTTTTGGAATTAGACAGTGGTGATGGTCGGATAGCACTACGAATATACTAAAAACCAATGAATTGTATTCTTCAAAAAGTTAAAATGGTGAATTTCATGTTATGTGAATTTTATCTCAAATTTTTGTAAAAAAAAAAAAAAAAGAATAGATGAACAACTAAAAGAAATAACAGAACACAGAAAAAGACACTCAGGTCATTCATATTTTGGAGTTATCTGAGAGACCTTAAAATAACCGACTGATATGCTCAGTGGTTAAAAAAAAAAAAAAAAAAAAAAGGATAGATGGAAAATTTCAGCAAAGTACTAGAATTCTTAGAAAAGTCAAATGGAAATTCCAGAACTGGAATATACAATCAATGAAATTAAGAACTCACTAGTTTAGAAACAGCAAAATAGAAGATTGGTAAACTGAAAGAAATGTATAAAAAATATGACACACCAAGAAACATAAAGGCACAAACATTAAAAAAATAAAAGCATAAAGACATGTACAACATGCTACAATGGTTTAACACACATCTAACTGGAGTTAGAAAAGCAGAGTAAATGAATCATAGGCAATATTTTAAAAATACCAGTCAAAAATTTTCCAAAGCTAACACAAGTCTCTAAGCAGACATGCGAAGTTCTATAAACCTCACCAGAATATGAAGAAAACGATACCCGAGTCAAAGTCTTAAAAACCAAAGTCAGAGAAAATCTTAAAAGTAGTCAGAAAAAATAAGACACATTATCTTCAGGAGAAGGACAACAAGACTAATGACATTTTTTTTTTATCAGAAATAAATGAAATAGAAGACAATAAAATGACATCTTTAAAATGCTAAGACAAAACAAGAAAATAAAATAAACCAACCAATCTGGAGTTCTATAAGAGAAAATATCTTCTGACGTGAAGATGCATTAGTAAGAGCTTCAAATAAACAAAAGCTGAGAGAACTTGTTACAGATGAAGGGAATTCATCAAGCTAAAGGAAAATAACCCCAGATGGCAGCAAAGAAGTAGAGAACTTAATACAGAGAAATGGAAAGGTAAGTGTTTAGACAAATACAAATTAATACTGATATTTAGAATAATTGTAACAAAGGCTTATATGGTTTAAACAGACATAAAAGTATAAAATATATGACAGAACTAACACAAAAGACAAACACAAAAAGGAATAAGTTAAGTACACTGTTCTAAGTCTCTTGCATTTTTCAGCAAGTGCTAAAAGTACAAATTTAGACTGGAATCTTTATAAATCCAAAATGTACACTGTAATTTCATATGCAACTACTTAAAAATGTATACACATATAAAAACGTACAGCTAAAAAACTAGTAGAGAGAAAAAATAATGCTTGATTAGTTCAAAGAAAGGCAAGGAAGAGACCAATAGAAAACTAATACCAGGCTGGTATTCTCAAATCCTATTATATCATGTTCTGCGTTAAATGTATCTGGACCCAACATTTCACTTAGATAACAAATATTATCAGATTGGATTTTTAAAACACCCAACTATATTCTGTTTACAAAAGATCCACTTTAAGGACATACACATGTTAAAAGAAAAAGATACTATGCAAACACTAATAAAAGTATGGTAATATCGTTATATTTATATCAGACAGTTGACTTAAATCAAAAAACACTACTCAAAATACTAGAGGAATACTTATGATAAAAGGATCAGTTCAACAGGAATATGTAACAATCATAAATTTCTATACATCCTGTAACACCGCTTCAAAGTCTATAAAGCAAAAGTTAACAGAACCAAAAGGAAAAACAGAATAACTCATAATAATGGCTTCATTTTAACACGCTTCTTCTAGTAATTGGTAGAATAATGAGACCAAAACAAAAATGAAAAACCCTAAGAATATAAAAGATGTGAAATCACGGCTATTAACTCAATTAATATATGTAAAATACTATACACAGCACCTGCATAATATACATTCTTCCCAAGTACTCATGACATAGACCAAACTAGACCATATAAAGGGCCATAGAGCAAGTCATCAAATAACAAAAGATTGAAATAATATAGAGTATGTTTTCTGAGCACAGTGGAATTGAACTAGAAATCAGTAACAGAAAGCCAATAACCTATTACTCAATGAAGAAATCACAAAAAAAATTTAAAAATATTTTTAACTGAACGATAATGAAAATGCAACATCAAAATCTGTGAGATGCAGTTAAAGCTATGCTAAAAAGACAATTTGTAGCTTTAAAATGCATATTTATAATGCATGTTTAAGAAAAGTAAAAAAAATAATGATAAAAGCTTCCACTTCAAGCAGCTAGGAAAAGACAGCCTATCAAATCCAAAGTAGTACAATGAAGGAAGTAACACAGATGGATACAAACCTAAACAAATCATATGAATTCTTCCAGAGAACACAAAAAGGAGAACAATTCCCAATTCTTTTATGAGGTCACCAAACCTATGATATCAATACCTAACAGGGACATTACTAGAAAGACATCAACAAGCCAAACTTTCTCATGAACAAAAATCCTAACAAAATTTTAGCAAACCATGAAACTCAGACTGTATTAAAAAGATGATGCATTATATAATCAATAGACTTGGTTATAAAGAATGCAAGCTGATTTAAATTCTGGAAATTAATCCTTGTAACTCACAAAATTACCAAAATAACATCCATATAATTATCTCAATATATAAAGGAATATTATTTGATAAAATTCAGTACCTACTCATAATACAAACTTTTAAAAATTAAGACTAGAGGAGCATTCCTAATCCAATAAATCTAATTTACAAAAATTTATTATCTTACTGATGAAATATTGGAGTCTTTGAATTCAGGAATAAGAGTATCCATTAACACCATATCTATTCAACATAATAAATAAACCCATAAACAAATCAATAGCATTAAGAATAAAGTTAAAAAAAAGTAAAAAAGAATTGGAAAAGACACATAATTGTCATTATTCACATTTGACATGATTGAGTGCACAGAAAGCCAAGAGAATCTGTAACAAATTATTAGAATAATTGTACACAAGATCAATATATAAAAATCAACTGTATTTTCTATATATTTCCAACAAACTAGAAAATGAACTTTTAATAATAACAGCATACATAATAGCATCGAAAAATTCAATAACTAGGAATGAATCTAGAAAGATGTGCAATAGCTCTACAATGCAACACTGCTGAAAGAAATTAAACGCTTACTAAATGGAGGGATATACCATTTTTATTGACTAGAAGGCTCAATATAGTGAAGATACCAGTTTCCCCAATGCTGACCTAGAAATCCCATGCAATCTCAATCACAATCCCAGGAGGCTTTTTGAAGAAAATTCACAAGCTTATTCTAGAATTTATATGGAAATGCACAGAAATTACAATAGCCAGGATACTCTTGAAAAAGACCATCACAAACTGCTATACTAATTTGAGATATATTGTTAGTATAAGGATAAATAAATACACCAACAGTAGTGAGAAATAGATCCACACATACAGTCACCGTACTTATAATAAAACAACTTATATTCAATGGGTAAAAAAATGATATTTTCAATGGTACTGTATCAGTTGAATATTATATGAACAAAAATGAACCTTGACTCCTAGACTCAGATCATACACAAATTTAATTTGCAATGGATCATGGATTAAGGAAAAAACGTTTAGAAGAAAACAGAAGCATATCTTCATGACCTTGATACAACAAACTATTTCTCAAGATACAGAAAGAAAACAAAGATTGATAAATTGGATTTCATTTCAGTTAGAAACCCTGTTCATATAAACACACCATAAAGAGAATAAAAAGACAATTTTCAAAATGAGAGAAGATAGCAAAGTGAAGAAAACAATTAACAGAATTTAGAAAAAAGGCAACCTATGGAATGAGAAGACATTTGCAAATTACATATCTGATAAAGGTTTAGTATCCAAAATACATAAACAACTTACAAACCTCAACACCCAAAAAGCAAATAATCCAATTAAAAAATGAGTAGAAGACATGAACAGACATTTCTCCAAACAAGATACACAGATGGCCAACACACACGAAAAGATGCTCAACATCACTCATCATGAGGAAAATACAAATCAAAACTACAATGCAGTACCACCTCACACCTGTCAGAATGGCTAAAATCAACAACAATGAGGTGCTGGCAAGGATGTGGAGGAAAATGAACCCTCCTGCACTGTTGGTGGGAGTGCAAACTGGTGCAGCCACTTTGGAAAACAATATGGAGGTTGCTCAAAAGGTTAAAAATAGAACTACCCTAGATCTAGCAATACTACTGGGTATTTACCCTAAGAATACAAAAACAAACAGAAACCCATGGGGAGGGGAAGGAAAAAAAAAAAAAAGAGGTTAGAGTGGGAGAGAGCCAAAGCTTAAGAGACTCTTAAAAACTGAGAACAAACTGAAGGTTGATGGGGGGTGGGAGGGAGGTGAGGGTAGGTGATGGGTATTGAAGAGGGCATCTTTTGGGATGAGCACTGGGTGTTGTATGGAAACCAATTTGACAATAAATTTCATATATTAAAAAAAACAAAAACAAAAACACGAATTCAAAGGGATACGTGCACCCTGATGTTTACAGCAGCATTATTTACCATAGCCAAGATACAGGAGCAGCACAAGTGTCCATCAACTGATGCATGGATAAAGAAGATGCCGTGTATACATATAATGAAATATTATTCAGCCGTAAAAAAAAAAAAAATGAAATCTTGCCAGCTGCAAAGACATAGGTAGAGCTGGAGAGCATAATGCTAAGCAAGGTAAGTCAGTCAGATAAAGACAAATACCATATGATTTCACTCATATGTGGAATTTAAGAAACAAAAACAAATGAACACAGGGGGAAAAAGAAAACCAAGAAACAGACTCTTAACTACAGAGAAGTGATGGTTACCAGAGAGAGGTGAGTGAGAGGATGGGTTAAATAGGTGATGAGGATTAAGGACTGCACTCGTAGTGAGCACCGGGTGTTGTATGGAATCATGGAATCACTGTATTGTATACCTGAAACTACTATTACACTGTATGTTAACTAACTGGAATTAAAAACTTAAGAGGCAGCTGGGTGGCTCAGTTGGTTAAGCATCTGACTGCAGCTCAGGTCATGATTTCACGGCCCATGGGTTCGAGCCCTGCATCGGGCTCTGTGCTGACAACTCAGAGCCTGGAGCCTGCTTCAGATAACGTGTCTCCCTCTCTCTCATGCCCCCACTCATGCTCTGTCTCTCTGTGTCTCTCGAAAATTAATAATGTTAAAAAATTTTAAATAAAAGTAAAAATAAAATAAAAACTTTAAAAAAGGGAAAAAATATTACATAGCCAACAGAAGATTTATATCCAGAACATATAAAGAACTCCTATAAATCAATAATAATAATAAAAAAAGTCAACCCAATAAAAAATGGACAGAAAGGGGCATCAGGAAACTTTTTTGGGATGACAACACTGTTCTATGTATTTAAAAAATTTTTTTTTGTTAATGTTTATTCATTTTTGAGAGAGAGAGAGAGAAACAGAATGTGAGCAGGGGAGGGGCAGAAAGAGAGGGAGACACAGAATCGGAAGCAGGCTCCAGGCTCTGAGCTGTCAGCACAGAACCCGATGTAGGGCTCAAACTCATGAGCCATGAGATCATGACCTGAGCTGAAGCTGGACGTTTAACCGACTGAGCCACCCACGTGCCCCAATATATCTTTAAAAAAAAAAAAAAGCCTTTTTATTTATTTTGAGAGAGAAAGGGATCACAAGTGGGAGAGGGGCAGAGAGACAGAGAGAGAATCCCAAGCAGGTTCTGCACTGTCAGTGTAGAGCCCGATGTAGGGCTCTAACTCATGAACCACAAGATCATGACCTGAGCCAAAGTTTGACACTTAACCAACTGAGCCACCCAGACACACCTGTTCTATATCTTGACTGTAGTGATAATTACACAGATTTGTAAAAATTCATCTATACAATTAAAATAAGTCAATCTTATTTTATGTGAATTACACCTCAAATGTCACTTTTTCAAGAAAGCCTTCTCTGACTATCAGAATAGTCAGGCTTCATTATCTGCTCCCATAGCCCTAGGTGCCCTTCCTTCATAGCATTCACTACAACTGTCATTTAAAATGTTTGTGGGGGCACCTGTATTGTCTCGGTTAAGCGTCTGACTTTGGCTCAGGTCATGATCACAGTTAGTGAGTTTGAGCCCTGCATCAGGCTCTCTGCTGTCAGCGCTGAACCTGATTCAGATCCTCTGTCTCTCACTCTCTCTGCCCTTTCCCTGCTTGCACTCTCTTTCAAAAAATAAATAAAAACACTTACAAAATAAATTAAAAAAATAAAATGTCTGTGCAATTACTTAACGTCTGATTATTGCATCATATGTTAAGTTCTGTAGGGACTGGGTCCATGATTATACTTGCGTATCACTGTAGCCCCCAATCATCTAGTATCAAACAAAGGTACTCAAGAATATTTACTAAATGAAAAAGTTACTTTGAAATACAAGCAGCATTTCAAATTCGATTAGGGACCAATATTTTTGTGGTAACTTTCATAATGATTTTTATTGTCAACACTGCTTAATTCTCTACATTCCTCATCTCCATTTGGAAGTCTATCAGATATTTCAAACCTGAAATCTACAACACAGAATCCCTGGTATCTCCACTACAACCGCTCACCCAAATCCCTTTACCCAGGAGTCTCAGTTGATTGCAATTTCCTCATTCCAGTTGCTCTGCTGAAAACCATGGAGTCATCCCTTACACCTCTCTTATTCTCATCCTCTGCCTCCCACATTCGATTTTTAGATATCCTTTAGACTCTACCTCTAAAATATACCTACAATTTTACCATTTCTACCACCTCCCCCTCTGTTACCACCCTGGTACGAGCCACCATCACATCTCTCATGTTGATTACTGCAACAGCCTCCTAACTGGATGCCATGTTTTGATCCATGCTCCTCTATCATAAATTTTCCACACAGGAAACAGAATGAACTTATTAAAACATGGCTGTTCACGCTTCTGCTCAAAATCCTCCAAGAGCTTCCAATTTCAAGGAAAAAAACTAAAGTCCTTACAACAGTTTACAAGATAGGATTTGTCCATACAACTTCCTCACCTTTTCCTGTCCTAGCCATAAGCTTCATGTTGTTCCTTGAACAAGCCAGGCCAAGTTTCACTTCAGGACCTTTCCACTGTTTGTTTTCTCTGCCTAAAACATTCTTCGTCAAGTCTTTGCTCAAATGTCACTTTCTCAGTGAGGTCCTCCTGACCACTCTGCCTCATACTGCAAATTCCATCCTCCACCTTCAGCATTCCTAACGCATCTCTCCCTGCCCTGTGTTTTCCTTTTCCATAGTTCTTATTATCTTCTAATAAGCTATATGATTTAATCATTTATTATGCCTGCCTTGCTTGCTAGAATGTAAAACTCAAGAAAATGGGAGTATTTGTCTATTTTGTTAACTGATGTTTCACAAATACCTAACTATTGCTTGACACATAGTAGCCACTTAATATTTAGTAAATAAATGAACTCTCAAACTTAAATGATTTACTATAAAATTAAAAACAATTCTGACTATAAATTATGTTTTATGTTTCTTTAAAATATAAACATATCACTGTAAAATATAATTTTTAGTTTAATAATCCTTCATCTGTGTAACTATCATTTGTATAACTGTCATTAGTATGGTTCCCCACAAGGAGGCAGTAAAATGACACACAGAAATAGGAGATCTAAAAATAATTACTAAGCAAAACAGGAAACATATGTATAAAATACTGCCAAAAGCTGATTGATGACCAATACATATACAAATGAAAGAGTTGGACTGGTCAACCAAGAATGGATCCAAAACCCTCATCAGTATTATATTTGCCTTACTTCCTAGTCCTATGGAAGTCTCACCAAAAATGAGCTCCAAACATAACTGAAACAGTTCACAAAGATGTCCCTGAGTCCTCATTCATTCCCATAAGAAATGTCAGCATGCCATCATGGGTAGCCTTGAACTGATGCAGGCTTTTGAACTTATTAAATGATTTCCTCAATTTAATAATCTTATCACGTTGTCATGTTATCTTGTCCTTCAAGTAAGAGAGCTAATACCGAATTTAGTCCCACTATAAAATCTGACCAGTTGAACTTTCATAACTAATAATGTCTTCCACTGATTTTCATAGCATGATGATTCTCCAAACTTCCTAAGGAGTTAAACCCCAGAATGACTCACTCACTAACAATATACTCCCCAGTTAGTAACAGGTTCCCCAGAAATTCAACCTTTATTTTATGAAATAGCAAACACCTCCACCATAACAAATAGAACATTAGACTATCTCCACTATGAAAAACTAAGCCCATCTAACCTTAATGAGGTTAATTACTAAACAGTCCAGAATCTTAGAGAATAATTTCCTTATCCCAGACCAGAATTCTCTACAATATACTTCAAAAAACAACTAATCCACTCCCAAAACATGGGAGGATAGGATTCTAAGCCTTTCCTAAGGTTGTAATACTACCATCCGTTAAGAAACAAGAGTGTATGTATTTGTTTAATCTTGAATTTATTATTTTTACATTTATACCAATCTGGATAAATTACAAAACTAATGTGTAATCACTAAGAAACCATGCAAATAAGAAACACTGATAAAAATTGATATGCATACTTCCAGAAACTTATTAAAAATTCATATATATGTATTTTCAGTTTTTACAAGTAGAATTACACTATTCTCTGATTTCTTTCATTCTTCTTTAGGAATTATTCTTGATCAACATACAATTCAATCTCCTTCAAGAGGGACAAATTCAACTATATAAGCCATATATATACACACACATATATATACACACACACATATATATACACACATATACATATACATATATACACATATACATATATATATACACATATACACACACATAAGTTTATTTTATATTTTAATTTTTATTTTATTTTATATTTTATGTGTGTGTGTGTATATATATATATATATATATATATATATATATATATACACATATACATATATGTATACACACACACATTTATTTTTTTTTTTTTGAAAGAGAGAGACAGCACAAGTGACCGAGGGGCAGAGAGAGCAAAAGAGAGACAGAAAATCCCAGGAGGGGCAGAGAAAGAGAGAGAGGGAAGCAGGGCTCACCCAAAGCAGGATTCGTACTCCCCCGAAGCAGGGCATGAGCTCACCTGATGTGGGACTTGAATTCACGAACTATGAGATCATGACCCGAGCTGAAGTCAGATGCTTAACAACTGAGCCACGCAGGCACCCCATAAGCTATATTTTTACCTACTCCCAATACTGAGACTAGCTCCCTAGTTTGTTTTTATTTTGCCAGTATAAACAATGCTTAAATTAAGAGCCCTGGACAAATACTTTTCTGTACTTATTCCATGTAAATAAGAGTGAATTACTTAATTTCCAACATTTAGGTTCTTTTCTTTCTTAATTATATGGCAAAGAAATGTTTCTTCTTAGAGAAGTGAGCTAGATACATTGTTTTCAATTATGATGAAGAGACAATCTTTAAGTTCCTTACTTAGTACATATGGAAGCCACTTTTACTTATTTAACAATACAGTTCCGCCAAAAAAAAATGTATTTATGCACATATACACACAAATATTTATATTCCTCACAGCAAGATATAGCCAATTGCTATACATATCTGGACTCAACTAGACAGTGCTTGAATTTCATATATACTATCCAGCAAAGAGTTAACATGATTTTTGCTAAGATTCTGAAATGACAGGATAGGCAATAATATTGGCAAAATACTCCCTATTCTAATCCAGAGAACGTGCTTCCATAATTCAGTTCTCCACAAAATACAGGGTCACCTCCTTTGTGAAACGTTTCCTAACACTCAACAGTAAAACTTATCACTTCTACTATGGAAAATGTACTTTAAATGTCCAGTACTTTTTTTTTTTTTTAAATGTCCAGTACTTCTAAAATAACATATATTACACTGTAGTATTACCATCAGTTGAGAGTTGTCTTTAATTTCATTTACAGAACTTTTTGGCACATAAAAGATTTTAAATATTTTTAAAAGGATGAAATTAAGTATCTTCTTTATAGTTTCCTCCTTTGTTTTTATTCTCAGTGAAGTCTTCCCCACCTCAAAATCAGACATATAATTGGTGTCTTTATACTAAATCTCATACAAATACAGAATTAAAAAGACATTTCACTTGTGGTTGTGCTTCTGTTTTTAATACTAAAATGTTTTAATTAGACACTTCTTATTGTGCAGCACCGTATTATGCACAAGAGGAAGACTTGGAAACGAGCTGTAGCAGGTGAGTAAATCACAGATGACCACAACATTTCTGAGTAAAAGAACTCAGTGTTTATGCTACTCACTTGAGATAGGAAGTATAAAAATTCAAGCTTGTGGGCTTTTTTTCTTTTAGCAGCAGGAAACAACAGAGGGTGAGCTGAGGGAAATGGAGTCTTGCCCACACTGTGTTGGGAGACCTGTGGAATATCCAAATGGATAGGTCTACTGGAAGATGTATTCATGTTTCCCACTCAGACAAGAAGATACATATTTGGAAGTCATCAATGTATACATAGAACCTAAAGTCAGGAATGTAAGAAACCAGGAGTATGGATGAAATCTCCCCAAAAGAGTATATATGGTAAAGAGATGTTCAAGAACAGAATGTCAACATTTGATGGGAATGTTAAAGAAGCTGAATAGCTAGAAAGGTAAAATAAAAAAAAAAAAAAAAACTATCACAAAGTCAAACAACAAAAGTTTCAAAAGAGAAAAAAGTCAGTATCATAATGACTAAACACACATTATGATGTTTATCAAACAGTCAAAACTTAAAAATTCTTCAAATGATGTCAATATTTAAGAAAGTTCTTTCCATACTTCTAAGTAAGAATTTAAACACTTTCACTATTTTTTTTTAAGTTTATTTATTTTGAGAGACAGAGAGAGGAGGGGCAGAGAGAGAGAGGGAGAGAAACAATCCCAGGAACTCACGAACCAGAGCCGAAACCAAGAGTTGGACACTTAACCGACTGAGCCACCCAGGTGCCCTGTAAACACTTTCATTTTTAAAAAATGTAACTAAAAAAATAAAACAGTGTGCTATGGCAAGGTTCTACATGCATAGAAAAAAGGAAAAGCATGTGTTTATATCGGCTTTTCTTTGCATAAAAAGGTGTAAGATAGAGACGAGAGTAGAATTTTGTATGACTTTTTGTAGTTTTTAATGTTCTAACCACATCAAAGTATCACCTATGCTAAAAGTTAAGGTAAAATTTACACATGATGTACACTCTGCTCACATGTAAGATGTTCCACAGCTCTGACACGTGTTCCTTCACTTCGGGTGGGTCAAACCTGTAAGCAATGAATTCTGGAATACCCAATTTCAGCCAATGAATTACCATAGCACATAGATGCTCTGCCAGCACAGTCACCGCATGTGAAGACTCTGTGTGACCACTTTTCCTGAAGCATGTGGAATGAAAGATTCAGCAAGTGCTGCCTGAGGGCTGCTGAGAACATTGAGTGTGCCTCACCAAAAAAAAAGGCAACTTAGGAAATACAAAATGTAAGACGACTGTACTTACCCTAAATCAATTTTTATTAATAGTCCAGACTTTTATTCTTTGTACAGAATACCTGACAAACAAAAGTTATCTTTAAAAAGCTTAAAATTCAAGAAGTACATCTAGTTAAATTAGCAATTTTTAAAAACTTAATACTCATAATGAATTCAGTGAAAAGCAAGATAAGTAATTCCTAACAGACTTCAATCTTCTTTTAAAATTAACAGACATGCTGATATACTCAATCTCAGTGAATGTCAAGGCAGGTCGAGTCTCCACTCTCTCCCTTACCCTTCATATGTATTGAGTGATTGAATCCTGCCAGTCTTACTTCAAATACTCCTGAATCTCACTTTTCTTCCAATTTATACTTTCTAGCTGTGTACTACCTTCATCTTCATCATCACTATTTCCTGTGTAGCTCCCTCCATGCTGGACACCATGAATTGTTTTATTTAATCCTCATAACAACATTATAGAATAAGGATTATCTTCCTCGTATCGCAAAAATGGTTCGTGGTCTACGATATCAAATGAAGTTGCCAGTACAGGAATAGGAATGTTTTCCTAAATTTTGTATATCCCCAGAATGTCACCGGATACTTCATTTAAAAAGCATGGAAATATAAGGTCTTCAATTCTTATATGCACAGTAGAATCACCTAAGAAGCTTTTAAAATATGCAGCCGAGGCAGAGAAACACGAGACTATGATTGTCCAGGTTCTTTCCATCTCTAAAACTTTCAATACTGAGAAATATTTCCAAACTGTATGCCTTAAAATGAACTACAATAAAAAGATTCTTGTCTCTCCCAAGTTTTTCCCCAATAAAAATTAACAAAAACTTTCCCTGATTTAAATTTTTCTCTCATAAGTCTTTCCTAAAACTGATGGTGCCCACCACTTCATATGTACTAAAACCGGCAGACGACAAAAATAAGTGAACAATAACTAACATTAGGCTAATAGTTAAAAATGCAATTTCTTCGAAGTGCATTTGAGAAGGAAAGCAAAGACTTACACATAGCACAGTCATATTTTCTACTGACAAAATGTTTCTGGTCCACATGATGAAAATAATTATGTCAATGGTTTATGCTATTTCAGAAAGTAAAAACCAACATGAGAACTAATATTCAAATGATGCCTCCAAGGTTTACCAAGGTAAATAGGGCCCCACATATACTAAAGAAGCCAGAGTAGTGTATATTCTCAGTTATGTCAGCTTTTTATAAATATTCAGTCTCTTCCCATGCCACGTCTGCTGTCTGGTTACATTGCTTGTATGTATGTCTGCCTACAGAATCTATTCTCCCATTTCTGACTTGCTGCTTCCCAGCTATGGGCTTAAAATTAAAGAGCCAAACTTATTAAAATATGTATAAGGTTAAGAATAAATAGCTTCTGTTACAAACTTATAATGCTTTTGTCATAAGAAAAGAATACAGGGGTGCCTGGGTGGCTCAGTCGGTTAAGCGTCTGACTTCGCTCATGTCATCATCTTGTGGTTTGTGAGTTCGAGCCCCGTGTCGGGCTCTGTGCTGACAGCTCGGAGCCTGGAACCTGCTTCAGATTCTGTGTCTCCTTTTCTCTCTGCCCCTCCCCCACTTGTGCTCTGTCTATCAAAAACAAATAAATGTAAAAAAAATTTTAAAGAAAAGAATACATAGGGCCCAACAAAAAGTAAAATGCCTAAGTCATAGTGCACTGGCTTTATAATTTATATTTCTCCTTGTAAATCTTTTTACATTTATTTCTGGTTTTTGAATTCCTGACTTTCTTTCAAACAGGAGAAGTTTGCTAGATGGAGACTAGTCCTAGATACATGACTAGTACTATAAATACATAATTCTTCTTTTGGGGGGGGACATAAAAAACCTGAAAGTTGAACCTATATATAATTATAAGCACATTTCCAATTCCAACAACTAGTTAATGAAGTAAAGTGAAAAACTCCATTGTGGAAAACTTTTTTACCCCAAAACATACAGCTTTTTTTCTGAGTCAAAATTTCTCAGACTAGTATTCTCCCTTTTGTCAGACTGGTTGTATTCATTATTTTTCCATTATTCTGGTTTTCCCAAATTTACCTTACTTCCTATTTCACCTCCAATCCAATTACTTACCTTTTAGCTGATTTTTTCCCTCTCTCTAGCCCCACTTTTCTTTACTACCTCAAGTCTCTCTTATTAATACCTCCTACTATGAGAATATATTTATTTCTATTTTTTCAAAAACTCCTCTTCCTTTGTTAACTCAACTTCTCAAGCAATTTGACCTTCAAAATACTTGAATTTTTTATGAAAATTTGACCATGTATTTTAAATTAAACTTTGACCAATATTAGGAGGCAAAAATTTTATTTCAAAATATACAAATGATAGCATTTCTTTTTTTTATTTTTTTTTAAGTATTTTTTTAATTTTTTTTTTAATGTTTATTTATGTTTGAGAGAGAGAGACAGAGTGTGAACAGGGGAGGAGCAGAGAGATAGAGAGACACAGAATCAAAAGCAGATTGCAGGCTCTGAGCTGTAAGCACAGAGCCCAACACAGGGCTCGAACTCACAAACCGCAAGATCATGACCTCAGACACTTAACTGACTGAGCCACCCAGGCGCCCCTACAAATGGTAGTATTTCCATGTGTTAGTAAAAGAGGATATAAAATGGTGACTCCATATTAAAGGAGTGAAATAATGGTAGATGGTTAGGAATGAAATGTGTCTCTTTCCTTTGTGATGGTTCCTAACTAGGTGGTGTCAAATAACATAATATTGTCCCTGAACACAATGGTAATGATTTTTATTGTCCTATTTAATCTATAAGGAAAAATGAAAATTCTATAAAAAAACAAATGCAAAAATTCACTTAAGAGTTTATAACTTAACAGGTGACAACAGAACAGTAAATTCTAAGAGATTTTGTTGTACCATAATGCATTTCTATGGTAAGCTCACTTTTACCACATTGGCATCTCAAGAATCAAAGGGTTTCCTCAAGAAGGGCAAAAGATGAGTGACTGAATCTCAAGATACATGATCTGACCAAACATTTTTATGTTTTATTTTTATAGTAGCTAGAGAGTATATGGGACATATCCAAGAGGCTGTAATGTTTAAGACTTTAAGACATTTCCACATTTTATGGAGACAATATTTCAAATCAAGACAAACTCACAAAATCCACAGTTTGCACAGGATCGTAAGTTGCAAAAAGAATTGCAATTGGTGGGTAGAAGGGAAGTAGAAGGGATACAGAAACAGCAGAGGACATTTTGCAAACTACCACTTCCCAACCACCCACAAGATTCTAGTAAGACTATCTAAAGGGAAATGTCCCCCCTTCCACCCTCAATACCCTGACACTTGAATCCCTGCCATGATTGCTGTCAGTGATGAGAACATGTTGAGAATCTGTCCTATCTTCAGATGTGCCAGAACAGGGAAACAAGGCTAAGAATTACTTAATTACAGGTCACCATGATGATGATAAGCTAAATTCTTAACCTGCCACTTTAACCATTTAGTCCCTAAACTATAAGCAGACCCAGTCACATAACATTTTTTAAAAATTAATACCTAATTATAAGAATAATGCTAGACCAAAAAAAAAAAAAAACATGAAAATGATCATTGCATTCAAAACAAGAAAATAATCAAGACATCGCAGGTTATAAAATTCAGATTCAAGCTCTGTGAAGACCTGGACGAATCCTACACTGATACACCAACAAGAGCAAATGCAAGATTTTATTTCCATTCCATCCTAGTAGCAACAAGACATGGTACCATAATGCACAAACTGCTTTCAGTAAGGCCTGTGTTCAAATCCCATGCTACCGTTTACCAACTATGAGTCCCTTGGCATGTTAATTAACCTATCTGAGATTGTTTCCTCAGCTGTAGAATGGGACTAATATCCAAAAGCCTTCTGAAGATGAAATAAAAGTTCTGAAGGACTCAATGCATAGTAGTCATTCTGCAAGTGTCTGTTCTCTCTCCAAACAAACAGTTATATTTGAGTAGCCATAAAAGTAACTAATATTCTATTAGTTATTCTATGGACAGCAAAACAGAATACAATTCTAATACTTAAAGGACTCATCTAAGGTAATGATAAACTAGGACATTCAAACAACTCCACTGAGAACAATGAAAAAAAACTGGAAAGATACTTTAAAAATATGTTTGAGGGGTGCTTGGGTGGCTCAGTCAGTTAAGCGTCCGACTTCAGCTCAGGTCACGATCTCGTGGTCTGTGAGTTGGAGCCCCGCGTCAGGCTCTGGGCTGATGGCTCAGAGCCTGGAGCCTGCTTCCGATTCTGTGTCTCCCTCTCTCTCTGCCCCTTCCCCGTTCATGCTCTGTCTCTCTCTGTCTCAAAAATAAATAAATGTTAAAAAAAAATTGTTTTTTTTAATAAAAATATGTTTGAAGATATAGAAGAGCAGACAAGGTAGTAAAAAATGATCAGGCCAAGTTCAGAAGAAGAAAGGAAATCCAGAGAAGTGGGCCCAAACTTAGGAGCGGTTCATTTGCCACAGGCACGTTCGCAATCTACAAAGACAACTGATAATTTCCTAAAAATGATAAAAGATAGCAATTCACAGATTTCAGAAATCTCAACACACAGCAAGCAGGATAAATAAAAGAAATCCACACCTACAGATAGGACAGTAAAACTTCAGAAAACTCCAGATGAAGCAAAAAATCTTCAACACAGAGAAAATAGATTCCCTTCAAAATAGTAACACTAACAACTAAATTTCCAATACATACAAGCCAGAAAACAATAATCTGTCCTGGCAAAAACACTGCTTAAAAATGATGGGGAAATTGAAATAAAGGCATTTTCAAACAACAACAAACCTGAAGGTATTTGTCGCCAGCAAACCAGTCCAAATGAAAATACTAAAATATGTGCTTTAGGGAGGAAAAAGAGAATGATCAGAGAAAAAAGGTTGTAAATGAAGGGAGAAATAAAAAGTATCAGAAATGGTAACAATGATGATAACTCTAATGAATACTAGCTAAAAATAAAAACAGTAGTAAGAATCACTTGTGAGTAATCATGTAGAGATTTAAAGTGCATGAAAACAATGAATGAGTCATGAGGAATGAACAGAAATAAAACATCCAAGGGTCCGTGATCTGGGATGCACACTATAAGCTGTATAGTAACCACTGAAGGAATATTAAGTATATATATGTATGATTTCCAACTTAGAAGAGAAAAAAAGGAATAAAAAAAAATAATTAGAAGACAAAAGAAAAGAAAAAAAGGAATATACAACAAAGGAGACAAACAGAAAGTACAACTGAATGATGATAGCTTTGAACTCAGAAACGTGAGTGATCACATTCAATATAAACGGGTGGATTTAATGTTCCAAATTAAAAGATTGCTAGACTGAACCATTTTTTAAAATCTACATGCCGTTCATAAAACACATTATCTCTAACACAAGGGAATGGAAAGGTGAATATACTATGCAAACACTAAAGAAAACCAACTGAGCTACATGAATCTCAGATAAGCAGACATTAAGGCAAGATGCATTATTAGACATAAAGAAGGAAATTATTTCATAATGATATGTTACAAAGAACCACAGAGCTGTAACATTTTAAAATATATATGTACTTGCTAACAATGCCTCAAAATGTTGTGTTAAACAAAAACTTTGAAGAGTTACAAAGAAAAAAGAACAATCCACAATTATGCATTTTAAGCATACATCTCTCAACAACTGATAGAATAAACAAAGTATCAGAAAAGTTAAAAAAAAAAAATCACTAAGGCTATAGAAGATTCAAACAAGATCACCACATTTGACCCAGTAAACATATACAGGCCTCTGCATTCAGGGACAAAGGACCGCACATTCTTTTTAACTACACACGGAACACTTACAAAAACTGACCATACACTGCACCATAAAACAAATCTCAAAGAATTCCAGAGAACTAAATCATACAAAATGTTACATAACCACAATGCAACAAAGCCAGAAATCATTAATAAAAAGAAAATGATAAAATGCCATTATTTCTCAAAACTAAAAAAATGTGTTTGTCAACCCATGTTTAAAGAAGAAATAACACTGGAAATTAGAAGATATTTGAAACCGAATAAATATGAATATACTACATATTCACACTATTAGAGAGAAATGTATGCCCTTAAATGCATATTATTAGCATTAAAAAATGAAAACTGATAAAGTAGGCATTCACCTCAAAATTCAGAAATAAGAAAAGCAAAATACAGCAAAAGTAAAAGGAAATAAAGATCAGAAATTAATCATAATCAAAAATATACAAAAGAGCAACAGTTCACAGAATGTGGTTCTCCAGACTCTTTTAGAGTCTAAAAGGTCAAAACGATTTCCATAACAATATTTTTATGCTATCCTGATATTTACAACAATGGTGCAAAAGTAAAAAAGTGGACGTAACTGCAAGAGCCTTAGAATGAATCAAGGCACCAAACTCTATAGTAAATCACTGTATTATTGATTACCACAGACTAACAGTTAAAATAAAAAAAAGTCATTTTCACTTAAGAATGTCCTTGATGAAGAAGTAAAAAGTACTCATTTATTAAATTCTCCATGTCAGTTAAATATTCTGTGACAAAATGAAAAAATAATAAATATATCTGCTGCAAATCAAAGTAAGATAAAAGCACCCTGTCACTGAGTTGCTTGCTGATACAGGCATTTTCACGGAATACCATTTTTACTTGAAAGAAAAACTGCTGGACGTTTAAACTATAGTTATCCAGGCTTGGTATCTGGCAGACATTTGCTCTAAAATCAACACAGTGAGCCTGGAAAGCAACTGACAGCATTTGCTGCCAATGATAAACTCGACTTTTCAAGCAAGAAATGAGAACTTGGTGGGGCGCCTGAGTGGCTCAGTCAGTTAGGCGTCTGACTTCAGCTCAGGTCATGATCTCACAGCTCATGGATTCGAGACCCGTGTCGGGCTTTGTGCTGACGGCTCAGAGCCTGGAGCCTACTTCGGATTCTGTGTCTCCCTCTCTCTGTCCCTCCCCTGCTCATGCTTGTGCTCTCTCTCTCTCTCAAAAATAAACATTTTATTTTTTTTACATTTATTTATTTTTCAGAGACAGAGCACAAGTGGGGGAGGGGCAGAGAGAGAGGGAGACACAGAATCCGAAGCAGGCTCCTGGCTCTGAGCCATCAGCACAGAGCCTGACAAGGGGCTTGAACTCACGAACTGTGAGATCATGACCTGAGCTGAAGATGGACGCTCAACCGACTGAGCCACCCAGGCCCTCCAAAAATAAATAAACATTAAAAAAAAAATTAAAACAAAAAAAGAAATGGGAATTTGGCAAACTTGAATCTACTGTCTTCAGTTTGACAGCTTCCCAATGCTTACTTTTGATGAGACTGGTGGAGATATCAAATGTGGGTTTTGGTATCATGTAATATGTCAATATTTAGAAGTTGTACATAATTCAATGCACTTACATTTTCCAAATGACCAAAGCATATTACAAAATTATGCATGATTAGAAGATACATCCAAAATGCAAAATGCAGGTCAGACCCATAACTTTAACGTACCAGAATAAGAAAATTCTATGGATATGGTTTCAGATTCTATACTGCAAACAACCTTTAGAAAAAACCCTTGTTGAGATCCTCCATACTATCAAAGAAGATTATTGTACAACAATCTGAAAAGGCTATTAAAACAGTCTTCCCTTTTCTGATTCTGTATCTGAGTGAGAGATTAAATTTTATTTTATTTCAACCAAAACATATTACACTAGATGGAATTCAGAAATAGGTAAGAGGGGTGTCTGGGTGGCTCACTCAGTTAAGCATCAGACTCTTGATCTCGGCTCAGGTCATAATCTCACAGCTTTGTGAGTTCGAGCCCCGCATCGGGCTCTGCACTGATGGTGTGGAGCCTGCTTGGAATACTCTCTCTCCCTCTCTGCCTCTCCATAGAGAGCGCACGTGATCTCTCTCTCTCTCTCTCTCTCTCTCAAAATAAATAAACATTTAAAAAAAACTTAAAAAAAAAAGTAGTGAAGAGAATACAGCTATTTTCTGTTAAGTCAAACATTTAAAAGAAATTTGCAATATTATTAAACAATGCTATTCATAGCTCACTAAATCTGTTCTAAAAGATATGGTTATTTTTCCTTTAAAGAATGTTATTTGTATTAACATGCAGTGGGTTTATTATTATTCAATTTAAATGAACTCCTAAAATTAAAAATGTTTCTGTCTTGGGGCACTTGGGTAGCTCAGGAGGTTAAGCGTCCCACTCTTGATTTCAGCTCAGGTCATGATCTCATACTTTATGAGACCAAGCCCCACATCGGGCTCCCAGCTATCAGTACAAAGCCTGCTTGGGATTCTCTCTCTCTCTCCCTCTTTCTGCCCCTACTCTACTTGCTCTTTCTCACACATGCGCATGCGCGTTCTCTCTCTCTCTCTCAAAATAAATAAATAAATGTTAAAAAAAAAAAAAATTTCCTGGGCTGCGCGGGTGGCTCAGTCGATTAAGCACCTGACTTTGGCTCAGCTCATAATCTAGTGTTTCATGAGTCTGAGCCCCACATCCAGCTCTGTGCTGACAGCTCAGAGCCTGGAGCCTGCTTCGGATTCTGTGTCTCCCTCTCTCTCTCTGCCCCACCCCGCTCACATTTTGTCTCTCTCTCTCAAAAATAAAATATAAAAAATTTTTTAATTTCTGTCTTAATTAAAAAACTGAGGGGGCGCCTGGGTGGCGCAGTCGGTTAAGCGTCCGACTTCAGCCAGGTCACGATCTCGCGGTCTGTGAGTTCGAGCCCCGCGTCAGGCTCTGGGCTGATGGCTCAGAGCCTGGAGCCTGTTTCCGATTCTGTGTCTCCCTCTCTCTCTGCCCCTCCCCCGTTCATGCTCTGTCTCTCTCTGTCCCAAAAATAAATAAACGCTGAAAAAAATAAAAAAAATTAAAAAAAAATAAAATAAAATAAATAAATAAAAAACTGAGGAAAATTTACAAATATATCAACATATATAACCTATATAAAGTTCTTCAGAGTCCTCAATAATTTTTAAGTATAATGGGGTTGAGAACAAAAAAGTGATTCTTTGAAAAGACTTAAAAACAAAAAAAAAAGGTAAAAACAACTGGCAAGTGTGATCAAAAACATTTTAAAAGAGAAAGCGTTAATAAATTATGTTAAAAATAAAAAAGAAAATATCACCACAGACCCTGAGGATATTGGAAAGATAAGATTATTTCATGAACTTTATGCCAATAAATTTGAAACTTAGTAAATGCTAAACAGCACAATTTACCAAAATAGGCAACTCATAAAATATGGAAGTTATCAACTGTCCTATAACCAACAAAGAAATTGAGTTAGTAAACAAAAGCTTTCTCGCAAAGAAAACTCCAGATCCAGATAGTTTTTCTAAAGAATTACACCAATCATTTTGGAAACAGTAGCTCTATCATGCAAAATATCCCAGATAAGAAAAAGTAGGAAAATTCTCCAGCTCATTTTATAATGCCAACATAACCTCAAAATAAAACCCACACAAATGCATTATAAGAAAGGAAAATTAAAGATCAATTACACTCAAGAACAAAGACATAAAAATCTTGATCAAAATTTTAACAAACTGAATACAGCAATTTTTTTTTAAGAGACCAGGACCAAACCAAACCAAACCAAAGACCATTATTACCAAGTGGGTCATGAAAAGCAGGTTAATTACAAGAAGGCAAGATTTACTACACGTTAAAAAGTAAATCAATGTAATTCACCACATTAACAGATTAAAGAAGAAAAAATTTATGACCATCTCATTAGGTGAAATAAAAGTATTTAATAAAATTTAACATCCATTCAACATATAACTCAGTACAACAGAAACAGAAGGGAACTTCCTTAATCTGACGATAGGCATCTACAAAAAAACTACAGCAAACATCATACTTAATGGTCAAACAGTGAAAGCTTTCCCTTTGTGATCAGGAACAAGATAAGGATGTCCTCTATCACCACTTCTATTCAGGAATGTAGTGGAGGTCCTAGCCAGAGAAGTAAGGCAAGAGAAAGAAATAAAAGGTGTAAGGATTGGCAAGAAAGAAACAAAACTCATTATTCACAAATATGTTCGTGAATACAGAAAACAGAAGGCATCTATGGAAAAACTGCTAGAAATAAGAACTGAACAAGACTGTGAAATTCAGCATCAATTGCATTTCCATGTAAATAGCAAATGCAGTTAAAAAACTTAAAAAACAAAGACTCTTAAAATAGCCTCAAAAAATATGAAGTGCCTAGCAGTAAGTCCAATGAGAGATATGCAAATCCTCTGCAGAGAAAATCTTAAAACTCCACTGAAAGATATTTAAAGGACAAAATAAATAAAACTACGTGCAAGGATCATGATTTGAAAGCCTCAATATTGTAAAGATATAAATTCTCCCCAAATTAATTTAGAGTCAAGGTAATCTCAGTGAAAATCACAACAGGATTATGTTGGAAATGTTGATGTTTAAGCATATATGGAAATGCAAAGGACCAACAGCCAAGGTATTCTTGAAAAACACAAGGAGTAAGAAGTTTTCTAACATACATCAAGATTTATTAGACTATGACAAGTGTGACAAGATAGTGGACTTTATAAAAACAGACCAATGGGATGGAATAGAGATCCAAGACCCACACATATATGGACACCTGATATATGATATAGGTGGCATAACAAAATAGAGAAAGGTTATTTTGTTTTGTTTTTCCAATAGATAATGCTGGGACAGAGATCTATCCAAATGGAAACAAATGAAATAAAACCCATTCCTCATACCATTCACAAAAATAAATTCTACCTAGCTGGTAATCAAGTCCATAATAATAATCACATAAATTACTTCTGATTCAAAAAGAAATTTATTGATTATCTATTCCTAGTGGAATATATCTTGAGGATGAGCACCTTATTGTTAGTGGCAACCTTGGTATTGTTATACCGAAATTACTTTATATGTATAGTAGTATAAACCAAATAACTATAATAATATCATTAAGGTACCAAGATTTTTAGAATAAGACAGAAAAGATAATACATAAAATCAAAGCTAACTAAAAAACCTTTCCTGAAGGGAAATATCACTAATTCAATACTTTATTTCTTTTTCTAAAAAACGTGTTTACTAGTTCTGTCCACCAAAAATACCTAGTAACAATGAAAACCCAGTAATAATGAATGTCCCAAACATCTAAATTGTGGTCTCTAAATATCAGTTCCCATTGAAAAAGTACTGCTTGAATAAATGGCTGAGGCAGAATAGCTCTGGGGCAGAAATAGCCTGATAGCTCTCCCAATTCCTAAAAGAAAAGAAGCTAGACAAGAATACCGGAATCATGTCAGAAGGACACAAGAGCCAAATGAAGAGGGGATCACTGACCAAAGATGAGATAACTTCAAGTGTCATAAAGAATGACTGCAATGGACTTAAACCCATTAAAAATATAAAAACCTGTACGTTTAGATGACAATAATAAAAAAAAAAAAAAATCACTGGTCACTTTCACCGATTGCCAGGGGCCAACTGGTTATTCTAAATATTGGTAAGAGGATAGAAACCAGCCTTTATCATGATTCTCATATAGGGACTATTTCAGGATAATCAAATACTTAATGAAAGGAAGTTTTTCTTTTTAAAAGAAGTACAGCTAATAAATGTAAGAGGAAGTGTACAATTAGAAATTCATCATTCTGTGATCCCAAAATAAAATAACAGATCTAATCAACAAGCATCAATGACAGCTAAAACCATTAAGGGAATAGTCGATGGAGAACTTTATAATAGACTGATCAGGCTGTACTCATCGATCAATCTTAACATTACTAAAAATGGAACAACCAAAATGTTCTTCCTGATGTGATACAATAGACAATACACAGCACCATCAATGAAATATTCCTAACACAAAACTAAACCTAACCCTCACCAAGCCTCCCTACCCAATTTTCAGTTTGTAGGAAATAAGAGATGAAATGGAAGAACATGTTAAAGGACCATGAGGATACAATCAGCCAAATCCAGAATGTGAGAACCTACAAAATATGCGACCCGGTTTGTTCAACAAATAAATGGAGAATAAAAAAGATAAACTGATATAGATTAAAAGAGACTTAGGACACATATCAAACCAATGCAACACGTGGACCTTGTTTGGATTCTGCGGCAAACAATCACTAAAACATTTGGATGTTTTGGGGAATGCAAGCTGGTGCAGCCACTCTGGAAAACAGTATGGTGGTTCCTCAAAAAACTAAAAATAGAACTACCCTACGACCCAGCAATTGCACTACTAGGCATTTATCCACGGGATACAGGTGTGCTGTTTCGAAGGGACACATGCACCCCCATGTTTATAGCAGCACTATCAACAACAGCCAAAGTATGGAAAGAGCCCAAATGTCCATCGATGGATGAATGGATAAAGAAGAGGTGGTATATATATACAATGGAGTATTACTCGGCAATCAAAAAGAAGGAAATTTTGCCATTTGCAACTACGTGGATGGAACTGGAGGGTATTATGCTAAGTGAAATTAGTCAGTCAGAGAAAGACAAAAATCATATGACTTCACTCATATGAGGACTTTAAGAGACAGAACAGATGAACATAAAGGATGGGAAACAAACATAATATAAAAAGAGGGAGGGGGACAAAACAGAAGAGACTCATAAATACGGAAAACAAACAGAAGGTTACTGGAGGGGTTGTGGGAGGGCAGATGGGCTAAATGGGTAAGGGGCACTAAGGAATCTACTCCTGAAATCATTGTTGCACTATATGCTAATTTGGATGTAAATTTTAAAAAATAAAAAATTAAATTAAATAAATTAAGAAAAAAAACATTTGGATGTTTTTAAGATAATCAGTGAAACTTGAAGATAGGCCGGCTATAATAAGAAGTAAGGAATTTTGATTAATCTTGTTGGGTGGAACAAGGGTTCTTCTCTGCCATAGATGCATACTGAAGTATTTACCAGCGAAAGCATAGGATGCCTGGGATTTGCTTTGAAATACTATAAACTTATTCATAAATTATTTGTGCAATTACAAATTAAAATAAATAAATAAATTGGTAGGCAAGTGGGTATGTGGGTGAATGGATGGATGGGTATAACTTTTTCAGGGAGGGAATCAATTCCAGGTGAATTAATTCAAATTAAATACAAAAGCAAAACAATAAAGCTTTTAGAACAAATAGAAGAATACCCTCAGGTTCTCAGAGGGCAGGATTTACTAAATAATACTTAAAAATCACTAAACAAAAATGTGTTATACTATACATTAACTCTATAAAGATGGTCTACTTTACACTATTTTAAAGGTACTTACTGCTGGTAAAAGAGACTGCATATTTTGATTAGAATCTGCTATTGTAGCAAGGTAGACCAAGTTCGTATGCAACATTTGCTGATACCTATTAAAACAAAACAAATATCAATATTAAAAATAATTTTCTTCCTATCTGCTTAAATACAAATAGCATTCTAATTATTTCTCGAGTTTAATAAAAGATTTATGTTACCTGAACATCAATAGCACTTCAATTTTTCCTAGTTCCTCTGCAAAATAATTCCAAATAATAAATACATTCAAAGATAATAATAAACACAGATCTTACCATTTGCTAGATACTGTTATAGTTGTCTCATATACCTATATATTTTATCTAGTCCTTAAACTAACACTATGAGGTAAAAGTTCATATTTTCTCCATTTCACAGATGAGGCAACTGAGGTTTAGAAAAGTTAGTAACATGTACAATATTAATGTTGTACAGCTTAGTAAATGGAATTACTGAGAAATGTACTGGCTCTATACATAGTACATGTGCTTTTAAAAAAGAGACCTAGAATGAAAGAATTCAACAAAACTGGTATGTTTATTCCCTTCCCTCTGCCATTTTCATGTTGCCAAAAACTTTAAAGCCAAGTACAGGCAACACGCTCTGCTAAAAATGTCAAAAAAGAGGTAGGAACCACACAATTTTTTCTTCTCCTGCAGCAGTGACCAATAGTTTATGCCTGCTACAGTTATACTGCCCATCTATTGGGGCTCAGCATATAGAGAAGACAATGAACAGGTGTCTTCAATTACATATATACATATTCATATATGTATGTATGAGACAAAATAATTACATATATATATGAAACAAAATAACAGGACACCAATACCATTAAGAATTTACTTTTAAAAATACAGCAAATTCTCACTACTGCAATGAAGTGGTTAAACATGTTCATTGTGATCTTATGAATTGGTTTTGCTAACCTTCTGCAAATTAGTAATGATCCAGTTACTAGTGTTCGTCAACCCTCCAAATATAAACTTGAATCCTATACCAAACTGTCAGGCTGTTTTAGAAACTGAGAAACATTAAATATAAGTTAAAATAATAAAAATAAGATAAAAGAACTTTATTCAGCTAAATAAAGTCTTCTAATACAGATCCCAGATGACGTCATTCTCTAGATGCTATATAAGGAATCCTAGTAAAGTTTTTGCTGCATTATTTTTTTCTATTAGAACTGGTTTCACTACTTTTTTCTTATTAGAGAAAAAAAAACCTTATTTCTCAATTACCTTAAATTTTCCTGACAAGTTTATGCTCTTAATTTTTTTTTTTTTTTTACAAATTTATTGAGGTATAACTAAAATACAAAGAAACACATATTCAATTTGTACAATTTGATGAATTTGGACATATACAAACACCTGTGACTACCATCATCACAAATCAAGATAACAGACATACCCAACACTTCCCAAAGTTCCTTTGTTTCCTTTTGTTTTTGTTATTCTTGCTTAAAAATAATTTAGGCTGTTAACGCTTCTCCTCACATATTACCCTATGTTGCTCAATCAGAAAGCATATAATGTTTGTTATAAGGACGAGAAATGATTAAACTGTACTGATCTATTCACAGTGGTTAATTATGTTGTCAAAATTCTTACAACAACACTAACAGGCACCACTAGCTGGAACTATTTCATTATTCTGTAGAGCTCTTGAATGGAATTTAAGATACAGGGTTCCCAAATCTTGCCATTTTTAATTAGAACATATAACCCATTTCAAAGTCTACTCCATGAAGTTTTTCTTTTCTTCTCTGAGTATTAATATGGCTTTAATATATTCAGATATGAGATTTGCTGACCACCCTGCAAAAATAAAAATAACAAACCTTACTAAGGGACTATGGTTTCCTCTAACTAACCCTTTAAGGAAAAATGTTAGTCATGCTCATTAGTCCTTAATAAGTCAATGTTAAAATACTGTTAAATCTAATCTGCCAAGGTCTTAAAGCCTCATTTGTAAGATAATGAGAGAGTTAAAGTAGATCTCCAAAGTCCCTTATGGTTCTAAATATCTATAAATAGAGCATCTATTATGGAGTACCTTAATTTTTAAGCCATTTCCCCAACCTAAATCTTTTTAACGTTCAATTTTGAAATCATTTTAAACTTACAGTTTTAAGAATAGTATAAAAAACTCCCAAATATCTTTCTCCCATACTCCCCAATCATTGGCATTTCACGTCTTCCTCCATATCTAAACACACACCAATATACACACACATGTAAGCACACACATACTTTTTTCAAAACCTTCTGAGAATCAATTACAAACATAATACTTCTAACACTTCAGTGTCAACTTCCCCAAAACAAGGAAATTCTCATATACAACCACAGTACAACAAATTAATGTTGATATTCATTAACTGATAATTAATTTGTATTAATTAATTAATTAATTCGGACAGTAATATCACCTAATCCACAGAACCCATTCAAATTACTCCAATTGTCCCAATAACCCTAAATCTTTTTACTCAATATAAGGTATCTTACCAATATTCAGTAGGTTTTCTTTTTTGTAAAACTGCATTACTTTTACAGCATTCATCTAATAAGCTTTTTCTAAGATCATTCAAGACTCAAAGATGAACAGTAATGAAAAGGTAGTATATATACATATTCTCTTACAAGTTTGTGTATATGTCACCCAAAAAGCAATAAATATTCCAGAAGAATTTGGCTTCAGCTGACCCCAATGAAAGGATAATAAAAAGCAGATTCTTCTATAAATACTAAAGAAACATTTTCCTAAACTTCAAACACTATTACATTTATCACTGAATTAGTATTACTTTAATGTACATGCTTATTATCTCTAGAACAGTCTACATTAACAAAAGAAAATTGAGTGCTGATAAGGGCAGATATAAACATTTCAACATTTTACACTGGATGATGGTAACTTCCTACTACACATCACAGACATTCCAGTACACCCGTAATTGTTAACCTATTCCATGAGAGGCAGTTACGCTTCCCAAAGATTCCACTAAGAATCACTCCACCAATTATCTTGAACAACATAAAATAACCACTGTTAAATTTATTTATGTAATTAAAAAATCCGAGAGGGGCGCCTGGGTGGCGCAGTCGGTTAAGCGTCCGACTTCAGCCAGGTCACGATCTCGCGGTCCGTGGGTTCGAGCCCCGCATCAGGCTCTGGGCTGATGGCTCAGAGCCTGGAGCCTGTTTCCGATTCTGTGTCTTCCTCTCTCTCTGCCCCTCCCCCGTTCATGCTCTGTCTCTCTCTGTCCCAAAAATAAATAAACGTTGAAAAAAAAAAATTAAAAAAAAAAAGAAAATGCTCAAATCAAACACTACCATAGAGCAATAATAATAATACATTTAATACATTCTCACACGTATGTTATCAGAATTTAAAGAGAAGAGGACCTGTGCATATGAGCTCTATAAGTGATTTACTAATTTTATTCAGTGTACCATGACTGTGTGTTGTGTATGTAGATAAAAATACAGCAATATATACAAACATGCTACTGGTGAAAAATCTTTAGGTGGTGAGAATACAGTATTTGAGATCTCATTTTTATGTTATCTGTGTTTTTTTAATTTTCTACAATTCATATGCTGCTTTAATAAAAATAAACTTATTTTATATTTTAAAAAGTTTCAGGCAAAGTTATCACATCTTAAGGAATTGTTTAATTAAAACTGAACTACCAATTCCCAGATGCCTGTCATTTATTCATTTCCTCTTCATTTTCCTTTTCCTTTTCCCAATGCAAGAAAAAAGAACATTTAAGGTTGAGACACGGAATTTTTTTCTCTTCACTCACAAAACAACACTAACAAATTGAAAAAGAAAGACTAAAGAACTCTAAGAATGAAATTAAATCTATCAGGAAGAGCAAAGTATAAGACTATCTAAATCAATTTAAGCCCCATCTGCACAAAATACATGAGAAAATGAGCTCTATTCCAATATGCAAAGAAGGGGGAAATTATCATTATAAACAAAAAAGCTGAGAACATAAAGAACAAAACAGTATAAACTTTTGCTGACTCAAGTTGGAAAATTTGATTCTAGATCAACACTTTCCATCCATGTCATGTATAGCTGGGTCCTTTAAGAAACTCAGTCAGTCCTATACCACAAAATCCCTTGGCTATCTGGCAGCTTAAAAAGCCATACGTGAAAATAAGTATTCTAATCAGAACCTGTCAACTTTTATTATCCCATGGGTGATCTGAGGTAGCGAACTCCTTCCTACTGATTACTATCCATAGTTAAACTAAGGAAATAGATCAGCTAATTATTTTTTAAAGAACATTTTGAAATAAGGGCACCTGGCTGGATCAGTCAGAAAAGCATGTGACCCTTGATCTTGGAGTTATAGGTTTCAGCCCCACATTGGGTGTAGAGATTAATTAAAAATAAAATCTTAAAGAAAAGAATATTTGGAAATATAAACAGATATGAAACAACATACATAAAGTAATGAAAATGGTCATATAAAATACAAAACGTACAAGTGACTAGAAAATAAAATATCCTAGTACTCAGACTTAAGTTTCTAAATATCATTCTCTAAAATACAATCAGGGCTTTGAAGAAATGGGTGATTCCAAACTGGGAAAGGAAAAAGTACAAGATGAGCCTAGAACATTTCGTAGTGCAAGAAAATAAGAAAATGCTCAAAAAATAATGGATGCTTACCAAGAGGCCATCTTGAGGGGTTCTAGTGGCCAACATCAGAAACAATTTAAGAAAGAAAATAGAATTACATATAACCTAAAGAATACAGTTAAGAACCCATAAGTCCATTCAGATATAAACGAATGAATGGAGGCAGGAAACGAGAAATTTTTTTCTTAAAATGGGATTTCAAATAAATGTAGAAGGAATGATGGACTTAGTCACCATTTGGCAACCACCACAGTAATAACTGTTTCAATCAAGAATCCTTGCATGGTGGGTGCTAAAATTAATGTGTGAAAATATGAGAGGAAAGAAAGGGAAAGTACGAAACAGCTTATGTGCGTCTCAAGGTATCTCCCCAACAAGATACACATACGAATTATAAAGAAAAAAATAATAATTTCACAGTGGAGAAACTGGTATCATCCTAATTGATTAAAATTCTCACAAATATTGGGAGGAAATTCTTATTCCCATGGCTCCCATTCATATGGCTACTTAAGAATACCCTGAAAAGGACACCACATCATTTCTGTGATGCTCCTGCCAAAAGTGCGTAACATGAATCTAACCAAGGAAAACACCAGTCAAACCCAAAATGAGGGACATTCCACAAAATAACTGTTATGTACGCTTCAACAACATCAACAACATGAACAATAACAGATTGAAGACTGGTTCCAGATCAAATACTTAAGGCATGTGACAATTAAATTAAACATCTGATCCTGCACTGGATCCTAGACCAAAAAAATATATATACTAATGGGACAATCGGCAAAATTTTAAACAGGTCTGAAGTTTAGGTAACAGTATTGCATTCTTAATTTTAACGACTATACTCTGATTATTTAAGTATTTGTGTCTGTTTTTATAAAATACACACTGAGGTAGTTAAAGATAAGAGAATCATGGCTGCAACTTATTCTCAAATATTTCAGAGAAACGATATGGAGAAGAAATGAATGATATGGGGGGGGGAGGGAAATGAGTAATAAGGCAAGTAAGATAATATGTTAACATTTAAGGAATTTCAGTGATGGGCATAAGGAATTTCTTACACTGTTTTTAAAACTTTTTTTCTAAGAGTTAAATTATTTCAAAATAAAAATTTTTAGAAAAAAATACCCCTTTTCACCAATCAGATGTGCAAAATTTTTTGAAAGATGACTAATATCCAGTGCTGGCAGAGGGTGTTGAAAACCAAGCCTCTGAAACCTGGCTAGGAGAAAGCAAACGAATACAATCTTTTTGCAGGGTAATTTGGCTATTAGGGATGGTCTCTGACCCAGCCATTTCATTTAGAAAATTCTAACCCATTAAAAATAGTGCACTTTGGGGGCACCTGGGTGGCTCAGTCAGTTAAGCATCCGACTTCGGCTCAGGTCATGATCTCACGGTCCGTGAGTTTGAGCCCCGCGTGGGGCTCTGTGCTGACAGCTCAGAGCCTGGAGCCTGTTTCCGATTCTGTGTCTCCCTCTCTCTCAAAAATAAATAAACGTTAAAAAAAAAAAAAATAGTGCACTTTGTGCAAATGCACAAAAAATGTTTGGAAGGACAGGTACTAAACCATTAAAAGTAGTTACCCCTGTGGAAAGGAGAGAAGCCTAAGAATGAAAAGTAAAATGTGACTTGCTTTAACCTCTATAGACTTTTACACCCTATGATGTCCTTTCTACAATGACTTTTTACATGACTTTTTCATTTCAAAAATGTTAAACAAAAAGGAAAAAGACAAAGCAACCATGAGAGACTCAAAATTAGATAAAGCATGAATGAAGGGATAGCAAAAGTCCAGCACAGCAGGAAGGCCCATGCAGAGCCAAGAGCCAGGGCTGTTGGGAAAATCTACTTGGGAACAGACCAGTGAGATCTCTAGGAAAGAAAGATGTCACAAAACTATGGTGAGAATAAAATATTCTAGAGCTGTGTTGTCCAACAAAGCAGTCACTAGGTAGAATGAAATGTGGCTGGTTCAAAATGACATTTTAGAGTAAGACTTACAAGGGATCTCAAAAAACTAGATACAAACAAGAGTGTAAACTATCTCAATATATACCGGGTATATATATTGGGTATATATCGGGTAGCTCGGGTACCTTGGGTAGCTCCATCAGTCTTAACTCTTAATTTCGGCTCAGGTCATGATCTCACATGTGAGTTCGAGCCCCTCATCAGGCTCTGCACTGACAGCACAAAGTCTGCTTGGGATTCTCTCTCCCCCACGGTCTCTGCCCATCCCCTGCTCATGCTCTCTCGCTCTCTCTCAAAAGAAACAAACTTTAAAAAAATTAATAATAACAATATATTTATACTGATTATGTACTGAAGTGATAGAATTTTGGAAATAATGGGTTAAGTAAAATGTTATTAAAATTAATTTCTCTTGTTTCTTCTTGTTTAATGTGTCTTACCAGCAAATATAAAATTGCATTTGTGGTTTGCAATACATTTCTACTGGACAGTGGTATTCTAGAGACTTTTTAAAAAATTTTTTTAATGTTTATTTATTTTTGAAAGAGAGAGAGAGAGTGGGGGAGGGGTAGCGAGAGAGGGAGACACATAATCTGAAGCAGGCTCCAGGCTCTGAACCGTCAGCACAGACCGACAAGGGGCTTGAACTCAAGAACCGCGAGGTCATGACCTGAGCCAAAGTCAGATGCCCAACCTACTGAGGCACCTAGGAGCCCGTTCTAGAGACTTTTGATAAAATATTCAACTTGCTCCACTACATCAGATTCTATTAAGGATACCATTTATTTCCAACACATCACTTCAAAATAACAAGTTTGGTTCTTATGAATGATAACCAATTCTCTATTGCTTTGCTTTCTTAACCACATATGTGGATGGTAACTATTCTATACATGTGAAGATCTAACTTTTCCACTGATCAGGCAACACACAAATTTGAAGTCATTATTTTACAATGCAAGATACCTTTAAAAAGAGAAAGAAAGATACCCACTGCATCCCAAAGAACAAATTTTTCTTTTGTAAAAATCAGGAAAAGTCATTAAAATGTGTATATGAACGTTCATAGAAGCATTATTCATAACAGCCAAGAAATGAAAATGTCCACTACTGATGGATAAATAAAACATAGTATAACCAACCACACAATGAATAATTACTCAGTGATAGATAGGAAGTAGTCACGTACACTTCAACGTGGATGAATCTTGGAAAACATGCTAAGTAAAAGAACTCAGTCAAAAAAGACCACATATCGTAGCATCCATTAAATGAAATGTTCACAATAGGTAAATCTTACACAGGCAGAAGGCAGATTAGTGGTTATCAGGTGGTGAGGGATTAGGTGGAAATGGAAAGTTACTGCTAGTGGGTATAGGGTTCTCTTGGAGATGATGAAAATGCTCTAAAACTGACTGAATAATAATACAACTCTATGAAGATACTACAAGCTTTGAATTGTACACTTTAAAACAGGTGAATTGCATGGTATATGAATTATATCTCAGTAAAGCTGTTATTAAAAAGAAAAGCAAAAAGTTAACCAACACGGAAATACGAAACAAAAAATTTTTTCATATCATTCTTACTGAGAACACTCTGAGGTCTTTCCTTTATTCTGATAGTCCATTATACACTGAATAAGATGGTTATTTTCATCCAACATCTGAAATAAAATTAGAAAAAGTTTATTGTAATTCCAGTGCATCATGTTAAATTTTCAAAAATCTTTCAGATTTCTAGAAATGTTTACTCATAGGAACTGAACCCATTCAAGTCTTCTCAATCTTATTCTACACCTCTGGAATGATATGTTTAATCAACAATTTTTAAATAATTCTATTCCAATTATTCACCTTTTGAATTATTACCTGAAGCCCAGAAGAGGTTTCTTTTGTATTCAAACATTTTATTACCTCGACTGCCTGTAATAGAAACCTTAGCCTGTCCTGACTAAAAGGTAAGGGTCTAAGCTGACTTTGCATCATTCTTATGTTTTGCAGTAGTAAAGAAAAATTTCGTCTTATCCACAATGAATACATGAAAACGCCAGCCCATGAGGCTTGAGGAGATAGCTGGCTAGTTTCCCTGTGTTATACAGTATGGTTCTATGATTCTCCAAATATGGAATAATCAACTAGATAATTTATAAGCATGTACAATATTTATTACAGACTTTATGAGCTTACCTTAAAATTAAGTCGTCCCAAAAGTTTAAAAACAAAGCACGTATCGATTTATCATTCTATAGTCTCATAGCAATTCAAAGCAATATTGGATTTAAGGGTCAAATAATCCCTCTAAACAAGGTGGCATTGAGGAAAGAATACTGATGTAGCAATGAAAAGGCCAGTTAGTTTTAGAGCCAGCTTTGCAATCCTTTGCAAAGCACTTATGATTCTAGAGGCTCAGATTTATCTTAAGGTCAAGGGACAGGAGTTGATGTCCCTCCTGAACTTGGCCCACATTTCCCAAATTCAATAAGCATAACATAATACCAAAATCACTCTATCTGAATAATTTAATGTACCTCTTTTAAGTAAAAAAACACAAAAATCCATTTAACATTAATTGTGACTTTCTTCCTGCATATGAATAATTTTCACTTGCTAAAAAAAAAAAAAAAGGAAAAAAAAAAAAATACTGACATCCTCTTCCAAAAAGTGTACTTATTTCTTAAATAGAATCACTGGATGCCAAAAAAATGTCTTTAAAATCCATTAGTCCAGTCTAATGATTTCACAACGTATCTTCTCAGTCGATTCCTCAACCTAACAAACTTCACCATTAGAATATATCTTCTCATTTCTAACATCAATCCCTCACACTGTAAAATAAGTCACTGAATTTGGAATCCATGTTCTCTTCTCATCTGAGAATGAAAATTAATTGATCTGCACCTCCTGAATTAATCACCAATAAACATCTTAAGATGTATGGAAGAAAAACTCTTTTTGGAAAACCAACCCACCCACCAATCTCAGAACTCTTCTACAGTCCAAAAATAAAAGTAAAAAGTGAATCCCTCCAGAAACCTGTTTTTCGTGTATGTACTTGCACCTGATTGCCAGCCTGCAGACTTAGCCCAATGCACTGTATGAATGCACTGCATCTCTAGGCACTGACAAGCGGGTTTGTTCATAAAATAAAGCAACAGTTGGGCAAATGTCAAATGCCACACCAGAAAGAACTTGACAGTGAACAGAAGCCCATTAACATAATCTACTAGGCATACATCGGTGCCCTGACTGGTACGAAAAGCTGATTTTTCTTCAACTTCCGTCCTCATCTCCGTGTATACAACAAAACTGAAATATTTAAGGTAAACTGCTAGATTTAGAAAGTAACTTTTCAAAGTCTGGCTGACTAAAATTGAGAATACTGTCTTGCTCACAGGCAACACGGGGTAGCGGACAATAAAGAACCTTTGTGTCCCTAACTGGCAGTAACACAGCAGCGACAGAGGCACTACCCTCTAAAAAGGGACGCACCTCCCCGACTATTTATCACGACTTCTGCAATAGGTCACGATTATCAGATTGTCTCCACCACTAGACTCCCAAGTTCCACGAAGGCAGGGACCATGGCTCACCACCGTAGCCTCAGCACCTAGAGTAGGCGCTCAGTGAGTATCTCCTGATGTACACGGATAGGGAGTGAATCCGGGAGCGAGAGGAGAACTCCGAGGGTAACCCCGAAGTCCAGGGGGCCCTCCTTCGCCCGCCCCTCGGACTCTTGCAGCGTCCCCCCTCCCCTCCAAGTTCTCCAGCGAGCTCCCCAAGTCTGCCGGAGTGCGCAGCGCAACGGAGGGCGGCGACCCGCGCTCCGACTTCCCCTCGGCCTCCCGCGACCCGAGATCGGGTGTGCGCGAAGCAACCGCGGCGCGCTGGGCGGGGCGACGCCAAAGTAACTCCGGAGCGACGCGCGGGGCCGCGGGGGGCGCCGGCTCCGACAAACAGCCGTTCCCCGCGCGGCCGCTGCCGCCGGGCGCACGCGCCCCGCCGCCGGAACGCCGCCCCATCCCTAGAGAAATCCAGCGGCGGTTACTTGCGCTTTTGTGCTTGTAGGAAAGAGCCCAAACGCGCGAAGGACTCCGTGGGAGAACCGGTTCGCCGCCTTCCGCCACCCACTCAGGCACAGCCCGCGGCTCGGGTTCCCACACACGACCGCCTCCCAGCAGGCCCGCCTCCGCCCCTGGCCCGGCCGACTCCCGGGCCGGCCCCGGGTGGCGCTCCCAAGGGCAGGATGGGCCTGGCATCCCCGACCCCACAAGGCTTCACCTTCTGAATCGCAGCGGGAGTGATCTCCCCCTTGCCTCGCTGCCTCGGGGCTGCGAACGCAACAGACATGTTGCCGCCGTCACCACTACGGGCAAGTCCCGAGCGCTCCGGGTGAACGGCAAACTGGGGGAGAGACGCCGGCCTCTCGGGCCGAACCACCTCGGGAATGCGGGGAGGGGGGATGCTCCGGCGCCGAACGAAGAGCCGGCCGGCCTGGCCTACAGGAGTTACTCCGGACCATAGAAGTCCTCTTTTGGCACGTTACCAGCGAGGCATTGCCTCGCAGCACTGCCCTGCTCTAGGTAGACCTCTTGTCCTTCCTCCTTTCGTGACCCGTCCCCCCTCCCTTTTGAGCTAGTGGTAGGGCCGCGCCCCAGTCCTCCCTCCGCTTCAGCGATTCAGGAAATGGTCCCGCCGCCGCGGGAGAAGGAGAGGCTGGGGCAGACCCTGTCACAGGAAATGCGAGCGGCCCGAGCCGGCCCGCCCCTTTCGCGCGGGTGCAACTTGCCTCTCTCTCCGGCGCGCTGAAGCCTCCCTCCAAGTGCGTTTCGGCGCTCGGCTCTAGATCTGGTTCAGTTTTTCCAACTTCATCTTAACCCCGCGCCCCCGGGGAAGAAGTGGCCGCCCCAGGTTGTCCGGGCACGGTGGAGAGGAAAGGAGGAAGGTCAAGACCCTAAAGTTCGTGCAAACCCGTGGAGCATCTGCCGAGATGTGCAGAGGTGTGCAAGGTCTAGGTGAACGCGGATTCGCTGGTTTAAACGGCTCGGCTACGCCCCAAAGGCGCACCTCGGACTTCACAGTCTCGCACGCACACACAAGCATGCCTAACAATTTGAAAGTAAACCTGACCCCGAATCGGGAAACGAGGGCTGTGTCCAGTACTCAGGGGCAGTCAGCCAACTTGGCTAGAGAGCCAGAGGAGAGTAGTTCGCCTCTTGGGACAAGCCCTTAGCAGAAAAGTGCGTTGATTTCGTCTGACTTGGATCTTTGGGATTAAGTTTTGAGATAGGACACCTTCACTCTTTTACAATTATATACTTAATGCCTTGTAAATTAGGCCCAAATTGCCAGGCTTCAAATATGCGTGCGGCGGCGGGGGACCCAAAGGTCTCTAATTATGGCAGGAACACAGGCAAATGTGGGTAATTACTCTGTAAATTTGGACTTCCATATAACACAAAGGAAATGTTTATGTAAAATGTCATCCAACACTAATGAGGCTCAAATATCAAGCCCTTCCTTTACATATAAAATAAACTGGAGGGGCACTGGGTGGCTCAGTGGGTTAAGCGTCTGACTTTGGCTCAGGTCATGATCTCTCAGTTTGTGGGTTCGCAGGGCTCCGAGGTGAGAGCTCAGAGTCTGGAACCTGCTTCCGATTGTGTCTCCCTTTATCTCTGCCCCTCCCCTTGCTCTCTCTCTCTCTCTCTCTCAAAAACGTTAAGAAAAAATTTTTTAATACACTGGAAAAATTAAGAAAAATGCGTATTTTAAAAAATATTTGTTTCAAATACATGCTCTTCACAAAAGGTCCTAAATTTCATTGAGTAAGCAAATGTGGGTGTATTCTGTGTGCTAGGCTTTATGCTAGGCACCTAGGATTCAACTGTGAATAACGTGGACATGGAACCTGCTCTCTTGGAGTTTATATTCTGATAGGGCTGACAGAGTAGAAACAAATATGTAAATATGTAAACTTCTAAGAAAGACTAGAAGCCTAACAAGGGACTGAAAGAATGATGAGCACTCACATGAATTAGGGTGGAATGCCTTCTCTTTAAACTGACATCTAAAGGATAAAAAGACTCAAGCCATCCTAAGAATAAAGGGAAGAGAACTTATACTCCTAATAGTCAGTGTTGTCAACAAATTTTTATCTTTCACTACCCTAAGCCTTAAAAAACGAACAAGAAAAAACCACTGTTATATTTGGAGTTAATTGTAATCACATGAAATTGGAAAAACTAGAATTTAGAACAGAACCTACTTCTTGTCCACCATCAACACAGTATGTCCAACACCTGGCTTTCATCATCATGTCTTGATGTTTACAGGAAAGTACTTTAAATTGTTAAGAGCAATATTTCAGTAGGAAAAATGAAACAATCCTACTGCTCCATTTATGTCTGCTTGGCAGATAGCACCAAAATCTTAACATGAACCTGTGGGAGTAGTCTGAATTTCTGTATTACAGTATAAAAAAAAAAAAGAGTGCCAAGGAGACTTACATTCCAAGGAGGTACCCAAAGATAAGCACCTTCTTTGTCTAAATTTTAGCTCCCCAACATCAGGAAAAAATCAATGAAAAATAGGTAACAGGTCAGCCGAAGGTGTTTATTTCTTCAGAGTAGCAGGTTAGGCTCTAGGGTACTAGGCATAAATAACCACAGCCTTTTCTGTGATGGCATGTGTGCCATAAAAATAACATTATTTTCTATGTTCATCACATGACATTGATAGGGGGCCACTGGAGTAAAGATCCAGCTAGAAATACAAATGATCTCCTAAGAGAAGACACTTTAAAGGGACCCTATGTTTACTCTCAAGCTTCCTTGGTAAACACGGTCAGTCAGCTTGAACTGCAAAAGAAAATTCAGATATCGAGCAGAAAAGTTGTAACTTGGAGGAACCTTTTTACAATTCTGGAGTCTTTATCACTGTAAGAGCCTTGAGTTAGGGGAAAGACAGTTTGGGACACAGAGTAAATCTTGTCTCCTTTGACCATTAGTTTGGGGAGAAAGGAATCCCAAAGTACAAACTGAGTGGTAGCAGATTTGGGAGAAAAAGGAGAATAAAGAGTACCCAGTACTTAGTTAAGGAGAAAACAAAAAATGAAGATGGGAAGTTGACCCAAGTCTGAGAAATGATTCTAGGAACTTAAAACTGACCTACCCAGGCAACCATCTTCCCAACCAGAAAAATCAGTCCCATTATTTAGATTCATCTTGGTCTGAGATATCTGAAGACGGAATTGAGGTCATATAACAAAGAGGTGAAAGGGTTTTTGTTTTTTTTTTGTCTGAGAATAATCCTAATAGAACTATACGGTGGTTTAGAATAAGTAAAATAATCTACATGAACTATTCCTTCTTGATTATTCATACCAATGAATATAGACACTTTTAATGAATGTAAGAAAATTGTCCATGTTTGATTTTTCAAATGTTTCAATTTTTTGTGTTACATGAATTTATATTCCTCAAATGTATTTCACCAAACTGATAAAATGAGGTGTTCCAAGAATATGCTTAATATTAAGTAAAACTATAATCGCGGCATTAAAAATTATTTCAGTTCACAAAAAAATCATACATGTATAGATAATTGAGATTACTTTCATCTAAGCATTTAATACATATTGTTTTATAATTATATTCAGCTAAGTGAAATAAGTCATACAGAGAAAGACAGATACCATATGTTTTCACTCCTGAGAAACTTAACAGAAGACCATGGGGGAGAGGAAGGAAAAAAAAAGGTTAGAGAGGGCAGGAGGCAAACTATAAGAGACTCTTAAAAACAGAACAAACTGAGGGTTGATGGGGGGTGGGAGGGAGGGGAGGGTGGGTGAGGGGTACTGAGGAGGGCATCTGTTGGGATGAGCACTGGGTGTTGTATGGGAACCAATTTGACAATAAATTTCATATTAAAAATAATAATATTCAGACTATCAAATTTGCTGATATTTGAAGCCTCTTTGCTGCCATAAATTCCTTGAACACGGGGAGGGGGCACAGACCAAGCCTGTTTGCTCATAATTGGGCTCAGAGCAAAACCCGTCAGGTAGTATCTTTCAAAATATTTCTGCTCACTGTCTCCATGGCATTTGATGTGTTATTTTGAGTTGTGGCTTCCACACATTTCAAGACCATAAGAAGAACAGCATATATCTATATAAATAATCATTATGCTACGCAAAACCAAATCACCTTTCCCAATTCTCCTCAAAAGACTATTTCCAATACTCCAGAAGGTTTCATTCAAAGTAGACTATAACAAAGACTATCCAGAGCATTTCCATCTCTTCTTACATTATCAAGCATTGAATGAATTAAGGAGGAGCTGAATCAAATATATTTGGGGAGTTAATGCTATAACAAAGTATTGCTTTTCTAAGCTTTTATGTGAAGCTCTATTCAATCTTAACTCACTGTGACAAATGCATAGGTTTGGAGTCCCCAGTTCTTCCACCTTTGGCATGACACCAGACACTACATTTCGTACTTCATTCACCTTCCCGAAAAATAACCACCCTATCTAAAAGGCTATTAAAAATAAGTGTTTAGGGATACTACGGTGACTCAGTCAGTTGAGCATCAGACTTCAGCTCAGGTCATGATCTCACAGTTTGTGGGTTTGAGCCCAGTATTGGGCTCTGTGCTGACAGCTCAGAGCCTGGAGCCTACTTTGGATTCTGTCTCCCTCTCTCTCTGCCCCTCCCCCACTTGTTCTCTGTCTCTCTCAAGAATAAACATTAACAAAAAGAAATAACAGTGTTTATTATTTATTATGCACTACCACTAAGTGACTATCTTAGACTAGACTCTTTAAGATTGTCCCAATTTTAATGGATAAAATATGTAAAAACACATAGGATATTATAAATTACTAAACAAGGATAAGATTTGTACTTAATAATCTAATAGACAAAAATACATACTTCAAGACACGAAATGGTCTAAAATACCTAATATGCAGTCTACCCTTAAGAAATATTTTGGCTAGGTAGCTCTTTCTGCCCATGGGTCCTGTCTCCGTGCTTTAATTGCTTTAATCAGCTCCAGACTCCCATCACTCCAAAACCCCATCAATACTAATGGCAGATATAATTATAAGAAAAAATATTTGTGGGTGCCTGGGTGGCTTAGTCGGTTGGGCGTCGGGCTTAAGTCATGATCCCACAGTTTGTGAGTTCAAACTCCACATCAGGCTCTGTGCTGACAGGGTGGAGCCTGCTTGGGATTCTCTCCCTCTCCTTCTCTCTCTGCTCTTTCCCCCCACCCCGCCCTCTCAAAATAAATAAACTTAAGAAAATAAAAAACAATTGTTTTAAAAGTAAAACTATAAAACTTCTGCAAAAAAACAAATAGCAGAGAATCCTCATGACCTTGAGTGAAGCAGACATTTCTTAGATAAGACACAAAAGGCAAGAAGCATAAAAGAAAAATTTGATAAATTGAGTTTCATTAAAACTAAAAACTCTGGGGGACACCTGGCTGGGTCAGTTGGTACAGCATGTGACTCTTGATCTCGAGGTCATGAGTTAGAGCCCCACATTGGGGACAGAGATTGCTAAACAAAATGAAAGCTAAAAATTAAATTTAAAACTCTGTTCCTCAAAGATATCATAAGAAAATGAAAAGGCAAGCCTAGGGTGCCTAGGTGGCTCAGTCAGTTAAGCAACTGACTCAGGTCATGATCTTGCTGTTTGTGAGATCGAGTCCCACATTGGGCTCTGTGCCAATAGAGCAGAGCCTGCTTGGGATTCTCTCTCTCTCTCTCTCTCTCTCTCTCTGCCACTCCCCTGCATACATGCTCTCTCCCTCTCCCTCTCAAAATAAATAAACTTTAAAAAGTAAAAAAAAAAAAAAAAAAAGAAAAAAGAAAAGGCAAACCATAATCTGGGAGAAAAGATAATGAATTTATGAAACATTAAAACAAAGAATTTGTATCTAGAATATATAAAGGACCCTACAACTCAATATGACAAACAACCCTACTAACAAAATGGACACAAGACTTGACACATGACTTGGAAATGATTTACGAGTGGCCAATAAACACATGAAAAGTAGTCCTCCCTCATTAATTATCATGGAAATGCAAATTAAAGCTATAGTGAGAAACCACTACATACCCACTAAAACTTCCAGAATTAAAGAGTGACATCATAACCCTTCGGAAAGTATGTGGAACAACTAGAAACATTCATATATTGCCTGTGGGAGTACAAATGATACAACCACATAGAAAAACAACTAGTAATTATTATAAAGTTAAACATGCAGCTATCGTATGATCCAGCAATTGCACCCTCGGGTATTTATTCCTTACCCAAAAGAAATGAAAACGTATTGCCCACACCAAGACTGGTACATGAGTATTCATAGCACCTTTGATAAAAATACCGTAAAGTTAGAAACAACCCAAATATTCAACACAAGTGAACAGATAAATAAATTATGATACATTTATGTAATAGAATACTACTCAGGAATAAAAAGGGCTGAAATATTAATATACACAGAAAAATCGATGAATCTCAAAAACATAGTTTGCATAGAAAAAGTCACACAAAAGGGTACTGTTGGTTCCATCTATATAAGAATCTAAATAAGGCAAAGTCAATTTATAGTGACAAAGTAGGTCAGTAGTTGACTAGGAATGAGGATGGGGGACACGGTGACTGCAAAGGAGCAAAACAGAATGTTTTGAGGTGATGAAAATAATCTACATTTTTATTGTGATCATAATTACATGGGTATATCCATTGGTAAAAATTCATCTTTAAATTCTTGTTGATATTGCACTGACTACCTAAATCAATTTGAGTTTGCCAATTCATGAATCTGATATATACTCCCCTTACTTAGATCTTCATTAGATTCTTCCAATAATATTTTAGTTTTTTCTGTGTAGAGGTCTATATGTATTTCCTGGAAATATAATATACACATGATATCTTTTTTTTTTTTTAAGTTTATTTATTTATTTATTTATTTATTTATTTATTTATTTAGAGAGAGAAAGAGACCAGGGGAAGGACAAAAGGAGAGGGAGAGAAAGAATCTCAAGCAGGCTCCGCATTGTCAGTGCAGAGCCCAACATGGGGCTCAGTCTCATGAATCGTGAGATCATGGACCTGAGCTGAGATGAAGAGTTGGACGCTCAACCAACTGAGCAACCCAGGCACCCCACTTAAAATCTTATTGCATTTCCCTAATTATCTGCTTTTGCTTCACAGAAATATAGTTGATTTGTTTTATGTCAATCATGTGTCCATCAAGCTTCCTAAATTCACTAATATTAGCGATTTATCTATAATTTATTTTGGACTCTTTATTACATACACAATTAGGTCATGTAAAAATGATATGATTTTCATTTCTTCCTTTCCAATACTCAAAGTTTTTCTTTTTTCTTGCCTTATGTTTCTTAAAAAGAACTCCAGTTACAAAGTTATATAGAAGTGACAAGAGCAGGTACTCTCAGGTATGTTGCTGATCTCAAATTTAAAAAAAGTTCCAATATTTAACCATCAGAAATGATGTTTTCTGGAGGTTTCTTGTAGATCCCCTTAGCAGATTAAGGAAATTCCTTTCATTGTTTAAATTATGAGTCAATAAGATTGTATGAGACAGTGGATTTCAGCTCTTCGGCATTTATTGAGGTAGGGTTTATTCCCATTTCAAGAGTCAGCAAACTTTTTCTATAAAAGACCAGGTAGTAAATATTTCAGGTTTTGCAAGCCACCTTGGCTCTGTTGCAATTATACAACTCTGTCATTTTAGCAGGAAACAATAATAGACAATATAGAAAAGAATATGCTAGTTGTTTTCTAGTAAAGCTCTATTTACAAAAATAGGTATAGTGGCCAGACAGATTTGGTTCCTGGGCAGTAGTTTGATAACTCCTGTTTTATTCTGTTAATGTGGTGAATTACACTGATTGCTTGCTAGAATAACTCAACTTAGTTGTGATGTACATGTGATGTATATTTTTTTGTATATTGCTTGTTTCTGTTTATTCTTTGCTTAGGATTTTTATATACATGTTCATGTGTGAAAATGACCTGCAATTTTCCTTTCTTGTACTATCCTCAGGTTTTGCTATTAAGATTATGCAGCTTCATGGGCATCTGGCTGGCTCGGTGAGTGGAGCATGTGACTCTGATCTCAGGGTCATGAGTTTGAGCCCCGTGTTAGGCATGCAGCTTACTTAAAAAAAAAAAAGTTATACTGTTTCATAAAACATGTACGGAAGCAGTCTCCCTTTTGCTATTTCTGTGATGACTTTATGTAAGATTGGTGTTATTTCCTTCTTAACTTTTCCATAGAATTCACTAGTGATACCCCTGGGCCAAGTGTCTTTGTGGTAATGTTTTGTTTCTGGATTTAATTTCTTTAACAGATTTGGGACCGCTGAGACATTTCTCTTTTTCCTTGCATTAGTTTTATTATGTTTTTCTATAAACCTGTACTTTTATTCTAAATTTTCCAATTTATTGGCATGAAGTTACTCATAACTTATTAATGTCATTAAGATCTACAAGGCCCTCTTTTCATTTTTCATATTGTGTCTTCTCTTTTTTCTTGATTACTCCTGCCAGCCATTTATCAATTTTATTAGCTTTTTTAATGGTATAACTTACAGTTTTCTTTACATTCCCCATTATATATTGTGTATTTCATTGATTTCTGTTCTTTATTATTTTCTTTCTTCTACATTCTTTGGGTTTAATAAGCTGTTTTTTAATGTAACATCTTAAGGTAGTGATTCTGAGTCTTTCTCCTTTTGTTTTATATATATATACATATATAATGTTTATTTATATTTGAAGGAGTGAGAGAAAAAGAGAGAGAGAGAGAGAGAGAGAGAGAGTGTGTGTGTATGTGCGCGCACGCAAGTGGGGAAGGGGCAGAGAGAGACAGAGACAGAATCTGAAGTAGGCTCCAGGCTCCAAGCTGCCAGCACAGAGCCTAATCTGACTTTGGCTCAGGTCATGATCTCCTGGTTCATGAGTTCAAGCCCTGCATCGGGCTCCACACTGGCAGCATAGAGCCTCTTGGGGTTCTTGTTCTCTCTTCTCTCTCAGTCCCTCCCTTCCTTGCACTTTCTCCCAATAAATAAACAAACTTTTAAAAAATACATTTCTTAATTTTCAAATACATGGGTGTTTTCTAATTATGTTACTGATTTCCGGCTTAGTTCTCTGGGGCCAGAGAATATATTTTTATGCTTTTACTTCTTTGAAATTTGTAAAGCTGGCTTGACAGCCACTTTTTTAAGTGTTTGATATTTGCTCAAAATGTATATGTAGTCTATAGTTCTTAGGCATGGTGTTTTTTGTATTTTGATTTTTTTTTAATGTTTATTCATTATTGAGAGACAGAGAGGCACAGAACGTGAGCAGAGGAGGGGTAGAGAGAGGGGAGACACAGAATCTGAAGCAGGCTTCAGGCTCCAAGCTGTCAGCACAGAGCCCGACGTGGGCTCGAACTCACAAACCGTGAGATCATGACCTGAGCCAAAGTCAGACACCCAACCAACTGAGCCACCCAGGTGCCCCAGGCATGGTGTTTATATGTGCATATATATTAGACAAAGATTGTATTCCTTGAATATTCTATATTGTTTTTAATTTTTTTATCTGCTTATTTTATCAATTACCAAGAAAACTGTGTTAAAATCTCCAGCTATAATTGTCAGTTTCTCTATTTCTCCTTCAGTGCTATCAATTTTTACTTTATCCTAAATATATGGTTGGTGTTAGGTACAAAGTTAGAATTAAGTATTCCCAGGAAATTAAACCTTTTATCATTACAAGATATCCCTCAATATCTCTTGCTATCCATCTTGACCTGAAGTATACTTTGTTTTACTATATACTAGCTCTTTTTTTTTTTTTTACATTTATTTATTTTTGAGAGACACAGTGAGACAGAGTGCGAGCAGAGGAGGAGCAGACAGAGAAGCAGACACAGAATCTGAGGCAGGCTCCAGGCTCTGAGCAAGCGGTCAGCACAGAGCCCAATACGGGGCTCGAACCCACAAACTGTGAGATCATGACCTGAGCCAAAGTCAGACACTTAACTGACTGAGCCACCCAGTCACCCCATACACTAGCTCTTTTTGCTTAGGATTTGCATGATATCTTTCTCACCTTTTTACTTTCAATTTTTTTTTTACCTCTTAGTTTAACGTTTATCTCATGTTGCATATAGGTGCAATTTCTTTTTTTTTTTAAGTTTATTTATTTATTTTGAGGGACAGAGAGCATGTGCAAGCAGTAGGAGGGGCAGAGAGAGAGAGGCAGAGAAAATAATCCCAAGCAGGCTCCGCGCTCTCACAGAATATAAGTATTAATGTAGTTATCTTGAAGGCTACTAAAATACTATTTGCTTTCTATTTTCCATGTTGTTATATGTTTCTTTTTCTTTCCTTTTAGTGTTCTTTTTTGTTATTACCTTATTATAATAAAGTATTATAATATACATGGTTACATATTTTTATATGGTTCTCTAAGAAAACCCCAGAGATTATGCATTTTGGATCCATCAGTCTAATATAAATTAGAAATTCTACTACTTTCTGAAACAATGAAGGGAAGTTAGAATATTCAACTTCATTTGTCCTACCCAAATTATATATTGTTTTTTCAATATTTTAATACTATTTATAAGCCCCTAGGGACTATTTTATTCAGTTAATTTTTTTTTTATCTTATGCATATGTTTACTCTTGATGGTCTTTATTTCTTCCTCCATCTCCAAATTTCCATTTACGATAATTTTCTTCTGCCTAAAGAACATTCTTCAGTATTTCCTCAGTGAGTGTTTGCTAGTGACTAATCCTTTCTGGTTTTGCATGAAAAAAAAAACCTTAATTTTGCCTTTAATTTTAAAGGTTATTTTCATTAGAAATATATTATCATACTAGCTTTATAGGTATTTTCTTTTAGCATGTTGAAGGTAACATTCCATGTTAGTGTAGAAGTCAGCTGATAGTGTTATTATCTTCTTTTTTGTAATATACCTATGTTTTTCTTTAGATATTTTTAAGGTTTTCTCAGTGTCTTTGGTTTACAGCAGATTTATTGTGTTTTTTCTAAGTGTGAATTTCTTTTATTTATCCTGCTTATTGTTAATAGTTTTTCTTAAATCTGTTGCTTGATTCTTTGGCCAGTTTGAAAATTTCTAAACAAAATATCTTCATATGTTGTTTCTGCCGTTTTTTTTACCTCCTATTATCTGGTACTCTAACTATACATACATTCAGTTTTTTCAACATACCATGTTTTAGATTATTTTTCAGTGTTCTCTTTTTATCTCTCTCTGCTTTGATGTGGAGATTATATATATATATATATATATATATATATATAACTATCTTCTATATATATATCTAATATATATATATATATATATAACTATCTTCTAATTCCCTACTTCTCTCTTCAACTAGGTCTCATTTTCAGTCCAATTTTTGAGCACTTAATCTCAATCAACGTAGTTGACATTTCTACACTTTCCAATAGGTGCTTCATTAATAGTTCTTGGGGCACCTGGGTGGCTCAGTTAGTTGAGCTTCCAACTTGTTTTGGTTCAGATCATGATCTCATGGTTCATGAGATCAAGCCCCACATTGGGCTCTGTGCTGATAGCACGAAGTCTGCTTGGGATTCTCTCACTAGCTCTCTCTCTCTCTCTCTTTCTGCCCTTCTGCTCACACACACACTCTCTTTCTCTCTCAAAATAAATAAACTTTTAAAAATTCTAATTTTTGCTTTAAAAACTTGACTTTTATCTTTGGAAACACATACTGTGTGTTCTTTTTCTTGAAGTGACAAATTTTGTTCCTTTTCAGAAATATCTGCCCAAATATCTAACTCTGAATAACCATAGTGTGTCAGTCTCTCTTTAGATATAAATGATGTTCCATGAGAAAGGGGGCTGGGTCAGCTAGCAACTCAGAGATTTACAAAAGTGCTTTTTCTTAGGGCACCGGGGTGGCTCAGTTGTAATGCATCTGAGTTTGTTCAGCTCAGGTCATGATCTCACAGTTTGCAAGTTTGAGCCTCACATTAGGCTCTGTGCTGACAGCTCAGAGCCTGAAGCCTGCTTCAGATTCTGTGTCTCCCTCTCTCTGCCCTGCCCCCACTGACACTTTGTCTCTCTCTCAAAAGTAAATAGACATTAAAAAAATTTTTTTAAAGTGCTTTTTCTCAAACTAGCCACCTTGCTTTGAAGGTAGTAGAAGTACCTTATGTGTACTTCCCATTCTGTACATTAAAAATATAAGTACTCATGACTCAAGACTTGATAAAATTAGTAATTTATTGCTTCTTCAATGACATTCTTTTTAAAATTTTTGTTAATGTTTATTTATTTTTGAGAGAGAGAAAGAGATGGAGCACGAGCGGTGGAGGGGCAGAAAAAGAGGGAGACAAAGATCTAGCAGGCTCCAGGCTCTGAACTATCAGCACAGAGCCCAACGCGGGGCTTGAATTCATGAACTGTGAGATCATGACCTGAGCCGAAGCTGGACGCCTGACCGACAGGGCCACCCAGGCACCCCCTTATTCAATGACATTCCTAAATGAAACTGGCATTTTTTCAAATGACTGTTTAGTGGTAAAGAATACAATGTATACTAGTATAGTCTGGTGCTACTGTCTTGATTCATACTAAGGCTCCAGCAATTGTACCCATTTCTTTTGTACTGCAAACGTAAATATTCATACAATGAAAGGATAAATACTGTTCTAAGATGATCACTACAGTTTTCACATCGTAAATCCCTTGAAAGGTTTTTGGGTACTTCCAAAGATCTGTGGACCACAGTTTGAGAAACACTGCTGATGTGGGGCTGCCAAGTGAATGATCAAGAAAGAATTCTTGAGGCATTTTTGGTGCAAAAAGGTGCTTTTATTATACTTCAGGGACAGGACTGCGGGCAGAAAGAGCTGCACTGGGATTATGAAGAGTGAATGCTTATATTCTGAAGAGTTAGTGGGGGGTAGGGGGTAACATAAGTCCCTAAGGAATTTGTGCATGTTGCAAGCAAGGTCTTCAGGACCTTGGAGGGTCCTATTGTTAAGATAAGGTTGCTTTTAGTCTGTAATAAAACATCGACATTAAAGCAGCCATGAGTTCCTAGAGGAATGTCACACTCTTCATGTCTCAGGTAATTATCAGTGGGCTCCTAGTCGTAACACTTAATTTTAGCTACATTTCTCTTTCCTTTGCTCTCCTCATCAACTGCCTTATTCCAATCATTAACTGAGATGATGCAAAACTTAGTGTTAGTCCTTGTGAGAAAAGGTCTATTTTTGGTTCATTCTTACTTCTGAGTCGTGGTCCTTTGGGTCCCAAACAAAAACTTAGGTGTTTACCATGACCCCTATACTTTGACAGGCTTTGAACTCCAATTTTTGTCTACCAAAAGCCTGCTTCACTAATCACCTAAGCTTTAGGAATAGACAAATACCTTAAGGGGAAAATGCTAGGCTTACCCCTGTGAGTTTTCCTTCTTTTCTGAATCTTCGCACCATAACTTCATTCCTTGTTAGCTATTTGGAGTCAGATTATATATTTGAAAAAAATGTGTCCATTATTTCTAGTTGTTCTCAATAGGAGATCTGGATCAAATCGTCAAGACTGCCATTGTTGGAAGTCTCTAGGCATTAAACTGCTACTTGATGCCCTTTTTATAAAGTATAAAGGTAGACTATGCTCGTTTTAAACATTTTAAAATACAAACTTTAGAACAGTAACTTCTCTCTTCTCACCATGTCTCAACTCTTTCCGATCCCTGGACTCCTGCAAAGAAAATCACTCTTGTCAACTTGATGTATGTCCTTTCCCTCTTTTCTCTATAGACGTAGAAATATATTGTTGTACATACATTTAAAATATATATAAGTGGGCTCGTGCTACATTTTTACTCTTCCTAATTTCCCTCTTACAGAATAATCTTAACTTTTTAGTTGGCTCAATAATTAATAACAACAGTTAGCATTTTTCAAGTGCTTATCTGTGTTAGGTAATGCCTTCATATACTAATACATTATTTCATCAGCCCTTCCCAACCTTTTGAAGTCTGCATTATTATCCTCCTTTTACAGCTCAGGAAAGTAGGTTCTAGGGAAGTGAAATATGCCTACCCAAAGTCACACTGTTAAGTTGTAGTGTCAGTGTGAGTCCTGAATGTGTAAAGTAATCCTTATCAAGATTTAAATACTATCTCATTTCTGAAATATATCTATAATACACTATAACACTTTCGAGATGTGTTTCAATGAAAGCTATACACATATTTTCCATTGATGTCAATTTCCTGGTTCTTGTATGTAAGATGTAACAAACTGAGTAAACTAAGTGAAAGGTACAAGGGACTCTTGTTACCATGATTGTAACTTCCTGTGAAGCTATAATTATCTTAAAATTAAGTTACTTAAGGGGCATCTGGGTGGCTCAGTGAGTTAAACGCGAGACTTCAGCTCAGGTCCTGATCTCAGGGCTGGTGAGTTTGAGCCATGCATCTGGCTCTGTGCTGACAGCTCAGAGCCTGGAGCCTGCTTCAGATTCTGTCTCCCTATGTCTCTGCTCCTCCCCCACTCGTTCTCTCTCTCTCTCTCTCTCTCTCTCTCAAAAATAAATAATCATTTAAATAAGTTACTTAAAAAATTACATACTGTATGATTCCATTCATGTAAAAAATTTTTTTAAATATTTTTTAATGTTTATATTTATTTTTGAGACAGAGAGAAACAGAGCATGAGCGGGTGGGGGGGGGGGCAGGCAGAGAGAGAGGGAGACACAGAATCCAAAGCAGGCTCCAGGCTCTGAGCTGTAAGCACAGAGCCCCACGCGGGGCTTGATCAAACTCATCAACTGCGAGATCATGACCTGAGCTAAAGTCCAACGCTCAACTGACTGAGCCACCCAGGCACCCCTATGTAAAATTTTTAAAATGACAAAATTATAGAGATTAAGAACAGATTCGTGGTTTCCAAAGGTTGGGAGCATGGAGAGATGGGTATGACTGTTAGTGGGCAACACAAGGAATCTTTATAGTCATTGAACAGTTGTGTATCTTGATTGTGGCAGAGGTTATACCAATCTATACATGATAAATTGCAAATAACTACACACACATACACAAATGAATACATGTAACCTGGCAAGATCTGAATAAACTCTGTGGATATTTACCAATGTCATTTCCTGGTTTTGTTAATGTACTATAGGAATGTATAATATTACCATTGAGGGAAAGTGGGGGAAGGGTACAGGGGACCCTCTGCACATTTTTGAAATTTCCTGTGATCTATATTTCAAAAGAAAAAAAAAATTACAGTTATGTAACAAAACACTAAAACACTTCTTATATAAAAGCTTCTTGTAAATGTTGGTTTAACATAACATTCATTGTAAAACTTCAGAAATTCTTGAAAAGTTAGAGTGAGTTGTTTTGGTTAGAATTACTGGTTTCTTTGTTCGTTTGTTTTTGAGAAGCACCAAGCTTTTCAATAGTTTCTAATATTAAACAAAAAAGATGGGGGCACTTGGGTGGCTCACTCGGTTAAGTGTCTGACTCTTAGTTTCAGTTCAGGTCATGATCTCACGTTTTGTGAGTTCCAGCCCTGCATCGGGCTAGTCCCCTGCTTGGGATTCTCTCTCTCTCTGACCCTTCCCCGCTCACATACTCTCTCTCAAAATAAATTTTAAAAAAGTAAAAAAAAAAAAAAAAAAGAAAGAAAGAAGAAAGATGAGGGGTAAATAAAAATTGTTTTTAGTAGTCAACTAAAAATCTGAATTAAGTATTTGGAATTAAGGATATTGAGTTTTCCTCTTTATAGGTAATTATTCTTTTTTCTTATATATATTTTTTAACATTTCTTTTATTTTTGAGAGAGGGCAAGCAAGTGGGAGGGGGCAGAGGATCCAAAGTAGGCTCTGCGCTGACAGGCTGACAGCAGCGAGCCTGATGTGGGGTCGAACTCAAGAACCGCAAGATCAAAGTTGAAGGCTCAACGGATTGAGCAACCCAGGTGCCCCTCTTTTGTCTTCTTTTAGTTAAGGTTGGTTTCACCAAACTTAAGATATTCCACAGTGGAAAACAACATATATTAAACAATACATGGAAAGTAATAATAATAAATAAGCTTACCTGGCTGTTACTACCTACCAGATACCATTATAAATTACTTCTGCCTACAAACACATTTAAACCTGAGAATAACACTTTACTACTGGGTTAAAATATTCTCATTTTATATATTGGCACAACAACAGACACTCAGATCAATGGAACAGAATAGAGGACCCAGAAATAGACCCACAAACATATGGCCAACTAATCTTTGACAAAGCAGGAAAGAATATCCAATGGAATAAAAACAATCTCTTCAGCAAGTGGTGCTGGGAAAACTGGACAGCGACATGCAGAAGAATGAACCTGGACCACTTTCTTACACCAGACACAAAAATAAACTCAAAATGGATGAAAGACCTAAATGTAAGACAGGAAGCCACCAGAATCCTTGAGGAGAAATCAGGCAAAAATCTCTTTGATCTTGGCTGCAGCAACTTCTTACTCAACAGGCCTCTGAAGGTAAGGGAAACCAAGGCAAAAATGAACGATTGGGACCTCATCAAAATAAAAAGCTCTGCACAGCAAAGGAAACAATCAGCAAAACTAAAAGGCAACCGATGGAATGGGAGAAGATATTTGCAGTATCAGATATCTGATATTTGCGTATCAGATAAAAGGTTAGTATCCAAAATCTATAAAGAACTGATCAAACTCAACACCCAAAAAACAAATAATCCAGTGAAGAAATGGGCAAAAGACGTGAATAGACACTTCTCCAAAGAAGACATCCAGAGGGCCAAACGACACATGAAAAAATGCTCAACATCACTCATCATCAGGGAAATACAAACCAAAACCACAATGAGATACCACCTCACATCTGTCAGAATGGCTAACATTAACAACTCAGGCAACAACAGATGTTTGCGAGGATGCTGAGAAAGAGGATTTCTTTTGCACTGCTGGTGGGAATGCAAACTGGTGCAGCTACTCTGGAAAACAGTATAGAGGCTCCTCAAAAAATTAAAAAAAGAACTGCCCTATGACCCAGCAATTGCACTACTAGGTATTTATCCAAGGGATACAGGTATGCTGTTTCAAAGGGGCACATGCACCTTTGTTTATAGCAGCACTATCAACAATAGCCAAAGTATGGAAACAGCCCAAATGTCTATGGATGGATGAATGGATATAGAAGATGTGATGAATATATATATATTCATCATACATATATATACATACATATATATGATGTATATATGTGTGTGTGTGTGTATATATATATACACATCACATCTTCTGTATCCATTCATCCATCCATTCACACACACACACACACACACACACACACACACACACACACGCACACAATGGAGTATTACTTGGCAATCAAAAAGAATGAAATCTTGCCATTTGCAACTACGTGGATGGAACTAGAGGGTATTATGCTAAGCAAAATTAGTCAGAGAAAGACAAATATCATATGACTTCACTCAATATGAGGACTTTAAGACACAGAACAGATGAACACAAGGGAAGGGAAGCAAAAATAATATAAAAACAGGGAGAGGGACAAAACATAAGGGACTCCTAAATATGGAGAACAAATAGAGGGTTATTGGAGGGGTTGTGGGAGGGGGGGATGGGCTAAATGGGTAAGGGGCAGTAAGGAATCTACTCCTGAAATCATTGTTGCACTATATGCTAATTTGGATGTAAATTTTAAAAAATTTTAAAAATATTCCCAGGGGCGCCTGGGTGGCTCAGTCGGTTGGGCATCCGACTTCGGCTCAGGTCACGATCTCGTGGTATGTGAGTTCGAGCCCCGCGTCGGGCTCTGCGCTGACAGCTCAGAGCCTGGAGCCTGTTTCCGATTCTGTGTCTCCCTCTCTCTCTGCCCCTCCCCGTTCATGCTCTGTCTCTCTCTGTCTCAAAAATAAAGAAATGTTAAAAAAAAAATTAAAAAAAAAATTCCCATTTTATAGATGAGGACAAAAAGACAAGAGCTGTTTCACAGGCAGAAATGTTGTGCCTTTTTACAGACTTTCTACTATAGTTATATTTGCAGAAATCTCTTAAGCAGTGTACTTTGGGCTTTTAAATTTTTTCTTTGATTAAAATAGTATTATCTTAATTGCTGTCATTAGCAATAGTTTGATGTACTATTTGCTCTATTTAGTGGATTATCTGCCCATTTACTCTATTTTGTTCACAAGGCAGAAAATGAAAAGAAACACTATTTCCAGGCACCTGGGTGGCTCACTTGGTTGGGCATGGAACTCTTGATTGTAGTTCAGGTTATGATCCCAGTGTGGTGGCATCCAGTGCTGAGCATGGAACCTGCTTGGGTTTCTCTCTCTCTCTCCTATGCCCATCCCCCATGCCCAACCCTTACGTGCTCAATGTTTCTAAAATAGAAAAACAAAAATTAAAAATTTTATTTATTTATTTTTATTTATTTTTAATTTACATCCAAGTTAGTTAGCATATAGTGCAATAATAATTTCCGTAGATTCAAATGATTCATCCCCTATGTATTACACCCAGTGTTCATCCCAACAAGTGTCTTCCTCAATGCCTCTACACATTTAGCCCATCCCCTCACCCACAACCCCTCCAGCAACCCTCAGTTTGTTCTCTGTATTTAAGAGTCTCTTATGTTTTGTCCCCCTCCCTGTGATTATTTTTGCTTCCCTTCCCTTATGGTCATGTGTTTTGTATCTTAAATTCCACATACAAGTGAAGTCATATATTTGCCACTCTGTGACTGACTGATTTCATTTAGCATAATACCCTCTAGTTCCATGCAAGTTGTTACAAATGACAAGATTTCATTCTTTTTATTGCCAAGTAATACTCCATTGTATATATATACCACATCATCTTTAGTGCAAAAAAGAAACACTATTTTGAAAATTATCATGTCGTTCCTTGCTTTAAACCGATGTAAAATATGTGAGAGACAGTGAAATGAAATTTACAATTTGAAGCTAAAATGAAGAGGTTGAGATTTAACTCACCCCTGGTGCTCTGACAGGTTTGCAAAAATAAAAATATCTGACCTTCAAATTTCTCTCAGTTAAGCTCTAGTCTTTGCTGTCATCTTTGTAACTGGAGTGATCTGACACCACTGCTGGAGCTACAGCATGCTGGGAAAACTGGGAAGCCTGCACCAAACACCGAGGGTAGCAGAGGAACTCTGCCAACTCGCAAGCCCAGCCGTGCCCAGGCAGGCCGGCAGGAGGACTTCTGAGGGGCACCTGGCCCCCAGACGCCAGGGCTTCCCCATGGCGACAAGAAGTGCGTGCCCAAACACTTCCGGGAGGCACTTTGAGGCCAGGCAAGCACTTCCGGGTGGCACGTGGCAGCGGGGAGGCTCTTTCGCACGTCTCACCTGTAGTAGCGTCGTCCACGCCACAGGAATCGGTGTAGGCTTGTGCCATGGCGTCTCGGTATGACCGGGCAATCACTGTCTTCTCCCCAGACGGACACCTTTTCCAAGTGGAATATGCCCAGGAAGCGGTGAAGAAAGGATCCACAGCGGTGAGCAGCCAACTTCACCACCGCCCCCCACCCCGCCCACCGTGCCCCGTGTCATGCCTTCCTTACCCAGCTGCCCCAGCCCAAGGCTCCGGTGTGTGTGTGTGTGTGGGGGGGGGGGGGGGTGGTCAGGAAAGGAGAACCTCCCACTTGTGAAAATTGCTGCGTTCTTTTAATTGATGGAGATGCCCTTTCTGAAATTTGAGCAAGAGGCAGCAAGAGGTAGATTTCATAGGTGTGCAGCCGCTTTCGAAGGATAGCTCCAGACCCCAAACTAGGGTGTCAGTTGAAGCCTTGATTTTAGAAGCAATATGAATGCCGTGTCTGACAATAAGAGAAGAAAAGACTTCTTCCAGCCAGTAACATCCATCCTGAATGCACATAAGCCACTTCCGCGGGAATTCACAGATGCGTGGAAAAGTAGCAGTTACTTTGTGTGGGTACTGTTGTTTAGCAGTAAGTACATTAAAAATAGACCATGCCTGCCCCTGAAATAGGAACGATGAAAGTAAAATTGAATCTCTTGTTGAGAAGTTGGTCAAAAACGCCAAGCCAGTTATCATACATTTCCGCCTGTTAAAAGTAATTGTCCTAAAGTTTTCACCTGAATATTTGGCAGCCTTTATAGCCTCTAAGCCCCAAGAAACTCCGATCTTTTGCCACTTTTTGGTTGTTGTTCAAATAATGCTGGAATTCCTTGAGAGATTATACCCTACATTATATTTATGTATCCACATTTCTGAAAAACTTTTAAATTCTCAGGGTAGCAGTACTATTCCTGCCAAGTTTTAATTATATCTAATAATATTAGTGATTTATAAAAATTAAAAAGAACAACATTGCCCTGGTAACCAAAGATCTATTACCCCGAATCTTCTAAGTCCTAACCTATGAATTCAGAAGGATCCAATTTTTTTTTTTAATCTCTCAAATTTCATGAGCATGTTTGTTTTCTATTTTGGAAATTGAGACACTAGCTATGAGACTACACAGTGCATTTCTAAGTGTAGAAGTGTCTGTATTTTCCCTCACTTTCCAAAGCAATTTAGTTATGGAAGGAAATAATTCACTTTTATTATAAATCTATCAAATGTAAAGTGGTAAAAAAAAATAACACTAGAAAGAATCTTACCATTTTTAAAGTATTTTTCTATTTAATTGGGCCCTCTAGTTTTGCTTCTGTTTTATAAGTAATTTTTTTAGAATTGTAAATTTAAGAAAAGCCTGATGTAGCTTAAACCAAAAGGGTACCATTTTGATAAAAACAAAAAGTTATATAATCCCCAACAAGGCATGAAGCATATGGTTAGAAAATAATGCCCAAGTTTTAGAGCCTAAAATAAAGGAAGTAATGGTAGAAGACTGGGGTGTAATAAGAAGCCACATTGGCTCATTTAAAATGTTTTAAGAATGCTATAGAACTGATTGATAGTTCCTTTGTAATGAGCTGTAAAAGGGTAAAGATATAAAAATACCTATAGTGGGCATTTTTAAAGATACATTGGAAGGATGAGACAGTTTCGTCTCAGGATTCTGAAATTATAATTTGCATCTTTGCATGGAGTTGTTCATTGCGTTTCCTTGAGGGTGCTATGACCTTTTATGGGGGGTAAAGTTTATAATGGCATTTATTAAAATACGCCACAAAATACTCTGTCTGTAAACAGTAGTTGCTGTGAGGACTTATAAATAAGCCAGGGCTGACCAGTTTTGACCAGCATGTGGATGCAGTATTATTTAGTAATACAGAAGTTATGGGGACCACAGTGAGAGTCTTGGCCTCCACTTCCTTCTTATTGATTATCGTCTAGCATGAAATGAGGCAAGAGGTCTGTTTTCTTTTTGCTTTACTTCCTTTTTTTATAAATGAAAAACATGTTTGAATAACATCTTGGAGAGGTAATACCTTTCTTCTTAGGGAAAAAAGTCATGAATCCTTTACAGTATTCCCATGAAAAAGGTAAGATTTATTACCATTCCTTACACTGTCCTTTCTCTGACCCCGAACTGTTACTGGCTCCACGTTTCCTACTTTTTCAAATCTTAGCTTCACATTCTGGCCGTCAAATTCTTCCATAATCCTTATCAACCCTCTTTAATTAAAGGGGCAGCTTCATTGGTTTACCCATATGTGTTTGTGCCCTCGTAGGTGGGTGGAGGAGAAAACACCTTTATTTCTGCCACACTCCCTCTTATTTATCCTTTGGGAATCGCCTCACATTGCTTCTCCTTGATGAAGCCTTCTCTGATCCACTCCAGCCATCATGGCTCTTATTCTTTTCCGGCATTTATAATCTGTACCAACTATTTGGCCTCATATTCACTTTATTGTTAAATTTTTTAAATGGTTATTTATTTTGAGAGAGAGCACACGCAGGAGAGAAGCAGAGAGAGAGGGAGAGAGAGAGAAACCCAAGCAGGTTTTGCGATGTCAGCTCAGAGCCTGATGCAGGGCTCGATCTCACGAACCCCAAGATCATGACCTGAGCCAAAATCAAGAGTCAGACGCCCTACCGACTGAGCTACCCAGGTGGCCCATGGCCTCATATTCACTTTAATTTCAGGTCTATTTAATAGGCTTCTCACACCAACTGGATAGTAGGATCTTTAAGAAGCTAGGTAGCCTAATTCCTCTTGTATTTATATATATACCACATGATATACTACAGTGAGGGGGCTAGGTAAGAAGTAAGCATTTAAGTAATATTTCTTTTGTACCAAGTATTTTATGCACATTTTGTAATGTTAAGGACAGTATTTAACTCCCTTTTTTTATGCGTGGAAACCGATTCATGGCTGTGATAGCTTCCTGAAGGTACTCAGAAAATGATGGAGCCCATATTCACACCTAATTTTTTCTACTTCCAAAACCTCTGCTCTTTGCATTGTACCATGAAATTTGTTCAATAAATATTTGAATATTAATTGGCTATCACTATCATGAATTTGGAAGGCAAGTATGCATCAGGTAAGGCAACCAACTTCTCTAAACTGCAGTTTCTTTAACAGTAAAACAGGCAGCAAACTAGCGCCTGCTTCATAGAGCTGATCTGAGTTAAATGAGGTAAAAATACATGTTAAGCATCTTGCACAGTGTCTGGTTCACAGCAGCTATTTAATAAATGGTAGCTATTATTATTTACTCTCCCTTTGCTTTCTCTTTTCCCTTCACTTTTGTCTGTGGTTCTTCTAGCACATTCATTTTTGTTGAGCACTTACATATGCCAAACATGGTGCTGGGTTTTGGGGTTTCACAATGAGTAAAATCCCTGTTCTTAGAGAGTTTACTATCTTGCAGGAACATTAGATGATTAAGTGAGTGGTCCTAACTAGGCCTAAATGAGTATTATAATGGGGAGAATATGGTACAGTATGGGAACTCTAGATGTTAGGGAGATTCTCCTGAGGAGGTGATATTTAAGTAAGCACCTGGAAGATGAACGGTAGCCAGGTTAAAAGGTGGGAAGGGGGAGGGGTATTTTAGACAAAGGAAATAGCATGTGTAAGACCAAGCAGCAAAAGACAACTATGTTCTATGAATTGGAAGGCATTCCAGATCACTGAAGCAATGTAAAAAAAAAAAAAAAAGAGAGATGGAGAGAGAGAGATAAAACTAGAAAGAAGGGCTGGATCATAGAATGACTTCAAGAAAGTAAGAGGCCTTGAAGGATTTTAATGTGGCTATTGTCATTCTCTGGATTATTACTGATCTCTCCTAGTAACAGACTGCGTTTGTCCAACCACAGAGGCACTCACACGACTCACATAGATTCATTCATAGTCTCTATCCTCCTGTACACAGTGATAAGCATGTGACTCAAATCTAGCCAATGTAAGTCCATCCTTAGGACTTTTTTAACACTAGAAATAGAGGTAGCTTTTCTACTCTGGGACATCTGTTGGGACGTATGTCCAAGATTGCCAGTGGCCATCTTTCTTTTTCTGTAACAGAGAAAGTTTCTGTGCATTAAGAGAGCAAAAGGCTGATATGTAAAGAGTAAATATTACAGTCCCTACATCTTATGGTTCCAGGTCCAGTTCTGTGCTGTCTCAGTTTGCTTAGTGAGAAATGGTCCTTACTAGTACAAGTTTTTAAGTAGAGGAATGACACATTCAGATTTTCTTTTTTTTTTTTTTCATGTTTTTATTTTTCAAAGATTTCTCAGAGTTTAATGTGGTCAGTGGATTGGATGATATCAAGACTGGAAGCAGGGAAACCACAAAGGAGTCTATGAAGTAATCCAGATGAAATATGATAGTTTTCACTAGGGTTGGGGCAGAAATGGGAATAAGGCAGATTTTAGAGAAACTTTAGTGGCATAGTTGATACAATTTGATTATTATTTGGGTAGTATTGGGGGAGAGGAAGAGGAGAGAAGGAGGTACTGAAGAGGGAGGAGTCAAAGATGGCACCTCTGTTTCTGGATTTAGCCTCTGGGTAAATGGCCCTGCCATTTTCTTAAGGAAAATGAAACTTGACTGAAGTTTGAACCGTTGAGGTTTGGGACTTGTTGAGGTTGAAATGCTTATGGAACTATAGTAGGCAACCTCTAAAATGGCCTCCAGTGATCCCCACTTTCAGATGTTCATGCCCTTGTGTAATCTTCTTCCTTTGGGTGTGGGCTGAATCTAGTAACTCTCTTCTAGGGAATAGGATAGGCAAAAGTGATGGGGTGTCACTTCAGAGGGTAAGTTACAAAGAGATGGTGACTTATGTCTTGAGCATCCTCTTTCACTTTCACTTGCTTATTCTTCTAGCATGCAGTTGCCATTTTGAGTTGTCCTATCTGGCAAGGAATTGAGAGAAGCTTCTGTTCAAAACACAGTAAGGAACTGAAATCTGTAGCCCTACGATCCCTGGAGAACTGAATCTTGCTAACAACCATGAGAGTGAGTGTGGAAATGGAGCCTCCTCTATGAGCCTTGAGATGAGTACAGCCCTGGAGGACAAACTTGATCACAGGCTTGTGAGAGACCCTAAGTCAGAAGGTAAACTGTGTCCAGATTCCTGACCCACAGAGACTGAGGCATGAGTCTCTGTTTGGAACTCAGGAGATTGGTCTGCGCTAGAGATAGTAATTTTGAAGGGCATTACTTCTCTCCTTTACTTAATATGTATGTTGAAGGTCAAGCGATGTTGAAGGTCAAGCGAATGAGTATTCTTGAGTTCTGTCTTCACTCGAGAAGATGAAGTATAGACTGTAGACTAATGTGCTATGTAGAGGATAATCTACAACCATGAGGGAACTTAATGATTTGTGTGTAATCCACCCTGGCTAAACTCTGAGAGGAGTCGGGGGTAGAAACCATGTTGCCATCAGCTGAGGGATGATGACACTATTTGGGTTTGAAGGGGTTGAGAGAGAGGTGGGAATGAAATTAAGTGGTCTTTAAGATTTTAAGATAAGAGAGACTTTAGCATATGTTTAAATTGCTGATGAGAATAAAGCCTGTAGAGAAATTCAAGGTTTGTTTGTTTTTATGTTTATTTTATTTATTTTTTTAACTTTTTATTATTGAATATTTGGAACACACAAAGATATAAAGGGAATACCATAATGAACCTCTGTATACCCATTACCCAGCTCCAACAGTTATCAACATTTTACCAACCTGTTTTATCTTTCCCCAACTTTTCCCTCTTTCCAATGGAGTGATTTTAATTGAATTTTTTATTGAGATAATTGTAGATTCACATGCAGTTGTAAGAAATAATACACAGGGATTTGGGGGCACCTGGCTGACTCAGTTAGTAGAGCATGCAGCTCTTAATCTTGGGGTCAAGAGTCCGAGCCACATGTTAGGTGGAGAGATTACTTAAATAAATTAACCTAAAAAGGAAAAAAAGGAAGGAAAGAAAGAAAGAAAGAATACATAGGGATTCCTTGTGTACTTTGCTCATTTTCTGCCAATGGTAGCATTTGCAAAACTGTAGCTCAATATCATAACTAGGTTGTTGACATTGATAAAAGCCACCTATTTTATTCAGATTTCTGGTATCACTTGTATGCATTTGTGTGTATATTAAGTTGTATCAGATGTTATTGCCTGTGAACTTTCTTATATCCACAGTCAAGATTCTTTTTTTTTTTTTTTTTTTTTTTCTGAGAGAGAGGCAGGGCGGGGTTGGCAGGGGGAAGAGGGGTAGAGAAAGAGAATCCCAAGCAGGCTCTCCACTGTCAGCACAGAGCCCAGTGTGGGGCTCAATCCCATAAACCGTGAGATCATGACCTGAGCTGAAACCAAGGGTTAGATGCTTAACCAACTGAGCCACCCAGCCTCCCCAATACAGTCAAGATTCTGAGTAGTTCCAACTCCACAAGGATTCCTCATGATGCTCTTATATAACCACACCCACCTCCTTACCCTGCCTGCCCTACACACCCTTGTATCCATAGCCCTCATCCTTGGCAGCAGTCATCTGCCCTCCGTTTCTAAAATTTTTTCATTTCACTTTTTCATTATGTAAATGCTATTCTATAATATGAAATCTTTTGAGATTTGCTTGTTTCCCCTTTTTCCCCTTGATCTAAGTTGTCGCATATATCAACATTTTATTGCTCAGTTGTATTCCATGGTATGGATGTACCACAGTGTTTATTCACTTGTTGAAAAATATTTGGGTCGTTTACAGTTTGGAGCTGTTATTTATAGATATGCTATGAACATTTATAGCAGTTTTTTGTGTTAATATAAGTTTTTATGTCTCTGGTATAAATCTCCAACTGTGCAATTACTAGATTATATGGTAATTGCATGTTTGGTTTTATAAGAAACTGCCAAATTGTTTCCCAGAGTAGCTGTATCATTTTACATCCTCACCAACAGTGTAAGAGTAATCCAGCTTCTACACATCCTTGCCAGCATTTGGTGTTATTATTTTTCATTTTGTTCATTCTGATAAGTGTATAATGATCCCTCTTTGTAGTTTTAAATTAGCAGTTAAATGGCTAATGATATCAAACACATTTGTATGTGCTCATTTGCCATTTGTATATCTTCTTCAGTGAAATGTCCTTCATGTCTTTTATCCATTTTCTTTTTCTTCTGTCACATTTTTGTTAAATTCCATCCAGTTAACATACATTGTAGTATTAGTTTCAGGTGTAGGATTTATCACTTACCTGCAATACCCAGTGCTCATCACAAGTGCGCTCCTTAATCCCCATTGCCTATTTAACATCCCCCAACCTCCCCTCCAGCAACCCTCAGTTTGTTCTGTATAGTTATGAGTATGTTTTATAGTTTCCCTCTCTTTTTTTTATCCCTATGTTTTTCTGTTTTTCTTAAATTACACATATAAGTGAAATTATACAGTATTTGTCTTTCTCTGACTTACTTTGCTTAGCATAATACTCTCTAGCTCCATCCATATCATTGCAAATGTCAAGATTTCATTCTTTTTTTATGGCTGATTAATATCCGATTGTGTGTGTGTGTGTGTATATATATATATATATATATATATATATATATATGCCACAATTTCTTTATCTGGTCATCAGTCAATGGACACTTGGGCTGTTTCCATATTTTGGCTATTATAGATAATGCTGTTATAAACATTGGGGCACATGTATCTATTTGAATTAGTTTTCTTTTATTCTTTGGGTAAATACCTAGTAGTGCTATTGCTAGATCATAGGGTAGTTGTATTTTTAACTTTCTGAGCAATCTCCATACTGTTTACCACAGTGGCTGTACCAGTTTGCATTCCCACCAACAGTGTAAGAGTTTCCTTTTCTTTGCAGCCTTGCTAACATCTGTTGTTTCTTGTGTTGTTAATTTTAGCCATTTTGACAGGTGTAAGGTGATATCTCATAGTTTTGATTTTATCTTTCCCTGATGATGAGTGATGTTGAGCATCTTTTCATGTGTCTTCTTTGGAAAAATGGCTATTTGTGTCTTCTGCCCATTTTTAATGGGATTATTTATTTTGGGGGTGTTGAGTTTTTTAAGTTCTTTATATATTTTGGATACCAACCCTTTATCACATATGTCATTTGCAAATATCTTCTCCCACTCTGAAGGTTGCCTTTCAGTTTTGTTGATTGTTTCCTTTCCTTTATATCTTGATGAAGTCCCAATAGTTTATTTTTGCTTGTGTTTCCCATGCCTCAGGAAACGTATCTAGTAAGAAGTTGCTATAGCCTGTGTCAAAGAGGTAACTGCCTATTTTCTCCTCTGGGATTTTGATGGTTACCTGTCTCACATTTAGGTCTTCAGTCCATTTTGAACTTATTTTTGTATGCGGCATAAGAAAGTGGTCCAGTTTCGTTCTTTTGCTGTCCAGTTTTTCCAACACCATTTGTTGAAGAGACTGTCTTTTTTCCATTGGATAGTCTTTCCTGCTTCATGGAAGATACCATATAGTTGTGGGTCCGTTTCTGGTTTTTCTATTCTGTTCCATGGACTAGGTCTCTGTTTTTGTGCCACTGCTATACTGCCTTGATCAGCACAGCTTTGTAATATAACTTGAAGTCGAGAATTGTGATGCCTCCACCTTTGCTTTTCTTTTTCAAGGTTGCTTTGGCTGTTCAGGGTCTTTTGTGATTCCGTACAAATTTTAGGATTGTTCTAGCTCTGTGAAAAATGCTGTTGGTATTTTGATAGGGATTGCATTAAATGTGTAAATTGGTTTGGGTAGTATAGACATTTCGACAGTATTTCTTCTTCCAATCCATAAACATGGAATGTTTTTCAATTTTATCCATTTTCTAACCAGATTAGCTTTTCCACTGTTGAGTTTTGACAGTTCTTTATGTATTCTAGATCTAGCCCTTCATCAGATATAGGGTTTGCAAATATTTTCTCCCTGTCTGTAGCTTGTCTTTTCATCCTCTTCATATGGACTTTCATAAAACAAAAGTTTATAATTTTGATGAGGCCCAGTTTAACAGTTTTTCCTCTTATGGTTCATATTTCTTGGTGCCAAATCTAAGAACCCTTTGCCTAGTTCCCCAAATTTTTCTCCTGTGTTTTTTCCTAAAAGTTTATAGTTTTGCATTTTACGTTTAAATCTATGATCTATTTAGAGTTAATTTTTGTATATAGTGTGAGGTATAGGTTGAAAATCATTTTTCAGTGGAGTATTTTGAAATCTCAGATATTTCACAAATAAGTAAATATTTCGGTATACATCTCTAAAAAATAGTTTCTTAAAACCATTATCACTCCTAACGAAATTGACAAAAACTCCTTAATATTTTGTAATCCTCTACATTCTGGTTTTCCTTGTTGCTCACAAAATATCTTTTTGTAATTGTGTTGTTTAGGTCTGAATCTAAAGTCCATGCATTGCTTACCCTTAGGCATCTGTTTTAGTCATGAACAGCATCTCTTCTTTTTTTCCTGGCTTTGACTTCTTGAAGAGACTGGGTTAATTGTTCAGTAGAGCATCCCACTTTCTAGATTTATCTGATTGCTTCCTTGCTGTCAGAGATTTTACTATTTGGAGAGAAGAGTCTAATAAATAAATAAATAATTGTAAATGTGTTGACTGAAAGAACAAGTTATTATAAAGGATAATAGAGAAGGACTCCTTGAGGTGAAATTGAAATGGAGACTTGAAATAGGAAAAGAAGCATTCCAGGCAGAGGGACTTGAAAAAGTCTTGAAAAAAGGTAATGTGGCTGGAGCTTGGTGAGTAACAATGACATACTGTTGGATAAGTAGGCAGGAGCCAGATTGTGTTCAGCTTTATAGGCAAGACTAAAGAGTTTGAAAAGATTTTCTAAGTGCAATGGAGTGCTGTGGAAGGACATTCACCTAGAGAGTAATCTTGACCCTATTAAGGTTTTTAATGCTCACCTTGGCAGCTTTGTGGAGTCTAGATGGGAGTGCAGGGTGGGGGTGGGAAGATGGAGAGCAAAGGTAGAAAGGGGAAAACTATTAGGCTATGTAGTTGTATGTGATCCAGGCAAGAAATGAATGGTAATGGGGAACTGGTTAGCTTTTGTAAGTGAAATGGACAAAAACAAGGTAATTGATTGGAAATGGATAGTGTGAGAGGAGGAACTATAAAGGATAACAACTGGGGTTTTGGCTTGAACGGTGGAATGGATGGTGACTCATTTCCTCACATGACTCTGGCTGCCAGTTTGTGATGCTTTTTTAACAAGTTATGAAATAGTCTTCACAGATAGTCTTCCTGCTTTTCTAGTGTTGTTTTTAAACTAGAAATGGATATTGAATTTTATCAAATGTTTTGTAGCTTTTATTGTTTATACTATTTAATTGTTTTAGTTAGGACTCTTTCAGTTGCAAGCATGAGAAACCCAACTCGGGGCACCTGGGTGGCTCAGTCCACCGAGCGTCTGACTTTGGTTTGGGTCATGATCTCATCGTTTGTGAGTTGCAGCCCTGCATTGGGCTCTGTGCTGACAGCTCAGAGCCTGGACCCTGCTTTGGATTCTGTCTCCCTCTCTCTTTGCCAACCCCCCTCCCCGCTCTCTCTCTCTTTCAAAAATAAATAAATATTTTTAAAAAATTGTTTTTAAATAAAAGAAATCCAACTCAAACTGATTTAAGCAAAAAATTAGGATGGATTTGAACAGCATGGGTCCACTTGAACTTTTTACAGTACTGTAAATGTATATCTCTTACTTACAATTTTTTTAATGTTTATTTATTTTTGAGAGAGAGAGAGAGAGAGAGAGAGGGAGCACCAGCAGGGCAGGGGGAGAGAAAAAGAGGGGGGCAGAGGATCCAAAGCAGACTCTGCACTGACAGCAGCGTGCCTGGTGCAGTGTTCGAACTCACCAACCTCGAGATCATGACCTGAGTTGAAGTAGGACGCTCAACCAGCTGAGCCACTCAGGGGCCCCATTCCTTATGATTTTCTTAATGTTTTCTTTTCTCTGGCTTACTTTATCGTGAGAATAGAGCATATGACACATATAACATGCAAAATGTGTGTTAATCAACTGTTTATATTATCAGTAAGGCTGCCAGTTAACAATAGGCAATTAGTAGTTAAATTTGGGGGAAGTCAAAAGTTATACATGGATTTTCAACTGCATGAGGTGGTAGGGTTGGCACCCCTACCCCTGCATTGTTCAAGGGTCAACTGTACTGAATCAAGTACCCAAAGGGAGCAGGGGTAAACCTTCCTTTCAGGCTCAGTTACATGGCTACTACGGTCTTCTTGAATAGCCCTAGAACTGGTGTGTCTCTGTTTCTTTTTCCTTCTTTTCCTCTTCTCTTCCGTCTCTGCGTCCATCTCTTACTTGCTCTTTATATTACTTTCACCCTCAGACATGACCTCCCTAAGAGTAGCTCCTAAATAGTCCTAGGCTCCAGGCTCCTAGCTATAGGTAAAGAATTATCCTGTCTTCCAAACACTTTCAGTAAGACTGTAAGGATTTACTGTTTGACTAGGCTGGGTTGCATTACAGCTCCACCTAAAGACTCCTTATTTTTCCAAGAACAATTGAAGAGCTCTTGTTATCAGAAGGGCAAAAAAACCAGATCTTCATTCTCCCCTGTAACATTTATATTAAAATATTTGCTTTCATTGAAACTCCTAAAATTCCTGGAATGAACCATAATTGTTTATAGTATGTTACTATTTTTCTGTGTTTGTAGATTCCATTTGTGAAAATCTTGTTTAGAATTAAAAAAAAAAAAATTTTTTTAATGTTTTATTTATTTTTGACAGAGAGAGAGAGAGAGAGAGACAGACAGACAGAGCATGAGTGAGGGGAGGGGCAGAGAGAGAGAGGGAGACACAGAATCCGAAGCAGGTTCCAGGCTCTGAGCTGTCAGCACAGAGCCTGACGCGGGGCTCGAACTCAACGACCGCGAGATCATGACCTGAGCCCAAGTAGGATGCTAAACCAACTGAGCCACCCAGGCGCCCCTTGTTTAGAATTTTTAACATCAGCTTTCCTAAATGAAAATCACTGGTACCTTTCTTTATTTAGAAAATGTTATATTTGCTAGATTTTAACATTGTTATGTAGCTTTCCAAAAAAAGAGTCAGGGACATTTTTATTTTGATCTGTGCCATGGAATAATTTAAATAACACAGGAATTACCCATAACAGCAGATTAGGAAAAATTCATCCATGAACCTTCTAGGCATGACACTTGTTTTTTAAATTATCCCATGTTTGTTAGAGACTGTGTTGTCTATTATTTTCTTGAGTCAGTATGGGCAGTTTTTTAATTTTTCTAGTCTGTCATCCTTTTCACTAAGGTTTTCATGTTGATTAACTTAGGGTTATAATTTTTAAATTCTTGCTTTTTCACACTTGTATATATTTTTTATGCTTTGCTCCTCTTGGCTAGATTAACTGAGATATCTCTTAATTATTCCTTTAAAAGCTATCTCTTGGTATTACTTGTCAATTATATTGTTTTCTCCCTAATCATTAATTTCTGCTTTTTTTCTTATTTTTCCCATTAAGCTTAGCTTAAATATTTGTATTCCTTTTTTAACTTCTTGAGTAACTTATTATTTTACAATGAGATTAGGAATTTTCTTCTGAGAATAATTTTACCCTCATCCAAAAGGCTTTGATATTAGGATTTTCATTGTAAACATTTTCTAGTTTGTGTTGGAAGTTTTAATTGCTTTAAGTCAGAATTGTTTAGGTGAGAATCATAAAAATTATTGTATGTGGTGATCAATTAATTTAATTTATTAAAATTTGGGGGAAATATTGAGATTTTCTTGAGCCATAATTTATGTTACATTGTTAGAAAGTCCCATGGCTTTTCCCTATAAGATATAAAGTTCAACATGAGTCTATTAGATGAGGGTGGGATGTAGAGGGAGGGTTGTCGTTTTAGATAGCATGATTAGAGAAAGGCCTGTTAGATAAATTGACAGACTGGAATGAAGTGAGGGAACAATAAGAGCAAAAGCCTTGCTAAATTGTCTTAAGTTTTATTTAATTGAAAGATGTAATCTCAGGTCTAGTTCTGTATTTAACCTATTCTATATTTCTGTTTCAATGATACTAATTGAGAGCACACCTATTTGCATAGTTAGTACTAATATCACCCTTGGCCGCAAGGCAATCATAAACACAAATACCAATTCTCAAAATATTTAGGTTACCATTGTAATACAAAATTAAACTTCTTATAGATTACTCTTGAGCCCCTGAGAATATGGGCATGTTTCCACAGAAGACCCAGTTTGAGAACTACTATCCTTACACATTATTCTTTAGACTTTTTCCTACTTCACTCTCAAGGGAAGAGGTGGAGAGAAGAACAATGGGATTCTTCTTGTTGAATTCATGTTAGAATTGAGGTTTTGTTGGTCACTGAACTAGAGTGAAGGCATTTGGTCTTTCTCTTGGCTGCTTACGTTCCCCAAGCATTATCTCTCCAAATTGTGAGATACATGGGAGAGCTTTCAGAATTTTATCTACTTAATTTTCTAAACTACTTCTACTCCACTACTGGTATTGCCCACTCTACAAGGAATCCACATGGATTCCCAGCATTTTCTTTCATTTTGGTTAAAATTGTTCTATATCTGCTTAGCACTTCTTCAGGTGTATTGTGTGAGTTTAGGACACTCGTGTAGTTATAGCATTGGTGGTATATTCTTCCAATCTCGACCTGTTTGTGTTCTGTACTTTTGGGTTTGGAGAATGGAGTAATCCTATACCTGTGCAGCTGTTTTCTCAGAAGTCAGCTTTTCTCATTTTTATTGAATGGTTAAGAGAAAGACTTTTCCGGGGCGCCTGAGTGGCTCAGTCGGTTAAGCGTCCATCTTCAACTCAGGTCATAATCTTGCAGTTTGTGGGTTCGAGCCCCCACATCTCTGTTATCAATACAGAGCCCTCTTCTGATCCTCTGTCTCCCTGTCTCTCTGCCCCTCCCCTGCTCGTGCACTCTCTCTCAAAAATAAACATTAAAAAGAAAAAGAAAAGGACTTTTCCTACAAGTCATGTGGTAGGATAACTTCATTTTAATGTCAAAACTAACAACTAATTATATTTTTTAATCACTTGATAGGTTGGAATCCGAGGTACTGATATAGTTGTGCTTGGAGTAGAAAAGAAATCTGTTGCCAAGCTTCAAGATGAAAGAACTGTGAGGAAAATTTGTGCCCTTGATGACCACGTTTGCATGGCTTTTGCAGGTACTTATGGACCTACAGTAGCGACAGAGTATCTTAGTGTAGTAGGGTAACACAGTTGGGCCCCCCCTACAGCTGTCATGCTATATTTACACAACATATAGAGATATGCCCCATTTCTTACTTTGACACAAACAGCATACCCTACCTTTTCTGGAAAATTACATTTCTATAAACATGGATTTCTAATAGTTAGCTTTGATCAAACATAAATGTTAAACAATACATATTATAGTATCTTAATTATGACTTTAGGTAACTGTTTTCTTTTTAAACTTTTTATTTTTAAATTATAGATAGGAAGTCGTAAAAAAAAAACACAAGGAAGTTTCCTTTACTGAGTTTCCCCCAATAGTAACATCTTCAAAAACTGATAAATTGAGATTGTTACAAGCCACAGAGTTTATTTAAACAGTTTTACTTGCACTCATTTGCATGTGTATGTGTGTGTGTTTTGTAGTTTTATTAGACGTATCATGTGTGTAAGTTCATGTAACCATCACTGCAATCAAGATACACAACTCTTCATTAACACAAGACCACTTCATGCTAGTCCTCCTCATCTCTAACCTCTGGCAACAATAATCCTCTCTCTTCTCCATCTCTATAATTTTGTCATTTTGAGAATGTTCTATGAATAGAATCCTGTGATATATAATCATTTAATCTTGGCTTTTCTCGTTCAGCATAATTCCCCTACAGTTCATCCAAGTTGTTGCATATGTCAATAGTCACTTGCTTTTTATTGCTGAATAGTGTCCCATGATATGGATCTACCACACTTTGTTAACAACTCACTGATTGAAGGACATTTGGATTATTTCTAGTTTTTGCCTGTTACAGAGAAAGCTGGTGAACACTTGTGTACAGGTTTTTGTGTGAACATAGGTTTTCCTTTTTTGCAGTAAGTGGTCAAGAGTACAATTGCTGGGTCATATGGTAATGCATGCTTAATTTTATAAAAAACAGACAAATTGTTTTCCAGAGTGGTTGAACTATTTTACATTCCTACTAGCAGTATATGAATGATTCATTTTCTCTGCATCCTCAGCAGCCTTTGGTGTTGTTACTTCTTTAAATTTTAGATATTTTTATGAGTGTGTCGTGATATATCATTGTGGGTTTAATGTGCATTTGACGCATGGCTAATGATGTTGAACATAATTTTCCTATGCTTGTTTGCCTCCGTATAGCAAACAAGACGTTTTTCTTGTCATGTGTGCTTGTGCACACACCCATTTTCTTTTTTACTTTCTTTCTTTTTTTGTTTGAAATAAGACTTTAATGTGCACAAAGAAAGTTCACGTTAGTGACAGAGAGAGGAAGGAGGGTGAGGAGGACCCAGGAAGCCCAAGGAAACTAGAGTGTGGAGACAAAGGCCGTGGGGCAGAGGAAGTGGCTGGGAGGGAAGGAGAGCAGAGGGGTGGGCCAGGCAGGGCCGGGCTGCATCGTTGCCTGGTGGGGGTCAGGGGCAGTGTGGAGGCAGGCTCTTACTTCATCACAGTGGTCTTCCTCTGGCCTCCGTTCTTCACTTCCTTCTGTTCCCTGAGCCCTGTTCACTTCCTGCCAGAGCCTAGAGCCTGGGGCCATCCCTGTCCTGCTCCTTTAGTCTTTCCAGGGGCTGAAGTACTGGGCCTGCGGCCAGCAGTGGGGCCAGCAGCACCTTCTAGCGGATATAGGTCTGGGCAGCTAGGTCCTTGAGTCTGGTCGGGTGCGTGGCCTGGGGGCCCTCCCGGGTATGGTTGCTGAGGGGCAGTCCAACTGCATTCACGGCTGCTGCAGCCCCCCCCATTGGTCTGGAGTAATGTCCTGCAGCTGACCACCACCCCAACAAGTGTCAGAAGAGTGGGACACAGGGAGCAAACGTTATCATCTTGTTTGGTGCTGGCCTTTTGCTATTGCTCCTGGCACGGTGGCAAGGTCTCAGAGCCCAGGTACTGCCTGAGGGATGATGGCCTCATGAGGCTCAGGAGCTGGCTGAGCAAAGACAGCTGGGCCTTCTCTTGCCAGAGAGGGAGTAGTGTCTCTTGCTGGTCCAGCATCCGTGCAACAACCACAAGGCTGAGCTGGCTTTGAAGCTGCCTAGTCTGGGAGGTCAGAAAGAACTATGCAAGTACCAGCAGATTGTGGCGGTACTCTGACACCTTGCTTGGGGTGCAGCACAGCTGCTGGAGCTTCCCTGGCCACCCCTGGAAGTTCTCGAGCAGCAGAAGGCACAGACTGATGGCGATCAGTCTTGGGCAGCAGGTGGAGCCCCACGTCTAGGCTGACTCAGCACAGCGGCTCCATCAGGCCCAAGAGGTCCCTGGCTGGGCCAGGGCACACAGTGTCAGGAACTTATGGATGTAGCTCAGGCTGATGTCCAAGGCAGTCTCTGGGGGAGTGTCCTGCTGCTCAGTTCAGCTCAGGCTACTGTTATGGTTTTTTAGTGGTTTTTTAAAAAATTTATTATCTTATTTTGAGAGAGAGAGAGAGCAGGGAAAGGGCAGAGAGTAAGAGAGAAACTCCCAAGCAGGGTCCACGCTGTCAGCACAGAGCCCAACACAGGGCTTAATCTCACAGTTAATGAGATCATGATCTGAGCCGAGGTCAAGAGTCAGATGTTTGACTGACTGAGCCACCCAGGTGCCCCATGGCCACTGTCATTTTTAAGCACTCTCCCACTGTGCCAACAGGGTCCCTGTAGGCCCAGAGCAGGGTTGTGGGCTCCCAGGATGTGAAATGCCTTCATGACCTCTTGCAGCAAAGGGGCACCACCAGTGCTTGTCTCCATCAGACTGATGGAAGAGCCCGTCCATGTTGAGATCCCATAGGAGGCCAAAGACTCCTGAAGAAGTTTCTGGAGACTGTGTCAGCAGCTGGAAGAGCCACTGGAGCAGGAGCACCAGGTAGTCAGGGGTGTGCAGGTAGAGGCCGCACAGGAAGGAGAGCTGCTGGGCCGACGGGAAGTGAGGAACAGCCCTTCCAGGTGGCTGTGTGACTTCAGGTGTAAACAATCCAGGATGCAACACAGGGGGGACAGCTGGGTAGAAACAGTCTGTCCAGGATGTGCTGGTGGAATGACCTGCAGTGACGTGAAAAATCTCTCCACTAGCATCCTGTGCCCAAGTGTGGCAGGCACTTCATCTTCTTCTAGACCAGGGAGTCAAGGTTGGGACAGTTGTGCAGAAGCAGTTCCTCTTGCCCTTGCTCCAGGCCCTGTTCCTCCTTCTCCTGCACTGAGTGATCTAAGCTATTGACGTAGGTCTGTGAGGCCACAGAGGTGAACTGGAACAAGGTGTGGGTGTCCGCCACTGGAGCCAGAGTCTTCGGGCTTGGGACTGCCATGTTCGAGAACAGCTCCTCCAGTGAGGCCAGGCTTCCCTGGAGGTCTGAGTCTGGGGTCTTGTTCTAACTCTTCAGGCAGCTTGTGGGCCCACGTCCTCCAGCTCTGAGGTCCTGCCATGGCCACACACCTTTGGGCTGGAGCCCCCCTGCCAGCCTGTGATACCCTCAGGTCCAGGAACTCTATAGGCAGTGGGTTTCAGTCATTGGGGAACATATCCTCAGCCGCCTGCACCTTGGGCTTCCATGACAACGTGGGAGTTGGAGCTGAGGTGGGACTGCAGCAACACCGGGCAGGGTAGAGGAGTCTCTGGTACAGAGGTGCTCGAAGCAGCCGCCCTTCAGGTTGGGAAACAGGATGGACATCACAGCAGCTGTCTGGACCCCTTCTCTCCGAGGAAGGGCTAGTGGTGTCTTCTGGGGCCTGGCCGTCTGCAGACAGCAGGACGTTTTTTCCTCCAGGGCCGCCAGGCCTCCCCATGGCCCCAGTGTTGCATATGGGCAGGTTGCGCCTGGGCAGGCAACAGCCGCCTACCACTCGGACACGGGCACACGGCCACATGCATCCATTTTCTAATGATGCTTTTTCAAACCAGGATTTTATATTGATTATTAAGCAAAAAAATAGCCTTTATCTTTCTGTCTTAAAAAAGTAATCATCTTGGGGCACCTGGTGGCTCAGTCGGTTAAGCGTCCAACTCTTGATTTTGGCTCAGGTCATGATCTTGAGGTTCATGGGATCCAGCTTCACATGGCAGAACCTGCTTGGGATTCTCTCTCTCCCTCTTTCTACCCCTCCCTCAAGTGTGTGATCATTCTCTTTCTCTCTCTCTCTCAAAATAAATAAATAAAAATTTAAAAAGAATAACAAACACCTTTAAAAACAGCCACCTTGCCACAAAACAAATTTTGATAAATTTTTGAAAGATCGAAATCATACAAAGTATCATTTCCAATCAAAATGAAATAAAACTAGAAATCAACAGAAGGAAAGCTGAAAAATTCCACAGATGTGTGGGAATTAAACAATACAGTTGACCCTTGAATGACACAGGTTTGAACTACACAGGTCCACATATATGTAGATTTTTTTACATACAGCATTGTAAATATATTTTCCTTATGATTTTCTTAATAACCTTTTTTCTCTAGCTTACTGTGTTTTAATAATACAGCATATAATACATATAACATACAAAATATATGTTAATTGACTATGTTATCAATAAGGCTTTCAGGCAACAGTAGGCTATTAGTAGTTAAGTTTTTTGAGGAGTCAAAAGTTATGTGCAGATTTCACTTGGGGGGGGTCAGTTAGTGCCCCAATGCTCACATTGTTCAAGGGTCAACTGTACTCCTAAAAAATCCATTGACCAAAGAAGAAATCACAAGAGAAATCAGAAAATATCTTGAGACAAATGAAAATGAAAACACAACATGTCAGACTTATGGAATGCAACAAAAGCAGTGCTAAGAGGAAAATGTGTGGCTATAACCATTTACTTTAAAAAAAAAAAAAGATTTCAATTCAGTAGCCTATTCTTACACCTTAAGAACTAGAAAAAGAAGAACTAACCCTAAGGCTACCACCAGGAAGGAAATAATAAAGGAAGATAGGGAAAATAAAAGATTATAAGAAAAAAAGGTATATAAAACAGAGAATAGGAAAGCAAGAGAGAAAAATCAATAAACCCAATACTTGGTTCTTTGAAAAGATCAATACTATTGACAAACCATTAACTAGGTAGACTAAGAATAAAAGAAGACCTAATTAAAAGTAGAAATGAAAAAGGGAACATTACTAATAATTTTACAGAAATAAAAAGGATTATCAGAGAGTACTATGAGCAGTCATATACCAACAAATGAGATAATCTAGAAGAAATTGACGTATTTCTTGAAACATACAAATTACCTGAAGTTACTCAAGATGAAATAGAAAATCTCAACAGGTGTATAGTAAGAGTCAACCAGTGATCAAAAACCCAATTAAAAGAAACAAACACAAGCAACAAAAAACATGACCTGATGGTTTCCCTGGTGAATTCTACCAAACATTTAAAAAAGAATTAATACCAGTCACTCTCAAACTCTTCCAAAAAATTGAAGAAGAAAGAACACTTCCAAACTCAATATTCTATGAGGCCAGCCTTACCGTGATACCAAAACCAGACAAAGACACTACCAGAAAAGAAAACTACACGTATAAATATTGATGTAAAAATCCTCACCAAAATACTAGCAAACCAAATTCAGCAAATTAAAGGATTTATGTGTTGTAACCAAGCGGCCTTTATTCCTGGAGTGCCAAGATAGTTCAACACTTGAAAATCAATCAACGTACTATACTACATCAACAAAATGAAGAGAAAAACAGCGTGATCATCTCAATCGATTCTGAAAAAGCATTTGACAAAATTCCATACCCTTTCATGATGAAAACACTCAACAAACTAGGAATAGAAGGAAAAGACCTCAACATAACAAAAGCCATTTATGAAAAACTCACAGCAAACATCATACCCAGTTACGAAAGACTGAAAGTTTTTCCTCTAAGATCAGGAATAAGTCAAGGATGTCTGCTTTTGCCACTTCTATTTAACATAATAAGGAAAGTCCTGGTGTGAGCAATTAGGCAAGAAAAGAAAAAGGCATCTAAATTGGAAAGGAATAAAATTAGCTTTGTTTATGGATGACGTGATCTTGTATATAGAAAACCCTAAGGATTAAAAAAAAAAAAAACCCAACAACACAACATTGTCAGAGGTAATAAATGAAATTGAAATTGAAATAAATGAATTGAAAAAAGTTGCAGGAGGGGCGCCTGGGTGGCGCAGTCGGTTAAGCGTCCGATTTCAGCCAGGTCACGATCTCTCGGTCCGTGAGTTCGAGCCCCGCGTCAGACTCTGGGCTGATGGCTCAGAGCCTGGAGCCTGTTTCGGATTCTGTGTCTCCCTCTCTTTCTGCCCCTCCCCCGTTCATGTTCTGTCTCTCTCTGTCCCAAAAATAAATAAACGTTGAAAAAAAAAAAATTTTAAAAAAAAAGAAAAAAGAAAAAAGTTGCAGGAAACAATGTCAACACACACAAAAATTAGTTGCTTATCTATATACTGACAGTGAACAATCTGAAAAGGAAAATTAAGAGAGATAATTCTATTCACAAAGGTATAAAAAATACTAAAATACTTAGAAATTTAACTAAGGAGGGAAAAGACTTGTACGTTGAAAACTATAAAACATTACTGAAAGAAATTTAAGAAGAAACAAATAAATGGAAAGACATCCCCTGATCATGGATTAGAAGATTAATATTGTTAAGATATCAGTACTACTCAAAGCAATGATTCGGTATATCCCTGTCAAATTTCCAATGAGTTTTTTTCAGAAACAGAAAAAACTAAAATTCATATGGAACCTTGAAACAGTCTTGGAAAATTACAAATCTGGACAACTCATGCTTCCTGATTTCAAAACTTGTCAAACCACTGCAGTACTAACATAAAGATGGACATATAGGGGCTCCTGGATGACTCAGTGCTTTAAGCGGCTGACTCTTGATTTCAGCTCAGGTCATAATCTCAAGGTTCTCTCTGAGAGCCTCTCTCTCTCTCTGAGAGAGATCTCTCTCTCTCTCCCCCTCCCCCCCCCCCCCAAATAAATAAATAAACCTAAAACAAAAACATATGGACATACAGACCAATAGAATATAATGGGCAGCCCAGAAATAATCCTCATATACATGGCCAAATGATTTTTGACAAGATTGTCAAGAGTATTTAATGGGGAAAAGATAATCTTTTCAACAAATGGTTCTGGGGAAACTGAATATCTAAATGTTAAAGAATAAAACCTTAGCTAACATTATATGCAAAAATTAACTCAAAATGAATTAACTAATGGGGTACTTGGGTGGTTCAGTCAGTTAAGCATCCAACTTGGCTCAGGTCATGATCTCGTGGTCCATGAGTTCGCGCCCCATGTCTGGCTCTGTACTGACATCTCAGAGCCTGGAGCCTGCATCGGATTCTGTGTCTCCCTCTCTCTCTGCCCCTTCCCCACTCATGCTGTGTCTCTCTCTCTGTCTCAAAAATAAATAAACACTAAAAATAATTTTTTTTAAATGAATTAACTACGCATAAAACCTAATGCTTTAAAACTCAGAGGAATACATAGGAGAAAAGTTTTGTGAAATTGGATTTGACAGTGATTTTTTGGATTAAAAAAATGTAAATTGGACTACCTCATAATCAAAACTTGTAATGCATCAAAGGACAAAGTCGACAGTGAAAAGGCAGTCTATGAAATGGGAGAAAATATTTGCAAAATTATATGTCTGAAAGGATTGATAATCAGAATATATAAAGAATACTTAGAACACAACAACAAAGAAGCAGACACCCCAATTCAAAAATAAGCAAAGACTTAAAAGATATGTTTCCAAAGAAGAGATACAAATGGCCAATAAACACATGAAAAAATGCTCAACATAACTAATCATTAGAGAAAATGAAAATCAAAACCACAATGAATCACCACTTCACATCCATTAGGATGGCTATTATAAGAAATAAATAAAGAAATAAATAACAAGAATGTGGAGAATTCCCTTATATACTGTTGGTGAGAATGTAAAATGGTGTAGTCACTATTGAAGACAATATGGCGAATTCATAAAAAAGTAAATATTGAATTACCGTGTGATCCAACCGTTCCACTTCTGGGTATATATCTAAAAGAACTGAGAGCAGTGACTCAAAGAGATATTTGTATACCCATATTCATAACAGTATTAATCACAGTAGCTAAAAGATGGAAACAACCCAGGTGTCCATCAATGGATGAATGGGTAAACATAATGTGCTATATGTATACAGTGGAATATAATTCAGCCCTAAAAAAAGAAAGAAATTCTGAAACATACTACTACGTGGAGGAATCTTGAAGACCTTATAGTAAGTGAAATAAGCAGTCATAATAGGCTAATTACTATATGGTTCCATTTACATGAGAATACTATTTGTCAAATTCATAGACACAGAGAATAGAATGGTGGTTGCCAGGGTCTGTCGGGGAGGGGAAACGGGAGGTTATTTCATGGGCTCAGAGTTTCAGTTTGAGAAGATAAAAAATCCCAGAGATGGGTGGTGATGATTTCCCAAACACTGAAAATATTCTTTTTTTAAAAAAATTTTTTAATTTATTTTTGAGACAGAGACAGAGCATGAGCAGGGGAGGGGCAGAGAGAGGGGGAGACACAGAATCTGAAGCGGGCTCCAGGCTCTGAGCTGTCAGCACAGAGCCCGAGGCGGGGCTCCAACTCACGGAGCATGAGATCATGACCTGAGCTGAAGTTGGACACTCAACTGACTCAGCCACCCAGGCGCCTCCCCCTTTTTTTTTTAAATTGTTTTTAATGTTATTTATTTATTTTAGGAGAAAGAGAGACAGCATGAGCGGGGGAGGAGCAGAGAGAGGGAGACAGAATCCGAAGCAGGCTCCAGGCTCTGAGCTGTCAGCACAGAGCCCAATGCGGGGCTCGAACTCATGAACTGTGAGATCATGACCTGAGCCAAAGTCGGATACTTAACTGACTGAGCCACCCAGTCACCCCAAACACTGCAAATATTCTTAACTCCGCTGAACTGTAAGTTTAGAAATGGTTAAAATGATAAATTTTATGATATATATTTTACTTCAATAAAAGAAAAAAAATTTAAAAAGAAATCATCTTAGTATAAAAGATATGGAATGCTTTAACTTCTGATATGCATAATTTTCTGCCTATAATATAAAAATAATTTTAATATGAATTTGACTTTTTAGCAGAGTAAAATAAGCATTTAGTAATATTCTCCCCCACATGTTAATTGACCTTTGTAGTCGGAAAACACCTGAGTGTCTGTTATTGGGAAGTAGTATAATTAGCCATTGCATATCCAAGGAGTTGCTTAAAAGTACGGGCTCTGGAACCATACCAACTGGATTCTTAGCCAAACTCCACTGCCCACTACATCTATAATTGTGGGCAAGGTACTTAACTATTGCTGCTTGCCTCAGTTTAGTCTTCTTTAACGTGAGGTTAAGGATAGTGTGTACCTTACTGATTTGTTACAAGAATTAAATGAATTAATACATAAAAAACATTTAGAACAAAGTCTGGCATATATTATTACTATTACACTATAATTACTACTACTACCGTGTTATCATTCTTATTATTTAGTAGCAGTTAAAAAAGGAGGCCACAGGATCTGTCCATATTGACATGAGAAGTATCCACAATATATATTAGCAACAGTGGGTTACTGAATAATACGTATAATTTGTATGGTAGCTTTTATTCCTGCTGTTGGAATATGTTGTGTTGAGTACATATCAGAAAAAAATACTTCCATCTTGAAAAAAAATCACATTCTTTTGTCAGTATTGTTATTACATTGTACTTTTAATGTTTAGAAAATAGCCTTTAGGAAAAAAATCAAAGACTTTGAAAAAATAATTCATGTACCATGTAGAATTTCATTTAAAAGTAGAAATTTTACAGTGTGATAGTATCTTCAAGATAAAGTTGTGGTGTGAATTTAAAAGCACTAGACAGAGGGCTTATTTCTTCTATAGATTGCTTATTTATAGAGACAGTAAAATTGTAGTTTTCTTTTTTTTTTTTAAGTGTTTATTTAAATTCCAATTAGTAGGGGCACCTGGGTAGCTCAGTCGGTTGAGTGTCCAACTCTTGATTTCGGTTCAGGCCATGATCTCAGAGTCGTGGGATCGAGCCCACCATTGGGCTCCTCACTGAGCATGGGGCCAGTTTAAGAGTCTCTCCCTCTGCCCCTCTCCCCCACTCACATACTCTTTCTCTCTAAAATAAAAGATAAAAATAAAAAATTCTGGTCCGTTAACATACAGTGTAATATTAGTTTCAGGTGCACAGTACAGTGAGTCAACACTTCCTGATCACCCAGTGATCATCACAAGTGCTCTCCTTAATTCCTATCACCTATTTAACTTCTACCCCTCCACCTCTCCTCTTGTAACCATCAGTTTGATCCCTATAATTAAGAGTCTGTTCCTTGGTTTCCTCTTTTTTTCTCCCTTTGCTCATTTGTTTCGTTTCTTAAATTTCACATATAAGTGAAATCATAGGGTATTTGTCTTTCTCTGACTGACTTATTTCACTTAGCAGCTATCTCTAGCTCTATACACGGTGTTGCAAATGGCAAGATTGTGTTCTTTTTATGGCTGAGTTGTATTCTGGTGTGTGTGTGTGTGTGTGTGTGTGTGTGTGTATGTATATACACCACGTCTTTTTAAAAACTTTTTTTACTGTTTCTTTTTGAGAAATAGAAAGTGTGAGTGGGGGAGGGGGAGAGAGAGAGTGAGACACAGAATCCAAAACAGGCTCCAGGCTCTGAGCTGTCAGCACAGAGCCTGACAAGGGGCTCAAACTTATGAACCATGAGATCATGACCTGAGCCGACATTGGATGAGTCGACTGAGCCACCGAGGCACTCCCTGCCCCCCACCCCGACATCTTCTTTATACATTCTTCAATCAGTGACACTTGGGCTGTTTCCATAATTTGGCTATTCTAGATAATGCTGCTATAAACATCGAGGTGCATGTATCCCTTTGAATTAGTATTTTTGTATTCTTTGGGTAAATACCTAGTAGTGTGATTGCTGGATTGCAGAGTGGTGGTATTTTTAACTTTTTGAGGAACTGCCGTACTGTTTTCTAGAGTGGCTGCACTAGTTTGCATTTCGGCTAACAGTGTAACAGAGTTCCTTTTTCTCCACATCCTGGCCAACACCTGTTGTTTCTTCTGGTGTTGATTTTAGCCATTCTGACAGGTGTGAGGTGATACCTCATTATAGTATTTCCCTAATGATGAGTGATGTTGTGCATCCTTTCATGTGTCTGTTGGTTATCTGTATGTCTTTTTTGAAAAGATGTCTGTTTATGTCTTCTGCCCATTTTTAAATTGAATTGTTTGGTTTTAGGGTGTTGTTTTAGAAGTTCTTTACATATTTTAGATACTAACCCTTTATCAGATATGGCATATCTTCTCCCATTCCATAAGGAGAACAAATATTGTTACAATGTCGATTCTACAATCTACACATTTAATGCTATCCCTATCAAAATACCAACAGCATTTTTCACAGAATCTAGGACAAACAATTTTAAAATTTGTATGGAACCACAAAAGACCCCGAATAGCCAAAGCAGCCTTGAAAAAGAAAAGCAAAGCCAGAGGCATCACAATTCCAGACTTCAAGTTATATTACAAAGCTGTAGTGATCAAAATAGTATGGTACTGGCACAAACATAGACACATAGGTCAATGGAACAGAATAGAAAACCCAGAGATGAACCCACAAATATATGTTCAATCTTTTACAAAGCAGGAAGGAATATCCAATGAAAAAGACAGTCTCCTCAACAAGTGGTGTTGGAAAAACTAGATAGCAACATGCAAAAGACTGAAACTGGACCACTTTCTTATACCCTACACGAAGGTAAATTCAAAAGGGATTAAAGACCTAACTGTGAGACATGAAATCATAACTCTCCTAGAAGAGAGCATAGTAATTTCTTTGACATCAGCCTTAGCAACTTCTTTTTAGATAAGTCTCCTGAGGCAAGGGAGACAAAAACAAAAACTATTGGGACTTTATCAAAATAAAAAGCTTCTGCACAGTGAAAGAAACAATCAGCAAACTAAAAGGTAACCCATAGAATGTGAAATTGCAATTTTCAGTTGTATCTTTAGTAAAATGTGTTCTCTTTTTCTTAGCCGTTTAGTATTGATTAGTGTAACTTCTGTTTCCTACGTTAAATAACTGTATTACTCATATGGTTTGGCAAATTTATTACTAATTTTTTTTCTTGTGTCAGTTATGTCACTGCTTCCTAAATATACTTCTATGTTTCTATGGTTTTGGATCATATTTACATTGTAAAGGGGAAATAACATAGAAATCTCCTCTCATCACATTTTGTGATTGAACAAAGCTTTGAATCCATAGAATAGGCAAGTCAATCTCCTCTCATTTCTTTCTCTTATATAACAAATTTTATAAAACATGTTTTAACTTTTTAAGTGAACTCTACCCCCAACATGGGGCTTGAACTCATGACCCCAAAATCAAGAGTTGCATGCTCTACTGATTGAGCCAGCTAGGTGCCCCTCATCTTTTTTTTTTTTTTAATGGAGAACACTCTATGACATGTATGTGAAAACCCAATAGAGAAGTTCCTTTATAGGTTTTTAACATTTTTAAAAATAAGCTCTATTCCAATGTGGGGCTTGATCTCACCACCCCAAGATCCAGAGTCACATGCTCTACCGACTAAGCCAACCAGCCACCTCTCTCATATAACATTTACAAGAGAAGAAAATTGGTTTTTCCCTTAACTATCTGAAAAATTTGCACCCTACCCATGAGGGTTAGGGTGATTCTTAGTGGCATATTGTGACAGGTTCTTCATTGTTGACTACTATTATCTATCTTCAGGGACTGATAATTCATCTAGGTTTGTAGAAACACAATGAAATGGCGGGGAAGTGGAACATGAGTTTGTGACTGCAAAAGACTGATGGTTATGTGAGAAATGACAGTTTCAGAGATTTTGTGAATGCATTTTCTGGGCAGTATGGTATTAAGAGAGTGGGAAAGAAACTGGCCATGTGAAGGTCAAATGCCAAAAGTCTTTAATAGAAATGTTTGCAGGGAAGGCGGTTAAGATGGCAGAGAAGAATGAAGACCCTGAACTTGTCTCATCTCTGAAACACAGCTAGATTAGTACCAAACCAATTTGAACACCTAGGAGATTGTTCTGAGGATTAACACAACAATCTGCATAACTTTAGCCACAGAACTCAGTGGCTACGCAGTGCAGAGAGGTGAACTGGGGGAGAGAAAAGCTGCAGAGGCTGGGGAGCTGTTTTTGCGGAGAGAAGACAGAGAAAGAAAGGAGAAGAGTACAGCACATTGGGATCATGCAAGAAAAGCACTCTCCCGAAAGTAGCTGGAGAGAAGGAGAGAGTGTGAAAACACTTGCAGGGGATTGAACCAGAAATTTGTTCCCCAAAACCATTGACAGGAGGAAAGGAGAGGGTTTCAATACCACCAGAATTCTATAAACAGTGGAGCACAGAATCTTAAGTTTTGGAGGTCAGTGCCTGGCAGTGCTCTGGTGAGGAAGCAAGGCAAATCCCCAGAAACAGGCAGTGTGGCCTGAAGGGTCCATGTGCCACATGAGGAGAAGCAGTTCTCCTGCTCAGAGTGCATTTGGTAGGGGCCATACGGCCTCCCCACAGGCAAAGGTCCCAGCAGACCCCAGAGAGCAGCCATTTTTGCTGACACTGGAACAAAGATGCCAGGATGAGGTAAAGCCTGGCACCAGCTGCGTGATGTGGTTTGCCATAAACTCTGAACCTGTGCTCCCATGTGATTGTACAGAAGTTTTCTGGGGCAAACTGGCACATGGCCACTGCTCAGTGATACCCTCCCGCAGAGAGTCAGTGCAGGTCCAAGCTGCAGGAGTCTCTGAACTGTGGTGTTTTCAAACACAACCCCATCTGAGTGAAAACTCTGGAGGGAGGTGCCACCTGACAGGCAGACAACTTGGACATGGATAAAATAGAAGCAGAGAATGGATGGAGGCCTGAAAAAAAGGAGGGGTGTTTGATCCTGAGTCAGTGAGAGCCTGAAGTTTCTGTGCCAGAGACTAGGGAGTTGGGTGAAGCCATCTCTGCCTCTCCCACACACAGGCATGCATGCACCATGGCCACACAACACTGATCCACCCAGTAAGCTATGCAGCACCACCTAGTGGAGCATGGAGCCTTTACACTAAGCCCTGCCCTACTGCACCCTCCAAGTACATCCCCTAGAAGATGGGTACAGGTCATGTCACCTGCTTAGTATACGGACTATAGAAGGCTTCATAGTTTCAGTCATAGGGGAAACGGGATGTAACTTCATTTGGGTTTCATTCTGTTTGCTGGTTCAATTGTCTTGTTTGTTTTCTTTGCTTCTGTTTTTGCTTAAATATTAGTTTTCCTTTTTCTTCTTTTTTCCTCATTCTTGGATACAGAAAGATAAATTTTTTTTTACATTACTTTTTAAATTTTTTACTCTACTTCATTTTCTTTATTTCATTCTATTTTATTATAAGTTTTTTAATTTTTAATTTTTTTCTTTTTTTCATTTCTTTTCCTTTTTTCTCTATCAAGCTTTTTCAGTAAGCAGACCAAAGCACACCTATGATCTAGCTTCCTTTATTTGATTTTTTTTTGTTTTTAATTTTTTAATTTAATTTTTTTTATTAAATTTTTTCTTCCTCTAAAATGGCAAAATGAAGGAATTCACCCCAAAAGAAAGAACAGGAAGAAATGACAGCCAGGGGCTTAACACAGATATAAGCAAGATGTCTGAACTAGAATTTAGAACCATGACAATAAGAATACTAGCTGGGGTTGAAAAAAGCATAGAATCCCTTTCTGTGGAAATAAAAGAAATAAAATCTAGTCAGGATGAAATTAAAAATGCTGTAACCGAGATGCAATCTTAAATGGATGCAACGATGGCAAGAATGGATGAAGCACAGCAAGGAATCAGTGATTTAGAAGATCAGATTTATAGACAATAATGAAGCTGAAAAAAAGGGGGAAACATAGGCAAAAGATCATAATATAAGACTTAGAGAACTCAGTGACTTATTAAAAAGGAATAACACTGAATCATAGGTGTCCCAGAAGATGAAGAGAGAGAAAAAGGGGCAGAATCTTGTTTATGTGTGAGCAAATTATAGCAGAAAACTTTCCTAAGCTGGGAAGGACATAGACCTCAAAGTCCAAGAAGTACAGAGAGCTCCCATTAGATTCAACCAAAACTGACCATCACTAAGGCATCTCATAGTCAAATTCACAAACTACACAGACAAGGAAAGAATTGTGAAAGCAGCAAGGGGAAAAAGTCAACCTATAAGGGAAGACAGATCAGGTTTGCAGCAGACCTATCCACAAAAACTTGGCAGGCCAGAAAGGAGTGGCAGGATATATTCAATGTGCTGAATCGGAAAAATATGCAGCCAAGAATTTTTTATCCAGCCAGGCTGTCATTCAAAAATAGAGATAAAGGGGCGCCTGGGTGGCGCAGTCGGTTGAGCGTCCGACTTCAGCCAGGTCACGGTCTCGCGATCCGTGAGTTCGAGCCCCGCGTCGGGCTCCGGGCTGATGGCTCGGAGCCTGGAGCCTGCTTCCGATTCTGTGTCTCCCTCTCTCTCTGCCCCTCCCCCGTTCATGCTCTGTCTCTCTCTGTCTCAAAAATAAATAAAAAACGTTAAAAAAAAAAAAAATAGAGATAGAGTTTCCCACAAATAAAAACTAAAGTTCATGACTGCTAAACCAGCCTTGCAAGAAATTTTAATGGGGACTCTTTGAGTGGAGAAAAGACAAAAAACAAAAAAGACCAAAAGCAACAAAGACTAGAAAGGACCAGAGAACATCATCAGAAAACCCAACACTACAGGCAACACAATGGCACTAAATTCATATCTTTCAGTACACACTGTAAATGTCAATGGACTAAACACTCCAGTCAAAAGACATAGAGTATCAGAATGGATAAGAAAACAAGACCCATCTATATTCTGCTTACAAGATACTCATTTTAGACCCAAAGACACTGACAGATTGAAAGTAAGGGGGTGGAAAACCATCTATCATGCTAATGGTCATCAAAAGAAAGCTGGAATAGGCATATCTAGGAATAAACCTAACCAAAGAGGTGAAAAATGTATACACTGAAAACTATAGAAAACTTATAAAATAAATTGAAGAAGACACAAAAAAATGGAAAAACATTCCATGCTCCTGGATTGGAAGAACAAATATTGTTAAAATGTCTATACTACCCAAAGCAATCTACATATTCAATGTAATCCTTATCAAAATAACACCATAATTCTTCACAGAGCTGGAACACACGATCCTAAAAATTTGTATGGAACCAGAAAAGACCCCAAATAGCCAAAGCAATCCTGAAAAAGAAAACCAAACAAAACTGTAGTCATCAAGACAGTATGGTATTGGCACAACAACAGACATATACGTCAATGGAACAGAATAGAGAACCCAGAAATGGACCCACAACCATATAGCCAACTAATCTTTGACAAAGCAGGAAAGAATATCCAATGGAAAAAAGATAGTCTCTTCAGCAAATGGTATTAGGAAAACTGGGCAGCGACAAGCAGAAGAATGAACCTGGACCACTTTCTTACACCAAACACAAAAATAAACTCAAAATGGATGAAAGACCTAAACATAAGACAGGAAGCCATCAAAATCCTAGAGGAGAGGGGCGCCTGGGTGGCTCAGTTAATCATCTGACTTTGGCTCAGGTCATGATCTCACCATTTGTGGGTTTGAGCCCTGTGTAGGGCTCTATGCTGACAGCTCAGAGCCTGGAGCCTGCTTTGGATTCTATATCTCCCTCTGTGTCTGCTCTCCTTCCCTGCTCACACTCTCTCTCTCAAAAATAAACATTAAAAAAAAATTTTTTTTTTAATCCTGAGGAGAAAACATGCAACAACCTCTTTGACCTGGGCCACAGCAACTTCTTACTTGACATGTCTCCAAAAGCAAGGGAAACAAAAGCAAAAATGAACTATTGGGACCTCATTAAGATAAAAACTTCCTGAATAGCAAAGGAAACAAATCAACAAAACTAAAAGGCAACCGACAGAATTGGAGAAGATATTTGCAAATGACATATCAGTTAAAGGATCAGTATCCAAAATCTGTGAAGAACTTATCAAACTCAACATCCAAAAAACTTATCAAACTCAGCATCCAAAAAACATTAATCCAGTGAAGAAATGGTCAAAAGACATGAATAGACACTTCAAAGAAGACATCCAGATTGCTAACAGACACATGAAAAGATGCTCAACATCACTCATCATCAAGGAAATACAAATCAAAATCACAATGAGGGGGCGCTATGGTGGCTCAGTTGGTTAAGCATCTGACTTTGGCTCAGGTCATGATCTCCTGGTTCGTGGATTCAAGCCCCGTGTCAGGGTCTGTGCTGACAGCTCAGAGCCTGGCGCATGCTTTGGAATCTGTGTCTTCCTCTCTCTCTGCCCCTCCCCGCTCATGTGCGCTCGCTCGCTCTCTCTCTCTCTCTCAAAAATAAACAAACGTTTTTAAAAAATAAAGCCACAATGAGATACCACTCACACTTGTCAGAATGGCTAAAATTAACAACTTCAGAAACAACAAATGTTGGCAAGGATGCAGAGAAAGAACCACCCTTTTGCACTGCTGGTGGGAATGCAAACTGATGTAGCCACTCTGGGAAATAGTATGGAGGTTCCTCAAAAAGTTAAAAATAGAACTACCCTATGACCCAGCAATTGCACTACTAGGTGTCTATCCAAAGCATACAAAAATGCTGATTCAAAGGGGCACGTGCACCCCAGTGTTTGTAGCAGCACTATTAACCATAGCCAAAGTATGGAAAGAGCCAAAATGTCCATCAACTGATGAATGGATAAAGAAGTGGTGTATATATATGCACGATGGAATATTACTCGACAATCAAGAAGAATGAAATCTTGCCATTTCCAACAACGTGGATGGAACTAGATTATGTTATGCTAAGAGAAATAAGTCAGAGAAAGACAAATATATGATTTCACTCATGTAATTTAAGAAACAAAACAGATGAACATAAGGTCATGAAAACACAGATAAACTATAAGAGACTCTTAAATACAGAGAACAAACTGAGCATTGCTAGCGCAGTGTTGGGTGGGGGGGAAGGGCTACAGGGGTGAGGGGCATTAAGGAGGATATCACGTTGTTGGGATGAGCGCTGGGTGTTATATGTAAGTGATGAATCACTAAATTCTACTCCTAAAATTATTATTACACTATATGTTAACAAATTTGGATTTAAATTTTTAAAAATAATAAAAAAACGAATGAATGAATGAAATGTTTGCAACTGTTGCATTTAAGTTTTAGGTCAGTTTTTTATAGAAACATTTTATTTCCTTATAAAGTATTGAGAATCAATTACATGATGTTTTGGTATGGCAAAAGGAAGACATGTTTTCTTTTTCTGTTTTAAAATTCTTGATTTTCAAACCCTTAATTTTAGACAAAAAGCTAAGAAGTGGTATGTCACAGTTATACTGAATGCATTTTGAAGGCAATGGATAGATTTTTGATAATGAAGTAATATTGTTTTCATAAGGAGAAATCCAGCTTACTTCATAATTTAGGTAATAAGTATATTGATTTTGGAACCAGGATAAATCCTCAGCCTTTGATCAGTCTGCCACTGGTATTTTCTCCAAAAATAGGTTTTAAAAAACAACTACAGGGGCACCTAGGTGGCTTGGCTGGTTAAGTGTCTGACTCTTGACTTCAGCTCAGGACATGATCTCATGGTTCATGTGATCTAGCCCCAGGTCCGGTTCTGCACTGACAACGTTGAGCCTGCTTGAATTCTTTCTAAATAAATAAACTTAAACATTTTTAAAAACTATAACTACAGAGATTTTTAGAAAATGGTTAGTAAAACCTAATAACCAGCTCAGCTACTGTGAATTAAACCATTTTGATCTTTGAGAAATAGTTTACTTAATGCTAGTGTCTAACTACTATTCTTTAAAGCCATTTTCTTGGGGTGCCTGGGTGGCTTAGTCAGTTAAGTGCTTGACACTTGGTTTTGGCTCAGGTCACGATCTCATGATTCGTGAGTTCAAGCCCCACATCAGGCTCCATGCTGATGGTGTGGAGCCTGCTTGGGATTCTCTCTCTCCCCCTCTCTCTCTGCCCCTCCCCTGCTCACTCTCTCATTCTCTCTCAAAATAAATAAATAAATTTTAAAAAATTAAAAATAAACCATTTTCTTTAAAAAGTAAATAAGGGGTGCCTGGGTAACTCAGACAGTTAAGCATCCGATTCCTGATATTGGCTCAGGTCATGATCTCTTGGTCATGGGATGAAGCCCCACGTCGGGCCCATGCTGAATCAAAATAAATAAGATTTTTTTTGAAAGCAAATAAGAATGAATCAGTTTAAGTGTTGAATGTCAGACAAGTGATACTCTATTTTACAAGAATTACAAATTGTTTATAATGGACATATATTGATAAAAATGGACATTACAAGAAAGATTTCATAGTAGCTTTAAATAAAACCTTTTGATAAGAAAAAAGCCATTTTTTAAATAACGCATTGCCTACTTTTATAGGACTGACTGCTGATGCTAGAGTGGTAATCAACAGAGCCCGTGTGGAGTGTCAGAGTCATAAGCTTACAGTTGAGGATCCAGTAACTGTAGAATATATAACTCGCTTCATAGCAACCTTGAAGCAGGTAAGCCAGTATTCCGACAGATTTCTTCAGGCTTTCTTCTTTTGCATCATTATGGTTCCTGTCATGGGAATACTATAAGCACTCCAGTCATTTAATCCATTAAATCTACTAAACTCCTTATTCCTCTTCACATTTACTTCATTTAATCCATTAAATCTACTAAACTCCTTATTCCTTCTCACATTTACTTCATATTCACACTCTTATTCCAGTGGACTGGATTGATTTGATCGTTAGAAACCTCAGTCACTATCAATTCTGGGAATTCTATTAAAATTTAAAAGAGCAATAAATCTCATATTTTAAGAGGATTTCTGTACTTCTCGTGATACAGTAACGAAAACCTTTTTCTTTTCTTTTAAGTTTACTAAAGAAATACCCATGATTCTTTCACCTGCAAACCTAAACAAAACTGATCATGTTTGGATTTGACTTCTGAATCCATACATAGATACACAGGTTGACATTACATATAATCATGATGTATATAAGTATTCTCTTACTCTCATTTTATGTGCCCTTTATGTATGCCAGCATAGTCCTTATGCATACTTACCATTCTTACTAACTATGTAATACTGTTTCCAGTTGCTCACTGGAAATTATTTAGATTGTTTCCAGTTTCTTTCCCTTTCTCATTCCCTTTCTCAATTTAGTACTTTAATAGCATTACTCTATCTTTGTCATAGCTTTTAGTTTTCTTTTTTGAATTATATTGTTAAATTAATTTTCAGTATGAGATTACTAGATTAGAGATTGTAATTGGTTTTAAGACTCTTGTTATATGTAGCTAAATTGCTTGGTAAAAAGATTGAACCAATTTTTATTGTGCAACCAGCAATGCATAAATGTATCCCTGAAGGATCATCAGCCTTGGGTTTCCATTTTTCTTTTATTTCGCAAATAAGTATAACATAGTACTGTAATAGTTGTTTTAATTTGTATTTTATAATTAGTAGTGAGGTTGATTTTCTTCCCACATGTTCATTTGCTATTTTCATTTCTTCTAGTGTAAACTATCTTTCCTTTTGACAGGCACTCTTGGTGGTTAAGAATGTGCCTCCAGGAGCACATTGGGGGTTTGAATCCTGGCTTTGCTACTTTCTAGTTAATGCCGTCAGCACACTATTTAGTCTGTTTTTTTTTGTAATTTTCTTCTTTATGGAATAAACATTACAATAATACCTAGTTCGTTGAGCTGCATTGTGAATTAAATGATTAATACATCTAAAGCATTTAGAATATTTTCTGGCATGGATTTAGTCATTGTCCATGTAGAGATTTCTTTATAGACTATATATTCTAGATACTAAACTTTTAGACTATATACTTATAAAAAATTACCCTATTTTGTTTTTTTTTTAATTCATGTCTCAAGGAAGTCCAACATTTTTATATTTTTCTACTTTATTTTGGCTTGATTTTCTCAGTCGTTAAAAAGGTACCCACTAAAAAACAAGATGTAGAGCATTGTATATACAAGGTTCCCAATTGTGGCTTTAGTTTTTCTTCTAGATATATAAAGGCTATACACAGAACATTTAATATACATTGTAAACCTGTAATAGTGGGGTTGCTACTGGGAAGGGGCCTGGGGCTGTGAGACAAAAGAGATCTTTTATGTACTCCTTTTGTACTTCTAAATTATTTTAACCCTGTGCAAGTACTACTTTTTCATTAAAGAAAAAAAAAAACATGGTTGTTTAAGCAAATAAGAGGGTCTCTCCTCTGAGGTATATTTACAAAACATTTACTTCATACCTCTGTGTGAACTAGGAATATTAAGAAATACAGGAGAATAAAGACACAAACCCTGCTCATTAAGAGTTTATTTATATTTGTAGCACAACTGTTTGCATTCAAAATTTGAAGTGGCTAATAAAAATATATAATAATAAAATGAAAAAAAGGTGTGGACTTGAGCTTTCTGTCAGGGCTGCCCTGTGCACGACTTCTAGGGGCACCAGTCTCAGAATTAGTGGGAATTCCACTCTCAGGAAGTTCCTGGCAGTAAAGTAAAAAGAAATACAATTGGTTTCCAGTGCCCTGTTGTCTGGGAGGGAAAAAAAAATGCTTTTTCTTCCAGAGAGATAAAGGTTTCCTTGTTTGGGAACTGAAAGAAATCTCTTAGTTGGGTTTTCTGTAGAGATAACTTAGTATAGAGTGAACAGAATATCCTTGATAATAGTATCAAGTAAAAGTACTGATTATAGTAGTGACAACTGTAGTATCTCTCAGAGTAAACCCCAAGGACTTCCTTCCAAAGCACAGCTCACTAAAATCAGCTTTACTAGGTGGGAACCAAAATGGTGTGACATATACAGTTCTCTGCTATATTAACAAGATTATAGTCTAGTTATGTTACCAAAAAGCATATAAAGCAATGAGAAAATAGTTTTAAGACCATATATAAGCACTCTTAATTATTTAATTTTACATACTGTATGCATTAATTTCATTAAAATTTCATCATGGATTGAAGTTACTCCAGAAGAAGTCAGAAAGAGGATCTTAAAGAAATACGGAATACTGTTAGAATTTCTTAGTTGGTAAGTAATAGTGCTGTTCTTTGTATGGCCTCATAGAAAAAGTAGTTGAAAAACACTTTATTTTTCAGAAATATACACAAAGCAATGGGCGAAGACCTTTTGGCATTTCTGCCTTAATTGTAGGTTTTGATGATGATGGTATCCCAAGATTATATCAGACTGATCCTTCTGGTACTTACCATGCTTGGAAGGTAAGTCATGAATTTGTTAATATAGTTTAGAAGTTAAGTAAATGTACTCACAGTAAAGTTTTATCGTTTTCAGGGACATGACAAAAATTATGTTGCATTAAAATATTTTTCTTAATTTTTTTAAGGTTTATTCATTTCTCAGAGAGAGAGCATGAGTGGGGGAGGGGCAGAGAGAGAGGGAGACACAGAATCTGAAACAGGCTCCAGGCTCTGAGCTGTCCGCACAGAGCCCGACTCTGGGCCTGAACTCACGGACCGCAAGATCATGACCCGAGCCGAAGTCGGATGCTTAACCAGGCGTCCCTTGTTGCATTAAAATACTGATGGTGGTACAAACTTTATGTAACCATTTAGCTAGTCACCAACTACGATGGTTTTTGATGGATAGAGAAACACTTTGTTTTATTAATCACAAGGTCTTTTCCTTTTGAAAAGATGTGACAAACCTAAGTATATGTAAATGGCCAAATAAGAGATATATCCAGTTGCTGTTAACACACAATTGAATGAGCATTTAAGCCCCATAGTGAAGTATTTAACGCATCCTTTATTCGAGACTTAGAGTACCCCAAACCATGAATCGGTTTGGGGTACAATTTATATGGCAGTACATTACAATTTTCTCCACATAATTCTTGGAATATAGTTTGTTTTCTGGATAAGTTGTCATTCCTGTTTCAGTACCTAAATACTAACTTTGCTTAATGGTACATTCAAATCTAATACAAAAGTCCAGGGCCTAGGGAAACTAGTGACAGTTTCCAGAAATAAGTTCTTGTATATTCTCATATATAAATATAGAAGTACCCCATAAAATCTAAATAATTTTTTATATTATTAAAGTTTAAACACCCAAGCTTTAAATAATTTCGTGAGGGCGCCTGGGTGGCTCAGTCAGTTAAGCATCTGATTCTTGATTTTGGCTCAGGTCATGATCTCATGGTTCATGAGATAGATTCCCACATTGGGCTCTGCACTGACAGCAGGGAGCCTGCTTGGGATTCTTTCTCTCCCTCTCTGCCCCTCCCCTACTCACACACACTTGCACACTCGCTCTCTCTCTCAAATAAATAAGCTTAAAAAAATTTTCATGAAGAGTTTATTTTACTGTTATTAAAAGTCAAATAGGGCACCTGGGTGGCTTAGTCGTTAAGTATCTGACTTTGGCTCAGGTCATGATCTCACAGTTCATGAGTTCAAGTCCCATATCAGGTGAGCTCAAACCCTGCTTCGGGTAAACACGAGCCCCATTTCAGGTGAGCCTCGCTTTTCTCTCTCTCTCTCTCTCTCTCTCTCTCTCTCTCTCTCCCATCCCCTCCCTCTCTCTCTGCCCCTCCTGGGATTCTCTCTCTCTGTTTCTCTGCCCTTTGCTCACTTGTGTACACACTCTCTCTAAAAAAAAAAAAAATAATTAAATTAAAATTAAATATAAAAATAAAAGCCAAATCAATTAATGGGGAAATATTACCTTGGTCTTTATGTTTGTATTAACTAAAGGAGTTTTTTGGGCTAATCACACTCATTCTGTTTTATAAACCAATTAACCAGGCCAGTAAAACAGTGGATTATATTCTTGCCACAAAGATCTGAATATTTGTGTAAGCTACACACCTTCTTTTAAGTTACCTGGACAAACTAATTGGTAATCAGAAACTGTGAATTTACCTGCTGCAAATACCAGACTTTTTTCTGCCAATTTAAGAAATCTTTTACGTGGACTAGATTTCTTATGTTTCCCAAATCTATACTTTCAACAAGTTATTATAGCCTTTCTCAAAATATTTTGAAGTCTGCCATCTTCTGTTTGTATTAATTATTACATCATTACATTTCATTTCAATATCATAACATAATAATTTCCAAGTTTACATAATTTTTCATTTTAATCTGTTTGCTCCCTAGGGTCATACAGAGAAGCACTTTTATTGCAACGTCAACTAGTTAGGAAAATTATGGACTTTTTTTTAATTTAGGGGATCTCATTTATCATTAGGTCTGAAACTATGCTTTGCCGTGGTGTCTGAAGAACATGTAGTAGAGGTGGAGGGTGTGAACAGGTGTGTGCATACGTCTGCACACATGTATACCCCATAACCATTTTACTGATGTCACACATTGTACTTTCTTGTAGGATTTTGGTTGAAATCAAATGCAACTTAAAAAAATGATAACAAAAAAACATTTGGAAACTTTTTCATTTTACGTATTTGGTAAGTGAGACTCAGGAGTCAAGTGATTTTTTTAAAGAGCCACACCACTAGTTAATGACAAAACTGTCATTAGAACTTAGGGTCTTCTGCCTTATTAGTACAGTGTTCCTTCCACTACATCATGCTTAGGCCAAATGATTCTTTTTGTGTGTTATATAAACTCTGATACCCAGTCTTGAAAGGTAGAATAAAATCTTCTGGCTTTATTTCTGTTTTGGGGAAACTATATATAGCACTTTAGCCATGAGATCAGGTGGGGTTTTTTTTGTTTTTTTCATGTCTATGGTTTGTTTTTTACCAAGTAGCCTGATAAAGTGATACAATGGGCTGTTGAGGACATGGCTGTGGTACCATGTGGAGCCAACACTTTCACAGTGCTAGGATGTAGTTTTTTACAAGGCGCAGAGAGAGGACGCATGAAATGAATTATGGAAATGGGAAATTAAAAATATAAACTCTGGCCACCTGACCTGTTGCAGAAATGAGAACAGAAATAACTGTTACCAGCACTTTGGTCGGTTTGTTGAGGTTCTTTATCTGGCATGTTAACACAGACTTTTGTTTTTTTAAGATTATGGTCCATTAGTGATCCTGCCTTAATGGATTATAGAGCCTTGAGTTAACTTTTTTCGCTTTATATGGGAATAATAAGAGAGATCTCCAGAAAATCCCTTGAGTACAAGACATCTCCCTGGTCCCATTGTATAATAGTAACTTTATTTCCCTTGATAATCAGAATAAATCATACCATCCTCACAGTAACCCATTATTTGCCTACTGGTTCAACGGCATGAGGAGTCCAAAATTGCCAAGTGGAAGTCTCAGCTTCTAGTTCAGTGAAATTATTGTTATATCCCCTAGTAGAACATTGCCTCTTCTCCCTCCCCTACCACACTGCCAACTTGAGAACTAGGACCTTTAAACTGAAACAACCTGGGGCGCCTGGGTGGCTCAGTCGGTTAAGCAGCCGACTTTGGCTCAGGTCATGATCTCACAGTCCGTGAGTTCGAACCCGGTGTCGGGCTGTGTGCTGACAGCTCGGAGCCTGGAGCCTGTTTCAGATTCTGTGCCTCCTTCTCTCTCTGACCCTCCCCTGTTCATGCTCTGTCTCGCTCTGTCTCAAAAATAAATAAACATTAAAAAAGTTTTTTTTTCAATAAACTGAAACAACCTTAGAAGCAAAAATTTTATTAGTGGGATATCAGGGGTTTAATGAGACATCTATCCCTTGACTCCTAGATTTGTGGCTATGATCCTGTTTCCAGGCACACAAGAGGATCTTGTCGAACATAAACCTGGCTTCAGAAGATGCTGTTCCCCACCCCCCCCATCCCAACACACACACACCCCTGGTGCTATAACTGAGTCTTCAGTTGGCTATTCCCTATTTTTACTAGGCTGGCTTCTTTAGGATTACAGAACATAAGACCAGTGAATCCTATGGGCACAAGTATATTCTCTCAGTTCCTCCTTGGTCACCAGCAGTGTTTTGTAGGATACCATCATGGTGAAGAAAACATTCAGGAAGTTCACAGAAGGTGAGGCATTTGTTACAGGGAAATAAAACTCCTATCCGGAGTAAGTTTCTCTTCCAATAAAGACATATAGCTGCCCCTTCCATGACAGAAGAGTCTTAAGAAATCAGTTAGCTGTGTAGTTCTGGCAGTATCCAGATCAGTGGAAACACCCTTTTTGAAATATTTTTCTTCTTCTTTATGTTTTCATATTGCAGAAAATATTATTTTTACTTGGAGTAATGGGTTCTGGGGTTTGGCACATTACATTAAATTATATTAATCAGAAATCCTCCTGCAACCACATAGAATACTAGAATGGTCATTAACATGTTTTTAATGCATAGCTGAACTTACAAAAAGGACAAAATCCTAAGGGGCCAGAAATAAAGAAGAAATTGAGTACAAGAGCAATAATCCTGTGAGTTGAAGATACCTCTGTGCCAGGGATATTGTAGTGTAGGATTCCCAAAGATAATTCACTATCAAAAGTTACAAAGTAAAATATATAAAGAGTCCATCATTTAACAAATATTCCCTCTAGGGGTGCCTGGGGAGCTCAATCGGTTAAGTGTCTGACTGTTGATTTGGGCTCATATTATGATCTCACAGTTCATGAGATCAAGCCCCACATTGGGCTCTACATTAACAGTGCAGAACCTGCTTAGGATTGTCTCTCTCCCTCTATCTCTGCCCCTCCATCACTCACATGCATGCTCACACTCTCTCAAAAAAAAAAAAAAACTTAAAAAAATATTCCATCTATAAATATTTGAATTGCATATCAAATATTGTTCTAGGTTCTGGGGATACAGAGATAACAAAAATATGTACTGATGGTATACATGTAACAAATCCTTTGGGGAAAAAGAACAGGTTGGGAGGAGAGAATGTGATTGGTAGGTAAGGTAGTCAGGGAAAGCACCTTTGAAAAAGCGATATGTGAACAGAGGCCTGAAGAAAGTAAAGGAGCGAGCCAGGTAGTTATTTCTGTGGTATTCCAAACAGGAACCAATAAGGCAGCAGTATGTTCCATATCTGTGAGACATCAAGCTGTATGCAGAGCATATGACTGTGCTGTGGTGACTGCAGAAAGATAGTGATGAAGGATGAAGTAAGAAGCAGGAGGGGACTGATCTTACAGGATCAAAAAGGCCATTGTAGGACTTGCATATTAAATAGGGCGATGTAGAGAGCCATTTGATTTTTTTGCATAGTAGAATAACATGATCTGACTTTTATATTTTTAAAGTATCTGTGTGGCTGCTGTATTGAAATAGACTGTATAGTAAGGTCGAAGCAGGCAAACAAGTTAGAAGGCTATGTCCAATAATAATCTAGGTTAGGGGCAGTGGACCAGTGGAAGATGGGGAAGGAGCCAGCATAGTCTGTAAAGGAAGAGTACCCAGAGAGTGGCATCCTGGATCACAAGTGAAAACACCATTCCAAGAAGAGTTGATCAGCTGAGTCAGTGCCACTGAGTCAGATGAAAAGTGAAATGACTGGATTTGGCAATGGGCAGGTCATTGGTGACCTTGACAGGAACTTCTCATAGTGACGAGAGACTGATTAGAGTGGACTTAAAAGGGAGAAAGTTCCAAGAGTCATCAAGCTTTCATACATTCCGTATGAGACCACACAAAGGATAACATTGTTCTATTACTCATCAGCTAAGAAATTCTAATAGTAAATAAAGTATTGCTGCCAAAATGACCTTGTTTATCAATTTTTATTCTGTATATCTTTGAGATATACCAAGATACATCTGCAAGGTATTGTTTTGGCTCTTAACAACAGGGATGTGATGATTCTTAACATATAAGGGTTTATTTTCCTCATATACTTAGAAGTTTGAGGATAGATGGTCACTGGTATTTGTCTCTTTTATTATCATAGTCTTTGCCCATGCTCTCAAAGTGGCTGCTAGATCTCCAGCCAACCTGTCTGCATTCCAGGTACCAAAGGTTTCTAGAAATTCCACCCATTTATTTCCACTTATCTATTCCTACTGGTAGCTGGGGCTAGGAAATCCTACTTTTCAGCAAGCACATTGCCTAGAGTTCTGTCACAAAGAATGGATATTGGCGTTGGCTGCTAATGATCTTTGCTATAGAAATCATCATTAATCATTACAGGCAGGAAAAAATACTGCAAGACTATCAGAGTCTTCTGAAGTGGGCTGGGGGAGGGGTGGGTGATGGGTTGGGAGAAAGGGTGAGGACTTGAGCATGACAAGAAGATCTTAAGAAACCAGTCAAGTAGATAAGAATTAAAGAATTTTTATATTAGCAATTAGGAGAATTGGACAGGAAAGTCACCAGGAATTTATAAGGTGACCTTTAAGGGCTCAGTGAGATTTTTTGGATAAACCACTACCTTATGTTCTTCCTCTCATAGCAACACCTAGTTACCCCCCCAAAACTAGTAGCTAATAATACTCCAAAGTCATACCAGTCTTTACCTTTGATCTTAGTGAAATTTCAAAGCCACAAGATTCAATTTAAAATTTCACAACTATTTATTTTAGTCCTCTGAAATCTAAAGGCATCGAAAAAGTTCTGTGAAATAAAAATAATCTTCTGCTAACAGGAACAATACACTGTCAGGCAGTACAAAAGGTAGGCTTTCATGCTCACTTCCTAAAATCTCTTTTGAGATCTCTTTCTTATAATCAAAACTAACCATAACCACTTAGAACTAAGACTTTCCCTCATTCACTGCCAGGATCCTTCATTGAAAGGATGGACTTTTCTGCTGGTTCCTCTCACTCTCTAAAATCATCAAAGCGAAGGGTCAGGTGGCAGCACAGTGTATAAAGTTCAGAGCTTGGACTGTCACTTCAAACTACTTGGTTTCAAAGCTCAGCTCTTCTACTTACCCGGTCTTCCGAGATCTTGGGTAAAATTACTTAAGGCACTGGTTCACAAATTGGGGTGATTTTGTACCCACTGAGAGACATTTGGCAATATCTAGAGACCTGTTTGGTTGTCACAACTGGGGTGGGGGATGCTACTGGCATCTAGTGGGTAGAGGCTGCTACACATCCTACAATGCACAGGGCAGCGCCCGAGCAAAGAATTATCCAGCTCAAAATGTCAATAGTGCTGAGGATGAGAAAGCTCATTTTGACATTTCCAACCTCCCATTTCTTCATTTGTGAATTGGGGTTAGTAATTATTTAATTGTTTTTGTGATGGTTGAATGAGAGAATCCATGCAAAATGCTCAGCATAGTGCCTGGCACGTAAGTGCTCTGTTAATATGAACTACTGTTATCATCATCATTATCATTACTAATACTCGTCTAGATATTTATTTTTTTTATAATTTTTTTTTTACCGTTTATTTATTTTTGAGACAGAGACAGAGCATGAATGGGGGAGGGTCAGAGAGAGAGGGAGACACAGAATCTGAAACAGGCTCCAGGCTCTGAGCTGTCAGCACAGGGCCGACGCGGGGCTCTAACTCACGGACCACGAGATCATGACCTGAGCCGAAGTCGGACGCTTAACTGACTGAGCCACCCAGGCGCCCCTCGTCTAGATATTTAGACTGAACTAAATATATATATTACGCGTGGCCATGCAGCCAGGGCAATCGTTCACCCCTTTCCTTCATCTGAAGAAAATTTCGAAGGAACAAAGAAAAATGGGGAATGGAACAGAAGAATCTTCTCTCATTTACAGAATCAAAGATAATGAATCCATAATTAGTTGACCATTCTATTCTAAGTTCTAAGAAAATGATACGCACGGTCCTATTCATATAAACAGTTTCTTCTTCATGCCAATGTCCTTTTTTCCTTTTTTCTTTCTTCCTTTTGTACTGTATTACAAAGTTATACCTCCTTTCCTCTCTACCTCTTTTGGAATTTCAACTGTTTCAATCTTTTCTGGTTATCAAGGAGTTGGAAGCCATTAAAGTAGTAGAAAGCATTGAGTAGGACAAGACAGTGGTGTGTTTGAAGATAAGTCATACCACCATTACAGTTTATTCATGTAGTAACAAAATGAGCTGCTGAAATGTTAGCTAATTTTTCAAAACTACAATTTTCACGTAGTAATTACACTAAGAAATGTGGTAGTAAACTCTACACTGAGTAACCATAAATTCATTCATACTGCAATGATATTAATAATTATCTTATTTTTCAAGGCAAATGCAATAGGCCGAAGTGCTAAAACTGTCCGAGAATTTCTAGAAAAGAATTACACAGAAGATGCTATAGCAAACGACAATGAAGCTATCAAATTAGCAATAAGAGCTTTGCTAGAAGTAAGTGATCTAATAAAGCATATTCAGGAAAACATGTTTTTTTTCCCTTATCTATTTGCTTCAAAAAGTAAAATTTGCTGAAGTAATTCTACTATTGTACTTATTCTACATTAGGTTGTCCAGTCTGGTGGAAAAAACATTGAACTTGCTATAATAAGAAGAAACCAGCCTTTGAAGGTAAGTCATTAACCAAAGAGGAAAAAACATATGTAGTATAAAGTAATTTGACGACAGTTGAATCTTGTCAAAATGTTGACGCCTGTGAATCTTCATTAAATGCCTGAAAACTCCATTAGCATCCACTGGCAGCACGATGACTTCTGTTTTGTTTCTGTAGGCTAATGTTCACTAATTCGCATGTGCTTATTGTGAGCACTTACCTTTGCGAAGACTTAGAGGTGCTGAGATCTGTATGTAGTCCTACCCCATTTAGTATGTATTCTTCTAGGCAGGAACCCCTACTGAGCCAGTCATATATGGGGTTGGTATAGAACATTGCCTATGGATATTTATTCCTAGCACCATAAACAAGCACACCTCGGAGATGCTGAGGATTCAGTTCCAACCACTGCCATAAAGCCAGTATTGCAGGGCCACCTGGTTGGCTCAGTTGGTTGAGCATCTGACTGTTGATTTCAGCTCAGGTGGTGATGTCACAGTTGTGAGACTGAGCCTCGAGTCAGGCTCTGTGCCATGGACGTGGAGTCTGCTTGAGATTTTCTCTCTCCCTCGACCCTCCCCGACTCTTGCACGTACACACACATTCTCTAAAAAAAAAGAGAGAGAAAGAAAGAAAAAAGCCAATATTGCCACAAAACAAGTCAAATGAATTTTTTGGTTTCCCAATGCATGTAAAATTTATATTTACACTATACTGTAGTCTCTTTAAGTGTGCATTTTGTCTAAAAAAACAAAAACAATGTACCTAATTAAAAAATACAATGCTACGGTGCCTGGGTGGCTCAGTTGGTTGAGCATCAGACTTCGGCTCAGGTCATGATCTCGCAGTTCATGAGTTCAAGCCCCGCATTGGGCTTGCTGCTGTCAGCATGGAGCCCACTTCAGATCGTCTGTTCCCTGCCTCCTGCCCCTCCCCTGCATGCTCTCTTTCAAAAATTGAATGTTAAAAAATTACAGTGCTAAAAAATGCGAGCCAATATTTGAGCTTTCAGTGAGTCATAATTTCTGATTACAGATCACCATAACAAATATAATAGTAATGAAAAAATTTGAAACCTGTGAATTTCCAAAATGTGACACAGACACAAAGTGAGCAAATGCTGTTGGAAAAGTGGTGCCAATAAACTGGCTTGATGGAGGGTTGCCAAACACCTTCAATTTGTAAAAAATGCAGGGGTGTCTGGCTGGCTTGGTTGGTCGAGCATGTGACTCTTGATCTTGGGGTTGTGAATTTAAGCCCCACGTTGGATGTAGAGCTTACTTAAAAGAAATTAAAACCCCAACAATTTATTAAAAATGTAGTATTTGCGATGCACAATAAAACAAGGTATTCTGTAGAAAGCAGTTATTCTTCCCGTCTTTTTAGATCTTCTGAAAATCAAGATATGCTTCCAGCCAGTGTCATTCAGCTACCGTTAGTATAGCTGTTGGCCCTCCAGGCTTCTAATGTAATATTATCCTTCATTATGTCAGAAACCCTCCACTCCTCTTAATTGTCTACTGGTTTTTATCTATTGTCTCTCCTTTTCAGTTAGAAGTGCCTTGAGCCTCTGTGAGACATAAATTTTAATACCTGGTGTGATAACCTTTCTCTATTTCTTTGAGGCAAGTCTGTACCTTTTGTTAACCATTATGGGTTAAAACTGCGGAGGCACAAAATAAATTGTCCAGAGTATTGTGATGGAGGACTCACTGGCTAAAGAACATTTGAAATTCGGTTCACCACTGTTCCTTAGGTAGAACTGTACACGGTACAGTTTGCCAGCTCTCTAGCCGAGAGTGTAAAAAGCACGTAAAGCATGGGAAACCATATGAAAAGTATACTAAGAAGGATTATTTTACATATACTTTCTGTTTTGAAGGAAGTATTTCAAGGGGATACAGTATTAAAGTCAGCATTGGGTGGAGCAGTGGGCCTTTTGTTTTTTGAGTTGTGTTGTTGTCGTTTGTTCCGACACAACATTCGCACCTCGTACCGGTCATCAGCCAGAAGACGGGGAGGTGAGGATACGGCAGCGGCAAAGCTTCAATAACTAAGAGAAATGGGGAAATGGGTGGAGGTCCTGCCTCTGGACGGCCCCCCAAAAATAACCACGGTGCTGAGATGGAGTGTAGAGATGGGAACCGGGCCGTGTTGTCATCCCTGCCGTCGAGGGTCTCAGGACAGATGCACCATCTGTACATGTCTACCCACAGGGATAGACACACCCAGGCATGCATATATTTTTACTTAGGAGTGCTAGGATGGTATGCGCACTGGCAGCAAAGTTACACCGCCTCTCCACACGCTGTTTCATGATACGCTGTGTAACACACAGGGCATGTGCTTTGGAATTGGATAGACCTGGGTTTAAGTTTAGAGTTACAGAGACCTAAGTTCCAGCACACTGGTATATTTAGTAGAGTGACCTTGAGCGAGTTGCTCCCCTCTTTACTTTTCAATACAATAAAATTGATTTGTATAAAATAAAAGCTGTTTTTGCTTTACACTATAGTGAGGGAGCTGTACAGCAGTGTAAGTCACCTTCTCCCTGCCGCTTTGGCTATTCTCGTGGCTGGTAAAACAGGCCAACCCTATTAGAGAGTCAGACAGTGGAGTGGAGAGGAGCAGGGAGTTCGGCAATGAGTTACTTGCCCATAAACAGAATGAGTCTGCATTTAAATGTTTTCAGAGTTATAGTCATATATATGATATGTAATGCAATATAACATTCTGCCCTCCTTTCTTTTTTAACACAATGATAGTGGAAATGTCATGTAGTTAAGTTTTGTCCATATTTGTTATAAATATGTTGCTTACATACATATTATATATTTGAAGATATAAATTTAAAGTTTAAATAGAAAATATAAATACCCATTTCAGGTGAGCACAAGCTCCACTTTGGTTGACCATGAGCCCTGTTGCGGGTTTAAAAAAAAAAAACAAAAAACACAGGCTCCATTTCAGGTGATCCCTGCCTCTCTCTCCCTCTCTGTCTCTCTCCCTCTCTGTCTCCCTCTCTCTCTGCCTCTCTCCCTCTCTCTTGCATCTCTCTCTGTCCCTCACTCACTTGCACTGTCTCAGAAAGAAAGAAAGAAAGAAAGAAGAAACAGAAACAGAAAGAAAGAGTAAATATAAATGTATAGGGGCACCTGCTGGGTGGGTCAAGTCGTTAAGCATCTGACCCTTGATTTTGGCTCAGGTTATGATCTCATGGTTTGTGAGTTCGAGCCCCATATCAGGCTCTGCCTAACAGTTTGGAGCCTGCTTGAGATTCTCTTCTCTCTCTCTCTCTGCACCTCCCTCTCTCTCTCTTTCTCTCTCTCTCTCAAAAATAAATAAATAAACACTTCAAAAAATAAGATATAAATGTATAAAATATAATTTATATTGGAAATATTTAGAAATTACTGGTGTAATTGAAATTTGCTTTTAAATTTTTTTTCTTTTCAGATGTTTAGTGCCAAAGAAATTGAATTACAAGTAGCTGAAATAGAAAAGGAAAAGGAAGAAGCAGAGAAGAAAAAATCTAAGAAGACTACCTAATTCTTAGGATGAACATTAGGAGCCTTTAATGTTTTGTTTTACTCCTTGGAATTACTTAGTGAAGTTTTAAAGGAAATAAGTTGGTTTGCAGCATTCCATTGAATAGTTATATGCTGTTTTGAGAATGCCACATCTGTGGCTGTCTTCAGACTGTTACATAGACAGACTTACCTTAGTATGAAGATATTCTTTGAAAAGAAATTTTGGTAATTGTTGAAAGCAGTCATAATCCCATATAAGCCTGAGCCTTATTTATGCAAACCTAAGAAAAAACGTTAATTTTTAAGAATTAATAATTTGTTGATGTTTGAGTATTGACTATCAGGTAAAGAGATAGCTATTTCAAAATAAACTGAATACTGAGTCATACTTCACGAATGATAAAAACATCTTTGTGTTGGTAAATTGCCAAAATTTTGTCAGAGCCTTCTTCATTTTTAAACATTTTATCATATTTATTTTACCTTTGTCATTTTATAAGTTGCAGTACATTATTTTTTTCCACAGAACAATTATTAAAGGCCTAATCTAGATAGGCAGTTAAAGTGTGGTAAGAGCTTATAAGAGCATCTGAATGAGGTACTATATATAGGAAAACAAGGAGAGAAATGGATACATATAAAATTCTTAGTTTCAGTTTTTATTTTATCTTAGTGTCCAGTATGTTAGGTTTGTTACATGTTCCATCAGCCATCTGAGTGCTTACTATGTGCTTGGCCTTGAGCTAGGCTTATTAGGAGTAATAAAAAAATATAAAAAGTGATCCCTGTCCACAGAGGGCCCACAAAAAAAAAAAATGTGCTTAATTCCTGTATGAGGTTATATTTTTGAAGACAAAGGATATTAATAGGCATAAAAACAATAGCCTATATATCTTACTATTTTAGAGCTTTGTCTTCTCTCCCTCTCTCTCTCTCTCTCTCTCTTAATTTTAGAGAGCATGTGAGCAGGAGAGAGGGTAAGGAGTAGGAAGACAGCGAATCTCCAGCAGGCTCCATTCTCAGTGCAGAACCCAACACAGGGCTGGGATCATAACCTAAGATGATGACCTGAGCCAAACCAAGTGTCAGACGCTTAACCGACTGAGCCACCCAGGTACCCCCTTTTTCTTCTTTTTAATGTTCTTTTTGAAAACGGAGAGGAGAGAGGTTGAGTTTTTGCAGAGGAATGAAAAGCTCAGAATAGATGTTAACAGAAAAGAATCCGTTTGGGGGAACAACTGCCATAAGACGATCTAAAAGCCATTGGTGGTTGTAGTGCTCTGAAGCAAGGGAAAAAGAAAGAGCAGAGTCAGAATTTTCAGAGATATAGGTGTACCTGGGTGGCTCGGTTAGTTAGGCATCTGACTCTTGATCTCAGCTTAGGTCTTGATCTTGAGTTCAAGCCCTATGGGTGTGGAGCCTACTTTAAAAAAATATATACATAAGAGATACAAAGACACTGGGGCATCTGGGTAGCTTGGTCGGTTAAGCATCCAACTCTTGATTTTGGCTCAGGTGACGATCCCAGGGTCGTGGGATCTAGCCCTGTGTCAGGCTCTGCGCTGAAAGTGGAGCCTGCTTAAATAAATAAAACAAAATTTAGATTTTTTTTTTTTTTAAAAAGGGAGCAAGAGATAAAGACCTTAACAAGGCTACCTCACTGGTATTCATCTTGGGCCAAATTCCTGTGGCCTGCTGCTGATGCATTTCACTTCCTCAGAAGCACTGCAGGGCATTTTCTAAGGCAGAAGGTACAATTTGTATTCTACTCTACTTCAGGCCACTCTTATTCTACTCTGACTTATGTCACTCTGACTGCCTTTCTGGTTTCATAGGAACCATGGAATTTTGCAGCTTCTGCTATCTGTCCTCTGTTTTGTTTTGGATACTATGATTCTTTGCTTTGAGTCATACTGTATACCTTTCTTCTTTAGAACTTAGAATCAAAGATAAGTATTTGTTCCCTGTCACTTCTGGCCCCTCTTAGCTTTCCAGAAGCAAAGATGCTTCCCAAGTGGAAGGCCTGCTAAATAAAATATTAGCCTTTTGGAAAAAGAACCTCACCACTTTGAAAATCAGTGATCAGCTCTCTCTGGAGGTATCTCAACACACATGCACACCTAACATACAATGTAAAGGGCAGGATGTTCACATTACCCTACTGTACTGCAGTGAGCCCATTATGAATTCTTAATACTCTTGATACGTTATTTGATAATAAACATTTGACAAATATTGAGTGTTTTCAGTGGCAGACACTATTAGATGCTAGGGATATAGTGGTAAGGAGCAGACTCCCAATTTGTCCCCATTACTGTGAAGTGAAAAGGTGGGTATTAAACCCAAATTGGGATTAACTCTGTGAAGCTCTGTATCTGTTTTCCCTTCTAAACTAGAAGTCCTTCAGGAAGGTGGGCTGGGATTTACATCTCTTTCATCTTTGTTTCCACAGGTTGCCTATCATTAAGACTTAATACATGCTTGTTGGGCTGTGTTGACCTATGCAGATTGTTGCAAATATCAGAAATTGAGAGTGGGGAGAGGAATCGTCTAATCTCTCACTTAGTGTAGAAGTCAGTTTCCTGATTTCTTTTGGCCCTTGTTGAACATCACAGTAATGGGAAGATATCACATGGTCAATGAATAGTGCAGGCAGGGCCCCTGAAAGTGGATTCCACCCCTGGTGAAATAAAAATGAGAGGACTTGAGGAAGAGAAGAATATATTGTTATGACCCTGGAAAGCCTTCTAAGGGTGCAGTAATTTGAAGTCACATTCCCCAATCACTCATGCCTGATTGAACATTACCTTTGTGCTGGGTACCGGAGATGAACAAGATACGGTCCTTGTGTTGAAAAGGTCATAGTGCCAAATAGTTGAGCCCATTCTGACAAGTTATAGGAATAACGAAAAGTGTATTTCCCTTATAATCTGAATTTAATATACAGCATTGCTTGCTGATGGTTCTGGAGTGATTTATTTAAATCTTTGCTAGTAAATGTCGCACACAACACCAGATCTTTTAAAAGGGAAATGAGACCTGTTTTGTGTGTTAAAATGAAGAAGGTGGTAATACCTCCCTGTCTCCCAATTTCAACTTCTGATCTGAGGACAGGACAGTCTATACTGCCAAATCCATCTGGCCATAAATAGATAAAATGTTAATGACTCTTCTCTGAACCACTGCTGAGCTGTGTGGCTTCCATGCTTCCTATCTGGGAATAATAGGGATACATTATCCAAATGCTATGGTTATAATTCCACCGCTTGTTTTTATTTTTAAGTTTTATTTATTTGTTTATTTATTTAAAAAAAATTTTTTTAACGTTTATTTATTTTTGAGACAGAGAGAGACAGAGCATGAGGGGCAGAGAGAGAGGGAGACACAGAATCGGAAGCAAGCTCCAAGCTCTGAGCCATCAGCCCAGAGCCCGACGCGGGGCTCGAACTCACGGACCGCGAGATCGCGACCTGGCTGAAGTCGGACGCTTAACCGACTGCGCCACCCAGGCGCCCCTATTTGTTTATTTATTTAGAGAGAGAGACAGCAAGCACATAGGAGCAGGGAAGGGGGAGAGAGAAAATCCCAAGAAGTCTCCACATGGTCAGCACAGAGCCCAATGTGGGGCTCGAACTCAGGAACCCTGAGATCATGACCCGAGCCAAAACCAAGAGTCAGCCACTTAACCAACTGAGCCACCCAGGCACCCCACCCCTTGTTTTTACTTAAGGAGTACTCATACAGTACTTGTTACATACCAGACACTTTTGCGTTCTTTACAAACATTAACTCATTTAAGTGTCTTCACAACTCTCATGAGACACATGTAATTGATGTCCCTAGTGCTGACCTTATAGTGCTTTGCCACCACAGCTGTCCATCAAAATGGACACCCACATCCCTCCCCCACAAAGCTGTTTCATGACAGGACTTATTTATTTATTTCACGGGCTGTATTCTTCCTGTAACAGGCATGAGGGTCTGATTATTTTTGGCTCATTTGCTTTGTTTGTTTTACTTTGGAAATCTGTTATTTTGGCCAAGTTTCACTGATATGCACAAAGTAATTTTTTTGTTTAACATGAGGTTTTATTTTTTTTTTTATTTTTTTTTTTTTATTTTTTTTTCAACGTTTTATTTGTTTTTGGGACAGAGAGAGACAGAGCATGAACGGGGGAGGGGCAGAGAGAGAGGGAGACACAGAATCGGAAACAGGCTCCAGGCTCTGAGCCATCAGCCCAGAGCCCGACGCGGGGCTCGAACTCACAGACCGCGAGATCGTGACCTGGCTGAAGTCGGACGCTTAACCGACTGCGCCACCCAGGCGCCCCTAACATGAGGTTTTAACCAAAACATACTCTTAACACGCTTGTTACTTAAAATAATCATTTTTACTTCTTTTACTAAGAGAAAATCCCCGATATGGAAGTGCTTTATGTTTTTTCTGCATCGTTTCCTCAAGGTGAGATAATCACAAACATTTGGTTTTAAGAATCAGCTAAACAACTGCGCTTTACATCATTGGGTATGGTTAACTAGACAGTCTGAAAATCCTTCACTACAGGCATAGAAACACTTTCTAACAAACATCCTTTTAAATGAATAGCTTAGCTGACAACAAGGGAAATCCCTAGAGGCCAAAAACAAAAGGATTTGAAAATCTGAGAACGCATTTTGATCAGATGCGGGTGCTGCCCTGTTTGTATTGGCACAAGGAATAAACGCTAAGAGTCAGGCAACAGAGCACCTAGGAACATCTCCACCCTTATCGGGGTACTTGGTTTATGGCAGCTAGTATTTCATAACAGTGGATAAAGGATTAAGTTATTCAATAAATGGTGACAGGACAACTGGTTATCCACTTGAAAAAATCAGACCTCTACTTCATTCTATTAAAATCAATTCCAGATGAATTAAACACCTAGACATAAAAAACAAAACTTTTAGAAGGAAAATAAAGATCTTTATTCAACTGACGGAAGGCATGCATCCGGAATTTATAAAGAACTGTTGATTCAAAGAAATAAAAAGTACAGTGCAACAGAAAAATGGGTGGAACATTTAAAATTTTTTAAAATATTTTTTGTTATTTATTTTTGAGAGAGAGAGACAGAATGCGAGTGGGTTAGGGGCAGAGAGAGAGGGAGACACAGAATCAGAAGCAGGATCCAGGCTCTGAGCTGTCAGCACAGAGCCTGACATGGGTCTCGAACTCATGAGCTGTGAGATCATGACCTGAGCCGAAATGGGACGCTCAACCGAGTGAGCCACACAGGCGCCCCAGGTGGAACATTTAAACAGGCAGTTCACTGACACAAAAACAGACACATAGACCAATGGAATAGAATAGAAACCCCAGAACTAGACCCACAAACGTATGGCCAACTAATCTTTGACAAAGCAGGAAAGAACATCCAATGGAAAAAAGACAGTCTCTTTAACAAATGGTGCTGGGAGAACTGGACAGCAACATGCAGAAGGTTGAAACTAGACCACTTTCTCACACCATTCACAAAAATAAACCCAAAATGGATAAAGGACCTGAATGTGAGACAGGAAACCATCAAAACCCTAGAGGAGAAAGCAGGAAAAGACCTCTTTGACCTCAGCCGTAGCAATCTCTTACTTGACACATCCCCAAAGGCAAGGGAATTAAAAGCAAAAATGAACTACTGGGACCTTATGAAGATAAAAAGCTTCTGCACAGCAAAGGAAACAACCAACAAAACTAAAAGGCAACCAACGGAATGGGAAAAGATATTTGCAAATGACATATCGGACAAAGGGCTAGTGTCCAAAATCTATAAAGAGCTCACCAAACTCCACACCCGAAAAACAATCCAGTGAAGAAATGGGCAGAAAACATGAACAGACACTTCTCTAAAGAAGACATCCGGATGGCCAACAGGCACATGAAAAGATGTTCAACGTCACTCCTCATCAGGGAAATACAAATCAAAACCACACTCAGATATCACCTCACGCCAGTCAGAGTGGCCAAAATGAACAAATCAGGAGACTATAGATGCTGGCGAGGATGTGGAGAAACGGGAACCCTCTTGCACTGTTGGTGGGAATGCAAATTGGTGCAGCCACTCTGGAAAACAGTCTGGAGGTTCCTCAAAAAATTAAAAATAGACCTACTCTATGACCCAGCAATAGCACTGGTAGGAATTTACCCAAGGGATACAGGAGTACTGATGCATAGGGGCACTTGTACCCCAATGTTTATAGCAGCACTGTCAACAATAGCCAAATTATGGAAAGTGCCTAAATGTCCATCAACTGATGAATGGATAAAGAAATTGTGGTTTATATACACAACGGAGTACTACGTGGCAATGAGAAAGAATGAAATATGGCCCTTTGTAGCAACATGGATGGAACTGGAGAGTATTATGCTAAGTGAAATAAGCCATAGAGAGAAAGACAGATACCATATGGTTTCACTCTTATGTGGATCCTGAGAAACTTAACAGAAACCCATGGGGGAGGGGAAGGGAAAAAAAAAAAGAAAAAAAGGAGGTTAGAGTGGGAGAGAGCCAAAGCATAAGAGACTCTTAAAAACTGAGAACAAACTGAGGGTTGATGGGGGTGGGAGGGAGGGGAGGGTGGGTGATGGGTATTGAGGAGGGCACCTTTTGGGATGAGCACTGGGTGTTGTATGGAAACCAATTTGACAATAAACTTCATATATTGAAAAAATAAATATAATAAAATAAATAAATAAAATAAATAAAAAATAAACAGGCAGTTCAGAGAACAGGAAAGTTGAATTATTTTCTCTCTTTATGAAAAACTTACTAAATGATGTTCTACCAGACTAATCCAGGAAATGCATGTTAAAATGATGGGGAGACACTATTTTACAGCCATCAGACTGGCAAAAATTTTAAATGTATAAAATGTTGCATATGTATAAAACGTATAACATTTATATAAAATGTATATATGTATATACATAAAATGTATGTATAAATATATAAAATTTATATAAAATGTATAAAAGAGTTGCATAAGAACTCTTATCTACTGCTCTTAGGACTGTAGACTAGGCCAACTGCTTTGGGCAGCAAGTTAGATCTAGTAAAGTCAAAGAGGCATGTGCCCTTTTACCAGCAATGCCACTCCAGGGCATACAGCCTACAGAAACTCTAACATACGTGCATAAAAATAATCACACATTGTTCGTGATAGCAACATATACAGACATATATATGAAGTAACCTAATGTTTGTCCACTGACTGAATTGACTGAATACATTATGGTGTATTCATACAGTAGCATACCATATAGCAGGGGAAAAGAAGTCACTACAGCTACATGCATCAATATAGATATATCTCAAAAATGTCATATTGAGTGGGGCGCCTGGCTGACTCAGTCTGTAGAGCATGGAACTCTTGATATCAGAGCATGGAGCATGGAGCCTACTTAAAAATTTAAAAAAATAATAAATTAAAAAAAAACCCATCATATTGAGTAAAAACTAAAGCCAGTTGTGAGAAAGTACACACGACGTGTTTATAGAAAGCTTCAAAACCTACAAAGCTAAATATAGTGTTTAAAAGATACAGTGTTTAAGGTAAGACTGAAGAAAAACAAGGGAATGCTTGTTGGAAAGTTCAGGATAGTGAGGACGGTCCTTGGGTTGGAGCCAGGGAGAACGATGCACAGGAGATGGTTGGTGCCAGCAGGTACTTTCTCATTAACTCCACATACATTTTCAGTGGTTATTGAGCGGTTATAAAGATGCCCAATCTGATTAAAAGCTACAAGGTTTTTCACTAGGTTTTTTACACAAGGTTTTTTAATAGAGGATTATAAAGGTGCATTTAAGGTCATGATTGCAAGAGGTATGTATTAGAAACAACATGAAAAAATGCATGTAATAATCTCATTGAAAGAATTTTTATAGTATTACTCTTTTAATAATACATTCAAATAGTACATAACTTTTTTTAAGTTTTTTTTTTTTTTTTTTTTGAGAGCATGCATGCATGAAGGGAAAGGCGCAGAGAGAGAAGGGAAGAGAGAATCCCAAGCAGGCTTCACACTGTTGCAGAGCCCCACACAGGGCTTGAACCCACAAACCATGAGATCATGACCAGAGCTGAAATCAAGAGTCAGATGCGTAACCCAATGAGCCGCCCAGGCGACCCTAATTTTTTAAATTGTATCGTCAAATATTCCATCTCATTTTTGTCCCCCAGTGACTTAAGTTCCTCTTCTGAGAGGCAACCATATTATCAGGATGTTTCCACTGATGTTTTCTTTTTTTTTTTTCCAACGTTTATTTATTTTGGGGACAGAGAGAGACAGAGCATGAACGGGGGAGGAGCAGAGAGAGAGGGAGACACAGAATCGGAAACAGGCTCCAGGCTCTGAGCCATCAGCCCAGAGCCTGATGCGGGGCTCGAACTCACGGACCGTGAGATCGTGACCTGGCTGAAGTCGGACGCCTAACCGACTGCGCCACCCAGGCGCCCCTCCACTGATGTTTTCAATATCTCCTATTGATATATTTTACCTATAGAAACAAACACATGTAAATATATCTTTTAGTGCAAATGGTACCATACTGTATACTGTTCTGTATCTTGCTTTTTTCACTCAACATATATTGAGGATCTTCTCGTGTGAGGATCATTCTTTCCAATGTATAGACGTAACACTAAATCATCAGTCTTCTATTGATGAACATGTTGATAGTGTTGCTATTGCAGATGCTGCAGTGAATAACCTTTAGTCATTTCACAAATGTGGAAGTAGATAGGATAAACCACTAGAAGTAGAACTGCAGGCTCAAAGGTATGTTACACACTTTTATGTTTCTCCTAACGGTGAGCGAGAATCTCTCCCTTTCTACACCTTCCCATTGTAGTTGTGCTGGCTTTGTGTGGTGTCAGCTCAGCTAACCTCAAACTGTTTTCCAGAATTCTCTTTCCTGTACAGTTCTGAGTTTGAGTTGGGCACAAGAGAAATTCGCATAAGATTTGAAAGGCAGAAGGGAAGCAGCTCAGGGTAAGAAGGCAGCTCACAAAAAATGCTGGTTTACTGGCCCAGTTGGTTAGTGTGGGAAGGCCTCCAGAACCATAGCTACACTAGTTCCTCCACATTCTGCTGGATCTTTTCCTTCAGACTCTGGGAACTGGGCCAGGCATGCAAGCAGCTTCATGACAAAGGACACCAACTTTTATGTCAGGTCACAAGCATCCCCAGGTTGCAGGTGGTAAAAGATACATGTGGTTACAATTTGTCCTCATGGGTTACAGTTTATTCTTCACCCTCCCCACTTGTATCCACCTTTCCTTCCTGACTACCACCAGACTCAGCGGATCAGTGTAACAGAGGGACAGCCTTAAATAGACTTCTCCATCAACTCCCACAATTGGGAGGGATATAATTTATCTAGAAAATTGCCAATTCTGCATCATAGTGATTTCACTTCTTTAATTGAACCCAGACTGATACAATAGTGCTTCAAACATTTTTTGCCACTAAATAGGTGAAATTACAATCGTTTTTGCATTTTTACTTTTAAAAAAAATTCCCAATATTCAATTTGCATTTTTCTTATTATGAATGATATTGAACATCTTTATGTTTGTTTAAATGTCTTTATGTTTGTTTAAATGCCTGGCTGGCTCTGTTAGTAGAGCATGCAATTCTTGATCTTGAAGTTGTGAGTTTGAGCCTCATGTTGGGTGTAGAGATTGCTTAAAATATAAAATCTAGAGGGGCATCTGGGTGGCTCAGTTGGTTGAGCAACTCTTAATTTCAGCTCCAGTCATGATCTCACAGTCATGAGATTGACCCCCCATTGGGCTCTGTGCTAAGTGCGGAGCCTGCTTGGGATTCTCTCTCACCACTCTCTCTGCCCCTCCCCCCACCCATGTGTGCTCGTTTCTCTCTCTCTCTCTCTCTCTCTCTCTCTCTCTCTCTCTCTCAAAAATTTTTAAAAAAAATTTTTAGAGAGATACAGAAAAAGAGAAAGTGGTGGAGGGGCAGAGAGAGGAGAGAATCTTAAGCAGGCTTCATGTGGAGCCCAACACATGGCTCGATCTCACCACCCTGAGATCAGGACCTGGGCCAAAATCAAGGGTTGGACACTTAACTGATTGCACTACCCAGGCACCCCACTCAAACATTTGAAAAATATATAAATAATAAAATCTTAAAAAAATAAATAAATAAATAAAGGCCTTTTGAATTTTCCTTCCATTGATTGCTCATACCTGTTACCTACTTTTTCCAATGGATTTTGTGTGTGTATGTTTTTTTCCTCATTGCTTTGTAACAGCTTTGTATATATTTGGGAAATTACCCTTTTGCATATGTGCTAGGGCAATGCCAGCTACTATAATAGATGAATCCACAGTAAACGTTTATTTCTCAATAACAAATCCCATTGCTGATAGCAATCCTCCAAGCAAAAATCTAGGACTCCTCCTTCCCCATTTTCTGGCTCTGCCGTCTTCAACATGCCATTTACTTTCTTCTTATTTTTTAACCTTTATTTAAGTAATTTCTACACCCAACATGGGATTTGAACTCAGCCCCAAGGTCAAGAGTCGCATGTTCTTCCCACTGAGCCAGCCAGGTACCCCAACATTCCATTGTCAAACATTCCCAAGATTTCTGTGTCCATCTGCATGAAGCTACCAAATGGGGAGTTTAGAGCATCGATTGTGATTAAAAAAAAAAACAAAACACTCAGTAAACTAGAAATAAAAAGGAACTACCTTAACATGATGAAGAGCATTTTAGACAAACTCAAAGCTAATGTCATACACAGTGGTGAAAGCTTTCACCTTAAGGTCAGGACAAAGACAAGGATGCTCACTTTCACCATTTGCATTCAACACAGTATTGAATATTGGCAGTCTTAGCCAAAGCAATTGGTAAAAACAAAACAAAACAAAACAAAAAATCCAAATTGGAAAAAATAAAAGAAGTAAAATTATCTGTTTGCAGGTATTTATTTATTCTAACAGTTTTGTTTTTTTTTCTTATACAATATTTAGAGTACCAAAAAAAGTTACAGAATAAAGAAATCAACACACAAATTTAGTTGAGTTTTATATACTAAAACAATCCAGAAAGAAAATTAAGAAATTTGCAATAACATCAAAAAGAATACTTAGGAATAAATTTAACCAAGGCAGCGAAAGGCTTACACACTGAGAACTGCAAAACATTGCTGAAAAAAAATCAAAGAAGTCACAAATGTAAAGTCATCTGCATTCATAGACTGGAAGACTTACTACTGCTAAGATACCAATACCACACAACGCTATCTACAAATTCAATGCAACCTGTATCAACATCCTAATGATGTTTTTGCAGAAATAGAAAAATTCATCCTAATCTGAAAAGTAATGAAAAAGTGCTGGTGCACCTGAGTGGCTCAGTCAGTTAAGTGTCCGACTTCGGCTCAAGTCATGCTGTCACAGTTTGTGGGTTTGAGCCCCGCATTGGGCTCTGTGCTGACCGCTCAGAGCCTGGAGCCTGCTTTGGATTCTGCATCTCCCTCTCTCTCTGCCCCTCCCCTGCTCACACTGCCTCTCTCTCTGTCTCTCTCTCTCTCTCTCTCTCTCTCTCAAAAATAAATAAACATTAAAACAATTTTTTTTAAAGAAAAAAAAGAAAAAGTGCTCACTGAGGGTTCTTATTTCTTCTATTTCTTCCTATGGAGGAAAGTAAAGTTACATAATCTGAATCAGTGTTTCTTATACTTTTATACTTGAATGTGTGTGTGTGTGTGTGTGTGTGTGTGTGTGTGTGTGTGCATGCGTGTGTGTGTGTACATGCGTGTGTGTGTGTACATACACACATAGGCTCTGATTCAATAGGTTTGGGGTGAAGCCCAAGAGTCTTTTCTGCCAAGCTCCCAGGCGATGTCTAGGATGCACTGGCATTACCCAGGAACTTGTTAGATCTCATCAGCTAAGTAATTAGGAAAAAACTGCATGTAATCTATGTGATCTCCCTCCTCACTGCTCCCCCTCCCCCGTTACACACACCTCTCTGCTTCATCCCTTGCCATTCAGGCCATTGCTGCCCTGTCTCCTTCAGCTACAGTGATAGTGGCCTCCCTACTGTTCCTCATATACCCTAAGCAGGCTCTTGACCCAGGCCTTGCCACTAAGTGGATCTCCTGCCTGGATCACTCTACCTTTGTGGGCATGCTTCTGTACTTCCTTTCACTTGTTGCACAAATGTCACCTTATCAGAAAGGCTTTCTCTGACCACCATATACAAAACAGAACACCCATCCCCCAACACCCAACACATGAAATACGTATTTCTATGTTTTTTTTAATGTTTATTCATTTTTGAGGTACCTGGGTGGCTCAGTTGGTTAAGCGTCTGACTTCGGCCCAGGTCATGATCTCACAGTTCGTGAGTTTGAGCCCACATTGGGCTCTGTGCTGACAGCTCAGAGCCTGGAGCCTGCTTCTGATTCTGTGTCTCCCTCTCTCTCCCGCTCATGCTCTCTCTCTCAAAAATGAATAAACATTAAAAATTTTTTTAATGTTTATTTTTGAGAGACAGAGAGACAGAGCATGAGCAGGGGAGGGGCAGAGAGGGGGACAGAGGATGCAAAGCAGGCTCTGCACTGACAGCAGCTAGCCTGATGTGAGGCTTGAAATCACAAACTGTGAGATCATGAACTGAGCCAAAGTCAGACGCTCAACCAACTGAGCCACCCAGGTGCCCCATGTGTTTGTATGTGTTTACTAAAAGCTTCTCCCCATTAGAATTGTAAGTTCCGTGTTTGTTTTATCCATTGGTAAATGGCCAGGACCTAGAACATCTGGGTATATAGTAGATACTTAATAAATGCTTAATAGCCAAGAGCCATCCATTTAGATTAAAACTTTTAAATCCTAAGTCAAATACTAGTTGTTTCAACGTTTCCTATTTAAAAGATATATGAAACTACTGGCTAAGATGGTATATTTTTTAATTATCTTATTCTAGCATAATGTTATATTTACTGATAATGGATAAAACAACAGGAAAGAGATTTTGAAAAGTTCTCAAAATGACGTGTTTATTTGTGAATTATAATTCTGTCTTTGAAATGCACATATCATGTGAGTATCATGCACTTTCCACTGGCCCAGCCAGCTACATTGAAATTCAGTGACAATTCAAGCGCACCTTATTCGAACATGTTACCTGTACTTGGATTTTGCTGATTGTGTCATGTTTCCTCTATGCCCATTTCAGTTGAGATATTTTGGTTAAAAGAAGCGAAGATTCACTCCAGAAGGATACAAGGAAATAAGGGCTTTTGAAGGGAAGTACCAAACTCGGAACAATAGCATCACTTTGCCTACTAGGAATGGCAGCGTTAAAAACATCCACATCAAGAACTTTTGGATCTTAACTCTAATGTTAAAGCAGTAAGTGGACCAGTTCTTTTCCACACATCTGTTTTGTTCTTCTCCCTCTATTGTCTCTCAGCCTTATTTTAGTTCTTTAACTCATTGCTTATGTTAACGCATGGTTCCTTTTCCCTTATATAAGCATCTAGCTTTTACATGAGCATTATGGCCTTTCCAGCTTCTGTTTCAATTACAATCATGTAGTTTTAGCTTCCATAGTTAACTTCCCTTCTCCTTCCAAGGTTCCCAAATTCCATTCTGCAAAGAGTAAATGTGTTTGGACCAGCTCACCACCATGAGCTTCAAGACTGGCTTGGGTAGCATACACAGGCTTCTGCTCACTGAAAGACTTTGTCCTCCTCCTTTTCATTGATTGAGCTAACTCTGGAAACTTCTTATGACTCACAACAGACAGTCTTCTCCAAGAAGCCTTTCCTAAGGCTTGATTAGAGACCCGACCTCTGTGTTTCCATAGCTTTTTATTTCAACCTGTCTCATACTGTCTACTAATCATTTCCTACTTATATCTCCTTCTAGAGTGTGAGCATCTCTGGCTAAGAACTGTAACCTTAACATTTGGGGCCTCAATTTAATGTTTACTAATTAAAAGCTTTAAAAAGGCTTTAACTTTATTGAAGTAGTGGGCAAAATCTATTATTCAATTCCTGAAAAAGAAGAGGGACTGAAAGCCTTTTTTTTTTTTTAATTAATTTATTCATTTTGAGAGAGTGAGAGAGCACAAGTTAGGGAGGGGAGAAGAAGAGACAGAATCCCACAAACTGTGAGATCATGACCTGAGCCAAAATCAAGAGTTGGATGCTTAACTGAGACACCCAGACACCCCAGGAGGGATTCTCTTTGATGGAAAAGTTAAGCAGATTATTGGTTAAAGGAGTCACCCTCCTTAAAAACTGGCTCTGGTGGGAAGGTGTGTTCTATTGGGCAGAGGAGCCTCAGCAGTTTCCCAAAACTTATTCCACATAAGCTTCCTTTGTACCATGTTGATGGGTGTCAGGTGATCCAAGTGTTCCTGGTTGGGAAAATTGGTGAAAGGCTGGCTTAACAGAATAAAGCAGTCTTCTTTACTGCAGTGGTTATCAAAATATGTTCTGTCTACTCCTGGGTATCTGAAACCATTTCACAAGGTACATGGGGGTCTTAGTTGTTTTTATATCATACTAATACTAAAATAATTGCTTTTTTCACAGTGTGGACATTTCTGCTGATGGTGCAAAAGTAGTGATGGGTAAACCTGGACCTAGTCATTGTATTCTTCACTGCCAGACGCTCACATTTTGTTTTTATTTTTTTCAAGGCAATTTCCCTTATGAATGTCCTTGATGAAGCAGTAAAAGTTGCATGTCTTTTGACTATTCTGTGGAATAAAGTAAGAATTACACATAAAGTACTTCTGCTATTTACCAAAGTAAGATGACTGACTTGAGAAAAAACACTTATGTGATTGTCTGAATTGCCAGCTGAACTAACCACTTTTTTTTTTCCCCATGGACCATCATGTCTTTCAAGGAGGAAACTATGTTTTACAGTGTTTTCTCTGAAACATACTGACAAACGATTTTTTTTTTCAGATTGGGTATTTAGCAACCATTTTCTCAAAAATGAGAATAGTAAACCTGTCATTTCAACAAAAACAACTGAAAGCATTTATTGCCAATGACAAAGTTCAACTTTCAAGCAATAATTAGAATTTTGGAAGACCTGTATATACTATTGTGAGATTGACAGTTTCCCAATACATAAAGCCGATGAGATTGGTGGTGTTATTGAGAAATATGAGTTTTCGATACGGTATAATGCAATATGTCAACATTTGGAAGATCTGAGTAACTCAGTGAATCAATATTCTCCAAAGGCATGCTCAATACAATGAAATCACACACAGGTAAAAGATCCGTTCAAAGACATCCAATGCAACCAATGCAATCCAATATTATAAAGTATGAAAAGTTAACTGATATGATTTCAACTTCCACTTTGCAACTAAACTTTAAAAAACTGCTACTTGTTAAGTTTGATGCAGCAGCAAAGAATATCCCCGACAATCTGAAAAAGCTATTAAAATATTCTCCCCTTTTCTAACTCTGCGTGAGGCCAGACTTTCTTCATAGACTTGAACCAAAATAACCAGTTGCAGCAAACTGAATGCAAAGTAAATATAAAATCCAGCTGTTTTCTATTAAGCCACACATTACAGATATTTGCAAAAATATAAAACATATACTTTCACTGTTTTTAAAAATAGTTGTTTTTTGTTTAAAATATTTATGGTAATATGGATGCTACTTTCTTATTTCTCAGCTACAAATCCACCTTTCTTTGCCCTCTTTTGTGATAACAGAGCTGGACCCTGAAAGCATTTTTTCCTTTGCCAGCTGATACCATGCTACACTTCGTCAATAGAGGGCACTGAATTGATATTGCCGAGCCATAACGGCAGGTAAACGTTTGACTTCTGGATTCTGGTACTCTGTTATTATTATTATTCAGTGCAGATGAATTCCAGCTTTACCCTCAGGCCATGATTTTCCCACCTTCAGTGGCTTCATAGATCAGCAATGGCCCAATTCCCTGCAGCAAGTTTCTGCTTCACTGTTGGACTGTGGGCTCCATACTCTCTTTGAGGATGCCTGAATCTCAGCCATAGAGAAGTCCCTCTCCTAATCCTGGTTCTTTTAATGTTCACTCTCCCTCTAGCTGAAGGGACTGCATTTTTTTTGCACCTTCTACTTCTGGATGCCTTAGAGTCCTCTTCTACCCACTTTGGCAGTTCTTCTACTAGTTAATAATTCTTTCTATTACATTTTCCCTCTTCAAATAACTGGTGTGATATCTGTCCCTTGACTGGACCCTTGGCTAATATAACATATAATGAGGCTTTTATTGCTATTTTTTAAATGGACTCATAAATCAATAATTTAATTTTCTCAGTTTTAATTTCTAATGTGGTAAACATTGATAGATATAATCCATATAAACAAAAGATTTTTGGGGTCCCCAATAAGTTTTAATAGTGTAAAAGTTGCCAAAATGTAAAAGTTTGAAAACAGCTGCTTTATTGCAAGTCTTCTCAGAGCTTTTGATATACTAATGTACTTTGCAAATCTGAATTTAAACCCAGATTAACATATACAAAAGCTGTAGGAGACAGTAAGGCTGACAATTTTTAGGTCTTAAAAACTTGAAAAAAAAAACCTTAAAATCTTTTTTTCTCATGCAGAAGTTCCTTTAAAAATAAAACAAGAGAAGAGGAGATCACACCTTATCACCGAACAATGTAACCAAAATGAAATGCATGGACTGGGATTACTTGACAGTGCAGGGAAGATATAAAACAAAACTTGTTGGAACGTGAAAGACAGAGAAGAGCTGGGACACTTGGGTGGCTCAGTCAGTTGAGCATCAGACTTGGGCTCAGGTCACGATCTTGGGGTTCATGAATTCGAGCCCCATATTGGGCTCGCTGCTGTCAGCACAGAGCCTGCTTAGGATCTTCTGTCCCCCCCTCTCTGCCCTTCCCCCTCTCTCTGCCCTTCCCCTGCTTGCACTCTTTGAAAAATAAATAAGCATTAAAAAAAGAAGAAGAAGACAGAGAAGAGTCTCTGGAAGAAATACCTGGAACAGAGAGGTGACGGTAGGTGGGAAGTTTTTCCTGGGACTTTGACCTACCTTCCTACCATTAAACCTCATGGTACTGTGCCCCAAACTGCAGTTTAAACAAGAAAGTAACACAGGTTCTTCTTCTTCTTCTTTTTTTTTTTTTTTTTTTGAGTTTATTTTTAAGTAATCTCAACACCCAACATGGGGCTCAAACCCACAATCCCAAGATCAAGAGTCGCATGCTCCACTGACTGAGCCAGCCAGGTGCTCCCACAGGCCCTTCTGAATGGAACCTAGAGTCTACTGGGAGTTACGAAAGTAAGGGATATATCAAGAGGATCTACCAAGAGGAAGAGAAACACACTGGAGGGTATTTGCTAGGGAGGGTTGAAGAAGACTTCCTTGGGGAAAGCTCGTCCCCCACCTCTTTGCCTGGCCAGAGGAGCACAACATCATAAGACAGGTTTGGGAAAGGAAGGTCGCTAGAAGGAACGCCAACTGGGAGTCACACCGTGATAGGACTTCTATTCTACATTTGGGTTTTATTCTTGAGGCACTGAGGGAGGAGAGGGTGATGACAGTTGAGGTGGGCCATGGAAAGTTTTTAAGTATGGAAGGACCTCAAATTTTTGCTTTAGAGAGGCAAACATTAAGACAACTAAACCACCTGAAGAAATAGTATATCAAGAAGACGAGGAAGCATATCATTGTAATTATTCAGTATTTTTCTGGAGATTATGTCTAATCAATGCAATAGTACCACAAAAATATATAATCTACAAATTCATTCAGTCAGGCAACAAATATTTATGAAACACCTACTTTGGGTCAGCCCGTGTTCCAGGCTATAGGGATAGAGCAGTGAACAACAGTAAAAGATCCCTGTTTTCCTAGAGTAGCATTCCAAAAGAGACAGAGTAAAGTCTTAATGACCTCTCAGTATTTCATCTAGTGAAAACTTTTATCTTGGCTTCCTGACTTAACCATTTTGGGTTCATTTCCCTACTTCTCCAGTCTTTCCTCTTCTATCCTTCCCCTTATTGGCTTCTTTTTCTAGGCTCCCACTACATGTTGAGGTCTGAAGTGGATTCTTCTCTCTTTATTGTACCTTCTCTCCCTCGGTGATAACATCCAGTCCCTTTACTTCAATAATCTCTACTTTGTCAGGAAGTACAGGCAGAAAGGTAATATAACACCTAGCCTGTGTTTCACTTTCATGTTCCATTTGATCCTTTTTGAACTTGAACTCTCGAATTTTTCCATCAGAGCTGCTCCATCTCCAATCTTCCCCATCACTGTGAATGAAATCACCATCTATCCAGTTTCTCAAGCTAGAAATGTGAAAGTCCTTAACATTTCTCAGTATTGGCTACTTTATTCAATTTACCACAAAAAATCCATAGATTTTTACCTTCAAATCTGTCCACTGCTAACACCCCGTTTCAAGCCACCCTCATCTCTCTTGTGGCCTGCTGCAAAAGCCATCTAACTTGTTTGTTTCTTCTTGTGCCTTCCCCAAGTCCATTCTCCATATAATAACTAGAATGATCTTTGAAGAACATAAGTTACTCAGAAATTGATGGGGGGGGGGGTGGCACCTGGGTGGACCAATCGGTTGAGCATCTGACTTTGGCTCAGGTCATCCTCTCATGGATCATGGGTTTGAGCTCCACATCAGGCTCTGTGCTGAGAGCTCAGAGCCTGGAGCCTGCTTCATATTCTGTGTCTCCCTCTCTCTCTCTGTCCCTCCCCAACTGGCACTCTGTCTCTCCCTCTCTCTCAAAAATAAATAGACATTAAAAAAATAAAAACAAAAAAAAGAAATTGATGGAGATTCATCAAAAGGATACAGGAGATACCATAAAGGAGATCCTACTGTCCAAATCTGGGATAATTTGAGAATCAAGATAATCATGATGGTAACTGGCCATAGCCCACTGACTGAAAAAGACTGCATAAATCCACACCAATACATACATAAGAGAAATGGGAATACTACTTCTGCCAGTAGAATGTCAAATGATAATGTAGAAGAAATGAGTTTTTAAAACATCACCATTTTGCAGCCATCATAGTAAGAATTGATTCAGTCAAGAGCCAATAAATGATGCTAAAATTAACAGGTCAAAGTTTGTGAAGAACTTATTAATTACAAGATGAAAAATAGTAACTTTACAGTGACAAACCTTAAATATACCAACATATTGGCCAAATTTAAGGTAAATAATAATAACACCAACTTACACTATCATGTATCTCTTAATGTGATATAGAGAACACAGCATCACTCATGCACTATTTCTGTCAAAATGCTAACCTGAATACGATCATGAGGAAACAATAGACAAGTCCAAGTTGAGGACATTCTATAAAATAAATGGCCTATTCTCTTCAAAAATGGCAATATTGTGAAAAACAAAGAAAGGCAGAGGAACTGCTCTAGATTAAAGGAGACTAAAGAGATACAAAACTGTGTGCAATGAATGATTCTGGATTGGACCCTGGACTAGAAAAAAAAATGTGATCAAGGACATTATTGAGACACTTGGCAAAACTGAAAAAGAGCTGTTGATTTAAGATCTATTGACTAAATGATTATATTAATGTTAAATTTCCTAATGTTCATTGTATTCTGGTAATGCAAATGCATGTCCTTGGTTTTAAGAAATAGACAAGGAAGTATTTGGAAGAAGGGGGCAAGTCTGCAACTTACTTTTAGGTAGTTCAGGGAAAAAAGTGTGTATAGAGTTGATTCTCATGATCCATGGTAGTTATGTTCTATTAAGTTACAGAACCCTACATTAGCCAATACTCAATCATCACTTCAAGGGGAAGCACAGTGTTAGGTTCCTGTAAGCCTTTAGTCGTAAGAGTTTCTTCTACCCATCAGAACACAACCTTGTTTTATGTGTTTCCTTTTTTAAAATTAAAAAAAAATTTATTAGAGAGAGAGAGAGAGAGAGAGAGAACACACAAGTGGGGAGAGAGCTGAGGGTGGGGGTGGGGGCAGAGAGAGAGAGAGAGAGAGAGAGAGAAAGAGAATCGCAAGCAGTCTTCACACTCAGCATGGAGCCCAACACAGGGCTCAATCCCATGACCTGGGAATCATGACCTCAGCCAAAATTGAGTCAGACAGTCAACCAGATGAGCCACCCAGGTGCCCCTTTGTGTATTTCTGTTTAAAGAACCTTATTTGATATATGTTGTTGATTCAGTAACACTGAACTCACAACCAATAGCACTGTAACTCATGCCTGAAAGATGCTTATCTAACATATATATTTTCTCTGTAAAGCACGTCACAGCCTTGCTGCTCTTAGAAACACAAGGCAACACTTCAGCACTATGCCTGGGGGTATTTTAAGCAGAGACATCACCAACAAAAAGCACAAAAATATGAAAAGTATGACACTAAATAGCAAAAAGGACAACTGGTTACAGCATGAGAGCTGAAACAAGAAGGCACAGCATCATCCTGTTTGACCTCACCTGGGAACATGTGCATTTGGCAACTCAAATTTTTGGCTGCTCTGCACATGCCTGCAAAAGACCTCTAGAGTACCATAAGTATTGATTTGGAGAGCACTATTTATTTAAGTTTTAGGAAGTAGGTGAATTTGCAAATGTGGAATCTGTGAGTAATGAGGATTGAATATATGTGTATGTAACTGTATGTATATATACATACATACACTCACACACACATACATACAGAAAGAGAGAGTGAATGCTTTCATTTGTACATCACATGACCCCACTCTCCAATCTCATTTAGGCAACTCTTCCTCTGGTTTGTTCTGCACCAGTCTCTCTGGCATTCTTTTAAGTCCTGGAACACTTCCCTAACTCCCTAGCTAAATTAGATCCTGTCCATTATCTTCTTTCAAAATACCTTCTTCTATTCCTTTGTAGCATTCATCATAATTTGTAATTATATATGCAAACATTTATGTGTTCTTGTTTAATAAATATTACGCATAAAATGACAATTACAAAGACATTTAGAAGTATGAAATTATGCACATGACCTGATTTAAATGTTTAGTTTAGGCATGGAAAATTACTTAAGTACAGTTGATTCTAAATGATATAGAAAACCATATGTATACTTCACATAGTAGTAAGACTATAATGGGCAAGGATTAGAAAGTAATATGCAAAATAAGAATTCAGGTGGAATGATGGAATTATAAATAGTTAAAAATAGTAATAGTTTTCTTTTTAGGCTCCTTTCAGTAAGAAAGAACAATAATCCTAAATCAAAGAATAATGAAAATAATTGCAATGTTAATGCTTAAAGGAACATATTGAATAAAAATCTGATTGCAGAGTAGAGAACAGAACAAAGGAGGGGCAATGCAGGAGTTATTGAGAGCGCCCAGTTAGCATAATTTAAGTGAGTGTACTTGGGCTTGAACTAAGAGTAACAGTGGTAATGAGAGAAGTTGATGGATTCCAGAGATATTACAGATATGATGCCAGGATTGACAGGATTTAATGACTCACTGAAATGAGTGAAAAAGAGGGAAGAGTCAAAGTCAATTACTAATTTTACATCCTAGGCATATGTAAAACATTTGATTGTTTCACTGAGATACGGAATCACAGGAGAAGAAGCAGGTTTGAAGGTGGGATAATAAATTTAGTTTGAACTTGTGAAACATCCAGACAGAAGTAGGCAGCTGTCTATATAAGACTGGAGGCCAGCAGAGAAATCTGGGCCAAAGATAGATAGATAGGTCTGAAAATCATAAACATACAGATAGATGGAAATTAAGCCATCAAATTAAATGTTTTCACCCAAGGAAAGTACAGACTAAGAACAGAGAGCTGAAATATGGACTTCCTATTACTACGTGGAGAATACACACACAAGACAAAACTCCTTTCCCTACTTCTCCAGTCTTTCCTCTTCTATCCTTCCCCTTATTGGCTTCTTTTTCTATGGTCTCTTTCCCCTGGAATGTATGCTTCACAGGGACAGGGATTTCTATCTTTTATTTTTTTCATTGATATACTCTTTACTGTCAAGCACAGAGTAAGCATACAATGAACACTGGTTATGTGAATGAATGACTGAAGGGAGATGGGAGGAGGATCTTCTAAAAAGGTATAATTCAAGAGAATGAGTGCTAAAATAGACAATACAAGTAAAAAGTTCTGTGACTGCAGAATCTTCTAGAAAATAAAAGATCATTTGTGAGATTATGGCTTCTTAGGCCGTCATTACGTTTTCTCTACTGAATTATGAAATGAAAGGAAGGGAGTACTCACACTTTTAAAAATGCCCATCTTCCCAGGTTAAGGCAGTGTTTGTAATAAGCTTCTGCCTGGCATAGCTTAAGCAGGCTAATATAGTTGCCCAGTTTCAGTGGTTTCCTGAGTGCTATGGCGGGTGGAGACCAGGGAGGACTTAGCTGTACTTAAAAGATTTCAGTTGTCGCTAAGAACATATATTTTAAGAAAAAGCTTGTATTAACTTCTGCTTATGCAAATAAATTAGAAAATAAACAAATATAAAGAGAAAATGGTCACTTAGAATGTCTCCAAATAGATGTCCTCTGTTAACAGTTTGGTTGTATAATCTAGATTTTCCTCTGAGCATATATCTACCTGCTTATTAGTTTAAAATTTTTTTAAGTTTATGTATTTATTTTGAGAGAGACAGAGACAGAGACAGACAGAGAGAGAGAGAGAGAAAGAGAAAGACAGTGTGCAAATGAGTGGGGGAAGGGCAGAGAGAGAGGGAGAGCCCAACATGGGGCTCCATCCCATACACTGTCAGATCATGACCTGAACTGAAATCAAGAGTTGGATGCTTAACCGTCTGAACCACCTAGGTGCCCACTCCCCAAATTTTTTTTAACTTACAAAAAATAGAATCCTACTTTATATACTATTGTATAACCTCCTTTTTTCATTTAACAATATACCATGATCCTTTTTCCATAAATGTACAAGTATAAACTGAATGACTGATTTGTATTCCATAGTGTGATACATCTCTTACAATAGAATCTTTCAATCATATCCATTTTTTGTAGGAGCATTAAAAGTGTCTGAAACTTCATTAAACCTTTAGTGAAGGCATTAAAAATGGAAGTCATTAATGAAGACAAACTTAAGCGTTTAAGACAAAAGAAATGACAGAATGGTGTTATAGGAATGTGTTCTACTGCAGAAAAGTATTTAAATGTTTTTTTTATGTAAAAGCACAGATACTGGACCTGATTCAAGGTTCAGAACTTGAGGCCATTTGTTTCTGACTCAGTTTGAAGCTGAGGCCATCACCATCTTAGCCAAATAGTTAGGTTTTCTCAGGCAGATTTTTCAGCTGATTTCATTTCACAGATAAAGGCTTCCTGTTTAACATCTACAGAGTAGTAAGCTTTTTTTTTTTTTTAAGATTTAATTTTAAGTAATCTCTGTACCCAACATGGGGCTCAAACTCACAACCCCAAGATTAAGAGTTGCATTTTCCTTTTTTTTTTTTTTTTTTTTTAGCTTTTTAGAAGTTTATTTATTTTTTGAGAGAGAGAGAGAGAGAGAGAGAGAGACAGAGCAGGAAAGGAGCAGAGAAAGAGGGAGAGAGAGAGGATCCCAAGCAGGCTCCACACTGTCAGCACAGAGCCAATGTGGGGCTTGAACTCACAAACCGTAAGGTCATGACCTGGGCCAAAATCAAAAGTCAGACGCCTAACCATCTAACCGACTGAACTGCCCAGGTACCCCAAGAGTTGCATTTTTGGAAGAGACTGTAGGCATACGGAAAATCAGAAGGATAATAAGAGTAATTTTCATTGTCCACCCAATAATCATACCCTTAGCCTTTGGTTTTGCCCAAATTTAAGTGTGTGTGTATATGTGCGTAAAATAGTGAAATCATGGAAATTTAAATTCTGTATTTGTTCACAGTTTTGTTTCATTACCTGAATTGATGATCAGAGTATCTGGACAATTGACTTAGTCCCTCATTTACAAGGTGGTCTGAATGTTTGTGTCTCCCCAAAATTCATATGTTGAAAGCCCAATTCCCAAATGTGATGGTATTAACTAGGTGGGGCCTTTGGGAGTTGCTTAAATCATGAAGGTGGGACCCTCATGAATGGGATTTGTACCTTATGTAAGAGGCTCCAGGGAGAGTCTTTGTCCCTTCCTGGATGTGAGGATGTAGGGAGAAGTCTGTGATCTGGAAGAGAGCCCTCACCCGACCATCCTGGCACCCTGATCTGAGATTTCCAGCTTCCAAAACAATGAGCAGTAAATTTCTGCCGTTTGTAAGCCACCCATCACCTAATCCCCCTATGTGAAGGAGATTAGGAGGTACAAATATCCAGGGGTGCCTCGTTAGTTCAGTCTGTTAAGTGTTGAACTCTTTCAGCTCAGGTCGTGATCTCAGTTTGTGAGTTTGAGCCCTTTGTCGGGCTCTGCACTGACAGCATGGAGCCTGCTTGGGATTCTCTCTTTCTCTCTCTCTGCCATGCTCTCTCTCTCTCTCAAAATAAATAAATAAAAAGGTACAAACATCCAGTTACAAAATAAATAAATCATAAGTCATAGGGATGTAATATACAGCATAGGGAACAGTCAATAATGTTACAATAACTTTGTATAGTGACAATAACTAGATCTATCTAGGTGATCATTTCATAATGTATAAAAATACTAAATTGCTATGTCATATACCTGAAACTAATGTAATATTATGTATCAATTTTAATTCAATTAAAAAAAAAGGTACCAGTCTGTGATATTTTGTTACAACAGCCCGAATGGACTAAGACAGAAGGTAAATGAATAAGTATTTTCAACTGCCTTAATTTTACAAATATTTTAACAGATAGACAAAATAAAATCAAGGTATAATCCTCCCCTGCATTTTTTTCTTTTCTTACATAAATAGATAAAATGCATTTTGCTTCCTATGTATGCTGCATTACTAGAAGTTTCTATAGAAAGGAAATGTAGTAAACATAATTATTACTAAACTCCAGATTCAGGATGGTAGTTACCTGTGTTGGGTAATAAGTATATTCTTTGCAACTAGAATATTAGAGTTCCCATCAGTGACACAAATAATGAAGCAAATATAAACAAGTATAACAAAATGTTCAAGGTCACTTAAAGAGAAAGTGTACTTCCTCAGCCAAGCTTCTTTGTAACTTGATTGAGGTTATTTACATATCTAAACAAAGTATGTGAGTTGGGGGTGGGGTCTAATGAAAGTTTGGAAAGGGAGAGTCATTAGAGCAAACTCTGAGTCTTCTGCAAGTATTTACTGAATTATACTGTAAGAAGAAAAAACAAGGCTAAACAATTTGCCCAGCTAGTAAAAAAGCAGATCTAAGATTCGAATCCATGAGACCATTTTGCTTCACTGAAAATGTTGCATGGATCTATTTAATATTTACTAAACACCTTTTATGTGCAAAGCATTCTGCAAGGGCAGAGTGCATATATATGATGAATCAGATATTTGTGGAGATATAGAAAGAGATGTACTTTGCTTTCATACAGACTGTTTTGAATCCCAGATTCTTGGAAAATTAGTCTTTTAACTGCAGTTTTTAAGTTAGGACATTGAAGTGGTTGTTTCAAAAAAGAAAAAAAAAAAAAAAGAGAAAGAAACAAGAAAATGTATCTATTAGTGACCAGCACACAAGAGGCCCTCGATAAATTTAGTTTTCCTCTCCCCAATTCAACTATACATTTTCTGGAAGCTATGTGATCAAGTAAGTCTTCATGGAATGGGGAAGTTTGTAAATGATTTGAATCATAAGATGGGTTCTTGATTTGGACTGGTTGAGATGGCAGAAACAGCAAATGTAGTGAAGTGTGAGGGCTGTGAGTAGATCCTATCCACTGGAGTACACAGGGAGAGAGAAAACCAGAAGCTGTAAAGGTTAGGTTGCCTGCCTACTTGCAAAATCTCCTTCCGTATAGTGTTGGGTCCTACAAACGTAGTATTATGACAAAAGCCTGAAATCAAGGCATCTTCTCTGACTAGATCTCTAAAAAGCAAGTTTCTCTGTATATTGGGCTTTATTGATTCATTTAAAAAACACTCTACACTTTTTCAAATAATATCTAAGATTGAAGTTAAGATCTAATTGCTCGAATCTGAGGATGTGGTAATCATAAGACATTGTCCCAGTTTTCAAGGAGAAAATGTTTACGTGTGTATAACAATTTAAATACGTTTAGAGGTGACAGACATCAATAGCCGCACAAAGGAAGAAAAAGATTTTCCCTTGGGGCAGTTCAGCTCTAAAGTCATATGAAAATAGACATATGTTACAGACTATAAAATTAGACGCCATTCTTACATATTTAAAAGAAAGAAAAGGACAATTTTTCACAATGTCAACTGTAACTCTCGTTTGGCGACGCTGTAGGGCAAAGCCCGCAGAAAAACAGAGGAAGCGTGATTAAGTCTTACTGAGTTAAACCGCTCTCCGAAACCAGTCCGCCACATTTTTCCTTAAAAAAGTAGAAGCGTGTAGAAATTACACTCCTGGCTTTTAAAGGAACATACAACTGGGAATACCAAGAAGAGGAACGCGAATGTCGCAGTTCTCCAAGTGCGGCCCGCCCCTCCCACACGGTAGATTTTTGGCAACTTGACCCACCTTCCTCCTGATTCTGGGGGAAGATTCTAACGCCCTCTGGAGGCGTCCCTAGTGACGTCACGAGCGCGATTCCAGTATGTGGCCAATCACAGAGCCGGATTCCGGGGGAAGCCCGGGGCGGCGGCGGCGGCCTGTGCGCGTGCGCGAGGTCTCCGCGTGGCTATATAAACATGGCTGGCGTGGTCGCGCGGTGGGGCCACGCCGAGTGTGTGTAGGGGGCTTTGGGGCGCTCCGGGTTTGTAGTTTTTAAATTTCTGGCGGGGGATCTGGGGCGCAGAGTTTTTCTGGGTGGTGGGAGCCGAAGTGACGCCCTTCCGGGAACCGCGCAGCCGGGCTCCGCTGTAGCGGGACCCGAGGCTGAGGCGCCGGGCTGAGCCGGCGCACGTGTGAGCTCCCCGGAGGAAGCGGCGAGCGGCCGGGCAGATGTTGCTGCAGCCGGGGCCGCACTAACCGGAGGGAGGTCTGGGACGCGCGGGTCTGTGTCCAGCCGGCGTCCGTCACTGACTTCTGTGTCGCGGCCCCTGCGCCTCTCCCTAGCGATGCTGTGGAGCCGGAACTGCTCTGGAGTCGGCTGCAGCTTGTCAAGCCTCCCTTCGCCTCTGCTCCCGGAACGGCAGCGTCGCAGCTGCCGCTGATCCACCTGGGGGATGCCCGCGGGTCTCACGGAACCGGCCGGCGCCGCTCCTCCCGCCGGTGTGAGCGCCTCCGGGACCGTGACCATGGCCCCCGCTGGGACTCTCCCTGTGCGGGTGGAGAGCACTCCGGTGGCCTTGGGCGCCGTGACTAAGGCTCCTGTCAGTGTCTGTGTGGAGTCCACGGTGTCCCAGCCCCTGCGGTCCCCCGTGGGGACCCTGGTGACCAAAGTGGCTTCTGTCAGCGCTCTTCCTAAACTCAGCAGCGGTCCTCCGCTGCCTGCTCCTCAGATAGTCGCTGTGAAAGCCCCCAACACCACAACAATCCAGTTGCCTGCTAATTTGCAGCTTCCTCCAGGTATGTCGATCACCTTTTCCAGCTTTTCCAGCCAGTGGTGACACGGGAAACGTCGCAGCTCCGGATTGTCCCTTCATGCTGTTAGCTTTAAAAAACTCAGCTAAGAGAACCTTTCATAATCGACTTTGCAGGGCAGCGATTTGGCTTTACAACTGATATAGCCTCTTTGAGTCATTACTGCACAGTTTTTCTTTCCATATTTAAGGAAAGAATCTTTTCACCTAAGTGACACAGTGAAAGCTGGAACAGTATATTCAGGAGGACCTTTGAGGCACTAGCTCCTAGGTGGGGGAAGATAGAATATAACTAAAGTTTATTTTCATATGCAGAAGAGACCAATTTATATATCTACATGCTTAGATAACCATGTCTTTTTTTTTTAAAGTTTAAGTTCTTGTGTGTTAAGACTAAAAGAGGATTTTAAATTTAAGCTAGCTAAAATAAGTTCACTGCTTTTCTGGTACCAGAAATGAATAATGCTGCTTCCCTCACAATCTTTAGATGTGTGATGGTTGTAGTTTTCAGTTAGAAGATTACCACTCATTCCCAGCAAATGCCAGAGTTGACCGATCACAGGCATGCGACTCTTAAATCTGAAGCAGTGTGTGAATGCTGCAGTTAGCCTGTGACCACTTTTTATGGAAGGGTCTACATGTTTGGGCTGTTTTTCATGATTTACATAAAGATTTTGCTTTGTGACTCTTCAGCATATTGTAAATTTGAGTGTTCTGCTTTCTTTCCTCAACTGAAGGTGTCTTGGAGTTTTCAGTCGGGAAAAAAGGCACATCTCACATTCTTTGGAGTGAACTCTTCTCGTAATTATATTGTCTTCTGTTTATTTTATTAGTAGTATTTGGATCTCAGACCTGCAAAGATGGTATAGGAGTGAAGCATTTGATTCAAAATTTCAGTATCCCCTAGCAAAATGATAGGGGCTCTTTTGTAGCCAATGTTCTATTTGATCAAGAATGTTGTGGAAAGATCATGTTCTTCACTTTTGATGAAGTTCTGTTTCAGTTTTGTATTCTACAAGATATATATATATATTTAAGGCTATGCCGTGTATGCCACTGGATACATTTTCTGCCGGTTCTAAATTGTCATCCTGCATATACTTGTAAAGTACTTAATGTGTTTGAATGAAATCACCTCCTAATTTGTTAAAAACTAAATTCTTGTCAGTGAAGATTGTTCAGAAACAGTCAAAAAAGTATTAAAATAGAGGAACTGTCAAGAGCGAAAACTTGCTGGTAAGTGGAAACTAATCAGTAATCACTGGTATACGTGCTATACACACTTTCATATTTATATTCTTTTTGTTGGTCATAATAGGTAGCAAATAAGGAAAGGTTTCTAAGCATAAATAATTTGTCCAATGCCAGACACCTCATGGGTGTCAGAGGGAATTTGAATCCAGGTCTGTTTACTCTTTTTTTTTTTTTTTTAACGTTTATTTATTTTTGAGACAGAGAGAGACAGCATGAGTGGGGGAGGGTCAGAGAGAGAGGGAGACACAGAATCGGAAGCAGGCTCCAGGCTCTGAGCCATCAGCACAGAGCCCGATGCGGGGCTGGAACTCACAGACTGTGACATCATGACCTGAGCCGAAGTCGGCCGCTTAACCGACTGAGCCACCCAGGCACCCCTGGGTCTGTTTACTCTTTACACACTATGCTTACCACTTAGTGTGTGTGTAGACTATGCCTAATTGAATATCAGAGCTAAGAGTGACAGAATTTTAGAGCCTAATCTTTTGTACACAAAGAAACCAAAACTGAAACTTACCAGAGCTGCATAGCCATAAACCAAGACCACAACCTAGGTGTGCACTACAGTAAAAACACTTTAGGCTATTGACCATGGAGAAACTTCCACTACAGAGGACATAAACTGCCTTTAGGAATTGTTATTTACAGAGGAGGTGGGAAGATGCTTTGAAGAGCAGCTTTTGGGAATTTCAGCTGGTGGGTGGCAGAAAAGCATACTAACATTTGTGCTCTCGTTAGTGCACAGTAAGATAACCAGTAGTTGAGGAATGAAATGAAAACACAGTAAAAGTTATGAGTCTTGTACTATTTCTTTTATATCCTGAGGATTAGCAATTGATTACTCAGGGATGCTTAAAACATATAGAAGTCCACTCTTCTTTTTCCAAGATAATGAATACTTTAAGTATTTCATTTCTGTTTACTTCAGCATTTTCTCAATGAACAGAACTGGTTTTTAAAAATATACATATGCACCACAAGTTTTTCTAGGGAGCAGGGGCTGGAAATAAAAAGGGGAGGCATTGTGAGGAAATGAAAGAAGCTGTAGCAAAGCTCTGAAAATTATTCTGTTGAATGTTTTTGGTAATTTCTTTGGTCTTCTTGGTCTTCTCTTTTTTGAACGTGTGGGATTTTAGGCCAGACTGTGGCTCTTTCTGTTTTTGGTATTCTGTGTTTCTTCTGTCACTTGTTTGAGAATGATGATCAAGGATTTGGTCGCTTCTGTTAGGTCATAAACTGTGGTAGATTCTGTTTGACGGTTGTACTGTACAGAAGTTAGTGAAAGTAACTTGTAAAATGCTTCAGGTCTTTTTTCATCACCTCCTTCATGCTGAGACATGGCATAGGATTTGGATCTTAGATTCCTGAACCAGTTACTGGAAAAGCTAGTGCTTCTTGTTTCTACCCTGGCTTCATCAAAAGGATATTACATGAGGGTAGGGACTCTTGGCTTTATTATCCAGGGTATTGCATGACGGTAGGGACCCTGACTTTATTATCCAGCACCTAGCTAAGTTCCTTGCTCAGAGGAGGCTGGAGAATTTGAATGCACATATTAGTATATGTGGAGAGATCAGAGGGCAATAGGGCTGCAACCCCTAAGGGGTTCCAAGGGCCATTACACATATCAGTGTATTTTATTCTTGATTGCTTTGCTTATTCTGCTTATAAAAGTGACATATGTTCTTGTAAAAAAAAAAAAAAGCAATACTGAAGTGTAATACACCCTTCACCAGAGTATTACTATTAACAATTTGTTATCCTTTTCATGTTAGTACGTATAAATCTTCCTCATTTTTAAAAAAATTCCTTAGTAGTCCATTGTATCAAAGTACCATCATTTTTTGACCACTCTCCTGTTCCTAGACATCGATATTGTTTGCGCTACTTTCTGTTATTATAAATGATGCTATAATAAACATCTTGGTGTATTTTTTTTTTTTTTAATTTTTTTTCAACGTTTATTTATTTTTGGGACAGAGAGAGACAGAGCATGAACGGGGGAGGGGCAGAGAGAGAGGGAGACACAGAATCGGAAGCAGGCTCCAGGCTCTGAGCCATTAGCCCAGAGCCCGATGCGGGGCTCGAACTCACGGACCGCGAGATTGTGACCTGGCTGAAGTCGGGCGCTTAACCGACTGCGCCACCCAGGCGCCCCCATCTTGGTGTATTTTTGCGCAGTTCTATAAATGTGTATTTTAAAGAATAAATTGCTAGAAGTGGAATTGCTGGTTCAAAAGGTAATCTTTAATAGGATTACCAAATTTTTATCCCCAGAAAATTGTTCAAATGCGTAATCAACAATGTTAATACTTAATTTTAAAAGGGTACCTATGGAATCCAATAGTAATTTTCCGGACTTAACTTTAATTAACGTTAATAAAAGATGAGCCCTATAATTGAGTGGAGAGAGATGGACTTTAAATGTAGAAAAATGTGGCTGGATGATAATGTTATAGATTTTTTTACTTACTGAATAACTGTGCCCAAGAGGGCTCTTGTTTTTGTGAAGTAAAGTAAGTATATAGTATACGATAGCTGGGAAGGTGTAGTTCAGGGCCAGAGTAAGGAATAAGTGTGCCGATCAAATTTGTAGATAACAAGGGGCTTGGAGAGTTAGCCTTTGTGGAAAGTAGTGAAGTGTAGCAATACAGGGCAGAACATTGGCCTTGGAATCAGACCTGGATTTGAATCCCAGCTCTACCACCTATTAGCTTTGTGATCTTGGGCAAGTTTATTAACCTCATCCTCAATATCAGTTTTCTTATGTCTAAAATTGGATCATACCTTCTTCACAGAAGTATCATATGGATTAACTAAGATAAGTATATAGGTCTACATGTTGTAGAACTCTAGGGAACACCATTTGTGTGGAATACAGAGTTGCATAGCAGGCATGTCTGGAGTGTTTAAGGTACCTGTATAGCAGTTGGCTATAGGTACTCTGGGCACTGTTGATCTAATACGTATGACATCTACCAAATTCACTGTAATTTAAGAGGTTGGATTTCTGGGTGTTTCAGTTGGTTAAGCATCCGACTCTTAATCTCAACTCAGATATTGATCTCAGAGTCATGAGTTCAAGCCCTGCATTGGTCTCCATGCAAAAAGATGGATTTTGAAATAACCTCAATGTCTACGTGTCCCCATTTTTATATGTTTGTTATAGACAATTTGGAAAATACTGAAAAATTATCCTCAGATATTTTAAGTGTATCTTTTAGTCTCTCTCCTTTTTTTATGTAAACTTTATGGAGCTACAGTTTTTTACATGTACATTTATTTTAAAATGGAAACCATTTACAGTAAGTTTTGAAAAATTTGACAAAGGTATAGCCACCATTCCAAGATATAGAACATTTCACTCCCCTAAAGCTTTTAGTTTCTTTGAGAAAAAAATGTATGTGTGCTTCCTCTAATTTTACATAATTGGGATTCTACTGTATAATTTTTATATCCTGCTTTTCACTTACCATTATATAGTGACTATTTGTATTTTATAACCTCAGAAACTTAATTTTAATGGGTGTAAAATCCATTATTTAACATTTTCTCTATTCATTTAGGTTGCTTATGCTTTTTTTGTTTAAAAAGTTACTTATAGGGGCACCTGGGTGGCTCAGTTGGTTAAGCATCTGACTTCAGCTCAGGTCATAATCTTCCAACCATGGGTTCAAGCACTGCATCGAGCTCTGTGCTGACAGCTCAGAGCCTGGAGCCGACTTCTGATTCTGTGTCTCCCTTTCTGTCTACCCCTCTCCCACTTGTTCGTTCTCTCTCTCTCTCAAAAATAAATAAACATTAAAAACAACTAAAAAGAAACATTAAAAAAAGAAAATTACTGACAAATAAAAGTACATCAAATGTTCTGTATTGAGATTGTGGTGTGTGTGTTGATTATTTTCTTGGGACAGATAATAAGAACTTTGGAATTTCTGGATCAAGGAAATAAGAGTGCTTTAAAGTTATTCATATATTTTTTTAACTTATATATGTCAGTGTTAAGTATATGCTAGGTTCTATGCTCATTACCATGAATGCAGTGGTAAATAAGGTAGACACAGTTCCTCTCCTGAAAATCAAATAGATTCTGAGAATTTCCATAAATTATTCCGGGCTTAATTTTTCTCCAACAGTATTATTTTTGTAAACTAATACATGCACATATAAATACAAATATGACAAGTTAAAAAAAAAGTAAAATCACCTGGAAACATCCTACTTTTAAAAGGTGAAATTTAGTAAAGGTAAATAGAAGTTCTGTTTTGACAAATCAACGGTGTAAATGGAGGATAGAGGAGATGTGCCATAACTGATAGTAGAATCTGGGATAAAAACTTACTGATTGATTTTAATTTTTTCTTTTACTCAAAGAATTATTAGACTGAGAGAGAAACTTAAGTGACTTTAAGCTCAATAAGGGAAACTGATTTGAAAAATTAAAGGAATTGGGGCCATGGTGCCTGAGCAAGAATACAACTTTGGGTATGTTTAGCTGCCTTTAAGTGTTCAAAGTACTGTCCTATGGTAATGAAAGTAAGCTTATTTTGTGAGATTGCACAAGGGAACATCCTATCTCTGAATATTAATGGGAAGAATATTTTGATTCCACATTAAGGAATAACTTTGTATTTCTAATCTACTTGTGAAGCAGGGGCATTTATACCTCTCTACCTTCCTAATTCTGGACTTATTTCAATAGAGACTAGAAGGTCACCAGTCAGGCAGTTATGTATAGATGTGACGTTATAATAGATGAATTCTAAAGTTTTTCTGATTCTTAGATTTGGATGGGTCTGCTATTCTTAAAGTATTTACTATTTACCATTGCTGGGAATATGGACAAATTAGAACCACCATCTGGATCAACTTGCAACCAAGACAAAATAGGAAAGGCAACTTGGCATATAATAGTTCACTGGGCAGATGAATAGAGTATGTTAAATTATGTACCAGATAGAAGGTGGATACCAGACCACTTTACACTTTTTTTTTAATTTTTTTTTTTTTTAGTGTTTATTTATTATTGACAGGCAGACACAGAGCGTGAGCAGGGGAGGGGTGGAGAGAGGGGGAGACACAGAATCCAAAGTAGGCTCTAGGCTCTGAGCTGTCAGCACAGAGCCTGACGCAGGGCTCGAACTCACAAACTGCGAGATCATGACCTGAGCTGAAGTTAATCACTTAACCAACTGAGCCACCCAGGCGCCCCTACACTTTAACATCTTAATATTTTTAGAGGAAAGGTGCTCTGTAACCTAATGTGTAATTAAATTTTTTTTTAACATTTCTGTAGGATAAGTAGGCAAAACTGTGTATCCTTTTATGTTTGGAAAATGAATCATATTTATTAGGATTTGATTCAGAGGCTTGGTAGGTGGTTTTCACAAAAGAGACTAATGTTCAGTTTCCTTTGTATGTTTTTAAGTGCATTTCACTAGGTTGTTGCTCATTGGAATTGGACTTTTGGGATAAACACTTCAGTCAGAAGAGCATTGACTTTAGATGAGCTCTTGTTATTTTATTCTCAGTATTGTCTGTCTGCAACTATTCTAATATTACTTCCTACTGCTGTTTTGAGTACTTACTAGAAGAAAAGTTTGTATTGTAGACCTTTCGACATTAATAACAACTACTACAATTGATAACTTTAAAATTCAAAAGTCTGCTCAAAAGTATTGTCTTATTTAATCCCCTTTAATGATCCTACAAGGTAAGTAGTAAGTCTCTTGATCCACAAATATGAAGTGTCCATTTATTTAGGTCTTTTTTTTTTTTTTTTTTTTTTAATGTGTATTTATTTGAGAGAGAAAATGAGTGAGGGAGGAGCAGAGAGAGAGGGAGACACAGAATCAGAAGCAGGCTCCAGGCTCGAGCTCTCAGCACAGAGACCAATGAGGGGCTTGAACTCACGAACCGTGATATCATGACCTGAGCTGAAGTGCGACACTTAACTGACTGAGCCACTTGATTTATTTAGGTCTTTAATTTCCTTCAACAGCATTTTGTAGTTTCTAGGGGCACCTGGGTGGCTCAGTTGGTTAAGTGTCCCGCTCTTGATTTCACCTCAGATCATGATCTCAGGGTCATAAGATCCAACCCCCCACCCCTGCTCCAGGCTCCACCAATAAGTGTAGATACTGCTGAAGAGTCTCTCTCCACCCATCCCCTGCTCACGTGTCAACGCCCTCTATTTCTCTCTCAAAAAAAATTTAAATAGCTTTGTGTAGTTTCCAGAGTATTGGTGTTATACTTACTTTGTTAAACTTGCCAGTATATTATTCTTTTTGGTGCTATTGTAAATGAAATTGTTTTCTTTGTTCCGTTTAGTCATTCATTGCAAATGTATATAAAAATACAGCTGATTTTTATATATTCTGTATCCTGCTGCCTAGCTGAACTTGTTTATTGGTTTTAATATTTTTTCATGGATTTATAGGATATTTGTATATAAGATTGTATTATCTGTGAATGGATAATTTTACTTCTTTCTTTGGATGCCTTTTATTTCATTTTCTTGCTTAATTGCCCTGGTTAGAACTCTGAATACAATGTGGAATAGAAGCAGTGATTGCAGGTATCCTTGTCTCATTCCTCATCAGTAATCTTTGTCTTGTTCCTAATCTTAAAGGGAAATCATTTAGTCCTTCACCATGACATATGATGTTAGGTGTGAGTCTTTTATAGATCTCTTTTATCAGTTTGAGGAGGTTTGCTTTCATTCCTATTTTATTGAGTGTTTTCATCATGATAAAAGGGGTGTTAGATTTTGTCAAATGCTTTTTCTGCATCTGTTGAGATGATCATGTGGTTTTGTCCTATTTTGATAGGTTGTTTTGTAGTAACTTTTTTATGTTAGACCAGCCTTATGCAGTGAGATAGATATTATGTGGTGTTACTTTTTTGTGCTACTGGATTCAGTTTGCTAGTACTTTGTTGGAAATTTTTGTATCTATATTCATAAGACATATTGGTCTCTGTTTTCTTGTGATGGCCTTGACTAGTTTTGGTATCATGGTAATACTGACCTTGCAGAATGAGTTGAGACGTCCTTTGTTCTTTTCTACTTTTTTTTTTTTTTTTTAATTTTTTTTTTTTTCAACGTTTATTTATTTTTGGGACAGAGAGAGACAGAGCATGAACGGGGGAGGGGCAGAGAGAGAGGGAGACACAGAATCGGAAACAGGCTCCAGGCTCTGAGCCATCAGCCCAGAGCCTGACGCGGGGCTCGAACTCACGGACCGCGAGATCGTGACCTGGCTGAAGTCGGACGCTTAACCGACTGCGCCACCCAGGCGCCCCTCTTTTCTACTTTTTTGGAAGAGTTTGTGAATGATTTGTATCAAGTTTTCCTTGGATTTTTGATAGACTTCACCAGTGAAGCCATCTGGACCTGGGCGTATCTTGTGGACACTTTTTGATTAATAATTAAATTCATTTGTTGGACATATTCAGGTTGCCTATTTTCTTAAGTCAGTTATAGTAGTTTTTGTTTTTAGGAATTTGCCTATTTCATGTATGTCATCTAATTTATGGATTTACAGTTGCTTACAGTATTCCTTTATCCATCTTTCTATAAGACTAATAGTAATATTCTCTCTCTTTTTTTTTTTTTTTTTTCCATTCTTGGTTTTAGTAGTTTGAGCAGTCTGGTAAAGGTTTTTCAGTGTTGTTGGTCTTTTCCCAGAACCAACTTTTGCTTTTCTTTTTCTCCTTTGTTTTTATACTCTATTTAATTCTGCTTTAGTCTTCATTGTTTTCTTTTCATCTGCTTGCTTTAGTTTTTATTTTGCTGCCCCTCCCCAACCCTGTATCTTAAGATGGAAGTTTAAGTTGTTGATTTGAATCTTTTTTTCTTTTTAAATACCATCATTTATAACTATAAATGTCCCACTAAACCCTGCTTTAGCTGCATTCTATAAATTTTGGTATATTATGTCTTCATTTTTACTCCTTTCAAAGTATTTTCCAATTTCCCTTGTGATTTCTTCATTGACCAACTGATTACTTAGAAGTAATTAACTTCTAAATATTTGTGAATTCCCTCAATTTCTTTTTGTTACTGATTTCAAATTTCATTCCATTGTAGTTGGAGACTATACATTGTATGATTTTAGTCTTTTTAAATTTATTGGAGCTTATTTTATGTCCTAACATTGAGAATGTTCCATGTGCACTTATGGAGAATGCTGTTGTTGGGTGGAGTATTCTATGGATGTGTTTGGTTGGTTGGTTTATAGTATTGATCAAGTATTTGATTTCCTTGTTGATTTCTATATAGTTGTCTATCCGTTGTGGAAAGTGGGGTATTGAAATCTCTCAACTATTATCATTGAATTTCTGTTTTTCACTTCACTTACGTCAGCTTTTGCTTTGTATATTTTGGACTTTGTTTTTGGGTACATATTAATATTCCTGACCCAGTGGGTGTTACATCAGTTATAAAATGCCCCTCTTTATCTCTAGTAACATACCTAGTCTATTTTGTCTAATATTGGTCTGACCACTCTATAGTTTTCTTATGGTTGCTGTTGTATATCTTTTTTTTTTTTAAGTTTATTTATTTTGAGAAAGAGAATGTGAGCAGGGGAGGAGCAGAGAGAGAGAGAGAGAGAGAGAGAGAGAATTCCAAGAATTCCACTATCCATGCAGAGCCTGATATGGGACTCGAACTCACGAACCATGAGGTCATGACTTGAGCCGAAATCATGACAATATAAATGTATGTTAATTCTGCTTTCTTCTCGTAATTTTTTTTTTTTAATTTTTTTTTTTCAATGTTTATTTATTTTTGGGACAGAGAGAGACAGAGCATGAACGGGGGAGGGGCAGAGAGAGAGGGAGACACAGAATCGGAAACAGGCTCCAGGCTCTGAGCCATCAGCCCAGAGCCCGACGTGGGGCTCGAACTCACGGACTGCGAGATCGTGACCTGGCTGAAGTCGGATGCTTAACCGACTGCGCCACCCAGGCGCCCCTTTCTTCTCGTAATTTAAAAAATTGTTTAAAAACAAATTGTATAGAACAGTATGTATATAATTATATTGTTGGGCCTATACCATTAAAATAATATATTTGTGAATAACAACAGAAAGTGAGTAGGAGTAAAGTTGTATTGCACTAAGGAAATTACCTTAGATGAAATCTCAAATCCATAGGAACAAATGAAGAAAACCAGAAATGGCGAATGCAAAAGTAATGAAACAAATGCTACAAATACATCCTTTGCTCCTTTCTTCTGTCAGTTTCTTTAAAAACCATACAGTTACATTATGTGATAATAACAAGGTATTGTTGGGTTTCTAATATATCTAGATACAATATATAGAACAATAATAGCACAAAAATAAAAGTGAGAGGAAAATGAGCTAAATAGGAGAAATGTTTCTATATCTCACCCAAATAAGTTAATACAGACGTGAAATAAATTCTAATACGATATATATTGCAAACTCTATTGTAGCCTATAGAACCTCTAAATATATGTATTGAAAAATTATAAAGAAATTTAAGTGTTACACTAGAAAATATTCACTTAATGCAGATGAAATCAGGGGAAAAAAAGAGAGAAACAAAAAGGAGAGGAAATATACAGAAACAAAAATAAATGGCACACCTAAACCCAACTATATATCATGCAATGTGAATGGTCTAAATAATTCAATCAAAAGGCAAAAATGTCTGGGCTCCTGGGTGGCTCAGTCAGCCACTATTTCTTTGAATGTTTTTCTGTTTCTTTACCTCTCTCTCTTTATGTTTCTCTTGTTCTCCCTCTCTGGTACTCACATTATGCCCATGTTGTGGTGCCTATCAGTTTTCCACATTTCTCTGAGGCTCTGTTCATTTTTCTTTATTCTTTTTTCCTCTCCTTTCTTTGGATTTAATAATCTGTTGATCTATCTTCAAGTTCACTGATCTTTCTTCTACTTAGTTTCACTGTCAAACCCCTCTAGTGAATTTTTTGTTATTGTGTTTTTTAACTACAGAAGTTATTTTTTATGGTACCTATCTCTCTAGGGATAGTCTCTATTTGGTGATCTCATCATACCTTCCTTTGCTTTTTTAAGATGGTTTCCTTTTGTCTTTTGAACAAATATATAATGTTTACTTTGAAGTTTCTGTTGTTAGATCTAACATCTAGTCTCTCTCGTGGGTGGTTTCTGTTGCTTTGCCTTTTTTTCCTGTGTGTCACACTTTTCTTTTCCTTTGCATATACTGTAATTTGCTATTCAAAAGTAATATATTGTAGCAACTCTGGGTACTGTCCCCTATTCCCTTGAGTGTATTATTGTTGTTTGGCTAGATTATTTTAGTGAAATCTATTTTCCCTACAATGGGAAGCCTCTGATGTTGCACCTCAGAGGGCACAGCCTTGGTTGTAGCAGGGCTCTCTCTGACTTTCTCTGAATCCTGTTTAGCTGTGCCTCTCTGTTGATAACCATACCTAGCTTTTAAGCTCTATTGGTTGCCAGCCATTTGCCCTATTTTTTTCAACAATGCCCTAGAGCCTACCTTGCTCCACAGTCTGATCCAATTAAATTTAGGCTCCTTTACTGGTTAATTTTTTAGGTTTATTGTTACACATTTGTTCTGACATCAGGAAGACCCTTCTTAGTTATCTCTTTATCTGGTTCTCTCTGGTAAACTAGAGCTAGGCCTGTTGCCTATCTTGTGTGGGTCATGAAGCTACCATCCTTCTTTTAATTGTTTATTGTATTTGAGAGTGCTCTTACCTTTGAGTTTGCCCATGCTGTGTTGAAATAAAGTCAGCTTCTCTGGGGAGATATTTGGAGTGGGGACCAGGACTGTGGCATACTTCTCTCTGGGCAATATCCCTGCTTTAGGAGTGGGGTACTAGGTATGGGTGGTAGCCTTTGATCTTACCTGCTTACCTCTCCCGGCATGGAATAACTCCTACAAAATAACTAGGGTGAAGGACATTGGGGTCCAGATATTTTTAGTGTTCCATCCCTGAGGTGTAGAGCCTTCCTTTTATGAGTAGAGATGAGTAAAAGAAGAAGCCTGGAAACTTTTGGATACACTTATCTCAAATTTGTCCTCTGTTGTATGCAGCTCATTGTGGGGCAGATCAGAAATGCTGGTGGCCTGCTCCTTCCAGGAAGATACCATAGCCTCAACTGGGAGCTTGGGAGAGGAAGAGGCCCTGTGTTGACCACACTGCCTGATGTGAGAAGGAAAAGGGAGCAGGTCATGGTTCAGATGCCAGAGATTCTTGCTGTTCTTACTGAGTTTTAGTAAATCCTCTTTAATAATGTGTAGTCTTTTTCTGTATGCCTTCAGGCAATTTCCAAAGACTCTAAATGATGTTTTTAAAAATAATTTTCACCAGTTATGCTTGCTTTGCTAGGAGGCAGGTTTGTTGAGCTCTTGATGCTCCCATTCCAGAAATGGAACATCAGCTCTGAATATTCTCGTTTGTGCCTCCTACTGACATGGACAAGAATTTCTTTAAATTAGAAATACTACTGGGTTAGAGAGTACAAATGGGAATCAGTTTGGCACAATCATGTAAAGTTGAACAAAGCAATTCTACCATGTTACAATACCATCATCAGGATGTTAGAGTTCTTGTTGCTGCACATCTAACACTTAATGTTGTCTTTGGACTTCTTAATTTTTGCCCATCTAGGTAGATATAAAGTGATCTCTCACTGTGGTCTTAATTTACCTTTCCCTGTCATTGGCATCTGTGTTTTGTTCATTTTTGATATTCATTCTTCAAACATAAGTGAACTAAAATTTTTTTTTTTCCGTTTGGTAGTTTGTTTTTTTGCTTGGTAGTGTCTTTTGGTAAACAAAAGTTTTTTTGGTATAGTAGAATGTGTCAAATTTATTTAAGAAAGTCTCCCTATCCCAAGTTCAGAAAGATAATTTTGTATATTACCTAAGAGTTTCAAAGGTTTTACTTTTTGCCTTTGTATTGTTAATGCCGTAGGGGTTTTGTGTGTGGTATGACACTTTTAATCTTTTCCGTGTAAATAACTAATTGACCCAACCTTGCTTATTGAGTGGTCTGCTCTTTTCCTCACTAATCTGCAGTGCCTCTTGGGAAAATTTGATATGACATATCTGCCTGAGCCTATTTTGGAATTCTCTAATTTATTCCATTGGTCACTTTGTGTAGTCTGGTGCCATTACCATATCATCTTACTTACTGTAGTTTTACAGTTTGAAGTCATGAAGAAAAAGTGTTTTGGCTTCTTCAAGAGTATGGGCCATAGGCTTAGACTTCTAATATTTTAAGTAGCTTTGAGTGAAAACATTTTTCCATATTATTTATGGTAATTAGTGTACATAGAATTTAGTGTGTACTAATCATTTGTTCAGACATTTTACAATATCGAAAGAAATGGTCAGAACACAAAATATATGATGCTTATGTTTTATTTATTAGCTTAGAGGTCATGGTTTTTTTCTTTTAATTCTAGGAACAGTTTTAATCAAAAGTAACAGTGGCCAGTTGATGTTGGTATCTCCTCAGCAAGCTGTGACAAGAGCAGAGACCACTACTAACATAACTTCAAGGCCAGCTATACCAACGAATACTCATACGGTCAAAATCTGTACAGTGCCGGTAATATACCTTAGGGTTTTGGTTTTTTTTTTTTATTCTTGGTTTTCTAGCTGGTATCTTCATGTAAATATATGTGTATTTGTGAATAAAAATAATAGATGATTCTGCTCAACTTTTTGAATTGAGCCACTTTCTTTGTGTTAATCAAGATGTTTGGTTTTGTCACTTGGTAATTGCTAAAATAATAAAGATTCAGTCTTCATACTCAAAGATTTTTATTTCTCAGGGGAATGTTAAAAGGGCTTTTTACATGTCTAAATGGAAAGAAAATATGCTTCAATTTTAATTTGTGGTAAGACATTAACAGTACAGTTTTATACTATTCATTTGTATCTGTATCTTATAGGAATGACTTCTTAAGAAGTCCGAAATAGTTCATTAATTTAGTGTTGTTAGAAAATGGTTTATTTTGGGGCGCCTGGGTGGCGCAGTCGGTTAAGCGTCCGACTTCAGCCAGGTCACGATCTCGCGGTCCGTGAGTTCGAGCCCCGCGTCGGGCTCTGGGCTGATGGCTCAGAGCCTGGAGCCTGTTTCCGATTCTGTGTCTCCCTCTCTCTCTGCCCCTCCCCCGTTCATGCTCTGTCTCTCTCTGTCCCAAAAATAAAATAAAACGTTAAAAAAAAAAAAAAAAAAGAAAATGGTTCATTTTACATACATGGTAATCTTTTTAGGTAACTAACTGAAGCTTATCTTGTGTGGCAGAGGTAAAAAAAAAAAAAAAAATATATATATATATATATATATATATATATATATATATATATATCATAGCATCTTTCTCTGGTAAAATAAAAAATGCTGAATGTAGTATAGCATTTTCTTGATGAGTCAGGTTCATCCTAATGAAAGATCGCATAGTGTTCTGTGGTAATATCCTCTGGCAGTCTGTCTGCCACCCTCACCCCCCATTTTGTGCTCTCCTCTAATATTTGATTCTAGGTTCTCATTTTCTATGTTACTGTATCTTTCAATGATAGCTGCTCCTTCCCTCCTTTTCTTTTCTTTTCTTTTCTTTTCTTTTCTTTTCTCTTTCCTTTCCTTTCCTTTCCTTTTTGTTCTTTTTTTTTTTTTTTGAGAAAGAGACAGAGCACAAGTGGGGAAAGGGCAGAGAGAGAGGGAGAAACAGAATCTGAATCAGGCTCCAGGCTCCAATCTGTCAGCACAGAGCCCAACGTGGGCCTTGAATTCACAAACTGTGAGATCATAACCTGAGCAGAAGTCAGATGCTTAACCTACTGAGCCACCTAGGTGCCCCTGCTCCTTTCTTTTCTAGTTTGCTTTATCTAACTGCTGTGAGTTGAGAAGATAGATTAGCAGACTATTTTAATAATGTTAAATAAGAATCCATATGTTTTTGGGGTGCCTGAGTGGCTCTGCTCTGTTGGTTAAGCATCCAACTCTCAGTTCCGGCGCAGGTCAGGAAGTTGATCTCAGGGTCATGAAATTGAGCCCAGAGCCCAGTGCTAGGCTCCCCACTGGGCGTGGAGGCTGCTTAAGATGCTTTCTTTTGGGGCACCTGGGTGGCTAAGTCCGTTAAGTGTCCGACTTCGGCTCAGGTCATGATGTCATGGTTTGTGAGTTTGAGTCCCGCATCAGGCTCTGTACTGACAGAGCCTGGAGTCTGCTTTAGGTTGTGTTTCTCTCTCTTTGCCCCTCCCTTGCTCTCTGTCTGTCTCTCTCAAAAATAAATAAACATTAAAAAAAAAAAAAAAAAAAGATTCTTTCTCTCTGCCCCTTCCCAACTTGTGTTCTCTCTTAAAAAAAAAAAAAAAAAAAACACAACTATATGTTTTCTGTATGAGCCAAAGAGTAAAGTTTAAGATTTTAATGCTAAAAAACTGTGATATTGCTAAATCAGTTGCCTCCTTAAGGAGTATGAAGTAGTGTCAGTTGGCCAGTTGACCAGTTAGGTTCGCAGTGGAGAATATGCTTAAAACCTATAAGGCTATATAAAGCCAGTTATAACAACGGAGTTTGCTGTGGTGAAGTGTTTTAATTTTTAATATTTATTTATTTGAGAGAGAGAGCATGCGTGCGCACAAGTGGGGAAGAGCCAGAGAGACAGGGCAGAAGATCCAAAGCAGGCTCTGAGCTGTCAGCACAGAGCCCGACGTGGGGCTCAAACTCCTGAATCGTGAGATCACGACCTGAGCCAAAGTTGGACGTTTAACTGACTGAGCCATCCAGGCACTCTGAAGTGGTTTAATGTTTAATGTTCACCATAGTACTGATTGATTTAAAATTACTAATGCTGATGATTCTGTATCTCTCTCCCCTCCCCCTCTCACCCCCTTAGAATTCTGGTTCACAGTTAGTTAAGAAAGTGGCAGTGGCACCTGTTAAAAAGTTGGCACAAATAGGAACTACTGTGGTAACCACGGTTCCAAAGCCTTCCTCAGTACAGGTAAGTTGTGACTGACTTGTGACCATGTGTGCACTGCTTATTCTCTCATCTTTAGTTGTTTCCTGCTAGATATGTAGGTTGTCACAACAACCGTGTAACCTTGAGCAATTCAGTGATATTTGGTGACATCAAAGTGGGTCGGAACGGTTAGAGGTGTGGAAACACAGGATAAACATGGTGTGTGCTCTTGGAATATTAATTTTACTTGAATGTATTAAATTAATACAAATGCACCCAATAGCCATGTGTGATAGTGTTTTGAAGCAGGAGCTAGGACATCCCCTTTGGTGTAGGGGATACTTATTAGTTATTGATACTTGTGGAAGGGAAGGAGAATAAGACTTTGAACTAGATGTAGGCCCAATAAAGACTCCACCAATCAGGTGGGGAACATTGGAGCAAATATGGCTTGTCAGTGTTGTCCTACTATGTTCCAGCTTTGGTCAGCTGGGCCTTAATTCCCACTCTGTGATCAGTCATTGGATGTCAGTTCCACAGGGAGAGATGTGCTATTGGGCAAGATAATTCTCTGTAGTTGAGGCAAACCCTGAAAGAACTGACAGCTGTAGCCTATGTAATAGCATTCCCGACAGCTGGGACAACACAGATGTCCTTGTGATGGTATTGCAAAGTTTACTCCTTGTATCACTGGTATCTACTTCCTTATACATTGTTAGAGACCAGATCTTTTGGAATTCCACTGGGTTTCTTCCTTGGGGAAACAAAGAGGAGGTTATAGGATGAACTCCAGTCCTCACTGCTGTGGCTGATACTCATCATCTCCCTCCTTTACTATCCTATCCATTCTAGATTCCCTTCATTCTCAACTAATAACTCTACTGGTCTTGGTAGCTTAACTGGTAGTGGGACCAGATTTTCATCCCTGAGGGATCTGAGGTCTTAATCACTATGCTCTTTTGAGGCAAGAGTTGCTGTACTTGTCCATTTATCATTACAATTGGGCAAGGAAATACCAACAGGCACTTAAGTAGATCCCTTGGATTCACCACACATACTACTCTCAGTCTGCATTGTAAGATAGCAACCCTACCTATTCCAGATGTCAGGTCACTTACCCTTGTCATGATAAGCTCTTTACTGATGTTCCCTGGACGTAAGGAACCTGAGGTGCCTAGGAGGCAGGCATGGTGTCTAGTTTATGGGAACTCTTGTTGTGTCCTCTGGTGAAAGTGTGCCCCCTGTGGGCAAAAATGGGAAGCACATGGTCCCCCAGCATGTCTTTGGGAGTGATAAGTGGTTCCATTCATCCCTTTACTCCTTGATTCCTTGATTTTCATGTATTTGTCCTATTGGAGACATAGTACCATAAAGGATTTCTTGATACAGTTAGTACACTTAGTCTTGGGGGATGGAATTCGATCATCATTGAGTATTGCCTCTGAGTTTGCACTTCACCTGTGCCTTCTGCAGGCTGTTCTAATACTTTACTAGGATGCCAGCTTTTAGGTCATGCCCCCCCCCCCCCCCCAGACAATCATAATCAGTGCCAGTGCAGTCTTGCAAAGCATGGAAATACCATGGGCTGGTCTAGAATATCAGAAGTTATGATTGAGTTTGAGATGGTCCATCCATTACTGCAGTGGGATTGTGTAGATAGAGTAAGACTGGGATTGTGTACCTCTCTATGCCTTTTAAGAGTTAGGGGGCGCCTGGGTGGCGCAGTCGGTTAAGCGTCCGACTTCAGCCAGGTCACGATCTCGCGGTCCGTGAGTTCGAGCCCCGCGTCAGGCTCTGGGCTGATGGCTCAGAGCCTGGAGCCTGTTTCCGATTCTGTGTCTCCCTCTCTCTCTGCCTCCCCCGTTCATGCTCTGTCTCTCTCTGTCCCAAAAAAAATAAATAAACGTTGAAAAAAAAATTAAAAAAAAAAAAAAAAGTTAGAATTGGCATGGAAGGTGCAGATATCTGGTAAGGTACAGCTAGTAACTATATTAGAAAGAATTATGAAAGACAGATTTTGTACTAGAGACCATTAAACATTGACAAGGAAAGTGGAAATGCCATAAATCCTTCATCTGTTCACAAAAAATAATATGCTTTTTCTGAGCTCACATTTCATTGAGCCTTATTTTGCTTCATGAGGGAGAGGAACCCTGAGGTTCCCCAATGAACACTTCCCATTGGTCCTGGAAAGTGATCATAATTACCAGCTAAAGTTTTAGATTATATGTTCTTAAATCAAGTAGTATAAGGAATTAAGGGCAGAGTATAAATCTAGACTCAACTGAATATAGAGTCAGCTGAAGGAAGAGTATTTCATTATTGTATATTGACCTGGAAAAGTTTTTAGACAGTCTCCAAAAAGATTCAGAGAAACTGCACGGTAGTTGTCCTTGAAGAGCAAGACTAAGGCTAGGAATAGGAGGGGGATTCATTTTTATTGTTGCCTTTGAGATCTGCTTATATTTAATAAAATTTTACTAACGTAGCTGCAATTTTTTCCCCCAAATTTTTATTTAAATTCTAGTTAGTTAACACACAGTGTAATGTCTATTTTAGTAGAATTTAGTGATTCATCACTTACATATAACACCCAGTGCTCAATACAACAAGTGCCCTCCTTAATACCCATTACTCATTTAGCTCATCCCCCCACCCACCTCCCGTCCAACAACTCTCGGTTTGTTCTCTACCATTGAGTCTCTTGTGGTTTGCTTCCCTCTCTCTTTTTTTTTCCCTTCCCATAAGCTCACCTATTTTGTTTCTTAAATCCACATATGAGTGAAATCTAATGGTATCTGTCTTTCTCTGACTGACTTATTTCACTTAGCATCCATCTTCTCAAGCTGCATCCACATCATTGAGAATGGCAGGATTTCATTCTTCCAGCCTCTATGTTCTTAAGCATTATTCTTTATTGCTTTGGATGGGGCAATTTGAAATTTTAACCCTTGAGAATTACAATATCAGTAAGAATAATAAACACTCTGTCTAATTTTCAGCAAATGAGATTTTATCTGCACTCTTTTTACAAAGGGGTATATAGAAGTTGAAGATTTAGCTGCAATTTTTAATTTAACTTTTTTTAACATTTCATCATTCATTCTAGTCTTCATCATTAATCAGGGTTTTTAATTTCTTTCCCATTTTTTTACCCTTGTCTTTTCTAATATATGCTTGTCTAATATATGCTCCAGTCTTTCTAAAGTGGGAAATTTTGGTGTACATTTTAATTCACTTATTGGGACTGTTACCAAAGGAATTTTCTTGAAGGAGATTGCAACCTGAACTTTTTGTGTTGTATGCCTTAGTATACAAGTATTTCAACTAAAGTGATGGTGTATTGTTCAGTTTTCTGCATGAATTATAAATACTCTTGTCTTCTGATCCACCTAAACTTGATTCCTGTTCTGTTACTTTCAGTGTTTGTTTTAAAATAAGATTGTTGCTTTATCTCAATATAGTTGTCCAAGTTTTTAACTGCCTGACTTGTGATTTCTTGTATTAAACTTTTTATCCTGCAGGTGGCGCTAGAATCACACCTCATTTCAATAGAGGGTAGAATAACCAAAATTCTTTTCACTGTGAAAGTAAGATATCACAGTTTGTAATATTTATTATGTTTAATAGTCTAATAAAAGTAGCTTATCTGAATACAAGATGATCAATAGATCTCTCTATACTTAAGCAGAAAATTATAGAATAGGAAATCCTATATTTTCATATAAAGACTATTTCAAATTCTTTTTAGAGAAGTATTAATAATGTTTTTTGAGGACCATATGCTTGGTACTATTTTTCACAAACAACCCTAGGAGAGTAGGTAGGTGTCTATTTTTTTATAGACAGGAGTCAAGGGATTACTTGCTTGAGGACAACACTCAGTAGATGTCAATGAAAAGTAGGTAGGTAGATGAGAATGAAACCCAGATCTGTTAAAGTCCAGAGCTCTTACAGCAGTGTGCCATTGCCTTACACTAGTAGAACATAACATGAAAGCAAAGATGTCAAGATCCATTTGTAGTCTCATAAGTGTGAAATGAGGCACCAGCTGTGATATATATATTATAGTAAACGTATCTAAGTATACACTACTCTTAATTTCAGTCTGTGGCTGTGCCAACAGCCAGTGTTGTCACAGTTACTCCTGGAAAGCCCTTGAATTCTGTAACTACCCTGAAGCCTTCAAATTTGGGAGCATCACCTGCCCTCTCAAATGATCCCAGTCTCAAAGCAGAGAACTCAGCAGCTGCTCAGGCAAATCTTTCTCCGGTAAGCTCTCACTTCCACCTTATGTGAGTACAGCTCTTTACAGATTTTCTTGAATTCTGTTTTTAGCTAACATTTGTGTTTTATGTATATTTCTTTACTTAGGCGATGCTAGAAAATGTGAAGAAGTGTAAGAACTTCCTTGCCATGTTAATAAAACTAGCGTGTAGTGGATCACAGTCCCCAGAAATGGGGCAGAATGTGAAGAAACTGGTGGAACAACTTTTGGTAAGTTAGTATTATGAAAACGTGAAAATTCTGTGAGAATTCTTAGAACATGTTTTAAATGGGATGTATCTTTAAGTGAGGTTTATGTTAGATGGATTTTTTTGACAAGCTATGGTTTGTTTTTTGGTTTTTTGTTTTTTTTTTTTTAAGTTTATTTTGGGAGAAAGAAAGCACGCAGGGGTTAGGGACAGAGAGAGAGAGAGAGAGAGAATCTCAAGCAGACCACAGAGCTCAAGGTGGGACTCGAACCCATGAACTGTGAGATCATGACCTGAGCCAAAGTCAAGAGCCAGATGTTTAATGAACTGAACCCGCCAGGTGCTTCTGCTTTTGCTTTTTAAGAGCTTTATAATGATAATAAATCTAAGACAAGTACATCCATTGTATATTATTTTCTGTATGCCTTAACCTAAAAAAGGACCTTGGAGAGAAGGTTGACTATTTGGCCAAGTAAAAAATTGTTACTAGAATTGCAAATGTCAGAAAGCCAGTCTGTAAGTTCAAACAACAAACTTTGTAACCCATGGAAGTAAGTTAATCTTCTGAAGTCTGCCTTTCCTTCTCTTAAAATGAGAAGAGTAATAAACGTGATGACCTTTAGGGTGCCTGGGTGGCTCAGTCATTTGGGTGTCCAACTCTTGATTTCAGTTCAGGTCATGATCTCACAGTTCGTGAGATCGAACTCTACGTTGGGCTCTGTGCTAACAGTGGGGAGCCTGCTTGGGATTCTTTGTCTCCTTCTCTCTCTCTCTCTTGCCCCTCCCCAACTTGTGTGCACTCTCTGTCTCTCTCTCTCAAAATAAATAAGTAAACATTTAAACAAAATGTGATGATCTTTGACTTACAAGTTCCAAGATGCTGTATTTTTTAGCTGTCAAATTATATCTCATTCATTTTTATATCTTTCAGATAAAATGCTTACATACATTAAAGCAGATGAAAGTGGAAATGAGCAAATATTACATATTATATGCTTAAGAAATATGCTGATGATATAACAGACAAATACAATTTTGAATTTTTTGAACTACTAAAAATCTACAGGTTTCTCTGACCATACAATGAGAATTTTGTGTATTTTTTGTATAAAATGGTCACTTTTTCCTAGCAGAAGATGTTTATGTTTCAAATATTATAGGAAAACAAGTATACTTTATAAATATTAAAATACCTTCTTTACTACTCTTTTTTATGCTACCTATAATTTGTTAGAAATAGAGCACATTTGAAACGGTTAGTTTTCTGCTTGGGAAAACTATTTTAGGTATTTAAAATTGTAAGTCCTACAAACATTTTTAACTTAACTTTCAAGCATTTTTAAAAATTAAAATTAACTTAAATTTTTAATTTTTGATTTAAATGTAGTTGACGTATTATTTTCAAGTATACAGCATTGTGATTTGACAATTACATACATTACAGAATGTTTACCACAGTAAGTGTGGTTACCATCTGTCACCAGAAAGTTATTGCAATATTATTCGTTATATTTCCTGTGCTGTACTTTCCATCCCTCTGACTTGCTTATTTTATAACTGGAAGTTTGCCCTTCCTAAGTCCCTTCAGCTATTTTGCCTATTTTCTCCTCCCCAGCTTCTCTGTATTTGAGTTTATTTCTCTTTGTATTATTTTTTAGATTTCACATATAAGTGAAATCTTACAGTATTTGTCTTTCTCCTGTCTGACTTACTTCAGTTAGCATAATACCCTCTAGGTCCATCCATGTTGTGAATGGCAAGATCTCATTCTGTTTTATGGCTGAGTAATATTCCATTGTATGTATATACCGCATCTTTTTTATCCAATCATCTGTCTAATGATGGACATTTAGGTTGCTTTTATATCTTGGATATTGTAAACAGTGCTGCAGTAAACACAGTGGTGCATATATTTTTCAGAGTAGTGTTTTTGTTTTCTTTGGGTAAATACCCAGAAGTGGATCATGTGTTATTTTAATTTTTAAATTTTTGAGAAATCTTCATACTGTTTTCCATAACAACTGTACCAATTTACATTCCTTCCAATAGTGCATAAGGGTTTCCTTTTCTCCACATCCTTGCCAACACTTATTACTTCTTGTTTTTTTGATATTAGCCATTTCGATTGGTGTGAGGTAATATCTCATTGTGTTTTTGATTTGCATTCCCCTGATGATTAGTGATATTGACCATCTATTCATATGTCTGTTTGCCATCCTAAGTCTTCTTTGGAAAAATGTCTATTTAGGTCCTCTTGTCTATTTTTAATCAGATTTTTTTTTTTTTTTTTTTTTTTTTGGTATTAAGTTGTATGAATTCTTTATATATTTTGGATATTAACCCCTTATCAGGTATGTCATTTGCACATTATCTTCTCCCTCTTCAGGAAGTTGCCTTTTTGTTTTGTTAATGGTTTCCTTTGCTCTGCAAAAGCTTTTTAGTTTGATATAGTCTCAGTAGTTTATTTTTGCTTTTATTTCCTTTGCCTGAGAAGACGTATACAGAAAAATATTGCTAAGGCTGATGTCCAAGAGTTTACTGCCTGTGTTTTCTTCTGGAGTTTTATGGTTCTAGGTCTCACACTTAGGTCTTTAATCCATTTTGAATTTATTTTTGTATATGGTTTAACAAAATGGTCCAGTTTCATTCTTTTGTATGTAGCTGTCCAGTTTTCCCAACACTATTGAAGAGACTGTCTTTTCCCCATTGTATATTTTCACCTCGTTGTCATAGATTAATTGACCATATACACATAGGTTTATTTCTTGGCTGTCTACTCTATTCCATTGATCTGTACGTCTGTTTTTGTGTCAATACCATACTGTTTGGATTACCATAGCTTTGTAGTATAGTTTGAAATTTGGGATTGTGATAACCTCCAGCTTTTTTCTTTCTTAAAATTGGCTGTTCAGGGTCTTTTGTGGTTCCACACAGATTTTAGGATTATTTGTTCTAGTTCTATGAAAAATGCTGTTGGTATTTTGATAGGAATTGTATTCAATCTGTAGATTGCTTTGGGTAGTATAAACATGTTAACAATATTAATTCTTCCAATCCCATGAGCATGGTATATGTTTCCATTTTTTTGTGTCCTCTTCAATTTCTTTCATTAACATCTTCTAGTTTTCAGAATATAGGTAGGTCTTTTACCTCCTTACATCAATCATGAATTACATACCTTTTCTCTTTTAAAATATTTGTAAACATAAAAGTATTCTTCTTTCTTCTGTTCCTCAGGATGCAAAAATTGAAGCAGAAGAATTTACTAGACAACTGTATGTTGAACTCAAGTCTTCACCTCAGCCTCACCTAGTTCCTTTTCTTAAGGTAAAGTTGTCTGTTACTTTGAAGAAATTATTTGGATTAGATTATTTAAAAATAATTTTTAAAAAATAATTGAAAACCTGAATATTTCAATATGAGAGCAGTTTAATGTGAAAATACTAACAATGTAGGAGAGGGCTCTCAACTGTTGTCATCTGTTAACATTCATAGTCCATATTCTTTGGATTAAACACTTTGAGAAAACAGAAGTAACACCTCATTCTTGAACAAAACTTAATGATTATATTGTTAAAGCTTATATCCTCAAATATCTTGACTTTTCCATTAAAATAGGGCCTTCTGCTTTGTCCTAATAACTCATATTGTCTTAGAAATCAAAAAAATCTCATCGTGACAAATTTAGTGGGAGAGCTGTTATTTTTAAAAAACTGTTACTAGGCATACTCCTTTTGACGATTTGTTGAATTAAATAGAATTTTGATGTAGAACAGTAACTTTGATAACAAGAGACTATAAAAATTATTTTTTTTGGATATTCAGAAGCTGAAGAGGAATCGAATTGAAATTTATACAGTTATTAAAGACCTGGGATTATAGTGAACCACAGAGTCATCCCATAAATTTTGAAATAATGGAAGACAATTTCACTTAATTGTGTAGGGAGATGAAAGAGGTGCCACAGTGGAGGACTCCTTTTGGTTGCCTCATATAAGAAGAGTTGGAAGGAAAATGGGGCACCTCTTCAGAAGGATATTAAAATAGTGGAAACTGTCACTAGAAGGGTGAGCACATTGATTAGGAGGATGCCAATCATGTGATATGAATTGTGGCTATAGCAACAGAATGTTTTAGCTAAAGGAGACTTGGTCTGGGGAAAGGCAAGTTGCAGGTTCAGCAAAATACCTAATATCAAATAACTACTGCCCTGCTTTTTGGATGACCTTCTTGATTGAGAAGTTAGAGGCAGTTCTTCCTTGGGTCCCTTTCAATGCCTAAAGTTCTGTGAGCTATAGGTGTCTATATGACACTGACAACTCTTGAATTTATCTGTATTTCATACTCCCTGGAGACACCATGGGGGAGAAGGAAGATAATCAGTAGGCTTCTATTATGTATCCTATGCTTTGCTAGATACTTTTTATTTTTATTTCTTATTTTATTTTTATTTTTTGATTTTTAATATTTATTTTTGAGACAGAGAGAGACAGAGCATGAACAGGGGAGGGTCAGAGAGAGAGGGAGACACAGAATCCGAAGCAGCCTCCAGGCTCTGAGCTGTCAGCACAGAGCCCGACGCGGGGCTCGAACTCACGGACCGTGAGATCGTGACCTGAGCCGAAGTCAGACGCTTAACCGACTGAGCCACCCAGGCGCCCATGCTAGATGCTTTTTAAATTTGCATTGTTTGCGCTTAATTTTCATATCAGTCTTTTGAGAATACTAGGTGCTAGATTTTATAGTAGTTTCCATTTTGGAGATGAAAAAAACTTTAAATTGACTAAATTTTTTATCAAGCTCACAGGTCCAGAATTTATTGTACCTGACTATTTGTTTGATAATACTAACATTAAGTTGCCAAATGTTACACTAGGAAGTATTTGTGCTTTGTATGTATTTTTTTTAAGTTTATTTATTTATTAAAAAAAAATTTTTTTTAACACTTATTTTTTATTTTTGATTCAGAGAGAGACAGAGGACAAACGGGGGAGGGTCAGAGAGAGAGGGAGACACAGAATCTGAAACAGGCTCCAGGCTCTGAGCTGTCAGCACACAGCCCGAGGGGGGGGCTCGAACTCACGGACCTCGAGATCATGACCTGAGCCGAAGTTGGACGCCCAACTGACTGAGCCACCCAGGCGCCCCAAGTTTATTTATTTTTGAGAGAGAGAGAGTGTGTGAGCATGTGCATGTGTGTGCATGAGCAGAGGGAAGGGCAGAGAGAGAGAGGGAGACAGAGAACCACAAGAAGGCTCCATGCTGTCAGCAGAGTCCAGCATGGGACTCAATCTCACAAACGGTGAGATTGGGACCTGAGCTGAAATCAAGGGCCAGAAGCTTAACCAACTGAATCACCCAGGCATCCCTTTATGTGTTTTTTAAGGATCTATTAAGCTTTGTGATTTTTTTTTTTTTTTTTTTTTTTTTGGTGAGAATTTTTTTCTCATTTTTGAAAGCTTTTGGACATTGAATGTGGCATAGAGATGCCACATTTAAACTTAACTCTGGCCAGCTGATCAAGAGATAATTTAGACATATTTTTTTTATTATATCTTTGAGTCTCATTAATTAATTTATTTATTAAAAAAATTTTTTTAATGTTTATTCATTTTTCAGAGACAGAGCATGAGTGGGGGAGGGGCAGAGAGAGGGAGACAGAATCTGAAGCAGGCTCCAGGCTCTGAGCTGTCAGCACAGAGCCCGACGCTGGGCTCCAAGTCACGAACTGTGAGATTGTGACCTGAGCTGAAGTCGGACGCTCAACTGATTGGGCCACCCAGGTGCCCCTGAGTCTCATTATTTTAACATTTTTTTTCAATTGTGTTTTTCTCAGGATCCCCTCATGTTAGAATTCTAGCTTAAATTTAATCAGATCACTTCATCTGTTCATGTGTTTCCAAAGCAGCTTGCTTTTAAAGTTTGGACAAAGATTATGAGAGATTGTTTCTTACTTTGTTTTGTTACCATTTATATACATATTTGAAAACCTTCAGAGAGCTTTTCAATCCTTTTTAATCAAAAAAAAAAGTAAAGGAAGTAACTGTAAGAAAAGGAAGAACAATGGTTCTCATTTGCTTCTTAAATAAAGGCAGTCTGACTGAATTTAAATGTCAAAACAAGGAAACCTTCCAAACAGCCCTTGAATTCACCAAAAGATAACCTACTATCTTGCCTCCTTTTCCATTTTTTTTTTCTTTCTTAAAAACAAAATTCCCAGGGACAAAAAGAATGTTCTACTTTTTAGTTTGAACACCCTTTACTCTTTTAGAAGGGTGTAAGGGACACCAGTGTAAAGTCCTGTCAAAGTATTCTAGCTTGGGGAACCTAAGGGGCTCAGTCAGTTAAGTGTCCCACTTTTGATTTTGGCTCAGATCATGAGATTGAGCCGAGTTGGGCTCCATGCTGAGTGTGGAGCCTGCTTAAGATCGTCTCTCTCCCCCACATCCCCCCAAAAGACTCTCTCCCTCCCTCTCCCTCTGCTTCCCCCCCCTCCCCCGCATCCATGCACTCGCATTCTATCTCAAATAACACAAATGAATAAACAAATAGTTAAATAAATAAATGAAAATATTCTAGCTCAATTAAGGAAATTGACTTTGTTTGTATTAGTTTTATTTTTGTTTTTTCTTGTATTACTTTTATTTTGATTTAAGACTGTCTATCCAAAGCTTGAAAGTTGTTTACCAAAACCTTTTTTTTGATAGATTCTATTGTTATAAAACAAACTTATAGATACTAAGATTATTAGTGATCTATTAGGGGGTATAGGTAAATATAAACAAGTACACAGTGTTTTTATTTTACTAAATTGATACTGAGGTATACAAAATAAGTTTAATATTGGGAGATAATTTCCTGTTGAAAAATAAAGCACTTTGGGGCTTTAAATTGACTGTATCCTGGATTTTGACAGGATATGAATATGAAGTGATACCAGATTTCCTCAACTGAAACACCTGATATACTTTTGATTTGTTTTATGTTGTAAAGCTATGAAAAATACAAAGCTATGAAGTACTAAATCCTTTAGTTTTACTAGCAGTTGATTTATTTAATCAGGTTCTTTTTTCTCCCCTGTTTCTAGAAAAGTGTGATTGCCTTACGACAACTCATGCCCAACTCCCAGAGCTTTATTCAGCAGTGTGTTCAGCAGACCTGTAGTGAGGTTGTCGTTGCTACCTGTACCACAACAGCAGCCACTTCTCCCGTGGTGACAACAACAGTTTGCTCCATCCAGCCTGAAAAACCCATCATTGTTTCTGGAACAACAACAGCCAGCACCGTGTCAGTGCCAGCTCTGAATCCACTTGCTGGCCCAGGGGGAGCAAAACCAGGAGTTGTGACACTTCATTCTCTGGGTCCACCTGCTGCACCAGTAGGAACAGCAGCTGGAACGGTTTTGCTTCAGACTCCAAAACCACTGGTGACATCTATACAGAACACAGTCACAGTCTCCCTCCCACCTGAGAAGCCAGCTGTCTCTGGGGCAGCAGTCACGCTGGCTCTCCCTGCGGTGACTTTCGGAGAACCTTCGGCAGCAGCTGTCTGTCTTCCGTCTGTGAAACCTGTCATGACCTCTGCTGGGACCACATCTGACAAGCCTGTCATTGCTCCAGTCCAGATAAAACTTGCACCACCAGGCCCCGTCCTTTCTCAGCCGGCTGGTATTCCACAGGCAGTTAAAGTCAAACAACTAGTGAGTAACGTTCATTTCTTCCTCAGTTTCTTCTTTTGAAAATTTCAAACATTCAGAAAACTGGCAAGCCTAGTAAAACAAGCCCCTGAGTATCCTTGACTGAGTTTGAATACTTGGTAACATTTTGCCATATTCGTTTAGCTTCTTCCTCTCTCTGTTCACACACATAAGCACACGCACATAACTTTTTCCTGAACCATTTGAGAGCTTATTGCAGAAGTCGTGATGTTGCACCTCTAAGCTAAGTACTATGTATCTCCTACTGAAAAGGATTTTTTCTCTAACGTAAGGGCCTCACACTTATTACCATATGTGGAAAGTTGGTATTGGTACAGTTATTTTCCTAGTTGTGCCAACAGTATCCTTTACAGCTACTTTTTTTCTGATAGAGAACTGCCTGTTACATTCACCTGTCTTTTCTCTTTAGGCTCCTTTAATCCAGAACAGCTCCCCAGCCTTTCATGGTTGCTCATTATCTTGTAATAGTTTAAGTGCCCAGGCTAGTTGTTTTGCAGAATGTCCTTTGTTATGTCTAATTGTTTCCTCAAGTTAAGATTCAGACTAAATATTTTTGACAAGGTTATTACAGAGGTAATGTTATGGTAACAGTTCTCAAGAAAAATATGCTAAGAGGGGAGGGAAACGGTGAGGGGAATAGATGAGTATGAAGCTGTGTTTTTTCCTAAACTTGGTAGGTTAGGAGGTTCTAGGATGAAAGAAACCTTAGCTATTTATCAATTAGTGTTGTTAACACTTAGAAATAAAACTGTCAGTTATTTTACCAGTTTATTTGGGAATAGCAGAGCATTAGATTCAGGACAAGCAAGCTATGGCAAAATCACAGGCACATCTAGAGAACAGAAGAGAATGGCCTTGTATAGAGGAAAGGAGGAAGTTGGAAAAGGCTGTTATAATCAAAAGTCCTTTGGAGTAAACACAGTTCGATGTGTAGTAGCTTCTCCTTGGCGGAGTTGTGACAGTCTCTCTCTCATCGGCTGGGCTGTTGCTGGGCAAGATGAAAATCTTTCTTCCTCCTGCAGTCGTAGTAAAGGATAGGTTTCTTCCTGTTCAGAATGCAAGGTACCTCTCTTTGTGTTGGGGTCTGCAGCTGATGACTAGTTGTAGGGTGTGAGAGGTTCCCCTTTTGGCTTCCTGGCTCATTTTCATGGGGCTTCCCCTTATTTTCAGTGTTTAGAACATTTTAGTTGATTCAAGACAGATGGTAAGAGTATTGTTAATAACCTGTGGGAGATAGTACATGGTGAGTTAAGAATCACGTTTCTTGGGGTGCCTGGGTGGCTCAGTCGGTTGAGCATCTGACTTCGGCTCAGGTCGTGATCTCAAGGCTTGTGAGTTTGAGCCCCACATTGGGCTCTGTGCTGACAGCTCAGAGCCTGGATCCTGTTTCAGATTGTGTGTCTCCTCTCTCTCTGCCCCTCCCCCACTCATGCTCTTTGTGTCTCTCTCTTTCTAAAATAAACATTAAAAAAATAAATAAAATAAAAATTATTTTTCTTTTTGCTTACCTTATACTGTAACACCTGTTACACTAGCTGTTCTAGTATAGTTTTGGTAATTGCCCTTGTTTTCTTTTATAAATCTTTTTGTTAAAGGCTGTGTGTTGAATCTCTTTGTTTTAGTTTTTATTCTGCTTCTGGGAATAATAAAATCCAAGTAAACTTACTAGCCTTGTTTGTGTGATCAGGAGCAGAGGTTAGTATCTGTGGATGATTGTCTTTGAGGCAGAAGGTAGCAATGGGTGTAAGATGAAAGAAGGAAGATCAATATGGACAATCAAACTCCTGAGTAGGTAGGAAGTAATAGCCATTTCCTGGGTGCTAATCTTTTTTTCATCCCTTCCTACTCAGGGTCTGATTTTCAAATAAAGAAATGTGCCTGCCTTGCAGGGTTTCTCTTGGGTTGTCTGAATTTAATCTCAGACTTGAAACCTTTTTAGAAGCAGTGATTCTTAAACATCAGTCTGAGCAGCCAGCTTTGGGAACCACTGAAACAGAGTAATTGCCTCAAGGAAAGGCCTGTTTTTGGTAGCACTGAACAGTTCAGAATTGAAATCCTCTTTACAGGTCATAAGTGATTCTTGAATCAGTGCTAATCTTTATTGAACATTTATACTATTATTAGTTCCTGAAGTGAAATAACACTTTATAGCTATGTAGAATTTTAAAAGCATGTCATGTATTAACTATGGGTTTTAAAATAATTTTGTGATAAAGAAAAGGCAGTGAGAAAACTAAGACTCAGGAAACATTAAGTGACCCATCCACTGGCACTCAACAAGTATTGGATCTCAGACTAGAACCTAGTGTCTTTCCCATTAGAGTATGGTACTCATGGCAAGAACTTCTAGGTTTCTAGAGTGTCCTGAAACAGAAAAGTTATGTGGTAATAATATCTTGATAGCATTTATGTTTTGTAGGTTTGACTTGTTATACATTAGGAACAATTTCAGTAAAGAAAAAATGTAACAGAAAATCCAGTGGATGGTGCCTGGCTAGCCCAGTACTTCGAGTATGTAGCTTTGGATCTCAGGGTTGTGAGTTGGAGCCCCACGTTGGATACAGAGATTACTTAAAAACAAAATCTAAGAAAGAAAGAGAGAGAAAAAGAATGAATGAAATGGTAATGTTAGGGATTTTTTGACTTACTACTTTCATTTGTATAATGTGGAGTATTTTAATTTTCCTTGTGAATTCTGCTTTCTTGTTTAGCCTTTGTTTGTTTACATTTTTTTTTTTTTTTTTAAAGTAGGCTCCATGCCCAATGGTGGGGCTTAAACTCAGGACCCTGAGATTGAGAGTTGCATGCTCTACCTACTGAGCCAGCCAGGCACCCCGTTTGGCCTTTGTTTTAATTTTACTCAACACATTTGATGTCAGTATTCATACCTTCATATTTAAAAATGACAAACACTAGAGCAACTAGACACTGAAGATGCATTGTAATCTGTTTTGTAACACATTTTTACCTGGGGCACAAAACAAGATAAGCCATTCTGTATGGTAATGCCACAGAGAGGACTGAACTAGGATATTTTTTCAAATTAATGTGGAAAATTAATATTTACTAAAGTGTTTATTAGTATTAGGTGAGCCCATTTTAAACCATTGTCCAATTTAATCCCAGTTAGGTGAGAAGGAAAATAGGATGCTAGAAACATAAGAAAGTATTCAGTGCAGCTTATAAGAAAGGTGGCAAATAATAATTTAAGATATGAGAATTGCCATACTGGATCAAATCTGTGGTCTGGGCAACTCAGGATGTAGTCTCTAAAAATGAGCTGAAGAATGGGGCACCTGGGTGGCTCAGTTTGTTAGGCATCAGACTTCACCTTGGGTCATGATCTCACAGTTTGTGAGTTTGAGCCCTGCTTGAGGCTCTGTGCTCACTGTGCAGAGCCTGGAGCCTTCTTCAGATTCTGTGTCTCTCTCTCTGCCCCTCCTCTTCTCATATTCATGCTCATGCTCTGTCTCTTTCTCTTTCTCTCAAAAATAATAAACATTAGGGGCGCCTGGGTGGCTCAGTCGGTTAAGCGTCCGACACTGGCTCAGGTCATGATCTCATGGTTTGTGAGTTTGAGTCCCATGTCAGGCTCTGTACTAATATCTCAGAGCCTAGAGCCTGCTTCGGAATTTGTGTCTCCCTCTCTGTCTGCTCCTCCCCTGTTTGCACTCTGTCTCTCTCTCAAAAGTTAATAAAACATCAAAAGAAATCTTAAAAATATATAAATAAACGTTAAAAAAATTAAAAATGAGCTGAATGCAAGTATTACTGTTCAATGTTAGTTTTTAAATTTGTTTATTCCCTTTAATAATTGATTGTGAATTTTAAAATTCCTTCTTTATACTTTATCTGTTTCTAGCATTTCTACTAATTTTTCTGGAAATTGTATAGGTTTCCTGCTTTCTAGATGTTTTCTATATCCATGCTTTTGAGCTATAAGAATCCTCTTAATCTCCCATTGCAGGGTTTAAATTTTATAGAATTATTGCTTTATGAAATTACACATTTTTATCCCAGATTAAAGAGGCCCTTCCCCATTTTTTTTTTTTTAATTTAGATTTATTACTACATGTTATCTTTTCTATCTCATTGATTATTGTATGTTAACCTCTGGGGATCTGCTTAAAGTTCTCATCAGAAGAATTGACTTGTTCACAGCTTCCGTAGATGAAAGTTTTTCATTTTGTGCCAGTAGTTCATTGCTTTGTATATTTTAGTCCTCAAATGCTTGAATTATTGAAATGTGGACCTAATCAGTAGTTCTTTTGATTTCATCTGAGAATCTAGTTTTTATAAATGTTAATGTTATTACCTATTAATTCTAGCATAGCAGGTGTTATGTGATGTTACACACTCTGACTAAATGTTAAGCTTAACGTTTTTACCTTTAAAGTTAGTGAAAGAGAGTGGATGATAACGTAGTATAGTCTACTGATGATGGATACGTAATAAGTAGAAGCTTTCAGAAGTTTCAGCACTTAAACAGTTTTCTTAGGATATTTGTGAAAAAACTGTTTTACTCATAATTGAGCAAAAGCTAAATTTAATTTAAAGTATAATTTAAATTAAATTTAAACTTAATTAACAAAAGGCAATTTAATAGAGAACTAAATTTTAATTTCAGTTTGGTCATTTTAAAAATTAAATTTGATATATTTTAATAACTAATTTTACCATATAAAAATTAAACAATGTCTCTGAAGTCCACAACATGTATGAATAAAATTCACGAATGAGAAAGTTAATTCAAAATTCCTGGTCTGTATTTTTAGGGAAAAGAAAAATGCTGATAATTTTAGAGAGCAAACTGAATGTTGCCACTCTTAGTAGTAATATTGTATTATATGTTGTTAGTTCAATATCTTTAAAAACAGTTTATACTTGGAGATAGGGCAGGAAGCTTTTATATTATCTTGGATATTTTTATTTCAAATATATATTTCCCCGAGCACCTGTGGTGGTTCAGTCTGTTGAGCGTCTGACTCTGGATTTTGGTTCAGGTCCTGATCGCAGGCTTATGGAATTGAGCCCTGTGTCATGGAATCTACTTAAGGTTCTCTCTCCCTCCCTCATTCCCTCCCTCTCTCCCTCTGCCCCCTTTCCCTTGCTTGTACATGGGCATGTGCATGCGCTTTCTCTCTCTCTCTGTAGAAAATATGTATATATGTCTGTGTGTGTGTGTGTATATATACATATATATATACACACACACAAGACATACATATATATGACTCTTTTATCTGCATTTCTTCCTTAACAGAATTGTAGACATTTGATAAATAGTGGCCAAGTATGTCCAACAGTCATTCTCCAAATATTACTGTTTTGTGGATATCAGACAAAAACAAGTACTAGTACATTATTAAATGTGGTAATTTTCCATTTCATTCCATTGAAGTAAAGCTGATTCCATAACACAAATTGATCTAGAATATTAGAAAAGATTTATTCTTGTTGCATTGTATTTTCCTCTGGTACCTAATTATTTTGAAGTAAGGGACCCATTAAAGAATTTTAAACAAATATATCTTTATATGAAATACTATATGAGATGTAACTCTGCTGACTGACTCTGACCAGTTTTCACTGGACATGGAGAAGTATTTTCAAGGGTATAAATTTTAGTTTCTGAGTATGCTGGTGGCCACTATATTTATTAGAGAAGTTAAAGTAAAAATTGAGTAGGAAAAAAACAAAACAAGGATCATTAATTGTTTTATTGGCTCAGGTAGTTCACTCTCAGTTTCATATTGGACTGACCTAAGGATCCAGATTTAAGCAGTTTGTATTTTTTTCTTTCTTTTTTTACATTCTGTTAAGTGTGAGAAGAGAGGTAGAATTCCAGTTGATGGTTGTAGTCCCACTTAAATGGGACTGAGGAAAGTTTTGGTGAAGAAAGAGATTGAATTCAAGTAAGGTACCTTTATTTACCATGTGTAATTAGGGTTGCATAGAAGATTCTCCACATGCCATATTTAATCAGAGTTTATATAATAGTATATAGATTGATTAATGCTAGTTCATTTAAATTTACTTGAGTTTTTTTTTCTTTTAATTGGCAAGGATACATTAGAATTGATGGACAATAAACTATTTAGAAACAGTGTTTACAGTATTAGGTCATCTTATTTTTGCTTTATCAAAGAAAATGTTTTATTATGGAAATTTTGAAACATAGCAGTGTTGAAGTTCATAGTGAACACCTGTATAGCAACCACCCAGATTCTGTTTATAATTACTATACTTGATTTATCATGTATTTATCCAGCCTTCAATCATCTTATTTGATGGTTTCAAAGACTTCTTCCTAAATAAACATGCATATTATTAACTACAGTTCAATATTTCCTGTTCTTTTTCTTTTTAGCTAAAATCTACATACAGTGACGTACACAAATTTTAAATGTACCATTGGATAAGTTCTGGCAGTTAGCGTATACTTCTGTGTAACTCAGATCCCCTACCAAGTTATAGTATGTTAACATCATCTTGAAGTACCCTTGTGTTCCTTCTCAGTCCCCACCCCAACATCCCCAGAAGCAACAACTCTTTTGATAATTTTCTCCCACAGATTACTTTTGCTTGTTCTAGAATTTCATATGAATCAAATCTTACAATAAGCACATTTAAAATTTAACAAAAATTAAAAATTTTTTTTTTAATGTTCATTATTGAGAGACAGAGAGACAGAGCATGAGTGGGTGAGGAGTAGAGAAAAAGGAAAACACAGAATCTGAAGCAGGCTCCAGGCTCTGAGCTCTCAGCACAGAGCCTGGCACAGGGCTCAAACTCACGACCTGCAAGATCATGACATGAGCCGAAGTCGGACGCTCAACTGACTGAGCCACCCAGTCACCCCTATAGGTTCTCAATTTTAAGCAGCATTTACAGATTCCTATAAAAGCTGGTGGCATAATTAAGAATTCATTTGAGCACATTTTTTAAAATGTTTTTTTTTATTTTAGAGAGAGAGAGCAAGCAGGGGAGGGGCAGAGAGGGAGACAGAGGATGCAAAGCAGGCCCCATGCTGTCAGCCCAGAGCCCGATGCGGGGCTCCAACTCACAAACCACGAGATCATGACGGGAGCTGAAGTCTGACGCTTAACTGACTGAGCCACCCAGGCGCCCCTGAGCACATTTTTAAGAGTTTAGAAGGCCCATTAAATTAAAGAAACAGCATGTTCTAAGGTTTACCAAGATTGAGTTTTAATTTAGATTGGGCATGGCAAATAAGTTTCAACTTTCATTGTAGGATTTGACTGGAGCTCTGTGTTAAGATTCTGAGGCTGAATGTGGGCATATAGAAGTGTTTAGTGGTGTATGCCATTGTCCCAGAAGGTAAGGAATTGTGGTACAAGAACCATATATTAGCTGTTCCTGAAAAATGGTTGGCAACTAACTAACTGACTTTTATACTGCAGCTTTTGTTTAGTTAGGGTCTTCTATTTTCTGGAACTCAACCTTACTGAGTTCATTCCGGTAATCACATATTGAATAATGTATAGAAATTAGAGGAGATAGTAAGTGATTGAATCCAGTAGCTGTGTGTGCATGCACTACTTGAGTTATTTACAGATAAACATTTGATTGCTGTGTATTTATGAATAGGGGAGTAGGTGAGGGTTGAAATACAGAGAAAGCAATAGTTCCTTGTCACATATCCCAGAGCATAATGTAAAAATCATAATTAAAAAAAAAAACCTAAGTAATGTTATGTAGCCCTAGACCTATATTTCTATGAACTATTAGAACATTAATTTATTTTAAGATTCAAATAAAACATCAGAATTTGACATGTCAAGAGAAAAGGCTAAGGTATGTGCTACTTAGTGATTTTCCTTGCTAGTGGTTTTTTGGAGGGAAATTAAATAAAGGACTTAAGTTTGCAAAAATATAATACAGCTTTCTTTTGCTTGCCAAGTAGGAATAAATATCTCTTCAGGTAAATTTCCGTCTCTCTGCAATAATTTCTCAATCTCCATAAGATGCCTAATACTGTGGTTTTAAGTGGTACTTTGAAAGAACTCTAATGAATGCTCTTCTTTCTCACTCACTGTATTGTATTTTGTTCAGCAAGCGTGCAGTGTGCTGCACATGCTGCCCCAAGTGTCATAATCATTAAGATGAGGAATAATAGGGATCCAGGGTTATTTAAATCCCAGCTCAGAACTTCGTGATATGTATAAATACCACGTATCATATACATTTATATAAATATTTGTATATTCATAATATATATAATAATTATAAACATTTATAAAGATATATTTATATGTTTTAACTGGCATATTTGTCTCCCCCCACGTGTATGATCTTGATCCCATGTGGGGCTGTAGGCAGGGCCAGGCACACCTGGGATCCTACAGGTGGGCACTGAGGCTTGCTTTCCCCAGCTTGTTCTTGTCAGGGCCACATAGTGGTGCCTCGGTCCCATGGGTGCTATCCCTCTCTGCCCCATCTCCACTCCTTATAGTCCAAGTCGCATACAGCCAGGCTGTGTAGGGCCCACATCCACCTCAGGGACAGAGCTTCGGGCTATTACGTGAGTACCTATCAGAATGGTATGAAGACTAACTCAAACACATATATAAATATATGTGTGTGTGTGTGTGTGTGTGTGTGTGTGTGTGTGTGTGTGTGTGTATATATGTATATATATGTATATGTGTGTATGTGTGTGTATATATATATATATATATATATATATATATTTTTTTTTTTTTTTCCCCCTTAAGAAAGAGAAGGGTGCAAGTGAGCAAGGGACAGAGAGAGAGAGAGAATCTCACGAGGGACAGAGAGAGAAGCAGAGCTCACCAGAAGCAGGGCTTGTCGTTTTTGTTGTTGTTTGTTTTGTTTTTACATCGGAAGCAGGGCTCATGCTTACCTGATGTGGGACTTGAACTCTCAGAAGGTGAGATCATGACCTGAGCTGAAGTCAGATGCTTAACCACTGAGCCACCCAGGCACCCTCTAATAATATTTTATTACTGTTTTTCAAAATTAAAATACTGAAAAAGAATACTTAGTAAAGGATATTAAGGAAGAAGATGTGAGTGAATGGGGAAAGAGGCCAGAATTGTTAGGATTGTTTCTGTTAAGATTCAGTCTGAATGCATAAATGTAACTGTAAATGCATATTTCATTGTAGAATTTATTATTTTTCTAGTAATATTAGTTTGAAAACTCAACTTCATTTTTCTAATTATAAATGTAGTATATGCTAATCATAAAAAAGCAAATAATGCAGATACCTATAAAGTATATATAAAATATATAATAAAGAAATACACAGCATCCAGGTGGCTCAGTCAGTTAAGTGTCCAACTCTTGATTTTGGCTCAGGTCCTGATCTCATGCACCTGACAGTGCAGCCTGCTTTGGATTCCCTCCCTCTCTCTCTGCCCCTCCCCTGATCATATGCATACTCTCAAAATAAATGAAATAAATAATTAAAAGGAAAAAAGGGATACCTGGGTGGCCCAGTCAGTTAGGCCTCTAACTCTTGGTTTCGGCTCAGGGCATGATCTCACAGTTCTGTGGGGTTGGATTCTCTCTTTCTCCCTCTATCTCTGCCCCTCTCCCACTTGCACTCTCTCAAAATAAATAAATAAACTAAAAAAAAAAAAATGAAAATATCCAAATGGAGAGTTAAATTGGGCAGTGGATAGTGTAAATTTGAATTACACTCTAAAAATAAAACACAGTAAAACCTTGGATTGCGAGTATCTTGTTCTGCGAGTGTTCTGCAAGACAAGCAAACATTTCTAATAAATTTTAACCTAATCAATGAGTGGTGATGCCTTACAATACAAGTAGTATGTGATGCCAAACATCACATGATCACAGCTGAGCCAGTGGTTCTTTGTCTCTCTTCAATGTGGGATTGTGGGTGATCGTGTCCCATACTCAGATACTTGGTCTCAGGCCACAGCGTTTGGCAGAAATCTGATTTTTCAGAATGTTGGAAGGTGCCCACAACTGGCATCCTACCACTGGATCCAACTGTTGCATTGTGAGCAACAACAAGAGGTTATGGAGGAGATCTCCTATGCAGAGGAGGAGGAAAAAAAGGTGGAGGAATCCCCCACTTCAAATGAGATTAGGGAGATGTGTACAATGTGGGAAACTGCAAAATTTTGTAGAAAAGCACCACCTGAATACGGCTGTAGCAGTGTGAGGGATGAATCTGTTTAATGACAAAGCAACGTCACATTTCCACAAAATCCTCAAAAGGAGGCAAAAGCAAGTGTCATTGGATAGGTTCCTTGTTAAAGTTGCACAAAAAGAAAAAGATTCCATTGAGCCAGTAAATAGCAGTGATTCTGTTAGTGATAGTGCAAGTCGTCCTACACAATAACCCTCGCTTCTCTTATCTCCCTCACACCAGCCACAAAGGTTTTCAAAGGTAAGTACAGGTTAATTTGTTTAATTTTTCTTTAAAAAAATTTTTTTTAAACATTTATTTATTTTTGAGAGACAGAGACAGATTGTGAGTGGGGGAGGGGCAGAGAGAGAGAGGGAGATACAGAATCCAAAGCAGGCTCCAGGCTCTGAGCTGTCAGCACAGAGCCCCATGTGGGACTTGAACTCACAAACGGTGAGATCAGGACCTGAGCTGAAGTTGGATGCTTAACCTACTGAGCCACTTAGATGCCCCTGTTTATTTTTCTTTATATGCTGTATTTTCTTTATTTTGTATTATAGTATTGTAATCATTTTTATATGAATGTTTTTGGGTTGTGGAACAAATTGAGTTCCCACTATTTCTGATGGGGAAATTCACTTGAATATACACATGCTTTGGATTACAAGCAAAATGTTTCCAGAACGAATTATGCTCACAAACCAAGGTTTTACTGTACGTTGCGTGAGAAAAGTCCTATTTTTCACTTTTGAACAAGATAATTTTGCTACATACAGATATAAATTTTAGGTAGACTTTCTTGTTATGCTAACATAAAGGTATATTTACAGTTAGGTGAGCACAATCATTTGTTCTGTTACAACTGAAAGCTTGTTCTTTCCTAAAGCAGGTTTAGTTGAATGAGTGTATTAATAACTCTCATTGTTTCAGGTAGTCCAGCAGCCTTCAGGAGGTGTTGCAAAACAAGTGACCACACTTCCCCATTCCTCAGCATTGACCATTCAGAAATCTGGACAGAAGAAGATGCCAGTGAGCACTGCAATACCTGCCAGTCAGTTTCCTCCAGGTAGACCCCAACCCCCCACCCCCGCATCCCTGGCCCCATCATGCTGGGTTTGGAACATGATGGGGTTTTGTGTTCTCTTTTTTATTTGTTATATTAAGAAAAGGTACTCTTTTAAAAGTAGGACCTAGGAGAGAGGACTGAAAAATCACTAGTACATTCTTTGTATATACATAGCTACTTTTTGGGGATATATATTTTAGAGTAGAAGAAGCAACTACTCATGGTATTTTGTAATTAGATAAAACAATGTATTAGTGAATAAAGCACTTTTTTTAATTTACAAAAATTGCTATAGCTTTATTTCTTTTTGAAATGTACTTTTTCTACATTTGGAAATCACTCTTAACACAAAAGAAGTTTCATGTATTTTTAAAATATGCAAATATAAATGATATATTAACATCACTTGTCACTATTTATGCATATTTTCATAATGCTGGTAATCCTATAGGCTGAAGACTGTATGAAAAGAAATTTTGATTTTTCTAAGATGATTTCATGCAGGGAATAAATTCATTGTCATTTTTGAGTTTAAACATAGTTCTAGGACAGCTTGAAATTTCTTTTGGTTATTCTGGGTATATTAAAAGCTGCTGTCCTGCATTTCTCCTAATATGGCATGACTGATTTTTTTAAAATTCTTTTTTCTTCTTTTGTTTTTATAGCTTCCATTTTAAAGCAAATTACCCTACCAGGAAATAAAATTCTGTCACTCCAAGCATCTCCTATTCAGAAAAATAAAGTAAAAGAGAATGGAATAACATCTTTCAGGTAAAGAAAATAGTTAAAATTTGGTCTGGTTTAAGGAAGTAGTATTAACAAAAAAGATGGCAGAATAGTACTTATAAAATAAATATCTTGATGCCTTTTTAAAAAGCCGACAGTACTTTATTGAGTATAATTTATAAACAAGTGTATAAATCTTAAGTGTATAGTTCAATGAATTTTGATAAATATACATCCCTGTATAATCAAGATGAACATATCCTTTACCTTCATGCTATTTTCAAATCAATTACCTTCTAACCCTTGCCTCCAGCAACCTCTATTCTTTAATTTGTTTTTTAAAATTTAGAGAGAGAGAGAGAGTGCACGCACACACATGACCAGGGAAGGGGCAGAGAGAGAGGTAAGGGACAGAGAGAGAGGGAAAGAGAAGCAGGCTCTGCACTGACAGCGCGGAGCCCAACAAAGGGCTTGAACTCACAAACTGCAAGATCACGTACCTGAGCCGAAACCAAGAGTTGGGCGCTTAATTGACTGAGCCACCCAGGCGACCCCAGCAGCTGCTATTCTTATGTCCATCCCCACAGATCATTTTTGTTTATTCTTGAACTTTACATAAATGATAAATTGCACTAACCTTTTTGCATCTTTTTCCTCTCGGCATGTTTTTGAGATTCATCCATATCATTTTGAATATTAAAAGATTGTTCTTTTGTATTGGTGAGAAATAACCTTTGTAGTCTCCTGTTGATGGACATTGGGCTGTTTCCAGTTTTTTTACAGTAATATGTAAAGTCGCTATAAACATTTAAATACAGGGGCACCTGCATTTAAAAAAAATCACATTTATATACAGATTTTTATGTGAACATAGGTCTTCATTTCTTTGTAGTAAATATCTAGGAGTTTGATTGCTGGATCAGTAGGTGAGTGTGTGTTTATTTAAGAAACTACCGGGGTGCCTGGGTGGCTTGGTCGGTTAAGCCTCCACTTCGGCTCAGGTCATGATCTCCCGGTCCGTGAGTTCGAGCCCCGCCTCGGGCTCTGTGCTGACAGCTCAGAGCCTGGAGCCTGTTTCAGATTCTGTGTCTCCCTCTCTCTCTCTGACCCTCCCTCCATTCATGCTCTGTCTCTCTCTGTCTCAAAAGTAAATAAAACATTAAAAAAAAAAATTAAAAAAAAAAAAAAGAAACTACCAAACTGGGGCACCTGGGTGGTTCAGTTGGTTAAGCAACTGACTTCAGATCATGATCTTATGGTTCATGAGTTTGAGCCGCACGTCAGGCTCTGTGTTGACAGCTTGGAGCCTGGAGCCAGCTTTAGATTTTGTCTCCCTCTCTCTCTGCCCCTCCCCCTCTTGTGTGCATGCGCACACACTCTCTCTCCAAAATAAATAAATATTAAAAAAAAAAGAAACTGCCAAACTTTACCAAAGGAACTGTACCATTTTGCATTTCCGCTAGCAATAATAAGAGTTGATTTGCTCTTCTACTTTGTCACCTCTTGGTATCGTCAGTTCTTTTGATTTTTACCATTCTAATAAGTGTATTATGGTTATTATTGTGTAGTTTTAATTTGCATTTCCCTAATGACTAAAGATATTGAACATCTGTTCTTGTATTTATTAGCTATCCACATACATTCTTTTGATGAAGTGTGTGTTTAAATCCTTTGCCCATTTTTTCTTACTGAGTTGATTTCTTATGGTTGATTTTTTTTTTTTTTTTATGGTTCATTTATTTTGAGAGAGAGAGAGAGACAGAGACAGAGAGCATGAGTGGGGGAGAGGGAGAGAGAATCCCAAACAGGCTCCTCACTGTCAGGGTGGAGCCCAACATGGGGCTCGAACCCATGAACTATGAGATCATGACCTGAGCTGAAACCAAGAGTCAGACGCTTAACTGAGCCACCCAAGAACCCCTCTAATGGTTGAGTTTTTAGAGTTCTTTGTGTATTCAAGATCTAAGCTTTTTACCACATAAGTAATTTGGGAATATTTTCTTTATGGTATGTTCTATCATTCGCCAGTGTTTCTCACAGAGCAAACATTTAATTTTGCTGAAGTTCAGTTCATTACATTTTTCCTTGTAAATTATATTTTTCATGTTTTACCTAAGAAGTATTTGTGTAATCCTAGCTTACGGAGATTATCTTCTATGCTTTGTTCTAGAAGTATTATAATTTTAGGTTTGTTCTTATATTGATATTCTAAAATTCCTGCCTATTTCCTGTATAAAAATTAGTGTGTGGATATTTTATTTTCTTCTTCCTCAACTTTCTTCCATTTTTAGTTGCATTATTTCTTTGTCATAATTTAAAATAATTTCTGCAGTAGTTTTTCTTCCTTGTCTCCATCTGCATTTTAGTTGTAGGTCTACTTTTATATTAAAATGATCATCATCAGCCCTTTCTCTGACGTTTTCTTAGTTATCTCTTCGTTGGAATGAACCAATTCTACTTGAGTTCCTCTACTCAAGAAAGGCTGACTAGTGTAGAATTCCCTAAGTTCTTGTGTGTTAAAAAAACCAAAAAACTGCTACAGTGTCCTTGATACATGAAGGACATCTGGCTGGATATGAAAATAACATTTTTGTAACATTTTTGTATTGCGTTTTAAAAAATGCTTCTCCACTGTTGCTTGATATTTATGTTGTTTTTATGTATTTGATATTCTCATCTGAAGGCCTTGAATTTATTTCTTCATCTTTGAAATGTAATATTTTTGTATCAGGATATGCTGTGAAACATTGCCCATTCTGACCTTAACTTTCTTAAGTTCCCAATTGGCATGTTTAATATGCAGATTCTGCTCTCTTGAGATGCCTATAAAGTTTTCTTGGATTATAATTTGAAATATTAGTTCTAGTCCATTGTTTTATGTATCACTCTTCAGGGGATGCAGTAGTATGGATTTTATTCTGTTTACCTCCCTTAATTTCCACTATTTTGTCTCTGATCTTTTATTTATCTCCTTTTCATTCCTTTGTTTTTTATATCTCTCTTCAATGCTTGTTTTTTTTATTTTTTAATTAAAATTTTTTTTATTTTTTATTTTTTGGAGAGTATGAGTCAGGGAGAGGGCCGGGGGCAGAGGGAAAGACAGAGAATCTTAAGCAGACTCCATGCTTACTTAAGATTCTCTTGAGCAGATTCCATGCTCAGCATGGAGCCTGATGTGGGGCTCTGTCCCAGGACCCTAGGATCATAACCTGAGCTGAAATCAAGAGTCATATGCTCAACCAACTGAGTCACCCAGGCACCCCTGAACATCTTTAAAACAGCTGTTTAAAAGTCGCAGTCTAGTACATCTGTCCCTGGGTCTTTTTCAGGGATAGTTTTCTGTGGATTTTATTTTTCTTTTAATTGGTCATACTTTCATGTTTCTTTGTATGTGTCATGATTTTTTTGTTGAAAACTGGACATTTAAATCTAATAATGTGGCATCTCTGGAAATTAGATTCTTTGCATTCCCCAGGGCTTGCTGTTTTTTTGTTTTGTGTGTGTTTTGTTGTTGAAGGATCAACCTGAGGTATACACTTTAGATCTTAGATCATCTTTAGCCTTTGCTTTTCCCTAGGCATGTTTGATGACATTCTAATTGCCCCCATACATTCTGTTGCCTTTGAATGTCCTAGTCTTTCATGTTGGGCTTCCAAAAGAGGAAAATGAGGGCATGAGGAAAAATGGAGACTGGCCCTTTAAATGCCTTGGCTGTCCCTATGGCTAGAGGGTGAGGACCTTGCAACAGAGGGAGGAGTTGAGGCAACAATGGGCCACTCACTTCATTGTCTACATCTCTATGATCAGAAACAACAATCAGTAATCCTAGCATATACTCCTGATATTTGGAGGACAGTTTTTTTCCTCATCCTAGTTGCAACAAGCTTTGTGCAGACTGTTCCAATACATATGCATAGTTGTCTGCTCCAGGGCTGCAGCCTGGGGGATGGGGAGCTTCTGCCAAACTAACAGCTGAAATTGACCCAAATAACCACAGTTTACCTTACCATCCCCTTGGAAGTTGGAAGCCTTCAAAAGATTCAGAAGATCCAAAATAGTTACATTAGACAGATTCCTGATGCTCTTCTGCCATCTCTCAGAATCCTTCTCTGAGTGCTTTTCATAAAGCTTTTCGCCTGGCTTCTTTGACTTTTATTTTGCAGTTGTTTTTTTTTTTAAGTGAATTACATTTTTAAAAAAATGTTTATTTATATTTGAGAGGGAGAGAGAGACAGAATGTGACCCTCGGCAAGAGGGTCAGCGAGAGACAGGCAGAATCCAAAGCAGGCTCCAGGCTCTGAACTGTTAGCACAGAGTCCAATGCAGAGCTCAGCTCACGAGCCTTGAGATCATGATCTCAACTAAAGTTGGATGCTTGACCAACTGAGCCGTCCGGGTGCCCCCTTTTGCAGAGTTTTAGTGCTCCATTCCTTAAGTGAAAAATCATCACACAATGTCAGGTCTGTTTCTTTGTGCCTCAATTCTTTTATAGGATCATGGCCTATCCTCTGAGTCTTGGCAGCCTTGGCAGCCTTGAACTTTTTCCTGTCTCTCTATCCTCATGAGTTTGCCTAATGCTCTTTTGGCTTTTCTACTTAGTAGCTGCCCTCTCCATGGCTCCTTAGTGTCTTATTCCTTATCAAGAATTTGCACATGCCCAAAGGAAAAAACAGCATGGAGAGAATTGTGTTTCCTATCATGAGGAACCTCCTATCATGAGGTTCTCTTCTCTTGGAACTCTGGTTCCTCAAGACCTGGTTTTCCCAGCATTTATCTGCCTTCAAAGAAACTTTAAAAAAAAATGGGCTTTGTTAGTTTTGTTTAATCAGAACAATTTGTCTGTTATAAGTGATAGTCTACAGCAGAAGCAGACGTCCTAGTGTAATTCTTTACACTTTTGTGTATTGCAAATATCTATTGGAGTTAGTGTTTTCAGTACACTTTATGGTGTATTTTAAAGTAGTTGAATTTAGCAATTTCTTATATATGAATTACTTATTGATGTCTTATCTCCTTGGTATCATGAAGATACCTTTATGATATTCTAAAAATTTTAAAGTTTTACTTTTTATATTTAAATCTTGGTCAACAGGGTTTAATTTCGAATTTTTTTAAATGTTTGTTTATTTTTGAGAGAGAAGCAGAGAGAGGGAAACAGAGGATCTGAAGCAGGCTCCACGCTGTCAGCACAGAGCCTGATACAGGGCTCAAACTCAAACCATGAGATCATGACCTGAACTGAAGTCAGATGCTTAATCAACCTAGCCACCCAGGCACCCCAGAAGGGTTTAATTTTGGATTTGTTTCTATGACGTAGGGTAGGGATCCTACTTCACTCTTTCTCATATGCATAATCATTTGTTCCAACAACATTAATGAAGACTCAATGATCTGCAATGCCTCCTATGTCATATACACATGGATCTTTTCTAGGCTGTCTATCCATTTTAGTTAATCTTTTCATCTCTGCTTCATCTTTTTGGTTAATTTGTTTATTTCCAGTAGGATGCTTCTCAATTTACCATAACTTCAAAATAAATTTTGAATCTGTTAAGGTACCTCCTCTACCTACCTCTCCTTATTTATTTTCCTTCCTTCACTTTCATATCCCACCTCTCCACTCTTACTAATTTTCATGTCTGTTCTTGGGATTTTGCTGTTCCATATAAATTTAAGTATTTGAATTCCACCAGAAATGTCTGCTGGAATTTTTAATGGCATGGCCTTGAGTCTATTGTCCTTCAGCTGATTTCTTTATAATTTTTAGTCTTCTGTCTATAAACATGATTTATATCTTCATTTATGCATGCTTTCTTAAACATCTTTCGATAAAGTGTTACAATTTCATCTATAGGTATACACAGTTTGTTGAATTTATTCCTAGGTGCCTCTTTTTTTATTGCTATTATAAAATATATTTTTGGTAATTGCCTTTTCTGTTACTACATAGGAATGCACATTGCTTTTTTTTTTTTTTTTTTTTAATCCTATGCCAACTGCCTTGTTAAGTTCTTATTTCTGATAATTTTTGGTTTATTTTGGGTTATTTATGTAGAAAGTGATGTCAGGAGTGATACTAGAATTATGGGTTGACTTTTTGTTTTCAACACTTTAAAAATGTTGTTCCCATAGTTTTGTGTGTATGTGTATGTATTCACTTTTCAAAGGTAAAACAGACAGGGAAAAATCACCCTGAGTTAAACTACAGTGAAACAGCAGCACATTTGAAACCCTACTAACATCAAACATTGGACAATCAAATATTCATTGTTAGAAATTATTATAAAATGGTTAAAAACAAAATGTGGAATCATAAACATGAGCAAGTAATAATTTTCTATTAAAAAAATGAATATGGGACACCTGGGTAGCTCAGTCATTTGAGCATCCGACTTCAATTCAGGTCATGATCTCATGGTTCGGGAGTTCGAGACCCACATCCAGCTTGCTGCTGTCAGTGCAGAGCCTGCTTCGGATCTTCTGTCCCCCTTGCTACCCCTCCCCTGCTTGCACCTTCAAAAATAAATAAATATTAAAAAATAAATACAGTGATGAAAAAGGACATTTAGAAGTGAAAAATATAATTGCTGAATTTAAAACCTTGTTGGATGTGTAAATCAGATTAAACCTGAGGACCTAAAATGAATTTGCTTTACTCCAGAGAGGATTTGTGACTTTCTTGTAGGAACCAGGGTGACTGTTGACTTGGGACCACTTTAGCACCTGTTCTAGGGAACCTGGCTGAACCCAGCAGTCTCAGATACAATGTCTCCACTTTGTAAGGGGTCTGAGAACTAGTGCCAGCCACAGGCATTTGTCCCTGAGGTAGTTTTAACTTTAGAGTGTGGTTATTGCTTATTTTTACTGACAACTTTTTTGACAACTTCTGTGCACCCAACATTAGAATGAAAATGTCTTATGCTGGTCTAGTTAGAATGCAGTGTAATTTCTCCTCAGTAAATCTAGTCCACTTACTGCCTGAAGCAAAAATGTCACCATTAGTATTTTCTCTGGGAAATTTCTAGCTTATTACTTTTGCTCATTTATCTGTTGAGTGCTTATTGCTTTCTAGACTTATATATATATATATATTGGAGAGTAATTCTTTGTTATATATGTTGTAAATATTTTTCTCCCAGTCTTTTGTTTAACTGGCAAGTTTGTTTTTAGTGTCTTTTGTTTTAGAAGATTTTAAATCGCAATATTCGATTTATCACTCATGCTTTATGGCTTTTGAATGTTACCATTTTCTAAGAAATCCTTCTTCATCCCAAGCTCATAATGATGTGCTTCCATATTTTCTTCCAAGATATGTATACACATCTTGTATATGTACATATACCTTTACCTTTTCAATAATTCTTGATTTTATCTTTGTAAATGTCTGCAGCAGAAATTACCTTTTTCCCAGTTGGAATGCCTGTCTCTACAGTAGTTACTAAAGAATTCATTATCCTTACCTTTCTGATTTGAGATGTCACCTTTACCTGATAATAAATTATCACTTATATAAGGGCACATTTCTAGAATTTCATTTTAGTGCAGTGTTTTTATTTTATTTCTGTGTTAACATTTTTGCATTTTCTATTATGATTCTTTCATTATTTGTTTTTATATCTGATCTGACAAGGTAAATCCTCTGTTTATTCCTTTTTTTTTATCAAAGGTATCTTCACTTTATTTTTCTACTGCGTGTGAATTTTAGAAATTTAGAATCTATGAACCATTTTTTATTGAGGTCATGTGATTAGATTAGTTTAAGGAGAATTGACTTTTTTTTTTTAATTTTTTTTTTTTAACGTTTATTTATTTTTGAGTCAGAGAGAGACAGAGCATGAACGGGGGAGGGTCAGAGAGAGGGAGACACAGAATCTGAAACAGGCTCCAGGCTCTGAGTTGTCAGCACAGAGCCCAACACGGGGCTCGAACTCAAGGACCGCAAGATCATGACCTGAGCCCGAAGTCGGCCGCTTAACCGACTGAGCCACCCAGGCGCCCCAGAATTGACATTTTTAAAAATGTTTTTTAATTCATTTTTAAGAGAGAGCAAACGCGAACAGGGGAGGGGTAGAGAGAGAAGGGGACAGAGGTTCTGAAGCAGGCCCTGCTGACAGCAGAGATCTTGATGCTAGGCTCAAACTCAAAAACTGTGAGATCGTGACCTGAGCCAAAGTTGGACGCTTAACAGACTGAGCCACACAGATGCCCCAACAATTGATATTTTTTTATGATGTCAGCTATCTTGAACCATAGTTCTGTTTGTTGGAATTCAGTAAGGCTGTAGATAACAGGCATACTAAAAAACAGTGGCATGAGTCAGACAGAAGATTGTCTTACATTTGGGAAAACTGAAAGTAAGCAGATCATTGCAGATATAATGTTGCATGGTGTAAGGGACCCGGGTTTCTTATTCACTTCCTTTTTGTTCTTCAGACACACTACTCATGTTCCCACTGTACGTGGGCATATTGTAGATGTGATATTCCCTGGACTCTCTTTCCTCCAGTCTTCATTTGGCTTGGTCCTCATTTTAGTTTAGAAGTTAACTCTTTAGAGAGTCTTTGCTTAGCCAGCCAACGGAAAGTAGTTTCTTCATTCACACTTGCTGTCTTGTGAAGGACTCATCAGAAAATATCCTGTTTGTTTGTTTACCATTCCTTGTGTTTCCCACTCCTTTTAGACTCTCTGGGTGTTTATAGTCACTTTTATTTACCATTGTATACCTAATGTTTAGAACAAGGCCTGGTCCATAATAAACATTCAAATAGTTGCTGAAGTAATGAATTTTGAAAAGAGAATAGAAGTTTCTATAACCATAGCTATTTTTAAAGATATCTTTTATTTTTGCAGTAAGATACATTTTTTGTTTTGTGTAATGCTTTATAGTAATTTGGGTTATTCATGGTTTATGCATATCTTTTTAAAGTTACATTTTTTTAAACTTATGTTTGGTTTATTTTGGGTACTTAATGTCACTTCAGTTGTTAAAATGAAGCTTAAAAAAGACCCTTGATGTTGACTCTTTTGTAAAATAAGAGGAGATAATAGTGTATGCCATTAGATCTTGTCTTGACTTTAACTGGATGAGGTTTAATAACATAGGATGATATCTGCCTATTTTTTCAAAACTACTAGTTTAACAGAATAAAAAATTTTTTTTGTTCATGACTTTTTCCACTAAGAGAATTATATTTTCTATTCTGCTTGTCATTGTACCTGGGATGAATAAGGGAACTTATTCACCAGGCACTTAACACCAGTACTTAAACACCAGAGGGAGCCAGAGATTCATGTTTTATTCTTATTTCAGCATTAGAAGTGACAAATATGATTACCTTTGCATGTTTGTTTAGTTAACCCTACTTAAACTGAGTGGCTATTTAATGATAATAAGGAATTATTATTGATTTTTTTGAAGATATGGTAATGCTTTAAGGTTAAGGTTTTTTTTAAGAGTTCTTATAGGAAAAAATAGTAAAATATTCATGGATGGATAATGCATATACATATTACCTCTGTTAGTAGGGGTTTAATGTGTTATTTTTAAACTTTTGCTTTAAAAGACACTTTTAGGAAAATAACATACGTTACATGCTATTTGCATAGACAGTATTACTTCATTAAATTGGATATCCTTTCTTTTCTTATATTGTAAGAATCAGATTCTCTAATATAGATTAAACATATGTTCACCTTGCTCTATATGTAGTTTTTTCATCATGTATTTATTAAAGAGTCTGCTTTTCCTTATAGGTACAGGTGTAGCCATAATACATATTGTTATATAACCTATGAAATAATACATATAGTTAATCTTTCCAAAGCAGGACTTTGGAGAGCCTCTAGTGACAAAAGAAACCTCTCATCTTGGAAAGATAAAGCATCAATGTGAGCTATGCCCAGATTAGCTCTAAATCTAGAGTTAAAATTCAACAAAACAGTCTTCTTGGAGGAGTTGCCTTATACTAGATCTCAATAGAAATTAAGCTCTTAAACATTCTTCGCAGGAAAATTATATGAATAAAGACTTGGGAGAAAAGATATGAAGTCTTTCAAAGTTTTTGGCCAGATTTTGTCATAGTAAAATGCTGTTTAGGAAAAATGTTTGTACTTAGGTGCAGAATGAACTGGAAGAAAAGGTATTAGAGGTAGATGAAGCAAAGGTCGAAGTTACATGGGCAGGAAATAGGACATGTCTCTTTTATATGTCATGGGCATCCTCAAGAAGGATCAAAGCCAAGAGATAGTGACAATTGTATGGTATTATTTATAATAAAAATTTCTTAACAGTATTAGTAACGGAAAATATGTTAAATATAGGAAGTGGGTGGTAGATACTTTCAGAACAATTTATAAATAAACAATTGCTAGTATAGCATAGGTCAACAATTTCAAAACTACCCATGAACTTACTGAGATTATTGATTTGTGGGTTTACCCAGAATAAAATCTCTGGAGGCTGAACCTTGGCAAGAGTCTGTATTTTAAAAATCCTCATAGTATTTCTGCTGCTCATTATAAGTTTGGGACTGTAAGTATAACCATCAGGTTTCCAAATGTGATCTATAGAAAATAGTTTTGAAAATGAGGACTTTTTCAGGGAATTTGTGAAGTTAAAACAATTTTAATTTTAATACTACTAGTACTAATAATGTTATTTGCCCTTTTCAGTATATTATTTGATTAGTGGTTCAAAAACTACAGTGGCAAAACCTCTGGCACCTTAGTATTATTCAAGGCAGGGACACAAAACTATGCTGGTAGCCATTCATTCTTTACCCTCACACACTCACAGAAAATGAAAAGAACCTAGGTGTTTTGTTTGTTTGTTTGTTTTTAATGAGATGTCATGCATTATTATTTTTATTAGGTCTCAACCCTTGAGTACACACCTTTTTAGTATTCTGTGTGACAAAATAGGAGGTTTGCATAAAGCTCTTCTGCATGTTGGGGGTCTCACGGTTGTCTCAAGGACAAGTGCTTGCGCTTGTGTTTCAATTGTGAGCTAAACTAACCACTTTTCATTGAGCGCCACTTTTACTTGAAAGAACAAAGAGCAACTGAAAAACAAACGGTGGTTATTTAGACTTGGGAATTTGTCAAATATTTTTGTGAAAATGAAAAAACGGAGCCTGTCACTTCAGGGAAAACAACTGACAGCATTTATTTGCCAGTGATAAAAGTTTGAGCTTTTTAAGCAAATATTAAAAATTTGCAAACCTCATATCCACTACCATGAGCTTAACATCTTCTCGATACTTAGATTTTCTGATAAGATTAGTGCAGATATTAACATGTGATTTTGGATTGCGTATGGTGAATCTAAATTTGGAAGATCTGTATAAACTCAGTGACACAATATTTTTCAGAATACCAACACACGATGTTACAAAACCATGCATTAGTTAAAGGTTCATCCAAAGTGAGGAGGGTCAATGGATTTTTAAAGAGATTGGAAAAATAGAGCACAATGCTATCCTTCTGAGTGATTAGTTTTTAATTTTGGCATTGCTAGCATTAAAATGGTACTTATTTTAATATGTGATGGTTTTATTACTTTTCAATGAATAAATACTCATTTAAAAAAATGATTTTATTTATTTATTTTGAGAGAGAGAGAGAGAGAGCAGGGGAGGGGCAGAGAGAGGGGGAGAAAGGGAATTCCAAGAAAGCTCCGCGCTGTCAGCACAGATCCTGACGTGGGGCTTGAACCCACAGATTGTGAGATCATGACCTGAGCCAAAATCAAGAGTTGGATGCTTAACCAACTGAGCCACCCAGGTGCCCCCCAGAATATTTTATTTTTAACTAATCTCTGCACCTGACGTGGGGCTCAAACTTACAACCCTGGGATCAAGAGTCATATGTTCCACCAGCTGAGCCAACCAGGTGCTTCTACATACTCATTTTTGATTTCTAATATGGTTCTAGTTTCTAATACAGTTTTCATTCAAAATCTTATAATAGCTACAGTTTTCACCCAAGCTAGATAAGGGAATTGATGAATAGAGATGTGAACAAATTTGTTCAAGGTCATCCTTTTAATAACTGTCAGAACAGGGACTGAAACCTTGGTCTCTAACTCTAGAATTGGTACAGTTAGTTAGTTAATTAATTAATTATCTTGAGAAAGAGCACAAGAGCCAGCAAGAGCAGGGGAGAGATGGGTGGGGGAGAGGGGTAGAGAATCTCAAAGCAGACTCCATGGAGCCTGGAGGCTGACACTGGGCTCAGTCTCAGAATCTGACTGTCAGATCATGACCTTAACCAAAATCAAGAGTTGGACGCTTTACTGACTGAGCCACCCAGGTGCCCCAGTGCTCTTAATTTTATAACTCTGTAGTTTTCCAAGTGTGGTCCACAGAGTGTGTACCTCACAGACACCTAAGTATGTTTGTTTAAAAACAAACAAACAAACCAAAAAAACCCCTCTATAATAGACCCACTGAACATGAATTGTGGGTGCTGAATGGGTGTGTATTTGATTGTGAGACCTGCATTTTGAACATACTCCTGGGTGGTTCTTAAAATCACTAAGGTTTGGGAAATCCTTCAGTATGTTACACTACATTTGAGTCAAAAGAGGAAAGACAAAAGGGATTTCCCATGAGAAAAATAACTTCACAGAGGCATGAAAGAGGAATAAATAGGGTGTTGTGTGAGTTTATGTGCTGGCTATGGTATAGAGGTTATGCTTGAGGGTGGTTAAAAAAAAAAAAAGGATTGAAGGCAAAATTATTTTACCAGAGATTAGTAATCTAAGGGAAAAATTTGATCTTAAAGTAAATTTTTTCTTTATACTTTCTAAACAAATTTATTTTACTAAGTAATGTATATATTTTGTACAATATTCAAAAGGAAAAAAGGATACACAATGGAAAAATATGGTTCTCCCTTGCTTCTTTTTCACTCTGCTACCCAGGTTCCCATTCTAGAGCCAACCACTGTTAGCAAATTCTTGTGTATTTTTCTGGATGTAATTTTCTCAAAATAGGTGGTAGTATGCAATACATCATGTTTTACATTTTGTTTTTTACAACTTAGTAGTAATAAATCTTGGAGATTGTGCTATCCCAGTGTATATTCATTGTGATTTGCGATTTTTATCAGTTACATAATGATGGTTACATAATAATGATAGTTAAGCTATTTCCAGTGTTTTGTACTAGGAAAACAAAGCTGCAGTGGCTATCATTTCACATAATTTCTAGAAAGAAGTGCTTATTCATTTTAAATTGTCAGATAATATCAAGTAAATCTCCACAGAGGTTAGATTTACAAATTACGCTGAGCAACAAAGCTTACAATAGCATATTTTCACATGTTCTGATGAACTGTATTAACAAGTTTTTGCCAGTCTAACAGGTGAAAGGTTATATCTTATATTTCTCTTATGAGTCGAACATCTTATTTTTGAGTCATTTTAAACTTTCTGTTAACTGAAAATTCTTGTGCTTTGTCCATTTTTCCATTGATCATAGGTTCTTTCCTTAGTTATTTGTAGGAGCTCTTTGTATATTAAACTAATTCCTTTTCCCATGATATGAATTACTTCCTTCAATCTTCAGTCTAATATGTAGAGATTGTTATTGTCTCCATTTTACTGACAGTGCAGGTCTAGAAAGATTGATTTGCTTTATTTCATACAGATAATAACTGGCAGTCAGGATTACACTATGGGCAGTTTGACTCCTCATTTTTACCCACTGTTCTTCTCAGTATATTGTAATAGATAAATAGCACACTGTTCTGAATGCATGGAAGTTTCCTCAACTATTTACCATTTACATACTACTCTGCTAAGAATGAGAGAGGTGATAAAAATAATATATTTATTATACTTAATATATTTGTTGAATATAATCAATACAGTTAGTCTAGTAGGAGTTTAAGAGAAATAGGCTGATTTTTTTTGTATTTACAAAATAACCATATGTTCATTTATTTACCATTTATTGAATATTTACTATATGAAGCATAATCCTGAAAATGAAAGACACTTTCTGCCCTCATTCATAGGTTAATATGGGAGATAAGCAAGTAATCCAGTGCTTAAAATATGGTAGAGTAAGTGCTGTGGTGGAGTATGTAAAGACTACCTTGGAATATCCAAGTCCCCCTCCCAGACAAGTGGGGACGTGCTGTATTGCATTTCAGTAAAGTTATTAGTGTGTGTGTGTGGGGGGGGGGGGGGCTTAATACAGGTTATCCCTTGAAATATGCTGATTTTTAGAATAGGAAGCAGAGTAAAACCTACCATAACAGAGACAAAACATGCTCTCAGAAGTTAAAAAGTTGGAGCAATTGGACACATGCTTTTTTTTTTAAAGTATCCGTATTAGCATTTTATTAGCATAAAAACAAAGTAAAAACATAAAAACAAAAGTTTAAAACAAATGAAAGTGGCATTTCTAAACTACGCATTTGAAAAGGACTGGGATATAGCTAAGACTTTTGACAACTGAAAGATAATCAAAGAGGAGTTTGAAGACTAGAACTGGAAGTAGGGAATGTTCTGAGCAAGGCCAGAATCAGTATGAGCTGTGTGATAGTGAGTAATGGGAGGTAAGAGTGCTAAGTTAAGGTCATTACCTGGAAAACCTTGAATATCAAGTTAAGTTATTGGCAGCGTGAGAGATTTTTAAACAGGAGAGTAATATGATTCTCTCTACTTTAGAAGAATCAGTCTGGTGCTGGTATAGATCTTAAGAGGGTGGAAGAGATTTAAGAAGTCAGGCATAAGCAGTGGATAACTTTATCAAAAGCTAAAGAATTAGATCCGTTTTAGAAGCCAGATTGCAAGACATTAATGATAATTGGGTAATGCTTCTTTAATTTTTACATAGTAACTCATTACAACCCACAGAATCTTGAATTGGAAAGCTTTTTCTATTAAGGCATTATTAAATTTCCTTTTTGCATATCTTAAAAAGAAAATAGAACAGATTATTTTTCATAGTACCTTCATAAAAAGACACTGCATTAGATCAGAAGACTTGAAGATATAGTTCAGAGAGTCTCATTTTCTTCTTCAGAATTAAAACCAAACCAAAATCACAACTGTGCTTCAACATCAAAGCCTTTAATACTGTCCTGGCCTATCTTAGCTTTATTGATAATGCTGTTACAGCATTGTGTTGTCTTTTCTTTCCATCAGTTAGCCTCCTGTCTTAGAGGAAGTGTTAAATGGCTTGGGTGCTATTTACTGTGGCACCTTTTCCTTTTCCCTCAGTAGGGGTCTTCCTCTCTATTGCTTCCTCTCTATTGCTGCCGCCCTCGGTAACCATAGCAACTGACAGCTGTACTAGAGGGAGCTGTGTTCAGCTTGGGGCCAAATAGGAGGAGGGAAGGCAGGCACGAACAAATCTTATTGGGCAGTTAGTTCCTTGCTTATTTCAGAGGAGGGCTGCAAGAAGATTCTTAAAAACATGGGACTGTCTCCTCATTGATGAATTCTGTTCATTTTTAGTGCTCTGGTAGTAAGTACTAGTAAGTATTGGTAGTAAGTATGCCTGGTACTGTTCTCTGCAGCCTGTGTGTGAGATTTCAGCAGGGAGTATGCAGAAACCCCTTGGAAGCAAATTGCAGTTTATAGGGCCTGTGTACCTGACAAACATCTGAGATTGTAAGCATTCGGTGTTGTGTGCATGTGTGTAAAGACCTTGTTTTATATACCTTAAACAATTCTACTTTTTTAAATGTTATTTTTGAGAGAGAGAGAGAGACAGAGACAGTGTGAATGGTGGGGGGGGGTGGAGGGGGGGTGCAGAGAGGGAGAGAGGGAGACACAGAATCCGAAGCAGGCTCCAGACTCTGAGCTGTTAGCACAGAGCCCGACGTGGGGCTTGAACTCAGGAACTGTGAGATCATGACTTGAGCCGAAGTTGGATGCTTAACAGACTGAGCCACCCAGGCCCCCCTACCTTAAGCAATTCTGATTTTCTTTTTAAGGGAAGATTGATGTTATATGTCTAAACTTCATGTTTTCTATTTCCAGGTTTCTTTTCCTACATGTTTATTTACTATTTTTTAAATATCACTAATAATTTTTATTGGGTAATTCATGTACATAGTACAGCATTCAAAAGGTAGAAAAGAGTATACTGTGGTATAAAGTAAGTCTTTCCTATCCCTACTTCCCTGTTTTCCTCTCCAGAGAATTTCTCATTTATCTTTCCAGAGATATGTGAGGTTATACCCATATGTGTATGTGTGTGTGTCTGCGTGTCTGTTTCCCAAGGGACAGTTTCTTCTCTACCTCTTTTTTTTTTTTTCCTGCTCCTTGGCAGTTGCTCTGTATCAGATCAAAGAGGACTGCCTCATTCTTTTAAGTGGCTGAGAGGGACCTTTGAAAACACCTAATCTAAGTTACTCATTTTTAAAAAAATTTTTTTATTTTTATTTTTTAATTTTTATTTATTTTTGAGAGAGGCAGAGACAGAGCATGAGCTGGGGAGGGGCAGAGAGAGAGGGAGACACAGAATCCAAAGCAGGCTCCAGGTTCTGAGCCATCAGCACAGAGCCCGACAAGGGGCTTGAACCCACAAGCTGTGAGATGAGGACCTGAGCTGAAGTCGGATGCTCAACCGACTGAGCCACCCAGGCACCCCTAAGTTACTCATTTTTAAAGGAAATTTGAGTCCTAGAGATGGTAAGTAACTGGTTGGGTTTCAATTTTAGAGTGAACTAGCTCTTCATTAATGTGTAGTTGGCCTTTTTTAAAAAAATAGATATCGTTTATTAAAGCAGGTTTAGGTTCACAGCAAAATTGTTCGGAAGATACAGAGAATTCCCCTAATCCCACACATGCATCACCTCCCTCATTATCAACATCTCCCACCATAGTGATCATTTGTCACAGTTGACAAACCTGCATTGGCCATCAGTATCCCTCAAAGTCCAAAATTTACATTACAGTTTGCTGTTGGTGTAGTACATCCTATGGGTTTTAACAAATGTATAATGATGTGTATCCAACATTATAGTATCATACAGAGTACTTTCACTGCCCTAAAAATTCTGTGTTCTGGCTATTCATCTCTCTCCTCGCTAAATCTCTGGCAACTGCCGGTCTTTTTAGTTTGCCTTTTCCAGAATGTCATATAGTTGGTATCATACGTTATGTAGCCTTTTCAGATTGACTTTTTTTCACTTAGTAATATGCATTTAAGTTTCCCTGTATGTCTTTTCATGGTGTGACATCTCAATTTTTTTTTTTTTTTTTTTTTTTTTAGCACTTAAAACTCCATTGTCTGGATATGCCACAATTTATACATTTAGTTACTGAAGGACATCATGATTATTTCCAAGTTTTATCTGTTATCTTTGAAGCTGCTCTAAACATCTGTGTACAAGTTTTTGTGTGGACATAAGTTTCCAACTCCTTTGGGTAAATAGAAGTGTGGTTGTTGGATTGTACAGTAAAAGTATGTTTAGTTCTGTAATACACTGCCAAATTGTCTTCCAGGGTGACTGTACCATTTGGCATTCCCACCAGCAGTGAATGCGAGTTCCTGTTGCTCCACATCCTCACCAGCATTTGATGTCAATGTTTAGGATTTTGCCTTTTCAAACAGATGCTTAGTGTTATCTCATTTTAATGTATATTTCTCTGGTGAAAGGATGTGGAGCATCTTTTCATATGCTTCTTTGCTATCCGTACATCTTTGGCGAGGCATCTGTTAGGTCTTTGGCCCATTTTTTAATTGGTTTGTTTTATTATTGCTGAGTTTTAGGAGTTCTTTGTGTATTTTGATAATATCTTTATCTGATGCCTTTTACAAATATTTTCTCCCAGTTTGTTTAGCTTGTCTTTTCATTCCCTTGATATATCGGGGTTTTTGTTTGTTTTTTGCACTTTAAGGTAATCTTTACCCTCAACGTGAGCTCAAACTCACAACCCCAAGATCAAGAACCACATGCTCTATTGACTGAGCCAGCCAGGTGCCTCTTGAGACCTGGGGTTTTTAGAAATATTTTTCACTCAGACCTTTTATTTTTTTATTTGGATCTTGGTCCATCTTTGGGTTTATGGTGTCTGCCATTCTTACACTTAAGATGTTTACATGTTTAGATGTTTCTGGAAACACTATTTATGTAGGTGGCAAAATAATTCTTAGAACCATTTTTGGCATTCATACTTCTGACAATACCTCTGTGACATTTGATAAGGCGGACTGCAAGCATTTTTGTATAGTTTCTTTGTGTTGCATGTTTTATTTTTCCCTTTGTAAAGACTCACCTCTGAATGTTAGGGTTTTAAATCTGTTCAGATTATGAAACTATTGTTCTATCTCTCACTTTCAACTACCGTGTCTAGCTTTCTTTTATTTAGTTGTTTTTGTTTTTTTTTTTAACCTCTCATATATGTTTGAGCATCGTCTCTTTCCCCCTCACCCCTAAACGCTGCTTTTTAAAGTGGAACACCAGAGGCCTTCATTTCTTGAGTACTTGACAATTATAATTTATTTTCCTTTCCCATGCACAAATGCATTACCACAGGGAGTTTCATAATTTAAATCTATTGACGTGAGACCACATGATATACCATTTGGCCCATGCAATAAAGAGAAGCAACATCTTTTTTATATAATCATGTTTGTGTAAATTATGTTATGCGTTGATAGGTGAGTTATGATCAGTAACCTGCTTGTTATTACATACGGTGATAAGGATGCTGTGAGGGAATTTTCGTATTTCTTTTCTCTCTTCTCTACCCTTAAACAGATACGCTCATCTTAGCACTGTAGCCATGTAGCAATCCTATTAGATAAAAACAACTATTTAATTTTGCTGATGCGATGCAAGGAGCTCAAACATATTTTGTGTTTTATATGTATGTCATGTTAGTATGTGTGTGTGTGTATAATTTTATATCTTGTATGTAGACCTTTGCAGCCATTTGCTCGAGGATGTGGTTTAATGAATTCAGTTGGTACAGATGGAGCACACCAAAAGTCTCAGGCAGAAAATCAAAACTAGTTTTAACCATTTGGTTTCAGAATAGTCAGTCAAGAAAGCTTCTTTTCAAGGGTCTTTATGTGGGTACGGACCTTTGAGGACCAGGGGATTTCTCCTGCTCCTCAGTGGAACAGTAGAGTACACTGGGGAAATCAGAGGGCATTTAATCATCTTGGATGAAAACAAAGAAGTCTGTTTTCATTTCTTTGTCTCTTCATTTCAGGGCATTTGTGGATAACTTAGTTTAACTCCCAAGTCCCTCATTGACTAAACTGAAAGACAGAGAGATGGACACTAGGAGACACAGTTGCTTCTGATTCATCTTTCTGATTAAATATACACTAATGGTTAGACATATCAATTAATTTTAAAAGCTTCCAGGGAAAGATAGCTATTGTTCAGTTCTCTTGCTTGGATGAATTGAGAAATTAATGTCTGTAGTTATAAGGAAAGATCTGTAATTCTTTGCTCTCTTAAATCATTCATGTACAGATCACCAACCACCACCACCACCAAAAAGCTATCTTTTTTTCCTCTTAGAGATGAAGATGACATCAATGATGTGGCTTCCATGGCAGGGGTCAACCTCAGTGAAGAAAATGCTTGCATCTTAGCAACAAACTCTGACTTGGTTGGCACACTTGTTCAGTCATGTAAAGATGAACCATTTCTTTTCATTGGAGCTCTACAAAAGAGAATTTTAGACATTGGTAAGTGCAGACTTATGATTGTTGACCTGAGAGTACTGTCTGTTCCAGGGAAAGTATTATCAAAAGAGACAGCCTGGGTTGGTGTTCCTGGAACTCTGAGGCTTAAATAAGGCTGTGGAAAGAATCAGGATTTCATGGGTGTTCTAGAAAGAGGCGTTTCATTTTAAGAACTACTAATGTAACTTAAATCATAACCTACTGTTTTGGGTTTAGATAATAGAAGTTAATATTTTATTTATATTTCTTAGAAAAAGATGTGTGTATTTTTATGTGAATTTGTACACATGAAATACAATTTTTTTTCTGTCCTGTTCCTTTCTTGGTTGGACTTAAGTACATATGTATATATGTGCATGCATACATTACAAGTTCATGTTTATGAAATACAGAAACTGCCAAATATTGTGGAACAGAAATACAGAAGTTGAGAGTAAGTCCCCTTTTTTTTTTTTTTTAAATCTCAACCCTGAAATTAAACTTGTTGCCCTAAAAGAACTAAATTAAAATACTAGGTGTCTTTCTGGGTCCAAAAGTAGCTATTAGATGGCTGCAGCGTGTAGAAGGAAATGGAAAAAATGTACCAGTTTTGTTCTGGAGCCACACAGCTTTTTTGTTGTTCTTTAATACCAAACTTGCAGTAATGTGAGAGGCTGCACTCTCCCCATATTGACTGAGAAATGAGACAGTTTGGAGAGAGAATATTGCCTGTGAGTTATCTCATTTCTTGTGTCCTAACCCTGGGACTTTTTGGAGTCCCTTCTCCCATATCAAATTTGGGAGGTCAATACTAGTGACCTTTGAGTATACTTTAGTAAGAATCTTTATTATTATTATTTTTATTATTATTATAATTATTAAATGTTTATACTTGAGAGAGAAAGAGAGAGAGGCAGAGGATCCAAAGCGGGCTCTGTGCTGACAGCAGACAGCCTGATGTGGGTGGGGCTCCATCCCATGAACCGCAGGACCATGACCCCAGCTGAAGTTGGATGCTTAACAGACTGAGCCACTCAGGCACCCCAAGAATCTTTATATTTTATATTGAAGCCCTAACACAAAAATCTGAAGGTTTCTGATTTCTGATTATACCCATGGTGTTTTTTTTTTTTTTTTTTTTTTTTTTGAGGGAGACAGAATGAGTAGGAAAGAGGGAGAGAGAGAGGGAGAGAATCTTAAGCAGGCTCCATGCTCAGCACGGAGCCCAGTGTGGGACTGCATCCCATGACCCTGGGATCATGACCTGAGTTGAAATCAAAAGATGCTCAACCAACTGAGCCACCATGGTATTTTTAAACACTACAAAGTACATTACTATTACATATTTTAAATCTGTTTTGCAAAATAATAAATGTTTGAGCTCCTGCACCTTTTTTTTTTAAATCTCTAATGTAACTTGGGTATGTTATCTTTCTTTTATTATGAAAAACTAGAATTTATAAGCAGTCCAAAAGTATAGGAATTCAGAAGAGCTCTTGTTAAAATGTTTGCTGTTTGCTTGCATTTTGTTTGCCTTTTCTCCCTGCCCTCTCCTTCTCCTTTTCCTTCTTTCTTCCCTTTCCTTTATTTTTATTTTTATTTATTTTTTAACTTTAGAGACAGAGCATGAGACAGGTGGAAAGGGGGCAAGATTCAGAAAGAGAGAGAGAAAGAAAATCTTAAGTGTACTCCAAGCTCAGTGCTCAGTGTGAAGCTCAGAGACCTATGCAGGGCTTAATCCCATGTCCCTGGGATCATGACCTGAGTTGAAATCAAGAGCCCGACACAGCTGACTGAGCCACCCAGATGCTGCGTTTTCCTTTCTTACTGTTTCAATTTCTTCTTTGCCTAAGTGTTGTGTACGGTATAGGAGCCAGTTCCTTAATTTTGGAAGACACGTTTTACCGTCCTGTGATGGCTTAGGAAACTTACTGGTATTGACTCCATGTAACTATATAATTATCTAGAGCTTTGGTAGAGTAGAAGTAGATACTTAGTTTTATTCGTTCCCACCCCACCCCCTAACAAATTTTGTTTTTAATTTGACTTAAACTTTGATTATATGATAGGAAAGTCTTTGGCATTGCAAGAACAGTTTGATCATTTAGGACAGGGATGGGCAATTTTTCTCTACAAAGGGTCAGATAGTAAATATTTGCCACTTTGTGGGCCATGTGGTTTGTATCACGGCTGCTCAACTCTGCTATTACATTGCAAGAGCAGCCTTAGAGAATATGTAAACAAATAGGCAAGACTGTATCCCTATCGAACTTCATATACAAAAAGAGATCAAATTTAATTTGCCAGCCTCTGTTTTCAAGAAGAATTCTGGGAACAGCTATTTGTATTTTCAGTCCTTAATAATCACAAATGTGTCACTTACTAGGATAGAAAATTGCAAAACTTCTTACTTCTGAATTACCTAAGCTTTTTAAAAAACAATAAAACTATAGAGTGAGTGGAATTATGTATTTCTAGGAATGTTTTCCATTTATAGTAAAATTCCATCTTTACAGAACAGATCAGAACCAGGACTATTCCTTAATAGTCCAAAGTTCCAGAGAATTTTTTTTGGAAGGTTTTTCTACTTAAATGTTAGGATAGTAAACATGCCAATGTTTTTCCTTTTTTTGTTAATTACCTAAATTAAATTACAGACATTCTATAAAATCACATAACAAGCTTTCAAGTACCAGCTAGATTTTTTTAATCAATTATGTTGATTTAAAAGAGTGTTATATTTAAAAGTGGGAATTTTTTTTTTTTAATTTTAGAGAGTGAGCACAAGTGGGGGAGAGGGGTTTAGGGGGAGAGAGAGAGGGAAGGAGGGAGGGAGGAAGAGAGGGAATCTTAAGCAAGGCTCCACATGCTCAGTGCAGAGTCTGACACAGGGCTCGGTCCCACAACTCTGGGATCGTGATCTGAGCTGAAATCAAGAGTTGGACGCTCAACCAACTGAGCCACCCAGGTGTTGTAACTTGGTAACTTTGTCATGTTTTATTATCAGTGGAATAAAGATATTAGAACATTTGAGTGTTCGTTAAATCCTGGAATTGTCTGCAAATCCCCTCACTTGTTTATTTCTAATACTCTAAAACATGAATTTTTTTTTTTTTTACATAGGATAAACGATTTTATAAATACATATAAAATTATTTTTGAAGTTTCCCTCCAAAACACTACATATTTCTATGTGTTCATTTTCTTTCCCTTAGTCATGAACTGACATGTCATCACCCATCTACCCATGTTTAGTTGTAACTTTAATCATTGGATGATTTTGAAGTTGTGTCCTTTATGTAGAAGACCTCTGCTATTTATGTATGCTGACAGTTTTAGTAGAGTAGCTTTGGCTTTGTAGTGTTTTTTCCTTGCTTGAATCTAAAATTGGCGATGAATTCAGTTTTGCTAGATAGCAACGAACCACATTTTGAAGGTTTGGCTTAGGAGAGGCTAAATAGTTTTATATCTTCTTCCTGTCTGCTTTGCTATAGCCTGCATTTTGGACCTTGAGCGCTTTTTTGGAGGTTCTAGTAAGGGAATGCAGCTACTCACATACCCCTGACCAAAGAATGGCCCTCCTCTATCCAGTTCTGTCAGTTCAAGGAACATGTAGCTTTGGGAGGGATGCACAAGGAACACTGAGAGAGGAAAGGGACTGCACCTTGGCAGCCAGATCAGCCACATCCACCCTGGTGATCAGATGTCACAGCCAGGTAGCCCTCACATCCTATAGCCTATACTTTGAAGTTTAACATTTATTATGAAATAGTGTTAAAGAATGAATATAAGATTTGTTGGCTTTTAATGAAAGCCTATCTTTGCTATTTTGCTGTACTCATTCACACTGGGAATATTTAAGAGTATGTTTCAGATGAGAGTGCAAAAGCAAACTCTTATGTTTGTTAAAAATAAACACAATAGTACTATTAAAAACTCATTTAAATTAGCCAACCTAATTGGCTATATCTTTAGAATTAGGTCTCTGTTGATACAGGTGGTTCACTGAGCTGAGGAATTATTATTCAAAAACTGATAAGATTGATTTATAAATGAGCCTTCTGCCTTTGGGTTTGTGGTCCAAGTTGTTTTCTTGAATCTTTCTTCCTAGTTAGCAGAAAGAAGAATAGAAGTTTGGTTTTTTTATGGAATGAGATATAGTGGAGAGAAATTATTCAAATGGAGGAGTGAAATGATGAGGTTTTGAATCTATTTCAACTTATAAATTAATTACCAGGCCAGTTTATCAGAACATGAGTTAAAGCAAAATAAGCATGTTTGGTAATGGACAAAAGGAATGTAGGTATGTCTTGTAGACAAGGCAGTAACAGAGACCCACAATCTGAATTCATTGAAATAAATGTCGTAAATTGTTAACAGTGTCAAACAGGGCAAAATGTAATTTTCTATTTTTTTAATTACTGAAATTAACAGAATACGGCACTAATTTCTGCAGTTACCATTTTCCTCCCTGAACACTAGACTTGATTTGTGTTCTTATTAACTTTGTCCTATAAATGACCTTGCAAGGAGAATGATTCTAGAGGCTAAGTGAAACAATGTCTATATTTTCTGAGGCTTCAGGCTAGGTTTTATTAATGTAATGTCTAAGATCTTTGAAGTTGTGACTTTACCAGGAAAATCATAATCTCCAAACCTTTATTCATAATGGGTATGACTTCCAGGGGGAACAGAATACCTGCTGTGCTAATTATTTCAATTATCAGCCACTACTAAAACACGTAATGGATTTTCTCTGCTTCCACAGGTAAAAAGCATGACATTACAGAACTTAACTCTGATGCTGTGAACTTGATCTCCCATGCAACACAGGAGCGATTACGAGGCCTTCTAGAAAAACTGACTACAATTGCTCAGCATCGAATGACAACATACAAGGTAAAGGAAATCGTTAAAGAAATACAGACTCTCCTCTTTCCTCTTTGTTGTGTTAAAGATAGTTTTTTGGTGTGGATTCATATTCTAAGTATATTTTTATAAAGGAAATGGTCAAGATGTAGTTCATACTGGTAGACAAAGTTTCATTCCTAATTTGCCTGATTTAGATATGCTTACATGACAAATAAAATAGAGTTTAAAATTGTGTCCAAAGCTTTTGTGTCAGTGTAGATTGAGATATGCATCTGTTCTGCCTCAGACTTCTACAGCTTTTGATTAGGAGGGAGAATGTGTTAGAATGGAATATTGGATAGCTGTGTTCTCTTCAGTGATCTGTAATCTGCTAGCATTGTTGTTCCTTTTTAATAAGTTAAATAGTTGCATTGAGTGCTAATGCTGGTGCCGCTCATTATCATTATTGGCTGTTTTTTAAACAAATTAAATGCAAGGATAGCCTGTCTTGTCCCTTGTGGTATGAACCAAATCACTTGCCATCATGAAGATGAAAGCACTTGATTTATTTGCATTATGGTTTTGGTGGAGAGCAAATTTATTGGGTGGTGACAGATGAAAAAGAAAAAGATAACCTTTTCCTCCTATATCAAGAAATGTTGGCTAGATTTTGTGCAGCATGTGGGTTACCTTATGAGGTCTTGAGTTTGTGAGAATGGTCATTGTCACAATGTCTTTGCCATGGGTTAAAAGGAGCTTAGGGAAATATCAGTTACCACATCACTGGTAAGTTCCCTGGAGGAATCATTCTATTTTCTCTCCTTTCTGCTTTATTTAGAACTTTGGAAGAACTATTTATAGTTGTATAAATCTTTGTGAGAATTTGCTGGACCGACTTAAAAATATGTGATCACGAGGAGAAAAAGCTGTGGGGAAAAAAAACACTTTCACTATTTTTGTGTGTTTTTAGAATTTGTCCATTTCTTCTTGGGCCCAATTTGTTAGCATATAGTTTTTTATAGTGTTCTCTTATAATCCTTTTTACTTCTGTAAGGTCAGCAGTAATGATCCCACTTTCATTTTTTAATTTTATTTCCTTAAAATATAAAGTAGGTTATTGGTTTGAGATCTTCCTTTTTTTAATGTAGGCATTTACTGCTATAAATTTCCCTCTGAGCACTGCTTTCACTGCATTCTGTAAGTGTAATGTTCCAATGTTGGAACATTGTGTTTTTGTTTTCATTTATCTCTAAGTATTTTCTGATTTCCTTTGAGATTTCTTTCATCAGATGGTTGTTTGAGAGTATGCTGTTGAGTTGCCACATATTTGTGAAATTTTTAATTTCTGTTTTATTGTTGATTTCTAGCTTCATTCCGTATGGGCAGAGGAGATTGTGTGAGTCAATCATTTAAAATTTATTTAGGCTTATTGTGTGGCCTAACGTAGGATCTGTCTTAGAGAATATTCGATGCACACTTGAGCAGAATGCGTATTCTGTTTTTGGGGGGAGTATTCATAAATGTCTGGTAGATCTAGTTGGTTTATAATGTTAAGTCCTCTATTTCCTTATTGATCTTTGTCTAGGAATTCTACCCATTATTGAAAGGGAGGTATTGAAGACTTCAGTTGTTATTGTAGACCCCTATTTCTGTCATTTGCTTCATAAATTTAGGGACTCTGTTGTCTGGTATGTATATCTTCTTGATGAATTGACTCTTTTGTCAACATATCATGTCCTTGTTTATGTCTTTTAACAATTGTTGACTTAAAGTTTATCTTACCTGGTATCAGTATAGCCACACCTGCTTTCTTTGGTTATTATTTGCCTGAAATCTTTTTTCCATCTTTTCGCTTTCAGTCTGTTCATATGCTTTCATCTAAAGTGAATCTCTTGTAAGGCAGCTTGTTGGTTTGGATAATGTTAGTCTCTACCTTTTGATTGGGGAGTTTAATCCATTTACATTTAAAGTGATTACTCATAAGGAGGAACTTATGATATTTGACTATTTTTCTGTATGCATTGTAGCTTTTTTTAAATCCCTTATCTGTTATTACTACCTCTTTGGTTTGATTTTTGTTGTTGTTGTGTACTATTTTGATACCCTTCTCGTTTCCTGTTGTGTATGTATTTTTAGATATTTTATTGACGGCTACCTTGGGTATTACAATTAACATCCTAAATTTGTAATAATCTAATTTGACCTATATCAGTTTACCTTTAATACTGGGATGTGGGGAAAATAGTCTTTCTTTTTGGCTTTTTACTGTAACTTTTAAAAGCCTTCAAAATTTTACAGCCTGGATTATCCCCTATTCCCACCTCAGTCACTGAACTGTTTCAGAGATATATGAGTACACTTTTATTTATAGTGGGCAGTTTCTATATAAAACATAATGGTATAATTTAGTATGGAATAGAATATTTCCATGTAATGTTTATTATTCTGTCATCCAAGTCACTGTTGTGTGTTCCAGTCTTCAGATGGAATTCTTCTGTTGTATATTAATAGCATATGTTCTAAGGATTTTGTTGCCCAAGGCAAAATGGATAATATCTACCCCACCTGGAACCTCAGTAACTTAGCTTAAAGCTAACACTTCCTTAACCATAACCTAATTGATTTTCCCCTGCTTGCCTTTCCCCACACTCATTACTTAGTGCAACTAATGCCACTGTCTGAATTTGTACTACATTATCATCCTTCTTTAAACAGAAGTAATAATCATTTAGTTACATTTGGATCTAGTTCAAAATTATATTTGTTTTGTAGACTTTGATCTTATAATAATCATTGTGTCACAGATTTAGCTCTGTCCTTACATTTTAGTTCATCCCTGATAGGATTTATTTTTATCTGTACAGTGTGGGAATTTTTACCCTATGAATTTCACAAAAACAAGCTTACTTTTATTAAAAGCAAAATCCCACCATCTCTTTTCATTTGACATCCATCTACTTTTGGTAATCTTTCACATGTTTAGATATAATTATCTAATCATAGTCCATAAACTGAGATTTAAGTAAAGAAGTAGAAAGTGACACATGTGACACAGAGCTTTTGATCTTGCTGCCAGGTGTTTTCCAGCCGAAGATAGTCTTCTTCTGCACGCCAGTGGTCATGGAGAAGCTTCAGTGTTTTCTAGTTGAAAGGGGCTTTGTGCTTCCTTTAGATGGGATAATAATAATGGTTTTATCATTTGGTCTGAGTCCTTATATTTTCATTGTTAAACCACCCTATTCAACCTAACATAAAGACTTGGGTTAGGCCTGTGTGGTAGACAGGAAGCAACGTGGTAAGATGGGGTTACTGTTGTTTAAATAAGTTTGGGGAATCAATAGGAATAGGGGAGACACTCATTTGCTTTGCATCTGTAAGAATAAAGGAAGGATGCATTAAACCAGAGGCAGTTGTATCTAAATTGGGAGAAGAAGAAGGGGTCTTAGCATGGGGATGAGATTGGGTTAAATTTTAGAAAGTCTGTGTTTCTTTTTAATTTAGTGTTTGTTGTCCTTTTAAAATTAAATTAAGTCAGTAAACTATCCCCAGAGTATCTGAGCACAAAAATGGTAAAGATGAAGTATTTAAGAAACCACTGGTTATTATGTTTATGCCTCATGGTTGGCCTATAATGTATTCCATATTCTATCTTGTATTATTTAACTTTAAAAGCATTTGAGAATTCATTTTGTATTAAACATGAACTAAAATAAGTAGCACTAATACATCCTTGTTCGTTATACTACGGTAATACTCTTTTGATCTAGTTAAATACCAACAATAAAAATTTAATTTAGAAAGAATCTTGGGCATATGAAATCTCTTGGTCCCAGTTAATTGAATCAACCATAAGCATGGGATAAAACAAAGATGGGCTTGGTGCTATACCTATGATTTCCAAGCCAGGCACTGACTGTTAGACTAAATGTTTAAAAACTTTAAGTTTTCCTGTTATACAGTCTCCCACAGTCTCTGTCCCATATTTTGGGTGTCTGATTTACTGAGATGACTAGATGGCAGGATATCTTAAATGCTGATTGGGAAGATTGCATCCGCCAATCCCCATCTTAGGTGTATTAGAAAGATAGATGAAGAAAATTTTAAAAATATTTAGATTGGAAAGCACTGTCTTACACTCTAGAATATCAAAATAAATAAAGCAGTGTAAATTTTATCATTTTATGGAGCAAATTAAGACAAATAATTATACTTCTCTGTTATGGCTCTCATTTATAAATTATCTACTTACTTTCTTTGACTTTAGTTTCTGTCCAAGTTCATAGCTTAAAGGAGTCCTCAAAACAAGGTTTAGGATATTAAATGTTTGCCATTTCATCTTATGTTCTATTTTGATTGAAGTTGTACTCACTTGTCAAGGTTAGACCAATCCAGCAATGGAAATGGGGGTGGTAACTTTCATCTTTGATGTATTTTTTAGTGAAGTGATTGTTTTTTTGTTTGGGATTTTTTTGTTTGGTTTTGATTTTGTCTTTGACAGGCCTGAGATTTCATTAAACATAGTAAGGTCTGCAGAGATGGGACAATAATTTAACTAAACAGATTTTAGATTATAGGTACATGCTTTCTACTTCTTGCTTGCTACTTCCTATTGTTAGGATTTGCTTGGCTTAATTCTCTTTTTTCCCCCCTTGCGGCTTTCTAGGAAAACTCTGAAATTTGAATGCTTAATAACCTCTCAACTTTCAAGGATGACTAAGGTTTTTTTGTTGTTGTTTGTATTATCAGAAATACAAATATTACATCTTGAAAATATAGCTCCCTGTGTATGTTGGTATTATTGTCTTTAGCTGATTTATTAAACCTCATGTAGAATGTGTTGCCTAAGGATCATTAGGAATCTTTTTTTTTTTTTTTTTCCAGGCAAGTGAAAATTACATCCTGTCTAGTGATACCAGATCACAGCTCAAATTTCTTGAAAAGCTAGATCAATTGGAGAAGCAGAGAAAGGATTTAGAAGAAAGAGAAATGCTACTTAGGGTAGCCAAGGTAAGAGCCTACATGATTTATGATTGAACGTGGCCTGGCAAGGAGGTCAGAATTGGCTTTATTGTTGGTTGACTGTCTTGTTTTTATTAAGCTTTGAGATTTCTCTGAAGGATTTCTTGAAATGAGATTACTAATAAAGTCTCTCACAGCCAGGATAGTGTCATACAGTGACTGTCAGCTAATTTAGCTTAATGAAATATAATCTTTTATCTCCTCATTCTCAATTCCTGTGTGCCTAGGATCATACCTACTACCCTTAAGTAAAAATGTTTTTTAAAAATGCTCAAGGTCTTTTTAGGGATATAATTTGATATGTGCCAAGTTGAATCTGAGAGAGGAAAATTTGGAAATTTATGGGTAAAATTAGGATTAATTAGGATTATATGGAGCAAAATATAGCATGGGCAGAAATGGGTTAGAGAATGAAAGAACAGGTAAGAAGAAAAGTATTTATCTTATAAATATATATAACTATATTTATTTCCTTTCTACTTTATTGAAACATTTTCCTGAACTGTTAGTGCCTGATAGCCTGAAAGCTGGTTCTACCGTGGTTTGCATTTTGTTGCTTCACATTTCCTTGTGGTCCTAGGGCCTTTGCATGTAGTCATAAAGGTTGGGCACTAGACTTATTTTTTGTTTTAAACACTTTAGTTTTAATTTTAGTGTTATTGTCAGTCTCCCATATCAGAGTATTTGTTCCTAATCACATACGAATCACCTTTTTAAAAATTAATTTATTTTGAAGTATTTCATACTTACCAGGAAAGTTGCTGTACTGTACAAAGAATCCTCCTCTCCTTTTCTCAGATGCCCCCATTTTTAACATTTTACCGCATTTTCTCCATCTCTATCCTTTCTGCACACACACACACACACACACACACACACACTATCATTATTCTCTTTCATTCCTTTGTTGTTCTTTCTTTGAATTCAGAGGTTTTTTTTTTGTTTGTTTTGGTTTTTTTTAGTATTTACAAGTAGTGCAATTATCATCTCTAATTAGCCTTTCTCTGAACCTTTTGAAAGCAGGCTTCAGCCATGATGTCCCATCACTGCTAAACATTCTAGCATGTATTTGTGAAAACAGGACATTCTGCTGTATAACCCTCCAAATCAGGCTGTGAACAATATAACACTGCCATGTAATCCACAGACCCCATTCAGATTTCACCAGCTGTCTCGGCTCATTCTCCTTTTCCTCCGTGGTTTATTCTTCCATTCATCAATATGTGTTTTATTTGTTGCCCTCTCTTTTTCAGCCTCCTTCAGTTAGATTTCTGACTTTCTCCCTCATGTCTTTGACAAGTTTCAGGAGTATAGGCCTTACCATCTATAGAGTGACTAATAATTCCTGGGTTCATCTGATATTTCCTCATGTCTTAGGTCATGAATTCTTGGCAGGAATATATACATTCTTCCCAGCTGATTATATCAAAAGGCAACCTTGATCACCCAGTTGTGTGGGTGCCTGTCAATTCTCTTCATTTTAAATTTGCCACTTTCCCTTTTCTAATCAGTTTTTCATAGGAAGACATTCCAGGATTATATCAGTATCCCCTTCCTCATCAAACCTCTGTGTATCCACTTTAGCACCCATAAATGGTGTCTATCTGAATCAGTCACTTCTTTGATGGGCACAACTTATAAATACGCAAATAGTGATTTTTAAATTCTCATCCTCTTCTACGTTTATTAGCATTCTACTATGTGGAAGAGCTTTCCTTTCTCTTTTATTCATTTATTCATGCATGCATTCATTGATATCCGTATGGGCTCTTGGATTTCTGTGTGATTCAACAGGTTGTAATCCATTGCTATTAATTATTATTTTGATGCTCAAATTCCTCCTGAGTGGGAGACCCTTCCAGCTGGCACTTTTCTCTATTACTCATGTTTCCCATCATTCCCTGAGCTTGTCCTTACTTTCTGACACAAGATGTTCCAGGCCCAGCTTTTGCTTGTCCTTCCTCAGCCCTGGAATCAGCCATTTCCCCTAAAGAATCTTGTGTCTTTTTAGTTGAGGATGTTGTCCAGAAACCAAGAGTAGAGCTTACAGTGTGCTCATTGCTAATGGGGTGTCATCACATGTAGGCCCTGTCAAGTGGACACATCTAGGAAACATACGTATGGTGTATATGTATGTACCCATGTATCTATATATACACAAACATACATTTGTAACTATTTGCGTGTATATGTTCTAAAACCATAATTTATATGGATACCTCCGACTCCAGTATCTTAGGACTTTTTCTAGCCTAAACCTTTCCATGTTTATAAATACTTTCTCCTTAGTCAGATACTTGACTCTTGTTATCCTCAATTTATTTTCTTATGTGCTCAATTTACTTACTTGCTCCGTGTAACTAATCTCCAAAACAGCCATGCTGGCTGCCTTCTCTGTCTGCTACCACTGTTTCCCCTGCCTTCATTTCATTGCCTGTGTAATTAGTAGCCATACTCACTGGCCATGCCTTGGTCGGTCTCCCCAGCCCTTCATCACCCCGCATTCTTGGCCACTGGTCTATAACTTCATGTCCCCAACCCTCACAAGGAAGTGGTGCACCACAACCTTATCACTGTGCTGTTTCTCACTGCCTCAGTCCCCATGCTGACCCCTCTTGAGCTGGGAAGGACAGCTGGGGCAGGAAGATGCTCTTCCTTGAGCTGTCAAGTATTATAAGCAAGCACACAGTCAATGTGATGAGGTGGTTTATTCATATTTTATTTCCAATTACTGTGCTGTAAACAAAGCCATAAACTATTAAATACTTGTTTAGTTATTATTGGATATAATATAGTCTCATTCTCTCTTGGTTTTTCTTCCTTTGCCAGACTTCTAAATATTAGAGTATCCCAGGTTTTATGATTTTCCTCCCCACTCAAAATACCTTTTACTCTTAATAGGTTTTCCTAACTTAGTAAACAACACAATTGTTTTCCTTGATGTTCAAACCAGAAAACTTAGGAGTCACCTTTAACTCCTTTTCCTCTCCCTACATCCAGTTTACTTCCTGTTCTGTTTCCCAGATGTAGTCTTCATCGTCTCTTTATCACCAGTGTCACCTCTCTGGTCTAAGTCATCTTTCACTTGGACTTTTGTAATGTCTCCTAACTGATCTTGCTTTCCTTTTACAATCCATTTTTCATACTCTTGTCAGAATAGTGTTTTCATAACAAATCATGTGTGCCTCTATTACTTGAAAACCTCAGTGACTTCCTCTTGCATTTAAAATAAAATCCAAACTTCTTACCAGATCTTAAAAGGTACCCACCTCCCTCTCTGAGCTCATTCCTATCCCTCCCTTCTTCACTCGTTTTGCTCCAGTCTTGCTGACCTTCTTTGAGGGTGCCAAGTGTGCATCTTAGCTAATTAGGCATCTAAACCTGAAAGTTGAGTTCCTGTGTCCTACATCTGCTCTGGTCTTCATCCTCTCAGAAAGTTGGAATTCTCACCCTTCCAGTTGCTTAGACTAGAATCCTAGGAAATCATCCTTAATTCTCTACTTCACAGCCTATATCCAGTCCATCAATAAATCTGCCTCAAATATATTTCAACCTGATCATTTATCATCATCTTCTCTGTTATGACACTAGTCCAAGCTGCCCTTCTCTTTTTCTAAAACAATGGTTGTTTTAGGGGCACCTTGGTGGCTCATTTGGTTGAATGTCCAACTCTTGGTTTTGTCTCAGGTCATGATCTCACAGTTTTGTGAGTTCGAGCCCCACATCGGGCTCTGTGCTGATCAGCACAGAGCCTGCTTGGGATTCTCTCTCTCTCTCTCTCTCTCTCTCTGCCCCTCCCCGACTCCCTCGGTCTCTGTCTCTCTCAATAAATAAATAAACCTAAAAAAATAAAACAATGGTTGTTTCAGAGTAGTCTCCTCCATTGTTCTGTGTGCCAATCTTGGGTCCCTACGGTTCTGCATCCACTGCATAGCAGCCCGAGTGATCTAAGGTGTTGTATCAGTGGCATCTCACTCCTGTGCTCCAAGCCCTATAGTGGCTTTTTCTTATAACTAGAATTAAACCCCAACTCCTTATCATGGCCTATGTGGTCTCCAGTCGATCTCTTTCAACTTTTCTCTATGTTCTAGCTACCTGGGCCTTCTTTCTTTACTTAATTTTTAAAGTTTGTTTATTTATTTTGAGAAAGAGAGCACACAATGCACGAGCTTGTGAGTAGGGGAGGGGCAGAGAGAGGGAGAGAGGGAATCTCAAGCAGGCTCCACACTGTCAGCTCTAAGCCTGACATAGAGCTCATGAGATCATGACCTGAGACAAAATCAAGAGTCGGATGCTCAACTGACTGAGCCACCCAGGCACTCCTCTTTCACCAAGCTTATTCCATTTTAAGTCTTTTGCAATGACTGTGCCTTTTGCTTGGCATATTCTTCCCCCATATCTTTGCATGGCCGCCTCCTTCTTGTCATTCAGATCTCTACTCAAATATCACTTCTTTCAGATGTCTTTTCTCCCTTCCTAGCTAAAGAAGTACTACCCCCCCACACATACTCCTTCCTCTATTACATATTTTATTTTATTTTTATTTTTATTTGAGAGAGAGGGCAGGGTAGAGGAGGTGGGGGAGAGAGAGAATGTTAAGCAGGCTCCATGCTCATCACAGAGCCTGATGCAGAACTTGACCCCATGACCCTGGGATCGTGACCTGAGCCAAAATCAAGAGTTGGATGCCCACCTGACTGAGCTGTGCAGGTGCCCCCAATTTTATTTTCTTTAATACAACTTATCACTATCAGTAATTGTTTTTTTATTTTCCCCATCATAAATGCTTTACAAATCATAACTGTATTTAATTTTTATAAAATTTATTGTTTTATTATTTTCTTAAAATATAAGTCTCTTGAAAGCAGGACTTCATCTTGTTATTTCATTTCTGTATCTCCAGGCTCAAAATAGGCACATAGAGTAGAATTTATACTATGAATAATCATTAAATACTGTTTGACTGACAAAGACTTGCTACTCAAATGTACCCATTTCATACTGGGGCAAAAATTATATACTCACAAATATATATACACATATATATGTACATACACATGTTTTTATATAAGTGCATATATACACACTGCTTGTCTCTTAATATAAGTGGAATAATAAGGATTTTATCTTAGTTTGGGCTGAAGTGAAGTTGTTTTAACAGATAGGGGACGGGGCACCTGGGTAGCTCAGTCGGTTGGGCGTCTGACTTCAGATCAGGTCATGATCTCATAGTGCATGGGTTCGGGCCCCTCAATGGGTTCTGTGCTGACAGCTCAGAGCCTGGAGCCTGCTTCAGATTCTGTGTCTCCCTCTCTCTCTCTGCCCTTCTGCTCATATACTGTCTCTGTCTCTCAAAAATATATAATCATTTTTTAAAAAGTTTAATAAAAAGGGGACAAAATGAAGAAGAAAATTATTCGCTTTGGTGGAGTCTTATGAAGGTATTTAATTAAGGTGTTTAAAATTACAAGGCACTTTTAAATATAGACGGTTTCTTTCTTTCCTTAACAAAAATACCAATAAATCAGTAAAATGTATCCAGTAAATTTAGTAAATAAATTTTGTTAGCTACCTTTAGGTAGCTGATGTTCCATTTCATAGAACAAATATTCAGATTTATAAGGAGTTAGATAACTTTGTTACAGAAAAAAGAATACTCTGCAGCATATTTTTCAGTGGACAAATGTCCATAGTTTCAGAAATGAAGTTCCCTACTGTTGGTTTCATCATAGTATTGCATACAGAAGATAGTTTTCTCCTTACAGCAATCCTGTAAGATTATTCATTTTTGGAATGTTGAACTGAATCAGTATGGAAAGCAATATTTAATAAACATTTATTGGGCATTTAATTGTGCACAGCATTCAAGTAAGTGCTGTGGAGGACCCAGAGATGACAAGATACTCTAATGAAAACACTGGGGTGTATTTCCTACTTAATTTTTTAAAATTCTACTTTTAAAGAGATAGTGATTTGGTTCAAAGTCCATCAGGTTCCTGATTTTATGTGATTTATTTTTAAGTTTTTATTTTAATTCCAGTTAATTAGCATACAGTGTTAATATTAAGTTATATGCCAGTTAATCAGGCATCCGGTATAGTGATTCAACAGTTTCATACATTGATTTTAATAGTCTTGGTTTTAATAGTCCTTGAAATACCATAGGTTTTTCCAAAATGGCTTCACCTGAAGATTAGCCAGTGTTGATTGCTTTCCTTCATTTGAGCCAACAATTATCCTTCTATTCTTTTCCTTCATCTGTACCATCCGTTTTTTAATTTTTAGTGTTCTAACAAGAACAGCGTCATGCCTCAACTGGACCTGACTGACATCGTTAGCATCATTTTCAGTATAAGCTTCCTTGGGGCTAGAGCCGCAGCAGCCGGCCCAGATGATGGGAGGGAGGGGGCGTAACGGAGGGAGTGCACCAGACTGGATTGAGGCATTTTCCCCGGAGCTAAGGTTTTCAATCACAAGAGAAAATTGTCATTTATTAAATATTTAACAGCAACTATGGTGTTTAGATGCTAGTAATTTCTATTAAAATTTTCTTTTCCTTTGATAGAGTCGTTCCAATAAAGAAGATCCAGAACAGCTGAGATTAAAGCAGAAAGCCAAAGAGGTAGGACTTTCAAGTTACCATGCTTGTCTTTGTGTTGGAGGGAAGGTTGGCAGCTCTCTCCTGGCAATTAGGTCAGGGTTTATTTTGCTGTTGCATACCATTTGCAGAAGCCTTGGGGAAGGACAGGAACTGCTCAAGGCAAGGGCAGTACTTCAAATGAGGTCAATGAGTTATGTGCTCTCTTTTTAAAATTTATTTTCAAGGCTTAGGCCTGTCTAGAAATGGCTCTTTGTAAACTACAGTGGTGTACTTGGAGGAATATAATGTGGGATTAAAAAAAGAAAAAAAAAAAAAAGAAACTTCTGAGATTTAGCATCTGGGACTGTACAATAGGCTACATTTTTCCAGGGTAATTGTTCGTTTTGTAAATCTGATACTGCTTATAATTCTTTGGCTGGGAGGTGGTACTGGGATTTAGTTTTAAATGGAAAACGCCTCTGGCTTTTAATTTTCTGGGCCCAGCAGTTTTCTGTTCTGGAATGGAGCCCTTGTTTCACACAGTTCATGTTTAGCTGCAGGGGTTTTAGTTTATAGCTTAGACTGGTTAAGCTTTTACTCCCAGAGGCCTCTGCATAGCAACTGTAGAAATCAACAAATAAGTTCATTTATGTCTGCAGCCTCCTCTCAGTAGCTGACTTTTTACATTTCCCAATATCCATTTCCTGACTTTTCTAGCCCCAGAGAAAAAAGCTCCACTAATTGGAGCTTATTTTAATTGAGCCTTAATATTGGATCTCACTGGAGTTGCCCCCAGAGCTGCTGAGAACAGAAGGAAATGAAAGTACCTAAGGTTGAAGATGTGGTGTGTGTTTGGGTGTGTGTGAAATTTTTCACTTGACCTACAGATTCTTTTCCCTGCTGAATAAATCATCAAGCCTGTTCACATTTCTGATTAAGGATCTGACAGCAGACGATAATAAAGACAATTGAGGTGTGAGACATGTGATATGGAGCTGAAGAAATTGGTTTCTATAGTTACTTGACTGATTTCATGCAATTTTTAAGGATCTTTGTGCTAAATAAGAGTGATTTCCTGAGCAACCTTTTTCCTTAACTGTGCCTCTTGAACTATGAAATTTGTTGTTGCTTAACATTGCAGCACTCGGCTCCTAGGTGCCAGCAGCAGCAGGTTATTTATGAATGTTTTCAAGGCCCTTATTGTTTGGATTAATGTAGGAGCTGAGGCAAAACAAATGGAAATCTAGTAAGATTCTTACAATCAGTGTGGTATGTTTTCACTAAAATAGAGAAGGAAAATGCATGAACTCCGGATGGAGAGGGTTCTTCTGGATTGAGATGAGGAGAACTGGAAAGGGAGAACATTAGAAAGGATTGAAGTCAGACACATTTCAACAACAGAACACTTCTAATACTCATTTCTGTTCAGCAGAAAATTTATCTAAAGATGCTATCTGAAAAAATTAGTATGAGAACTATACCCATTACCCTCTTTAAGCAAGCCTGGCTTCATAGGTTATTTGGGAATGGACAACTTATTGTTCTGAAACACAAGCATTCCTCTTTGTTTCAATTAAGGACCGATTAGATGCTTATCTTACTTTCTTGTGATTCCACCCCCTTTTGGGAAAACACATATCAGAAAGCTTGCCCTTTTATCTTTAAGAATCTTATCCCATCTTTTCCTTTTTCAAAAACCTTCATTAACATCTGGATTGATTAATTTTTCCTTCAGGTTTGTATGGGATGGTTTTGTTTGGTTGGTTTTTCTTTTAATATTGTGTTTAATTGTTCCCTGAGGGATGAATAGGTGGACAGTATTTTTCAAAGAAAATTGTAAAAGTAAATATGCAAAAAAAAAAAAAAAAAAGTACCTCTCTTATGAGAGCAGGTGGTAGCAAACCTGTTTTTTCCCCTTTTTGCGCCTCCATTTATTTTTTTTCCTAGCAAGATTTAAAGGACTGTATAATTTCTTTCCAAAATATTTTGAAAGTTTTCTAGTTGCATACTATCCTAAATCTTTCAATTAAAAAAAAAAAAAAATCAAATACACTGGCCTCATTCCAAGAACAGAGCCGCTTTGTATTAGTTGCAAACGTTTGATGAAACTGCAATATTGTCATTTTTGTGACATTTCCTTTGCCCCCTAGAGCTTTTAATAACTTTAGTATTCTAAGGGCCTCTAATTTAGAATCAAACTCACAGGGATACCATATTGTGTTTCGTCGCAAAAGTCATTGACTCTATCTAAATATAGTTGAACTGTTCTCTTGTGTGGTAATTTGTAAGGTTATCACTTGGGATTGTGCTAATTGTTATCACACTGGTATAAACTATAAAGCTTTCATTTGTGACTTTTTGGTATTTGGTCTGTCTGGGAAGTTTTCTTTGTTCAACTGTGAAAATTAGCATGGATTCCTTTCAGTTGCTCAATTTAAAATTTGTTTGCTTTCTTTTTCCAGGTAACTAGCTACCTACCAATCTAGTCATAGGAAGTAGATTAAGGAGAATACCTTATGAATGCAGAACTCCAGATAACTATTTAGAGAAGTTGTAGGCTTTGTTGATCCTGAGAAATGTTTCAGCAATGTTTCTCACGTAAATATTAAATAACTTGAATCCCCTTCATACATAATTTTATAATCTATGGTGGTTTCAACCATTAAGGATAGAGTTTTGATCTTGATCATTTCTCCTGGGTGCTTTCTTCTCTATTAATACCATTTTTGAGTCTGTTCATTTCTTTCTTGCATTCTGGGTATAAGGACAAACTGTGTTAAATCAGGCAGGTTTTTATAAACGTGTCTAATAATTTTTTTTTCATCCTTCCCATCGACTTCCAATTTTGACATTCTTATTTGGAGCTTAAAAAAAATAGGCTGCCCTTGGGATTTGCCTCCATTCTAGTCTCAGTCCATTGAAGTGGCTCCTTCTGCATACTGTTCTTATTGACCTGACAGGTTATCTGTCTGTTTGAAAACCTTATTGTTGTCTGGCTAAAATGTCTATGGATATCCTTGTAATTCAGACATCTTAGTCTCAACTTTGGGGCTGTTTCCTGCCCCCCTCCTCCCTTTTTCTATTTTTGCCTGAGGAAAAAAGCAACAGTATTTTAGAGTGTAAGCACTCTACTTTTTAGAGTGTAAGCTTACACTTTAGAGTGTAAGCACTGTAACTTTATATTTTAAATATCAATACTTTAAAATTCTGGTTTAAAAATTTTTTCCTACGTATGTTTCCTAAAATCGAAGTACTGACATTCTTCCATTTTACCCTCTATTTGTGAAAAGTTTTAGATGGATTACTAATTGCCAAATTCTAACTTCAAGCAGGTAGGTACATCTTTGTTTAATGCAGCTGTAGGCTTGTTGAAATACGTGCTGTGTGTCCTAGATTATCATGTAGCCTTCGATGTTTTCCGTTCTTACCACATCACCCAGAATTCTGAGGAGCAAGCCACCCGACCTTGGAGTTCATACATCCTGATTCCTTAAACATTTGTTATATATACTGTGACCCTTCTTTCCTTTTGAATATATCCTTTTTCTCCTTTGGGAAATGTGAATTCAGCACATCTGTGCAGAATGAGACAAAGAATTCATTTACTTCCTTTTAACAACTCCTAGCATTCCCACTTTCATTTGTTACCAGACAATAGAGGAAAGAAAAAGGAATGCAAGACCTGTACCTGCTGGCACTTAGCTTCACAGGGCAACCAGTAGAAACTGTTATTTTGGTATGAAAAAGACAAAAGATTTTTTTTTTTTTCTGTGTTTATTTATTGCAAGAAAGTGCCTGTACTTGAGCAGAAAAAGGACAGAGAGAGAGAATCCCAAGCAGGCTCTGTGCTGTCAGCACAGAGCCCGATACGGGGCTCGATCCCACAAACTGAGATCATGACCTGAGTCAAAACCAAGGGTCAGACACTTAATCAATTGAACCACCCAGGAAGCCCCTTAGATTAAAAATTTAAAGATATGGCGTCTGTGAAATGTGATAGTTAAGGCTGTTAAATTATAGCAATTTGTATTTAAACTTATGCTAGTTCTGCATGAGTGAAAACTCATGGAACACTGGACAGGACAAAATGAAACTTGTCATTTTAAATGTGTGTGTGTGTGTGTGTGTGTGTGTGTGTGTGTGTGTATGTACATATACATTTTTTTTGGTCATTAAGAATCTATTTTAGCAATCCAGTTAATTTAGTATGGAGAAGACATTTGTAAAATGACAAGTTGTAAAAAGCTTGTGTACATAGAGAAACAGATGCAGACATTTCAAAGCATTGATAGTCTAGGACAGAGGTTCTCAAACTTTGGTGGACATGAGTATTATCTGGAGGGTTTGTTAAAATACAGATTGCTGCCCCACCCCCACCCCCTTCCTAGTTTATGATGCAGTAGGTCTGGGCGAGGCTTGAGAGTTTACATTTCTAACAGATTTCCAGGTAATTCGCTATTGCTGCTGCTCCTCTGGAAATCACACTTAGAACCATTGGTCTAGGAGGAGAAGGAAGAGGACCTTTAAAATCCACCACTTTTATTTTCCCGTTGACTAAATGGTCATAGAAGGTCAAACAAAATACTGTGGTTTGGGAATCTAAGAGTTGGCATCTTGAACTGGCATTGTTCAGTTACCATTCAGTAAATTCTCTTCTGGGAGCTGAGAAATGGATATTTTCTCAAGAGATGTATATTGGTTGTATCTCTTGATTTGTGTACCTTACATAGGAAAGATAGTATTTTATTTAGAGCTTCATCAGAAGGTTACATAGATTAATTTGGAAGTATAGGATCTGTGTGGCCTGAGGGACATTCTACCCTTTTGGTAGAAGAGGTATGTATTATAAGAGAAATAGCATTGAACTAGAAGTCAAGAGTCTTCAATTCTAGATTCAACCTGCCATTGACTGCATCTCACTTTGGGGAAGTTACTTTACTTCTTGAACTTAACCCAGTTTCCTTTTTTCTTTTTTTCAAACATCACAAGTAAGATTTTTTATTTGTCACCATTAAATGTCTGAATTTTAAACAGATTCTTGGACTGATGGCTCATATCCATCAGCTTGTTCAACTTTAGCACCAGTGTCATCCCCAGTAGCTTTTCCAGAACTACTGCCTTCACCATGAAGCTCCATGAGCTTTCCCAATTCAAACTTGGGCTTCTTGAGCATTTTTACTTTTCTAACAAAGACATCATGGAGTGGATAGACTGACAAGCCTTCTCTGTGTCTTTTCCAGTGCTGTCTGGAATCAGTTTATTGACCACTTTTTCAAGTAATTTGTCTGCACCTCTCGGGTCATGATTTCCATGATCTTTTTCCTAATCTGGCAGACCTATTGGTGCTGAGCATAAGAGGTCTTCCAAATCCAATTGTGGCGTTTTTTAGTAAAACCGACACAAAAGAAGCGAAGAAATTACCCACCAGTAGTCTTGACATCAACATGAGTTTCAATCATGGTCTGCCATTTTTTGACCATGGAGCACATTTTGTCCCGGGTAAGATCCATGCCATGGAAATTAGTCAGGTTTTGCCCTGAACATCTTCAGTAATTAGCTTCAATTTCCCACATGCAACTTCATCATTCTCCAGATCAGCAAGGCTTACTTCAAACACACGACCCTTGAGGCCATCAGATGCGATTTTGGTTCCTTGAGTTCTTGTGACTAGTGTTTTCCCAATATTTCTTATATTAAACATTGCTGGTGCTTTTACATCATACCAATCTTTCTTTGAAAATGGATCAACCACTTTTTTCTTGGCTCCCTTTTTGCCGCCTTTCGTAAGATGCTTGTTCTTGCTGACCACCATGTGGCACTGCTCAGGGAGCCAAAGGGCCCCAGTTTCCTCTTATAGTTGATCCTTGAACAACACAGGAGTTAAGGTCACTATCCCCCTGTGCAGTCAAAAATCTATGTATAACTTTTGACTCTCCCCAAATATATCTACTAATAACCTTCTGTTGATAGAAAACCTTACTGGTAAAATAAACAGTTGATTAAAACATTTTTGTCTGTTCTATATATTATATACTATATTCTTATTCTAAGGTAAGCTAGAGAAAAAATATTATTAAGAAAATCTTAAAGAAGAGAAATACATTTCTAGTACTGCACTGTATCCCAAAAAATCATGTATAAGTAGAGCCATGCATTAAAACCCTTGTTGTTCAGACCCTATTTAAAATGAACAGAGGGGTGCCTGGATGGCTCAGTCTGTTAAATGTCTGACTCTTGATTTCTGCTCAGGTCATGATCTCATGGGTCATGGGTTTGGGTCCTGCATTGGGTTCTGCTCTGACAGTGTGGAGCCTGCTTGGGATTCTCTGTCTCCCTGCCCCTCCCCAGCTTGCATGCTGCTCCCCCCCTCCTCAAAATAAATTTTAAAAAATAATAATAAAATAAAGTGAATATAACAGCACATGTTCTGCTTATGTAACATAGCTGTCATAATTTAGGGAAAGGTGAGGTGTAAAAGGAAAAATAGTTACTTAAAAACATTAGCTATAGAAACATTTAAGATAGATGCCATCAAGCTCTTAAATAAGCTCGATACTGACCCATGGATATGTAATTTTTTTTTCCTTTGTTTTTTTTTTCTTTCAAGAAGACTGGAAAGAAGGTTGAAAAAAAAGAATGTAAGGGGAAGACATGGAGGGGGAGGGTTCTGTAATCTAATACAAATTATATTTGTTTTAAACAATATAGAAATCAAGTATTGTGTTTAAGTCTAAGGAAGAAAGTGTCTAATTGAGATCAGAGAATGTGCTATTTACTGAAATGTAGAGATGGATTAGAAGGGCAGACTAGCAAGGCATTGGACTCTACATTCCAGATCCCAAGTATCTCAGGTGTTCTGGACAGTATCTTGACATCATAAGAACTAGCATTAGTGGTTGGGAGAAAAAAAAATACTCAGACCATGTATTGTTAGGTTTGGTGGATTGCCTGCCTAATACTTGTCTTTTAGGGGTTGAAAGAGATGCTATGTTTCTATTGTTGTATCCCTGAATTTTAGGTGAGATGGGGGGGGGGGGTAGTTACTGTTTTTTAACTTGCTTTGTTGGTTCTGTTGGTTTAGAATTCATTTGTTAATGGTGTTTAGTGTGGTATTGTTTGCTTCTTTTGTAGTATAATATTTTAGGATTTAACCTTGTTTTCCCCAGTAAGTTGCAGTAATTTAGAAGTGATTATTAACATTGTTGAGAATTTTAGAGTTTGGCCAATTAATTTTTACAAAGCATATCTAAAATTCTACCTAAATGTTTACTATTTAAAAAACATCTATTGGTGGTAGGGTTTTATTATTTCTATGTACACATAACGTTAACTGTGAAATCCAAGCAACACACTATTCGTAATTCTTTGCAGAATTCAAAACTAGATAGCATACTTTATTTCTCTTATTTTTTCAGATTCTTTCAAATATTCCTATTTAGTGGCAATAGCTATTTTCATTGCTACTAATGTATGTTTTTTGGACAGCATACATAAGCTCTGGGGGAGACATTAACTGATCTCTCAACTCTGTCCTTTATACCTTATTATCACTTTCTAAAAGTTCATAGCAAAATCAGACTGAAGATGATAGCACTTCATATTTCTGGATCATTTGTTTTGAAGGACAGCTCTGCTGTTGTCTCTTGTACTTTCAGCACCTGCCTTTTTTTTTTTTTTTAAATATCTTGCCTGCCTTAAGCATGAAAAAGAAACACAGTTTTGAATTTCCCATAGTGTCAGTGTCATAATTATCTAAATAATTTAGTCCTTCCTGTTAATAATGTCCTTGTGTCCGTGGAGGGACTTGACTATATAATACTTGATTTATTCATTCTTTATGTGTCTCCTCTAATTCTGCTTCAGTTTTGCTTTCCTTTTTCATTAATTTTTTAAAAAATCTTTTGTCTTGGGGCGCCTGGGTGGCGCAGTCGGTTAAGCGTCCGACTTCAGCCAGGTCATGATCTCACGGTCCGTGAGTTCGAGCCCCGCGTCAGGCTCTGGGCTGATGGCTCAGAGCCTGGAGCCTGTTTCCGATTCTGTGTCTCCCTCTCTCTCTGCCCCTCCCCCATTCATGCTCTGTCTCTCTCTGTCCCAAAAATAAATAAACATTGGGAAAAAAAAAAATTAAAAAAAAAATCTTTTGTCTTTCAAAATTATGTGCTTAGCATCAAGAAGTACCTCTGTTGAACTTTACATCTGAGAGTTTGTGTGATCTTTAAGGTAATCTGTTACTGTGTTTTGGACTTGATTAAGGTGACTATTATCATAGTTGTACTTAAAAATGAACAGAGACAGATACTAAACATCAGGAATAAAATAATCTTCAACCACCATTGCTCTATTGCTCTCTAGGGCACTGACTTGGATTTTAGGGGACCTATGCTTATTATCAGAGAAGACTGTGATAAGGGAAATGAAGGCTTCTGCCTTTTTCATTAGCCATAGGAAGGAGTAAGGGTACTCTTAAAAGAGAACTTGCCAAGCCTGTTAGATCTTTTTGGACCAAAGTGTGTGTTGCTGGTGTAAGTAAGCAAGCAGGCTTTAAGTTTTATGAAACAAAGCTTAGTAGGAATATAATTTAACAGAAACCTGTTGTCAGAATTCTGGTTAAACCAGCTTTTAAAGGTTTCAGTTGGTGAAGTAAAAACACTTCCGACTGTCTCTCCCACTGAATACAGCTATAAAACCTGAACAGAATGCATGGAGAAGCTATGATGGTTTTGAAAATAGTAGGCAAATTGGGGAAAAAGATGAGACTTCAAAATACCACTAATCCAGCAGTGAGTTTGCCATCCCTCCTGCACCTTCCCACCCCCATTCTTCCTGCTGCTTACTGTTGACATGGACAGTCACAGATATATATGGCAAAGCAGAGGAACTAAAGCCCCCAGGTTTCTGGCCAGAGGACAGAAAGAGGAGACTAGGGAACCAGAAATTACTGGGAAGATTGTGAAATGGGAAGAGCTCAGGAAACCAAGCCTGTATTATTATTTTAGACTCCTAGGCCCACTCTTGAGCGACACATTTGTCATATGTGAATCTGATTCTAATCAGCATACATAAAGACTTTAAGAATGGAACTAACAAGGGAGATTTAGTAGCTCAGTTGGCTAAGCATCAGACTTTAGTTCATGGTCTGACAGTTCAGGTCATGATCTCACAGTTCATGGGTTCAAGCCCCACATCGGGTTCTGTGCTGACAACTCAGAGCCTGGAGCCTTCTTTGGATTCTGTGTGTGTGTCTCTCTCTGCCCCTCCCTTGCTAGTGCTCTGTGTCTCAAAAATGAATAAACATTAAAAAAAAAAAAAAAAAAAAAAAAGAAGTGGAACTAACAGAGCAATGCTGGGTCCCAGACTGACCACCAAGTGGTACACATTTGGGACATATCCAGTGAGCACTACAAAGGCTTTGAAAACTGAACTCGTGTTGGAGCTTGAGCTAACAGAAGATACATTGGAACTTGTGGCCTAAATCTAACTGACCTGTTCTGCATACTAAAATTAAAATGTCATATTCCAAAGGATTTAAAGAAGACCCAGAGTCTTATAATATTTAAAATATTCAGGGTACTATTCAAAATTACTTGACTTAAAGAATCAGGAATAAATTTCTAAAATAGAAATTTTATTTTATTTTATTTTTTAAATGGAAATTTTAGAACTGAAGATAATAGTAATCAAAATAAAACACTTGGCTGGATAGTTGAAAAGAGACAAAAGAGGAAAGAGTCAGTGAACTTGAAGATGGACAAGTAGAATTTACCTAATCCAAAAACTAAGGAGAAAACTGATCAAAAACAAAAAACAGAAAAACAGAGCCCCAGAGACCTGTGGGACAATGACCAAAGGTCTGGCATTAATGTTATTGAAGTCCCAGAAGAGAAAGAGTAAGATACTAAAAATATGTTTGGAAAAATAATGGCTAACAACCTCCCAAATTTAGAAAGACATAAACCTAAAGATTCCAGAAGGTCTGTGAACCCCCAAACAGGTTAATCACAGAGAAAGATTCAGTTCCATCTAAGAAAACTAAAGACAGAAAAAATTCTTGAAACTAGCTAGAGAGGTGTACACTTGTCTAATAAGGAACAGCAATTCAAGTGATTGTACATTTCTTATCAGAAACCATGGAAACCAAAAGAAAGTAGCAAAATATTTTTAAAGTGCTGTAAGAAAAAAACTGTCAACCAACCCAGAATGCTATATCCTGTGAAAATACCCTGCAGTAATAAAGGTGAAATAAAGACAGTGCAGGAACAAGAATTGAATCTTTTGCCAGTAAACCTACTCTAAAAATAGAGTAGAATGAAGTGAAAATGATACCAGAGGAAAATTTTAAACATTAGGAATTAAGAAAAAGCAACAGAAATGGTATATAGTCTGCTTTTAAGCTTTTTAAAATATTAAAAATAAAAATTCTAACATTTTCAGGGATTTTCAGTGTATACATATGTAATATATAAGAAAATTATAACAAAGTGTGGGGAGTAAAACGATATAAGGTACCTGTATTCCACTTGAATTGGTAAATTATGGATTCTAAGTAGACTGAAATTTTAATTTTTTTTTTTTAAACGTTTATTTACTTTTGAGACAGAGACAGAGCATGAATGGGGGAGGGTCAGAGAGAGAGAGGGAGACACAGAATCTGAAACAGGCTCCAGGCTCTGAGCTGTCAGCACAGAGCCCGACGTGGGGCTCGAACTCACAAGCCGTGAGATCATGACCTGAGCCGAAGTTGGACGCTTAACTGACTGAGCCACCCAGGCGCCCCGCTAAGTAGACTGAAATTTTAAGTAAGTATACTGTAATTTCTAAAGCCACCACTTAAAAAAAAAAATCTATGGATATAGTAAAAAACAATAGGTAAATTAAAGTGAAATATTTAAAGTTCAGATAACCCAAAAGAAGTAGGAAAAGGGAAACAGAAATGAAAAACAGAAGGAACAAACAGAAAAGAAATAATAAAATGGTAGACCTAAATCCAAAAACATCTAAGTTGTTCTATTAAGTGTAAATGGTCTAAATATACCAGTTAAAAGATAGAGATTGTCAGAATGGATTTCAAAACCATGACTAAATTATATGTTTACAAAGAGATTCATTTCAAATGTAATGATGTAGGTAAAAGTAAAAGGATAGGAAGAATGCTTATGTTAGAGAAGAAGAAAGGTCTCAAATTAATAATCTAAGCTTTTATCTTAAGAAACTGGTAAAAGGAGAGCAATATACATCCAAAGCAAGCAGAAGAAGGTAAATAATAAAGATAAAAGCAGAAATCAATGACTTTGAGAACAAAAGGAAAAAATAGAGACAATAAAACCAAAAGCTAGTTCTTTTATGATAAAATTGACAAATCTCTAATTAGACTGAGAAAGAAAAAAGATGTAAATCACCAATATCAGGAAAAAAGAGGTGGAAAAAACTACAGACCCTGCAGGGTAAGGGAATACAAAAGAACAACTCCATGCAAGTAGTTCAACAACTTAGATGAAATGACCAGTTTTTTCAAAAGCACCATCTGTCAAAACTTAGCCAAGTGAGGTAGCTAACCTCAGTAGTTTTGTAATTATTAAAGTTAATTTATAGTTAAAACCTTTCAGTGAAGAAATCTCCAGGCTTAGATCATTTTACTTACTAGTAAATTCTCCCAAAAATTTATAGAAGAATTAATACTGTGTCTCCACAATTTCAGGAATCAGAAGAGTTAGGAACTCTTCCAGTTCATTTTATGAGACCAGTATTATCCTGATAACTAACCAGAAAAACATTACAAAATAGGAAAACATTTCAGTATCCTTTGTGAACATAGAAGTAAACATCTTCAACAAAATATTAGCAAATCAAATGTAGCAATGTATAAAAATAATATATTATGACCAAGTGGAGTTTACCCCCCCAGGAATGCAAAGCTGTGTTAATATTAAAAAATCAGTGAATGTAATCTACCATATTAACAATCTAAGAAAGATCATATCAATTAATGCAGAAATACATTAGATGGATTTCAATATGTATTAATAAGAATAACTCTCAAAAATCTAGGAATGAAGAGGACTTCCTTAACCTGATAAAGTGCAACTATTGAAACCCTACTATTAACATTATTCTTAATGATGAAATGACTGAATGCTTTCTTCCAGAGATTAGGAAAAAGGCAAGGATGTCTGTTTTCATCACTATTACTCAGTGTTATATTGCCCAGACAATAAGGCAACAAAAAGAAAAATAGAGAAATTAAATATAAATAGTGTGTTTTTTTTTGTTCTCTTAACCATGTCTTTTGTAGTGCAAGAATGTTTCTAATTTGTATGAAGTCTAATTTGTCAGGTTCTTTTTTTTTTTTTTTTTTTTTTTTTAAAGGACCTGTTTTGGGTGTTCTGTCTTAAGACATGTGAGATTTCAGAAAACCAAAGTATACTTTGCAGAGTGGGAGAAAATGTTTTACTACATAGGTAGGGAATTTTGATGACAGAGGTCAATTTAAAAACTTTTTATTTGTTGTGACTATCTTGCAGATGCTAATTTTCTCCAGGGAAAGACTTAAAAAATATAGCTGATTGTTTGATTTGTGCTGCAGGGTAGATTAATTAAAATCGCATTTTGTCACCTAGAAGTTCCAGATTATGACAGCATCAGACTCTGAAACTATCTATACTTTTTAAAAGGCCAGCATCAACAAAGGACACTTTACAACCCCTGAAAACAGTTTTTTAGCAATATGTGTGTGTGTGTGTGTGTGTGTGTGTGTGTAAAACTACAGTTTAAAAGAGGGTTTTCTTCCCTGTAATTTGTGAAAAGCAAATGGAGATTGGTTCTTAGTTAATTTTTTTTTTATTTTTAGTTATGTTTTCTGCTTTACTAAAGACTCAGTTACCTAGGGATTATTTTTGGTCTTTCCTCTAATACTATAAAATACCCTGAAGTAGTCTTTACTTTGTATCTCCTTGAGACTGCCTATTTCACCACAAACTTTACTGTTTTCATCCTGCTCTTTTTTTAATATGTTCAAAATTTGGTCAATTCTCGTTTAAAAAAATTATTTTTGATGTTTATTTTTGAGAGAGACAGAGCACAAGCCAGGAAAGGGCAGAGAGAGAAGGAAACAGAATTTGAAGCAGGGTCCAGGCTCTGAGCTGTTAGCACAGAGCCCAATGCTGAGCTCAAACTCACAAACTGTGAGATCATGAGCTGAAGTCTAAAGCTTAACTGACTGAGCCACCCAGGTACCCTGGTCAATGTTCTTTTTAAAGAATGTTCAATGTGTGTGTGTATAGGGTTCCTCAACAGGTTACTTTCAATTGGCTATCTTAGAGCCTGATATTGTTTGAATATTTGTTTAGCAACCAGTGGCAGGTTCTTTATTCATTTCTGTCCATAGTAATAAGATTTTGATGGTAACTGAACGTTCTTCTTCTTCTGGAGAAGCTTAAGGACCTCGTAGTGGTGTTTTATTTTGACTTGGTTATCTTTTTTCTTTTCTTTTCTTTTCTTTTCTTTTCTTTTCTTTTCTTTTCTTTTCTTTTCTTTTCTTTTCTTTTCTCTTTCCTTTCTCTTTTTCTTTCTTTCTTTTCTTTTTTCTTTTCCTTTCTTTTCTTTTCTTTTCTTTTCTTTTCTTTTCTTTTCTTTTCTTTTCTTTCTGAAATACCATTTGACACTCACCTGCCCTTGTGAAATGATACTATGGTTTCATGTATTTATTTTACAGTTCTAATGTCTTATTTATCTGTCTTTTAATGGGGCATCTTTCATGAGCACCTTTCATGAGTACCCACATAGTAAATAATTATATCTTGTAGATTTGGATATTCTGGGTTAATTATGATAAAAACTCTACAGCAAAATAGTACTTTCAGTTTTTAGCATGAAGATAAATATAGAGTAAATCCATGTGAAAGTGTGATCTATAGAAAGGGCTTGTAATAAGAACACTTGGCTCTGAGTTCTGTTTCTATCACTTATTTATTTATGTAACCTTTATGAAGTTTTTCTAAGCTCTTAGGGCATGTCTTCCTTAGTAAAAAAAAAAAAAGATGGTACATGGTACATATATGTATAACTTTCACATCCTATTATAATTAATATTATACTTTTTAATGTGGTTGTAAGGGTTAAATGAGTAAATTTTTAAGGAAGTAGTTTGTAAACCATACAGCATAGAACTCTTTCCTATAATTTACAAAAACTGTCTTTATTTTCAAGTAACTTTTATTTTGAAAAAGTTGACTATAGCGTGGCCAGTTTCTCTCCAATTTACTGTTCAATTTATTCTTCAGGTATTTCTTACCTGTGATTAAACTAAGGATAGATTAAGCACTAGATGCCCTTTTTTTTTCTGGCTTTTCTTCTATTCTATACTTCTTCCTTACCTAAATTCTGCCTCTTATTGTTTAGAGATTCAGGACTAAAGAGTTTGTTGGAGTAAAGGCATTAGGAAATGATGTGCTCTTGACTGTTAGGGGAATTTATCATTTATTTTATACTGTAACTTATTTGGTAAAGAACACAAAAATAGGCTTAATGATCAGTTTCTTCCTCCTTCTGAGCATGACCCTGAAAACATTGACTTTTTTGTTGTTGTTGTTGTTCCATCTTCTAGTTACAACAGTTGGAGCTTGCGCAGATACAGCATAGAGATGCTAACCTCACAGCTCTTGCAGCCATTGGACCAAGAAAGAAGAGACCACTAGAATCTGGGTCTGGAAGTGAGGTATTGAAGTAATGTTTGTTATTTTATTTTTCATGTCAAGAAAGCAAGCCAAAAGGAAGCAAAGACATGTACATAGTTTATCCTACCTTGCATGCCGGTGCTGCCAAATGCTTGTTAAAACTCTCCTTTGCGGGGCGCCTGGGTGGCTCAGTCGGTTGGGCGGCCGACTTCGGCTCAGGTCACGATCTCACACTCCGTGAGTTCGAGCCCCGCGTCGGGCTCTGTGCTGACCACTCAGAGCCTGGAGCCTGTTTCAGATTCTGTGTCTCCCTCTCTCTCTGACCCTCCCCCGTTCATGCTCTGTCTCTCTCTGTCTCAAAAAATAAATAAACGTTAAAAAAAATTAAAAAAAAAAAAAAAAAAAAAAAAAAAAACTCTCCTTTGCCTATTTTATAAAATATTAACTTCGCCTGTTTTTTTAGGGTATATATCACCTTGAACTTTACTCCTCTTGATCACTTATTTTATACTTCTTCCTTTTCCCTCCACCCACCCCCATCTCTACTCATAATGAGTCACATTATCTCAGTTTTTTATTTCTGTGCATTCTTTCCACTGGTCTTAGATGATCCTCTTCCTACTGTATATCTAAATCGAGTTCATATCTTTTTTTCTTAAGTTTAAAAAAAAATTTTTTTTTTTTTTAACATTTTTATTTATTTTTGAGACAGGGAGAGACAGAGCATGAACAGGGGAGGGTCAGAAAGAGGGAGACACAGAATCCGAAACAGGCTCCAGGCTCTGAGGCGTCAGCACAGAGCCTGACGCGGGGCTCGAACTCACGGACTGTGAGATCATGACCTGAGCCGAAGTCGGCCGCTTAACTGACTGAGCCACCCAGGCGCCCCTTTCTTAAGTTTTTTTAAAAAATATTTATTTATTTTTGAGAGAGAGAGAGACCGACCCCGCATGAGTGGGGAAGGGGCAGAGAGAGAGGGAGACAGAGGATCTGCAGCAGGCTCTGCAGTGACAGCAGAGATCCAGATGTGGGGCTCCAACTCATGAACTATGAGATCATGACCTGAGCCGAAGTCAGATGTTCAACCAACTGAGCCACCCAGATGCCCCCAGTTCATATCTTAAGATCAAATCTGCCATCTTTTTTCTTCCATGAACCCCAACTACGCATTCCTTCATTGACTTCTTGTCTCAGTACATAATATGTTTGCATGGCAGATTCTTCTCTGTTCCTTATATGATGCATATTTTTTCTTTGCAAGATTTTAAACTTTTTGAGCAGATATAATCCTATTCATTTGTATTCCTCCACAGAACTTACATACTCCATAAAAATTGTTAATTGTTTGATTAGCACAGAAAGGAGCTGACCTACATCTCTAGAACAATTATTTGATGTAATGTTAGATTTGTGGATCGATCATCAGGGTGAGATACAGGTACCACTGAGGTAGCGTCAGCAATAGCAATATGGCTCATCTCTTTTGCTCTGTAAAATTTAAATATGCTTTGAGACCAGCTCCTCCCTAACATATACCCTGAACATTGACAGTTCCTAAATAAATGACAATCATCTCAGTAGAGGAAGGATTTAAAAAATCTAGTTGTTTTTCATTATAAATGTAATGAATGCAATATGTTCACAGGTCCCCCAAAAAATCACAGTATAAAAAATGTTTGAAAAATAAGTGTCCCTCCTCACAGATTTCTAGTTCCCTGTCTCCTGCCCAACCAGACGAAACCATTATTAAGATTTTTGACATAGCCTTCTAAAAATTTATTATGAATATGCACATGTATCTTATGGGTGTTCACAGATCCACGTGCTTGATTTTGTTTTTACTTAATTGTGATCAGACTATGCCTATTGTTCTGCCCTTGATGTTTTTTCCCCTTTTCTGTAATCTCCGTCACATAATTGACCTCCATACTTTTTAAAGGTATAGGACATTACTATGTGTAGATAAACATAATTTACTCAACCCATTCGGTAATGGAAATTTAGTTTTCTTCCAGGACATTCTTGTACTTACATTGTATAATGTAACTGTAGGCTAAATTCCTAACAATGGAATTCCTGGTTTAAAGGCTATGCATAACATGAAAAACTTTTTGGAAAAATTCAAACACACAAAAAATAAATGAATCCCCCCCATATACTCACCACTCTGGTACACCTACTATCAATGTATACCCAGTCTTATTTAAATCTGAACCAACTTTCTCTGGTTTTTTATACCTCAGGTTATTTTTTTTTTAAGTTTATTTATTTATTTAGAGAGTGAGCATGTGTGGGGGATGGGAGGGAAGGGCAGAGAGCGAGAGTGAGAGCGAGAGAGAGAGAATCCCAAGCAGGCTCCTCACTGTTAACATAGAGCCTGACATGGGGCTCAAACTCATGAACCATGAGATCATGACTTGAACTGAAATCAAGAGTCAGACATTTAACCTACGGAGCTACCCAGGTGCCCCTTCCTCAGGTTATTTTAGTCAGTTCTAGACTCAGTATCATTTTATCCATAAATATTGTTTGTTGCTTTTGATTTTTGTTACATATTTAAAAATGACCCTCTGAATAAGTTGTATCAGTTTTTAAATCCATTAGTTCCTATTTAACATTAACACTGAGATTATCTTTGCCCTTAGATGGTTGAAAATGTAATTTTTAATACAATATTTAAATTGCAAGTAAAATTGAGCAGTTTTTTCCTATGTATATTGGTACTTTCAGTTTACTTTTTTCAACTGAGTTACGTTTTTCAATTGATTAAGAAAATGGGACACACCACACCCCTCCACCCCCCTTTCCAGTAGTCTAGGCTTTCTTCTTGTAAAGTTTTTTATTTTCCTAAAAAGAAGATCTTCCGAGTGTTTGTGCTCTGGCTTTCCATTCTATTTGGGAAGGCCTTTCTTAATTAGAATTATGTGTTAATACATTTATCATTTCACTTTTTAAGTACAAATCTTTGATTCATCCAGAATTTCTTTTGAGTAGGAGTTAAGATATGGCTTTATCTTTATTCCCTTATTCTTTGTTCTCCCCCAGGCTCACAAATCGTCCCAATACTATTTACTCAATAATTCTTTCCCCACTGATTTGAAGTGCTACCTTTATCACACAGATTCAGTATTGAATACAAATTCCCATATGAATTTGGGTCTGTTTCTGCATACTGTGATCTAGTGCTATCTAATAGAAATTTTTGTGAGAAAATGTTGTATCCATGCTGTCCTGAATGGCTACATACAGCTGTTGAGCAATTGAACTGTGGCTACTGATTGAGGAAATAAAATTTTAATTTTTAATTCTATTGATATGTATCTATTTATGTATTACTACAAAATCTTTATTTTTCCCCATCCTAACCATTTTAAAGTTACACAGTTCAATAGCGTTAAGTATATTCAATTTGTTGTGCAACATATCTACAGAACTCTTTCGTTTTGTAAAACTGAAACTCTATACCCATTAAGAACTCCCCATTTTCCCCACAGCCCCTAATAACTGCCATTCCACTTTGATTCTGTGAACTTGACTACTTAAATACTTCATGTAAGTGGGATCATATAGTATTTGTATTTTTGTTACTGGTTTATTTCACTTAGCGTAATGTCCTCAAGGTTGCACATCTTAATGTATTGAAAAAATATGGTAGGGATGCCTGGGTGGCTCAGTTGGTTAAGCATCAAACTTTAGGTCATGATCTCATGGTTTATGAGTTTGAGCCCCACATCGGTGTCTGTGCTGACAGCTCAGAGCCTGGACCCTGCTTCAGATTCTGTGTCTCTCTCTGTCTCTCTGTCTCTCTCTTTCTGTTCCTCACTCTCTTCTCTCTCTCAAAAATAAACAAACATTAAAAAAATTAAAAAATAAAAATATGGTAAAACTAGCCCAGTGGAGAGTTTTTATGTTTTCATTATTTCTCTACCACAGGATGACCCACTGCCCTTTATTTTTGGTCTCTTTGTATATGAATGTGTGTAAATATTTTATTAAAACTGGGGCATGCTATTTCATCATGAAGCATATTCCTATATATATGACTTAGCATACTTGTTTCTTTGTTGCAAGAATAGTTATTTATAATTTTTTTCCCATCCACAGAGTTAATATTTACACCTCCTTTGAGAAAGAGCTATAGAGATATCTAAATTCCTATCCTTCCTTTCTGTTAGTATTATACAATAAATCCTATATTATAGCACATGGGGTGAGTACACTTGCTTTGAACACAGACACATCTGGGTTTTGTTCTTTACTCTGTTAAGTTTTATAATTTTTGACACCTCCTTTAAACACAGTACCTCAGTTTTCCCCATTTGGAAAAACGGTATAATACCTGCCTGTAATGTTTTAAAGATTGGATTCTGCAAAGTGTTTAGCTAGTTTCTGGCCTCACGAGTGGACTTAATAAATTATCATTATTGTCATCATAGTAATAGTACCATTATTTTAGCTTTTAATCATATTTTATAAGTAGTCTTCATGGTCCATAGTAAATTTGAAATGTTAACCATTAATCTCTTGAGACCTTTGCTTCTCTATCTCATTTGAGTTTGTCACAAATTTTAAAAACAAAACATTCCCTGGTGTACAATAATCAGAGATTTTTAAGTGTTTTTTTCTTTTACTGTATGTTCAAATCTGAGAAAGGTCATAGGTTAGGGGTCAGAGAGAAATGTATTTTTGGTGTTCAGAGATAAAAAAAAAACTAGTTTATATGATTTGTCTATTGGCATTAAAATGCAAGAGTATTAATTTTTAAATTTCAAAACAGATGTGTCATAACTTGTGTTTAAATGTATTGAAGAGTATGTTTGCTTGGTGCTTCTTTAGTTTTGAGAATTTAGGCGTGTACATTTTCCCCTGTATTTCTTGGGTTTTAAGCTTAGGTAGTTGTCAGATTTTACTGTATTATATAACAGTACTTTTAAGTAATGCTAACCTAAATTGAAAATACCATTTCTTTAATGAGCTGGTAACATTTTAGTACAATCCTTATTTTGAAATTAGCTTGAAGACTATTTTCTTATTTGTTGATTTTTATTTATGATATTTTAACTTTAAAGGCCGTTTTCTTTTTAAAATGAGAAACTGGAGAAATGATGTTATAGGTTTATTGCTGATTTATTTGCCCTCCCAGTAACTTAAATTGCATTAATTCAAATTATTAAAAACATTTTTTTAATGTTGTTTTTTTTTTTTTTTTTAAATTTTTTTTTCAACGTTTATTTATTTTTGGGACAGAGAGAGACAGAGCATGAACGGGGGAGGGGCAGAGAGAGAGGGAGACACAGAATCGGAAACAGGCTCCAGGCTCTGAGCCATCAGCCCAGAGCCTGACGCGGGGCTCGAACTCACGGACCGCAAGATCGTGACCTGGCTGAAGTCAGACGCCTAACCGACTGCGCCACCCAGGCGCCCCTTAATGTTTATTTTTGAGAGGGAGAGGCAGAGCACGAGTAGGGGAGGAGCAGAGAGGGAGGGAGACACAGAATCTGAAGCAGGCTCCAGTATCTGAGCAATCAGCACAGAGCCCAGCGTGGGGCTTGAACTCACGAACCACAAGACCATGACCTGAGCCTAGGTTGGATGCTTAACCTACTGAGTCACCCAAGCGCCTCTAACTGGAATTATTTAAAACTCTTTATTCATTTGCCTTATTCCCTCACAAGGAATGCAGAAGTTATGTATAAAACCAGAAACTGAGGCTTTACTTTTTATCTTCTTTGTAGATGGGAACCTGAAATCTTACCTGTTTGATTTAAATTGTTAGGATAAGCAGATAATCCCAGAGGGGAGTGAAGTAGAGTCTGGTTCTTTGAAGAATAACTCCTTAGTTTAAATGCATTTTTTTTTTTTTTTGTCTACTAAAAATGCAGAAAATTAAGCTTACTAGTACCTTTCACATTCATAGATTATCATTTTTGTTGATAATAAATCAACAATAATACATTTGGAGAAATTAGTTTTGGACTTTTGTCCTTTAGTATTTTTTTTCTGTTATGTAAAATAAAGCAAAATTATCTCTTATCCTTAAAAACATTTGTATAACCCATATATTAGACTGGCCCCTTATACAAACCATAAGAGACTCTTAAATACTGAGAACAAACTGAGGGTTGATGGGTGTGGGGGAGAGGGGAAAGTGGGTAATGGGCATTGAGGAGGTCACCTGCTATGAGCACTGGGTGTTGTATGGAAGCCAATTTGACAATAAATTATATTTAATATAAAAAAATAAACTGGCCCCTTATAGATTTACATTTGATATTCTCTTCTATAAGTCCTTTTTTTTCTTTTTTTTTTTTTTTTCCTCTTCTAGAAGTCTTTTAAAAAGTTGAATAGCATCAGCTACTGTCTTCCTTGTGTTAACCCTGGCAAAAAGCAGCAAGTACCAATTATCATTTTGAATCAACTATTTATACCATAAACCTGTCAGCTTTACAAAGGGAAGAAATAGGGGCGCCTGGGTGGCTCAGTTAGTTAAGCATCCAACTTTGGCTCCGGTCATGATCTCGCGGTTAGTGAGTTCAAGCCCCATGTCCAGCTCTGTGCTGACAGCTCAGAGCCTGGAGCCTGCTTCAGATTCTTCTCTCTCTCTCTGCCCCTCCCCTGCTTGTGTTCTCTCTTTCTCTAAGAATAAATAAACATCCAAAAAAAATTTTAAGGGAGGGAAATAGTTAAAATTTACTACTTGGTAATACTTGAATTTGTCCTTAATTTACTGCTGTGGTTTGAAGTTTTATGTGTGGGTGTGGGTGTATTTTTATATAAATATGTATTTATATATACACATATACATAAATATGAAATTAGTTTTTAAACTAATATAGGCTATACAGATACTTATAACAGTAAATTAGAACCTACTTTAAGGTTTAGAGTGTTTGCATGTTTGTATTGCTTATGTATATTGCTTAGATCATGTGCGTGGGGTCCTTTGGAATGTTAAGACATTAATAACTGTACTTCCTGTATTAATTTTAGATCCTTGGATTAGAAAGGATCTTTATTAACAGTACTTTCAAATAGTTCACATAGCTTATTAATGATCCAACATTCATAAGGATATTTCTTCATTTTTGTTGAATATAAAGATAGGTTTTATTTTTACTTTATAACATATCTTAAAAATCCCATCATTACACATAAAAGCAATTTTGGAGCTATGAAAGTACAAATTTTGGAATTTCAACATGCAGTTTTACTCTCATTGCTTTTTTACAAACATAAATAAATGAGGCCTCTTGAGAACATTTAATTATTCAGTTGGCTTAAAATTGCTGATATTTCTTTTAAAATTAAGTGGTTTCAGTACCAAATCAGCTACATGGTGCTTATAGTATTGATGTGTCTAGTATATGTTGCTTAAAATAGTGTTCATTTGCTAACCAGAATGAAGAAATTATCAAGTGGATAGTATATGTTTGCTCTGTCTTGAAGCAGGCTAGAATGCTACCCTGTAAGATTTTAACTCTTCGGTGGGGGAGGGGGTGTGTGTGCCTGTGTAGCCCAGTCAGTTAAGCTTCCTACTCTTGGTTTCAGCTCAGCTCATGATCCCAAGGTTCCTGGGATCAAGCCCCACACTGACAGTGCAGAGCCTGCTGGGGATTCTCACTCACATGCGCTCTCTCTCTCTCTCTCTCTCTCTCTCTCTCTCTCTGCCCCTCTGCCCTCCCCAACCCCCCATGCATTCTCTTTCAGAATGAATAAATAAACTTAAAAAAAAATAATAATAAGAGGGATAAGAGAAGAAAGGGCTTTTACGAAACTTTGCTTAGCAATAAATTAAAAGTTTGAAATCAAAAATAGGTTTTTTGACATGAAAGGGCATAGCTTTAATCTTTATGTTCTTGAGGGGCACAGGTAGTGCCATTTTTTACCACCATTCTTTTGTGCTAGGCTACAGTGGAACCATAACTTCTGAAGTGTGCTTTGTTATCTATTATAGCTGACTTGGAGATTTAAACATACTTATTGTCATCTAACACTGGCTATAAATATCACATAGATTGGCTGGAATTTAGAGCATGTTATTACTTTAAATAAAGAAGTAGCTCCTTATTTTTAAAATGTTATTTAATTCACACTTCCATAAACAGATCTGCCTCTTTTAAATTTTCCAGAGATACAGAGGTTGACTCTGTCAGCCATGTTCAGGGACTTCATGCGAAATATGTTAAGGTGCACATTATGGATTTATCTTTCCTTCTTCCCAAATTTCCCTTAAATATTGGTAAAGGAGTGAAAACATAAATACACAAGAATAAGGAAGAGAAGAGAAAACAGCAATAAGAGTATTTAGTAGTATTTGAGTTCAAATTGACTAGAGACTGGAGGCATTGTTTCTAAAAAAATAATAATAATAATAACCAAGAGAAGAGGCCTTAAATATTAATATGAACATGTTGGCAAGGATAAGCAGATATGTAAGGGAAACCTCTTACATGAAAAGTTAAAAGGAGAATGTGGAAGAAAAGGTATGAAGCAGTAGGAAACTAGAAAAAAAATGTAAAAAAGCAGAATGTGTCACAAACATGAAACAAGAATAAAAGCTGTTTTTAACAATGACTAGAGAAAATGGAAGACCCTTGGGAACTGAAAGTGTGAGAGCAGAAATAAGCAATAATAGAAAGGGTTAGAAGTTAAAACATAGGGGGGTGCCTGGGTGGCTCAGTCGGTTAAGCGACCGACTTTAGCTTGGGTCATGATCTTGTGGGTTCGTGAGTTTGAGCCCTGCATCCGGCTCGGCTGACAGCTCAGAGCCTGGAGCTTGCTTTGGATTCTGTCTCCCTCCCTCTCTACCCCTCCCCCCACTCATGCTCTTTCTCTCTCTCGAAAATAAATAAACATTAAAAAAAATTTTTTTTTAAAAGTTAAAACTTAGGTCAAATCCAAACAAGTATTTTTTTTTTTAAAAAAGACAAAGATGGTATGGTGTATTTGTATTATGTCAAATTTGGTAAGGTAGAGCTGCATTTCCCAGAATACCTTTTCTTGCATAGTTCCTGGTTACTGTGGACAATGAGGTGTTTTGATTTTGCAAGGTGGAAGTGAGACTGCATCCATATTCTTACTCTCAGAAGATAAGCGTGGGCACCCTGGGAGCTACTGCAGCTCACAAACATTCTTGGTATGGGAGAGCCACAGGGCTCCTCAGCTTCCCCCATTTCCTCTCTATCGGCTTCTCCAAACACTGGGCCAGGTCCAGCCCCAGACAGAATCAACAGCTGAACGTAAACTGACCAGGTTCACCATTACTTAAGGCCAAATCTCGGGGCGCCTGGGTGGCGCAGTCGGTTAAGTGTCCGACTTCAGCCAGGTCACGATCTCGCAGTCCGTGAGTTCGAGCCCCGCGTCGGGCTCTGGGCTGATGGCTCAGAGCCTGGAGCCTGTTTCCGATTCTGTGTCTCCCTCTCTCTTTGCCCCTCCCCCGTTCATGCTCTGTCTCTCTCTGTCCCAAAAATAAATAAAAACGTTGAAAAAAAATTAAAAAAAAAAAAAGGCCAAATCTCCATTATAAATGCCATATTCTCTATCATTCCTAGTGTTCTCTGTTCAAATGCTGACTGATAAAGACACCTGTATCATAATTAGTTGTAGAAGAACAGTAACGTAGTAATGATGGGCTCCTAAATTAGTTCTAGGTTTTCCAGAATGGGTTCTCAGGTCTAATTACATTTAAAAACATTAACGGCCCTGTTTCAAGTGGCAGAGGGGACACTGGTGATCCATGGCATGCTGTAGCAAAGCAGTTAGTTTATCAGCTTTAGACATTAGTAATCAAGTGCCCATAAAAGGTAAGACTATGGGAGACCAAGTATTTACTGCCACGGAACATTTTAACATGAAAATAATAATAATGGGATAGGTTGATCCCTTCAAACTATATTGGGGAACTTAGGAAAGGAAATGGCTTTAGCTTCTGAGCTCAGAATCCACATAAAGAAGTGAAATCCTCTATGATTGCTGTAAAAGAAACCCCTATCTCTTGTAGTCAAAGGCAGAGATTTCTGAAAACCAAACCCAAAATCTAATCCTGCAGGTGGCTGAGTTACAATATAAATTGAACTTCTAGTTTTGTAGTCTCTTGTGTTAGGGTTATCTAGAGAAAGAATGGAAAACTGAAAATTGGGGTGGGGAATATGGGCAGATTCCAGTGAAGCTAGGTACCTTGGACTCCTTAATTCTTTCTAGCCACCTTTACTTTACCATCCTACCTCTGTCTGAGGGAAGTTAGTCTCCTGAGGAATCTATAATGGCTTGCCTTAAGGTAGCTAAGTTGCTTTTTAAGAGACTGCATCTTCTCTCACCACCTCTCATTGCTTTTATACCTCTGTAACCCCCTTGCAACAGCCCCCAGGGCATGAGGTACTTACCTACTAAGCGTTACCCATGAGGAAGTGTGATACACACTGAAAGAAATGATTTATCTGCAATTACCTGGGGGATGGTGTAGGAATGGAATAGAGCAGAAGGTATATAAAATTGAATCAGGCTGAATTTATTGATAAAGGCTCACTAAGCAGAGATTCCAGATTGAAGGTATTAGGTCAGAGGGCTATGAGTGGTTCTAACAGTTTGCTTGGTTAGTTAACTAAAAACTACACTAAAAGGTGGCCTAAACTAAGTAAAGTTGAAATAGATGCTAGAATTTTATTTATACAGAGGAAGTTATCCAAAGGTTTAAGGAGATTAGAATGCTAGAGTGGGTTTTTCATTAAAAAAACAAAAACAAAAACAAAAAACTTGACCACACGTGTTCCCCAGGTGAGTCTAGAGAACACTCCTTTTCTCAGAGCTCTGAGAAATCCACTCAGGAGGAGAGCCCCAACATCCTTGAAGAGCTCTATTGGCTGTTTTTTAAAAGAATGACAGGATAACTGTTGCCATCAAATTAGGATCCTTGAATTATTCAGGAGTAATGGAATCCCAGGTGACAGCAACAAATACTGGCACTTAATTGCAAAAGACAAAGGGTGAGGGTGTGGTTACTGTAATGGTAAGGAAAGCCAAAGCAGTAATCAGAGAATTCTGAGTTGACGGAGATCTTTTTCATGGGTGAATTTGGTTATAGTATCTGCACAGCTGAGATAGATGGGAAACTTTATGAATTATTCATTGATTTTTATATACAGAAGAGCTCTAGACCTGGGGAACAGAAGTGTGACTTGAATGACCTCAACAGAGATTATAACCCCTCAATCTGTCCCCAGATGTAAGCCAGGTCCAAGAACCTTTCAATGAAGGGAAAGCTGGGTCCTGCCATATAGCCAAAAATTTATACTGTTGATCTGCTTCTAGGCTTCCCCCAAAGACCTGCAGCCATTTACTAGAATAATGGACATTGGGGAATGAGAAATAGACTCTTTAGGGATTGCTGAATATTGACTCTGAGTGTAATGAATTCTAGAACATTCCAAACACCACTGTTTTCTATCAGTCAATGGAGTTTTGGCTTAGGCCCATCTAACAGTGGGCCCAATGTGGTTGGTTATTTCCATTTTCCTGGAATGCATAATTGGAGTAGACATATTGAACAGCTAACAGAGATCCCACATTGGTTAACTGACCTGTGGAAGCCACTAGAATGTTATCTACTTACCAAGATAAATTATTACATGGAGGGATTGCAGAGCTACCATTAAGAATTTGAAAGATGCAGAAGTGGTGATTCCTATCACATCCCTATTCAACTTAACTGTTTGGCATTGAAGAGGACAGATGGATCTTAGAGAACGATAGTGGGTTATCATAAGCTTAAATGGTGGCTTCAATTAAAGTTGTTCCAAGTGAGGTTTTGTTGCTGGAACAAATCAATTCAACCCCTGGCATTCGGTATGGAAATATTGATCTGATATATGCTTTTTTTTTTTTTTTTTTTCTATATACTTATTAGGCAAAACCATCAGAATTAATTTGCTTTCAACTGGTGGTGTCAGCAGTATACCTTCACTAACTTATCTCAGGGCTATATCAAACTTTATGTCATAAGCTAGCCTGCAAGGACTTGGATAGCCTCTCCCTTCCATAGGACATATGCTGATCCATTATATTGGTACCATGATGATTTGATCTGCTGAGTTGGATGTAACAACTCCTATAGACATTTTGGTAAAGTGCATGCATGCCAGAGAGAGGATAATTCTCACAAAAATTCAGGTGCCTGTTACCTTGATGAACTTTCTAGGAGTCCAGTGGTTTGGATTATGTTGAGATACCTTTTCTAAGGTAATAAATAAATAAATAAATAAATACATACATACATACATACATACATACATACAAACAACCTGCTATACCTAGCTGATTTTTCCCATCACAAAGCGGCACATTTGGATTTTAGAGGCAACATGTACCTCATTTGACCTGAAATGGGGACTATCCCCCTTTCCAGAAATCTTGCTCTGCTCTGTTGACCTGACCAGGAGCTCCAAAGCCTACCTCTTTCACTTACGGTCTGGAAATCTATTCTGTTTACTTTCTCTATTTTATTTCCAGTGGGTCCCTCTCTGTCAACTCTTCTTAAGTCCCTTTCTTGTCCCTGTCACTTATACCTTTCGATTCCTCAGATTGGTGATTTCTTTAATTTTTTTTTTTAATGTTTATTTTTGGGAGGCAGAGACAGAGCACAAATGGGGGAGGGGCAGAGGGAGGGAGACACAGAATCCAAAGCAGGCTCCAGGCCCTGAGCTGACATGACAGCAGAGAACCGGACGCAGGGCTTGAACCCACTAACCATGAGATCATGACCTGAGCCAAAATCAAGAGTCGGACACTTAACCGACTGAGCCACCCAGACACCCTTGGTGATTTCTTTAAACAGCATTCTTGCCCAGCCTCTTTAAAGTGAAATTTTATATTTAAAATTTTTATTTTCATCAAGACATATGTTTAACTACTTTATAGTTCTACCAGCAGTATATGAAAGTGTGTGTTTATTAGTATCTCAGTACTGGATATTGTTATTCTAAAAGCCTGATGCCATTTGTTATCTGTTAGTTATTTGGTTAATCTCCTTTCTGTTCTCTATTCAGGAGAGATGGCATTTATATTCACTTATTCATTCAGTCGCCCCACTGTGCTAGGTACAGTGGTGAGAAGAATAGAACTAGGCCTCAGCTTGCTTGGAATTTATGGTCTAAAAAGTTAGTTTTCTTTATGACAGCTGGTCTGGCCTATTCTGCCTTGTAACTGAGCATGATTAGGGAAGTACTTGGAGCTTGTGATACAGGACACCATTAATGAACCTTAGCATGGTGGTCTTTTTAGCAGTTGGCCATGGATATCTGTGGTTAAACGGGAAATTAGTATAATGTATATAAAATACAAGTTATCTGTGAAGAGCTGTCTGTGAACCTTTAAGATTTCCATGTCTTTTCAAGTATTTTTATTGTTACATTCCTCTGCTCCATTAAGTATTTTGGTCACCATTCCTCCCAGGGCAAATAGTGTTTTAATGCAGTTTTATATGGAATATTTGAGGCTTTATAAAATTTTTTTTTCTTCAAAGCACTTTAATTATAGTTAGCATAATAATGGGCTTATGCTGAGAGAGATTATTTTTTTAACTTGTCAGGCTTTAAGATGATTCCTATAAGTTGTCAGGCTCCCAAGAAGCAGTTTTTGAAAGTGTGTCTATAAGCATACTGCTTCTGTAATTTAGACTAGTATGACTGTCTTTAGATTTCTTAAATTGTACTGTTCTCACATGACCAGTTATACTGTTATGCTTGTTCCCTAATGTACTAGTAGCTGTTTGTCTCAGCCTTGTATGGAGCTATTTGGTTCCAACTTCAGTGTCTGTGAAGAGCACGAATTGCCTGTGTTATGTAGGACTGCTTTTGATAAATACCAGGCCTTAGAGGTTTTCCAACGTGATGATAGATGAGTGTTAATTAACAACAAACTAATGTTTATGGGAAAAGTGGTTGGTAACTCCTTTGCTAAGCGTATCTTTCCATAGTTTAAATGACACTTAGTTTCTCCGTGAGATTTTCCCAAATTAGATGTTTAGATTGTCAATTAACGTTACCAGTGAAAACCCAAGTTTACTTGGAAAGCAATATATCTGCCTTAGATATTGCAATAGTACTTTACTTTCTAATAACATTTAGAGTATATTGTTGAATTTCTATTTATGCATTTTCCCCAAGAATTCCATAAAGTATTGAAAACAGTAACTACAAGTTGCTTTTGAAATGTTTATTCCAATTTGTTTGACTTACCAGATTGTGCCGATCTTTTGTGGGATTTTTTGTTCAGGTAAAATTCATATACTATAAAATTCACCACTTTAGAGTGTACAGTTGAGTAGTTTTTAGTGTATTCACATGGCTGTGCAACTATCACCATTATTCAATCACAGAACATTTTCATCACTCCAAAAAAGAAATTCCATAGCCATTAACTGTTCCCTCTGAGCACCTTGCAACCACTAATCTGCTTTCTGTCTTTATGGATTTGCTATGCTGAGCATTCATATAAATGGAATTATATAATATGTGATGTTTTGTATCTAACTTCTTTGACTTCACATAATGTTTTCAAGGGCCATCCGTATTGTAGCATTTATCAGTACTTCATTCCTAATTATGGCTGAATACTTAATTTCTTTTGGGTATATTCCTAGGAGTGGAATTACTGGGTCATATAATAATAACTCAGTGATTGACTTTTTGAGGAATGCCAAACTCTTTTCCATAGCAGCTTCACCATTTTACATTCCTACCCATAATGCATGAGAGTTCCAATTTCTCCACATGATGGTCGTTAGTTGTTGTTGTCTGTTTTTGTTTTTGTTTTAATAGCCATTCCAGTGGGCATAAAGGGGTATCTCATTGTGGCTTTTGTTTTGCATTTCTCTAGTGACTACTAACATTGGACAACTTTTCATGTCCCTTTTGGTCATTTGTGTATTTACTTTGTAGAAATGAAGTCCAATCAGTCTTTTTCTTTGCTTGCTTGTAACCCAGTGTCACAGGATTTATATCTAAGAGTATTACAGTTTTAGCTTTTACATTTACATCTTTGATCCTTTTTGAGTTCATTTTTTTGTATACGGTATAAGATGGGTCCAAATTCATTCTTTTGCATGTAGATATCCAGTTGTCCTGGCACAATTTTTTGACAAGACCATTCTTTCCCATTGAACAGTCTTAACACCCTAGTTGAAAATAAATTAATCACGGGGCGCCTGGGTGGCTCAGTCGGTTGGGCGTCTGACTTCGGCTCAGGTCATGATCTTGTGGTCCGTGAGTTCGAGCCCCGCGTCGGGCTCTGTGCTGACAGCTTGGAGCCTGGAGCCTGTTTTGGATTCTGTGTCTCCCTCTCTCTCTGACCTTCCCCCATTCATGCGCTGTCTCTCTCTGTCTCAAAAATGAATGAATGTTAAAAAAAAAATTTTTTTTTTAAATAAAAAAAGAAAATAAATTAATCAGATGTATGGGTCTATTTCTGGGCTCTCAATTCTATTCTGCCAATCTATGTGTCTATCTGCAAGTACCACAATGTCTTGATTACTATAGCTTTGCAGTAAATTTTCCAATCAGAAAGTGATTTTTCTAGACTGGACTCTTTGCTTTCAAGATGTTTTGGCTATTCTGTGTCCCTTACATTTACATATATATTTTGGAATCATTTTGTCAATGTCTGCAAAAAAAGATAGTTGGGAGTTTGATACAGATTACATTGAATATATAGATAGTTTGAATAGTACTTCCATCCCAACAATATTAAGTATTCCAGTCCATGAACATTTGATACCTGTCAGTCTTTTGAAATTTCTTTCAACAATGTTTTGTAGTTTTCAGTGTACAAATTTTGCACTTCCTTTTGTTAAGCTTATTCCTAAGTATTTTTATTCTCTTTGATGCTGTCATAAATGTCATTGATTTCTTAATTTCATTTTTTGATTGCTTATTGCTCGCATATAGAAATAGAACTGATTTTTTTGTATATTGATGTTGTATCTAGCAACCTTTCTGAACTCGTTTATTAGCTCTAATAGTTTTTGTGAATTCTTTAAGATTTTCTGTATATACAAGATGATGTTATTGGCCTATAGTGGTAGTTTTACTTTTCCCTTTCATTTCTGGATGCCTTGTTCTTTCATGTTCTTGCCTAAAGGCAAGAGGTTCTTGGCTAGAACCTTCAGTACAAGAAGAATAGAAGCAGTAAAAGCAGACACCTTTTTTTGCTCTTAATTTTAGGTGGAAAGGTTTCTTTTTTCTTTTTCTTTTTTTTGCCATTAAGTATGATGTTAGCTATGGGTTTTTCATTGATGCTCTTAAAGTTGAAGAAATTCTGTTTTGTTTCTAGCCTGTTTTGTGTTTGTCTTTTTTTTTTTTTTTTTTTTTTTTTAACGATGAAAAGGTGTTCGATTTTGTCTGAAGCCTTTTCTGCCTCTGTTGAGATTATCTTTTTTTCCTTTTACTAATAACATGTACTACATTGATTTTCACATGTTGAGCCAACTGTGCATTCCTAGGGTATATATCCCACTTGGTCATCAGTGTATAAATTCTTTTTACATGCTGCTAGATTTTCTTTACTAGTATTTTGTTGAGGATTTCTGCCTCTGTATTCAGAAATTGTTCTGTTGTGCTCTTGTGATGTCTTTGTCTGGTTTCTGTAGCAGGGTAATAATACTGGTCTTATAAAATGGATTAGGAAGTGTTCCCTCCTTTTTTGTTTTTTGGAAGAATTTATCAAATATTCATGTTAATTCTTCTTTAAATGTTTGGTAGACTTTACTAGTGAAGCCATCTAGTTCTGGGCTTTTCTGTAGAAGAAGTTTTTTAATTACTAACTCAGTCTCTTATTATAGGACCATGTGCCAATTAATTTATCTTTCTCTTCTTAGTAACAGGCATGTAGGTGGCCTTATGTCCTTTTCCATTCTTTAGTCTTGTTCTCAGTGTCCATTCTTAAATTTGCATATATCAATAAAATGCTAGTAGCCTAACAAGCCTTTCTTGCCATTAAATGATTATGTTGTGTTTTGATTGATACATGAAAGGCACATTTGAATATTGAAACCGTAAAGCAAGTTAGTTAATGTCTGCCTGACTTACCTTAGAATGTTTGCTAATTTTCTGCCACAAAGAACACCTTGGAAGTATCCTGATTTTTTTTTTTTTTTTCTAAGCCCACCATTGCACATTCATGGACTTGGAGGGTTCTGACCATGATCAGTCATCTTCTGGATTTATCACTCCAGTTAGTAGTTTGGTTTCTAATGTTATTTCTTGTAGTTTGTCTATGTATTGTATGTAATATATTGTCTTGTAGTTTGGTGTTGTTGATAGTGTTGTCAGTGGTTTTGTTTGGTTTCCCTAATTAGAATTTTCAACAAAATCAGTTGTTCTTTATCCTCCCAAGTCAGTCTTCAGTAGGGCACATAAAACTATGCACTTTTGTTTTCTTTTGAAAAGTAAGTAAAGGTAGTCATTAGTGAAATTATCAGCATTGGAATTAAAATGGGATGGTAGATTACGTGTATTAATGGGATAATTTTTCATGCTGCTTATATATGCTCATTAGCTTATAGACAAGCAGTTCTCAACTGGGGGGCAGTACCTACTCCTATGAAGTAATTGGAAATGTGTGGGGTATTATTCTGACACAGTAACTCAAGATTTGGGACTATGCTACAAGCATATTGTGACAAGGGGCCAGTGTTACTAAATATTATGTAATATGAAAGACACATCCACCCAGTCAAGCTTACTCAGTATTGTAATAACACCCTCATAGAGAAATGCTAACACTTAAATTTTCAAGCACTTCAATAATACTTACAATCTCTGAGTTGAATGTATTCTGGGGTGTTAAAAGATCTTCTAGGTAACTTTATTTACAGACAACTTTCCACATAATATTGGAATAAACATTTCTTTGTCTACATTCTCTTTACCTGTCATAATATTTGTGAATATGGAATTCTGACATCACAGTGCCTGTCAAACTTTTATACCAGAGCACACCAGATAGTAGAGAAGAGTAACCATGTGCCTTTGGGGGAAGTTTTGAGGAACGAATGACTTTTAAAACTTCAGATGAATTTTGCACTTGGTTTTAAGATCGAGATATAATTTATTTACAATAAAACATGCTGGTTTTGATTATAACCATCATCCCAAATTAAGATAGAAAACATTTCTGTGGCCACAGAAAGTTCTGTCATGCCTATTCAGTCATTACCACCTCCAGCCTTTTCCTTTTCAGTTACTGATCTAATTTCTGTTACCATAGCATAGTCTTGCCTGTTTTAGAACTTTGTGTAATTGGAAATCATACATAAATGTACTCTTTTGTCTTTAAATTTTCATTCCACATTTATGTTTTTGAGACTTACTCACATTGCACATATTAGTAGTAACATTCCTTTTTAGTGCTGAGTAGTATTCCATTGTATAAATGCTCCATAATTTCTTTATTCATTGAACACTTGCGTTCTTTCTAATTTTTGGCAGGTACAAATAAAGCTGCTATGAACATCCTTGTAAAAGTCATTTTGTGGACATAACATTTTCATTTCTCTTAGTTAACTAGAAATGCAACTGTTGAATCATAAGATAAATGTGTGTTTAACTTTATAAGGAACTCTAAACAGTTTTTCAAATGGTTGTGCCATTTCACATTCCCTTAGCAGTGTACTTTTATTTCCATGGTGGTGTCTTTTGGAAGAACAGAAGGTCTTAACTTTGACAAAGTGTAATTTATCATTTTTATCATTTTTCTTTTAGACTTACTGCTTTCTATATCCTAAAAAAAAAAAAAAAATTGTGTACCAATAGCTTCGCAGATTTTTCCCTAGTAGCTTTACATTTTACATTTTAAGTGTTTGATCTTCTTATGTTTTTTAAGTGTTTGATCTTTGTAATTTAATTTCTATGTCTGATCTGAAGTTAGGGGTTGAGGCTAATTTTTTTATATATAGATATCTTGTTACTCCATCCCATTTATTGAAAAGACTTTCTCCATTTATCATGACTTATATTTAAAACCAATTAACTGGGGCGCCTGGGTGGCGCAGTCGGTTAAGCGTCCGACTTCAGCCAGGTCACGATCTCGCGGTCCGTGAGTTCGAGCCCCGCGTCAGGCTCTGGGCTGATGGCTCAGAGCCTGGAGCCTGTTTCCGATTCTGTGTCTCCCTCTCTCTCTGCCCCTCCCCCGTTCATGCTCTGTCTCTCTCTGTCCCAAAAATAAATAAACGCTGAAAAAAAAAAAAATTAAAAAAAAAAATAAATAAAACCAATTAACTGTATGTATATGTAGAAATGCATATTCATACTTTATCCTGTTGATCTGTTTTGCTATACTTATGCCAATACCACAGTCTCTTACTTACTGTAATAATTTTGAAATCATAATCAAATCCTCCAACTTTGTCCCTTTTCAAGGTTGTTTTTGGCTGTTCTGTCTGGGTCCTTGGCATTTTCATAGGAATTTCAGAATCATCCTGTCATTCTTACAAAAATGTATAGATATTTATTAGGATGGCATTGAATCTGTAGATCAGTTTACAGAACTTACATCTTCATGATATTGAGGCCATGTGAGTGTCATATATCCTTCCATTTATATCTGTAATCTTTAATTTCTCCCTGCAGTGTTTTAGCTTTCTGTTTAGAAGTCTTTCATGTCTTTCATTATGTTTATACATAGATATTTTCTCGATGCTATTGAAATGGTATTTTTTTTAGATATTTATTTAAGTAATCTCTGCACCCAGCCTGGAGCTCAAACTTACGACCCGAAGATCAAGAGTTGCACACTCCTCCAACTGTGTCAGCTAGGCACCCCAAAATGGTTTTTTTTTCCTTTTTTTTAAGTTTATTTATTTATTTTGAGAGAGACAGACAGACCCAAGCAGTCTCTGTGCTGTCAGTGCAGATCCCACACAGGGCTCAATCTCACAAACCATTAGCTCATGACCTGAGCTGAAATTAAGAGTTAGACCTTATGTGACTGAGCCACCCAGGCACCCCCCAAAGTGGTATTTTTCTTTTATATTTATTTATTGGGGGGGAGGGGCAGCAAGAGGGGAGGAAGAGAATCCCAGGCAGGCTCCCAGCCACTGGCGTAGAGCCCAGCACGGGGCTTGAACTCACAAACCATGAGATCATGACATGAGCCAAAATCAAGAGTCGGTCACGTAACCAACTGAGCCACACAGGCACCCCCAAAATAGTATTTTTTTAATTATACTTTCCAGTTTGTTGCTAATATATCAAATCTTGTATCCTCTGACCTGCTAAATTTACTTAATTTTTCTGATAGTTTTTGGTATAAATTTCTTAAGATTTGCTAAATAATCAACGTTGTTTACAAGTCAAAGTAGAGTACTTCTTTCTTTTCTTTTTTTTCTTTAATTTTTTTAAATGTTTATTTATTTTTGAGAGAGGAGAGACAGAGTGCGAGAGGGGGAGGGGCAGAGAGAGAGAGAGAGGGAGACACAGAAACCGATACAGGCTCCAGACTTTGAGTTGTCAACACCAGAGTCCAATGTGGGGCTTGAACTCACAAACCAGGAGAATCATGACCTAAGCTGAAGTCAGATGCTCAACCAACTGAGCCACCCATGCTCCCTTAGAGTACTTCTTTCTTTTCAGTCTTTATGCTTCTCCCTTATTTTTTCTTGCCTTAGAACACTAGCTAACATCCCCAGTACTGTGTTGAATAGAAATGGTAAGAATGGACATCCTTGCCTTGTTTCTGATCTTGGGCAAAAAACATTCAGTATTTAACCTTTAAGTGTACTATTGGCTGTAGGTTTTTCATTGAGGAAATTCTTCTCTTCCTAGTTGACTAAAGAGTTTTTATGGTTCGTATTGAATTTTGCCAAGGCATGTGTGAATTTGTCTGATTATCATATGAGTTTTCTCCTTTATTCTTTTAATTTGGTAATTTATATTTGTTTTTAAATCCTGAGATAATCTGAGTTGGTCATAATATAAAATTAATTATATATGTTACTAGATTCTGTTTGCTGTTCATTCATTTTGTTTAGTTTTTTTGGATCTATGTTCATAAATGACATTGTTCTAGAATTTCATTTTGTTGTAATGTCCTTATTAGTTTTTGTTTGAGTTATGCCAATGCTCTTCCTCTCTTTTTTTTTTTTTTTTTAAAGTGTTTGCCTAAGATAGGTCATATTTCTTCCTTAAATGTTTGATAGCTTTTACCAATGAAGCCATCCGGGCCTCAAGTTTTCTATGTAAGGCCATCTCAATACTAGGTTTTTTTCTTTTTATGTGTATTAATATTTGAACATTGTGTTTCTCAAAGAATTTTTGTACTCATCTAGGTTGTTAAAGTCATTCACGTACAATTATCTTATCTTGTCGTTATCTTTTAATATCTGTGGTGATATTTTTTCTTTCATTCCTGATATTGATAATTTATGTGTTGTCTTTCTTCCTGATCAGTCTAGATAAGGGTCCATACATTTGATCAATCTTTTCCGAAAATTAACTTATGGCTTTTTTTTCCTCCCCAAAAATGTTTGTCCATTTCCTATTTCACTGATTTCCACTCCTATTATTCCCTTTCTTCTACTTCCATGGTGTTTAATATTTTCTTTTTCCAGCTTCTTGAGGTGAAGGTTGGGTATAACTTTTTATTCTAATAAAAACACTAAATGTTATAAATTTCTGTTAGTTTGTGGGAGTAAAGCTAAAGCAGAAAATCTCTGATATGTTGAGTATGTTGTGTTTTTATTATTGTTAAGTTCAAATATATTTCCTGATTTCCCTTTTGTCATCTTCTTTGAAATACAGACTGTTTAGAAGTGTGTTGTTTAATTCCAAATATTTGGTGTTTTCATTATTGTTAGAAGACATATTCTGTGATTTCAATCCTGTTAAATTTATTGAGATCTGTCCTAATATATGGTTTATCTTAAGGAATATTCTCTGTGCGCTTGAGAAGGATGTGTTTTCTTTAGTGGTGAGTGAAGTGTTTATTAAGTCTTCTATATCCTTACCAGTTTTGTTTTTTTTTTTTTTGACTGCTTGTTCCATTGGTTGCTGAAAGAAGTTTGTAAGTTTTCTCTTTTTTTTAAACTATGGTTGTGCATTTGTCTATTTCTACTTGTCAATTTTTGCTTCTTTTTTTTTGATGGTCTATTATTGGTTGTAAACACATGTCTGTTTGATGGGTTTCCCTCTTTTGTCATTGTGAGATTATTCTATTTCTGTTGATATTCATTGTCTTAAAGCCTTACTTTAATATTATTATAGCCATACCAAATACTATTATGCTTAATATTTGCGTGGTTTATCTTTTTCTATCCTTCTATTTCCAGCCTATCTGTGTCTTGATTTATTTTTATTTTTTATTTTTTTTTAATGTTTATTCATTTTCGAGAGCAAGAGAGAGAGAATGAGAGTGCAAGCAGTGAAGGGGCAGAGAGAGAGGGAGAGACACAGAACTCGAAGAGGGCTCCAGGCTCCATGCTGTCAGCACAGAGCCCAGCGCGGGGCTCGAACCCACGAACCATGAGATCATGACCCGAGCTGAAGTTGGATGCTTAACCGACTGAGCCACCCAGGTGCCCCTCTGTTGATTTAAAGCCGGTCTTTTATGAATAGCATATAATTGAACTTGAGATTTGTGTCCAGCCAGTAAATGTATTTGGAGGGGCACCTGTGTTGGTTAAGTGTCTGACTTAGGCTCAGGTCATGATCTCGCAGTTCATGAGTTCAAGCCCCACATTGGGCTCTGTGAGGACAAGCTCAGAGCCTGGAGCCTACTTCGGATTCTGTGTCTCCCTCTCTCTGCCTTCCCCTGCTCGTGCTCTGTCTCTCTTGCTCTTGAAAATAAAGTAAAAATTAAAGAAAAAATTTTAAGGAAATTTATTTGGAGTGTTTAGTCCATTTACATTTAATATAATTTCACTGTGATTGGATATGGGTCTACCATCTTGTCATTTATTTTCTATTTGTTCCCTCTGTTGTTTTGTTTCTCCTTTCCAGTCATCTTTTGAGTTAATTATGTAGTATTTTAGTGTCATGTTCTGTATCCTCTGTTGGCTTTTTAACTATACTACTCTTTTATTTTTTTAATAGTATAGTATGTATCCTTAACTGTCTGCACTCAACCTTGGATTAATACCACTTCACATAAGATGTGAAAATCTTGGGGCACCTGGGTGGCTCAGTTGGTTAAGTGTCCAACTCTTGATCTCAGCCCGGGTCTTGATCTCAGGGTCATGAGTTCAAGCCCCATGTTGGACTCCATGCTGGGCATGAAGCCTACTTTAAAAAAGGGGGAGGGGGGTGCACCTGGATGGCTTAGTGGGTTGAGCAATTGACTTTGGCTCAGGTCATGGTCTCTCAGTTCATTGGTTCAGACCCGAGTCGGGCTTGCTGCTGTCAGCTCAGAGCCCATTTCAGATCCTCTGTAACCCCCTCTACATCCCTCCCTCACTTGTGCTCTCTCTCTCAAAGATAAACATTTTTTAAATAATTAAAAAAATTATAAAAAGGATGTGAAAACCTTTTAACTATGTGATTCCATTATACAAATTCCCCCGTCCTTTGTGCTTTTTATACTTCTACATATGTTTTAAACTCTAGTACATTGTTATTACTTGGTCATAGTCTTTTAAAGAGTTGATAAATAAAAATAGTTCTTTTATATTTACCATCTGTAGTGCTTTTATTTTTCCCGTTTAAATTTCTATTTTGTAATACCATTTTCCATCAGTCCTGTGCAGCTCCCCAGCTCTAGAAGTACTAGAGTTTTAAGTAAAGCTACTGTTAAAACTTAAATATATTGGTAAATTTACTTTAGCTGTGAGGCACAACAGCCTTTTCTGATATTGTAGCTTTTCTTTTCTTCTTTTTTTTAAATGTTTATTTTTAAGAGAGAGGCAGACAGACAGAGTGTGAGCAGGGGAGGGGCAGAGAGAGAGAGGAAGACACAGAATCTGAAGCAGGCTTCAGGCTCTGAGCAGTCAGCACAGAGCCCGATGTGGGGCTTGAACTCACAAATTGTGAGATCACAACCTGAGCCAGAGTGGGACACTTAATGGACCAAGCCACTCAGGTACCCCATTAGCTTTTCTTAGTATTTAAATCCTCCAAGAATAAAATCAAAGCTGGTTCTGAAAGGAAAAAAAAAAAAAAAAAACAGTTAACTGGCAGTCGTTTGAAGTTTTCATCATAAAATAATAGGTAAAGCTTATCTTTGGACATAGTTTTTGAGAGGACTTTGTAAGTGTCTTAATTAAAGGTTAAAGAAAATTACTAGTATTAAGAGGAAAGTTACTGCTTTTCAGAGTTGACTGTTTATTTGGTTGTCTATACTGTTCCTGTGTATTGTGTTACTTGGTGGGCCGAAGCACTTTTTTGCTGTTTGAAAGAGTGACCAAAAATAACCTTTTAAGCAATTTGATCCAGGAGCAGCTTGGTGGGGATGAGTGGGTGAGATGAATTGTTAGAAGGCTGGGTAATGCTTAGGAACAAGCCATCAAGGGACTTTTATTTGGCTTAAAGTTAAGAATGACAGCAGCATCTTGATTTTAAAGCCATTGTTAATTCACATAAACAATGTTATTGGGTGACACTTAGACACATGATTGTACTGCAGATGCTGAATGGATATCAGCTAAGTGCCAAACACTGTGTTAAAATATTCACAGCTACAAAATCCTTCCCTTCTAGTGAGTGAGAAAGTTAAAGAGGTAATTGCATTGTGCTGAATGCATGTGATGATAGAATGAAATTCAGAGTACTTCTGAAGTAGGACTTGTACCTGGTCCAGACCTAGGGTAGTTTGGGTTTGGAGCACTTAGGGAAACATGTACCTGAACTGAGTTTTAAAGAACTTAGTGGGGTGATGTGATACAAGGATAGGACAGAGAAATTGGAAATGAATTAAGGAGTAGAGAATTAACTGTCTGGAGCAAAGAGGAAAATAATATTGTGGCATGCACAGTAGTTTGGGACAGGAAGAAAGGAATGAGAGATGAGACTGGGGAGAGGCTTTGGTATGTTCCTGGATGACTGTATAGGTCATGGTTGGATACTTGGACTGGGTCCTATAGATTTTTAGCCATTGGAGCATTTTGAGCAGGAAAACAGCATTATCTGGTTATTATTTTAGAAAGATCATTCCCACTCCAATATGAGCAATATTAATACTGGAACTAGGAAAGTTAGGAAGGTTGTTGGAAGTAACCTAGGCAAAAGATAATGGGAGTGAAAATGTAGGAAGAGGTAGATGGTTTGGAAATTGTTAGGAGGTAGAACTGATAAGTGACAGATGGAATGTAGAGGGAGAAAGAGTTAAGGATGACACCCAGTTTTCTGGCTTGGCCTTTGGAGGTGAATGGTATTACCATTACTTTAAATAAGAAAGAGGATGGGGCGCCTGGGTGGCTCAGTCAGTTGGGCATCTGACTTCAGCTCGGGTCACGATCTCGCACTTTGTGGGTTCAGCTGTGCTGACAGCTCAGAGCCTGGATCCTGCTTCTGATTCTGTGTCTCTCTCTCTGCCCCTCCTAGCTTGTGCTCTGTCTCTCTCTCTCTCTCTCTCTCTCTCTCTCTCTCTCTCAAAAATAAACATTTAAAAATAAATAAATAAGAAAGAGGAGGAGAAATAAGAGGACACTGATTTGAAACGTTGAATATAGGATACATTCAGTCTGAGAGTTCATTAGGAAATTCAACAGTGAAGTCTAGAATTTAGGAAAGCATTCTTTTGGAGATAAAGAAGGGGGATTGTCACTAGCACAGAAGAACCAGAATTGTCTTTGTAACTCTCATAATTACACAACTAGAATTAGAACTCAAAGCTCACAATTAAATGTCACAGCAGTCTGTTTAAACACATATTATTTCTATATTTTGCAGTGCTTTTGTATTTTTCGCAATTTTTCCTTTGTTTAAATTAGCTGGGGTTCAACTAGAAAAAATTCACGAATTAGCCATTTCAATTAGTCTTCAAAATGTTATGTCTGTTAGAGAAGCTAAAATTCACTTACACCACTTGTTCCCAAACTTTACTGAGAAAAATCATCTATGGTATTTGTTAAAAATGCAGACTGTTGGATCCAAACCTGAGAGGTGAAATCAGTATTGATATGAGAATTTGACTTGGAGATCTGCAGGTTTTGGTTTCAGGTAATTCTCATACACCTGGTGAAATACACTTTGTGAAATAATAACACCATAAAAAATAATGGAATTATCCTTTTCCCTAAACAGCTAAAAATCAAAGGCTGATAATATAAAAATTTTCTTAATATTGTTGAATCTTTTTTGAAATTTCTGCTAATGAAACTTTAAGAAACATGAAGTCTGTAAAAGATTGTTGAAACACAGACACTTAGAAGTAACAATTCTAGGGCAGAAGATAACATGTATGTAGAGTTGCTAATGTTCTGAAATACCTTGAATAAAATGAAGGTGGTAAAAGCTAGAGATCTGTTGCGTCAAAAGTTCCTCTTGTTGACCAGCAGAGGGCGCTCAATCTCGAAGTTGAGCTTTTTTTTTTTTCCCCCCTCTATGCTGCCTTTAAGGCCTAGAAGCTCAGGTCTTTTGAATATAGATTTTTCGTGTTCTTGTTACACAAGGCCAGGCATTCTTGTTACACAAGGCCAGGATACTTTTTTTTTATTCTTGTTTCTAAGACTTAGAAGATGTTCAATTTCTTTTTCTAGAGCCAGATCTTCATTGTACCCCCTGTGCCCATGTCTATTTCTTGTTTCCTCCCTGAAGTTTAAGACCTGAGTCATCACCTTAAGAGCTGCCATGGTACTTGGGATTAGCATAAAATCGGGGGCAGAGCCTGAGAAATGTAATGAATCTTTGCCTGTATTAAAAATGCCCAATTTTTGTTCCTAGTTAATTATTAAATAGATTCAGGGATACATTGTGTTTTGTCAGTCTTCTGATCCAGGGAATAGAATGGATAGAAGTTGATGTTAGCTTCTGGAAACAATATTGATAAGCTTGGTTGGGTCTGTAGAGCATCAAGCTCCTCCACTTTGATTGGAGGAGCTTATGGAAAACTTGCTGTCCTGGGATATATCCTTTGTCCATCCACCGCATGGAAATGTCCATTAATCTACTTGTTAGCTTTAGGCACTGAGAGCTCCGCTAAAACCCAAAGATTTCACTGAGAGGACTAAAGTAAATGTGGCAAGAGAAATTGTTTCTTTAAGTTAGGTTGGACTTGGCAGGATGTTTATCATAATTACACTTAACTACGGGATGTCAGGAAAGATCTGGAACTAGAATTATACTGTTTCCTGTTTATAAACCTTCAAACCTCGAAACTGACTAATGAATTAATTTATTATAAGAAGGTTCAGCATTTACAGAATGTATACTGCATGCCAGGCACTGTTCTCATTTAATCCCCAAGACAACCCTATGAGATAATTACTGTTACTCTTCCTGTGTTGCAAATTAGGAAACTGAGGCACAGAGAATTTAAGTAATTTGTCTGAGATTGCTAATGGAGGAGACAACCAGGGCTCACCACTGTTCAATCCTCCTGTATATCTTTAAGTGTCCAGTAACCCAGGGAACTTGTCAGCTGCATCTGTGTGTGAGCTGGCAGGAAGCTCAGTTGCCTTGGATAGCAGCTTTTCGAAACAGAGGCCCACGTGAAGTCACTGAGAACTTCAGCAGGATTCAGGAAGCCCCTGAACTCAGAAAAATGTGATTTCTGCTTTTCAGTTAATATAGCAGGAATAGAATTGAGGAAAATATGGAAAAAGAAGTGAGACAAACTTTGAAAGGTTTCACTTCACAGCACCCAATCCAGTAAATTGAGGGAATAAAAATTTGGATAACTGGTTATTTTAAGTACTTAGTGTCATTTTTAAAAAATGTTTTGTAATGTTTGTTTTTGAGAGAGAGAGAGAAAGGCAGAGTGTGAGTAGGGGAGGGGCAGAGAGAGAGAGAGAGAGAGAGAGAAACAGAATCCTAAGCAGGCTCCAAGCTCTGAGCTGTCAGCACAGAGCCTGACCTGGGGCTCAAACTCACAAACCATGAGATCATGACCTGAGCCGAAGTTGGACACTTAACCGACTAAGCCACCGAGGCACCCAAATACTTAGTGTCATTTTAAAAACAGTGTTATTTCTCTGAAATTGGTAACTTATAGTGTTCAGTTTTTTCTTATTAGAGGAGAAGAGTTCCTCAAAAATAAGAAACTTTGTTTAGTGATATAATTGAACAAATTAGTGAAGGCTAATAACTTAATTGATCTAGCAGTGGTAGAGTGTGTGAACATTTAGTTTTGATTATGATTTCAAGAACATCTGTTGTGCACTTGGTAATAAGTGTATTATTTCTTTCATTTTCTTTGATCTTTCTCTTTCATTTCACCTGATTTTCATCCATGTGAAGAATCCAAGTTACGGAATATCCTCATGTAGAAAGTTGGTTGGGAAAACACCCTATATCAGAAATAATTAATACATTATCACAAGGGTCTTCTTTTTCCTTCATACAAATTCTGATCTCGTAACCACCTTAGTGTTCTTTGGTATTAATAATGTAATGTGACCAGAAATCAGTCCTAGACTTGGTGAGGTGGGAGAAGAAACTTAGCGAGGTGAGAGAAAATTAAAGATGTTGGTGAAAAGGCAGGTTTGAGTTTTTTTATAGCTTTAAGTTAGCTCTGCACGATCCACTTTCTTGACCATGGATAATTGAGAGCTGATTATTCTGCCCAGGTCATTGTGAAAGTGACAAGTCAGACTGTAGACATCCCCAAAGCATAGGCATAGGAATAAAAATGCTGTATTTTTGTATCCATGTTCAAGAAAGATTGACTTTCGAAGTGTGTCACTATTTGGGGGAAGAGGATGCTATCACCTTTGTAAAGTTGTGAATTATGAAAGACATTTCTGTTGGGTTACTGAATGTCCCTTGGGGTTTGTTTCATTTATAACATTGCCTCAGGCCTTCTGCTACATCCTGTTGGAATGACCTTCTTTTCAACCCTGTGCTGGCAGCTGTAATATGGCTCTTTCTCCTGAATCCTTTAGGGTTATCACATGACAAGCATGAACTGTGACCCCTTTGTTCTTTACCCAGATGATTCGGTTTAAAAAATTTTTTTCTGTTTAACATTTTTGCCTTATTTCTTTCCTCTTTTTCCCTCTTTGCTCTCTTTTTTATTTCCTACCTGGACAAGGGTTTGTGGGGTGTTTTTTTTGAGCATTTTAATTTTTTAATTAAAGTATAACATTGATGCAGAAAAGCACACAAATCAAAGCTCACTGAATTTTCACAGCACGAACACACCCATGTAGACAATACTCCAGTCAAGACAGAGAACGTCACCGGAACCCCAGATAACCCTGCCCTATCTCTTTCTGGCCACTACTCCTCTTCCCTAAGGGGAATCATTGTACTGACTTCTGTAGCTTTGAACTTCATAGAAATGGAATCAGACTATATTTTGTTGTGTTTGGATCCTTTCATTTTTGTGATATTCATCTATGTTACTCAGTTTGTTACTGCTGTGTAGTTTTCCATTTGTGTAAGTATTCCACAATTTATTCTTAATGGGCATTTGGATGGTTTCTTGTTTAGGTCTATTACAAATAATAGTACTAAACATTCTCATACATGTCTTTCAGTGGACATGTGACATATTTCTGGGTATTTACATTTGCCAAGACATTGTGTATCCATCTAGCCATTTACATTTCAAAATCCATATAAAACATTAGATGATTGATTTTAGGCAAACTCTTAATAGGAAACGTTTGTAAACAACTATCGATTCAGCTTTAGCATATTATATCTAATTTTTGGCTAAGAAAATGCCTCTATTTAAATGTACTATAGTTTAAACAGATAACTCCTATATACAGCGAAATTGCCACTCACTGCCCATTACATGTTTTATTAACTCTCTTCCTAATGTGTGTTTTTTATCCAGTTTTCCAAAGCTCAGTTGGCAGGTCCATTCTGCAAAACCCTTAGGAAAATATTGTGATGGTGATAATTCACAGTGGTTAGGATTATATCTATATTATACCGCCTCTAAGTGGTAACGGGAAGAGGAATGTGCTAGTGCTTGACTGCCATGCTTTAGTGAAAGTCACAGAGGCAGACACTTGTATGCGCATTCATTACTGAGAACCTTGCAGAAGTGGTGAAAGACTGGCTGTCCCATAGCTTGGCTCCGGGACAAATAGCCAGGCAATTGTGCAGCCAGGAGTAAAGTTTTCATCCTTTTTAAACATGTCGACTTTCCAAAATTTGTTCCATGGATCCTTTTGAACATGTTTAACCTTATGAGTATAGAAATGTGATTGTGCTATCATATTCCCTCAAAACTGCAAAGCATCTCTTAAGGAGATTTTGTTTGACCATCAGGTAAAGTGCCCCTCAGTCATTCTGTGAACATGCATAGAATTAAGTTGACTTGTTTTGACCAAAGTGTATTCCTTAAAGAGGATTTCTTTCTCCTCCATCAAAACAAAACAAAAATGTAGAGGGAATAATCAAAATTCGGTGGTTATAAAAGGATAGTTACAGAACCAGAAGATTTGCCTCCTATGTTACGGAAATATAAATGTAAGTCTTTTGGAGGGTGAAAGGAGGGTCGACAACCGTATCAAGATGTTTTTGGGAACAAAGTATGGTTAAAAAAAAAGAATGAGAGAATAAAGGATTTCACCTTGACAAAATTATCCTTTAAGAATTCTGTTATTTTTCGTTTCTTCTTCCAGCCTTTGTTTTTGTAAAGGAACAGTGGGAAGTGAGCCTGCAGGGAAGCCATGTGATGAGTTTGTACCTGATTTGGTAGATAATATAACACAGTAATAACTAAGAGCACTCACTTTATTTTTTTATTTATTTTATTTATTTTTAAGTTTGTTTTTTTTTTTTTTAATTTACATCCAAATTAGTTCGCATATAGTGCAATAGTGATTTCAGGAGTAGATTCCTTAGTGCCCCTTACCCATTTATCTTATCCCCTCCTCCCATAACCCCTCCCATAACCCTCTGTTTGTTCTCCATATTTATGAGTCTCTTCTGTTTTGTCCCCCTCCCTGTTTTATATTATTTTTGTTTCCCTTCCCTTATGTTCATCTGTTTTGTCTCTTAAATCCTCATATGAGTCAAGTCCTATGATTTTTGTCTTTCTTTGACTGACTAATTTCACTTAGCATAATACCCTCCGGTTCCGTCCACGTAGTTGCAAGTGGCAAGATTGCATTCTTTTTGATTGCCGAATAATACTCCATTGTATATATATATATACCATATTTTCTTTATCCATTCATCCATCGATAGACATTTGGGCTCTTTCCATACTTTGGCTATTGTTGATAATGCTGCTAGAAACATGGGGGTGCATGTGTCCCTTCAAAACAGCACACCTGTATTCCGTGGATAAATGCCTAGTAGTACAATTGCTAGGTCCTACGGTAGTTCTGTTTTTAGTTTTTTGAGGAACCTCCATACTGTTTTCCAGAGTGCTGCACCAGCTTGCATTCCCATAAGAGCACTCACTTTAGATCAACTTAGAAATTGAGTCCCGGTTCAGTTTTGCTGTGTGACTCTGAACAGGTCGCTTAACCTATCTAAGCTCAGTATTCTCATTTGATAAATGGAGGCAGCACCCATGTAACTTGTTGCAATGTTACATGAAAGAAAAGAGATCATGTGTGGGAAGTGATTAACATAGCTGTCATAACAAGTGCTCCGGTAGCTAGTCTGGACAGGGTGGGGGGAGCCATTGAGGATTTTTGAACCACAGAATGGTAGGACCTGAATCATGTAAGGCTTTTTCTTTTATTTTTATAATCGACATACAAAAAGCACACATTTCAAGTATTCAGTCTGATAGATTTTTATATATACATATACCTATGAAATCATCGCTGAAATTGAAATAATGACCACATCCATCAATCCTGAAACTTTTGTCTAAGACCTTTAAAGAAGAAAGTCTGGCCTTCAATGCACAGCAAAGAATGGAGTGAAGTAGAGCCTGGAAGTGGAGAAATCAGTTAAGAGGCTGTGGCCCTGGCCCAGGTGAGAGAGAAAGATTGAATGAGGTGTGGGGGCAGTTGGCCTTCCCCAAGAGATGGGGCTGCTGGGGACAGGGTTGAGCCTGCTGCGTTATTGTATTCTCTCCAGCACCTAACTCAGTGGCCAGAGGCTAGTAGCTCTTCCATGCTGAAGACAGTTGTTCCCTTTATGAAAGATTGGTTACTTTAAACTTTTTTCTCTATTCTGTTTAGGGCTTAAAAGACAATCTTCTTGCTTCTGGGACATCCAGCCTGACAGCCACCAAACAGTTGCTTCGTCCAAGAATCACAAGAATCTGTCTCAGGGACTTGATATTCTGTATGGAACAGGAAAGAGAGATGAAGTATTCTCGAGCTCTGTACCTTGCCCTTCTGAAGTGACCACTCCAGTCTCCATCCAGATCCTTGCTGTTTACTGCCAAAGAAGACATAAAGAGCATTGTTGCACTCTCCTGAAATTTCAGTTTCTGGAAAATAATCACCAATAGGGAAGATCATTGTTTACAGTTATAAACTTTTATTAAATCTTACTTACACATCCCACGGGGTTCTTAATGACTAGAATTCAACTTTGTCTTCTGGAAATTGGTTATGAAACACAGTTCACACAAACATAGGCTTCTGCCTACCTGTGGATTTAATTACAGCAAGTTAAGGCCCTGTTTGTTACCACCTGCTTCATTTGCTGGACTGTAGGCGAGGTGTCTTTCCCTAACACAGCCTGCATTACGATGCAGGGGAAAGAAAGGAAGAGTCCCGACTTTCCAAGATTATATTTCATCCTCTGATGAACTTGTCTCAAAGTGTTAGGTTTTCTAGGCTGGGATCAGAAGTTGCTTAGCTAATTGTGATAGTCACCTTCTGTAGTTGCAGGTGACAAGCCACAGCGTCTGTAGTGACTTTGGTCAGCCGAGTCCCAGTGTTGTCAAAACGGAGACAGATGGGGATAGTTTGTGCCTGTCCCCACAAAGGTGGCTCCTCTCTGGGTCGTCACCATATGCTGCTTCTGATACCAAGTGAGGGGACATCCTTGTCAGGGAAACTTTAAAATGGAAGCTGCTGATATACCTCACTGAAAAGTGGAAAAGGTGGGAAGTACTGAAAAGAATGATGGGACACTGCGTTCAAACTGAGGAGGGGAAAATGAGAGTGGAACCTCAGAATAGGAACCGTGCTGCACATGCGTCCTCCGTTCCAGTGGTGGGATTGGAACTCCAGAGCAACCGGTACACGTTTTGTTGACAGGACAAAATCACAGCCCAACCAAAAAAGGAAAATGTATCAAACATTTTCAAATGTACAGTATCTCAAAAGGAAGTCGTTATTTTTTGTTTTGTGTATTGTTTTAAATCTCAAGAAGGATAGTTTTCTAAAATCCTTTTCATTACCGCAAGTTTTAAGCATCTTGTTGCATTTAAAAAATCCTAATCGATGATTAGAAATTTTTAACAATAGGACTCCATTTTGGATTCTGTACGCAAAAGGTAATGTCAGCATTTCATTGTTGGAGATCTTGGCTCTAAATGTACTATGAGGAGCAATATATATACATATATATATATTTTTTTTTTTCCCCCACCTGAGGAGGAAGCTGATGTTTTGTAAAGCAAACCCTCTTTTCTTTCTTTTAATTCCGCCTTTGTGGCATGTAGTTGGTGAAAAATAATAGCTGTATTTAGAATCCCATACAGAAAGAACAAGTAAATCCTCCAAGAAGATTTTTTAAAAATGGGAAAGCTGTGCTTCTTAGAAAAAGAATTCAGGGGGAAAAGAACACACCTCTGGTATGTTACTCCTTATCCTGTTCTTCCCATTGGGACTGTTGTGGCCATGTTCTATACTGTAATAAATGTTAAATTGGCCATTTTTGTTTCAGCAAGTTATGTAAAATGCTATAAATTATGTATATGTTAAAAGAGAAACTTTCAGAAGAGATCTATACCTAAAGTTGTTTTTGTATATTTAAATGCTTAGCTTTATTTTTTTGTAAAGTGCAGCATATTCCCATATTTGTGTATAAATGTTTAAAATTATTTCAAATACTTCATTAAAATAATTATTTTATTATACGAATAATTTTGCTCAGTTACTGACTTTGAAAACCAGTATCTTTAGTAGTAAGCCTCCACACCTGGGGGCTGGGCAGGGTAAGTGGGTCTTACCTGCTGGGCAATGGATCTTTCTTGGTTAGGATTGTTACTTTGGAGTATCAGCATTTGGGTTCCAGAACCTTACTTCAAATCCCAAGTTACTATTACCACTGTCTTTGGAATAGTTGTAAATTTGCATGCTATTTGACTCACAAAGAAAGCTAAACATATTCATTACAAAAGCTTTTCTTGGCCCATCAATTTTCTTACTAAAAGTATTCTTTTTCAAACCTTATTTTTAATATACATTTTTAAAATTTGTGTCGTGAAGTATATCTTACAAAAGAACAAGTACAGTGTATCCAAAGTATTCTTCTGCTCAGTTTGCAAAATGGTGGCCTTGGGGTAGATTTGCTATAAAGGCATTCTCTGTGACTCATACAGTGTTTCCCGTGTTTTAATTTACAAAAATCTATATTTCCACTTCCTTTGAAAAATCAGAAGATCTGGAATCATTAGGTACCTCCTTGTGTATGGTAATCCACTGGAGCCATCCAGTGCCTTTTCACTTTAGATGTGGGGGCATAGATTTACCTTCCCTTGTCTGAACCCTTCAAGTATTGACGTTTGTGACCCTCTGCCTTCAAGTAAATATTTATCTTGGGTGATGAACAGTAAAAGAGTAAAGTACTGGACATTCTCTTACCTGTTTTTTTTTAAGCAACTTTATTGAGGCATATTTTATATATAAAATTCACCCATATTTCACCCATTTACTTTTAATATGACTGATCTTTTAAATTTTTTTTTTTTTAATGTTTATTTTTGAGAGAGGGAGAGACAAAGTGCAAGTGGGGGAGGAACAGAGAGAGAGGGAGACACAGAATCTGAAGCAGTCTCCAGGCTCTGAGCTATCCGCACAGAGCCTGGCACGGGGCTCAAACTCATGAGCCGTGAGATCACAACCTGAGCCAAAGTTGGATGCTTAACTGACAGAGCCACCCAGGCTCGCCAACTGATTGATCTAAATTGTTTCCTCCATGAGTATCTTTAAGACCTTCTCCTAAAAATAAGATCAACATTTAACATTCTTTTAAAGCCTATATTTCTTAAATCCTGCATTTGAGTTAAATTTTGTTTCATTAGAATTTTGGCAACACTTTATTTAGAATTAAGGCCATTTATACCAAGTATGTCATATGTCATAGTTGCAGCAAAGAATGCATGTAATATTAGGGCATATTCTTCAGAAAAATATGGAACCAAGATCGCAGATTAAGTTGGACTTTTTATCCCTAGTTGTATAATGAACTAACTTAAGTATTTATAAAAGTCTGAGCTTAGTAAGACTCCATGATTCTGCATGAAATAAAATATAGTATGTCATATGTTAGTACATGACATGGTAGCTAGTTTTTGTTTGATTGTTGTTTGCGTTGTTATCTTTTCAGGCACTTTTTGGGCTCCCTGAACTGAAATGACTTTTTTTTTTTTTCATGTAGGCATGATTTACATCTGATATCAGTACCTTTTTCTCTGACTTTTTAACCACTTCATGTGCATTTTCATGTGCATTTCAGTATTTTCATGTGCATTTCAGTTGTGTTGCTTTGGTGCATTTGCTTTTTTACTGAAGTTGGTTCACAAGTTGAAAATTGGTCCTCAGTAGAATGGTTTTGCCATATTTTTCTTTTGGAAAACGTTGAGAGACCGCTGTGCTGGCAGGCAACCTAGAGTGTCCGCCACCATATTCTTGAACGCTGGCTAGTGGGTGAGCAGAACAGGCACAAGAGTGATAGGGTTAGTATTTATGTCTACTTGGCACATTGAATCTTTGTGGGAAGGAAATACTCCCTAGGAACTCATTTTAAGACTTTTGACTTTGTTGGTAAACCGGGAGAGCAATTTTAATGACAACTCTTCTTTAATAATGCCAGGTCGAGGGGCGCCTGGGTGACTCAGTCGGTTGAGCATTCCGACCTCGGTTCAGGTCATGATCTCACAGTTCGTGGGTTCGAGCACCGCATCAGGCTCTGTGCTGACCTCTTGCTCAGAGCCTGGAGCCTGCTTCAGATTCTGTGTCTTCTTCTCTCTCTGCCCCTCACCTACTCACGCTTTGTCTCACTCTGTTTCTCAAAAATAAATAAATGTAAATAAAAAATTTAATAATGCCAGGTTGACACCTTGCTAAGTTTTCTTATTGTAGGTGGTATTGACACAGTATTGCCCTGGCTGCGTCTCTAATCTTGCCTCTTACCAGTTGTGTGGCCTTGGGCAAATTATTTAACTTCTCTGTGCCTTCGTCTCCTCATCTGGAAAATAAAAGGCTATGAGGAAAATGAAAACATTTATTTCTGTGCTAAATCTGTAGATGTTATAGGTCATACTGTCGATCTAGCTTTGTGTCCTTTCCTACCACTGGAGATGCTGAAAGAAGATAAACAACTTAGAATAAAATGTCACTTTTGAGGTTCATCCTTCAAAGTGACATTGAGGCTGTGTTTCTCATTTCCTCTTACTGCATTTGGATTTGTTTAAAACAATTTCAATTTGTCATCTTTAGGGGTGAAATGAAATACCCTTCTAATATCATTCCTTGCACCGGCCCTGTACACGATAAGGTAGGATGGAAGAAGAATTGCCATAATTCTACATAAGCTGCTTAGCACTTGCAAAGCTAGTATTGAAATGTTACCTGTGAGGTTTCGGCTGTGGGACTGATAACTTTTCCTGTTTGTAATTGTAACTAACAGGCTTTGCCTGAAGATGAGTGGAAGGTTGGCTTCTTGATGAATCTATCTTAGGCCTCCACTTCCCTAAACAGAAGTATAAAGTCATTGTACTGAGTTGGCTTCAAAGAACCTTTAAACTTGCAGATGGAGGGGCACCGGGGTGGCTCTGTCGGTTAAGCATCCTACTTCAGCTCAGGTCATGAGTTTGAGCCCCGCGTTGGGCTCTGTGCTGACAGCTCAGAGCCTGGAGCCTGGTTCGGATTCTGTATCTCCCTCTCACTCTGCCCCTCCCCATCTTGCACTCTGTCATTCTCAAAAATAAACATTAAATTTTTTTTAAAATAATAAACTTGCAAATGGCAATATAAATATCTCACTGGGTACTTCCCAGTAATGTTAATTCCCATAGAGATAGACAGTGGTTGCCTCTAACACAGAGAAGAGCAAGACAATTGAATAAATGGTACATTGTGTCATTTCCATGCCTTCTGCCATTATCAAAAAGCCTGTGGTGCTGGGCTAGACCCCAGTCAAGGAACAATTCAAGTGTTGTTATTGATGTGTATTAGTTTCCTAGGGCTACCATAACAAATTGCCACAAACTAGGTGGCTTCAAACAACAGAAACGTATTTTCTCACAGTTCTGGAGGCCAGAAGTCTGAAATCAAGGTGTTGGCAGGGCCACCCTCCCTCCATAGGCCCTAGGAGAGAACTTTCCTTGCCTTTCCAGCTTCTGGTGGCTTTTGATGTTCCTTGGTTGTGGCAGCAAAACACCAGTGTCTGCTTCTGTCCTCACATGGCCTCTGTCCTCCACGTCCTTTTCTTATAAAGGCACCTGGTCATTGACTTTAGGGCTCATTCCAATTCAGTATGATCTCATCTTCGCCTTTAACTAACATCCGCAAAGACCCTATTTCCAAACAGGGTGACATTGTGAGGTTCCAGGTGGACATGGACTTGGGAATGGGGGGAGGGGGGGATGACACTATTCAGCCCACTGCAGGAGCATCCTTTATATATTCCTGATACTTTTATTTTCTGCCTCTGATTTCAAGAGCAGTGAAAAATTAATGGTTGCTAACATGGAAGGGGTTGACCTTATATCTCTTTACACTGGAAACTTATGATCTTCAGTTCTGTCAAGATGCCGATCCTGACCTTTCCTCCTTTTCTCTTCCCCTTTAGACAAAGCTTTTGGTGCTGTCCTAGTTTTACCATAGTGTGTTCAGGTGAATCTGTCTTGTATATTATTGGGGAAGGAAAGTAAGGAGCAAAGTCCAGAATTCCTGCGGGAGAGATGCGTCATCAAGGAGAGACTTGGAACTTGGAGAAATGTCAAGAATAGCTTTTTTTTTTTTTTTTTTTTTTTTTTTTTTAATTTTTAACGTTCATTTATTTTTGAGAGAGAGAGCATGGGCAGGGAGAAGCAGAGAGAGGGACAGAATCTGACACAGGCTCCAGGCTCTGAGCTGTCAGCACAGAGCCTGACGTGGGGCTCCAACTCAGGAACCGTGAGATCATGACCTGAGTGGAAGACGCTCAACCACCTGAGCCACCAGGCTCCCTGAGAAACGTCAGGAATAGCTGTATTGACCTAATCACAGATTAAGCATTAGCCTCTGGAACTGGGAGTTGGTACCAACTTCTACACCTAGGGTCACTACAGGCGGCTCAAGTTTTTATCAGATTTCTTCTGTGATAGAATACTTAAAAGGTTCTAACTAATTTTAAAAGAATGTGTATTTTGCCTACCGTAGCTTTAAAAAGTCATCCTTTGTCTTTTTCTTAAGGATTTACTAAATAAGTAAACAGTTGGCAGTGGTTTGGGGAAAAGACCCTTGGAAGTCTGCATATATTCTAGAAAGAACAACACAGAAAAGTCTACTGAATGCAGTCTGTAAAGGTCAGAAAACAGCAGGCTTTGCCTGAAATATTAGCATGGGAACAATCATTTAGCAGATTCTCAAACTTGTCTTCATGACAGTGTCTTCAGTTATCTCAAAGGCGGACTGAAATCTCAGGTTTCCAAGATTAAGTTTTAATCCATCATTTTGAAAGATGCAGAGGCAGGCATGGGGATTAGGAGAGAAAGATATCAAATCAAGCAAGATGATAAGATGTTGCATCCTCTGTGCCATTAAATCTGTTTCAAGGTTACTGAGTGACATCAATTGCTAAGGCACAGACTAGGTTACAAAGATGAGTGTTTGTTGAACAAGATGTTTATGTGGTCTAGTCTACCACGTTTAAGTGTAAATTCACTTAGAATCAAGCCACTTATTTGCAGCCTAAGGTTCTAGATACTTCTGAGGCTATCTGAAGGTTATCCAATCCTATCTAATAAAAGAATTCCCTTCAGCATCCCTGAAACACAGGTCCTCTAATAATGCCAGTGATGGTGACCTTACTATATTATACAATCCATACTTGAATTGTCCTCTTATTTCTATGTTCTGTCTTGGCTTGATTTGAAAGCTGCCTTCCTATAATTTAGCATTTGGAGGAGGCCTGCTTTTGTTCTGTAACGTCACATAATAACACTAGTAATTTTTTAAAAATATGTGTATTCACTTTTGAGAAAGAGAGTGCAAGTGGGGGAGGGGCAGAAGGAGAGGGGGACAGAGGATCTGAAGCGGGCTCTGCGCTGACATCTTCGGAGCTGACAACAGTGAGCCCAATGCGGGGCTTAAACTCATGAACCATGAGATCATGACCTGACCCAAAGTCCGACACTCAACCAACTGAGTCACCCAGTCTCCCCTAACAGTAGTAATTTTTTGAACACTGACTATGTGTAAGGTACAGGACCAAGCTAAGCATTCTACCTGCACTATCTAAACCCACCCTCGCACAGTTTCACGAGAGTCTGGCAGGGATCCACTTCCTCCTGCATACACAGCTAGACCACATCTCGAGTCTCCTTTTAGTTAAATGTGGCCATGTGTCTGCGGTCTGACCAAAGACATGTAGGCAGAAGTAGTGTGGGGTATGTTTCTGATCTGGCTCAGGACAACCTGCCATGTAGGATCTTGCATGTTCTTTCCCTTTCCACTGAGACCTCGGTAGGCTCATGATGAAGATGGCACAGCCACCAGATGTGAAGAGCCTTGGGTCACTGAATTGCGGCTCAGAGCAAAACTGCCTCTTGGCCAAGAACACCATTTCGGGCTATACGTGAATGAGAAATAAACATCTAATATGTGGGGCGCCTGGGTGGCGCAGTCGGTTAAGCGTCCGACTTCAGCCAGGTCACGATCTCGCGGTCCGTGAGTTCAAGCCCCGCGTCGGGCTCTGGGCTGATGGCTCAGAGCCTGGAGCCTGCTTCCAATTCTGTGTCTCCCTCTCTCTCTGCCCCTCCCCCGTTCATGCTCTGTCTCTCTCTGTCTCAAAAATGAATAAAACATTAAAAAAAAAATTAAAAAAAAAAATTTATAAAAAAAAAAAAAAAAAAAACATCTAATATGTAAACCACTCCCAATGCATCTGTTCTCACAGTTTGTAGAGCTGAATTAACACTACAGATAGCTACTGCTATTGGTATTTCTATTTTACTGGTGAGGACACGGGTGTGTCAAGAGACAACGATTTAGTGGAAGTCACAGAGAAAGTTGTTGAGATGGTATTTGGACCTCAGTCTGTCCAACCCCAAAGCCTGCACTCTTGATTCCTACACTGAACGGGAGTTTTGGTTTTGTTGTTTTGTTTGTTAGTGCTTCAGAGCTAATCTCTGTCCCACAATGATGGCACTTTCACTATGTGAGGATAACTCCATTTCCTTTCCTACACATCACGTCCCTTTTGTAACTGAGGGGGCCAGTTCATCAATTCTCACAATGGTCATTCTAGATTTCTCAGGACTTTATTTTGATTGTTCACTTGGTGTATTCCACCATACTAAAGGCCACAGTAAAATGTGATTTGCTTGGGGCACCTGGGTGGCTCAGTCAGTTGAGTGTCTCACTCTTGATTTCAGCTCAGGTCATGGTCATGATCCCAGGGTTGTGGGATCCAGCCCCTCGTCAGGCTCCATGAATCTGCTTAGGATTCTCTTGCTCTCTCTCCCTCTACTCCTCTCCCCTGCTCATGCTCTCTCTCTCTCTCTCCAAAATAAAAATTCAGTAAATAAACAAAAATAGAATGTGGTTCCCATTCTCCCATTCTTTTTTTTTTTTTTTTAATTTTTTTTTTCAACGTTTATTTATTTTTTTTGGGACAGAGAGAGACAGAGCCTGAACGGGGGAGGGGCAGAGAGAGAGGGAGACACAGAATCAGAAACAGGCTACAGGCTCTGAGCCATCAGCCCAGAGCCTGACGCGGGGCTTGAACTCCCGGACCGCGAGATCGTGACCTGGCTGAAGTCGGACGCTTAACCGACTGCGCCACCCAGGCGCCCCAAGTCTAAATGCAATACCACCTATCGGGCTTGAAGAGTAGGAAGGGTGGTGAGCCCCTACTATTTAGAGCAGAAGTCTGTGGTGCCGTTGGTGCAAAGTCACACTGTGGAAACGTGAGGCTTGTGGCTAACCAATCACCCCAAGGCTTTTTATGCTCACGATTCAGAGACTAGCCAGGGGGCCAGTTCCTAGGGCCAGTTCTTACCTAGGAACTCGTTAGAAACATGGGACCTCAAACCCCACTCCTGACTTGCTGAATCAAAACCTGCATTCTAGTAAGATCCCCAGGTGATTCCTGTGCTCTCGGAAGCTGGAGAAGCACTGCTCTGATTGATTGCCTTTATCAACCTCAAGAAAAAAACCTCACATATGTTCTGCAGTGCTTGATTTTGCTCTGGCCTGTTCAGTTTAGCCAGTTACAGTCATTTTGGATTTTGATTCTGTGATGTATTGAGGACATTTGAATTCAAGTTAATAAATCAACGATATCATTATCCCTCTCAGCCTGTGTCACCCACACGTTTCCTAAGCATGCCTTCTAGGTTCATTCAAGTTGCCCATAAATGTGTTGACCAGGACAGGGCCAGCTGTGAAACTGGGAAGTATGTTGCTGCCCTCGAACATCAGCTTCTTAACTGGCACTGATTGCTCTCCATGGCCAACAGTGACTATGTCTAACTCATAGTGCCATTGCAGACTTCATAGTTTCCACGAGCAACTCTGGAGAACTTGCTCAACTCTATGCACTGCCTCGCCTGTGGTTAGCCAACCTAGCAGCATCTCGAAGAAGAGCATGATCATGGTTTAGAAGATCCCCATCTGTTACGGGCTAGATTGTGTCCCCCAGGCCCTGAATTCATTATGTTGACATTCTAACCCCTAGTCTTTCAGAATGTGGCTGTATTTGCATATAGGATCTTTAAAGAGGTGGTTAAAATGAGGTCTATAGAGTGGCCCTGATCCAATATAACTGGTGTCCTTATAAGAAGAGATTAGGACACAGACAAGTACAGAAGGAAAGCCGCTTGAGGACACAGCAAGGAGGCAGCCATCTACAAGCTAAGGAGAGGGGCCTCAAAAGAACCCAGCCCGCTGACATCTTGATCTCGGACTTCTGGTCTCCAGGATCGTGAAAACATAGATTTCTGTTGTTTTAGCCTCCCATTTTGTGGTACTTTGTTATGGCAGTCAGGCAAACTAACACACCATTCCCTCCCTCCCCTCTTCTGCCTTTACTTTCTGGCTCTGGCAGGATGAGCTGAGGTGGTACTTTCAATTGCCTGTCTGAGAAACTTAGGCATAAATGATATATTTAAAATGCCTTGGTGGTGAGGGGGCACCTGGGTGGCTCAGTCAGTTCAGTGTCTGACTTCAGCTCAGGTCATGATCTTGCAATCTGTGAGTTCGAGCCCCGCCTCAGGCTCTGTGCTAACAGCTCAGAGCCTGGAGCCTGCTTTGGATTCTGTCTCCCTCTCTCTGCCCCTCCCCCACTCACGCTCTCGCCACCTCTCTCAAAAACAAACATTAAAAAGATTTTCTAAATAAATAAATACATACATACATATATTTAAAAAAAAAAAAATGCTTCAGGGGTGTTGGCTACAGTAAAGTCCTGGGTGAAGTAGAGGATTGCCTCAAATGGAAGAATCACCACTAGGGTCTCAAGGTACAGAGGAATGTTCAAGGTGTCTGCATTCATGATACTTAATCAAAGCTTACAGGAAAAGTCAATATACATCACCCTGGAGCCAAACTGCCCGGAGAACAAAAACGTCATTCACCATACAGCACAAACTCTAGCGGCCCTGTCAGCCTGTCCACTCGATACCAGAATCCCTTTCTTGCAACTCCACTGCTTCAGAGGGGCCTCAGCCTCTCTGCCCCTGTTTTTCCTACTACTGTTTCTGCTACTGCTTTCATTCTCTATTTATAAAGTGTCTTCTTCTTGCACATTTTTGCATCTGGGCACACGATTCTCTGTGTGTCACGTTCAAACCTAAGAGAGAAGAAGTGGCTGGGTCTGTTAAATGCTCCTCCTCTTGGACACTCGTACTTGTTGGTTGTGATTTTGTGCTAAACTATCTCATAGGTGCTGGCCAGCCTGAAGGTGGCTGCTCTGGTGTCAGGTGCTAGTCCCCGGTGCAGACTGCTGTGACCAGCGTGGCAGTGTCACAGATAGAAAGCAAGACAGATTTCATGCAAGGAAGTGCCCTTGACAGCGTTGTTTGGGGGAGGCGCGGGCCCGGCAAGCATGCTACACTTTGCCGCTCAAAGTGTGGTCCGTGAACCAGCAGCAGCATAGGCCTCCCCAGGAACGTGTTTGGTGTAGAACCTTGGCCCCTCCCCCAGAGCTGCCCAACCAGAATCTGCATCATAATAAGATGCCCAGGAGATTACCAACCTTCTCATTGATTGTTAGTAAATCTGGACTTTTCTGTATATCAAGTTTGCTTAAAACTGCATGCCCCTGTAGGTCAGATTGGATCCAGGCTTAGGAGTTTTAAACCTGTACTGCACCTTGGCCATATAGTCAGCTTTCGGAATGAGATGTTGAAACCCAGAGAGATGAGGTGATTTGCCTGACACCCCATCACACTTGGATGCATTTAACGATGCACAATTTTCTATGAACGCTGGTAATATAAAAATATATTTTCTTAGGCAACTTGGCGATGCTGTGTCAGTTTCTGAGCCAGATACATTTGAGAACCGGGTCCAAACTTAAAGTGATGGGCAACTTTGCTACTAGCTACATACCTTAACTGCATTCAAAGGGATCAGTGCATTGGAGGGTTGGAGAAAAGTTACAAGGACTGTTTGCCAAAGAGAAGCATCATCATTCTTCCAGTTAGAGGGGCCAACACTTGGCAGTGCATTCTATCTGGTCTTCCTCTTTTAGGAAAGATTATTAGAGCATGTCTCATTTCTTTTTTTTTTTTTTTTTTAACTTTTATTTATTTTTGAGAGACAGAGAGAGAGAGAGCGCGTGCTTGCGTGCATGAGTGGGGGACGGGCAGAGAGAGAGGGAGACACAGAATCTGAAGCAGGTTCCGGGCTCTGAGCTGTCAGCATAGAACCTGACAGGGCTCGAACCCGTGAACCGTGAGATCATGACCTGAGCCGAAATCAAGAGTGGGAAGCTTAGCTGACTGAGCTACCCAGGCACCCTAAGCCCATCCCATTTCTAAGAAAATTCTCCCACATCTTTTACATTTCAAATTTTCATTTTGACTCACTTCACAATGCCTTTGGCCCATACAAGTTTTTAATCTAAAAAGACACTATAATAATAAAAGTAACTAGTAGCAGCACTGATAACAATAATATTAACTACAGCACTTTAGGCCTAACTACCTAAAAGAGCTGTGTATGTTACATTGATACTACGATTCTGAAAAAATGTACCATTACAATCCTGGGGGTTTCCCTCAGTGAATTTCCCATTTGATGAATAAATCGATCTTATGTCTTATTTTATTAATTTTTAAAATACTTTTAAAGTTTATTTACCTTGGGAGCACCTGGGTAGCTCAGTCAGTTAAGCATCTAACTCTTGATTTCAGTTCAGGTCATGATCTCACCGTCCTGGGATCGAGCCCTGTGTCGGGCTCTGCACTGGGTGTGGAGACTGCTTCAGATTCATTCTCTCTCTCTCTCTCTCTCTCTCTCTCTCCCCCCCCCCCCCGTCTCTCCCCTGCTCACACACTCTCTCTCTTTCCCTCTAAAAAAATAAAAAAAATAAAGTGTATTTATTTTTGAGAGAGAGAGAGCACATGCAGGGGAGGGGTGTAGAGAGGAAGAGACAGAATCCCAAGCAGGGTCTGCACCATCATCACAGAGCCCAAGTCAGGGTTCGATCTCACAAACCATGAGATTGTGACCCGAGCCGAAATCAAGAGTCGGACTTTGAGCCACCCAGGTGCCCCTCGATCTTCTATTTTGAAATATTTTTCTTAGGCTTTGTAATGGTCATTGTTCATTCAGCACTTACCTGTAGAGTATCCACTTCAGAGAGCTTTTGAGGTGGTGGAACTATACACATGAATACTCAAGAGAATTTTAGAGAGCTTGTAAGCAGCACATTAGGATGAGGAAAATAACGTCCACAAAACGTGGATGGCAAAGCAGAAACCGGAACCCAGGGAGACAGTCAAAAGGCCAACCAAGTGCCCCTACTGCTGTGAGCCTGGCTTGGGAGTTGCCTGACAGCCTGGCATTTGCTTGGGGGACCTGGCAAAATATTTACACCAGTTCACCAGTGACAGGTCTTACTTAGCTTTGGCTCTTGCTTCCTGGTGTATAGGTTTCTGCTTTGTAAGTTGGATACACTTCAATTCTATCATTTTCCCTCAACGTGCAATAGTGCTGTTCTTGTCTCTGGATTTCTTGTGTTCACTGGTTTTTCTATGCGTCCAACATATATTTGGTGCCTACTATACACCGAGCTGCACATTTCATAGGGCGGGAGACAGGGGGTTCCAGAATGAAGAGCGCATATGCCCTGCCTCTACAAGCTCCCTGTGTCATAAGTGAGACATACAGGAGGCTGGTGATTAGAACACAATGCAGCAAAGACGGAGGATGAGCTAAGGGCTATGGGAGATTTTCAGCTATTGTTTGCATCAACCTCTGCCTTTTACTTTCTGCCTTTTCTTTCAGTTTCTTTTTCTTTTTGAAAAAGAATAGATGTCAGGTAGCTTAAGGATAGGGACACTTTGTTTTATTTTATTACCACATGCCCATTGTGCCCCAAACACCATGATGGGCACACAGAAATGAACCACCAGAGGGAGACAAACCTGCAAGCAAGTAACCGTGTGGTGTGTTAAGTGCTGGGAGGGAGGATGTGCAAGGATGCACAAGCAAGGATGTGCAAGATGGGGACTTGGGACCCTTTATGCTGCGACTTGAGTGTGAGGAAGAAGGTTGTCCAAGCAAAAGGCAAAGGTGTCGTGATGTGTCTTATTCAGGGAATCCTTGGTTTAGTAAGGTGGGAACAGATGGGGTGCAAAGGACAGAATGACAGCTTTTTAAGCCAAGTTAAAGGGCTCAGGGAGTTTACCAGACTATCTTGTCGGATTCCACTGGTGGCTGCATAGGGCATTGTCCCAAGCTCCCTTGACCCATAAAGCTCTTTAAATTATAATATGCTCATGGCATCTGAGAGGTGAGGCCCCCTTGAATTAGGTGCTAGAGATCCTCAGCTTTCACATAGTCTCCACTTTTGCCCACATTTTCCCCTCCTCCATTTGTTGGCTTTGGTTTTTAATATGTGGCAGGACTAATGGTAAGAGACCTCACAGTGGCCCGACCTGCCTACCGGGTACCATCTCTGAGAGGATGGCCAGTGGGTGGGTCACTGCCCTGCTGCCTGAGCCAGCAGCTGAAGGGAGCCCCTACTGAGCCCCTGCTTTGTAGGAGACTCTTTCTGGGACTCCTCCTCCTTGGCAGGATTGGTGGGGATGGGTTAAGGCTAAGGACACAGCCCCGGGTTGGGGTTGGTCCACTGAGGCCCTGTTTGACTTGCGTTATGGTAACAAGTGGAAGAAGTGCCCCATTCACTGCAACCTTGCTTGAGGTAAAGTCCACATTGGGTTAGAGGTCTGAAGGTTGAACGAATGTCTGGGCCCTGGGGGAACTGGGGGAGCTCAGAGCCAGTAGGAGCACCCTCCCTGGGCACTTGGCACCTAGGAAGCTTCTTAGCTGTCTGCCAGGTAGCTTGAGCCTGGGGCAGGAAAGGCCAACAGAAGCTGTAATTATCATCTTTTTTAAGCTCCTCTGGAATGGAAATTCTGGAAGTCAGCAAGAGCCAAACTGGCTGGGCAGGGCCTGGTGGTGGTTCTGACTGTTGGTGGCAGCACAGGCCACCTTTGAGTCACCGGCATGGTCCCTGGCCCTTCCCAGCAGGCTTTCTTAGGTGGATCCTCCAACTGCACAACCCTTTTCAGGAGCCAGAGCCCCCAGGTTTGCTTGTGCCATTTAAACCACGACCTGGCTAAGCCTCTTCAAATGTGTTCTGTAATAAATAGACCGCCCCCCCCCCCCCCCCCGGCTTCCTAGGCACCCATCCATGTGTTCAGGAGCCTCATCAAAGCCATTCTTTCCAGGGTGTGGCTCCAACCTGGAAAGCCAGCTGCATCTCCTGCCAGGGCCCCCTCTTCTTCCAAGGGGCGGCTCACAAACCACACGTCAGAGACGTGTCAGAGGCCTCACCACTGCATAGCTCAGAAATGTGGGTCTGGAGGCCAGGACGATCAAGACATTTGTTCTGCACCTCAGTACATACCCGCTGGGACGCACCCCCAAGAAGGTCTTCAAGGAGAGAAATTGAAGACAACACAAAGAAAGGGAAAGACATTCCATGCTCACAGATTGGAAGAACAAACATTTTTTGATGTCTATAGTGCCTAAAGCAATCTACACATTTAATGCAATCCCTATCAAAACACCACTGGCATTTTTCACAGAGCTGGAACACACAATCCTAAAATTTGTATGAAATCACATAAGACCCCAAATAGCCAAAGCAGCCTTGAAAAAGAAAAGCAAAGCTGGAGGCATCACAATTCCGGACTTCAAGAATTATTACAAAGCTGTAGTGATGAAGACAGTATGGTACTGGCACAAAAACAGACACATAGATCAATGGAACAGAATAGAAAACCCAGAAATGGACTCATAACTCTATAGTCAATTACTCTTTGACAAAGCAAGAAAGAATATCCAATGGGAAAAAGATTGTCTCTTCAACAAATGGTGTTGGGAGAAATGGACAGCAACATGCAAAAGAATAAAACTTTCTTATGCCACACACAAAAATAAATTCAAAATGGATTAAAGACCTAAGTGTGAGGCCTGAAACCATCAAAATCCTAGAGAACACAGGCAGTAACTTCTTTGACATTGGCTATAACAACTTCTTTCTAGATATGTCTCCTGAGACGAGGAAAACAAAAGCAAAAATAAACTATTGGGGGCTGGCTCAGTGGGTAGAGCATGCGACTCTTGATCTCAGGGTTGTGAGTTCAAGCCCCACATTGGGTGTGGAGCCTACTTAAAAAAAAATAAGAAGAAAATAAACTATTGGAACATATAAAAAATAAAAAGCTTCTGCACAATGAGGGAAGCAATCAACAAAACTAAAAAGCAACCTAAAAAAAAAAAACTAACTAAAAGGCAGCATATGGAATACGAGAAGATATTTGCAGGTATTGTCTAACCCAAATAGAGGGTTAGTATCCAAAATATATAAAGAACCTCTCAAACTCAACACCCAAAAAATGAATAATCCAATTAAATCATGGGCAGAAGACATGAATAGACATTTTTTCCAAAGAAGATATACAGATGACCAACAGACACATGAAAAAATGCTCATCATTACTTATCAGGGAAATGCAGAACAAAACTGCAGTGAGATATCACCTTACACCTGTCAGAATGGCTAAAATCAACAACCCAAGAAACAACAGCTGTTGGCAAGTGTGTGGTGAAAGGGGAGCCCTCTTGCACTGTTGGTGGGAATGCAAACTGGTGCAGCCACTGTGGAAGACGGTATGGAGGCTCCCCCAAAAATTAATAATAGAACTACCCTACAATCCAGCAATTGAACTACTAGGTATTTACCCAAAGAATACAGAAATACTAATTCAAAGGGATACATGCACCCCAATGTCTAGAGCACATTATCTATAATAGTCAAATTATGAAAACAGCCCATAGGTCCATCAATTGATGAACAGATAAAGAAGAGTGCTGTGTATATATATATATATTGGAATATTACTGAATCGTTAAAAAGATGAAATCTTGCCATTTGCAACAGCATGGATGGAGCTAGAGAGTATTATGCTAAGTGAAATAAGTCAGAGAAAGACAAATACCAATATAATTTCACTTATATGTGGCATTTAAGAAACAAAATAAGCAAAGGGGGAAAAAAGAGGCAAACCAAGAAACAGACTCTTAACTGATGGTTACCACAGGGGAGGTGGGTGGGGGGATGAGTTACAAAGGTGACGGGGATTAAGGAATGCACTTGTCATGATACAGGCCGAGTGACGTAGAGAAGTGTTGAATGAATCACTGTACTTTGCACCTGAAACTAATATTATGCTGTATGTTAACTAACTGGAATTTAAGTAAAAACTTAAAAAAAAAAAAAAAAAAAAAAAAGACTTGCAGCTTTAGGGAAGTTTGATGGAAAAGAATTGTGAAATCTTCCCTGGCAGGAAGTATGGAGTTTGGAAATCTGTCTTATGAGGCCAATCAGTGAGTCTGCGCAGGAAAGAACAGAACGTGGGGGTTTGCTGCCCCTGCACTGCCCCTCTGCAAGCTCACTCATGTCCACTGCCAAACCTCTTCAGGGTCTAAATAAACAAGATCGAATGCAATATATGAAACAGAACCACGGGAGTGTCTTTTCATCCTGGATTGAACAATTTCAAACTTTCATCTGATGTTTTTTTCAGGGAAGTAGAAGGGGAAAGTCTTAACTCTTAATAAGAAAACAGATCTCGGCGTCTTTTGTAGAGCCCAGGGCTCCCGGTACTGGACCTCGAGCCTTTGAGCTCTGAGAGTTTATTGTAAACATCAGTATCGCCAAAACCCACAACTGAGTGCTGTAACTGGGAAGTGGGTGGATGGGTGAGTTGTTTTTTTGTTTTTTGTTTTTTTTTGTTTTTTGTTTTTTGTTTTTAATTCAGCAAATAATGTGGCTTCCCTCTGTATCTTTACTTCTCATGGGTTCTGAATTTGCCAAGCTGGTCAGTCTCTTTTATGGGTAAATATGTGCCCATTTTATTAAAACAAAAGCCTCTTAAAATGCAGATGGTATGCTTCCTGCTTGCTAGCCCTCACAGATTCCTTGTTGCAACCGAAGCGGGCGTGTTACTTTGATAGTGGTATGAAATAACCTTAACTTTGCCTGGGGATATTTATAACAAAACATGCAGAATTATTGCACCATAAAGCCTGCTTCACTGATTCTTGCTGATTAAAAACTTTTTTTTTTTAAGGCTAATGTAATAAAAACCAAAAAGACCCAACAGCTGGAGATCTGAAGACAGCCCAACTGGAGCCACACAGGCTCCCCCTCTGCCCTTGGATTCAAGCCCTGCGCCTGGAGAAGCCAGACCAGCTCCACAGGCCCCTTCCCGGTGCTTCATGCATCACCTACCTTCCCGCCCCAAGCTGAGGCAAGAATGAATGGCCTGGGAGGGATGGGCTTGTCTTTCTGCCATGCTGGAGGTCAGTGCCAAGTTTTGCTTCAGAAAAAACTGAGGCAGAGCCATCCTGGTATTAGGTGAGGCCAACGTATTCCACCCTGTCCCCTGGAAGACAGGCCAAACAGGACGGAGGCATTTTTAATTGATGCTAGGACCATGTAAGGATAAGAAGTTGACAGGAACTGACATAACTCTTTATTCTTCCTTCCAAGGTGCCCATTTACCAGGCACATCCTCAAGGGCACTGTGAAATCAGGCCCAGTGGGTTTTTACCTCTTGGCTGTTGGCCAAAATCAAACTGGTTTCATCAGGCCCTGAGAGTAGACACAATAAGTATTAATTGGTGTTTTTGGTGTTAATCCTCATTTTCTTTGGGTGCTATGATGAGCTTTGCCATGAGCCTCTCCCACTCGGTGCCTTCTTTGTCTTGGGGGCCCTAAGCAGTACCGCCACACCCTGTTCTCTTTTCTCACTTCACCCTGTCCTTCTCTAACCCCTCCCCTGGCACACACACACATTCACACATACATAATCCTCAATCCAACACGGTCAGATGTCCCTGCATCTAGCTCAGGTGGAAAACTTGTTTTACAACGAAGAAAACACATGTTATTGAGAAGTGGCGAAGAATATTGCTACACATTCTTCCCAAGGCCTGCCTGACTCAAGACTTGGGCTGAGTAGGGACTGATATCCTATAGAGGCACATCTAGCTACATCACTCACCCATCCAGAGTGATTCTTACCAGCTGTTATTCATTAGATTGAAGAGAATAAAAAGTCTAATGATTCAGGAAACACTCATGTACCCAACACCTACTTAAAATGAAAGATCACAGAACACCTGGGTGGCTCAGTCGGTTAAACATCTGACTCAACTTTGGCTCAGGTCATGATCTCACGGTTCTGTGAGTTCAAGCCCCACATCAGGCTTCGCACTGATGGTATGGAGCCTGTGTGGGATTCTCTCTCTGCCTCTCTCTCTCAAAATAAATAAATAGACTTAAAATAAAATAAAATAAATAAAATAAAAGGTCATTGCTCTTACCTTTGAGCTCTCTTGTGTGCCCTTCTTGTTCCATCTCCTCTCTCTTAGACGTAATTAATCATCCTGAGTTGTGTGTTCACCATTTCCTTGGTTTTCTATATATTTTCACATATACTGATAATTCTAACTAGAAGAGTCAGTTTGTACGTTTCTGGACTTTACATGATGGAATAATAGTCTTCTACATTTTGGCTCAGGAGCCAACATCAGGCTCCTGAGAAGGATCATTGTGGCTGCTGCTGTGATTCATTCAGTTTCTCTCCTGCATGGAATCCCATTGTGTGGAGATACTGATTCCGATGGCCATTTACCTGGTTTTCAGGTTTTTACTCTTACAGACTTCTCTGCTATGCTATGTACATACTAGAAATGTCTCCTTACCAAGCAAGACTTTCTCTGGAAGTGAAATTACTGACTTTCAGGCTATGTACATTTTCAGTTTTCCAAAGTGGCTAGGTCAGTTTCCAGTCTACCCCAGAGTGTAAATGAGTACCATTCATTTGTTTCCTTCCAACACTTGATTCTGTTTTAAATGTTTGCCAGTCTGGTGGGCGGGAAGTGATCGCTGGCTGTGGTTTTGAGTTGAATTCTGTTGTTTAATGAAGATGGGTATCTTTTAATATGCAAACTAGCCATTGTGCCACATGTCTTCAAATATTTTGCCTCTTTTTCTTAAAGGATTTATAGGTGTTCTTTATATATTTTGGATATCAATCTTTAAGCAATTATGTATGTTGCAAATATGTACTCCCACTTTTGACTTATTATTTCCACTCTATGGTGTCTTTTGATGAATGGAAGTTGTTAATTTTAACTGTTCAATTCTTAAATATTTCCCTTTAGAAATTGTATAATTGTGGGGCGCCTGGGTGGCTCAGTCAGTTAAGTGTCTGACTTCGGCTCAGGTCATGATCTCCCAGCTTGTGAGTTCGAGCCCCACGTCAGGCTCTGTGCTGACAGCTCGGAGCCTGGAGCCTGCTCTGGATTCTGTGTCTCCCTCTCTCTCTCTCTGCCCCTCCCCTGCTTGCACTCTGTCTCTCTCAAAAATAAATGAAAACGTTAGAAAAAAAATTTTTTTTAAATGTATAATTGTGTCTGGTTTTAGAATCCTTCTCTACTACATACAAGTTCATAAAGAGAGTCTTCTATCTCGTCTTCTGAAAGTTTTAGTTTTATCTTCGTACTTAGCTCTAAAGCCCACCTGAAATTGATTTTTTTTTGAAATTGGTTTTTTTAAATGGTGTGAGTTGAATAGTTCAATTTTCATTTTTCCCTTATATGGATAAACTGTTGTTCTACAAATCTATTGAATAATTCCTCCATTCCCATTGATCTGTAATGCTGCCAATTTCATATATATGTAATGGTTTCTATGAGGCTCTCAATTCTGTTGGTCAATTTGCCTGCTCCATTCCTGCACTGTTTTATTTACTATGGCTCAAGTAAATATTGATACTTTTTGATGCAAATTCTGCACCCCTCCCTGCTGGTCTTCTTCAAGACTGTCTTGGCTACCAAGCTGTTCTGGTCCCTTTGCACTTCCTTATAAATTTTAGAACCAGCTTGTCAAGTTCCACGAAAACTCTGTTGGTATGTTGACTAGGATTAAATGGAATCTGTAGATAAATTTGGGAAAAGCTGGTATCTTTACTGATTACAAATTTTTGACACTATTTTAAAGTGTGTTTTTAAATATTTATTTATTTATTTTGAGAGAGAGTACACATGAGCATGAGTTGGGGAGGAGCAGAGAGAGAGAATCCCAGGCACATTCCGGGAATCATGACCTCACCCAAAACCTAGACGCCCCTTAAGTTGTATTTTTAAAACAGAGTTTCCAGCATTTGTTTTTGTCAGATGAAAATGCAACTGAACTTAGTTTATTAACTTTATATCCAGCACCTTACTAAAATCCCATCAATACTAATACTACTTTGTATAGATTTTTTAGGATTGTTTTTTTTAAATAATTTTTTTAATATTTATTTTTGAGAGAAAGAGAGAGAGAGAGAGAGACAGAGCATGAGCGGGGGAGGGGCAGAGAGCAAGGGAGACACAGAATCCAGAGCAGGCTCCAGGCTCCAAGCCGTCAGCGCAGAGCCTGACGTGGGGCTCGAACTCACGAACTGTGAGATCATGACTGTGAGAGCATGAGCGGGGGAGGGGCAGAGAGCAAGGGAGACACAGAATCCAGAGCAGGCTCCAGGCTCCAAGCCGTCAGCGCAGAGCCTGACGTGGGGCTCGAACTCACGAACTGTGAGATCATGACTGTGAGAGCATGAGCGGGGGAGGGGCAGAGAGCAAGGGAGACACAGAATCCAGAGCAGGCTCCAGGCTCCAAGCCGTCAGCGCAGAGCCTGACGTGGGGCTCGAACTCACGAACTGTGAGATCATGACCTGAGCGAAAGTCAGACACTTAAGTCAGGCGCTCCTTTAGGGTTGTTTTTGAAGATAATTGTATCATTTGCAAATAATAACAGCTTTATTTTTTCTTTTGCAATCTTTGCCCTTCCTTCCTTCCTTCCTTCCTTCCTTCCTTCCTTCCTTCCTTCCCTCTTTCTCTCTCTGTCTCTCTGTCTGTCTCTTTCTTTCCTTCCCTGCACTGTTGGCTTAAATCTCAAGTCCAAAATGGATTAGAACTGGAGCACCTGTGAGGGGCGCCTGGGTGGCGCAGTCGGTTAAGCGTCCGACTTCAGCCAGGTCACGATCTCGCGGTCCGTGAGTTCGAGCCCCGCATCAGGCTCTGGGCTGATGGCTCAGAGCCTGGAGCCTGTTTCTGATTCTGTGTCTCCCTCTCTCTCTGCCCCTCCCCCGTTCATGCTTGTCTCTCTCTGTCCCAAAAATAAAAATAAACGTTGAGAAAAAAAAAGAAAAAAAAAAAAAAAGAAGAAAAAAAAAAAGAACTGGAGCACCTGTGTGGCTCAGTCGGTTAAGCAACCGACTTCAGTTTGGCTCAGGACATGATCTCACGGCTCATGAGATGGAGCCCCACATCGGGCTGTATGCTGACAGCATGGAGCCTGCTTGGGATTCTGTCCTTCTCTCTCTTCTTTGCCCCTCCCCCTGCTTGCTCTCTCTCTCTCTCTCTCTCTCTCTCTCTCTCTCTCTCAAAACAAAACAAAACAAAAAACAAAGCAACAAAACACTTTAATAAAAAAATGAATTAGGATAGTGAGAGTGGACACATTCACCTTATACCTGATATTAAAGGGAATACATTATGTTTCACCATTAATGATGAGGTCTATAGAATGATATATAGGCTGAGGAAGTTCCTTTATATCCTGAGATTGTTATGAGTTTTTTGTTTTGTTTTGAAATCATGCCTGCATGTAATATTTTAACAGCTAATTTTTTTCTGCTTTAATTGAGAGGATAACATGACTTTTCTCCTTTAATCTGTTAATCGAGTAAATTACATGAATTGATTTTCTAATGTTTACGACCAACTAGGTCATGATGATTTTAAACAACACTCAAGTTTGTTAGTGTTCTGGTTATCTCTTGTTGTATAACAAACTAGCCTCACAACTTAGTTTTTGAAAACAACATCTCTTTTATCTCAATTTTGCAAACCAGGAATTTGGACAGAACTCAGCTCAGGGCTTTTTCTGCTCCACAGGGACTCCTGGAGGTCATTTGGTGGAATTACGCTGGCAAATGAGCTGGTCTTGTAGATTCCAGACAGCCTCATGCATGTGTCTGGCACCTTCATAGACGTGGCTGAAAACTGGGTTCCCCTGAGATTGTCTATAGCAGTGCCTTCTTGTTTTCTCTCCAGCTGGCATTCTCAGGGCAGTCTTCTTATTTGCAGCTCCGGGCTCCTAGAGTGTTCTGAGAGTCTATGGAAGAACCTATACACTTCTTATTACCCTAGGAAGTCATGCAGTCATACTTCTACCACATTCTATTTTATTCCAAGAAACACTTTTCTATAGCCACCTAGATTCAAGGGGGAAGGAATTGGACTCTACCTTTCAGTGGGAGAAGTAGCAAAGAATGTGCAGTCAACTTTCATCTGCCATGTGTTAGCTAGTAGTTTATGATTTCTATATCTATATTTCCTAAGTGAGATCGAAACTTTCCTTTCTGTGCTTCTCTGGTTTTGATACCAAAGATAAGCTAGCTTCATTTAAAATGGGTTGCTGTGTCTTACCTACTTTTCTCTATTTTAAAATAATTTAAGACTTAGTTTCATTTCTTGAATGTTGGTAGAACTTGCTGGTAAAACCATTGAGCCTGGTGTTTTCATTGTAGAAAGATTTTAAACTATTGTTTCTATTTGTTTAGTTGTAGGGACTATTTGAACGTTCTATTTTTTCTTGAGTCAGTAATAGAAAGTTATATTTGTCTGGTAATTTGCCCATTTCATCTACATTTTCAAACTTATTGGCAAAAGGTTGTTTATAGTAAGCTCTTAAATCTTTGTAATGTCAGTAGCATCTGTGATTATGTCTCATTTTTCATTTCTGATATTGTTATTTTTATCTTCTCCTTTACTTAATTGACCTTACCAGAAATTTATCAATTTTATTAATTTTGCCAAAGAAACAACTTCTGGCTGTGTTGATTCTATTTTACTTTTGTCCTCTATTTCAGTAATTTCTTCTCTTTCTTTTATCTTTTTTTGGGTTAATTCTATTTTTTTTTCTATCTTAAGTTGTATCCTAAGCTCATTATTTCTATTATAAGTTATATACGTTAGCTTCTTTGAGCCTTATGGTTATAAGAACATTTTAAAATTTCTAATCATTAGGAATGATTTGTTGGGGCGCCTGGGTGGCGCAGTCGGTTAAGCGTCCGACTTCAGCCAGGTCACGATCTCGCGGTCCGGGAGTTCGAGCCCCGCGTCAGGCTCTGGGCTGATGGCTCAGAGCCTGGAGCCTGTTTCCGATTCTGTGTCTCCCTCTCTCTCTGCCCCTCCCCCGTTCATGCTCTGTCTCTCTGTGTCCCAAAAATAAATAAACGTTGAAAAAAAAAAAAGGAATGATTTGTTATTGATTTCTGATTTAACTATAGTGTAGTCAGAGAATGTAGTCTGTCTGATGCTGGTACTGTAATATCTGTTGAATTGAGACTTCTTTTGGCTCAGTGTTTTGTTGCTGAGAACAATTTATATTTTATAGTTGTTGGGTACACTTTTATCAAAATATATCTTAGACCAATCTTATGCTGTTGAATCTATATTCTTACTTTTTTGTATTTTGGTCTTCTTGATATTTCATTTACTAGGACAAATATAATAAATTCTCCCACCATAAGAATGTATGTATGTATGTATGTATGTATGTATGTATGTATGTATTTATTTACCTTTGTAATTGTGTATATTTTTGCTCTATATGTGTAGAGGCTATATTATTGCTAACTATGTTAAAACTGCTATATTTTCTCAGTGAACTCAAACTTTATTTATCATATGGTAGTTTTATTTATTTCTAGTAGTGCTTCTTGCCTTACAGTCTATTTTCTGCTATAAATTTAGGGACATCAGCTTCTTTCATTAGGATTTTCCTGGAGTATCATTTTCAGTTCCTTTTACTTTCAACATTTTATGTTCCTAAGTTTTAAATCTGTTACCTGTACATAGCATATAGATGGATTTTTTTTAACTGAAACTTTCTCAATTTATATTGATTATAATTACTGATATATTTGTCATTTTATTAAACGCTTTCTATTTATCTTAACTTCCCTGTTTTTTTTCTCTCCTTTCTTGCATTCTTTTATTTTTTTAACATTTGTTTTCTTATTTTACCTTACCACCACAGAAAAATTTAAACACATATAAAAATGAAGAAATCACCTCTCAGCCTCACCAAAGATCAAAATATTTTATCTGCTCTCTATACCCTCCCACAACCCAACACTGGATTGTTTTTGTTTGTTTTGTTTTGTTTTTTTAAATGTTTATTTATTTATTTTTTTGAGAGGAGACAAGAGCATGAGCAGGGGAAGGGCAGAGAGAGAGAGGGAGACACAGAATCCAAAACAGGCTCCAGGCTCCGAGCTGTCAGCACAGAGCCCAACACGGGGCTCGAACCCATGAACCATGAGATATGACCTGAGCCAAAGTCGGACGCTCAACTGACTGAGCCACCAGGTGCCCCTGGATTGTTTTTAAGCAAAACCAAGCCATCATATAATTTCATTCACAAAATCTTCAGTGTGTGTCTATAATATTTAAGAGGTCTTTTATAAAACAAAAGCACACTAACATGATTACATCTTTTAAAAATAGTAATTGTTTCATATCATTAAATATCTGACTCTTGATTTCAGCTCAGGTCGTGGAATCAAGCCCTTCATTGGGCTCCACAGTGAGTGTGGAGCCTGCTTAAGGTTCTCTCTCTCTCCCTCTCTCCCTCCCCCGACTCGTGCTCACTCGTGCGCGCACTCTCTCTCTCTCTCTAAAATAAACATTGAAAAAAATTTAATAAACAAATTATAATAAAATTAAATAAACAATGCTTTATATGTAAATAAATATACATATTTATATATAAAATTTCCATAGGAGGACAGGCCAGGATACTTTTTTCATCATGCTTCCAGATAGAAAATTCCTCTCAACAGTTACTTTTCTGATCCCTATTTCCAGAGTGCTAATTTTTGTTAGACAAAATTTTGCAAGTTTCTAACATCAACAGAGCAAGCCCATCTGGCTTCTTTGCAGTTTCTGTCTCTATCTCTTTCAGATTCACATTTCCCTCTTGACCTTGAACCCTGATTTTCAGGGTTCTTTCAGAGGCTCTTCTGCTTGTCCACATTACATAGTACAGTGAGCCCATCAGGTATGAGGTCTTGTATTCTGTTGTCTCTACTTCACAGTACCTCTTTATCCTACTTCTTCTTCCTGTGCATTCTTCCCTGAAGTACCACTTGCAGAACCGTCCCTCCTTTTCAAGGTCAACTCCTCTGTCCTTGCCGCTGAATTCCTCCTTTTCCACATTCTTCCACTGCATCTTTTGCCAGTCATATTGTTGCTAATCTTCCAAGGCTGAGGATAGTACTGCCTCTTCTGTGATGTCTTCGTAGATGTCCCTTCCCACTTAGTCCCACATTTCCTCTCTGACCCCGATAGCACTTTAAATTTTTTTTTTTTCAACGTTTATTTATTTTTGGGACAGAGAGAGACAGAGCATGAACGGGGGAGGGGCAGAGAGAGGGGGAAACACAGATCAGAAACAGGCTCCAGGCTCTGAGCCATCAGCCCAGAGCCTGACACGGGGCTCGAACTCACGGACCGCGAGATCGTGACCTGGCTGAAGTCGGACGCTTAACCGACTGCGCCACCCAGGCGCCCCAGGACTTTATTGTCAACATGAACACAGGGCTTACACTGCCATGCAATATTACAATTTGCATAACTAATTTCTCCTACTAAGTTGTGAGCTACTTAGAGAAGACACTGGTTTTTGTTTTATCCTTCTATTTCTTACTGTGCTGAGCACAATATTTTGCATATAGTGGCTCACTGCAAATACTGTTGGATTAACAATTGAATCCCTTCTTGCCTTCCCTAGAAATCAGCTTTTTCGGTGATCCCTTTCCCATACTCAATGTCTATCTTCATCTTTCCCTTCTATGGTCAGACACACTCGAGTATTTGACAGTGAAGGGAAAGGAAAATATCTTTACTTGGTCCTGCTGTTCCCTTTTTTATCTTTTCCCTTCTAAATATCTTAAACATATGGTCTATGACTTCTGTCTTCTCTCTTTGCCCTGAGTCTTTCTCTAGCCATCTGTAGTCTGACCTCCACCCTCACCACTCTATTGAGATTACACTCTTAAAAATGAAAGCTTCCCTTCTATTGCCACGACCTCTCCTCTGCTTTTTGTACATGCATCTGAGCACTCCTGCTGGGAAAGCTCTCTCTGCCCCAGGTTACCCAGCAGTACCTTTTCCTTCTGCCCCCTGACTGCTCTTCTTTCCTGCCCACCCCTTCATCCAGACCTGTTCTCAGCTCACAGCATTTCCTCTCTGTTCGGGGGAATCCCACTGCCTTTATGACTAGCTTTTGTTAATGTGGCTGCTTTTCACGTCTTGATTCTCTGTCCTTAATATCTTTAAAATCTAAAATCTCACATCCCTGAATTCCTCCCAGACGTTTTCATTTAGCATCCTTATGCTCCAAATGGCTGTCTTTCCTAATTTTTTTTTTTTTCTTGCATTCACCTCTTCCATCACTTTTTGGGTCATTTAGGCTCAAAAATCTTTTTAGTTTTGTCCCTTCCACTTTCTTATTCCTCTTTCCCTCCCCTCCCATCAACTTGGTTCAACCTTCCCAATACCTTTTTCCTTTCCAATTGCCTCTCCTCTGGTTTAGGACCTCATCCTCTGGACTGGTATGTCAGGCTCCCTGCTGATGCCTCTGCTGTCGGTCTCTTTCCTTTCTCAGCCATCGTGTACATCATCACCTAGTATTCCAAAAATTCCCCCAGGTTACGATGGAGGTCTATAGAAAAAGAGTACTATGAGTTTGTTTGTGTTTTTTTTTTTTTTTTAAGATTTTATTTTTAAGTAATCTCTACACTCAGTGTGCGGCTTGAATTCACAAACCCAAGATCAAGAGTCTCATGCTCCACCCACTGGGCCAGCCAGGTGCCCCCAAAAGAGTAATATGGGTTTGGGGCACCTGGGTGGCTCAGTTGGTTAAGTGCCCCACTCTTGATTTTGGCTCAAGTCATGATCTCATGGTTCCTGAAATTAAGCTCCACGCCAGGCTCTGCTCTAACAGTGCAGAGCCTGCTTGGGATTCCCTCTCCCCTCTCCGGCCCTTCCTCCTTCTCTCTCTCTCTCTCTCTCTCTCCCCCCCCCCACCCCCCAAATAAATAAATAAAATTAAAAAAAAAAAAAAGTCCCAGCACTGAGAGGGCGTTTTCCTTAAAGAAAAAGAAAAAAGTACTATGGGTTTTAGAATCAGACAAACCCAGGATTAGAATCCTGAGTCCACTATTTACTGGCTGGAATGTCAGTTCCTCAATTTCTGTGAGAGTAATATCACTCATCACTTTGGGTTTTAGTGATTATTGAGTGAGATGATATAATAAAGTTACATTTCCATATTTAAAAAATTCAACAGAGAAATAAGCAGTTTCAGAACAGTTAAGTACTTTTCCCAAGATCGTGGTCTATAAAGCAGAGCACAGTCTATAAAGAGATTTTTCACACATCTCAAGGTCAAGGTGAATATAAGCCATTGATTGGTCTATATTAATTAATGAGTCCACATCTGTAGTAACTGGAAACAAATTCTAGATTAACCTGGTTCTTCAGGATCCAAGAGAAGACATTGGCTTTGACAGGGCTGGAGCAAGTCCAGGTTGATATCAGAGTTGAGACCAGAAATGGAAGACAAGGCTGAGTGGGATTAGTGTGGAGGCCGATGCATGTGGATGCTGGGATGGAGACACGGTGAGGTGAGAGAAGGTCATGTCCGAAGAACCCCCTGCCCAGCATGACCTTTGCTGGAAAATGAGAAAGGTCATTGTGTATTTTTATGGTGTTGAGTAAATTTAATCCTTTTCTGCCAAGGGCAAGTCACTCTTCATAGGGGTCTTGGGGATTTGGCCAATTGTGAGAATGTCTGTGGTAATATTAAAGCTTATTTTATGAGGCCTGTGGCCATTTTATGAGGTTGGTGGCCATTCCTTTCAAACCATAAATTTTATCCTTTAAAACAATGAGAATGACTGCTTTGAAAATGCCATTTGATGATGGAAAGTGCAGTCCTAGAAAACACCAAAACAAAACGCAGATCCTCACTTCTGCCTCAGTCCTGGTTGTGGGCTGGGGTCAGGCATCTCGCACCATGTGAGGGCCTGGAGCCTCCCATGTGGGCGCTTCTCTGGGAAGTAGTGCTGTGGTGGAGGAACAGAAGGAGGGAGAGGAAGAGGAAGGGGACCGCACCTCCGCCCACAAACGCACCCTTCGCCTGGCTGCTCTGGGTGATGCATCTTGCTCCCTCCGCACAGGAAGAGGGCGGCCTTGACTTGCTTGCCCTCTCCCTGAGCCAAGGAGCTGTGACTTCCCCCTCTGCCTCATGCCCCTAGATCCATGGCTTGAAGGAACTATTCCTTTAGAACTCCCAAAATTAAAGCATTTTGCGGTGAATTCTGTTTGGGAAGTGCTGTATGTTATTTTCCCCTTCTGGAGATTCACAGTGAACCTCGACAGTAGTAATTAAGACAATTTTTTTAGCTAATGACCCTCAGAGCCAGGTTTATGGGGCTTGAGTTGTTCCCAGGGCCTAAGTCATGCCCTGCAACAGTGGGGCTTAGGATGTTACAGAAACTCTCACACCTCCAGAGACTTCCACCGTTTCCATTATTTTTTTGGCAGCAGCTTGCTAGCCACTGGTCAGAGCACACGGTGAAGGGGGAACGGAGTCTCACCTTTCAGCCTGCGCAGGACCAATAGGTCCTTACATAACAATTTAAATAATTTCTTCTCCGTTCGTTCTTCTCTCCAGGAGAAGGGGGGGGAAATGCGCTTGTATGTGCTAATAGATATTCCGTTGCTAGTTTAAACATGTAAAGTATGGATTAGGGATGTGAAAACTTGAAGCGGTGTTTTTGAGAGCAGCTTGTATCGTTATGGCAACTAAAGACATTTGCCGGTTTACAGCAGGCATGGAGTAGTGGGGGGAGGGGGGTGTAGATAAACTCAGAAGAATTTCTGTCCATGACTAGAGGCCAAAGCGCACGGATAAAATCTAGGGCAGTGGGTTCACAAGGAAAATGGGCTACTGGGCAGGCATTCCATAGCAGTTATAGGGGGCACAGGTGAAGACAGTAATTTTATGAAAAATCAGCCTACCGCCCAGACCGCTTCTAACCATTTGACTGCTATGAACCCTCTAGGTTGAGGATGTTTGCTTTAGGGAACCGGCAGAAATCATGACACTTAGACCACATTTATGAGACTCTCACTCTGTGCTTCATGTCCATCTTCCCATTTCATACTTACAGCCCTGCTGTGACTCCTGGCAACGGACTACTCTTCTACCCACTTTATAGATGAGAGAAGTCAGGTGTCGTGGGGCTAAGTTACACCCTCCGTGAGGCTAAGGAGGAAGCACAAGGCTCCCACTCTCTGCGTGCCTTTGCTTCCGGATACAGTGTGGAGTCTGCAGGGGACACTTCCTCACATTCCAGGAAGGAATTGAAACACTAGAGAAATAAGAGCTTCAGAAATCACCTCAATGCAAGGCTGCCGCCTTCTGCGCTGCCTACCTGGAGGGGGCCTGGCTCGCTTATCAGTGGGGCTGCAACACACAGAGCTGCTCCCTGCAGGGCTCCCAGGGGGAGAAGGGGACTCCATCAAGGTCTTGGCCCTCCTGTGGCTGTGGAGTCTGACCCTGAATCCTGATGGAATGCTGCAGACCCCCTGGGGCCACATGGAGCTGGACAAGCCCAGAGCAAAGAGCAAAGGGGAGGTGGGAGTGCTCCCAAAAGGAGGGTCCTCACCTACTCTTTTAAGATGCGCTTTCTTTCTTGGCAACCCTGCCTTCTCCTAGAGATGTAGCGAGAGAAATTCTTAGAGAGTTTCAGAATTTGCCTGGCTTATCTGTAAACTATGTGGAGGGAGAGTTTCAAAATCCCGCTGTTTTCACAACTTAAACCTCTGTTGTCACTGTGGTTATCAAGGCAGTGCTGGCTCCTGACCCTAGTAGGGACTTAGCTGCATGCCAGCCATAGTGGGGAATGCTCAGTAATTTCCTCAGGCCTCCACAGTAGGCCTTACTGTTGGAGAAGAGAAGTTCTGGAAAAGTTGTCTCTGAAGTAAGTTTCTATTAATAGAATAATTTGCATATTTAATAGTATATAGCATTTAAAAAAACCACTGTCAATATCCCATGAAAGATTAAAACATACATTTTTATTTTATTTATTTATTTTTTAATGTTTATTTTTGAGAAAGACAGAGGGAGAGAGGGACAGAGTGCAAGCAGGGGAGGGGCAGATAGAGAGGGAGACAGAATCTGAAGCAGGCTCCAGGCTCCAAGCTGTCCGCACAGAGCCCAATATGGGGCTTGAACTTGTGAACTGTGAGATCATGACCTGAGCTGAAGTCAGATGCTTAAATGACTGAGCCACCCAGGCGCCCCTAAAATATACATTTTTAAATCCTGTATTTGAAGAAAAAGGAATATAGCAATAATACAAAGACAATACAAATATAAAGACTTTCCTGGCCAAGACTAGAAATCTCTTGGGGTTGGATTCCTCCCCCCAAACCACACCCAGGGCCTAATTCCCAGGTATGTGGCCCATCTGGGTTGCACAGGACCCCTGCTCAAGACCTGCACTTGGCTTAATGCTGTGTTCCTACAGTCTTCAAATTCTGAATCCTCTCTCAACAGGGTCCCCGTGTTTCCATTTCACACTGGGCACCGTGAACTATGTGGCCAGTCCTGCCTCACTGGTTCCCCATCCCTGCAGAATGAAGGTTGGGCTTGGTAAAGCTCTCGGGCCAAGCCCCAGCACCCCTTCCCACCTCTCCTCACTGGTCTCCGAGGCCTCTCAGGGTGCCTCCTACCCTGCACAAATCCTCAGCACTCCCCAGGCAGGTTCTGGCCTCTGGCTTTGCTCCTGCAGTCCCTACCTTGGCCAGGGAGCCCCTCCTCTACCTGCACCCTCCTGGAGCCTCCCCTCCCTACCTCTGGCCTGGCTTCAGCGCTCGTCTAGGTGCAACCTCACAGCACATGCGCCATGCTGCACCAACATTCTACATACGTGTCTGTCCCCCAGCACTCAGGAAACCCTTCCAGGCAAGCACTAGGGCTGGCAGGCCATCCCCACCGCAGTGTCAGGCAGCAGGAGTCAGCTGGCATTGAAATGACTAAGGAAGCTCCGGCCTGTGGGGAGCAGTCTTAGGAGACGCCACAGAGGACTTGTTCACCAGATAAGATGGAAGCTCTTTCTGTCCTCCCCAAATATCCCTTTTTCAAACCAAACTCATTTCCTATCTGGAAACAAATGTCAAACACTGGGGGCTCACCAATTAGTTCTGTGTGTGTTGTGCGTGTGCGTGTGTGTGTGTGTGTGTGTGTATACGAGTGTGCATAACGAGGCTACCAATAGACTTAAAACACTTTGTTTAATGTTTATTTATTTATTTTTGAGACAGAGAGAGATAGAGAGCGAACAGGGGGAGGGCAGAGAGAGAGGGAGAAAGAATCCCAAGCAAGTTCCATGCTGTCAGCACAGAGCCTGATGTAGGGCTTGAACCCATAAACCCTGAGATCATTACCTGAGCAGAAACCGAGCTGGACATTTAAATGACTGAGCCACCCAGGTGCCCCTATAACACTTTGTTTAAACCTGCTTTCTTCTTTCATTTCTTCTGGCATTATTCATGTAGTGTGGTTTCTGTTTCTGTTAAAAGAAGCTGGTCTCTAGTTTCTTAGTTTAGCACATGCAGACTTTTACATGGAAGGTTCTTTCATTCAACTAACTTAACAGCTGGGTGGCAAGGGGTGGTTGGCTCAGTGTAAGGAGAATGGGCACTGGGCCATGGGCATTACCAGGCTCTTCAGTTGTCCTGGTTTCAGGGTCAACTTCTCCACTAGGTAACGCACAGACAGGACCTGGGGCCCACAAAAATGTCTTAATTTCTTTTAAAATCTGAAGAAATAATAATAATATATATGTAACATGTAACCTATAAATCCAGTGTGGATTATATTTGTCTTCAATGCAGTCATAAAATTTAATTTTTTAAACTTTATGGGGTGCCTGGGTGGCTCAGTCGGTTAAGCGTCCAACTTTGGCTCAGGTCATGATCTCACGGTTCGTGGGTTTGAGCCCCACGTCGGGCTCCATGCTAGCCGCTCAGAGCCTGGAGCCTGCTTCCGATTCTGTGTCTCCCTCTCACTCTTTGCCCCTCTGCCACTCACACTCTGTCTCTGTGTCTCTGTCTCTTTGTCTCTCTCTCTCTCAAAAATAAACATTAAAAATATTTTTTTTATGAGGAAGGGGCCCCCAGAAGGCACGGTACAGCCCTGCATGTTTGGCATTACCTGTGTCATTGGACACCTCACAACTTCTACCCTCGCCCTCTGGTTCTATCAGCAGCAAGAAGGTAAGCCAGGCCATTTTGAAGGTTTGGTAAGAGTAGGCGGGACAAGCACTCCGCGGTGCTTGTTTCCCAGGGCGGTCAGCCCTAAGAGAACACAGCCCGTGATCATGGGCCGCTGTGACTCTCTTTCCTGTCAAGGGCACCGAGCCGACTCGTCGCCGAGGCCATGACTGGGCACCACTTCTCTGGTAAACACCCTCCTGGTGAGGTGTGGAGCACACACTGCCAGCTCTCTTCCCATGGATGAATGCCCTCTGGTATCCTGGGGTCCGAGGCAGCACCCGGGAATCTTTACTGGAGTAGATGCCTATCAGGAAAGCCTAATTTGTACATTTATCTTTTAAGGAAAATTTCTTTGAACTCCTGGATCTGGGGAGGAGCGAGAAACGTGTGAGGAAACAGTAAAGGTTCTCCACGCCTCTCTGATAAATTCATTGCCCCCACTGTCCTAGGGCAGCAGGAGCCTTGGGATACACACAGGTAAGTCACAGAGCTCCCATGCGGTCAGCTTCATGGAGCTGACAGTGCAGTGGGCTTAGGGGGGCGGCCTTGTGTGACTTCAGGGGGTCTGAATGAGCATGTAGTCAACCTAGACCAAGGTGCCAGCTTCAGTGCTCCTAGCTGACGGTATGCCAGATTCTGGGCAAAAGAATACAGCACTTCCCATTTTAACCTCACAACAGTCCTCTCAGGGAGATGCTGTTGCACCCATTTTACAGATGAGGAAACTGAAGGGTAGAGAGGATACCGAGAGACAAGATGAACTGTTCAATGGATAACCCTCAAGTGGCCTGGCAACAGGGTCTCTGGGACTGAGGTGGGAGGGGCTGTGCATGGTCTTTTCTCACTCGCTGTCTCCAGATCCCGGGCACTGGCATTCCCAGCACCTCCTTGAATAGCCTGTGTTTACGCTAAGACTTCCTAGTACCCCAGCATGATTTGTCCCTCACCCTCCAAAACTCCTTTCATGCCCAGTAGAAAGAGAGAGCTTTCCTCCACGGGAGCACAAGCATGACCCACTGTGCTGAGAGGACGCAGCCAGCTCTGCAGGCACCAGCTGACCCTTCTCCCTGTGAGATTCATCCTGGCCCAGCAACACCCTGCAGTTGCCTATGTTCATGAGCATAACCAAGGTCAAGCAGTGTTCCCAAGGTCACATAGCTAGCAAGGCAAGGGGCAGAGCCAGGACTAAACCCAGGCTGAATAATTGTAGAGCCTGTGTTCTAAACCACTGCTCCTTTTTCATCAAAAACAGCTTTAAAAACAAAAACAAAAACAAACAAAAAAGCCTAAATAGTTCCTGCCCTGGCTTTCTCACAGGGTTCCTGGGAAGGCCAAATGAGACAATGTATACAAAAGTTCTGTGCTTCCTAGTTTAATACTCACCCCTCTTCATCTTCAAATTGCTTACTCTTCAGTTGGTTTTGTTCTTGATTTGGGGCTCTGATGATTCTGAAAAGCAAAATTATTGATATGCACAAGGTCAAAGCCCTTTAGGTGACTACATTTCAGTAGGGTGTAGTGATAGGAAGATAGCAGGCTGATATCAGGATATCTGACTTCTAGTCTTGATAATGTCATTGTCCTTATTTTGCACCTGAACACGTGGGCACCATCCTTTCATTATTGAGTACTCTACTGTAACCAGATTCTGTGCTGGGCAATGCGGGTGCAGGAAAAAAAGTCTCAATTTTTGCCTTCAAGAAGCACAGCCTAGTCTTTCTGGCAATGGTTGGAAAAGTGTGGTAGACCACACTTTGTCATTATTTGCTGCTTTTTCTGTGAGGGGATTGTTTTTCTCTGCCTTATTGACATTGGCTTTGGCATATGACTTACACTGGCCAATGAATGCAAGTCAAAGTGGCATACACCACATCTGAGCCAATGCATGTCTCCACCAGTTCTCTTACCTTTTCTTCTCTGCTACAAGACCAGTGTGGCCCAGAGATGGGCTACACTTTGTCCTTGGTTCTGGAATAAAAGAAAAGCTATACTTAACCCACAGAAGATGTGAATCATGAGCAAGAAATAAACCTTTTACTGTTGTGGTTGTAAGACTGAGATTTGGGGGATATTTGTTATGCAGCTTAACTTAGCAAAAGCTGAGTGATACAAAAGGAAAGAAGTAGGCTCTATGTTTCTGTCCCCTTGTTTGCATCAGTTTGGGGATAAGAATGGTAATCCTTGTGTCTAAATTAATAGATTTTATGTGGCTCAAAAACCTATTTTATTCATTTCTTGTCTTCAGAGCCATTGAGTCTAGGCAGCCAGGGGTCTGGGCAACCGGGACAGGCCAAATCCACAGAACAACTTTGCTGCCCCTTTGCCTCTGGCCTTGGTGTTGGGTCCTATGCTTGAATATTTCTTTATCACTGTTTCTGGCAAGTGGTTGGTTCTTTGTGTTGAAATAGCCCCAAGCTGCTTTTCTGCCCACATTTGTAGGGTAGGATCCGGGGGATATTTGTCACTCATGTTGGGTGAGGACTTTATATTGGAAATAAATTATTCCTATTATACAATCCTGAATTGGGTTCAGAAGATGCTTCTGCTTGTCTACCTTTCCCCCAAGTCACCCATCAGAGTCCTTCTCTGTGGGACACCCCTGACTCCCTCTGTCTCATCTTCCTATTTCTTTTCTTTACCCGTGATTACTTTTTCTTTCTTTCCTATTTGATGAAACTGAAAGGACAGAGTCAGTTCCTTCATAGTGTTAAATCTGGAAGACAAACCAACCTTTCTAACACTAACAGTGAGAGCTTCTTACAGCCTAACCTCCACGTGTGAGGTTGTACTAAACAAGGCCCACCGTGCCTCTCTCCTTGCTTTCCTCCCTCCCGCCTCCTTTCTTTCTTCTCTCCTCCCATCCCTTCTCTTCTTCTTTCATCCTTTCTTTCATTTCTTTCTTCCAGCAAATATTTATTGAGCCCCTATGATATTCCCTGTTGCTTGCACTAGGCACTGAAGAGGGTTCAGTGAATAAAACAGATCAAGATGCTTCTCCCCAAAGCTATGGGAATGATAGAAGTGGGTAGGGTGGACATCCCAACCTATTATTCTTCTATATGGAAAGCTGAAATATTGGTGTCATCTTATTATTTTTTCAGTTGTTCTGAATGTAAACCTATGGTAGAGATGAAGGAGAAAAATGATAACAGAAGGTCACTTACAGTTTCTCCTGGAAAAGCCATCTCTCTGTAGGTTTATCACAGTGAGGCTTGGCATCTTCAAAGGTTGGAGCTGCCACAGGGATAAGAGATCATTCAGCACAGTGCTCCCCCGAATTTTCACAAAGTGGCCCTGGGGCAGAGCAACATGAATCACTGTCCCTGAAAGATGCCTGGACTCTTTAGCATGAAGCCGCCAGACACATGGGAAATTTCTTTGAAATATCTTTTGTGATTTAAAAATTAATGTATTTTTTGCATGCTTTTCATAACATAGCTGTTTGTTTTAATATAAAAATTATCCTCTCAAGATCACATATTGGATGATTCCATTTATATGAAATGCCCAGAATCGGCAAATCCAGAGGCAGACAGTAGATTAGCTGTTGCCCAGGGCTGTGAGGGTTGGGGGCTGTGAGAGTGATGGCTAAGGCATACAGAGTTGGTTTTGGGGGTGATGGAAAGATCTCAAATTAATTGTGTGATTGTTGTACAATCTGTGAATATATTAAAAGCCATTGAATTGTATGCTTTAAATGGGTGGATTGTATGGGATGTGAATTTTATCTCATGAATCTGTTAAAAAAAAAAAAAAAAAAAGCTGTCCCTCCCAATCTTCAAGGAAAACTGGCATTCTGGGAAGATGCAGTTGTAGCTTTTCCCCACTGCATGAGCAGTAGCTAAATGCACCCATTTGAGAATGGCGACTCTAGTCCAACCTCATTAATATACAGACTTATAGAAACCTGAGCTGTGAGGTGACTTGTCCAAGGCCACCCAGAGCAAACAGCAGAGCCAGATTTCCTGTGTCCCAGTTCAGGACGACAGGATTAGCCTCCAAACGTACTTTGCATTGAGCTTGAATTTACCTTGTTTCACTTCCTAAATCATTTACTTACCAAGTTGTTTTAGCCACACATGTTCCCTGGTCCTTGGCTTTCTTTGGCTTTCCACGTCCTAGATGTTTCCAAAACAAGAGGCTGAGTCTCTGGATACCTCATCCCGTTTTCTGCAGGGGCTGAGTGGGAGTGGCAGGAGGAGGAGGAGGGGCTCCACCCGTTCTTGCCTTGAGCCCCACTGAGCCAAAGGCCAGATCTGACTTCAAGAGGCTGTGGGAGTAAGATCCACTATCTGTTTAATCACCAGTGGTATCTGGATGGAAGCTCAGCCAGGACACTCTCATCCTAACCTGTGCAGCATTGGGCAAACTGTGAAAGTGAAATGCTGAGGTCAGATATGAGGACAGATCATGTAGTAACCTGCAGCCCTGTGACCTTGCTTTCTCCAGATGACCTCATGCCGAGAAATGCACACAAGTGCATCAAACGTGGCCTCTCCCGGCCAGGCTGGACCATTTCAGCGAGGGGTAGGCTCAGATGATCTCTGGTACCTTGGAGCCTCCCTTTTGTCTGGTTCTTTTTTTTCCCTTTTTTAAAATGTTTGTTTAGAGAGCATGTGTGCAAGTAGGGAAGGGACAGAGAGAGAGAGAAGGAGAGAGAGAATCCCTGGTGGGCTCTGTGGTGTCAGTGCAGAGCCTGACATGGGGCTTGACCTCACAAACCATGAGATCATGACCTGAGCTGATATCAAAAGGCAGATGCTTAAACCAGTTCAGCCAAACATGTGCCCCATATCTGTCTGGTTCTACATAGTTCTTGCCTCCATTCTTTAATTTTTTTTTTTAACATTTATTTATTTTTTAGGGGGTGAGGGGCAGAGAGAGAGAGGAGATTCAGAATCTGAAGCAGGCTCCGGGCTCTGAGCTGTCAGCACAGAGCTGGAAGTGGGGCTCGAACTCATGAACCATGAGATCATGACCTGAGCCAAAATCAGACACTCAATCGACTGAGCCACCCAGGCACCCCTTCTTGCCTCCATTCTCTCATGAGATCTTTACAAAGGTCCTGTGAGGTGGTCGAGGAGAGCATTAGTTACCTTTATTTTTCAGATGTAGAAACCAAGGCTTAAGAATCCAAGTTACCCAAGGTTTTTAAGCCAACAAATGGAGAGCTAGACCAGGCTGTTTCCACTAGGTTCTGAGCTGAGATTAGCAGACTGCTCATGGAGGACAGTGCAAAGTTCACCCATGGCCTTAAAGAACAGTATGAGCATTAATCATCATCTGTTGCTTTTGAATATCACCTCCAACATAGCTTTGTTTTAAATCTATGCCCAAGGCCGAAATGGAATTAAAAAGATGTGAGAGACAGCAGTCCTAAGTGTACTCAGAAGTATTTCTTAATAAGTAGCTCTGTCTCCCCTCCTCCCTTCCTTGAATGTGAGAAGTTAGGAAATGAGCAGTCATAAGCAGAGATGGCAGTGTGAGATATTCCACAGAGGGGGTGTTTAACCACCTGTCTAGGAGATGAGCAACTCATCCTCGAGGTGGCTTTAACAGAGAACCAGTCCTTCCACAGCTGAGTGAAGGAAATTTGGGAAGTTTGGGGTCTGGAATTCTGGGCCAAGCCATCTCACCATCTCTGTCAGGAGAGATCCCGGCCCCTTTGATTAGGGTTCAGTTGTCTTACTATAATTCAGTTAGAGTCAAAAGATTAAAAATTATCTGCTGTTCTAGCTGCAGTATTTAAAAAAATATATATTTATTTATTTTTGAGAGAAAGAGCATGAGCGGGGGAGGGACAATGAGAGAGGGAGACAGAAGATCTAAAGCGGCTCTGCACTGACAGTGGCGAGCCCAACGCGGGGCTCAAATTCACGAATCATGAGATCGTGGCCTGTGCCGAAGTCGGACACTCAACCAACTGAGCCACCCAGGTGCCCCTCTAGTGCCAGTATTTTTAAAGCACTTTTTAAAATCTGCAAGATCCTTTCTTCAAATGAAATAAAATATGTTAATCTGAGAAAAACAGAGTTAGGAAAAAGAGGCATGTTGGAGGATGAGCTACCTGGAGCTCCTTGCCTTGCCCGCAGTTCTGGCAGCTGGCTGTTACAAAATCTGGAATTCTGACGTAATCTCTTACTTCATCTATGGGGAAACGGGACATAATAGCAGTGATCATGGTTATATTTCATTGTGCTCTCACTTTACACTCATCTTTTTATTCTCCCAACAGCCCCACAAGATACGTGTGTTATTTTCTCGGATCATCAGAACAGGAACTTGAGACTCAGGATGATTAAGCAACTTGCCTGAAGTCACTTAAAGAAATGCATGGAGGGACAAGGGACTAATGTCCAGGACTGCCTGGCTGCAAAGCCAGCTCTGGGCTAAGTCTTCAAAAACACACATTTCCCACTAGACCCATACTCTGTAGGGACAAGACCTTGATGGAAACTTGAGGTAGATTTGTTTTTCTGTCCCTCAAAGGGCACCTTTCATAATGCCTGCTTTGAACAGTGGAAGGGCCCTGACTGGTCTGTGGCTCTTGGTGTCCTAAAGGAGGGGTTGGCAGTTTGTCTGTGACTGAGAAGTAAGTCAGGCCACATCCCCAAAGTCCCTGAAGCTGGAGCAACAGGGATGCCAGGCCTCGGTCCCTGACACATAAACTGCATCGTCGCTTAGAGTGACTTCCGCCTGGAAGCTGGCACTTGGGGGGGACTTGGCAGTAGAGCAGGCTAAGCCCTTTGGGAGCATCTGATCCAAAGTCCTTACTGTACTTACTTGGAGTGACAACAGAGGAAGAGGAGAAAGTCACGTGCCAGTGCTGACCATGCGACCTGGGAGTACAAAGTTTTCAATAATGTTCCTTGAGTATAAGTCTGTTCATTTATAAGTTACATACCTGGCTGTCAGTACTGTTCTATATTATGCATATTTAAATCTATCCCCAAATTTAAAAAATTAAAGAATGAAATAAAATATACACCTAGAAATTCTACTATTTTTCTCCTCTCCCCAGTTGGGTTGTGTTAAGGATAAATTTGGAGCACTCACTTTGGAGAACTCTGGACCAGCCTCCCTATGAGCTGGGTAATTTAGGAACCTGAGGTCGGATGTTCAGTTTTAGGTGGTTTTTTATTCTAAGCACCACCCCCCCACCCCACTGCCATAATATCATTACTTCATTCAGTTTTTTTATTGTGGTAAAATATACATCACATAAAATTTACCATCTTAGCCATCTTTAATTGTACAGGTCAGTGGTATTAAGAACATTCACCTTGTTATACAGTCATCACTAGTCATCTAGAAATGGAGGCATTTCTAGAACTTTTTCATCTCCCCAAAGTGAAACTCTCCCCCCCTTAAACAATAACTCCCCATTCTCCAGGCCCTGATAATCACCATTCTATGTTTTGCTTTTATGAATTTGACTACTCAAGTCAATAATTATTTTTGAGCTCCTATGATGACTCAGGTGGTGGTTTGGCACATGAGATTCAGAGGTGAGCAAAGCAAATGAAACTCCCACCCTCCGACCTCCAATAAAGTCTGCTTTAATGAACTAAACTTACCTAACCTAGCTCTGCTTTAGGTTAGCATCTTTGGAGAGCCCAGGAGATGGGCTGTATCCAAGCTGGTGGCCAAGTGCGGAATACAGGGCAGGTGAGATGAGAAGGGTTGGGGGAGGTGAGGCTGGAATTGAGAGAGGTGTGACAGGTGACTACTGGATAAAAGGGAAATACCTTCCCACAGAATTCCTAAAGAATTGGAGGAGAGATGGGACTTCCTGCATCACATAGGTTGAAGCCATATTTGTTTTAATTGAATGCTATAAGAGTCATCCCAAAAGGCTAGCGGGCATGCGAACATTGGGGTGTCCTCATTATCAGTAACCCGCGCGTGACTCAGGCTTCGGAGCTTGGGAGGAACAGGTGTCAGGTGTGGAGAGAAGAGAGTGGGTAGGGGCTACACCCCCCGGGGTGCAGCTTGGCTGTGTGGCTAGAAGCCTGCCCACATCTGACTGGATCCCACGCTCTGCCCCTCCGCCTGCCTTTGCCTCAGGATAAAATTATACATTTCCAATTACAGGGCTGGTCAAAAATCAATACAAAGGTGGGAGAGAACAGATCATTTTTCTTACGGAAGTAACCATTTTCATTAATTTTTCATTAGTGCTGCCTTTGTTTTGCTATCCATCACCCGCAGAGCTGCAGCCTGCGTCAGTGAGTGTGCGTGCCTCTTGGCTTCAGGAGTTACTGCTTGATAAAGCCAGCAGGTCACTGCCCAGGACTACTGCCTGCGCAGCTGGTGTAGGTGACTGTTTTGTGACCATCCTGTTGGTTGGAATGTGCTTAAAAACACCAAAACTCAACCCTAACTCTATTATGGAAATTCTCTTTGTAGCACATGTTGGGGTTCGTTGCATTTCTTTTCAGGGGTGTACATAAGTCAAGCCCTTCGTGGACTCTTGGTGCTGATTGACATGAGGGGTCTGTTTGGCTGGTGTACTTGGCTGAGGGCCAGCTGTATGCCTTTGGGACCTTGGGCCTCTGCCTGAGTGAGGGCGGTTTCTTGTGTCTTGACATGTGCTTCTCTGTGCTTTTAATGCAATTATTTTATCCTTAAACTCAGTTCCCTAAGTTCAGCCTGCCCCATCTCTCTATGAAGCCTTCTCCACTCCCCATTATGGCAGAATTGCTTGGCCAGTAAACCTTATCCCCCGCCCCTCCCCTCCCATTATGCTCTTCATACAAGTGTGTTGACTACTCACGTGGGTCTCCCCCTAACAAACCTTTAGTTATCTGAGAACAGGGGCAGTGGCTTTTTAGTTTTCAATTGTCAACACCTAACAGCACCTGGCCAATGGTAGGTGATTAATGAATGTCATTAAAAAACATAAAAACAAAAGACAAAGGCAACTGGAAGTCATTCCTCACTTTGTGTAAGCAAGGGTAAGACCCCTCATTAGCAGTGGGAGGTGAAGCAGGCCTGACATTACCCCCAAATGACTTATCCTATTGTAAAAGAACTAGGTGCTAATCCCAGCTCTGTGGCTAATTAGCTGTGTAACCGTGAATAAGTCATTAACACTGAGTACTTATCAATAAAGGGGGGATTCTCTTCCAGCCCTAATGTCCTTAACCCCAAGAACCTCTGCCCTTGGAAAAGAATCCTCCCTCCCATACGCTCACTCGCTCACTCGTCAAGCTGAATGACACATGAGCTTTCTGGTGCTAATTCCCTCGGCTGGCCCCTACCGCTAGGCCGCTAGGCTGCTTCTCCCTCCTTCTCACACGGAGGCTTGTCCGGAGCTCTGCTTGCCACACTGGTTGTTACCAGCCTCCTCCTCAGCTTTGTGCCATCAATTCTCTCTGGACCTTTTACTGTTTTCTACAATGTATTTATATATGACTACATTTGGGACAATCACCCTCATAGAAAACATTTTCACACCCCCGCCAAAATTCCCTCAAGTCCCTTTCTAGCCACTGGCCCCCACTCCCCCACCTCTACCCTAGAGGTAACCACTGCTTTAGTCTTGCCTGTTCTGGAACATCATATAAATGGAACTGCGTAGCAAGTATTCCTGTGGTTGCTTGACACTTGATTCCACATAACTTTCTTGAGATCCGTTCATGTTGTTGCATATGTCAGTAGTTCATTCTTTTAAATCACTGAGTAGTATTCTGTTGGTTGAATAAACCACAATTTGTTTACCGATTCTCTATTGTTGGAGGACATTTGGATCGTTTCTGGCTTTGGTCTTTTTTGTGTTTTTTGTTTGTTTCGTTTTAGTTTAGTTTTTTTTTTTTTTTTTTGGTCTTTTTGTGTTTTTAACTCCTTTTATATTTGCTTCACTTTAATTTCTAAATGTAATAAAATCATTTAAAAAATGTCACCTCTCACTTACTAGCTACGTGACCATGAGTGGGTTAGACGCTCTGAGTTAATTTCCTTATTTGCAAAATGGGATAATGATAGTAGTTTTGCCATAAGATTGTTTTGGTTATTTTTTTCCCTTTCTAAGGTAAAATTTTTATATTTGAAGAACATCATAGTGCACATTTTCTATTTTTTTTTTTCAACTTTTATTTATTTTTGGGACAGAGAGAGACAGAGCATGAACGGGGGAGGGGCAGAGAGAGAGGGAGACACAGAATCGGAAACAGGCTCCAGGCTCTGAGCCATCAGCCCAGAGCCTGACGCGGGGCTCGAACTCACGGACTGCGAGATCGTGACCTGGCTGAAGTTGGACGCTTAACCAACTGCGCCACCCAGGCGTCCCATATTTTTTTTTAATGTTTATTTGAGAGAGAGAGCATAAGCAGGGGAGGGGCAGAGAGAGAGGAGGACAGAAAATTCAAAACAGGCTCTGCACTGACAGCAGTGAGCCCAATGCAGGACTTGAACTCATGAACCACAAGGTCATGACCTGAGTAATGCCCAACCGACTGAGCCACCCAGGCGCCCCATATTGCACATTTCACACAGTCATGTAAGAAAGCAAAAATGTATCCTTCCCTCATCCTAGAAATAAAGAAGGGCGTAAAAAATTTTTTTAAAAAATCATGAAACTTGGAAGTTTAGCACCAGCATCCAAAATAAATTTTTAAAAAAGGGAAAAAAAGCATTTACTACATATTTTAGATTTCTTTGGTTGGGGTTCTCCATATGTGGTATTAATAATTCTTCTTTCAATTCTATTACCAAAACAGTAAAAACCAGGAAAAAAATATTTTACATATTCATATAAATATGTAGCCACATTATAATGATTAGGTTCATATATTCAATCACTTAGGATATTGCCTAGAATGTAGTAAGCACTGTATAAATATTTGCTGTTATTTGTGTTATTATTGAGCTGTCTTGAGAATACGGGTGACATTCTATTCTTGGAAACACATCTGTGGTTCAGGCATTATATGAGGAGTGTAGATTTTGAACCTCATTCTCGTCACTCACATCCCTTCTTATAAACGTCATGTAAGCTCACTTGTAACCCTGGTGTTAATTTTATTTTTACTGAAAGAATATTAGATGATATGAAATAGATATGGTTCTCAAATATTCAAACTGAAAAAGTATTATCAACCTAACTTGCTGAGCCTCTACCCTTGGCAAATACACTATTAGGAATTTTTGAAGTAGAAAATATTCTGAATAATTCTTGGTTTATAGAGTGTAGAAAATAATAGCTATATCCCATCATTCATGTTAAGATGTGCCATTTTAATAAAGTAAAAAGTTTTTTGGGGGGGAGGGAATTGTGTATTTTCCTCTGCCATTTCCTTCTAGCTACTGGCCTGCCTCTCTTTTCCTCTGGAAGATCTTAAAGGAATCATGTGCAATCACTGTCTTTACCTCCTCGCCTCTGATTCCCTTCTGAGCTTGCTGTGGTCTGCCTCTGAATCCGAGCTCATCACAATCGCTTCCTCTCGGGGCAGCAATGGCCTTGTTATTGCTACACCTGATAAACGAGTTTCAGTCCTGTCCCTGTTTAACCTCTTTCGGGCACTGGACACTTTCATACTCCCTTTGAAACATCCCCTCCACCCCAATTTCCCGCCCCACTTGATTCCTACCCCCTGGGCCACTCATTCTGGGTCTGTATCCACATCTGAGCTGGTGGGTCTCCAGGTGCATGCCCCCCCCCCCAACCCGCCCACCCCTATACACTCCCTGGGCTTCAGGCAATTTCTTGTCAGTCATCACTCCAAAACCACATGTGTAAGCTCAGCTCCTCCCCTGGTGTCCACTCTAACTGTCCCCATCTCTGCTCACCTAGTTGCCCACAGCCACCTCCCTGCCATGTGCTCAACACCAAACTGTTGAGAGTCCTCTTTACATGCCCTACAAATGCAAGCTCCTTCCTGCCTCCCTTCCCTCTTTCTCTCAAGGGCTCCCTAACCATCTGGGGCAGACACTTTGGAATCATTCTTGATTCTTTTCTCTCCTTCACCACCCACATCCAACAGCTCATCAAGTTCTGCTGTTCCTACCTTGGAGATGTCTCATGAGTTCACCCCTCTTCTACCTCCCAGTTGCTTTTATTTATCATAATAGCTCTGTAAGACAGCTGGAATAATCTCCCAATTTATCTCTTCAGTCTCTGTCTGCTCTGCTTCCTACTCCATTCTGCCACAAAAATTCGTAAAAGCAAATCTAATCACATCACTCTTCTGCTTAGAAATATAATGATTCCTTGTTGGCCATGGCTGGCTACCCCACTGGGCCTGCCTGGCCTCAGGGTTGCTGGAGGTAGGGCTCCCACCTCAGGGATGCTGAGTTAGTTTTGGGGCCTAGATTTCTGCAAAGAGTTCCCTTCCCTGCCCCTGTTCCGCTCTACAGGGACCTTGCTATTCTCAGCATCCTGGCATCGTGCTTCTTCAAGCCTCAGTGCTCTGGCTCAGCCCAGGCTATTGTCTCTATGTGAAACCCTCTCGGCTCCACATTTCCTTCTTTGTGTTCCTGGTGGGGTCATCCTGCAAGATTCTCCTCCTCCCCCAGCTGTGTCAGGGCTTCTCTGGCTTCCCTAGGATGGGTTCCCTAGAAGTGTTTGTTCCTTCGCCTGTGTTCCCTGGCTCATCTGCACATACCTGTCAGGGCATCCATTGACTCTGCTGATCTATTACAAGGCTACCTGCCTGCATTTGCTGGGATCTCCCTCAGCAATCTCCCGCCTGCATCCTTGGTGGCTAGCACAGCGCCTGGCACGCTGGCCCCACTTAGCGCTTGGCCCATGAGTGAATGGATGAACCTCCCTTCTTCCTTCCTTATTTCCAGCACTGCTTGTCAGATGGTTCCATTGGCAGTATAAATAGCTGACAAGAATTGAGTGTGGTTTTGTAAATGCTGCCTTAGTTAGGACCTCCAGTTTCTCTGAGTCAGTTTTGGAACGTTTTATTTCACTGATGCCTTTTATTTCAAAAGAAGAAAATTATAGAGGGATGGAGGAGGGGACGACAGGAAAGAGCCTTCTCAACTCTGAAACCTGTTTGATTTGAGTGTAATCAGAGACTCGCTTATTTCATTGTAAAGAACTTCCAGGCTGTAGAGCCCCGCTGAGGTGGGTTTCCTGGTTCCTGGGGAGTAACGTGCATTTCTTCAAGCAGCAGGGCACTGCCTTCTTGCCCAGCTTTTGCAGCGTGGAGAAGCCTCACAGCACAGGGCAGGGGTAGCGGGGGGTGGGGGGGATCTGAGGCCTGGCGAGGGTGACATCTGGGAAACAGAGCTGCCTACAGAGACAAATGTAGGACAAAGCACTCATCTGGAGGGTGCTCTGGGACATTCCAGGAGTGAATTTTTCCTATTGGTGGGCTAGACTCGTTGAGTTAGCAGTCAGCCTTGGTTTTATTTTCTCATTCACAAGAAAACCCTAAGGAAAGATAAGATACATGAAACATGGCAAGACTAAAAGTGAAGCTTATAGGGACTTTGTACACCCAAAAGGAGGCTCTTTGCTTTAGTCAGAATAAGAAGAGAAAAAAATAATGGTGAACATGCACTGAGCCCTGTCCTCTGTATGTGTTAATGCGTTTATTCAAAGTCTCACAAAACTCCTATGCATTAGACACTGCCATCACCCCTAGGTTTTAGATGAGGACTCTGAGACACAGAGAGGTTGCCTAATTTTTCCCAAGGTCACACAGCCAGTGAGCAGGATCTGTACCTACACCGGTATCCATCATGCCACAGAGCTTCTCAAGGCAAGAAGGAGGGAGAGGCTGGTGCCGACTGGGGCCAAGAGAAAACAGAGCTGCTTCACTGCTGTTTTATTTCTGCCTTCCTGATCTGAGAGAATGGACTTTGAATTGGAAGGAGTAAATCAAACACAACAAGGAAGGGACTAGACTTTAAGACTGAGGCAGACTGAGCTGGCATGAATTTAAGTCTCCTGGTCTAGATGAAACACAATCCTGGATAAGGAAAGGACTTGTAGATTTCCTAGAGGAAGCGGCATGGGGGTAAAAACTGAAAGTCAGTAAGTGTTCCCGTTATCAAAAAGGATCTAAAAATGGGCTATGTTAATGGCATCTTTTCCACATTATGTATTAGGATTTTAAAATTGCAAGTAACAGGGCGCCTGGCTGGCTCTATCAGTAGAGCATGTGACTGTTGATCTCAGGGTTGTGAATTTGAGCTCCACATTGGGTGTAGAGATGACTTAAAAATAAAATCTTAAAAAAATTTTTTTTCAATAAAATGTTGAATAGCATAAGCCAATTTAAACAGCTTAAATAAAGTAGAGCTTTTTGTAAGAACACAGAGCTGTGTTACAGAAGCAAGGGTAGGGATGGATTAGGCCTCAGGACTGAACCAGAACCAGAGAATCACTGTTGCTTCTGCTGTACATTTGCCTCTGAATTTTCCTGTGGCTGTGAACTTGGGGGCCCACAGAGTCCAGGTTGATGGTTCCTCTTTTGAAGAGCTAGTCAGCCTGAGACCAGAGTCTCTAGGACCCAGTGATGTATTCCTGGGTAAAGGACTCTGGGCTGATCAGTGGTGGGGGAGAGTCCTGGGTAAACAGAGCTGCTCTATGTACAATGGCTAATGGAGGTGGACAGGGGGAGGTGCGGGTGTCAGTTCACAGGGAATTGTGCAGAGGGGCAGGGAACTGTACTTAGGTGGGAGGAGGGTGTCTACACTGATACCCAAATTTCTCACCAAATTCTGGAATATGTCATAAATAGTTTTCCAAGAAAGCAGACTCCTCTGAACCCCTCAGAAGATCTAATTCTACCTTCCCCCCGACTTCTTTTTGAGAGAAAGAGAGCACAAGTCGGGGAGGGGCAGAGAGAAGGAGAGACAAAAACCCCAAGCAGGCTCCATGCCATCAGCACAGAGCCTGACGCAGGGCTCGAACTCACGAACTGTGAGATCATGACCTGAGCCGAGATCAAGAGTCAGACGCTTAACCAACTGAGCCATCCAGGTGCCCTGTCATTTCCCTTTTGATAGACTTACTGAAAGGGTCAGTAAGAATGGCATAGGCAAAATAATCAGGATAATCTTATGAAAAGCTGTAAGGGCATCACCTTTGTCTTCTTCATCTTTGAGTGGCTGGTGCATAGAGCAGGGCTGGTACACAGCAAGTGCTCAATAACTGAAGAATGAATGAATGAATGAATGAATGAATGAATGAATGAATGAACTATGCTGAATGACAGCATAGTCCTGTGAGGTCTTGGCTGTTGAGGGCACCTGTACCCACAGAATACTGATCAATGGACTGGGGTCATCCTAGAGAGAAAACTTTGACAGTGAGCTTTGGTAGGACAATTACGTCAGTGATTTGGGGGCAGACAGGCCATGCTTACAGAACTTTCACATGACTGGAAGCTAGAAAGAGGGTGAGATAGCCTCCTGGGGACAGATGGAGGTTCCCAAAGCACCCAAGAGGCCGGAATGAAGGAAAAACACCCAATTCTCTGGAATTTCACCAGGACTAACAGCAAGTTCTTCATGTGGCTAAAAGGGACCAATTATATAAGGAGTATGGGATACCTGCCTTGATCGAAGTCAAGCTCAGAGTGGTGTCTGCTTCTTAGGCTGTACTAAATTGGGTATAATGCCAAGATTAGGGGCATTTTAGTTGAAGAAATGGGGGCTGCTTAATCTGGTGAAGGAAGTTTTAAGGGCCGATGCAATGTCTTTCTTCAAACAGTGGGGGCCAGTGGCCCATGGGAGGTCAAAGGGTAACCAAGGCCTGTTGCATCTGATGGCAGTGAGCTCCCCATAATGGTAGTAAAAGCCTACATTTGTGCAGGGATTTGCCATTCTCCATTCTCTCTTACTTGCTCCCCACACAGCCTTTAGGCAGAGTTGAGGCAGACGATGTGCCCTCATTATAGCTAGAGAAACTGTACGTCTAAAGACAGAACGTTTAAGTGACCTGTTCAAGGTCATACATTCACAAGTGGCAAGGCCAAGGCAGGAATCCAGATGTTCTGGTTCCCAGTGTGAAGGACATTTCAAGCTTCCCATGATCAAGGTGTTGAAAGAGAAGCCAGAAGACCATGGCAGGGATGTCGTGGAGGTGAGTCCTTCCATGGGAGAGAGAAGGGCTGCCTTGAAGACCCCCAGCTCTTGGGGTACCTGGGTAGCTCTGTCAGTTAAACTCAGCTCTTAATCTCAGGATAGTGAGTTCGAGCCCCCCACTGGGCTTCACGCTAGGTGTGCAAACTATTTAAAAAATAATTAAAAGAAAGAAAAGCCCCCCAGATCTGTGTGTCTGTGATGGTGAGGATGCCCTATGAAGGATGTTAGGCTTTGCTGCAAATTGCCTATGTTTGTCACTGTGCAGATGTCCCCCACCAGCCACCTGGTGAACACCAGGCTTGTGAGGGGAATGAATGTTCAACATGAAAGCTGAGATGGTGCTTTCCCTGACTTTGTGCCCTCTACCATTTAAAAATGAGTTACATCATTTATTCTAAAGGATGATTTAAGGAAATTGCTGCTTCTGCCTTTTGGAACCATGTGTCTAATACTTGGGGCTTTACTTCAAGGTTTATGGGTTCTGAATTTTTTTTTTAATATTTATTTTTGATGGGGGGGTGGGGATAGAAAACGAGCTAGCTCATGCAAGTGGGGTAGGGGTAGAGAGAGAGGAGACAGGATCCAAAGTGGGCTCTGTGCTGAGTGGAGAGCCCCACGCAGAGCTCCAAGTCACGAACCATGAGACCATGACCTGAGCCAAAGTCAGACGCTTAACCGATTGAGCCACCCAGGTGCCCCAAATTCTGAATTAATTGCAGAATCAAGCTTTCATTTGTCTGAGACTTCCTAATTGGTGGGAGTGGCAATCAGACACATTTAGTGTGGGTTAAAAAGCACTGGGCAATATGACAACTAAATGCAACGTGTGATTCTTGACTCATTCCAGGATGAGCAAACAAAACAAAACAGTTCTAAAAAAAATTCTTGGGAGTGGTGTGTGTGTGTGTGTGTGTGTGTGTGTGTGTATAAGAGAGAGACAGAGAGACAGAGAGACAGAGAGAAAGGGGTGAGGGAGGGAGAGTATCAAATCAGTGTTAAATTTCCTGAGAGTTACGTAGGATTATGTTCTTTCTCTCAGGAGATTTCATGCGGAAGTACTTAGGGGTGAACTGTCAGGATAGGTGCAGTTTATTTTCACATGGTTCAGCCAGAACAACACAGAGAGAAGTGGGAGAGCAAATATGGCAAAATGTTAACAACCGATGAATCTAAATAAAGGGTATGTGGTGGTATTTGTACTTGTGTTTCTGCTTTTCTGAAGGTTTGAATGTTTTCAAATGAAATATAGGGCAAAAGTAGTTAACACTGAAATAAAGGCAGATTTCAAGAAACGTTTCTACTGTATTGTGAGCCTAAAAATGAAAAGCTCCAGTGAGTGGTAAGTAGGCAAGTTGAGGCAAACCATGTTACCTTTTGTCTTTTCTTAGCAGTGGAAAGCCAGGAAGCCACAGAATAAAACAAAGACTGTTTTGTGTGGGAGATGAACTCATTTATCAGCCGCATTCAGACTGGAGAGGCAGAGGGAAAGATCAGACTGTTTAAGTTTCTTTTCTCCACCCCTATTCTATCGCTCTGATTAACCCTATAGTTACCTCCTGATGCTTATAAGAAGAGAAGGCAGCCCCACCTAAAATGCTAATATAGCCAGGATTCCAGTATGTTGCCACGCATACAGCATCTTTGAACTAGAAGCCATTGTTACTTTTGCTTTTCTGGCAAATACTCTTAGTTTAAATAAGTACAGAATTTAAGAACCTATCTTTAAAATTAATGTTGAAAGTCAGATAATTTGCCAAGTAAAAGAAGTGACGTTTAAAAAAATTCCTTACAAATTCATCTAGAGAGTAACAAAATACATCTTTTACATAAAAGCGTTGCTGGGAAGTGTTTGGGTTGCGAATGTGTAATTTGGAAAGTTATTACACTTGTTACAGACACTTTTATGGACCCAGGAAAATTTTACACAAGGCAGGTTCAACCTGTTTGTCAATCTGCTGTTCCTCCCGGAACCCAAAGGAGTCCATAGGGCCTGGGTGCAATAGTTGGCCAGAGCTGACTGAGAATCTGGGCTCCTTCATTGATTTACTCTTTGGCTCATCCCTAATATTAACTATTTGTGTCTTCTTGCTTTATTTCCCTGATGAGTCTTGGCTAGTTATCAATGTTGTTGATTTTCTCAAAGAACCAATGCTGATTTCATTGCTTTCCTCTATTGTATCTTCTGTTTCTGTTTTATTGATTTCCATCCTGATCTTTATCATTTTTGTTCTACTGCTTCCTTTGGATTTCATTTGCTCTTCAATTTCTAGTTTCTTAAGGTGGGGGTGAGGGGTCATTGACTGGAAGACTTCCTTCTTTTCTCATATAGATATTTAGTGCTATAATTACCTTCTGAGTACTGCTTTAGCAAAATCCCACACATTTTGATATGTTATATTTTCATTTTAATTACGTTCAAAATACTTTCTTTTTTTTTTTAATTTTTTTTTCAACGTTTATTTATTTTTGGGACAGAGAGAGACAGAGCATGAACGGGGGAGGGGCAGAGAGAGAGGGAGACACAGAATCAGAAACAGGCTCCAGGCTCTGAGCCATCAGCCCAGAGCCCGACGTGGGGCTCGAACTCACGGACCGCGAGATCATGACCTGGCTGAAGTCGGACGCTTAACCGACTGCGCCACCCACGCGCCCCATACGTTCAAAGTACTTTCTAAATGCTCTTTTGATTTCTTCTTTGATTCATGTGTTATTTAGAAATGTGTGTTTAGTTTTCAAATATTTGGGGATTTTTCTAGGGATCCTTCGGTTGTTGATTTCTTTTTTTTTATGCCTATTTATTTTGAGAGAGAGAGAGAGAGAGAGAGCTCACAGCGGGCAGGGGCAGAGAGAGAGAGAGAGAGAGAATCCTAGGCAGGCTCTGTGCTGTCAGTGTGGAGTCTGACACGGGACTCAAACCCATGAACCATGAGATTATGGCCTGAGCCAAAATCAAGAGTCAGATGCTTACCTGACTGAGGCATCCAGGTGCCCCCAACAGTTAATTATCCTTTAAATATATTTAAGTTATAAGAAATAAAGCCTTTTGTGCTTACCTGTGTAGTTATCGTTTCCAGTGCTCTTAATTCTTTGTATAGATGCAGGTTTCCATCTGGTATCATTTTCCTTCTGTCTGAAGGACTTCCTTCAACATTTTGTAGAGAGATCTACTGGTGATGAAATCTTTTAGCTTTTATATGTCGGGAAAAGTCTTTGTTTTTTGAAAGATATTTTTACTGGGTATAGAAATGTAAGCTGACAATTTTTGTCTGTCGGTACTTTAAAGTTGTTGCTCCATGGGTGCCTGGGTGGCTCAATCATTTAAGCCTCCAACTCTTGATTTTGGCTCAGGTCATGATCTCGCAGTTTGTGAGTTTGAGCCCCACATTGGGCTCCACACTGACAGTACGAAGCCTGCTTGGGATTCTCTTTCTGTCCCTCCCCTGCTTACACACATGCTCTGTCTCCTTCCCTCTCTCTCTTGAAATAAATAAACTTAAAAAAATTAAAAATAAACAATAAAAAATAAAGTTGCTCCAATGTCCTCTGGCTTGTATTTTTTCTGACAAGAAATTTTCTATCATTTTTATCTTTTCTATCATTTTTATCTTTTTTTCTGTTTAAAACTTTTCCCTCCCCCCATGGCTGCTTTTAAGATTTTTTTTCTTTATCACTGTTTTTAAGCAATTTGATTATGATGTGCATTGGTATGTTTTTCTTCAAGTCTCTTTTGCTCAGAGTTCATTGAGCCCCTAGGATCTGTGGGTTGATCATCATCTTCAAGTTTGGAAAATATTCAAGCATTATTTATTCAAATATTTTTCTGTCCCCCACCTTCTACACACATTGCTTGAGAGAAACTTCAATTATGTGAAGTTGTCCCACAGCTCAGTGATACTCTGTTCATTTTGTTTCAGCCTTTTAAAAAAATCTGTGTTTAATTTTAGTTTCTATTACTATATCTTCAAATTCACTAATTTTTTCTTCTCTAATATGTAATTTGCTGTCAATCATGTCAGGAATATTTTTCAGACATTGTAATTTTCATTTCTAGAAATTTTATTTTGTTCTTTTTCATATTTTCCATGGTGCAACAAATGTGTTCAGTCTTTAGCTCCTTGGACATAGGAATATAGATTAATAACTTTTTTAGGGACTCCTGGGGGGCTCTTTTGGTTAAGCATCTGACTCTTGGTCTTGGCTCAGGTCATGATCCCAGGGACATGGGATCGAGCCCCTGCTTAGGGCTCTGTTCTGATAGTAAGGATCCTGCTTGGGATTCTCTCTTCCTCTCTCTCAAAATAAGTAAACATTTTTTTTTAAATAACTTTTTTAAAAAAAGATTAGTAACTGTTTTAATGTTTTTGTCAACAAATTCTGCAATCTCTGTAATTACTAGGTTGGTTTAGATTGATTTGTTTTTCTTCTTACTAGAGGTTGTATTTTCCTGCTTCTTTGCATGCCTGGTAATTTTTTATTAGATGCCACATATGGTGGATTTTACCTTGTTGGGTGCTGGATATATTTGTATTTCTATAAATATTCTTGAACTTTGTTTTAGCATGAGGTTGAGTTACTTGGAAATAGTTTGATCCCTTTGGGATTTGCTTTTAAGCTTTGCTAGGTGAGCTCAGAGCTATGTTTAGTCTAGGGCTAATATTTCCCTACCACCGAGGCATTCTCAGTATTCTAGCCAATGCTCCCTTAATTATAAAGTTTTCCACTCTGGCTGGTGGGAATTGGAACTATTACTGGCTCTGTCTGAGCAATAGTTTTTATATCTTTCTACATAGTTCTTTGCCTAGCCTTGGGTAGTTTCTTCAGACACATGCACTGATCAGCACTCAGCAGAAGACTCTAGGAAGACCCTCCTCAGTTCATTGCTCTTCTTCCTGTGTGTGTAGCTCTCTCCTCTCCATTGCCCTACCCTAGTTGCCTTGGCTTCTGTAGATTGCCAGCTCTGTCTCTCCAACTAAGGGAAACCACTGGCTTCTGCCTGGGTTACCCTTCCTGCACCATGTCTGGAAATTTCCTCAAGGTAGTTACCCAGGGCAACCTTAGGGTTCACTGTTCTCTGTTGCCTAGTATCCAATCTCTTGAAAGCCATTGTTTCATATATTTTGTCTAGTTTTTTTAGTTGTTTCAGGTGGGAAAGTACATCTATTATTCCATATTGGTCAAATTTGGAAGTCCACCATGACTTTTTAAAAAATGTTTATTTATTTATTTTTGAGACAGGGAGAGCAAGCAGGGGAGGGACAGAGAGACAGAAGGAAAAAGAGAATCCCAAGCAGGCTCTGCAATATCAGTGCAGAGCCAAATGCGGGGCTCAATCTCACAAACTGTGAGATCATGACCTGAGCCCAAATCAAGAGTCAGATGCTCAACTGACTGAGCCACATAGGTGCCCCGGTCCAACACAACTTTTAATTGGGCAAAATCCAAAGTAAACATTTAATAACCCATAGTGCTTAAGGGCTTTAATATTATTAATAATTAATTCCCTAATGTATACCAGTTGCTTTACACATATTTTCATTTAATCTAGTGTTTATGAGTATTAACAAGCTCTCCAACTGGTGGAGTTGGTAACATGAAACCCATACTCTGCATGTTTTAGGAATAGTAGACTTCATTTGTTTATTTTATCTGTCACCAATAGGCATTTCTTTAGCACCTACCAGGTGTGACATAAATGTAAATAAGTCAGATCTTAAGTTTGGCCCTTAGATGGAGACATGTAAATATATTTTTCAATATCATATGGTAAGTGCAATAATAAAATAGGGTGCTTTAGAACCATAGAGAGGGGTCACCCAGCTGAGGGGCATATGGGAAGGTGGTGATAGGTAAAGGGTGTCTTAACAGATGAGTGGCAGGTCATTAAGGAAGTAAGAGGATAAATATATTCCAAAGCAGGGAGTCTTAAAACAATATGACACATCGGAGCTGAAAACAGTATGCGGGAGGCCGAGGATAGCCACAAATGAGGTTGAGAGGTAGGCAGAGTTAGAGCAAGGAGGGCCTTGGATGCCACCCTAAGGATCTGAGATGATTCTGAAAGCAATGAGGAGCCACGTGGGGCTTTTAACAGCTGAGTCAGCAGGCTACTGGGGCGGGGGGTGTAAATTTCGGATGCCCCTTCCAATTCTCAGCAGAAAAACGAATTAAGATCTCATGGAAAGAGTCCACAGAGGAAGAGTTGATAATATGACATTGAGAAGGGGTAGTAGGGATGAAGAGGAAGAGACTGGGTTGAGAAATGCTTAGGAGATACTTTATGTCAAATTTGGTGACCCGCCAAAGTGGGGAGGGTGGGAAACGGATTCCTGGTTTGGGTGGGAGATGTTGTCTTGAACGGAGATAGGATATTTAGAAAGAGAAGGGATAGAGCTAGGGGTCAAAGTAAGTTCAGTTCTGGATTGTCCAATGGAAATATTTTGCAGACTCTGCATCTGTCATTGCTGATGACAGAATATATTGAAATAAATCATTTTGATAAGTAAGATTATTTTAAATAAGATTGCATCTTACCCACTTGAATAACTCAAAGTCAAATGGCAGAACTATGTCTTATTTGTTACTGTATTCTCAGAGCTGGCTACCCTGCCTGGGGATCTGGGAGAGATTGGCCCTGAAGCACAGGTGATTGGGAAGCCATCGATGGATGAGATCGCACAGGGAGACTGAGAAGAGCAATGACACACAAGAAAGAGATGTTCACGCCTTGGGGTGAGAATTTGAGAAATGTGAGATCTGGTGGCCTTGGGTCATCGATGGGCCGTGTAAAATACCATCCAGATACAGCTGAGCTGCTTTGTCAGTGGTTTTGGTTTTTGGTTTTGCCCTCATGTATTTTTCAGATTAACACAAAGGCTTTTACTGATTATGCAGAAATCCTTTTGATCCATCGCTTGACTAGCTTTGCTTGGAAGAAAAGTTGTAAGAAATAATGGGTGGGTGTGAGGGTAGGAGTTGGAGGGTGGTTAACACAGAGGCAGAAAGCTATTGGAAGGATTTGGGGGTGTGGCTGTAGTTGCACCCTCTGGGGCTATGGGAAGTCACATTTTGAAATTACAATGGCAGTAGGGAAACGATTACATAGGTCAGTGTTCTATTGTACAAATATCTCTACTCTGCTTAAATTAAGAGCTATAACTGAATTATTTTTAGAAATATGCAGTCTACTTAACAGAATTCCAAATTTTCTGGTATTCATATGTGTTAAGAGACCACATATTTGATAATATGACTCAGAACAACAATATTTTAAAGAATACAGTATCATTTCAAATAAAGAGCAATAATGGATGATATATTTCAGTTTTAGGGCCACAAGCAATCCACCTGCCACCACTTTCTCTTGCCAATCCTGTTGCCCATTACCACCAACACACAAACCAGTTGCATCAAATAGGTCACTCAAGTTGCAGACCTTTAAGTGATCCTTTAAAGCCTCCTCAAGCTGGATTTAATCAACTGTCCCTACTGGTCTTTCTTCTTCTCCAACTAAGGTGATGCATCCTTGACTAGGATTTGCTCTTAACCTTCCAGAACAGGCTTTCTGAGTCAAGTTCTAGAGTTTGAATGGAATGCACAGCAAGTGTTTCTCTGTTTTTTCCCAGTCCTGTTAGTCAAGAGGATAATTTAATACCTGTACTATCTGTTCCTTATTCTGCAAGCACAATCTGATAGATGGATTGGGAGGAGTGATGAAATACTGGGTTTCACATTGAGTGAAGGAGAAAGAGAAACTGGGGGCCGGGAAGGGGAAGGAGAGAGAGGGTGAACTTGGAGTCATGTGAAATACAGTGGGATTGAGCTCTCTGAATCTAACATAGATCAAAGCACGCACAAAGGAGTTTCAAGGTAAATGGTTAGGAGTATAGATTTACATACCTTTTCAAATTAAGGTCTAAGTTCAGTATTTAAGTTTTGAAGAAACCCACACACATTAAAGCATATGGGAAAAAGCAGATTCCCGCACACCTGGAGTCAGCTATTGTTACAAGTGGTAGGTGCTACTGTAATTATTTCCTGTGTTGTAACTTCTGTTCATTCAAGCCTCCGATAGCTTTTTAAGATGAGGTGGGAGAATTCTGTAGCTGGTGGACTATTTCCACGGACCGGGCAATTCTCTAATTAAGAAAGGATGAGGGCCCTTGGGTTAAATTTCAGTTAAGAATTTCCCCGCCCCACTAACTCCATTTGAAGTATCCATTCTGTCTTTCAAAAGAATAGAAGGCAACTATTGTTTAATAAACATCAGTGAAGCAATAAAAAAGGCACATAACAAAAGCATCCCAGGGAGAGGGGGGTTATCACCCTCTATTCCTACCTAGATCGAGGGAGCACAGTGATATCACCAAGTATTTTCCAAACTTGCCTGATCAAAGCATCACAAATGGTGGACATTGATTCACAAACTCTTTACTTAGAGATTGAGATTCAGGACATCTGTGGGGACATGGGATGAAGGGGATGGTAGAAGACTGCTGAAACCTATAACTTTACCAAGTGCTTTTTGTGTGTCTTAAGAATGGGCAAGTTTGCAGAACGCTGATATGATCAATGAAGAACTCATTGGTGGCTCTTCTCAGAGACACCACGCCTTATCAGGGTTTAGTAATTCCTAATCTAACCAGTTAATCACTGCAGTGACATTTTTGTCTAGTGGCTTTCTAATGAAGCATACTGAACTTGCCAAGGACAGAGTAAAATATTTTTTCGCATGAGTTAGAAAACCAGAAAGAGTTGAGTACAAGATATTAATCAAACATGTGGTGTGTGTGTGTGTGTGTGTGTGTGTGTGTGTGTGTGTGGTTCCAAGTTTCTAGTGGACTTTGGTAAACATTTTTTGACATACCAATGTCCTCATCTGCAAAATTGGGCTAATAATGCCAACTTCAAAGGGTTTCCATGAGGACTGAAGGGAAGAGCATCTGTAAACCACTTAGCACGGTGCTTGGCACGTAGTAAGCATTTCATGAAAACTTATTATCGCTATTGTCAGTTATACACTAGGATTTAAATCTTTATGATCAAATGATATTACGTCTAAAAGTTTGCCTTAAATTTTCATACTTTTTATAAGCTATATCTTCAGACAACTTAGTTCTGTGCCATCACATGCGATTTTACCCAAATGGAATTTTTCTAGAATGCCTAAAACTGCTTTATTATTTCATAATTCTCAGAGCTACAAATCCTGCAGATGTCTTGTTTGATCTGTACATTTGAAAAAAATGAATCAGTTCTAACATTCACGCATCTAGAGATTACACAAAAATCTAGATTTCCAGGTTTTCTGAGGAAAACGAGGCATTTAAGCACGTGGGCCCTTTGTTCTCCTGTTGGAGAACCTGCTGGCGTGGAGTAGGGCTGCCCCTTTGAATGGGGCACACATGCTGTTGCCTGTCCCCTAATTTATACGACTCACCTGGCCCTTGTAGGCATCTGAGTTTGTCATCTCTGCACCCAGGATGGTGTCTTATTTTCTCATACATCTGCGGATCGTCAGCTCTCAGACTGGTTAGTAGGTCATGAATGGACAAATGGGAAAAACAGCAACTTAACTGTCCCTCACACCAACAGACTGTTTCAACCTGTCAAGCCTGCACACTCCCAGCTGAATATGCATGGTTCCCGGTTTCCATGATGCCCCCAAAGCTCCTGAACACAGTCTGCCCCCAGCCGGGCACCCAAGGTCAACTTCCACTCCTGTCCAGTTCCACCTTCCTTTGCCAGCCCTGTTTCACTCTTCTCCAGCTGACCCAGCTGCATCCCACACCACTCTGCAAACCTGCCTTATGTTGCCCCACTCGGGGCCTCTGCCCTCCTGCGCCCCTTCCGCAAAAGGGTACCTGTCTTTCAAATCCACCTTGATAGTCCTTGCTTTGTAAGTAAGAATGACAGTATCCTGTAAGGCCTAAGCACATGCCCTAATTCTGCCCCTGGGCGTACAGGTCTCTGCCCCCTCCCCCCCTCCCCAGCACTCCCCAGCAGAAACCATGTCACCGTCATCATAGTATCACCGAGATGGAGTTCCTGACGTATTGCAAGGTATGCTCTCAATATTAAGGAGAAAATGCTTCTAATTCATAGTCTGCTTCCTCATCCTACTACAACATGAAACCTTATTTTTCATCAAATAGTGTGTTTCAGCCCTCCTGATAAAGCTCAACCGACATTAGCCTTTATCGTATCATTTACCTAGTGTCTGAGAGTATTAATTCTTTAACTGAGAAATGGGGATAATACAACCTCTAGTGTGGTCAGAAGGATTCAGTGAGTTAGCTGCAGAGAAAGTGCTTAGCGCAGCAAACATGAAGGGCGTGGCTATTATCATTACTATGTAGAAACCCACCTAGTATTTAGAAGCCAGTTTAGAAGTGTCTTCCTTCATTCTATTTTTCTAAAATACTTCTTAGGAGAAAGCAGGTGGAAGATTATAGTTTGTGTGCCTGGCTAAAGAAATGCATTTTGCTCAATAAAATAAAGCAAAGTAAAAGGTTATTTAAAATATCAGTGGTTCAGGCAATAGTAGCTTTCTTAAAAGTATGCTTCTATAGCCACCACGGTGATGCTTGATTCAGGAAAAAGATCACCAATCAGTGTGCAAACTGGTGGGCAAAAGTGTGTTGAACAGGATATTGATAGTCTCACAATTTCAACCCAGAGAGTATTTATTAATCCCAAAGAGAGAAAGCTCCTTTTCCATTGGAGAAATTTGGTGGATGTCACTTAAACTAAGTGGTCAAAATTACCATCACAAAAGCAAAACCATAACTCACATGCAATATGATTTATAAAAGCCAAAAATAAAAACAAAAACAAAAAAATAGAAATAAAAAAATTACCATCACCATTATGGGTCAGATAGACCCTTCTGAAGTGATGTAATAAGGAGATAACATCACCTACATAATATACTTGCAAAAAAAAAAAAAAAAAAAAAAATTAACCTGACTCTACCAATGAGAGACCAACCAGAGAAATCCTGAGACATTAATAAATATAGCACATAGGCCTTGATCAGATCCTCTTTAGGAAAAATGAGCACAGCCACAAAGATCCTTATCGGGATGACCAGTGACATTTGGATACACACTGCAGATTAGATAATAAAAACAGGGCAAAAGGCAACTGTGACTCAATTATATTTTCAATGACCAGCTCTTTCCTGAAGATTCCGGGAATCTGTTATAAAGCCTTGCAGTGTGAAAATTACATGTGATATAGGTTTGCTGCATTGGATTGGATTAGAGGATTAGAGTTTTTGTAGAAAGAATGTGCTTCTGGGTTGCAGTTGTATAAATGGGTATAAGAACTCAGCGAAGAAGAATGTAGATGCTAATCACGCCCACCATGCAGTGCAGTGTTTGTGGGTTGTCTACGAACTGCACAGAGAGTGCTGGGGAAAAGTTCCCGGATGACAACCAGCGGGACAAAGTCCTAAAGCAGGGCGCTTGCTTTATTTCGAGCTTGCAGGAAATGTTGCCTAATGAGAATGGATTGCTGGGAAAATCAGAGTGCGATTTCATTGTCCTTTTGGTACGGCAGCGGGGATGAGCAGGCAGCTGGCAGGAGCGTCCCTGGCTGTCTGGCGTGAGCCAGTGCCGTATTAGCCTCAAATACGGGGAAATCAACCAACCATGTGCAAGACTGGCTGGCAGTCATTAGAGACATCCAGTGTTTGGGCCTGTGTGTTTCAGGGGGGATAGGAGCATTAACAGCTTACTTTTAGTTTCAGAAGCCAGAGATGTTTTCATTACTGGTATCCTCAGGCATAGACTTTTTAATTTAAAAAAAGAAAGTTCAGGATGGAAATCGCCTATCACTACAGGAATGTCTTTGCAGCAGAAACACATGATGGTTTACCTGTCAATCTCACCATCGTGCCGGCTTTATTGTGTCTGGAATGAGGAAGCAGCAGCAGGGAAGACAGGTGAGGTGGGGTACACAGAAGGGCCTCTGGAATCGCTAATACCTTAGAAAAGCTGAAGGCTTAATTCCAAAGTGGTTTTGAGACTTCAGGTTTCTTACCTCTTGGGGCTAATAAGAAAGCGACCATTCTGGCTTAGAACTTCCCTACTTCCTCCAAAGCCATAATGTCCCACTTTTTGGATTTTTTTGGACAGGTGTTATGGTAGATTCAAGTTGGCTACAAATTCTTTTGTCACTCTCCCCAGCAGGGGGTAGATTTTATCTCCCCCCCCCCCCCCCCCGAATCTGGGGTCTCTGTTGAGCCAAGAGACTGTGCAGAGGTGCACTGAGCAATTCCAGGCCTGGCCTTTCAGAGCACCGAGGCTTCCGCTTCCTCCCTCTTAGAACACTTTTGCCAGCAGCAGGGGACCCTCCCTCTTAGACCCCAGCTCCCATGCTGGGATGGGGTCAAGCACATGGCACGGAGGTCCTGAGCCAGTATGGACTGGCAACTCATGGGAAAGCCACGTAGGACAGACATTTCAGCCCAATCTTGCCCCGTGACACCCTCGTCACCCCCTGCCGCAGAAGCGGGCCAGCAAAGGGTAGGCTGCTCAAGAGAACCGCAGAATCGTGACAGAGAATAAGATGTTGCCTTAAGCTGTAAACTTTCAGCGTGGTTTGCCCTGCAGCAACAGATACCTCAAATTTATAAACGAAAAGTTTCACGAGAAGGAAGATCATCTTGCTAACAAAGCACAGGTCAGAACACTTGCCGGGTGGGAACAGAACTGTTTTGAACACACGATAACATCCTTTATCTTTTAGTGGCTTTGACCTCAAAACCAGCCTCAGCTGATGTCTTCTGGTGTCCAACACAGAAAATTCAGAAAAAGAAAAATCTCATTCAAATACAGCTTCATCCTGACATGCGCGTTTCACACAGACCTTATTTTTTAAACAGAGTTTATTGTATTTAATACATTATAAAATTTGAAAAATTGTAGGAAAGCAGCAGACTCAAACTGGAGCAAGTCTAACAAGTAATAATTCTGGCCCCTTTGCAAAACTGATCAGTTTAAAAACAAAGTCATGTTCACATCTGTGAGGCGGGCAAAGAAGTGTGACTTCTGTACAAACTACATTTAAAATTTCATGTCTAATGTCTTTCGAATGCAGTGTGCTCATGAAGAGTTTTTCTGAAGTCCTGCCCGTCCCACCTAAACAGAGGACAGGAAACCTCCATCCTGCAAATAAACTCTATTCAAGGTGTTTTTTTTGTTTTGTTTTTTTTTTAAAAAAAAAAAAAAAAAAGGAAAAAGAAAGACAAAGGAAAAGGAAACAATGGATGGCTGTTGGCAATGAAAACCGTAAGGAGATGCGTCCTCACTGCTCATGGCTTGTTTATCGGTCAGAGGCCTTGGGAGGCCCAGGACACTTCACGGCCATCACAGCACCAACTGTAGCTACCACCTTTTTGAAACTTTTTTTTTTCCTTTTTTTTTGCATTTCCTACCTTTTGACATATATATATATATATTTATATATTTTTTTACACCTTGAGGATATCACTATTCCAATTGTTCCCATATGAATACAGGTGTGGTCTCTATTGGATATCAATGTGTCTGTTTATTCAATTTTAGGTCCAGGACTTGGTTTTGTTGTCCCAGCTGCACATAAATGTCCCTTTTTTGTTTGCGTTATTTGTTGTGTACATTTTTTGTTTTTGTTTTTTCCTTTTTGCATAAGAAATCTGTCCATTTAGTCCAGAGGCTCTTGCTTTATCCGGATGACAGAGGGCCCGCGGGGCGTCCGCCTCAGTTCCCGCCGCAGGACGTACTCGCTGAACTGGGACGAGTCCACTCCTCCTCCACAGGAGGCCACGATTTCAAATCCTCTCTGCTGCAACCTCTCGAGGACCTGCACAAGGCCAAGACAAGCATCTGGTTAGGGGGACACAGGTCCTCTGGCCACACGAACAGCCCAAAGAGGTGTCCTGAAGTTTGAGATCTTGTGCCCACCCCCCGAGTCTCTCTGAGTTTCTGCTTTCAGAGGAAGGCCCTGCACTAAAGGGCAGGAGGGATGGAACGGTTGTGTCCAACACCCAAAATACGCCTTCAAATGCTTGCCGCTCACGTGCCAGTTCATTGGATAGTTACAACCACCTTGCTTATTAATGGGTGGTCAGCCCATTTCATACCCGGGAAAACTGAGGCTCACAGCCTATAAGTGATGGAAGTGGGTTTCCAGCTCAGCTCCATTTGGCCTCAGATGCCACGTTTCTTGTAACATGCAACACTCCCTTCTCTGCAAAAAGAGACGGTTTACCTTTCAAATCTCATCACTAAAATATCTTCTATGAGATGATAAATGATATGGCCAGACAATGATCTGATCTGAATCTACTCAGCCAGTGAGTCATTCTCAACCCATTCACTCTCAGCACCACCACTGCTGAAGTCTGCCTGTACTAACTTCATATATTTCAGTTTGGAAGACGGATGTAATTTCAATGGCAGAACCAATGGACTGCTGAAGACAGTTGAGGTTTATCTACAAGTTTTTGAGTTTGTGGCATTTGAAATAGATTTATTGCCTTGGGTGCATTCAGGGAGGCAAGAGTAATTGCAATGGTTAGATGTTAGAAAACATATCCAAAATAAAGATATTCTAAACTTCTCATATAATAGTAACTTCTCATAAGCTCTTCAGTTTTGAAATCAAATACCTAGTGCCAGAAAGATCCCTGGGTTGGTCACCGACATGTCCGATGGTCTTAAATGTAGGAGACAATTCCTATGCTCTTAGGCAAAAATACAGAAAGTTGATCTACAGCATTGTTTCCTTAGGAATCCAACAAACACTGGACTTGCAAATGTTCCCTGGGATTCTGGCTATAATTAAATTATTTCTACACCACTCTTTTTTTTTTTAATTTTTTTTTTTTCAACGTTTATTTATTTTTGGGACAGAGAGAGACAGAGCATGAATGGGGGAGGGGCAGAGAGAGAGGGAGACACAGAACCGGAAACAGGCTCCAGGCTCTGAGCCATCAGCCCAGAGCCCGACGCAGGGCTCGAACTCACGGACCACGAGATCATGACCTGGCTGAAGTCGGACGCTTAACCGACTGCGCCACCCAGGTGCCCCTCTACACCACTCTAAAGGCAAGATGACTCAATCATAACTTTAAAAAAATTCTGGTTTAAAATTTTGGGGGGAAATGAAGTGGGATGTTATTAACTTTTAAAATGTACTCAACATAAAGCAAACCCTTACTGTTTCCTCTTAAATTACTATTATTTTTTGGTTGCCTACTTTTATGTGGAATATAATTTGCTATTTTGCAAAAAAGCTAACTAGAGATTAGAAAACAATAGAGTAAACTTTCAGAAAACTACAACTTCTAATGCTGGCCAATTAAAAAAAAAAAAAACAAGGGGCGCCTGGTTGGCTCAGTTGGTTGAACATCTGACTTCAGCTCAGGTCATGATCTCACAGTTCGTGAGTTCAAGCCCCATGTCAGGCTCTGTGCTGACAGGGCAGAGCCTGGAGCCTGCTTTGAGTTCTGTGTCTCCCTTTCTCTCTACCCCTGCCCTGCTCACACACACACACACACTCTCTCTCTCTCTCTGTCTCAAAAACAAATAAACATTAAAAAAATTTTTTTTAATAAAAAAAAACCCAAGTCTTTATGAGAACAAAATGAACATTCTAACCCACAGTGCTCTTATTTCTGTAGATATATCCACAATGCATATGCACACCAGTCAGCAAGGGACAGAACGAAGAAAACAATCCCTATGTTCAAAGTCAAGATGTGCTTTGGTGGTAGTTAAATAAAAAGGTGAGGACCCAAGAGCTAAGACTTCTCCAGCAGAGGCAGGAATGTAGCCATTCAGCAAGAAAAACCCCAGTCTGCGTGGCCAAACCACTGCACCGGAAAGGATTCTTTGCCTTCACTGGGAGAGGAATTGAAAAGGTAGAAGCTGTGAGCAATAAAGAACCTAACTCTGATATTGTTTGTCTTGCAGTGATGGAAGGTTGCTAAACTGTTAAATGTGGAAATCCCCAAGCTTCCTCCCTAGGGGGATATCATATATCTAATATGATAATTATTCCATATGACCCAGCAGTACCTTGAATGTGCTCAAAGCTTATTTCTTTTTTTTTTTTTTTTAATTTTTTTTTCAATGTTTATTTATTTTTGGGACAGAGAGAGACAGAGCATGAACGGGGGAGGGGCAGAGAGAGAGGGAGACACAGAATCAGAAACAGGCTCCAGGCTCTGAGCCATCAGCCCAGAGCCTGACGCGGGGCTCGAACTCACGGACCGCAAGATCGTGACCTGGCTGAAGTCGGACGCTTAACCGACTGCGCCACCCAGGCGCCCCTAAAGCTTATTTCAAAGTAATGCAAACAGCTATGCTCCTTGGCCATTTCTTTTTAAACATCAATTTGTTAATAACAAAATTCCTTAAAGTTAGTGATCACTTGGGAATATTAAATCACTCCAGGGCTGGGCTGGAGGTATCAGGTCTTGTGTGTCTTATCCCAAAACCTGTGAATGCCTAGAGGACGGTGCCTATTTCTTGGTCGGTGGAGCAGGAAGCTGGAGTCATCGATTATGTCGTGGTCGTGTCATGGCTGTGTCACCGATGATGTTAATCCAGATGAAAATGTCCACACCTGATCAGACTTGAATGACTGGGAAACTTGTCAGGCATATGAATTTGTCCCACAGCCTGAGTGGTGGGGCTGGGGTTTTGTGTGAGAGATGGGGCCCTAGAGAAGCAATGCTGTCCCGGCTCTGATGGGCACTGCCTCCTCCCTCCATCTGGAGGGGGGCTGGGGCAGGGAGCGCGTGTAGGAGGCAAACGGCTTTCAGAGCTTCAATTAACACCGGGCCTTGCAGGTGCACCTCTGGCCCCATCCAACCCAGCGGCCACCACACTGGCTGCCAGCGTGTGCCTTTCTCCAGCCCTCCCAAGACACAGCTCCTGCCAGCATCTCCTGTTGTTTTGTTCTCGGACGCCTGTTTGTAAATTTTAAAAATTGTAAGTAGTGGGGTGCCTGAGTGGCTCGGTCAGTTGAGCGTCTGACTTTGGTCATCATCTCATGGTTCATGAGTTCTAACGCAGAGCCTGCTTCGGATCCTCTGTCTCCCCCGCTCTCTCTCTGCCCCTCCCTCACTTGCTCTCTCTCAAAAATAAAATAAACATTTACAAAAATTATAAATAGTTGTGGAACAATCTTCAAGAGGCAGAATAGTAGAGTGGGTGCTTCTAGTCTTTGAGCTGTGGGAGGGGTTTTATTGGGTCAATAAAGGCATAGGCCCACTCCAATTAAAAAGAGGTCGGGAGGGGGTGCCTGGGTGGCTCAGATGGTTGGGCGTCCAACTTCGGCTCAGGTCATGATCTCGCTGGTTTGTGAGTTCGAGCTCCGCGTCGGGCTCTGTGCTGACAGCTCAGAGCCTGGAGCCTGCTTCAGATTCTGTGTCTCCCTTTCTCTCTACCCCTCCCCTGCTCACACTCTGTCTCTCTCTCACAAATAAATGAATTTTAAAAAAGGGGGTGGGTGGGAGAAACCCCAAGCCCTTACTCCATTGACTTCAAATCATTTTGAGTGACCTAGACCTGGAGTTAAGACCCAGATGTGCCTCTGCTTTCTCATCAGCAAGACAGGGGGGCTAACAGCGCTGACCCATGAAGACGGTTACAAGTAGACAAGGCACATACAACCCTTGGCGCGGGGCTGCCACACGTTCGTTACGATGATGAGCAGACCGACCTGCGTCTAAGGGACTCAGCACCTCACGTGTAAACCCACCTTCTGAATTCCACCCGTCTCCTCCCATAGACTTCTCTATCTCAGAAAACAGGAATCCCATTCATCCAGTTCCTGGGTCAAAAATCGTAGTCATCCTTGGCTTCTGTCTTAGAACCCACAGCCACTGTCAGAAACCTTGTTAGCTCTACTACATTCCTGACATTCAGAATCGGACGCTTCTCAACTGTTGCTAACTGGTCCCTTTGCTTCCGCTGTTCTCCCTTTGCTTCCCTCTGCTGCCGGAGGATTCATGTTCGGAGCTGAGTTACATCATGCCACGCTTTTGCTCAAAATCCTCAAATGGCTTTTACTCACACAAGCAAATGAATGAAAACCAAAAGAAACAAAACAAACAAACAAAAAATCTCAGGGTGCTTCCCGCCGCCCAGGAGGCAATCCGTGATCTGTTCCCAGCCACCTGCTGGCCTCGGGTCTCAGGACTCCCTGTCTCTCACTTTCTTCAAGCTGCGCGGGCTCTCCTTGATACCCCTCCTCACACCATGCCGACTCCTACCTCGGGATCTTCACAGGTAGGCCCTCTACCTGTGGGCCCTCTACCTGGGATGCCCATCTTCACAGGTAGGCCCTCTACCTGGGACGCCCCATCCCAGCTACTCTCTCTTCTCACTACCTGGCCACCATTTCTGTTGGTTACTGTTTGGCTCCCTCGTCTTTCCCAGAATGGAAGTTCCCTGAAAATACAGCTATTGTCTATTTCTTCGTCTCCTAGCGTTCCAGTGCTCACACGGGCACCGGCTTGTAGTGTGTGTTCAACAAATACCTGTGCAATGATTGAGTGCCCAGAGAGTGAACGGGCCTACCTACCCAGAAGTGATGCCACATGAGAGTTTCCCAGCTCTCTGGACGGAAGGCACTGTGTGAAGGCAAGGTTAAGTAACAGCATTAAGAGCGACATTCGATTCCACACGGTATACGACAAGGCTGTACCTGGACCGAGTTGAGGTGACAGTAGCCATTCAGTGGAAACCTAATGACGTGTGTCGAGTCATGATTCCAGCCTGCGTTGACAGAGTTACACATCACATCGCCGATCTCTGGAAACACTTCTTCTATCAAGGATTTGTCACCGCTGAGCGTGATCCTTTCTCCCAGGTCTGGGGCGACACGCACCACTAGGCACTCGCAGGGCCTTGAAAAGCGACCAGTTTCTCTGTCCTGCTTCCATCTTTCCATCTCCAACAACATGGGCTGAAGCTGAAAATATTTTGCCTCTTCATATAACAAAGTGTAGTCCTGGCAAAACAAACAAAAAAGGCGTTTCATAGCGCAAAATACAAACACAATGCGCTGAAGATGTCCACAGGTAAGAGGTGATTTTTTTCCACCTCTGTTACTTTGATAATCAAATCTACGTGTGAATTTTTCACTCACAACACAACTCCACGTGCATTCATTCATTCCTTCATTAATGCATTCAGCGATGATAAAAAGAGATAAGAGTATTAAGGGCCAGGCAGGCCCTCTTCTAAATGCTCCCCATAAATTAAACCCTGTAGCCGCCCCCCCCCCCCCCCACAACAGCCCTGTGGATTTGGAACCATTATTATTCCCACTGTGCAGATGAGAAAACGGATGTGAGAAAGGCTGAAGCCACGACTTTTCTCTTTCAGTAAGGAGTGCCTCTGGGCATTTAAAATTCGTGTGGTGAGAATCCACTTTACGTCCTCCAGAAGGAGCCACATGTAGGTCGCAGTGAGGGAGGCGCAGGTGCACTATTCACGGGAAGCCCATGCTCCCCGTCACCTTCGCTGGCAGCTCAGAATTCGTGGGAGGCAGGGGGCAGCATGAGGCGGGAGGGCGGCCGGAGACGGTGGCAGTGGGCGCCTGCAGGGCACACGCCGGGCGCGGCTTTGACCTAAGCGTGGGTGCTGACCTGGGATGGTCTGGGGGAGGCGGAGGCACCGCCCTCGACGCTGCCATGCTCAAAGGACGGAGGCAGACCTCAGTCCACGATCCCTGCCGGACAGGTGTGCACGAAAGGAAACCCGTCCCTTTCTGAAACCACAGCCACCCACTCTTTGACTCTTGCCTTAAAACAAAATCTACTGAATTAGAACAGAAATCTGGCAAGCAGGTATTAACACACACACGTGTCACTGAATGGGAGGCCTTGGGAGGCAGTGACGCAGGAAAAGGGAGGGAAAGGAGGAAAAGGGAGGCAACAACGCAGGAATGATGTTATCAAGCAGGTCAGTACGGTCTACGCGTAGCTACGACCACAATTGTCTCCGGGTGTGAGGCAAGTGGGACACTTGTCCGGACACGTTGACTGAGAACGTTTTAATGAGCTGACACAGGCGTGTCTGCCGTCCCTCCTCGGGCTGGAGCTGGCAGGCGGTGCCTGGTGCCCGCAGCAGAGCCGCCCTGAGAGCCCGGGGCCCGAGTGCGGCCCGAGGCCTCGGCCACCTGGATGGGATGGCGCACGGAGAGGATGACCACAGGAAAACGGGTTCTATTTGGCACTCTGCTCTTTTTCTTGCAAATCAAGCGGCAAAGGCAGCAGCGGCAGTAGCATCATGCAGGGCCTCCAGAGAAAAAAGCATGGACAGGTGAGAAAGTCCCAGCGGGCCTCCAGCCGGGTCTTCCGCTTTCTGTGGCGGGACACCTGGGCCAGGTGAAGACGCTGCCCCAGATGCCCCTCAGCAGAACGGACCGCTTCGGTGCTCTGTCTTCTCCCGGCAATGCCATTATTGCAGGAGTCCCGGTTCCCTGCTGGAGAGGAGCCCACTGCCCTCATCATCTTCCTTGCACATCCTGGCACCTGACCCATAGGAGGTTCTGTTTGGTTTGAGGAGAGGAGAATAAAGCTGAGGTGTGGCCACGCTTAGGAAAGGACAGAAGTGAGGCCCCCTCAGCCTGAGGGTGGGAGTGGGAAGATGGCCGGTTCCTCCTGGATACCTGGGACCCCCACTGAAGTACATCAACCATGAGATGCTGACCTCAATCTTTTACTTACTTATCCAGATGACAGCTCTCAAGGAGATTTAAAAACAGCATTGACAGTTGACAAGCAGTAGAAATGAGAACTTCTGCTACTAACTTTTTATTATCCTATGAGAATTAAAAATTTTAGCACAAGGCGTGCCTGGGTGGCTCAGTTGGTTAAGTGTCTGACTTCGGCTCAGGTCATGATCTCGCGGTTTGTGAGTTTGAGCTCCGCATCGGGCTCTGTGCTGACGGCTCAGAGCCTGGATCCTGCTTCGGATTCTGTGTCTCCGTCTCTCTCTGCCCCTCCCCTGCTCACGCTCTGTCTCTCTCTCTCTCTCAAAAATAAATAAACATTAAAAAAATGATAACACAAGAAAGAATCTGGACTCCAGTGAAAATGTCATCAAGTCTTCAAATCTGAGACTGCTTAAAGCAGTTTTAATGACCAACTTTGACCCTCTGGAGGAATCCTTTCAAACACTGCTGAATAGTGACCATTAGCCTTTGATTAAATGCTTCCAGTGATGGGAAGCTTACTATCTAACAAGGCACAGCACTGACTTTGTTGGCCGCTCTGATGGTTGTAAGTTTTTCAGTTAGAAGGACCTTAATTTCCCTGTAGTTCCAACTTACTTGTTCAGACTCTGCCATCTGGGGTTATATGATCCTAAACTTTCTTTGACCTGTTAAACCTTCAAACATCTGAACACAACTGTTACGTCTTAGTATTATTCAGGCTGAAAACACCCCATCTTTTCAGCTCTTTTTCATTCGTTATGACCTAGAGGTCCTTCAATATCTGATGTGTGCTTGACTTTGTCAACATACTTCTGAAAACCCAAACCCAAACTGGACCTAACATTTCAGATGTGATCTGATGAGCACGCTGTGAAACCTTCACTTGTCCGGACATTCTAACCACTATTAAAGCAGCCTGCATTCATTTCCTATGGCTGCTGTAACAATCACCACACACTTAGTGGCTTAAAACCACAGAAATTTATTCTCTTACAGTTCTGGAAGTCAGAGGTCTAAAATGGGTCATTAAGGTAAGAGGTCTAAAGGGGTCTGGACATTCTAGAGGAGAATTCATATCCTTGCCTTTTTCAGCTTGCAGAGGCAGCCCACATTCCTTGGCCTGTGGTCTCACATCACTCTGACCTCTGCTATTGTCACATCTTCTCTGACTGTGACCCTCTTGCCTCCTTCTTTCACTTGGACCCTTGTGAGTGCACTGGGCCCACCTGGATTATCCACAATAATCTCCCAATCTCAAGACCCTTAACTTAATTAATCACATCTGCAAAGTCCCTTCTGCCATGTTAAGTGATATATTCCTCCTGCCATGTTAAGTGATATATATTCCATCATTCTGCCTACCACACGGCATCAGCCTGTATTAACTTTCTTGGCTGTCCTGTTACCCTATTAGTTTATAGTTTGCTTACTGTGGCGTTCCCATACCTTTTCCTTAGAGCTGCTACTGAGCTAGGCCCTTCTCTTTCAGCATTTGTGAAAAATTTTAAACCCTCCATTATGTATCCCTCTTCAAATTGTTGGAATTTGTCCTAACATACTGAGAAAATGTGGATTCTTTCATCCAATGTTCTGCTTTCTCTCTCTCTCTCTCTCTCTCTCTCTCTCTTATCATTTTGAGCCAGGTGTTGTGTTTCTAGATGTGTAGACGGCTACATGCAGACCTTGGTTCAGGTTGATGCTCAGGTAGTAAACGAAGACTCTGGATTCTGGCTGTTCAAATAGTTATAAAACCTAGAATTCGGAGATCAGTCAGCCCATAACTGTGGCATTTGCTGGGTGTCTTGTTGAAATGCCATGTGTTTGGGTGGGACTCCAAGGGGAAGGCTGGACACGTGGGAGGGCCCAAGTCTCTGTACTGCCCAGAGACTCTCCTTAACTATTTTGGGCTCCAGTCTCCTTATCTATAAAATGAGAGGAATCAATTCCTTCGAAGTTGCTTCCAGCCCTGATATCCGAGTCTATATCCATGACAATGTCCTGACCCACCAGTTTGTCTACCATAACCTGAAGGTAATGGGGCTAACAGGACTTGGGGTTACAGATCCTCCAATGCTGACTCTGAATCTTCACCCTCTTTCCCCCCTGAGTTCACGAGCCACATGGGTAATCCACTCTGAGGTCTGGCCATGGCCTGACAGAGTGCCTCCCTATACGATGCTGCTCGTGTTCCTTGTTCTCTGCTCCTGAACAATGAGGGAAACACTGGCCGTTATTAGACTTTTGGCCCTGCTCAGTGATTTCTCAAGGATTCTGCCAGTGGTTACTGAAGCGAAGTTTAAAGGGGTCCCCTGAAGACCATCTTGTACCCTGGGATGTATCTCACGGGGCCCGGTCTTGAACTCCTTCAGGCCACCAGGTGTTCTTTTACTCTCTCTTGACCATCTGGCTTCATCTCTTCCTTTACTGTGCTGTTCCTTCCGGTCTCTGGGGTGGAGCACCGTCTGCACCGGGGCAGCGGACGCTGGAGAACAGCCGAGCGCCGGGCTCCCCTTGGCCATCGGCCCCCCACGCTGACTTGCCTCCAAGCGTCTGCCAGCTCAAGAACTAAAAAGGCCCTTCTTGTTTTTGTTATCATTTTCTGCACGGTTAAGCTCACACTGGCCATTCGCTTTCTTGGCGGGCTCCTTTATAGTCGTCTTTCTCTACTTCTAACACACGTTTCCAGTCTCAGCTCGTCGGAGATCGCCCCGTGGAGCCGACTCATACCCACAGCTGCTTTTCTTAGGAACCTCATCCTCCTTTCCTTCCTCAATTGGGATCATTTAATTCTACTGTCTAAATCCCGTATTTTTTAGAGTTTACCAAGTTTCTCTTTAGACCCCCTGACCTTGTGTTCATTTCCTTCTGCTCTCTGAATCTTTTGAAATCTTCTTTCCTTATACCTTGGTTCCTATCTGGCAACACCCACTGTTCCTTTCTTTGGTTGTTCTTCTAGACAACGCTGTCTCTTATCCCTAAGGTATGAGGTGGAAATGGGCAGGAGTTTATGGGGCAGCAGCAGGTGTGGCCCCAGATTTCCTTTTGAAGAAAATGAAACCCAAAACTACATTTGCTTTTCAGCAAAGCAACTGCAGAATGTACTAGATGCTGTCACTCGTCTGCCCTGCTTCTATGCCAATTTTACCTTCCCTAATTAGGAAAGTATCATCCATATTTCTTGTGTAGCCTCACATTCAGGTAGAGGGAAACAGATTATTCACAGACCTATTATCACATTTAACGAATTTTAAAATCCTAGAATACATATTTTTAAAATCAGAAATTTTTTGAGATTTACGATAGTTTTTCGAGGCAGAGAAAGATCAAGATCCCATTTTACAACGAATAAATTGAGCTTTTCTAGGACCTTGGAGATAGGTACACGGTACCTAAGTATGGGTGGACTTCAAAATGCAAATGGACCCACGTCTCCAAAGCTTATTTCTTGATTAAATATTTGGAATTCAGAAAACATTCTCCCCAGGGGGAGGAAAGTCATTTACACCGTGTATTAGTTCCCAATTGCTGCTGTAAGAACTTACCACAGATTTGGTGGTTGAAAACAATACAGATTCACTCTCATACAGTTGTGGAGGTCAGAAGTCTGGAATGGGTCTTAGGCAGGGCTAGCTAGCCGGTGGGGCTGCCTTCCTTCAAAAGGCTCCAGGGGACAATGCGTTCCCTTGCCCTTTCCAGCTCCTAGGGCTGCCTGCATTCCTTGGCTCCCGGCCAACAACCACATTCCTTCCTTCATCACATCTTCTCTGACTTTGACCCTCCCCACTCCCTCTTTCAGTTATAAGGACCTTTGTGATTCCACTCTGCCCACCTGGATTATCCAAGATATTCTCCCCATTTCAAGACCCTTAACTTAATCACAGCTGCAAAGTCTCTTTTGCTGTGTAAGGTAATATATTCTGGGGATTAGGATGTGGACCCCCTTGGGGACCATTATTCAGCTTGCCACACACACTTACTGATTCCACCAAACAGTTCAGAAATTCACTTAACTCCTAATGGCCTTGAAATTTTACACAGCAGTTGGCACATCCTTAAACTCCAAAGGCAAATCAGTCACTTATTCATTTTAAAATCTGTTAAACGTGCCGGATGCCATGCTAGGCACTGTGGGTTCTGGGGAATGCGTCCAGTTCGTCCCGGGAGCTCCTCTTCACTGCCCTGGGGCCTCCCAGGACGCACTTGGCTCCCTAGAAGGCAGGGCATGTAAATATCAGGGGACCCACAAAGGAGGGACACCAAGAAGATGAGAGGAAATGAAGGATTTTATAGTTTACATTTCAAAAATAGCATCCAGGTAGTAGTCATAAGGAAAATAAAAAAAATCTTTGCGGGACTTAATTTCCTTTAGTTTCAAAGATTTTTTTCTTTCCTTCCTTTCTTTCTCTTCTCTCTCTCACTCTCTTCCTCCCTCCCTCCCTTCATTCCTTCCCTCCCTCCTCTTTCTTTCTCTCTCTCCCTCCCTTTTCTTTCTCTTTCTTTCTTTCTTTCTTTCTTTCTTTCTTTCTTTCTCTTCTCTCTCCCTCCTTCCCTCCTCTTTCTTTCTCTCTCCCTCCCTCCCCTCCTTTTCTTTCTTTCTTTCTTTCTTTCTTTCTTTCTTTCTTTCTTTTTCTTTCCTTCCTTCCTTCCTTCCTTCCTTTCTCCTTCCTTCCTTCCTTCTCTTCTTTTTAGGTGAGAGGTGGGCCACCATAATTTTTTCAGTATTTTTTCAGGTGTCTAAAACTCTTTATTCCCCTAGTTCTGCAATACTTTTTTCCTTTTTTTTTTCCTTTGAAAGGACTTACTATTTTTACAGCAGTTTTAGGTTCACAAAGTACAGAGGTTTCCCCTATACCCCTGTCCCCACACATGCACAGCCTCCGCCATTTTCAACATCTCCCACCTGAGTGGTGCATCTGTTACAACTGATGGACCTACATCACCCAAAGTCCACAGTTTATACTAGGGTTCACGTTTGCCCTTGTACATTCCATGGGTTTGGACAATGTGACATGCAATGACATGTGTCCACCCGTTCACTCCTCCCACCCCTCAATCCCCTTTCTTTTCTTCAAAACCTAGAAAGACTGGCTCCCTTGCTCCTTTCCCCCTGCTACCAACTGATACTTCTGGCCAGCAGCACCAGCTTCCAGTTTCTTCTGACTACTCTCGTGTTTCTCGCAAGCCAGGTGGGGGGAAGGTGGTGGAGGACACCCAGGCTGAGATTTATCCTGATGGCCATTAAAGGACACAGAAGTGGCGGCAAGAGTCCCTTCTGTACCCAGCCACTGTCTCATCCCCCACCACCTCCGGGTCTCCCGGAGAAAGGCCACGTATACACAGCTGATCAAGACGGGGTGCTTGAGGCAGAGCAGAGGCAGACCCATCTGCATTCTGCAGCCACACCCTGGCTTGGCGAGTCAGCTGCATACTAACTGCAGGAGTTAGGGCTCATGTGTAGGGCGGGGTGAGGGCAGGGGCTAGAGATGCGATCCGAGATGGTGCCAGGGCTGCGGGCTGGCGGTTCTGCCTGCCTCCCACTCCTCCTCCTCCTCGGTCGCTGCAGCTGGCCCTGCTTCTGAGGGAGTGTCCTCGGGAGAGGGACAGAAGTGGCCCTGGGCAGGGGTGCCAGGAGTAACAGTTTCTGCACCAGGGACATAAATACTGGGAGGCAACAGCTGAGACTAGGGGCTGGGGCAGCCATCCTAAGTGGGCACCCTCTTAAGTACTGAAGAAGAGACTTCTTGGGGGTCTACCCAGCTCACCACTCTTTCAGAGTGCCTTCTTCGAGAATGTCCGACTCTCAGGAGTGGGTGACTAGAACGCGTGTCTGGGTTACCACAGCTGATTGGCTAAAGTGTAAGCATCGGAGCCACCTGAGCCAGTCAGATGGTCTCTGTAGAACCAAGGAAGGGGAAAGAAACCCCGGGCAGTATTGCAGCAGAGCCATGGGCATCACTCTAGAAGCCCACAAACTCTCATGACTGAGGTCCTCAGAGCTGCCCTGCAAGTTCCAGCCCTGAGAGAATGCTCCTGCTAATTCTATGAGGTAAGCCAGTATCCTTCCCATAAAAACTTCCTTCCTCTCATTCTTTCTGGTTCTCACCTGGGGCTGATTTTGACCCTAGAGGACATTTGCCAATGTCTGGAGACATTCTGGGTTGTCATAACTGGGAAGGAGGTGGGTACTACTGGCATATAGTGGGTGGAAGCCAGGGATACTGCTCAAAAGACAGCCCTACGATACAGGTGTGCTGTTTCGAAGGGACATATGCACCCCAATGTTTATAGCACCACTATCCACAATAGCCAAAGTATGGAAAGAGCCCAAATGTCCATCAACAGATGAATGGATAAAGAAGACATGGTGTAAAGACACACACACACACACACACACACACACACACACACACACACACTGGAGTATTACTCGGCAATCAAAAAGATGAAATCTTGCCATTTCCAACTACGTGGATGGAACTAGAGGGTATTATGCTAAGCAAAATTAGTCAGAGAAAGACAAATATCATATGACTTCACTCATATGAGGACTTTAAGACACAGAACAGATGAACACAAGGGAAGGGAGGCAAAAATAATATAAAAACAGGGAGGGGGACAAAACAGAACAGACTCTTAAATATGGAGAACAAACAGAGGGTTACTGGAGGGGTTGTGGGAGGGAGGATGGGCTAAGTGGGTAAGGGGCATTAAGGAATCTACTCTTGAAATCATTGTTGCACTATATGCTAATTCGGATGTATATTAAAGAAATAAAATAAAATAAAAAAAAGACAGCCCTACCACAGAAAATTAGGTGGCTCAAAATGCTAATAGTTCAAGGTGAGAAACTCAGCTTGACCGAGATCATTTTTGTTGCATCCTAAGGAAGACATAACTCACTCTGATCAATGGTCAGTCCTGGCATCATTAACGAGTGGGCCAGCATTCAGACACCTACGTTTGCTAACATAATGTAATGTGAAGTGCACAGCATCACCAGAGATGTATTCTCACTGAAATGTTTAGCTTAGACTATCAGGCCTTCAGATGAAACTTGCAGTTTACAGGAAATTAGAGGCTAGAGTAAAGAACTAAAGTACGCATGACGAGGCAGCCAGACAAATCCAGACGGCGGGGCATTCTGTGGGGCACCTGGCCCTGTTTCTTCAGTGAGTTAGCATCATATAAAGAGCGATGGACTAGGCTAGGTAATAAATGGAAGGGACACAGTGGATCCAACATGTGCTCTTAGATCAGATACCGTCTGGGAAAAACACTTGTAAAGGACATTTTGGGGTCAACCTGGGAAATCTGAATATGGTTCCAGCATTAGAGGAAATGAGATTTTATTGAAATAGGAAGGTAGAGATTGTTGTCTGAAATAAGGATAGAAAAAGATCCAGAAGGCCATGCACTAAGGTTTTGACGCTGGTAGTCTCCGAGAGTTGGGAATACGGGGTTTAAAGTTTTTTGGCCTGTCTACCATTTCAAATCTTCTACAATGTACATATACTTTTTCTATAATCTTAGAAGGTTATCACAAGTAACTAATACATTTTTAAACTTAAGCCAGGGATAGGTAAGTTGTGGGCTGTCTGATAGCAAGTTTTTCTTTACCTAGGAAGGGTGGGCATTCATCAGCGACCACAAAAGATGTCAGCAACATGAGGGACCCTTACCAAAGATGTTCAGAATAAAAGGCTAGAGAGAGGCAATTTTGTGGTTCCCAATCAAAAAGGGAACCAAAGATCTGGACTCATGGTGTTCCAGGAAATACAACTGTGTGTGCGCACCCTGTACAACACATGTACATAAGCAGAAGATAAAGCAACGATGAACCAGTCAGTATGATGGGGGGGGGGGGTAGTGAAGGGAAGAAGGACAGTCATCTCTGTAATAAAACAGGGCAGAGAAGCTCTATAGTCACTTATTTAAGAGAACAGATTCCAGTGGCTTTCAGTGGAAACAGGGCACAAGCAGCTGCCACTTAAGTGATGTTCTGAAATATGAAATTATCTAAATTGTTAAGCGGGTATCTAGCTCATACAGTGTATTTGCAGAATGGGGTCTTAAGGGGTGCAGGATGCTGTGATGTCAACGTTTCATGCATTCACTCAACCCAGCATCAAACAGCTGGAGAGGGAAGCAGGAAGTCAAGGAACACTTCTCCCGGCAAACCCAGTGCGGACCGTCTCTCCTCACGCTGTGCTCCTTCTCCAAGATCAGGAAATAGACTCCGATGAGGAGGAAAGCACCTACTGTGTGATTCAGGGACGGACAGACTGAGAGCTCATCTGCGTGCGCGTCTGTGTTTGTGACTCCCGTGAACTGCTGCGGTTTTTTCGTCCGCCACAGGAGCAAATGGCCACCTCAGCTTCCCCTCTCCTCCTGCTGTTCCTCCAGGTTCCAGAACACCCTGGAATTTACAGCCTGTCGCCCAGAGGCTCTGTGGAAAACATTTCAGGGCCCTGCGAGACGTGTGCTTCATCTGCCAAACTTTTTGTCTTTTCCCCCAAGTGTGGGCCACAGCTAAAGCCTTAGCCAATTAAAGGGCGTGTTTTGCACTTAGAATTGATGAACAGCGCGCCTTTCAGGGCCCCGGAATCCTGAGGGAGCTTGCAAGGTGCGGAGAAGCAGCCGTCCCAACCTAGCCCCCCTCAGGACTGACCTCAGGGACCGGCCACAGCTTAACTCCCATGAGGAAGTCTGTCTCTCAGCGTCTAACTTGATGCTCTTGAAAAGGAAAATAACACCTGCCACGTTTAAATGTGTTCAATACCGAGCTCCATTTCTGGAACATCGTCCAACTAAAAACAAGTGGCTGTTATCATGTTCTAAACGTAATTCCCCATCAGTTGTTTTGTACTCCTGGAGTCTGCATCTCTTTTCAACATGGGATTACAAATTAATATTTTACCCTCATAAGTTGCTCAGGATGATGACATTATACACGTTTTATACCTCCCATTTAGTCCCATAAATTAAATAGTATATTGCCTACTTACACTTAGCTTCTGGTCTCCTGTGACTGTTTAGACCCTTTTCTGTTGTATTTAAGTTAACTAATACTGAGTAATTCTATGCGCCCAGCACACAATGTCCTTTAGAAAAACATAAAAATGTCCCTGCCTGTGAGAGTCTTTTACAAAGTAGAGAGTCCTGATACATACATAAAACATCCAGAGTTCGAATATAATAAAAGTATATGATGAGGTATGAACCAGAATCTGGTTTGAACGTGGGACTCACTTCATTCATTTATTGATCCATCCACGCACTCACTCACTCACGCTACAAATATTTACATGCTTAGTATGTGCCAAAGCTGCACCAGAGCGACAGCCACTGCTGGCCAGCTTCGCCAACAACTATTCCCGGCCCCTATCCCTTGCTCATTTCTCTCTCACTGTAGAGGCTAGAAGAGAAAAAAATTACTTTCTTAGCCTCCTTTACATCTCGGGGAGGGAAAGTCTACTGAGGAATCTTCTGACAAGGAAACAATCTTTTGAGGTAAAGAGTCTCTTGCCCCATTTTCCTGCTGTGAATGAGGAGGTGATGCCTGGAGCTGGGGCAGGCAACTTACGACCTTGAGGTGACAAGCGTGAGGCCGAAACATCAACACTGAGGACGGCAAAACAAAAAGACAGTTCTGGTCCTCGATGACACCACAGAGCAGATACCACCGTCCATAACCATGGACCTCTGACTTCTTATGTGAGAACAAAACTAATCTCCATGAGTTTTTAAGGCACTGCTGATTGGGTATTCCCACATCTGCAGCCAAAAGCATGTGTGACTTACAGTTGGGTACACAGCGCTCAACAATGGAGATGAATGATTGCAAATGTACTGTGTGTGACCACAGAGAATCACAGGGCGTAGGCGAACCTAGGCTGGATTAGGCACGGATGGCTCAGTGATGAAAACAATGAGCCCTAAGTGACAAAGGCCAGGAGAAGAGCATTAGGCAGGCAGAACGGTCTCTTTGAAGGGAACAAGAAGATGGTACGTTTGCAGAACTAAGAGAAGTCCTGTAGGGCATATGTGTAGGGTAAGAGTCGAGGGGAGCAGGGGCCAGAGCCTTCTGGGCCTCGTGGCTCTGACAAGGATATGCTGTTTTGCTGCGTGAACAATGAACGGGAAACCTCTGCACAGCTGTAAGCGGGAGCTTATATGATACACCATTTTCCCCCAAAAGTATCCCTCGGTGAGGGATGGGGAGAGGGAGAGGGTATGGCTATAAAAGGGCAACAAGAGGGATGGTTGCCATGATGTAAATATCACGTGCCTTGACTGTATCAAGGTCAACATCCCAGTTGTGCTGCTATGCTACCATTTTCCAAGATGTCACTGTCGGGGGGACCTGGGTAACCAAGGACCTCTCTATTATTTCTTATAACTGCATGAGAGTCTACAGTGATCTCAAAATAAAAGCTCCTGACACTGCATAGGATTTTCCCTCTCCCTCTCTCTCTGCCCCTTCCCAGCTTGCATGCATGCACACTCTCTCTTTCAAAAATAAATAAACATAAAAAAAAAGTCTAATGAGAAAAAGCGTCTCTGGGTTTCAACATGGAGAGTGGACAAGAGGGGGAAATGGTGGGAGAGGGAAACCAATTATGAAGGCACTCCCAGTCATCCAGAAAGCTGAGCCTTGGATAGGGAGGTGGGATGAGAGAGGTGAACTGATTGGAGAACTATCTGGAAGGTACTACGGACCGGCTCACTGATGGATCGTGTGTGGGCAGTGAAGAAGAGGAAACAGTGCAGAATGACTCCCAGGTTCCTGCCTAGAGCAGGCAGATAGATTCTGACATGCTTTTTTAGTGGTTTTTTTTTTTTTTTTGAGAGAGAGACACACAGAGTGTGAGTGGGGAAGGGGCAGAAAGTGAGGGGAACACAGAAACTGAAGCAGGCTCCAGGCTGTCAGCACAGAGCCCAATGTTGGGCTCAAACTCACGAGCTGTGAGATCATGATCCGAGCCAAAGTCAGATGCTTAACCAACATGGTGCTAAGCCATCAGGTGCCCCGGATTCTGATTTTTTTTTTTTTTTTTTATGGAGATGGGACACAAAACAAGGGAGCAGGTTCCACGGTGGGGGGAGGGGAACGGGGGGGAGGTGGAGGCGGGGATGGCCACCTTGTGACTGGGCAGTGTAAGGACCCAAAGAACTATCCAGGTAGAGATTTCTGAGGGGGCATCTGGAAACGCAATCCTCTGAAAACAGAACTAAAGGGGGTATTTCCCTTCCCCGAGTCCACCGCATTCCTTCTAGGAAAACATGAGTAAGAAACCGCTGCCCACTGCTGACGTATCACACTTTCAGTCCTTCTCCCTCTACTCACTTACTTGCTCTCCAAGATGCTTGTTGGTGAACACCTGACGTCCGAGGTGCCATGTCTGGTTACCAGCTGTGGCCACTGCTGAAGTCTGTGCCCATGTTCAGCGGGGCCCCCTCCTTCTCCTGACTCCCCTCACTTCTTGCGTCTGGCACAGACCTCAACTCTACCTCCTGTCTCTGCACGGGGCCAGTGCCTGCTTTCTAGAAGCAGACCTGACACTCGTCCTAGCTCTCTGTTCCGCCTGCAGCTGGTGTGGGGCCGGCTGCCTAAAGCCGGCCAGCTCTCTCTGCTCTCCGAGCAGAGGCGTCCCTGGGTTTACACTGAGGGCTGCAGGCAGGAGACTTCACTTTGGCCTCCGTGTAAGATGCTTGCCAGCGAATGAGGTGGTGTGCGGGGAAGACAGGAAAGAGGTTCGAAAGCTGGCACAGGAAGAAAAACTGACACATTGAAAATTACCCTTGAAAACCCTCTAGGAAGGTGCCATATGAGAAACAGACTCTCAATATGTTTTCCTTCCTGAGTTGGAAGAGATCATCACTGACAAAGTAGCTTACTTTCATAAGCAGCCATGTTGCAGAAACCAACTTCCTATGTCTTTAAATCCTGAATCACGTTCAGTGTGGTCAGAGGCACAGTCTATCGGAGGCCCCTGGACACTGCTGTTGCCACAGGGACATGCTCGTCCTCGGCTTATTCCAGGGCTGCTGGGAACTGCACACGCTGATTGCCATTCTTACTCTTTCTCTCTCATTTTCTCACTCAATGTATACTTGGCAGGTGTCCCACCGTTCAAAACCCTGAAGGAGAGGATGGGCGAAAGGCCCCCTGAACCCCTCTCAATTTAGGATCTAATCTTCTAAATCTTTTTTCTGTGTATTTATACACATATACACATAATGTTTTGCATAAATAACGAGTAAGGCTATTCATATTATGCAACTTAGTATTTTCACTGAATGATAAAATCCTGGTGATTTTCTCCCCCCCACATCAGATAATAGAGCTATTTGTGTAAGCATCTGCCATTGCCGAACATTTTTTTAGCTGTGTTGAGTTTCTGCTATTACAAACATGACTACAAATAAACATTCTATGTACATGTAATTTTGCATATTTATGTGACTATTTCTAGAAAATAAACAAATAGATTTGGAATTGCTAGATCAAGAGTATGTATGATTGAAAATTTAAAAACTGCTGAATTGCCCTCCAAAAGTGTTTATTCCCAACCACAGTGTATATTACCATTTTGCCATTCTGACGGATAAAAAGGGGTATCTGAATTTTTGTTCCTTTGATACGACAGAGATTAAATACCTTTTCTTTGCAACTGTTTATTGGCAATTTCTATTTTTTTTCCCCCTTTGGGATATTTTGTTTATATGTAAAAATGTTTTTCCATTGGGTTGTTTGTATGTTTCTTACAGGTTTTAGGAACTCTTATTAATGATATTAATCTTTTATGGCAAATATTTCCTGTAGTCTTACGCTTGTCTTTTATTTGTATATGGTGTTTTTAATTCAAAACAAAAAATTTTTAAGGCTACATTGTGGGTACTCAGTCTTCTTAGGTAGGCCCTCTCTGCCTCAAAAGTATATTTTCAGAAATTCTTTTATGTTTTTTTTCCGATATTATAATTTTTATTTCTGGAACTTTTGTGAACTTATGAGATAGGGCTTTGACTTTACCTTTTTATCAAATGTCTCTGTGGCAACTACCTCAGGGCCAGTTACTGATTATTCCTTTGTTTTTCCACTGATCGAAATACCAACTTTGGAATACATCAAACTCCTTTATACACACATCTGTTTCCAGACCTGTTCTTCTCCATTGATCTTTTTGTCAATTTCAGCCCACTTTTTAATTACTTTTTAATTTCAGGATCACACTTTGTAATTACTCTAGTAGGTTCTGATGTCTGGAAGGACCCACCCACCACACCCCACCATTACTACCATTATTATCACCTGCAATAATTTACTTGGCTATTCTTTTTTTTCAAACACTTATTTATTTTTGAGAGAGACAGAGACAGATATATAGAGAGAGGTAGGGTGGACGCTCGCGTGAGCTAAGGAGGGGCAGAGAGAAAGGGAGAGACAGAATCCCAAGCTGTCAGCACAGAGTCAAATTGGGAACTCGAACTCATGAACTGTGAGACCTGAGCTGAAATCAAGAGTCTGATGCTTAACGGACTGAACCACCCAGGTGCCCCTATTTAGCTATTCTTAAGCTTTGTTTCTTCTACATAAACTTTATATAAATGGATCAAATCTCATTGAAAAAAAAAATCTGTGACTTAAGTTGGTTTGTGTTGAATTTATAATTTGGGGACAGGTGACATCTTAACAGTATCGAGGCTTCCCATCCAGGAACACAGAATTTCCCTTCATTTACTCAACTCTTCTTTGATAATTGTATGTAGAGATTTACAGTTTTCTTAATTAGACTTTGCCCATTTCTTGTTAGGTTTATTTCTAGGTATTATAAATTTTGTTGCTTTGTGAGTGGTACATTTGTCTATTATATCTTATGATCGGCTCCTGCTCTTCTGTAGGAAAGCTATTGGTTTTGATTAGGAAATACTGACCCTGAGTGTAGATGCCTTAATGAGTTCTTCATTAATTCCAACAGTATTTAGTTGAGATATTTTTAGAGATATATTCAGAGAATATTAATGGCTGTAAAGATTACATTTTTGTATATTTCCTTTTAATATTAATACTTTCTATTTGTTCTTCTTGTCTGATTCCATTGTCTACAGTTGCCAGCACTATGTGAGACTAACAATAACACTTGTTACTAACTTCAGAGAGAACAGTTCGAAAATTTTACTGTTAAGTATGACGCTCGCTTTAAACATCTGAGACAAAAAGTCTATTAAGATAAGGAGGTTTCCTTTTATTTTCTACCTCACTAAGTCTTATCAGAAGTAAGCTTGGAATTTAATCAACTTATTTTCAATGTGTTAAAATAAATTATAATTCAATCTTTAAATAAAATCAGTCCTCCTTTGGTCACAGAAAACTTTAATGACCATATACTCTATTTCACGAAGACAGTATAACCATGTCAGAGACCTGTGATGCCATTAGAGTTGGTATATGTTTAAGATGTAAAAGCTGAAATATTTTTTGGGGAGCGCATCAAAACAAATCACATATTTATGCTATTGGTAATTTAATGTGAATCCCTCACCTTGAAATCATCAGGAATGAGGAGTTTTGATGTTCGTAGAAAATTCAAGATATATCTGAACATCTGTCCATCTCTGTCAATGAAATAATGCTGTTTGAGACTGTCCAAAACAATGGGCTCTGTGCCATCAAAAAGTCTTCCGATTCTGTGGTAGAAAAGAGGGAACAGTGAAAACAATTAGAATCAATTGTTTGGCCACTAAAACTAAGAGCTCCCGTTTTGTGTCACTGTCAAAGGTAGCAGTTTCAAAGATGGCAGTCAGGAAAAATCACCCGTTATGTAGTTATGGTTCTCTGAGAGGTGCTGGTCCTTGCTTGATAAATATTTCAGGACCAGACAATTCAAAATAGTTTCAGGCTTTCTCAAGTAAATCCTTTTATTCACTGTCTGTTACCTGTAAAGAAAATGTCCCTGACATGGTGATTATGGCTAAGCGCTGTCACTGTGATGGAACAGCATGTCTTTCCCCTAGGTTACTTAAAACCACCTTCTCGGCTACTTTTAAAAAATGTCATTGCTCCAAAGTGTCTTTTAAACAGATTCTACGAGGAAAGCAATTTTGTTTTTAAGAGACCTGTTTTCTGAGCTTTCCCCACCCACAAATCACAAACTCTCCAAAAAGAAAGCAATGCCTATATGTGAACACCTACATTATAGAAAGGAATCATAGAAAATATCACTCATCCAGGAGACTATGTCTTCCATTAACAATATACAGTCTAGTTTCTTAAGTCTCAGCAAAAATCATTTGTAACAGCCAGGCATCCTTATAAAAAATAAATAGTTGACCATCCCCCAAATATGACCTAGTTCTGGAACATGAGTGGCTATGGGTAATTTTTAAACACAGGAATCCACGATATATTTCCCCCATTTACAGAGTTAACATATGAACAGTGTGCTACAGTTAAAACAGTCTGCATCCATTCATTATCATTTATCCCTTTAAGGATGGCTGAATCTACATACTTTGGTATCTATTCAGTTAGTAGGAAGTGGCCACATCTGGACCATGAACAAGTAGATAGCTGGCTAATGATAAACAAAGATCCTGTATCAGAAAATAGAACTTACACACTAGAAATCACTTCCTTGACCAATAGGTGCATTGTACTTTTCATTAACAGTGTAGGCAGGCAAATGGCTCCAGTTTTTAATGAAAAGCTTTTTTGGAACTCATAAACTCTACCTCTGATTTGGAATATCATCTTACTGCTTTGAAGACAATTTTGAAATCATAAATTTTCTAATCTTACGCTGAAATGTGACAGAGGTAAGGGTGAATCAATAATTTCACCCCTCCTACAGTACAACAAACCAATCAACAAATGGAAAAGCTGTTCCCCCTCCCTCCCAAAAAAGAAAGCTCGAGAATTCGTTTCAATACAAATCTTTTAAAGATAATTAGAAAACTCATGTCCTACCTGGCGGTAGTAAGTGCAAAGAAGAAAGCAACTAATCACACTCAGGTCGTATTTCTAAAACTCACTATATTTTTCTCAGCTAATGTTTTTGTCCAACTTTCCATGAATAGAGGGTGATTCACAATTTCTTCCTTCCACAATTTTATCCAGGGCGTGGATCGCAAGCATCCCAGGGCTCTGACTGCATGCAACCTTGTCATTCATTTCCCATTAACACATCAATCAAACAGGCTACATAAAGAGGCACTGAAACTCAAATATACTTAGTCGATTTTTTTATAGTGTTTCTGGGACAGTTTGGTGTAGGATGGGAATGAACGAAACTTGTTTGCTTATTATCAGAAGATTTAGTCTTTATTGTTAACGTGATAAATTTACAGTTGACAAGGGGAAGAAAAGGGAGTTATATTTATTAACTGCTGTCCAGGTAGCTTGCACTATCCTTAGCACTTTATGTAATGAATCCATTATCCTCCTTTTACAGATGAAGAAATAGACTCAAAATGATGAGTAACTGGCCCAACTAGTTAAGTAGCATTGGGGGATTTGTACACTGTCTGTTTGATCTTAAAGGGGCCTCCCTACAATGACTGGAATGAAAAGAATTACCACTATCGAAGGAAAGCTTTTAGTCTAGAGTTTTTATTTTCTATCTTGTTTGTTCAGCAAGAGCTTTGCAATGAAATCTAAGTGTGTATATTATTTTTGTGGCCTGAAATATATTAGTATCAATGGCTGCAAGCCACTTTAGTAAGAAATGAAAAGTTAATATTTTATTCTTAAGTAAATCCTATGCTTTTTTTTTTCTTAAGTGTTCATTTTCAAAATCTAGTCCTGGATGTACCCTGGCACAGAATGTGTAATCTGTAAGTCTCCACCAAGTGAATGAGTAAAACGAAGAACAGAGTGGTGAGGGGAATTTGGCTCGGTCCTTTAATAACTGTAATCTGCCTGTATCGACTTCTCTGTGTCTCCATTTCTCTTATAAAATGTCTGTTTCTTTTATAAAATTGCCCCTTTTCTCGGGGTTGATGAGAAAATCAAGTGGAGTTATGGCCCACTCAAAAAGAACTCACCAAGAGAAGGTATCCTAAACTAGCAAACAAAAATTTCTACGAAGGAAGATCGCGGAAGACAGCAGGTGCTACAAGGCACAGGATTGCGGAGCCAAAGAACCAATCTGGGCTGAAAGGTCTCGTTATAGACCTTAGCCAGGTGGGAGAGACGCGCCATCCAAAAAAAAGGCTTTTAGGTTGTAAAAACCCACCACCTCTGGCAGATACAGAAAACTGGACACAGGTGCGATCAGAAGCACCTTCGCATTGGACGTGGCCAAAACAGGAGACGCAAAGGAAAAGAGCTGGAGGGAAATCGGAACAGTGGCCCAGTGTAGTCTAGGGAGGTGGCCGCGGCCCCTGGGCGACGCAGTGGGAAAAGCAGGGTCTCCAGGCCTAATTACTCAAGACGGAAAAAGGGTGAAAGCGGAGGAGGGAGGGCTGGCCTCCACCAGGCGGGTGAGAGCGCCCCCAGCAGGCCGGTGGAACCTATGGCGGCCCAGTGGCCCAGAAACTTGGCCGCCAGCTGGCGCTGGACCCGGGAGGGTACGCATGGCAGACCCGGAAGAGGGAAGGGAGAGGCCCGAAGACGGTAGTAAAGCCCGCCCGGCCCCGCTTATGGCACAAGCCGTGTGGTCTGGGAGCGAGCTGAGAGGGAAGGGGCTGTGGAGAGCAGGGGCAGGTTTGTGGCCTGGAAGAGGCCCTGAGCCGCACCAAGGCACATCCTGTCTGAGGAGCAAGGCCTCTCCGATAAGAGAGTCCCGTAGGTGATGCACCAAATGTTAGGAGTAGTAAAGGGCAACGTTATACTGTTGACTTTTGCTAACTTTGAAAGGAAGCACGTTCTGAGTTGTGAAAACAATGTGGAAGGGCAGGGAGGTGCCAGGGATCATAAATTGGCGTCCCAGGGTCGGGTTTGAATGTGCTGTGGAAAAGCATTGTTTGGCTAAGCAAATGAGAGGGAAATCGGCACAGGCTGTATTTCTTGTGGACGTATGAATGGAGTTACAAATCAAACTGCAGTGATTTGTAAACTCTGGTGCCTGAAAACTATATGGAACTGATTACAGTTTACTAACCTTAGAGAACATTCCTGTTTTCCAACTGACCAAGACCAAGTTGGCTCCAGGTGATGTATGGCCGCCGTGTGTGTGTGTGTGTGTGTGTGTGTGTGTGTGTGTTTAAAACACCCATTGAACCAAATAGCAATGCAGAGAAAAACTTCCTTCCACAATTGTATTTTTTTACATTTCTGTTTTAACATTTTGTTTTGGACAATTTCAAATGTAGGGCAAAGCAGAGAAAATTATATAATGAACCCCCATATATCCATCCAGCTTCAAAAAGCTATCAATTCTTGATCAAGTTTGTTTCACCTATACTTCTATTGCTCCCTCTCCCCCACCAGAAATTTTATAGTAAATTTCAAACATCCCATCAATTTATCTGTAAATATTTCATTAACTAGTAAGATGATAAAGTTTCACTAAAAATATGCATTAAAATGAAATCTATTTCTCTTGCTTTTTAATATTAACATTTTGTTGATTATTATTTATGGAACCAATAATGTAGGATCCAATCTCCAAGGAAATTAAGCTCCTTTTGGTATAAAGTCAGTCTGGTTCCCCCGTATGGCTCCCCCTCTCTCCGGAATTAACGAATGGTCGAGCGTATAGGTATAGAGATAAGGCCTAATATACCTGACTTAGTGTGAATCAGTCACTAAGAATTTATTTTTTGTGCATTCATTCATAGGACCTGGTTTCTTTAATTTACTGTGACTTGGCTCCTTAAGAATTTCCTTTTATTGTTCAGTCATTCAGTTACTCATTTATTCTACCCGTGTTCACTGAGCTTGACCATGTGAAATATAGGGAAAGCAGTGGTAAATAAACCACACATTCTTTCCTCTTGTGGAATGTTAACAGTCTGTGGGGCTGGGAATGCAGATCAAGTGCAGTGTGTCACTGGGGGTGCAGAGTGGGCTATGGGGAGGACACAGGAGGTGCACCCGACTCAAACTTGGGGGAGGCATGGAGGAGAAAGAAAGTTTACTGGAGACCTGAAGGACAAGCAGAAGTGGGCCAAGTACGGGGGTGGCAGGTAAGGTCAGATAAGAAAGGAGAGAGGGTCAGGGAAGATACAAAGGCTTGAAAGTAGAAGAAACCCGGCATGTGATTGCTTTCCACTGGGGCAGAGTCCGACCGCCTGAAAAATGAGGCTGGAATGGCAGAGTTAGATCGTGAAAAGCTATATAAGCCAGGTCAAGGAGCTTCAATTCGGTTCTGAGGTTGATGGGGACGGATGTCAAGCTATGCTTAAGGAAAAGAGCAAATTTATAAGTAAGACTGAATGAAAGAAACACTGTACCTGAAGTCACATCTCCTCAAAGATGCAGCTTGGGGCTTATCCAAATCCTTTCTCCTCTGCCTTGCTTTTGACTCTGTTATTTGCATATAGCAGTGGTTCTTAACCCTGGCTGCACACTGAGATCACCCAAGGAGCTTTTAAAAAATATTGCCAGCTATTCTGATGTAATTTCTGCTTAGAGTTGGGGCCCAGGCATCTCCCCAAGTCGGTCCAATGAACAGCAAAGTTGAGAACCAGTACGAAGGAGGATGAGCAGAGGCTAAAGAGCAACAAGTCAATGTTGTCAACTCAAGAGGCTTCCAGTGAGTCATTCTGTCAATTTGAACTGTCACAGCACCTCTTCTTAAACAGCCAACCACCCTTTTAGAAGGGAAAGATCTCTTGGGGCGCCTGGGTGGCTCAGTCGGTTAAGTGTCCGACTTCAGCTCAGGTCATGATCTCGGAGTTTGTGAGTCTGAGCCCCAGGTCGGGCTCTATACTGACAGCTCAGAGCCTGGAGCCTGCTTCGGATTCTGTGTCTCCTTCTCTCTCTGCCCCTCCCCCACTTATGCTCTGTCTCTATCAAAAATAAATAAATGTAAAAAAAAAAAAAAAGTGAAAGATCTTCAGGGTGACCTAGATCAACATCCCATTTTATAAATGGAGAAACAGAGTCTCAAATACATTAATGCTCAAGGATGCACAGCTGGCTAGACACAGAGCCGAGCCCACCATACTGTCCCTGGGGTAATAGGCAGAGGTCACATTCAAGCCTGTGGAGGACAGCTGCTCTAGTGGTAGTTACTATTTATTGAATTGTACTGTGTGCCAAAGAGTGAGCTTGCTGTTTTACGGGCTTTATCTCATTTGATTTTACAATGATCCTATGAGATAGCCATATTATTCTCATTTCACAGATGAGGAATCTGAAGCTCAGAATGGTTGTCACTTGGCTTAAGTTACAACCTAGGTCTGATTCTAAAGTCTGTGTTCTCGACCACTAAATTATAATGCCTTTCCATGTGTAATTTCAAATAAACAAACAAAATGACAATAACTCAACCACTTTCCTTGAGAAATGCATAATTTTTTATAGTTCAATGGTTTGCTCATGTTGCATGTTATTCCAAGAAAATTTGGTGATTGTCAACTTTGCAGAGACGCTAATTTATTTAGTAGCCATGCTGCAAAAAGTTGAGGCTCAGGGACTTGGTGTAGACCTACGGAGTGGGTACCTTAAACTCAATCGAACCAAATCACAACACTGCAAGGCTTCAGAGATGACGTCCAAACTCGTGTACGACACGAGGGGGCATTCAAAGGGATGGGAAAGTGAGGATTCTTAGGACAACGGAAACTTGTAGGAAGAAGAATTACGCCTGAGGTTCCAACTCCATTCAGCTTGCAACTCTTGTGTTCCCTTATGTGCTGTGTCCCTGCATCTAATTCCGACACACCCCTGCGGGATTTGTCACTTCACAGCTAAGGAGGGGGTTCTAGCCCTTCCAAGGCTCCACACAGCCAATCCTCCTCGTGCCGCCTGGTGAACATCATGTCACATCAAGCACCAGGGCGTGTAATGCGACACCGGGCCCTGCTTTAACAGAGGCGAGCGAACTAATCCCTTCTACTCTCTGGACTCAGAACACACATGGTAATTACACAGACAGGGAGGCGGTAAAAGCATTCCTCTGCAGTGGCGGTGGGTCAGCTTGCCCAGGGAGGTGGAGGAGACCCCACCCAGGGCTGAGAACAAAGCGCCGAAGACAGACCAAGGGGTAAAGCTGGTGCAAAAAGGGCAGGACAGAGGTTGTTGGGCGATTTCACCCACTAAGCTCCCCCCTCCGCCAAGAAATGCCTTTTTTCCCTCCACTCCTGGGCTTCCAAGCCATGGAAAATAGGGTTAGGGCTTGAGGAAAAGATTTCATTTGGTTTCTGGTCCAGATTTATTTTGCTGGGTAAGAGATTCAGAGGCAACTTGCAAATTACCCCTTTTAGCATCGGGTGGGTGGGGTGGGGGGGGTGGGGGGGGTATTTTTAAATGATAACAGCGATGCCTACTCATTGTTGAAAACCAGAAAAGAGTAGAGGACGAAGAAGCAGCAAAACAGAAAAACAATCTGCCACTAGTCTACCAATTCGTAGGCCGTTACTTTTTAAAAACTTGATTTAAAGAGTATTTTTCTTTGAGTGATTTTGTTTCCAGAAGCACTTGTACCTGCATACTTTTTTATGTCTACTATTCCAAGTTAGTCTGTTATGTTAGTAGGTAGTGTCTAACTACTCCAAGTTACATTCCCAACCAAGTTTCTGTCCCAATACTTGAAAACAAAGGAAGACGGCAAATGTGGTGGAGGGCTGGGTGAGGGTGTGTGTGTTTGTGCTCACGCGATCCTGAGTGTATGGGTGCGTCACTGCAGGTGAAACCGAGACTCAGGACAGCAGAGGGGGAAGGGCACATGGAGAGAGGGGCCGGCACTGCAACCAGTGAGGCCTCTTCCTCTCTTTTGCTGAGATGGGAAAGCCGGGAAACAATGGTGCAAGGGAAGAGACATGCTAGGTTGATATCTGACATCTGGACTCTTGGGAGTTCAATACTGTATTCTCTATATAGGTAGATATAGATATAGATATAGATATAGATATAGATATAGATATAGATAGATATAGATAATTATATAGATACTTAAATTTTTTTTTTTAAGTTTATTTATTTTAGAGACAGAGAAAGAGAGAGAGATAGGGGAAGGGGCAGAGACAGAGGGACAGAGAAAATCCCAAGCAGGCTCCCCACTGTCAGCACATAGCCTGATGTGGGGCTCGATCTCACAAAGGGTAGAGATCGTGGCCTGACTCAAAGCCTGACGCTTAACTGACTGAGCCACCCAGGTGCTCTTTTTTGTATACATTTTTAAATGTCCATTAAAAAAAAAAAAGTTTCTTTTTAAGAAAAAGGCATGGGGGTGGGGGACGATGCTGGGTATTATTACGTTTAAAAAGAAGGAAAAGAAACACCAGTCCACTTACTGTTTTAGAAGCCTGAATTATCATAAACAGTGTTTAATTTGCTTAAAGTATTATAACTGTTAAAAAAAAATTCTAGGAAGAGTTGTTTATAGTTCCCACACGTGGGAAATTTCGTCTATATTTCATGAACACAGATACAAATTAATTCAGAGCTTGTTATAGAAATGGACAGAAGTAATTTAAGAGAAGGGAGAAAATACCTTCTTGGTAAGAACAAACAAAACAAATTGTATCTACTTATGGGGAAGTAATGTTTCCAGTACGGTTCCCTGAGGCAGCATCATTTTCTTAAATGATACACAGAACTGAAGAAAGCAGAAGAGAAAGGAAAGGCCAGTTTAAAATATAAGAAAAAGCTTAAGAGCAAAACAACTGACAAGCCGGCATTTTGGAGAACTGATCATTGATGGTAATGCTGAGGGTCGAGGGGGAGCTCGGGGCCACTCAAGGGGCTGCTAATCCTATAAAACTCTCATGAGTGCCCTCCAGGACTCTAACTAGAGATTTCTTTAAATTCTGAGTTACACTGACTGCTAATCATGAAAAATGTATTATTACAATTTTAAAACCCAATTTAAAAACCCACCAGAATTTACATAAGTAGGCTTTTTATTTCTGCATTTATTGACTGCCTACCATATTCCTGGTGCTCTGCCAGTCCTCTTAAAATGAGCAGGCTACAGTCCCACTGGGAGTCAAGGAAGGGCAGAGAGGGATCTAGCCAACCTGGGGCAAGCAGGGAAGGCTTCCTGTAGGAGGCAATGGTGGTGTAGAGTTCTAGGGGTTACTAGGTATGAGGAGAAGGGCACGAGTGCTTAGAAAAGGGATTTCAGGCAAGAAGGAACAAGAGGGGTGAGGTGGGAACCCAGCAAATGAGGAGCACCTCTCTCCAAGTGTGGAGCTGAGTACAGCACGTAAGGGCGCCGTTCTTCACAAGTTTCAGCATGGGTGCTTTCAGTAATGTTTCAGGAGTCCCCGGCACGTTCAGCTTTAAACTCACAGACCTGGGTTTGAATCATGACTTTGCCCTCTTTCAGACTAAATCAATGAGGTTTTGATTTCTTCATCTGAGAAATGGGATAGCACCTAGCCCAAAGAACTCTCATGAGCCTAAGAACTCTGGTGTCTGATAAGAACTACACTTCCTGAGGGCTCACGAGGTGCAGGACGCAGTATTGAGGGCTCACGGCAAGCCCTCAAGCAAGCAAGCAAGGTGGATATTATCATCGGCCTTACTGGACAAGGACACTGCAGCCGGCTTCTCGGCGCTGAGGCTAGAATTCACACTCAGGCAGCCGGACTGCAGACCCCAGCTCAGAGCTGCTCCGACCGCCTGGTGTTTGCTCCACTCCTTGGCAGAGCGCTGGGCCCACCTGGCATGTGCTCAGGAGACGCGGACAGATTTTTGTCCTTCGGCGGTAGTGTGCTACGTGGGCCAAGGCAGGATTCTGACTGTACGTGAAATCCTGTTGTGCATCTGGAACTGGAAGAAAACCTTTGCGGTCACCTGGTCCCGTTCGCTGGTTTGAGCAAATGCCTGCTTACAAATGATTTCTAGACCAATCTGCTATTTTTCTAAGATCGGCTCAGGATCAGATCATCATAGCCTCCCCTCCCTCGGGAGCCCGCTTGGGTATTTTCGGCTCACACGGTTTCTGTTTAGGTTTCCTCCTGCTTGTTATTTGGGCAGGCAAGCATGCACATGTGCACACGAGCCTGCCCCCACAGCCCACCCCGCCCTCCTGCCAACAGTCTGTTCTATATTGGGAGGTATTTTTGACACTCCTTTTTTCTAGAATATGTTTTCCATTTTATAATAACAATTACGATCCAGAGAAAAGAATGTCATAATAGCTGATGTTCTTTGAGTTTGTTAGACACGCTGCTAAAAACTTTATGCATTATCTGATTTAAACCTCACGACAACTCCATAAAGTACTCACAAGTAGTATTTTTATTTTACTGATGGAGAAATGGGAGGCCAGAGCCATCAGATAACTCGCTGAGGGTCGCTGCGCTCTGCAGGCTCTTTTCCCTGCGGCCCGAGGGCCAGCCCACGCTAGGTGCTGTCCCTGACCCTCAGGGGCTGTCTGTCCCAGAAAATTCATCCCCCTGCCTGCTCTGGCACCTCCTGCCAGCCTTCGTTCACCTTGTAGTTCCATTCTGATTTTGTTTCTGGTTTCTTGTTATACAAGCAAACTCTCCTGCATGTGTTCCCACTGACTTTAATGTTTTTGAATGACTATTCTTTTTCCCGGGCTTCCAGATATTAGCACACCTAACGACTGAACTAGTGCTTTCCTGTATGACGACACATTCCAGATTCGTCCCTCTGTGCATCGATCTCCTAATAAACAGACCGGACTTGGCCCCTCCCACGTGACTGTAGCCCCACTCTCTCTGCCACACTTTGAGATTATCAGTGACAACAGAATACGGAGGGGAACCTGTCCCACACTATTGGAGCTGGCTTACAATACGTCATAGTGGTCACTTCAAATAAAAGCATCGTATTAATTATATGCCACTATCAGAGCACTATGACAAAGCCAGCTGTTTCCATTTTCAATTTAACAATTTTTTCCTACTTGTAATGGGGCCAGCAAAACAGCAGTTTACAATGAAGTAGTACAATATTCTGTTTAGTACCCGTAAGTGAAAAGCCAGAGGCTTAACACAGTGCTTAATAAAAAGAGCAAGGGGTGTCTGGGTGGTTCAGTCGGTGAAGCATCTGACTCTTGATTTTGGCTCAGGTCACGATCTCATGGTTCATGAGTTTGAGCCCCATGTTGGGCTCTGTGCGGACAGCACAGAGCCTACTTGGGATTCCTTCCCTCCCTCCCTCTCTGCCCCTACCCCATTTTCTCTCTGTCTCTCAAAACTAAATAAACAAAAAAAGAGTATGGTGAGGTGGGTAGATGAATGAAAATGACCAAATTACTCCATCCCTGCATGACTTCAGAGTGACGAGGAAGCTTGAAACCCCTGTCAGAAACTAGGCTTTAAGATGACAAGGCCAAAGGGAGGAGATTTAGCCACAGGACTGTGAGTTACACCTCTACAGAAGGAAAGAAAGCTGCAAATTGGACAAGAGTACTATTTACACAGCTTCAAAAGTACACAAACATTGTAAAGAAAATATAAAATGTCCACACTACCTTTTGTTAAAAAAAAAAAAAAAAAAAGTCCAATGCCTTCTTTACATCACAGTGGCCAACGTGCCCAGTGGGGTTTTTACCCCGAGAAGGCCAAGATGTTGAATTTATGTCGCAAGATTATTGAAATGGTCACCAAGTTGGAATGACATATGAAAAATACTAAGTTTCTATCAGCCCCTGATTCAAAGACAACACTCTGGGGTGTGCGTAGTTGGGAAACAAGGAACACGCGCTGACAGCATCCTGCCTTCGGCTACACCACGGTCAACAAAGCGCTGTTGTGGGTGTGCGTGCGTCTTGTGTAATCATCTCCACCCTTCTGGGGCTCAGGTCTGGTTGATCACAGTTCAAGAATTTACCCAGAGGCACCAAGCCGGTCCATACGCACCTGAGCTGGGGGTGTTTTCTCCGTAGTTCTCCCTTTCCCTTCCGACAAAACAGAACCAAGCCCTCACCTGCAAAACACTCAAAGAAATGGAAGTTCCCGGCTACGAATCTCTCCATTTTTCTCTTCCTTTCCAGATGCTCATCAAACAGAAGCTGACACGTGTTTCGCAGTCATTTGACACCTCTGCTTCTCATCCTCGCTGTTCCATTTGGAAGTCCTGAGTGAGGAGGGCACTGAAGCCAGGGCTTATGTTTCAAATAAATACTCTGGCTCAGTTTTACAATCTGCATAAAGGGTTACAAATGGGCTCTTGAGGAGCCCGGCAGAACGGGCACTTGGAAACACAAACCGTACTGTCACTGCTCGGTGTTTCTGTCACGGAAATCTAGCCAAGGTGGAGAACAGCGCTTTATCCGTATTTCACGCGGTTCCCTAGGTTTGCTTGGTTGTTACAGTCTTTATTCCAGTCCACATTCGCGTGTGCCACAATTTTCTCTGAAGTCCACCCTTCGTGCTGTCTTGTTCCTTCTGCAATGTATCATCGAGATGGTGATGTACTGATGAAGTGCCTTCCTCAGGGCCCCTAAGATTATGGATTGGTGGGACACACTTAAAAGATCCTTCTTTTCTGCTTTGATATTGACTGTTTGCACTGCTTTGAGACTAGGAGAGTTTTCATTTTTTAGGTAAGCTCTCAAGCCCCGAGGGCCTTCTAAACGGTTTCTTAAAAAAATCAATTTTTGGAGGGATGGCAGGGGCTTTGACAAGCTGGGCAGGAGCTCTGGAACACGGTCAGCTCAGCTCGCGGAAGCAAGTTTGGGCGTGCTCAAATCCACCTTCCAGGGACGAAGCCCTTGGCCTGGCAAGGTCCGCCGCTGTTCGAAAGTGGCGGTTAGCTGTTAACGCACAGCTGTGATTTATCGTCTGAATATGGGGCCACAATAAGAAAAACTGCACAGAAGTAAAAATAATCATTACCACCAAAAAAGATAAGCAGCAATGTCATTACTAAGCAAACTGACACATGGCATTTATGTAGCAGCAGGAAGCCATTATCCAGTGACAGTGTCATTTCTACTGACACTGTATCTTGATTAGATTCAGATGGTCCAGCAAATAGCTGATATAATTGAGGGACTGAGACACGGATTTTTTTTTTTTTAACAGGTTCTTTTGCAAATGGGATTGCCACCAGATTGGAGCTTCTGGGTGTCTGCCTTTGGAATATGAATACACGACATGCATACAGTTGTAAGAGTACAACTGATTTCTCGACCCCCTGCCTCTCACATTCCCCTCCTTCTTGCACTGGGCCACCCTGGGCACACACAGAGGCCTGCCATGCAAGGCATTATGCACCCACTTCAGCTTGCTCCTTTAGGGACCAATTATTGCAAACAATTATTCAAACAAGTACATAGAACACAGAGTTTATTATTATAAAGGTACTTTCTACCTCCAAGCATCCTGAGAGTAATCTTTCAGGGGCAGAATATTGATAATCCATCTAGCTGAAGCTATAAATCCTGCATTTTTTACTGAAAAGAAATGACATTTTAATGGGTTATTTATATAATGATAATAGAACAAACTGACAGATACAGTGGAGCAGACTTTTCTATTAACATACCTCAGGTTTCAGTAGAGAGCATTTGTGTACTCAGTGGACCCATAAAGGAGCCTTCAGCGAGGCTTACTATTATTATTATTTTTTTAATGTTTATTTATTTTTGAGAGAGAGACAGAGTAGGAGCCAGGGAGGGGCAGAGAGACAGAAAGAGACACAGAATCCGAAGCAGGCTCCAGGCTCTGAGCTGTCACCACAGAGCCCGACGTGGGGCTCGAACTCACAAGTTGTGAAATCATGACCTGAGCTGAAGTCGGATGCTTAACCGATTGAGCCACACGGGTGCCCCTTCTATTATTTTAAAGTTCTCAAAGTTCAAATGCGAATTACAACATCAAGTACTTTGGTTTTGAATCACAGATGCTTCTGCTTGGAAGTTATGCGGGGGGGGGGGGGGGGGGGGGGGGGGGGTGGTTTATTTTCTGCACTGGCTTAAGAAAGAAGACTCCCCCCAACTTGAGAATAACTTTCATTGTTTTATTTCAGTCATGAATACACACAGCATAGACACCTTACTGTGTGAGGTGTTCTGACACAAGGGTGTTTCCTTTCTGATACAAAGAGATTCCACATCTCTGTGAAGGTCAAGGGCTATAGGGTGGACACACAAATAATGCTACGGGGGTGTAATTCTCCTGCCCACAGAGCTCTCTATGGGACCAAAATGCAGTTTGTCTTTTGGAAATTAACCTAAAATGTTTCAATGCTGGTCCTCATTTGCCATAAAGAAGGTCTCAAAGGAAGCACTCCATCATGCATTTTTATATAACTGACAGAAACCACATATTTTTTTTGTTTGTTTAGAAAGTACATCGTTTGAGGAGTCAAAGTCATAGGAGATTCACAAGATGGGTTGTGTGACCTAACAGTGTTAATTCTAAGCCCTTTAATGGAATTGCTCTCAAGACACAGTAGAGTGGAGTGTAACCTTGTGAAAGATTACCAGAATCTTCTATGAGTTATCTACTAATGAACTTTTCAAACAAGGACATAGAACACAGAGTTTATTATCATAAAGTACTTTCTTGTATGATGAGGGGAGAAGGAAAATACAATAAAAAACACAGAGCAAAAATGACCTTGGCATTTCTCAATGACATTATTCATGACGATGTACCAAAAGGAGTAGTCAGTATTATTGTCCCAAGAATCAAGCCAGAATCAATAAACAAAGTCTCTCTTTAACGACCCCGTCTCCTGCCATATCACCACCAGCCCCACGCTGCTTCACTGTAGACCTGGTACCTGAACTCTGAGCTGTGGGTGGACTGCCTGAGGTTGACAAAAACTGCAGATTCCCCTCACACCCTGACATACGGGTCGCTTGAGTGGTGACCAGGGCCCAGATATCTGCATGTTTGACTCTGGCATGGGGGTTATCAGGGAGGAGGTATCAGCTGGAGGAACACATTCGGAAGGCAGGTGTCCCCCTTCTGCTCCTCTGGTTCACTGGCATCTGGGTTGTTGACTGGTTGATTTATTCCCCTCTCTTTACTCTTTCCCTTCAGGTAACTAGACTAGAAAATCCCTTTCTAGGGTCTGCCTTGAAGAAAAAGACATGTACGTTTTTGCTGCTCCGACTGGACTAGACCTACCATTAAGTCCTAACGTTACCCTAGTGAAGGCCACCTTAAGAATAAGTGGCTTGAGGTTACTCCAGAATGACCTGCCCTCTTGGCTCACGACCACCTTTATAACATAGTTCTGGCAGGTGGTGAGAAGGATTACATATCTGGCCGTGGGAAACATCAGGATGTCCCCTGCCCTGCTCCAGACCAATGAAACCAGAATCGCTGTGGGCAGGGCCAGGTTTGTTTGTTCAAGCTCCTGCTGATTCTAACATGCCCCTGGGGTTGAAAGCAAGGCTATAAAAGAGGAAGCCACAAAGGGCCTGGAGTCAGAGTGGGAGCGAGAATCTTGGTCAGTCACTTGACCTCTCAGACTTGCAGCGTTTTTATCTATAAACTGGAGTAAATAACAGTCTCAACTCTGAGATTACTGCGGCGCGTTAGATGAGAAATAGAGATAATGAACCCTTTACACTTGACTGTTTCGAACAGCCTTACTCAGTTATGTGCCCTTCATTGTTTTGAGGGCCTGGCTTCCGTACACAGCATTTCACCCAAAAATTCGTGCATCAGGCAAACTTCTGAATGCCCACTCTGTGGCAGGTGCCGTAAAGCACAAGAATACGAGGATGGAGACTAAGTGAGAGACAGCTTTCCACGGACAGCGTTTCTCTCCAATAGGGTTGAGTTCCTGGCAAGTAGAAGTTCAGAAGAAATCAAGAACGTGACCCACAGTCTGGCCCTGAGATGCTTCAAGCTAGACACCCAGCGCGCGTCCCCACCTCACTGCTCTGCTATCTGACGCACGGCGGCCGCGACAGGTCTGAGGCGGGAGGGCGGCCCTCGCCTTCTCCACGGTCCACACCAGGAGCAGGCTAATTATTTGCCACCAAGGGGCTTCTGCCCACATTTTTTTTTTTTTTATTCTATTTTGGTCAAAATCAAGTATAACTTCAGTGTCCAACAAATGGAAAATGAAATAGAATGTATCAGGAACGGTGCCAGGCTCAGTCCACCCGCGCGGCAATCGGAACATGACCTGGCCTGGAGCTGTGCCACGGCCACGGCCCAGAGAGTAGACTTCACTCTGCATCTCCCTCCCCCGGAGATGAGGGGTGAACACACATATTCACCGCACACCACGTAGCAGGAGACGCATCACAGAACTCAGAATAGGCAAACCGAGCCTCCATCAGGGTGACCCGGAACACCGAAGTGACAAAAATCTACTTCTAAATCTACACTCACACGTAAGCCAGATTTTGTCTTGAAAATTTAGATGAGCAAATAGGTAGGAATAAAGTTATCTTTCGGCTCAACACAGGGGGCAAACTATATCCCAAAGTGGGCGTATTTGTCCCGGGTGGTGTTCTTACTTACGACGTCACTTGGTACCAACCCAAATACCATTTAGTGACTGTTCACTTATTATCTGTCCTCCCAGCTCCCTTACGTAAACCTCAAGAGAGCAAGGACTTCTGTTGGCCAGTACATGCCCCGCACACTGGGGAGCAAAGAAGAAATCTTCTAGTGGACACAAGGACAGGGAAAAATACAGGTACTATAGCATGGCTACATTTGTCTGTGAGTTATCTTCTAAGACTAGACTTTATGAGTTAGGATACTAGGAAAGCCAGGTCGGTTCTGTTCCCAAGCGGCGAAGGAAGTTTGCTGAATTCGCCAGTAGTAGAAGTTACTGGCTTTTCGGCACTAAAGAGAAAATCCAGTTTCATTGTTTAAAAAAAAAAAAAATGTCTTTTGGGGCACCTGAGTGGCTCGGACGCTTAAGTGTCCGACCTCAGCTCAGGTCATGATCTTGCAGTTCGTGAGTTTGAGCCCCAAGTCAGGCTCTGTGCTGACAGCTCAGAGCCTGGAACCTGCTTCGGATTCTGGGTCTCCCTCTCTCTCTGCCTTCCCTGCTCACACTCTGTCTCTCTCTGTCTCTCTCTCTCTCAAAAATAAATAAACATTAAAAGTCTTTTGAAGCTGATTTCATTTAGTCTTTGCCTATATAACTGAAGAGCAATTCTGAAAAAGCAATATTATAACATGGCAAGAGACAGAGAAAAGGAAAACTGCCCCTATCACCCTGGAGAAACTTTACATTTTCCCTTTGTGAGATGCTTTCCCTCCTTTTCAATCACCCCCCTCCCCATAAACTAACTTCCTTTTTTAAAAGATCATCCAATCTTAACACTGAACACTGTTCACCACTGGTTAGAGACACTCCTCATTCCGTGCATTTCCATAGGGGTTTTCAAGGCAGGGATGTGCCCCCTCTTTCCACCTGTGCTGGGGCTACATTATCTCAGGATGACTTCCACTCCCTCCAAAAAAACTTGTTCTGTGAGTTAAAAAAAATTTTTTTTTAATTTTTATTTTTGAGAGAGAGAGAGAGAGAGAGAGAGAGAGAGAGAGGGAGGGAGGGAGAGACAGAGAGAAACAGAATACGAGCAGGGGAGGGGCAGAGAGAGGGAGACACAGAATCCAAAGCAGGCTCCAGGCTCTGAGCTGTCAGCACAGAGCCCGACGTGGGGCTCGAACTTGGGAACTGTGAGCTCATGACCTGAGCCAAAGCCCGATGCTTAACTGAGTCACCCAAGTGCCCCACTGTGAGTTTTTTTAAATTTGAGATAGACATTGCATTATAAATCATGCTGATCTGTGGTGCCTGGGTATATCAGTGGGTTAAGTGTCTGACTCTTGGTTTCAGCTCAGGTCATGATCTCCTGGCTTTGTGGGTTCGAGCTCCAATTCGGGCTCTGCACTAATGGTGTGGATTCTCTCTTTCCCTCTCTCTGCCCCTCCCCACTCGTGCTGTCTGTCAAAATAAATTAACCTAAAAAATATTTAAATCACTCTGGTCTAAAGGGTAGGTTATAATAAAAAGCCTTCTACTCAGTGCCCTGCAAGAATTCTGAAAGAAAGCTCAGTGAACTGTGTGGCAAGGAAGATGCATTGATTTCTTGGCATTTCTGCTGGAATCCTGAATCGTGGGCCTGCATGATAACAGGACTGGACTCGTGTCTAGGGCCTGTCATGTGAAATTGGAATCGTGAAGTCACAGACTCACGGCACAGAATGCCCAGCCCTAATGCAGGATTGCAGAAAACTCCCTAGGTTGGCATACAGCAATGACACGGAAATCCAAACATTAGAATTCAGCCGTCCTGAGAGTGGATGCACCAATCCCTTAATGTTGAGCTCATCTGACGTTGCTTTCAGGGCAGCTCCACATGAACCATGCCTTAATGGCTAACACGTCGAGAGTGAAGCATGCCAGAAGCTAGAGCAGTACTGGCAAGGCACACGTGTTTGGCATCTCCATTCTAAAGCTCCAAATACACACACCCCTTGGGTGGCCATGGGTGTTGACTGTGAGGCTGAAAGCCCGGTCTCTTGAGTTTTGCAATTACCTACATATGCCAGTGCGCTTAGTAACTCTGCTGCTATTTAGGAGAGACCAATTTAGCATAATCTACTTATGTGGGAGTCAACTCATGTACTGGGTTTAAAATACACAAAAGCTCCGTCAAGCGGTCAGATCGGATGGCTCAGGACTGTAACATGAGATCTTGTCTTACACCTCTGGGTCAGTGGCTGAAGGGCTCTCTTTAGTCAAGACCCCTCCCTGCCTTATTACCACCCGGTAGGTTTCACTCATTGGCAATAACAGCCCACTTCCCAGTTTTAAAAAGTCCACATGTGAACAACCATCAATATAGCTGCTATTAATAGTGAGTTTCCATTTTGTGCAAGGTGATAATAAAGGATGAAATGGACCTAACTTTGAACTCAGACTTGAGTCTTCTTTTTTTTGAAAAAAAACCTTTCAATGTTTTATTTATTTTTGAGAGAAACAGAGTGCGAGTAGGGGAGGGGCAGAAAGAGAGGGAGACACAGAATCCGAAGCAGGCTCCAGGCTCTAAACTGTCAGCACAGAGCCTGATGCGGGGCTCGAACCCACAAACTGTGAGATCATGACCTGAGCCGAAGTCGGATGCCCAACCAAGCCACCCAGACTGTCTTCTAAAGCAAAGAAAGTTTATTTAATATCACACACACACACACACACACACACACACACACACAGCCATGAAGATATTTCAATGGCAATACAGGAGATTTTAAAGATGTCATGTAATTTGGTACCAATCTTAATTATTTATAACAAATTATTTAGATACCTAGACTTTGTTGTTATCAATGATGTTGATAATGGGTGCCTTAGATTTTTAAATCAGACATTATCAGGTCTGTCCTTAAAATCTGCAGGGCCCAGGGCAAGAGGACAGGTGAGGCCCACCTCCCATGTCTAGATGCTTATAATTTATCAATCGAGCTAGCAAACTGTCAGGTAAGATATGTTCTATCTTCTTTATAAAATCCATTAAAAATCTTTTCATGACAGTGATATATTTTTTGACTTTTTTTGTTGTTTTACTTATTTGATGTACTGTTCTTGCAGATCTGAACGAGGTGTTTTTCTCGGTGATTACAATTCAGAACAGCAACTGGAACTGGAGACTTGTCAGCAACTCTGCAAGGGATCTATCTCCTTGATCCCTGAGGGGGTGTGGATTAGCCTCGGTCTCATAAACCCCTCCAAAGAGCTGTTCTGCATCTTACACAAAACATCGGTAAAACACAGCACATCACTGATGAATGCACCTGCTCCAGTTAACTTGAAACCTTCAGTCCCTTTAGCTAGAAACCACCTGACAATGAATGTGAATAATGATGTGTGTGAGGAGCTCTGTTGTAAAATGTAAAAAGTCAACTTGCTTATTGAATCCCAACTCAGGGCTTAGAAGCCTCCCCCCACCCAAAACACCAAAGCATAGGGGTACCCACACACAGTGGAACAGGTAACCTCGGTAATTAAAGAAATAAAGATCAAAACGTATTTTATTTTAATAGCCATTATGATATAGCATGAAATATTCATTGAGGAAGAAGCCTATGTTCACTTGGAGGGACCATCCACATTGGTGTTGTTCAAAGCCAGATGGTGAAAGTCAGAATCTCTTAGGAAACTCGTGGAGATTCTGATTTTATTGGTCTGGGGCAGGACCATGTATGGCTTTTTAATGCTTCCCAGGTGCTTCTAATGCTTGGCTGTGCGGTCCATTGTACCACTTTCTGGGGACGATGTTCTAAGGGTGGTCTTTAGCCAAGAAGGCGATAAATAGAGACAGGATGAAAAGTCATACAAAACATTTCAAAATGGAATAAAGGCTCTGTGTAGAACCTTTGAAATTGTAGAAAGACATTACATTTTTTATGATCACTTGTTAAAAACAAATTAAGGCTTTTATACTACAAGTCTCTTCTTGAAATCCTAGAAAATAAAACCAAGGAAAAAGTCGTCCACTCCTCTGGGCTACACCAAGGAAAAGGCAAGTGAGAGAGGAACCAGGGTGTGCTGATGGGCGAGGGGGCAGGGAATGGTTCCACAGTGGGGAAGGGCTCGGACTACCCTAGAATCTAGAGAACTCGAGTTGGAGCTATTTGTAACTCTATGGTCATAGGCAACCTAATCTCCTAGGATTTATCCCCAAAGGGGTGAAGATATGCAAGAGATTTTCCCAGAAGGTGGGAGGAGTAGCTGACATGTATAAGAAAAGCATGAAACCCTTCCTTCCCTGTATCTTTGACTACAAAAATTTATGTATGGGTCCCCTTAGACTGACTGCTGCCTTGAAATGAACACTGGATTATTTGCCAAACGTGCGCGTGCACACACACACACACACACACACACACACACACACACACTACAAGAGGGAGCAGAATGGTCAGTTGAACATCTAAACCAGCATCATCTGCTTTAGGTATAAGCAACAGAGAAGTCACTTTATAAGGCTTGTTTCCGAGTCTTAACATATGCTTAAGAATATCTCCTAACGATCAAGATGATGTTAGAACAGCTCAGCAGTTCTGGGACAGGTAGGCGCGTCAAGATAAAGGACCAGAAGGTGCAGGCGAGGGCTCCCCTGAGCCTGCAGTCATTCAGGCAAGAACCCAAAAGTGAGCCTGCTTCCATGGTCTAGGAAATGAAGGAAGGGGATATATTTGGAATTTGGAAGGCAGTTTGAAAAGAAACAATTGCTGGGTTTGGCAGAAGATTAAGCATAAAGGCAATACTATGTGTTGGGCACAGGGCCATGGCGTGCTTTTAGTAATCACATTTAATCCTCTCAATAACCTTGCAAGAAGACATATCCGTGTCTATTTTACAAGTGAGAAGACAGACGCTTAGAAATTGGACCTATCCATGGCCAAACAAGTACTAAATGGCAGCATCAGCATTTAAATGTGGGGACTAATGAACCATGAAGTATTTCTGATGTTTCTCCCATAACACTGTGGCCCAGTGGTGGCGAGGATGTGTGGGGAAAGATCGGGAAAGGAAGACGAACAATTTCACCTTTTCTAATGAAGTTGGTGAAAGAGAAATTCAAGTTATCATGTATGTACGTATCAGGTTGGGGAAGAAGTGGGTTTACTTAGATTTTTAAAAAATCTGTGTATAGGTCAGCACTGTCCAACAGACATAAAACACAAGACATGTATGTAACTTTGGGTTTGTTAGTAGCCACATTGAAAGAGTAAAAGGAAACGGGTGAAATTAATTTTAATGACATATTTAATTCAGTATATTCTCATTCCAACATGAAATCAATAATAAAAAACTACTGAGTTGCTTTTTTTTTTTTTTAAAGAGACAGAAGTTTGTTGAATACACAGCAAGGGAACAGTGGGCAGGACAGCAGAGGAGAGACTGCCTGCCTGCGATATTTTACTTTTTTTGGTAGGCACTAATTCTTTACAGTCCAGTGCAATTTTACACTTAGAGGACATTCTGATTTGGACCAGCCACATTTCAAGTGCTCAAAGGCTGCATGTGGCTAGTTGCTGCCATATGAGACGGTGTATCCGGAGTACTGAGATCGTGGAATGCGATGCCTGTCTCAGGGTGTGGACAACGAGGGACTGAAAGTAGACTGTTAGAAATGCCCATGCAGAGGGGCCAGAGGAAGACTCTCCAAGTAAGACACCTATTCGAGGTCTCTAAAGTGGCAAATCACTGGAGAGAGGAACTGAATAAACAGCACCTCCAACACCCTTGCAACAGGCTAAGTGATACGGGGGAGCTTTATGGATACCAAACCCCCGTGCGGCTTTAGTCAGTAGGAAGAGACCCCCCCAGCTGCAATGAGCCTTCGAAGAAAACCTACTACTTATGTCGTGTGCACATGGGTCATTATTAACTTCCCTCCTGGATCAGAGTTTAAAAATTGGACTGAATGAAACAAAAGGCCACCAGATCAGATTAGTGAATTTTGCTACAGCTAAGGATTTGCTTTTTGGCTCGTGTACGTTTTGTGGCTTGCCCCCTAGAATTAAGTGTTCATCTGAAGAGGTGTGGTGATTTTCTTTCTTTGATGTAGGTATTAGATTAGAAGGAATGGAAATAAGTATTTTTTTAAAAAAGAAACCTTACTTCCTTATATGATATTCTTTAAAAATATAGCCATCATGTAGTATGATCTTGTAGCTCCTGTCACAATGAACTTAGGGAAAGTGGGGACTCAATAATACTAATAACTGAATGATATAATCATTTCATTTAAAAATATAAAGCTTTTTGGTCATTGAATTAATGGTCATCTGTTTAAAAAAAAATTTTTTTTTAATGTTTTTTATTTATTTTTGAGACAGAGAGAGACAGAGCATGAGCAGAGGAGGGGCAGAGAGAGAGGGAGACACAGAATCCGAAGCAGGCTCCAGGCTCTGAGCTGTCAACAGAGCCCGACTCAGGGCTCGAACTCACAGACTGAGAGACTGAGCTGAAGTTGGATGCTTAACCGACTGAGCCACCCAGGTGCCCCTATGGTCATCTGTTTTTTAAAAAAATCATTTCACTTTGGCTGCAGAAATTCAATCTGGAAACTGAGAGAGAAAATTTTATCTTTCTTCTCAACCTTTCATAAAATATCAGGTAACAGAGAAAGACTAAAAAAAGCAGAACTGTATAGTGCCTGTTTGTAAACCATGCTCCCTCTTCAGACACTTTCTATATTTATTTATCTGCCTTGATCCCTCAGAAGTCCCACTGGCCTTTTTTTTTTTTTTTTTTTTAAACAAGACTATCTTGGCTTCCTGGACTTTTGCATTGTGTTGTAAATATACTGCCCCATTGATAAGAGCCTCTCATTTTTTTTCTCTAGCTCACAAGTTGGCGCACCAAATGACCTCCTAGAAAATTCTTAAGAACTGATCAGAAAGTGTTTTAGAAAAGGACAGAAGAAAAGCCAGTAGCAATAGAAATCATCCTTCCTTTTGTACTACATTGAGAAACCTGAAGATCTCTGCAGGGCAAAATATCCTAGAACTCCATTCCTATGTGACATGTCTACGTGGACCTGATTAAGCTGTGGGTCGAGCCCTGACTCGGACAAGACTGACAGCCACGTCCCAGAGCAGCGTGGGTAGCCGGGGGGCCCACACGGCACCCTTGTGCTCTAGCCCCGGCCCCAGTAAGTCCACGCTGCTGTGCTGGTCAAAGGAAAAACAGTTAGATCATCAAATACATGCACTTCCGAGTGTGACTTTTCCATTTTTCGGATTACCTTGATTCGGGGTATTTGGTGAGGGTGGCCAGGCTGCTGGTGTACATGTGGCCGCCCACATCAATGTGGACGGGCGCATTGGATTTTGTGAGCTGTGCTGGAGTAGGAATGCCTTGGTTGTTCAGTGGAGATGCAGGAGATCTAGTGATCAGAGGTCTTGACATATTGGGCCGACTGTCCTACAGAGAGATAAGCAAGTTTAGACACGTTTTCGGTAGAGAGAAAGGGAACACACGCATCACAAAGAATAAGCCAGAGACTAGTGTTGATATTCTTTCGGTAATAAAATCTTGAAAAATCAGCAGGCTCTCACTCTTGTTGTAATGAATATTAGAAACACAAAATCTGTAACAAAGGAAAGGAAAACTTCCCAAGCTCCGAATCAAGGAGCCGAACTAATGTTCACTTCCAATCATCCTGAGCTCAATGACGGCCTATTTTACTAATGAATTCTCACATTTAACAACTGCTAAATGGCACATGGAGAGTTACCTTCATTCCAAATGAAAAGACAATCCACACTTAAAACAACCCATATCTAAATAAAATACATAGGCTTTATCCTTCTCTTTGGAAACTTCCCTATTGCTATGCAGTTGGGATAAATACAGATCTTTCAGCACTTGTGTTCTGCAACTATGCTCGATTTCTATTTTTTTAAATCAGGAAAATGAGGGTATGACGAACCTGGCCTTCAGCACACATTCTCCAAGCAACTTTGTAAACAGGCACCCCAAGTTCATCAGTCAAGAGATTAAAAAAAAAATCAACACACACGCTACCCATTTGTTCCCTGCTTCACTCTCTACAAGACTAAAGGTCTGGGGACACTTGGAAAAGACTGTACCCTTCAGTGGTAAGTATGTGCTTGCGAGCATGAACGAGTTGCTCTTCTCTAAGCCAGACTTCTTGAAGTGATCAAGCTCCCAAGGTAGAAATGGGGCAGCTGTCAATGGAGAAGCCCCACAGGCAAAGGTACAATGTGAGCAGGGGCGCCCGGGTGGCTCGGTCGGTTAAGCCTCTGACTTCGGCTCAGGTCATGATCTTGCAGTTCACGAGTTCCAGCTCCGCCATCGGGCTCTGTGCTGGCAGCTCAGAGCCTGGAGCCTCTTGGGATTCTGTGTCTCCCTCTCTCTCTGCCCCTCCCCCACTCAACTCTGTCTCTCCCTTTCTCTCAAAAATAAATAAACATTAAAAAAAACTTTTTTTTAAAGGTACAATGTGAGCAAACAGAGCAGATGGAAGACATCACACGGGGGCAGCGAGAACATGTTGAAGGAACTGTACTCTTGAGGAAATAAAATATTACATCCTTTCCATTGATACAATATAAATATTTCAAACACTATCCAAACATGGTCTATCACTCTCTTAGTAATAGGGCCCAAACCACAGACAAGTCAAGTCAGGTCTCTGGCACTCAATGAAGGGGTCAAATATTCAGAGTCTACCATTGAGGAATAAGTTAAAATAGCATTTATCCCTCAGTTCTGCAAGGCTAACGCCACAACAATACGCTCAGATTTATAATTTAGCCAGAGATTGTTTTCAAACATGCAAACAATGCGTGGCAAAGCCAGTGACAAGGCATAATAAAGGGATTTTGAAAAATGCCTTTGATGGAGATTATAAAGGGGAAGTCATCTAGTTTTTGTGCATAAAACCCAGCATGATAAAATATAAATTTGCAAAACATCATAGATTTTATGATCTGAAACAGCTTTAGGAGCTACCTGGGGCACAACTGTTAGACTACTTAGCATTAACCACATGTCTAGGCAAGACAGCGAATGCACATACTTTCTGAAACTCTGCAGCTACCATGAATGCGGTGGCGATTGAGCCTTTACACAAAACGCTGACCATCTGTGTTGTGCTTTTCTCCATGCTGAATTAAACAGGGCCCAGAAACAGTCCTAGGAAAAGAGCTAGTGTTTTATTTCTCAAATGGGGTGGTCGGTTCACGGGTGTTCACTCTATTATTCTTTAGATGTTCCTCTGTATTTTTAATAATGCAAAAGGTATTAAAAAAACACAAAAGGATGTTTATAGCACACAGAGAAGAGAAATTGAAGAGGTATCGGATGGGGGGAAATACAAAGACAGACACGGTTGGTAGAAAATACAAAACAGTTAAGATCTGAGAATATTAAAAGTTGCGTTTTAAAATTTGAGTGAGAGAGAACAAGATTTTTCCTTTCAAAATGCAATCACATAACCTCTGCTTTTGAGAGATACTTCCTACCTGGCTAAAGACACCCCCTCCCCCCCCCCCCCAGTACCTTCCACCCTGTTACAATTCATCCCATCATGGACTGCAGCGCCTGTAATAGTCTTTCAATTGGACACATTCTGTATCCTGCCTGAGGGTGCTCAGGCGAAAATGAACAGATTTGCAGGGTTAATACTGTAGTTAGACTGTGACCTCATTCAGCACAGCTCCAACACTGCGAGGTCTATAGAAGAAGGAGAAAAAAAATTAAAGCATAACCGATCGGTTGAAGGATTCCAGATTTCCCAGAATATATACCATTTACATTGTAAATCATAAATGTATGGATATTGCTGAATTTAAAATTAAGCCCGTGTTTCTTCAAGCGGCGGGTGGGCGGGGGATTAACCCTTAAGGGCCAGGAGGGGGTTTCTGACTGCCACGCTCAGGCTCACTCTGGCAGGGCTCCCAAGTTTCAGAACTGGCCTTCCCTGAGCCCCCTGACTTACCTCCTCTGCTCTCTTTCTCCATTCTGGGAATCTTCCCTGGTCTGGGTGTGTCCCCATTAGATGACTTCTAAGGCATTAAGTGGTATTTGCTAACAGAGTAAAGGGTTTTCATTCACTACTTTCTGTACTGGTGCAGACTGAAAGAACTTCTAAAATGCATAGGCTGGGATGGGGGAAGAGGATGTTTGCGGCTGGAAGGTCTTGGCGTTTCCAGTGGATACTCTGTAGCTACTGCAGTTACTCCAGATGCTTCCTCTGACACATTCTGGCAACCCCTTCCCTTGCCAATGGCTTTCTCTTCTTTCTCTAGTCTCTGAGGCCCAGATGGGAGGCCTGTACCCACAGCCCCCATTTCCCTTCCAGCCTCAGGACGAAGCCCATGCCCAGGGTGGCCACGCCGAGCTGGAAAGAACTGGGTTCTCACGGATATTGCTGGCACACCGAAACGACCAACTCTGAGCCCATCTCAAGACTTCCTGCTACTTGGAGAAATAAATCTCTTTCTTTTTAAAGCAAGTTTGAGTTGGGGTTTCTGATACCTATCCTGACAGAATACCCTTCCTTGACGCGGCTCCCTGTGAGGTCATCTGGCTTGGTGAGACGTCGCCTGTGATGCCGTGAACAGCTGCCTGCTGACAGATGCAGAATTTTCTACCGTATTATGACCACTTTTCAACTCCACTTCCCCATCTGCCTTTCCCTTTGATTGTTCACCCATCATCATCTCAGTTTGGATATCTCTTAGAATTATTTCCGATGAAAGGCAAACCAAAAACTTTAACCAGAAAGGGCGCAAATGCCTTGGCTGTGCCATCATCACTCCTGACGAAACAGCCCAGCGTTCTGTAAGGTGCCCAGACAGAAAGCTGTCTTTGATAAACTCCCACCTGGAACTGACTCTACCTAGGAGAGAAGAACCCTAACATTAAGCTATTTGGTTATTGGCCCTTTCTTGTGCAGCCCATTGTTCCCTCCTTCCACGATATTTACTAACCTCTCCTGAGTGCCAGGCACTCGACCAAGAAATGGATATACAACAGGGAACGTGACACACTGGTCCCTGACCTTACCGGGCTCGCTGTTTGGTGGGAGACAGAAGTCAGGAAACAAGCAACTGCTACCAGGCAGGGAAAGGCCATGTTACTGTGGCAGCTGAATCAAGGGGGCCGGTAACCTAGGCTTGGGGGCTGGGAGGAGGGATGGGGAAGGTCCCCTGGAGACAGTCTAAGCTGAAATCTGATAGATGAGAAATCAACACACAGCGAGCGGGTTGCTGGGAAGGGTTCCAAGCAGTATCGCCAAGGCCCTGAAGTAGGAGAACACACGGTAGTTTGTAGAAATTAAAAGTATGGCATGTTGTGAGAATTCTCCCACTTACCTTTTCCCCAAGGTCTAGAGGGACAATGTAGGAAACAGAAGCTTGTAAGATGATGGCCTGAGAACCACAGAAGTAAATGACAACTTACAACGAAAAAAATAAATAAAAGCCACTACAACATCCTATGTCTGGAAAAGAGGAAAGGAAAGAGGAAGTCAGCCAACAGCCAGCTTTCTAAACAGCACTGCCCAACAGAACTTTCTACAAGAATGGAAATGTTCTAGATCTGCTCCATTTGGTAGGGTGGCCACCAGCTACATGTGGCTATTTGAGCATTTGAAGTGTGGCTAGTGGAACTAAAAAACAAAATTTTAAATGTTACTGTAATTAATTTAAACTGTAATGTACATAGCCACACATTGGTAGCGGCTGTACCACTGGACAGCACAGTAAAGGCTCACCTTGAATTTTTCTTAATATATGGAAGCCCAAATCATGACAGACCTGAACCTATCAGCCACGTTTATTTATTTTTTACAAGGTTTTTTTTTTTTTTTTTTTTTTTAAGATTTTACTTTTAAGTAATCTCGACACCCAACACGGGACTTGAACTTACAAACCCCGAGATCAAGAGTTGCACGCCCTACCAACTGAGCCAGCCAGGCGCCCCACAGCCATGTTTAAATGGAGAAGCTGAGTTACTTCAGAAGTGAATACAGACAGTTCATGACTTCACAGCACTATTTCTCCCTATTTACTGATTTTATGAAAATAAATTAATAGCCACGCAGTGAGGAAAACACATCTATGGCTCTCACAGAGCACTGAGAAAAGGCACCAGACACAAGGGCATGTCCTGTATGCCCACTCACATGAAGTTATGAACCATAAAATGAATGCATGAAGACAGAGCTCAGAACACTGGCCACCTGTGGGGGTTACTGACTGGGAGGGGTAAAGAACGAGCCTTCTGGACAGTTAGACAAGTTCTAAATCTTGATCTGGGTGGTTTCACAGTTGTATGCACGTGGACACTTAAGATTTATTCATTCACTTTACTCTAAGTTCTACTTAAAAAGAAAATAAACCGAAAATAATCTTGGGAAAAACTCCAATCAAAACACCATGCTGTTCAAATACTCATCTAAATTTCTGTGAAATATTACCTTTTTTAAAAACTAAAAAGATGTTTATTATTTCCTCTCCTAGGATAAACCAAATCTGACTATGGTACTTTGACATAAAACAGCCATCTGAAATTGTATTTCAAATTCCTCTTTCCCCCATTTCTATCCCATATGCCTGGATTTTCCAGGCATGTTGATCAGCTTACCTTTAAAGTTTCCATTTCTTGGCTGCTTTCAGTCTGAGGCTTCCCTAGCTTAATCATCCACCTCACCTACCCAACAAAGCAGCAATAATTTTTTTGGTAGGAGACTCCTTCAAGGGATTTGACTTCAGGCATCTTTCAAAAGAAGCTAATGAAAAATTTGCCTTCTAAATCTAACCTAGTTGTGTGCTGTTCAAACAGGAGCCCCAGGAGCACTGCCTGGAACAAATGAGCTGAAGTTTAAACTGAAAGTTTGAATGACTGACTTTGTTAAAAATGTATGCCCCTGTCTTATGTCACGTTTCACTATCAAGTTGGACTACACTACCTCTTTCACTGGGAAAAGAAACAGGTGTCTTAGGGCTATTTCCAGAAAAGCATGTCAATAGTAAAATACTTATCTATATTATTTGATATTGTAATTCATAACATTCTATAGAGGAGGGAAGGAATTTAACACAAATCATAACTTTTCCACAAATTTCAACCTTAGTATCTCTCTCTCTCTCTCTCACACACACACACACACAGAGAGAGAGAGAGAGAGAGAGACTCAAGTAGCATCTATATTACATGAAATGGAATGCCTGGAGACTGGAGTGTTCTCATGAATTCTATTTTTTGATAGCTGGCCAACCATTTAGGGTACCCAAACTGTACTCAACGTATCTTAAGCATGGATGTTGCCAGTTCCTGGGATGGAAATCTATGGTTGCCTTCAGAGTGTTATTTTAGAACTGACACAATCCTATTGGACTCATAATGATGGTTCTTGTAGAAAAACATCAGTTTACTGATCATAGTTACTTAATGGTATAACAAGATTCTCAACCATAATGTCAACGTATTTTGTCAGAGATCTCATTTGTTTCTTCATTTATTCAAGAAATATTTATTGGGTTCCTACCACGTTCAATCTCTATGGCCTCTATTGACTTTAACTAAGTAAGAGAATGACCTGAGAAAAGAGAGAAAAAACTCCTATAATTTCACATGAGTTAAAAAACAGAAAAACAAAAATAAAAACAAAAACCCACCAGCACTTTAAAGTCTGTGAGTATTGTATATGTAACTTATTTAGAGGACAATTTCTGTCAATCTCTGAACACCTGAGAATTAGGCCCCAAAGCCTTCTAAGCCTCCAAATCTGACATCAAATCTTCCGTTCACGTTATCATAGGAGCCCCCTTCAACTTCACAGAACCTATTTACTCTTAATTCATGCATTTATAACAGATGTAGTCATTGGTTGTCTAGCCCATAGGACAATATAGCTACTTACAAAAATCATTCAAGATGACATCATCCTCCCAAAACCCCCCTAGCTTAGACTGGAAAGTACACAATATACTGAAGAAAGATTCCTGCCCAAAAATAGTAAAGAAAAACATGTTTTTAAGGTAAGACAACTTTCAAAGCTTTATACAGCTGGAAAAGTAACCTATACAGAACACCCTACAGGCACAGGAGAAAGAGCCTTGGTGTTGGAAACTGGAGACCTGCTTTCAGCTGGCCTTACCCTTTGTGTGATCTTGGAGAAGTTTCCAAACCTATCAGACTCATTTCCTCATCTCTAAGACAGGGCTAAATCTTCCCACCCTACAGAGAGATAAAGCCAGCAGCGGGTGAGACATGTTTGTGAGGGCGTATAGTACAGGGCTTGGTATAGAGAAGGACAAAGGAAGTTTCTTTCCTTCTGCACATGAAAAATGAAATCTCACAGAGCAGTAAACCAGATGTACAGAGAAGACTTCTATGGAGCAATGGAGAAATACAGAGAACTTTAGAGATAGTTGAGGAGGGAAGATCCACAGGTGAAAAAAACAGCATTTTACAGTGATGAAAGGATTATATTGTGGGGTACAGATAAGTGAAAAGAAAACAGGACAGAGCATAACAAGATGCTAGTTATGTGCCGTGGACAAGTGTACGAAAGGAAGTGGAGAATGAAATCAGCACAGTTATGTTCATAAAATGAAATGGCAATTGAATTGTACCGATTTTCCTTTTCGGACCAAAAATCTTAATTTCACAGATTTAAAAAAATCCCAGAAATCAAAAATAGGAGGCTTCAAAGTTGTTTCAAAATGACTAGCAACTGTGTTAAATTAATCTGCAATTGCTTCCTAATCTGAAACAGCAAAATGTTACTCTTCTTGCTGCTGGCCAAGAGGAGGGGCTCCTAATGTTTATCTATTTCAATGCACGATCTCTGCCAGATACGCGGTGTGTGCCCTCAACATGCCTTTTTGTTTTTTTCTTTTTCAAATGAAACATGTATCTGAGAAGCTCCCTTATTAGATTACTGAGCTGGGACCATGAAAAGAACAACTATTTGCCAAAATTTCTCTGCTTTTTGTTCCCCCCAGAAGGAAAGTGAACTTGAAAAAACAGAATATTTTGATAGAACTTTGCTGTGCTTATTATAGCTGGATTATTTTTTAAATTAGATTTCTTAGATATTTTTAAATGCATGTAAAACATCAGAGTATTTTAAAATACACATTACAGCTCAACTATGGATGTCACTAATTATTTTATTTTTTTTAATATTTATGTATTTTGAGAGAGAGACAGAGAGAGAGAGAGAGTGTGCACGTGGGCAGAGAGAAGGAGAGAGAGAATCCCAAGCAGGCTCCGTGCTGTCAGCACAGAGCCCAACATGGGGCTCAATCCCAGGAACCATGAGATCATGACCTGAGCCGAAATCAAAAGTCAAGCTCTCAACTGAGCCACCAAGCACCCATGAATGTTACTAATTAAAAAAATAAATAAGTAAATAAAATAAAAACATAGCATTCAAGTGGAAAAGTAGGTTCTGTAACAAAACCTAGTGTCCCTTTTTCATAGGGAAAGACTTTTCCATAGGGAAAAGTAGGTTCTGTAACAGAACCTACTGTCCCTTTTCCATAGGGAAAGACTATTTTTCAAAGATATGTGTATGTGCAATAAAAAAATTCTGGAATTAACATCAAAATATTAGTAGGGGTTAGGACTACGTAATGATGTTCCAGACAAATTTTATTTTTGTTTTTATTCTCTTGTGCTTTATGACACAGAGCATTTATTACTCTTGAAATTTTAAAAAACAATTTTTAAGAAGAAAAAAATGTACAATTAAATCAATTAGTACATACTCTTGGCATGCTGCTATATTTTACTTTCATAATCAGGATTTTTTCTTTTTTTTTTGACATTTTAAAACAAAGGACTGAATGAAGAAATACAGAAATTTTCGGATAATGCTTCCTTTCCCTTTATTTTCTTGCCAGGGAGGAAATGTGTGGAACCAAAAATTAAATGGGCCTCAGGTCATGGTAAGCTCGTATTTAGCTGACACAGAAGTCTATTTAGTTTGATCCTGAAAGAATGGTGCAGGAATATATGGTTTCCACACTCCTGGGAACTATCTGGTCATCTGCGCCCTCCTCAAGTTCGTCCATTCCCAGATCCAAAAGACAGCAAAAGCAAGACAAGGAAAGATGTACCTGCATGCCTCCCACGTTTCCAGAAGTTGGTGCTCTGCATGCGTTCTCTTGGAAGGAGAATGCATAATGGCAGCAGAAGCTGGCAATGAAACAGTATCTAACGCTCATAGAGGGCCTCCTAGTCTGAAATCAGAAACCCCTGCACAATGTTAAGTATTATCACCATTTCACGAAGAAGGAAGTTGACTGTGGGGTCAAGCAGCTTAGCCTATAATTATCTAGTAATGAATTTACAGTGATATTTGACACACTAGTCACTGTGTACCAGGATAAGGTTACTGCGCTCCATTACTAGGCTATCCATGCTCCGGCTTTCACAAGAGAAGGGACAGATTTACCTTGCTCCATCCATGGTCTTCCACGCAGTCTGTTTTGAAAATGAACACAACTGGCTGGAGGGTTAGGAGGATGGTCAGTGGTCATGCAGAAGGCAGGAGCCAGCTGGCCCAGCACTGGACTCCTCCTCCCCCACCACACACTGTGTATTTCCCCCACCACAGAGAACTGGCATTTTATTTACTCCTCTAACTGCTAGTCCTAGATCTTAACTACAGGACACATCTGCCTCGAAATAGACAATAAACTTGACGTATTGACTTCTTGGATGTGGTCATAAAAATTCCTTGTCTAGCAGTGTCAAAAGCTAAATGTGTTCCTTCTAACCTTAATTGCATCCCTGGGAACCTCCTCTTAAAATTCTTAGATGGTTATTTGCTTGACCTTTGTGCATTAAAAAATAAAAAATTAGAACACACAGCGTTCAAAATATACTAGCTTACTCTAACTTATACAACAGATGTTTCAAAAAGTTCATTTGCTCACTTGTTCATTCATTTAGAAAATGTTGGCTGGCTCTTCTATTTGGAGCTAGGCTAGGGCAATGTGGAATTGAATTTTTCAGGGAGTTGACAGTCTTCTCTGGGAATTAGCCATATGCACAGGCAGTTCCTGAAGAGAAGAGATCCCCATGTAAATAAAAAAAAATTTAAATCAAATCATCCTTTAAATGCTCTGAAAACGAGTTATTGACCCTCTTCAACAAATCCTTTTGAGGGCAAGCAATACTTTGGTACAGCAAGGCATGCACTTGGCTTTATGAATCCAGAGTATATTACTGCTAAATAACACTTATACTTAGTAATTCATGTTACGAGGATCATACTAAGTTCTGGCACAATTATTTTTAATTTTTATTTAATTTTTTTTTTTTTTAAATTTTAGACACAGAGCACAAGCAGGAGGGAGGGGCAGGGGGAGAGAGAATCTTAAGCAGGCTCCACACCCAGCATGGATCATGACCTGAGCTGAAATCAAGAGCCAGATACTCAACTGACTGAGCCACCCGGGGGCCCCAACCCAATCAGTTTTTAAAAGAGGGAACCATTGCAGTACTTCTACTGACGCTGACAAACGTTTCTTAACTCAGCATATTTCAGAGGATGGGACAAAGGAGAGCCCAAGCCACATCACTGGAGAGGGACAGGGACCGTGGCAAGCCACCTACCTGGCTTCAGTTTTCCCACTGATAATATACACTGTTGGACCAGACGGCCTAGAATGCTTTTTTAACTCCTGATTTCTTACTACGCTGTAATTTTAAAAACTATCCGCCATAGAGATTCAAGTATCTTAAGGAGGCTAGCATTTTAGGAGGTCAGAATTGGAATTCAAATCTTCTTTGAAATCAAGGAGAACCGGTCATGAAATGAAAGGCATTCCTAAAGCATGAATGCAAAAGAAAAAAGAAAAAAGAAAAAAAAAAAAAAAAAAAAGAAGCTAACACAGAGAGATTCCTTAACAGTCACAGCATTTGCTCTGGCTGATTAGGAAGATTAAATTTTAATCACTACAGCTTTTTATTTGCCTCCACCAACAGGAGGAAATAGCCAATAAAATATGGTGCTTAATGAACAGAATGCCTACTTCAGAGATTCTTTACTTGGTGCCATCTAATGGGGCTATTGTTTATTTATTTACATCTCGTGTTGTTCTAAAATACCACAGCTGTCTGAAAGCAGCTTGAGATCCCCTTCCGGAAGAGAAAAAAACTGTATTAGTGATAGAAAATGGATGTTTTTTAATAAAGTAACACTCTCTTATAGGCAGAATCAGCGTCAACTTTTCAAAAAGATGTACTGGGTGATAAACAAAAAAATGGGGGGCGATGGAAGGAAGCAGTCCCGTTGTGTGCACACCAAGACTAAAGGGTGGTGCGTCACGTGGATAGGCACTCCAGAGGTCTAGTGGTTTGCCAGAAACGCTTCTCCTGGTTGAAATCTGCAGGTGGGATCTTTACCATGAGAGGACGTAGACTGACCCCCTTCCAGATGTTTGAGTCACCCTGGTTGTTAGTCATGTCATTCTGTTCGAGTTGCTAGTGGGAACTGGTATTGAATACAAGTAGGGATGACTCAATGGGCTACCTCGGTTGGCTCTGCTCCTTGCGAGGTGGCCAACGATGGGTCGGCCAGCAGCCAACTAAGGGGCCAAGAGGCCCAACCGTGCCCACAGCTGAGCCACTAAGCCTGGTATGAGCCCAGCACCCTCGTGTCTCAGGATATTTTTGAGGGGACATCAGCTGATGAAACTTCCTGCTTAGCAGCAGATGGGAGAGAAGATAGCATTGAAAACACAGATTAGGAAGAAGGCGAATGAGCAGTAAAGACAGCAGCCAAACAGTCATCCTCCTCGCTACTTTACTGCGATGAGCTATTCTTTACAATTTTCACACTGTAAAAGGAGACATCTGTGTTCTTGGAGAAGTATCTTAAAATAAACACCAACAAGAGTAAAAAAAAAAAAAAAAAAAAAAAAAAAAAACAAGAAACCAACTTTTTTAAAGATCAACCTGACTGGCAAGAAAAGTTTGGTACAAAAATGGAAATGTGTTAGGAAAAAACAAAAATCATACCTGGAATTTACATTAGTGCCCCATGCATACGAAGCAGTTATCTGTGAGATCCTAGAACTCCAAAGGCCTTATGAACAATCATAACCCACAGCCTTCCAAAAGGTCCAGAGGGGGAGGAGAGTAAGGGCCATACTGTTTTCTGTAAAGGAAGCTGAGGTAGGAATATTTACATTAACTGCCCAAGGTAAAAAAAAAAAAAAAAAAGAAAGAAAGAAAGAAAGAAAGAAAAAAGAAAAGTAGTTGATTCAAAGTCAGAAGCAAAATATTCGGGGCTCTAAGCCTGCATTCTCCTGTCTCAAATGTGCTGTCTCCTTCTGGGGCAATCTGGGAGTGTCTGACCCACTAGGACCTGGATCCAACTTTGAAAATAGGCCTTTCATTTGCCTGTGGCAGCAGACGCACTGGAGCATTTCCGCTAGAGGGAAGAGAAACGGGCAGCAGAATGCCTTTGGTATTCTTAAAAGCCCCAGCTTGATTTTATTAGATGGTTCTTTAACCACAAGACACAGCCTGCAATGCTATGACAACCACAGAGGTGGCAGAGCAAGATGGGTAAATGCAGTTTTGTGCATAAAGAAAAGCGGTCCATATTAGGGAAGCAGGACAGGGACAGAGGTCAGGCCGAGAAGAAATGAGAAGATTCGAACGAACAGAAAGGGGCAGGCGGTGAGAAAGGGACAGTGATGCAGCAGGCAGATGGAAAGAGAAATTGATGGAAAGGAAAATACAGGAGATACAAGAAAAGCGAGGAGAAAGAAAAGCCTGCCTGTTGTGGGGAGCGGAGTGGACCAGACTGGTTTTATCTCATTTCCCAACCAGGAATCTACTTATCTATAGACAGAAGGTCAGTTTCTAACACCTGCCCATCTTGTTTATCCTCTTATTGATTCCATATTAGGACCTTACTTGGTCCCTCTAAGTGGGTAGCTGTGCAGGAAATTTGGGGAGGGTTTAAAGGCTTTTCTCCAGGTCTCGCAATTTGCTGCGGTCCTCTCTACAACAAACTGGAAGGATCCCTCTATGTGTTGTTTCCTTCTGAAGACTGTGGGGCTGAAGCCTAATTTTTAGAGAACCACGTAGATCCTTCACCCACGTGGAAAGTTCACTGATACACATGCCCATGGATAAATGGGTTAGCCCATGGAATGGAAGATCCCAGGCACCAATTAAAGCCCTGCAAACACCATCAGACTGAAATTGGGGGTGAATGCTACCCAGTTATTTTTCCTATCAACTCCCCCACGGTACTTAATGAAATGCTTTTTTTTTTTTTAATTTTTGCACACAGTAGAAAATGAATTAACAGTACTGACGATGATAAAGCAAGTCTATAAGGTGCTACAACTGAGCGCTGAGCTTCCAGTAAATGACCTCACTGATTTTTTTTTCCTTTGGGGCCGGTGGCCCTCAAACGCTTTTCTGATTTGTTACCTACTCATCCCATCCATCAAATAAAAAATAAACCAAACCCACAATCTCATGGCATTAATAGGCACAAATTTTAATAAAGGAAACATTAAACGCTGATGAGGTGACAGGGATTTTGTGGAAATAAACGCATAATTCTTCCCAATACAGAAGCCTGATGCGGTCATACTGCACAGTAAAAATACCTGCGCCACGAGGAACTGAGCAGCTCAAGGCTTGCCAAGGAACTGCCAGGGCTGGCGGTGTTGGTGTTGCCGAGGTTTAAAAAAAAATGATGAAAAGGCGGCCGACCGGGACAAGAGCGTCAAACCGCAGCAAACCGGGTGAAGTGCTTTTCACAAATGAAATGTGTTCAGAACTACCCCTGGAAATCAACCAGACTGCAGGCTGGTGAGGACCAGAACGGTGTTCTGTTCACTGCATCCTAGTCTCCAGCAGCTAGAGCGTGGCATTCAGTAGGCACTCAATAAACATTTGCTGAAGAACGGGACAGTGAACTCCAGAAGAGAATGCAAAAGGTGGGTATACGAAAGCCCCCTCCATCCTCCACCTTCCTCCACACGATTTCTCTCTCTTCTCTCCAATAACCATCTAAAGTGTTAGAAACCACCTTCTTAGAGAGAATAGGGAGCAGAAGGGAAGACAACAGAAAGCTAACCCGGGGCTGGAACAGGCAGAACCCTTCAAGTAACACAATGCACCAATACAGCCACATGTCACTTCAGCACAGAGACCAGGAGAGACGTTAAGAATAACTTGAGTGGACATTTATTCTGTAATACAAGTAATACTGTTTTTAAGTGAAGTAAAATATTTTATGGTATAATCTTAACAATTTGACAGCCGCTCTTTATAAATTCTATTTGGAAGAATATTACTAGCACTTTAGCAATGGTATACGGAGGCAGAATGGAATCGTGAGCTCCAGGGCCAGCATGCTGGGTTTCAGTCCACCACATGCCTGCTGTGTGATTTAACCCTCCATGCCTCAGTCCCTCCATTTTTAAAATATTTATTTATTTTGAGAGAGAGAGAGAGAGAGAGAGAGAGAGAGAGAGAGAGAGAGTACACATGGGTGAACGCAAGCAAGAGACGGGCAGAGAAAGGGGGAGAGAGAATCCCAAGCCGGCTCCACACTGTCGGCACAGAGCCCGACACAAGACTCAAACTCACGAACAGTGAGATCATGACCTGGGCTGAAATGACGAGTCAGATGCTTGAGCCACCGAGGGACCCCTTGGTTTCTCCGTCTTTAAGATAGTATTAACAACACCTTTCGTGATTACTGTGAAAAAATCCGTAATTCACATAAAGAGTAGAAAGTTATAAAAAGCATTTACCTTGTTCCTGGAATGAATGAATGAATGAATGAATGAATCAATGAATAAATAAATAAATAAATAGAAGCTACTATTCCTAATAATGGTTTTAAAGATTTTATAAAAGCCGATTGTTAGTTTCAAAGGATTTCATGAATGGGGCGCCTGGGTGGCTCAGTCGGTTGAGCATCCGACTTCGGCTCAGGTCATGATCTCGCAGTCCATGAGTTCGGGCCCCGCGTCGGGCTCTGTGCTGACAGCTCGGAGCCTGGAGCCTGCTTCGAATTCTGGGTCTCCCTCTCTCTCTGCCCCTCCCCCACTCCTGCTCTATCTCTCTCTGTCAAAAATGAATACACATTAAAAACAGCCTTTAGGGGCGCCTGGGTGGCGCAGTCGGTTAAGCGTCCGACTTCAGCCAGGTCATGATCTCACGGTCCGTGAGTTCGAGCCCCGCGTCGGGCTCTGGGCTGATGGCTCAGAGCCTGGGGCTCTGGGCTGATGGCTCAGAGCCTGGAGCCCGTTTCCGATTCTGTGTCTCCCTCTCTCTCTGCCCCTCCCCCGTTCATGCTCTGTCTCTCTCTGTCCCAAAAATAAATAAACGTTGAAAAAAAAAAAAAATTAAAAAAAAAAAAAAACAGCCTTTAAAGGATTTCATGATTATTTCTAAGGTATACTTACAAAATACAGGTCTACACATAAGTTGCTTATATAACCATTCTTATTTGTTCTCTATTGTCCACTGGTTGTCAACTTGCTGTGAAATCCCAGCTTACTTTATACTATGTGTTATGCAGGGCTGCACATACATCCGGAAACTGGAACTTAGCAAAGATAATACACATTATCTGAAACGCATAATGTGTATCAAAGAACTTTTGGTATTGCTGACCACCAAGAATAAATAAGTAGTAATTTATTACTTCTGTAATTTATTACAGAATTTATAATTCTGTAATATATTCTTCTGTAAATAAATATACTTCTGTAATTTATTACTGTAATTTATTACTTCTGTCCTGCTTTTACGTTCTTCTCAAATTTCTTGAAGTACAACATCTATCTTGATGAAGACACTGGGTGAACGAAAATGTGCCTGGCCATTACATTAAATCTCGCGGTCACTGCTTTTCACACATCTTCAGAAGGTCCTGAGCCTGATGATGGCCTTGGGGGGCCACTGCTTAAAGAATCCCCACGTGAGCGGAAGTGCCCTCGAGATCCAAAACATGCCTCCTTTCTGTAGTTCTGAAATATGACAAATAAGCCAGAAAAGACTCTGGTGTGTGACTGACACAAAAATGTTAGCTCCCTGTTTCTAGGTCAGTCTAGCATTCCTTGGAAAAGTGTTTGTTATTGAAACAAACTAAATGAGTTCTAAATCTTTACATTTGAAAACGCACTGGTAGGGGCGCCTGGGTGGCGCAGTCAGTTAAACGTCCGACTTCAGCCAGGTCATGATCTCGCGGTCCGTGAGTTCGAGCCCCGCGTCAGGCTCTGGGCTGATGGCTCAGAGCCTGGAGCCTGTTTCCGATTCTGTGTCTCCCTCTCTCTCTGCCCCTCCCCCGTTCGTGCTCTGTCTCTCTCTGTCCCAAAAATAAATAAACGTTGAAAAAAAAAAAAATTAAAAAAAAAAAAAAAAGAAAACGCACTGGCCTTCTAAGGGAAATACTAAACTAAACGGTAATCAACTGAAATCAAGAATAAAGGCACTTACCTTCCTGGCCTATTATCACTTGGAGATGACTTGAGTATTAATAATATTCACTCAACCATTTATACAAACTAAGACTCAAAATAAATCCCATCCCTGGAATTATTTTATCTACTAATAATGTACTTGATATCCTGTTTCATATAGTTGGTATATGGAAATTAAAATGTTAAAGAAATTAAGCAGTGATTACCACTTCTCTAAATCTATATTAAGCAATATTCAGCTGCACTAATGTAATTTAGTTGGATGATAATAAAGACAAAGATAGGAGGTGGCAAGGAATTAGCATATTTGAAATGTAAAAAATAATTGCGGAAAGGGACTATAGCAATTCTAGGTAAAAAGCCTATACTTTCGGCACCAATTGTGGTCGTTTGTTACTCTTAATTTAAAAATCTGTAAGAAAGCATCAAAATCAATTCAATTCAGTCTTAATGAGACAGCTCTAACAGGAGCTTATTCACTGTACCTGTCCTAATTAGCATGAATATGTCCTCCGTGTCAAATCTGACAATACACTTAACTAAATTAATGTTAATCCCACAACACAGGATCGTATTTGAGTTAGCAGCTCTAAAACAGAATTTGCACATTAATATTTTGATAATGAATAACAGATGAACTCAGGGCTGGAAAAGAACTGGTTTGTGATTATTTCCCCAAAAAGGGAAACTGAGGCTCAAGGGAGACTCAGAGGCTTGCTCAGGGCCCCGCTGAGGAGTAGCTGGAAAGCACGGGTTCAATGCATGTATGTGCCCAGCTATTTTCTTTTTGTCACCTCCCCAGAGAGACCTGGAGTCCTGTGTCACCTTGTAAAACTAAATGGAAGTCAGATGATACCCCACCTCAATTACTGATGATGAATAGCATTTGTTAAGATTCCCAAACAGAAGACCTCACGTACCCCCCCCCATGAGGTTATTAACTATAATTCTTGCTTTTTAATTGCCACTTAGGCTAAAATGACTACCTCTTCAAGATCTATATGAAGATAATTTGGAGATTTAGTTTGGGGTGGATGTCAACACAGACACTAACTGACCTTAACTCAACACGTATTTCAAAAGTGTTATGAAGGATACGGGATGAGAAAAATAATGACAAATTAGAACGAAAACAAGAGAAAACTAAAGTAATGACTGGAAAGATGGTGCCTGCCCATTCCGTATTTTAGCTCTAAAATGTTTTTTAGTGTGTCCCAAACACGAAACTGCAAGGTGGTTACCTTTCAATTTATGCCTGTAAACCTTTAGTCCTTCCTGGCTGCCACTGGAAATATTGAGATGGTGAAAACAGTTCCCACTTCGAACTGGCACGACATGAAAACATCTCAGCGTCGGGCTGGCATCTCCCTTGTTTTAATTTCCCAAAGGCTGGGAGTTTGGAAAGCTGGGTTTGAGTGTTCCCGCATACGCCTGCTGCCCCAGGTTGTCAAACCTTCTCCCGCCATAAGGTGAGGAGGCTGAACTCCTTCAGAAGAGTGCCCACATTAGTTCCTGTGGGACCTTCTTTTCAGAGGAGAGCTTATACGTTAGTGGCAGTGTGCTGGGGAGGCGGTGGAGGAAGGGGCCGGGGCCACTCTCCCTAGAGGAGGCTGGGCCACCCAGGACCTGGAAGGGGGATGAGCTTGGGCCTGGGTTATCACCCAGGGGCTCCAGCTGCGACAGTCTCTGAGTCTGCTAATGATAGCAATGACAGGTAACGTCTTGGGGGCCCTTCTGTTGTGCCGGGCCCCAGTCACATTCAACTCTTGAAACGCACTATCTCATCTAATCTTTATAATGACCTTGCAACACTTCACCAAAAATGCCATTTTTATAGGCATACTCCAGTCTTCTAAACCTCTCATCTTGGCAAAAGTTCACCTTCTCTCAGCGAAACCCATTTTCCAGGTAGCAGTAATCAACGACTTAAATACCCAAAGAAACTTGCCTCTTTTATTAAGTGGTGAAAAGAATACTTACCTCACAAACCTGATCTCAGGATTTCATGAGGATATGAGGTATCTAATATAGGGGCTATAGGCATAGTAAGGAAATAACTGTTTTTTTAAAAAAGATCTATCGGGGCACCTGGGTGGCATAGTCGGTTGAGCATCTGACTTCAGCACAGGTTATAGAATCTCACAGTTTGTGAATCTGAGCTCCACGTGGGGCTCTCTGCTGTCAGCACAGAGCCTGTTCTGTCCCCCTCACTCCTCCCTCTCTCTCTTGCTCTCTTTCTCTCACAATAAATAAATAAACTTTAAAAAATAGTATAAAAAGATGTATCAAAATTGTACTCCATCTAGCTATAGGATTTTAAGAGCTGGATTTATAATACTAAAAACTTCTATACTAGATTCCTGTGAATTAACGTTTCACTTTAAAAGCAGTCACACACATGGGCTCCTGGATGGCTCAGTCGGTTAGGCGTCCGACTCTTGGTTTCAGCTCAGGTCATGATCTCACAGCTTTGTGAGTTCCAGCCCCGCTCTAGGCTCTGTGCTGGCAGTGCGGAGCCTGCTTGGGATTCTCTCTCTCTCCCTCTCTCTGCCCCTCCCTCACTTGTGCCATCTCTGTCTCTCTCAAATATGTCTCAAAACAAATAAACTTTTTAAAAAAGTGAAATAAATTTAAAAAAATAATAAAAGCAGACAGAAGAATACATATGCTATATAATTAGTATATGTATTCACTTGTTTGAAACGCTAGCGAAGATACATTACAACTCATCTATAGTGGGAGGGTGCAGACCAGTACCTGCCTATGGGCTGAAGCTGGGGGTGAAGGTGGTGACGGGGAAGGGGGTGACTGGGGAGTGGCAGGAGGAAACTTTTTAAGATGATGGAAATTATCTATATCTTGATTGGGGTGGTGGATACATAGGTATACACGCTTGTTAAAACTCACTGTACTCTACACCTAAAATTGATTCATTTTGTTGTATGTAAATTATCTCCATAAAAGTGATTGGGAGAAAAAAAAGTAGTTTCAAGAAAAAAAAAAACAAGCACAAAATTTTACAACTGGATGTTTAACCAAGTCTCTTTTCTCTTGCATGTTTTCATTTGGATTGATTTACTTTATCACTATTGTGGGTTGAGTTGTGTCCCCCAAATACTCATTGGTTGAAGCCCTAACCTCCAGTACCCCAGAACATGACCTTATTTGGAGACAATCGTTGGCTGCATGTATAACTGGTTAAGATGAGGTTGGAAGGGAGTAGAGAGGACCTTAACCCAATACAAACGGCGTCCTTATCAACAGGAGAGACTTGCACACAGGGAGGATGCTACGTGGGCATGGTGGCAGAGATCAGGGTGATGGATCTACAAGCCAAGGAATGCCAAAGATGGCCGAAGAGCATTCAGGAGCAAGGACAGGCACGGAACAGATACTCCCTCACAGCCCAGAACGAACCGAACCGCGGACACCTTGATCTTGGGCTTCTGGCGTCTGGGGCTGTGAGACAATACATTTCCATTGCTTAAACCACTTGGTTTTCGGTACTTTGCTATTGGCCGCCCCAGGAAACTAATACAATAGGGCCCATCTTTTTTTCTCCAGTTACATTAGGATTGGACACTTCAGCTAAGTTTCAAGTTTCTCATTAATCAAATCTCGAGGACGTCTATCCCCAAGACAGAGTCCACCAAAGTCTGCTGAAAAGCAAATCTGCGTGGCGTTCGTGAACTAATAATAAACTTATTTTCTGAGCGCTTACTGTGTGCCAGACTCTGTGCCAAGTGCTTGACGTGAGTCATCTCATTTAATCTCTGCCATGACCACAAAGAATTAATATAACCTCGTTTTCAGAGAGAGAAACGGGTTCATAGAGGTTAACTAATTTGGCCAAGTCACAATGCCAGTGAACGGCCAAGACCTAAAGCAGATTTTAAGCATCTCCCGCAGGGCCATGTATACGGCTCCATGAATCTGCAAATAGCATTAGTGGCTGACAGCCATGTCGGTAACTTTTGCAGTTTCTGTATTAGAGCGAAAATTCTTTTCAAGAGTACAAGTAACCTTACAGAGGTGTATCTTTTTTTAAAGCCCCTCAAAAATCACATTTCTTCCTGACACTGCCGTAGACTTGTGTTCCTAAAATATTGTGAGAAATATCACCGAGTGGGGGAAGGTGGCAAGCTAATGATCAAATAAAATTCAAGAAACACCAAGTTAAGCAGGTTTCTTCATCTGGGCTTCCAACCGATGGCACTGAGCCCTAAACTTACTTGAGTGGGAACTCAAGTTTTTGGACACCTATTACTGCAGAACTGCTGCTTCCTTCCCCTCACTTACTTTGGGGAAAGTCAGCTGTGCACAATGTTTATTTTTATTTTTGAGAGAGGGAGCGAGAGAGCATGAGCGGGTGGAGGGAGGGGGGGAGGTGGGAGGGGCAGAGAGACAGGGAGACACAGAACCCGAAGCAGGCTCCAGGCTCTGAGCTGTCAGCACAGAGCCCGACACGGGGCTCGAACCCACGAACTGTGAGATCATGCCCTGAGCCAAAGTCAAGCGCTTACCTGACTGAGCCACCCAGGTGCCCCTTGACAATGACTGACTTTCTGCTTGAACTTGCCATGGATCTGCGTATTACAAGACTCAACTGCTTCATCCATAAAATATGGATAATAATCAAAGTTACTATCTCAACGGTTGTTGCAAGGGTTAAATATCTGAAAGGACGTTGAAATCAGAAAAATCATAACCTTAAGGCAAGCTTTGCATGGTTTTGTGAAAAATCTTATTGTTTAACACAGTTTTTGAGTTTAGAAAAATAGTGGTGGAGAGCCTCCTTTAATCTACTGTGAATTCTTCTCTGCTCGCTTAATGAAAGCTTCTAGCAGCTTCTTGCAAATTGGAAAATGCAATTTGTGTTGCAAGGATTAAGGTTTAGGTGGTCGAATGCTGGCTGGCGCCATTCGGAACCACTCCTGGGTCCCACGGTCTGGACACACTCACCAGAAAACCCAGCCAGTACCAGTGGCTCCAAGAAGAGAACAGACTGCAGTCTGCAGTCCAGGAACACTGAACCAATGGGATTTGGGGGCTGCAGCAGTGGCTCAGGGGTGGGGTAGGGAGGTGCTAACTCAGGGGCTCCTCGGCTGTGACCTAGGGCTTCTAAGGCAAATGTCCCGAGACCACCTTGTTGGGTACCCTGCCCCTGCCCCTCCAGGAGGTGCACTCAGGAACCTACCTGGAGGTGAGGAGCCCACTCTAACAACTCGAGCAGGATGCTGGACCTCGCTGGCAGCAACTGCCAGCTTTCCATCAGGGGGCCCTGCTTGCTGATGGGGGACAGCTCCCAGGACCGCGAGTGCCCACTCTCACTCGTGGCCACAGCTGCCTACCAGGCACGCCAAGAAGAAGGTGCCCACAAACAACCCAATCGCTTTCAGGCTTCATAGAGAGAAGAAAAGACTTCAAAAGAATCCCCTCAAGTACACAAAACGAGAATATTCAAGGTCCCGTTTTATTTCCAAAACATTCTGTCCCTACAGACAGGATTAGCCACGCTTAATAGAATATATGATTTTTATTTTTTTCCCTTAGCAGTGATTTGTGCTGTGAGCCCCCAAATTCACTCACATCCAGGGATCAATATCCCCATGATATCCCACCTTATCTCTATATACTCTTCTAGTCTTACCAAACCTTGGAGCACATACCATATACCCAAACATTCAAGACAACTCTGCCTTCCAAAAATCATACGGGATGCATGAAATTCATTTGAATATGCATATTAAATGTCTGAATCCAAAAGAATTCATCAGAAACTGTAATAGTGGTTGTCTCTAGGGAGGAAAATGGAACTGGGAGTCAGAAATAGGAGGGAAAGTCCCTTTTAATGGTCTATTTAAAAATTTTAACATGCATATGTGTTAATCATAAAACATTTTTAAATTAGAAAAGAATCTAGGGGTGTCTGGGTGGCTCAGTCAGCTGAGCATCCAACTTCAGCTCAGGTCATGATCCAACAGTTCGTGATTTTGAGCCCTGCATCAGGCTCACTGCTGTCAGCCCAGAGCCTGCTTCCGATCCGCTGCGCCCGCCCCCTCTCTGCCCCTCCCCTGCTTGTGCACTCTCTCTCTCTCTCTCTCTCTCTCTCTCTGTCTCCAAAAATAAGTATTTTAAAAAAAGAAAAAGAAAAAATCTGAAGGCACAAAACCACAAATGCCCTTCCAGGGGTATTTGTTCGAGCTGCAACTTTTACTTCTCTTGTGACACGATGCCTTGATCTCACTACCTGGATAAACTGCACCCAAAAAGGTCCTCTGGAAAGAATGCTAAATATCAAGGGTTCGTTTCCCTAAAATCTTTCTCCTAGAAAACCCAGCCAATACCAGTAACCAGTCTCCAGCACCTTCCTTTGATGAGTTCAGCAAAGGGCAGAATTATCCAAACACCAACTTAAAAAATTTTGGCTCACTGGGGCGCCAGGGTGGCTCAGTGGGTTGAGTGTCCGACTTTGGCTCAGGTCATGATCTCGCTGCTTGTGGGTTTGAGCCCCACATCGGGCTCTGTGCTGACAGCTCAGAGCCTGGAGCCTGCCTCAGATTCTGTTTGTCTGTCTCTCTCTCTGCCCCTCCTCTGCTCATGCTCTGTCTCTCTCTCAAAAATAAACATTAAAAAAATTTTTTTTTTTTTTAAATTTGGCTTATTCCTGATAATGGAACTCTCTTTACTGATAAGACCTTCTAGGAAGGCCTTAGGGGTTAGGAGGAAGATACCTGCGGATGCTTCAGCACCCCAGGACTGTGCTAGGTGTGGTACACATTCCCCTTGCTAGTATTATCGCTGCCTCACAGGTGAAATGTAGTTAAGAGATTAAAAGTAACCTGTTTCAGGCCTCAGACAAACTGTAACGATGCACTGGGTCCGGTATGCCGGGGCTAAATTCTGGGATAGGATTGCCAAGTGTGATGTGTCCTAACTCCCCATCGCCCTCGGTGTGGTCCAACCAACCACCTCATTCCTTTCTTTGCACCCCAGGGTTAAACCGAACTGACTTGGGATTTCCAAAGATTTTCTAAAACTTTTGTATGAGCTGCTCCCTCTGCCTGGACTGTTCTTCCCAGGCTGGGCCCCTTCATGCCCTAAGGTTTCTTTTCCTAAAGGCCACACCTAAGCAGCCCCACTCTCCCAAAATCACCTGTCAGGTCCCTGTGTTTCCATTTTCTGCAGAATACTTACTACTATATGACATTTCCTCGTTGTTACCTATTTCCCTGTTTTGTTCCTCTCATTCATTCCCCCCCTCCTGCCCCCCAGTGTAAACTCCAGAAGGGCCTGGACCTTGCCAGGCTGGGGGACAGCACACTTGCAGGGCATACGCAGGACCTGCTGTGAGAGTTTAAAGAAGAGTGATGGAGAGATATGCAAATTATTTAGATCTCTCTAAGCCCCTATCCCCAGGGTGCAGCCCTCAGGTTACACAATCCTGCAGGCAGGGGACCCATCTTTACCAGCATTTACCTCTGGGTGGAGAAAAAGAAAATACAAAAATGCATAAAACACTTGTAAGAGACCAGCAAGGGAGCAATCCTGCCTTGACATTTCTGGGTACCCAGGAAGGAAGGAAATGGGGTCTCGAACGTACAACAAACCTCCCTGGGCCTCAATTCACGAGCTTCAGGAAATTTAGGGGCTTCCTTCCAGCTCTGTGAGGCTGTGGTCTACACTGGTGTTCCACACAGCAAACAGCAGGACACGCATCACAATGGAGATGCAGGATTATTTCAGGTGGTACCGGGATGACTATTTTGTTTCTAAATACTTACAAGTGTGTTTTCGTAAGTACAGTATTAGAAAATATAGATAGCACATCAAACCTGTGATTTCCTGGCGACTATCACTTGGGATGAGTGTAAAATAGTCAACAGAAAAATACTAGGTAATATGAGTACTGGCGAAATGAGAAAAAGGTCAGGACCAATGGTGCAGAGTAAAGTCTGAAAAGGGATGCCTGCTTTCCTACTGTCTCCCTCAAGACATCCAGAAACATGTTGGAAAGGAGACGCGGGATAAAGGCTTGGTAAATGGGGAAGAGTATGCGTGAGGAAAGCTGACGGGCAGGGGGCTGAAGAATTGGTATATTCAATCCAAACCACCATGCACGCATGGGGATCTTTCCCAACAACTTTCAAACAGCAGAATTTACAACTGCCAGTTTTCCTAGGCTTTAAAGCAACGTATTTTCTGTACAAAGCAGCAATGAGTAAACAGCAGAGCCCAGAATGCTAATGTTTTAACCCCTTAATCTCCAAAGTACCTTTCTCCCTCTTTCTTTTAAAGTCCCTGCTGAGAACACTGTTGTCAGCACCTCTAAGAGCCACAGTTTCTCCTTCTAGGCTCTTTAGGTACTCTGCAATGCCCAGGAGGGGCCAAATAGGAATACAAAGAACACGTGCTCAGCTGACTGCCCTGCAGAGTGAGCTGGGAGGCGAGGGTCAAGGGCAGGTCTGCCCTCTCCTCCATCCCTCCCTCAAAGTAGAAAAGAAAAAGAACAGCTTCTGTTGAAATGTTAACTACAGAAGTGTTGGGGGGGGGGGGGCGGTGCGGAGGAGGGAATACTTACAGAGAGAAGAAAAAAGCTGCAATTAGATGCCTTATTGCTTTAAAGTTCAAATTCCAGGTCAGTGGTTGAATTTTTCTGTTGTGTACAAAAGTATTCAAACCAAAACAAAGCTATTATTAGGGTTCTATCAAGATCTTCAGAAAGGAGAGACTGAAAAACAAATTTTTTTCATGTACGTGGAAGAGGATTACTGCAAGCCAACAAATAAATACATAAATGGAGGGGAGGGAGAGATGAACAGGTGCAGCACAGGATTTTTAGGGCCGTGAGGCTACTCTGTGTGATACCACAAGAGTGGATACATGTCCTTGGACATTTGCCAAAACCCATATAATGTGCACAAGTGTAAACCGTGGGGTTTGGGTGCTAAGAAGGCACCGCTGCAGGGTCATCAATTATAACAATGCATCACTGTGATACAGGAGGCTGACAGTCGGGGAGGCTACGCTTCTTGGGAACAGGGTGTATCTATGGGCACTTTCTGGATTTTCTGCTTAATTGTGCTGGGAACCTAAAACGGCTCTAGTAAATAAAGCTCAATAATTAAGAAAAATAAGTTTAAAAATTACACTGCTGGCAAATAATAGTAATTCTCCCCCCGCCCCTCAGAAAAAGCCAGCAAATAAAGTCTTTTCCTTTGGGCACCTACTTTATTCAGGCCCAACTCAGACCGGAGTCTAAAACTTGTCTGTCTCTGCATACGAGCACAGTACTTAAAATCAGTTAATGTGATGCTAAGGAGAGCCTATCTGAATTCCAAGAAACTCGAGACCCAGCACACTGGCCGTACAGAATGCAACTCTGACAGTGCCTCCCTGGTCTGAGAAACATTTTCATACAGTGTTCCTATTTTGTGAAGCTTTCCTTTCAATAAAATGGGGCTCTATCTTGAACTTGATCCTCCGCTTTATCAATTACTCCATTCAAATACAAAGGATAAAGGATGTCCACGTTCTCCTCCTAAAGGGGAAGTGAGTGAGGACTGCCCTTTAGGTGGAAAGCTGGAACCCTTAACTCACCAGGAATCCACACCCCCCAGGGAGCACACTGCAGGAGGAGGGGGCTCTAAGGGCTGGGGGCTGGGGAGCGGAAGGGAGGCTACAGTTCCCCAGCAGTCTTCCCTAGGTCAGTCACTTCTGTCAGGGATTTTAGAAAAGCACATGGAAGTATTAACAAAACAACTGAAAGGCAGCCAGCCCCTCCACCCATCCTGCGGATCCTGGATCCTGCCACCCCGTCATTCGTCTTGCTCTCTGTGGACTCCTTCCCATCAGCATGTAAACATGTTTGGGTCTCTCCCATCTTAAAAACATGCAAAATCTGAAGTCCACCAGCAGATCTCCAGCCCTGACTCTCCGGCTCCCTCCCTCTCCTGGACAGTCAGACCTGAAAGCAGGGGCTGTTTCCCTCCCCTGGCCTCTCACCCGCCCTCCCATCACTCCAGCAGGGCTTCTGCTCACCACCCATAAAACTGCTCTGCAGAGACAGCCTCCCTGTAGAGAAGCCAGAGCCCCATCGTACTTGAAATCACAGCTACACTAACAAAGTCACCGGGTCCCTTGGCTCCTGATACAGCCTTGTGGCTCTATGCCAGCAACCCATTCCTTCTCTGCTCTGCCGGTGAATATTTGACTGTCTTGAGGCTCTTGTCTCTTGTCCCACTAGATTTCTTTTTAAGCAAAACAACCCACCCCAATGGCTTCAATTATCATCTATAAACTGACGAACTTCGAAGTTTTGCCCCCCGGCCTAGACTTTTGCCAGATCTGGTACCTACCCACTTATCCAACATTTCCATGAGCCTCTCAAACTCAACATCTCCAAGGCAGAACTCACCCTATTCCCCAGGGCTCCTCCTGCTGTGGGCCCTCTTCCGATATAGCACCACTGGTAGCCTGGTCCATTACCGGAACTCCTTCTGTCCCCCGGCCCTCCATCAGTCTCCATGCCCTGTGGATTCTACCTCTCAAATATCATCTACTGCTTCTCTCCACCCCCCACTACTACTATTTTAGCTCTTAGGCACCATCTCCTCTGTCCACCCTTGTTCTATTTCCTCTGCAATCCATGGTCCACATCTCGATTGAAGAGAACTTGCTAAAAAAAAAAAAAAAAAAAAAAAGTTGGACCCTGCCCTCCTTTGCGTAAAACCCTTCCATAATCGCCCAGGCCATAAGATGAGGTCTGAAACCTTTTAACACGGCCCAGACACATAAGGTCCTTGCCAAGAACACTTCAGCTTTCTCTCTCATGCCTCCCCATCTCAAAGCCCTCTATGGTCAAAGCCCATAGATTTCCTTTCAGTCCTAGAATATTCTGGAATGTTCCATGCTTTTTCCTGCCTCAAGGCCTTTGCGAAGCACTTCCCTCTCTACCATGTCTCTCCTTCCCTTCTCTGTTCTCTCTGCGCCCCCTTGAAGTGAAAACAAAGAGTAAAGCCCAAAGAAGAACCAAAAGTAACAGACCAGTGGAAAAACAGTACTAAGAAAAAGTTAAAACAGACAGGTAGGTTTGTATCTTTCTATTAACTGTACTTGATCCTCTAAGATCATTCTTTAAATTTGAAAGAAAATAAAACCCAAGGAGGTTGTACCTAAAACCGGAACAGATAAAAATTCCCAAATGATATTAAATAACCTTGAGAGGGCTGGTTTTATATTCTGTAGCTGAGAACACTCAAAAAAGGCATCTGGGGCCCATGAGCAAATCTTATAAAAGTAAAATCGGGCTAACGACAATGATCGTTGGTATTTCCTAATACAGTATATGACACATTCTAATATTAATAGAATTAACACTAGGAAAGCAAAAAGAGAGTAAATAACCAAAAAACCCAAGGTAGCTGGCCAGACAGACATAGAAGCAAGTGAATGCAACTCTTCTCCCTAAACCCGAACCGTAACACTGACTCCCTGAAGTTGGAGTTCCATTAAGAAATTCTCAGTTTGCTACTGTCATCTTTATAATGTGAGCAAATCCCACAGTAGATGACATGATTCTGTGAAATCAACTATGTGCCTTCATAAAAGAGTTTCTCTTATCTGTTATGGGGTTGGAGGTTGAGCCAGGGAGAGGCAGAGGGGACAAGAGGGAGATGGGGAAAGGAAAAAAGGAATGAAAAGACAACCTGAGTAGGCCAGAAGTGCAGAGGTGAAAGACGCTGGTCCAGACCGGAAGCACGGAAGAAGAGGCCAACGTCCAGGTTTGGTGACCTTGGCAAAGTCCATCTTAAAGCTGTCCCTCCCTCGTCCCCACAGAGCACAACGGTGCCAGCTAGACCCACACATCGGTGAGGCCAGCACTGTCGGGCTCATGATTCATTTGGGTCTATGTGATTCCCGTAATGTGCTAAGAAGTCAATACAAGAGGGCAAGTTAAATTTGGAACATAGCAAAAGAACGTGACTTAACCTTCAGGGGCACTGTCTTAGCTATCTGATCCCCAGAGCACAGTGGGAGGCACACAGTAGGTATGCAACAAATGTGTAAGGAAAAGTGGTGTTTTAATGTGCTATTGGAGGAACTTTCTGTTTCTAACCTTCACAGCTAAAGAATTTGTCTTCATTTTTTCAAATGAAGGTGAAACATTTAAATCCTTTCTGCTCAAAGCTAAGAGGGCAAAGATTATCAATTAACCTTAAAATGTTAGCATAAAATATTTTTATTCATTTCTATGAGTATTTTTGAGTACATAGAACTTGCCAACCACTGTACCAGGCATTGGGAATAAAGCAGGGAGCAAATGAGACAATGTTCCAGGAAAGGACCTTATTTAAAGAGTACAACAAACAAAAAAATCATGAAAATATTAACTCTCACTCTTAAAAATATTCAGCCATTATTTTTTGAAGGGCTACTCTGCATACGGCAAATAAAAGATAAAATAACCCAAAACTAATTAGAAAATTTCAAACGCAGGTTGAAATACATTAAGTCAGATATAGGACTTTATACATCACATTAGGTTGGATACTGTAAAAAAGATATATCCACACATCCTTAAAATATAAATCCCCAAAGCAGAAATGGCAACAGGCACTATCCCTACACCAAGGTATGTCTAAACAGCCCGACCCGATGTTGGAATTCACATCAAGGAGAAATGAAGGCTCTAAAACAAAATTTCCCTCGATGCGTTTAAACTGCAATCTAATTTGCAAACATCCGATTTGTAAAAATTTGATTTGCAGGTATTTTTGCAAGGGTGCAATCACAGGAAGGAGAGAGAAGGGATTCCAAGGGTCATCTGACCAGGGGTTCCTGCAATAGCTGTCTTATTAGGAAGGGCTTCTCGTAAATTGGTTTAGGTGAGTTAGCTGATTAACGGCCAGTGAGGTTAGGATACGGTTTAGTTTAACCAGCAGCTGGGCCAGCTCATCTCTCGTTCTCAGGTGCTAATCCCAGGATTCTTCAGCACCACAAGTATGGACTAAGGGTTTCACAGGCAAGTGCCCACTTGTGTTAATATTTTCTTTTGAAATATTAGTGATACCTTAGGTGCTTTCTTTTGCAGGATGGGGAGAAAAGCAGATTTTCCGACAGACCTATTCTGAGAGGCAGTCTGGGGGAGCGTGTAGCCCGGGGAAGGGAGACCTCAGTCCCTCAGCAGCTGATACCGCACTGGGTGACATGGGAGAGCCATGTCCATCATCAGTATGAACCGAGTAAAGTCTGAAGCAATCATGTCATAAAGGTTACAGCAAGTGAGGAGAAGGGGCTTTGTCCACCAGGAGATTCTGAGCCTATAAATCAGGACTGGGGCACCTGGGTAGCTAGGTCAGTTGAACGTCTGACTTCAGCTCAGGTCATGATCTCGCGGTTTGTGGGTTTGAGCCCGCGTTCAGCTCTGCGCTGACAGCTCAGAGCCTGGACCCTGCTTTGGATTCTGTATTTCCTTCTCTATCTGCCTCCCATGCTCACGCACTCTCTCTCTCTCTGTCTCTCTGTCTCAAAATAAATAAAAAACATTTTTAAAAATAAATAAATCAGGACTGATGCCTGACTCGAGACCAGAGTCTGCCGTTCAATCTCCCTGGGCCTCCATTTCCTCATTCTACCTAATAGGCTGAGGTGGTCAGAGGTGTTATCCACTCTGAGTTCTTAGGAAATGGACCATGCTAACACCTGTGCTATATAGTTCATTGTCCTTCCCCTGACAGTTCACTAGGGAAACTTGAAGTCTGATGTGGCTCATCCAACAGTGAGCATCTTTTTTTTTTTTTTAATTTTAACGTTTATTTATTTTCGAGACAGAGAGCGACAGAGCATGAACAGGGGAGGCGCAGAGAGAGAGGGAGACACAGAATCCGAAACAGGCTCCAGGCTCTGAGCGGTCAGCACAGAGCCCGACGCGGGGCTCGAACTCATGGACCGTGAGGTCATGACCTGAGCCGAAGTCGGATGCTCAACCGACCGAGCCACCCAGGCGCCCCAACAGTGAGCATCTTTATCTGGAAGTGTGGGCGTGGCCAGTCACAGCTCCATCTGCCCTGGGTTCACGCAGAGCCGCACCTGCAATTAGGTTCGCACAAGTGCCCAGCATGTGTGGCCTGCTTCTGTATGGAAGCAACCCAGCTGATGGGGGGCAGGGGACCCATCAGAGGGAGACAGTAGCTGCCCAGTCACTTCAGTTTATATTCATGATAGTTTCATTAGTTTTGATGTCACTCCCACTTGAAGGTCAAGTCCATGAAAAATGAGACCAACCTTCTGTCTTGCTCTTTACTGGGTTGTCCGTGATCAGCACATACTAGGTGCTCTGTAAATACGTGCTGAATAAATGGACGAGTGAGACGCTTGGAATACAGTCCTGGGTTTGCCATTTACTGCCTGTCCCTCCTGGGGCAGGCCATGAATCTCTCTAGCTATACCACCGCCATGAGGATTAGATGGGATAATGTGCACTGAGTAACTGTGTATTTACAGTAACATGCTATTCATATACATTAGCTGTTCAAACATGGCGACAAATTCTTCAGGAATGAGAGGTCTGGCCTGATAGTAAGCAATGCTCTGAAGGCTAATTATCTAACACATACTTCATGATGTGGACAGTATTTACTGACTTCATTCCTAAACTAAATTCAGAGTAAAATGTGAATTTTTTCATGATTTATGTCAGTTGAGCAAGGATTTTATTTGTCAAGCAGGAAAAGAGAGTTAAGAGAATGACATAATCTCTCTCAAATTAGCACTTTAACACAAAGAGTGCCACTGTTCTATGTAATACATTGCCAGAAAGTTTCATATTCTTTATTGCATCTGGAGGAGATATTTTCTGGTTGTCAAGCGGCCATGAGAACGTTTTTTAAGCTATTAAAAAAAAAAACAACGCTGCAATTTATCATCTGGTCGTATGTATTATTTTCAACGATAAAAGTTTAAAAGATCCTAGTTATATACTCTTTTTTAAAAAAACATTTAATGCAGCATTTAAAAACTTTATTTATTTACTTATTTTGAAAGAGAGAGAGAGCAGGAGCAGGGGAGGCAGAGAGTGGGAGAGAGTCCCAAGCAGGTTCCCTATGGTCAGCTCACAGTCCCACGTGGGTCTCGAACTCACATACTGTGGAGATCATGACCTGAGCCGAAATCAAGAGTCAGATGCTCAACTGAATGAGCCACTCAGGCGCTGCCTAGTTACATATTCTAGAGAATTACGATACTCGTTTATCCAAACAAACTTAAAATATGCTTTACTGGTGTGAAAATTATAAATAAAAAGAGATCAGTTTCAGGGCATCTGGGTGGCTCAGTCAGTTGAGCGTCGGACCCTTGATTTCAGTTCAGGTTATGATCTCATTCATAGTCGCAGGATTGAGCCCCAAGTCAGATTCCATGCTGGGCACGGAGCCTACTTAAGATTCTCTCTGTCTCTCCCTGTCTTTCTCTCTTTCTGTGCCCCTCTGCCCTGCTCATGCACGCTATCTCTCTAAAAATAAAATAAACCTCTCAAAGAGATCAGTTTCTGGGACTCCTGGGTGGCTCAGTTGGTTAAGCATCCAACTTCGGTTCAGGTCATGATCACAGAGTTTGTGGGCTCGAGCCCCACGTCAGGCTCTGTGCTGATAGCCCAGAGCCTGGAGCCTGCTTCAGATTCTGTGTCTCCCTCTCTCTCTGCACCTCCCCCACTGCTGTTGTCTTTCTCTCTCTCTCTCTCTCTCTCTTTCAAAAATAAACATTTAAAAAAACTTAAAAAAAAAAAGATCAGTTTCTATAAATTCAATGCTTATAATTAGGAAAAATCAAATGGTGCAAATGGTGTATTTTTTAATGAGATGGATAACTGTATTCAATACAGAAGACATATTGCCAATACTTACAACTCATTTCAACTTTTCTGTCTAAAACCTACTTAAAACTTAGTCCAAAATTAATCCTTTAAACATATTATACAAAGTATATTTAAATTATCTTCTTCATGATATAAATGAAGAGAGAATAAAAGCTTGAAAGTTTAATTTTATGTTTACATTTTAGTGAGTTACACACTGGCTCAAACAGGGATATCTAGAATTTAGTATCTATCTCTCCCTGAACTTTATAGTTTTTAGGATTCATTTTTATGATTTTGATGATCATTGTTTTATTCCTAGCACAGATGTGCGTTCTCCAACTGGGTTTTTTGCGTGTTTGCATCCTTTCACCTGTGTTTATAAATACTTTGTGATTTTTTTTGGATCCTCTGTCTTAGGTTTAAAAGAGAATATTGAGGGGGCACCTAGCAGACTCAGTTGGTAGAGCATGTGACTCTTGACCCTCAGGTTGTAAGTTCAAGCCCCACAATGGGCATAGAGATTACTTAAAAAATGAAATCTTCAAAAAATTAAAAATTAAGAGAATAGCGAGGATCAGCTGTAAATGATTGCCATCCTTCTACTTTTCCAATAATCTCTAACCAACAGAATTTTTTTAAACAAAGTTATCAGTTATTGAGCACATACCCTGGGCTTTTACTACTCACAACAGTATTACCCCTCTAACAGTTGAGAAACTAAGTAACTTTCCCAAGGCCATTCAGGATAGTTATTCTCCTAACTCTAACTTGGTCTATTCTTTGGTAAGTCTAATTGGAACTGATAGAGAATGTTAGTTCTGCCCCAAACTTCCTGTAAGACTGCAGGTTCCTTAGCCCTTCCCTTCCCCTTTTTTTTTTCTTTTTCTGTGTCCCTTTCTTGTTTTCCTTTTTGCTCCTGGGTCACCTACGTGTCCTTTATCCCTCATGTTATCTGTTGTCACCAACAAAAGGGCCACATGTCAGCGGGCTGTCACTTCCCTGCGATTTTCTTGCAGTAAGAAGTCAGGTGACCCCAGGCTGACAGAACCCGTCTCCCTCGCCTGTTCCAGCCAGGCAAGAACTGCCTGCCAAGTGCAGCAGCGAGGGAAAAGCCTCTGCAGGAACGCCTGTCATCCTGTGCCAAGAGGTAAACCCTTGCTCCATAAAGCGCCTTAGTATTATTAAACATTTTCTATTTGTCAGGCCCTTTATAGTCATTTTTATTGGTTCTTTTTACTAGTCATAACTCTGCATCAGAACTGGGCTCACTTTTTCTTTTAATTAAGTGCTCTGAGTGAAGTGGGAAAGACTGAAGGCCTTGGGGGGCAAGTCAACCTCCACAGAGAACAGTGAAGGAGGTCACAGAGCCCGCGCCCTGCCCCCAGTGAGCGTCAGACCTGATGAGCAGCCGCCGGCCCTCCACCGCTGCACAAAGGGCTCCTCGGAAGACCCCCAAGTCAATCATCCAACTACAGCTTTCGGCCACTGTCATCTAGAGAGTGTGCTGACATTTGGAAGACGGAGCCATTCTATTTCACCCTAATCCAGAATGTTCCCTTTTATTTTCCTGCAACTCCAAAAGCACAGAATCACATTAAGCTTCTTTTAGTTTTCAGGGGCGCCCGGGTGGCTCAGTCAGTTAAGCGTCCGACTTCGGCTCAGGTCACGATCTCACTGCTGGTGAGTTCGAGCCCTGCGTTGGTCTCTTTGCTGACAGCTCAGAGCCTGGAGCCTACTGGGGATTCTCTGTGTCACTCTCTCTCTGCCCTTCCCCTGCTCATACTCTCTCTCTGTCTCTCAAAAATAAATAAACATTAAAAAAATTAAGGCTAAAAAAGTACCATTGTAGAAGAGGCCTATACCTAGAGTTGGAAACAGAACTTTAACTTTGCTCCTCTGTTGGGAGGTGAACTTGAGAAACTGCCTAAGTTCTCTGAGGGTTTCTCTCATTTCCAGAATGGGCACAATGACCACTCCTATCCTCTCCTGTCAGCTTGCATGTGTACACAGAGAATCACAGGACATAACCCACAACTGGGGTTTATTCTTCATGTTCCTTGTCTACCTCCTCCACAAGACTATGAGTGAGTCCTCCAAATACAAGGACTTTATCTGTGTCCCCACCATCTATCTAACCCTGTACCCACTCGACACTGTACCCACTCGAAGCCGTATACAGCTTCCTTAGAACTAAGTGCCCTTCGCAAACAGTAAAGCACAATTCACGTGCACCTTAGTATAACGCTATTCACAGTGTGGTCCCACAGTCCCCGAGATGTGAAAGAAAGAATGCCGGGCACCAAAGGAGCCAGGCTTCTAGTGACAGCAAAAGTTGTCATTAAAAGCAAACTGTGGCAAAGTATCAGTTCTGAATTTCTTTGGGTTACTGCTGGAATACTCAACCTTAAAATACATGCTTGAACAACTGGGTGAACATTTGGAGGGGCTGATGCGTGGCAAAACGTGGCACCTTTCCTTCGTGCTGGGACATCTAAAATTTAGCCATGTACGAAGGCTTTCACAAGAGGTCTCAATGTGATTGCAAAGAAAAGGCTTACATTTTGACAAGATTTTATTTTCTCCAAGTTTTCATATTCTCCTTATACATTTTTAAGATTTAAATGTTCACGCTTTCAGTTTGGTTAGGCCACCTTCAGTCCCACTTCTTAAGACAGTAAGACACACGATTTACTCTCCAGGGTTTACTTGTGAATAGTCATTAAGGCAAGACCCTCTTCCTCATCAACTAGTCCTCCTTTTGACTTTACCTAGGGATTGCCTTTCTAGTTCTCCAGTATCTTCTCTTAACTATTTCTAAGTTATTCCTTACCTCCAAATTCCCACCTTGCAAACAATAAGTGCTCAATAAATGCTTTTATAAATAAATTTGATTTTGAGAGTTTTTCTGTATAGCATGCTCCCTCACCTTGACTTTTCTCTTCTTAGATCATTCATATCCCCACAGGTGGTTCCAAACTTTATCACTTGAGATGACAGTTAAACAGAGGGAAAGGATCTATGATCTCATGATCCTCTTTGTAAGTGTAAAAAAGCAAAAAGAAAAAAAGGAAAAAAAGCAAGTGGAAAAAGCCTTGAACAGTTGGTAAGAATTTTGGAATCAGCAGACTATGAATTTAAAGCAGAGATTCTGGGGGCGCCTGGGTGGCTCAGTTGGTTAAAGCTTAAAGAAAAGCAGAGGAGAGATCATTTGATCATTTCTCCTTCCCCTTATAAAATGATCCAGAAAACAGTGAAATCACCAGTTTTATGAAGATCCTACCACTAATTATAAACAACTAACACGTGAATGAACACTGAGTAAGGAAAGGAAAATGAAGCTACCTTAGTTCTGTCATAGTCTTATTATATTTTTATTTGGTTCTGTGTGTTTCTACAGCAATAGGATTTTAAACTGCTACCTCAATCCACTGAAAAATAAACACCCTACAAGTCTTTTTTTTTTTTTTCTGGAGTAAAAAACAATGAGATGTTTGTTCACAATAGAAGAAACTATCTAAAATCTATTTAGTTTTGTCAGAGAGAATGTCATAAAACAGAAGCCAACATTTCATACGAGCTGGCTTAATAAAATTAATAGGTTAATTGTATGTATTAATTAACAGAATTAATATAATTCTAAAAGCCCACAAACTTATCCCTGTAAGGACTATGGTGGCTGAATACTGTGAGTAATTGAAGGGCAAACTAAATTAGGGGTAATGAATCCCTGCATCATCATATCAATCATTTCTATTTTATAAGAGCACTTTGTCAAACTTAAAACAAATCACAAGAGGTCATTAATTGGTCAGCAACACTGCATCAAACCACCAATTACTCTGATTTTGCAGTCTGGTCAAAACATGTATTTGTACACCTCAACTTTAAGTGGAATGTCTATTGATTTACAGAATCTCCAAGACCGAAGTCAAGTTTTAGAAAATTATAGTCCAATTATGCATTAAGGAAATGCAAATGCCATAACATGGGAACTAGCCAAATTATAGGCCCTGTTTCTGGAACGCTGAAAGTCATTGCTATAATGACCCTCCTAACACCGTTAAGAACTCCAGTATGATGACCACTCCCAGAATCCCAAACCGTTTTGATAAAATTTAATCTCTTGTAAAAAAGCCCCAGTGAGCACCCCTAGGCCAACTTTTGCAAATCTGATGGAGTCTGGGCATCAATTATGCCCCGCAGAGTGCTCTCTGCTACCCTCTTTAGCGCTTGAAAATTTCCAAGTCTTTTGTAAAGAGAAATGGGAGCAGCCTGAGGAATATACCGACAAGGTGTACAGATCAATCCCGCCTGGAGCCAGAGCAAATGCAAATCTTAAAGAAAAGCAGAGGAGAGAAAAACAGGCTTCAGGGGTAAAGCATCCACATGGATGTGATGGGTTTTTTGTTTTTAAGTTTTATTTATTTAAGTAATCTCTACACTCCATGTGGGGCTTGAACTCACAACCTCAAGTTCAAGAGTCGCACAGGCTCCTCTGACTGAGCCAGTCAGGCATGCAAGAGGCCACCTGGAGACTTCCTATCTACTAGGAGACCAGAGGAACTGCTACTGGCCGGAGTCCAGGCACGCCCCTGAAGAAGAAACAGCAGAGACCCCACACACAGCACCCCGACAAGCTATTTACGAGAGAAAACTGAAGCCTGAGACTTTAACATCCAGATCAGCAGTTCTTCAAATGTAAGAGATTCTGTGCTAAGGTAATAAAACGATAGTAAATGTTCCTTGAGTGCTCCGGCTTTAGGCACTTTTCGTACAGTAATTCACCTAATACTGGTGACCCTGCAAGGTAGGTGTGACCACCATCCCCACTGACCCAGGAGGAAACTGGAACATAGGGAGACTGGGAGCGGAGTGGACATCTGGTCCGGGGGATCTGGCACTGGCATCTGTTCTTACCTGCTAAGTGACAGGGCTTCTCAAAAGAGGCTGTTACAGTCCCAGAATCTACCCATGGTCGTGGGACCCCATACAGCAAAGCAGAAGCATGAACTCACTGGAAATAGTATTTCGTGCTCTCTGCCTTTTATTTATTTCTGCTTGACTGTAACAAGTTCTCTCTTCGTAAATTGGCCTGGGAAAGCACCTAAGGTAGTGATAAGAATCCAATGTTACATCACCTTCCCTTCATTGGCTGGATTTTTCTATTTGAACAGTTGGTAAGAATTTTGGAAATCAATAGACTGGATGTAAACAGAGACTCTGGGGATGCTTGGGTGGCTCAGTTGGGAAAGAGCCCAACTTTTGGTTTTGGCTCAGGTCATGATCTCATGGCTTGTGAGTTCAAGCCCCGCATCAGGCTCTGCGCTGACAACTCGGAGCCTGCTTGGGATTCTCTCTCTCTCTCTCTCTCTCTCTCTCTCTCTCTCTGCCCCTCCCCTGCTCACACACTCTCTCTCAAAATAAATAAACTTAAAAAAAAAAGTTTTAAAAGCAGAGACTCTTGAATCAAACAGGCCTGGATCCAAATCCAGGCATATTACCTATCAGTTGTTAAACCTTAACCAAGTTAGCCAACTAAGGTTAGTTAGACCTTAGTCTCCTCCTTCATAAAATGGAAAGAACTCCCTGGGTTGGTCTACTGCCAGTCGGAAGAGCACTGTAAAGCCCTTGGTGCATGTTAGTCATTATTAATTACACTCCACTTCATAACTACAAAATCAGTCAGAGGATGTGGCCGCCTTGGTCTCCGCAGACTGCAGCCCAACAGAATGAGACCTCCATGGCCAGAGCCCACCCCTCATTCACTCCTGCCTGGATCAGATCCAATCACTGACCTAGAACATCTAGGAGGCTGGGAACAGCTAGAAGGCTGGGAACACTTCTCACTTCTAAGTTATAGTCCTTCAAACTACATGGGAAAAAACATAGCAAGTTCAAGTATCATAACTAATCCACAAGCTCAAGAAACGTGCCTTAAACACTTTTTTCTTTGACTACAATAGCAAAATGGACAATTTTCTCATGGATCAAGTTTATATACAGATTATGTGTATATTTATATCTGTATAAATGTATTTATCCATGACCATGCTGTCTATATGGGGGGATGTATTACAAATACCAAATGAATATACATATATATCTATAGTATATCTACTAGCTTGGTCCCTGACACGTGGTGGAAAGCACCCAAAAGAGATGGGTGCTATAAATAATAGTTCCCTTTTCCTTGGATTGAGAGGAAAGATTGGTGCCGAATGGTGAGGCAACTGACTGAGCTGGAGACACAGAGTAAAACTAGAAAATAATGATTAAAAGCTTCCAAACTAATCCTGACATTCCAAATTGTGACATTACTCACAAAGGAAGCGCCATTTATCTCTGCCATCCTTGAGCATTCCTTTCTGAATTCCTCTCCTCTTTTCCTAGAAGCCTACAACCTAACGCTCTCTTAAATCTGTCAGCCCTTTCAGGTAGCAGGTACCTCCTTCCTCCCAGACGGGATCAAAACGCCCATCTTCCAGGGTTCACTGCCAGGAGATCAGGGGAAAGCAGTAATTCAAGGTGTGAATGAGGCTGGATCCTCCCAGGAAAGGTTTGCAAGATAAAGGGGATTTTCAAATGTCTACCTTGGGACAGGCCGGGCAGAAGGGTGGGAGGCACAGAACCCAGCTGGTGATGTGGGAATCCTCTCCTTCAAGGTCTCCCCAAGTCCCTCAGCTTTCCAGGGTTATACACATGGACTCAAACAACTTGGAAGCCCTCTGCCATCGTCACACCACTCCCCCCGTATGAGGAGTATGCTTTAGGACTTCCCTGCCACCCCCGCCCCATATGAAACACAACCAAACTCACTGCCTGGACAGCCAGTAGGAGCCCAATTGTTTGTAGTCACTAAACACGAATCACAGATCTCAGAATACAGTGGGTTTCCAGAAGAAGGAAGTTCCCACTGGGGTTCCCAAAGCAGAGCAAACTGCTGTGACAAAAACTCCCCATAAAAGTTCAGGTGCTCTGGACTGTTTACAGTCCTGTGAGAGATCTCCCACTTTGTTGTTCTTGAAAATTCGGTTATCCCAGGCTTGGACTGAGTTTAGGATAGGATATAAGTAAAAAACAAATAAATTAAATTAAATTAAACTAAATTAAATTAAATTAAAAAAATGGCTCCGTCAGGTTGTTAAACTCTAAGCTGAAAGGAAGTCTGACTGTAAAGGAAGTTGACCAGAAGGACGGGAGAATTGCTGAAAACCTAAAACATGTCTAATTAGGTTTGGTCTTCTGTAGTATAGTGGATACACTGTGGTCTGCTGTCTAGTTTAAAGCCATGGGTGTTAGGAAATACAGCCCTTGCTGTGATGAGGGATCTCAACTGGCTTAAACACTCTGTTTCTAGATTATGCTCATTCCCTGTTCTAAAAACTCAACACCATTCACAGCCCATCCTCTCTTGAGGAATAGCAGGCAAAGAGAAAATTTTACAAATCTGAAAACCTAAAGTTTAGAGTCTAAAATTTTACGGAACCTAAAATTTAAAAGTTCATCTGCTCCCACTGTGGTGTCCGTGTATCAAGCAGACAATCACTCCAGTTTGAAGCCCACTGGCTTGCCCACCCGCCACGGAGGACTGAGGGCAAAGGCCAAATCCTGCTCCTGGAGGTAGCACTTAGCAGGTAAAAGGAGGTTCTTGAACTGAATTCAGGGTCTTTGGAACACCACTAGTGGTGACTAAAAAAGTTTGCGCATGCAATGTTTCAAATCTGAAAGCTACGTTTTCTCTCAGTTTAGTTTATCAAGGTCAGTTGATACGCCCTTCTGGACCAACGAATTTCCTCCACCTTCACCCTATCTAAATTCTCCAGAGAAGTCTTTAGAAAGGCATCCTGATTAACTAGTATAATACAGTGAAGGATCAATCAAGAGAGGTAAAAATAGGCTCAACAAATAAAGTTCTAGCATGTGACAGACCCACAGATTGCCAGCCTATAGGTTTGTTCCCAAGATTTGCAACACAGGGAACCATGTCTCAATTCCTGCATCAATTCTGCTTTTGAAATGGCAGCTAAGACGCCACAAGGTAACCTGAAACTTAACTTTCTATTAAATAATTGGGAGTTTTGACTGGCCTGGGCCAAGGCAGAGCCAGCTTTAAACAGTCTCACATACAACAAGCAGTCCTTTTAGAAAAAGGGACTCTTACCTGCAGTGACAAGAGGGTGGCCTGTTAGGTAACATTTGTTTGGGGAGCCAGATTCTAAAATCAAGATGATTCAAGGATTTAAATTTTTTTTGTTGTTTTTTTTTTTAATTTTTTTTTTAATGTTTATTTTTGACAGAGACAGAGACAGAATGCGAGGGGGTTAGGGGCAGAGAGAGAGGGAGACACAGAAGCAGAAGCAGGCTCCAGGCTCTGAGCTGTCAGCACAGAGCCCGACGCGGGGCTCGAACTCACGAGCTGTGAGATCATGACCTGAGCCAAAGTCGGACGCTCAACCGACTGAGCCACCCAGGCGCCCCAAAGGATTTAAGTTTTAAATGAATGGGAACCACTTTCTTATTTGGCAGCAAATACTTCTCTTCCTGTTTCCTGGGTCAGATTTAATAGATAGTGAGCTGACATACATGTGGGTTTACAGCAATTTAGAACACTTCATTTGCATAATGATTGCAATAATAACACGCAAGAGTTAAGAATACAGATTTCTTTCCCAAAATGACTGCTGCAAACCATTAAGTGTATCACCTTTTAACTTTCCTTATTTTGATCTGGTTTTAATACTTCAATGAGGCCAAAATCTTGCCAATGCAACTACTTGCCAAGCGGAAAATGGATTAATTTATAAAGATTCCTGGTACCAAAGCCAAAATAGTAGGTGCTCAATAACTGCTTCCTGAATGAATGAAAAAAGTTACACACTTAATGTTACTGACATTTACTTTTTCCACCAATCTGAACGGGAGAGCAACTACTCCTACAGTAGAAAAAAGGAAGGCAGCCACAGCTAACATTAAAAATCAGGGAAATATCCTGATTTAAACAAGGCAGTTAATCCTAATAGCTCCAGATAACCATTACAAAAAAGACTTGTTACAGTTGCTCTGGCTGTTAAACCCAGGACTCCCTTCACGTTTATTGAAGTTTGATGGATTCTCTCTTTAAGAGAGTAGCCCTCCTAAATTAAAAATAAGACTGGCGATTTTTTCAATAATGCATAAAATGCTTGTGTTTGTTTTTTCTATTAAGCAGACAGATTGAATATCCCTTCTCCCTTCCCACACTAAGCACCTGAACGAAAGCTGGTTTCCCAGTGCTAACAACATCTGACTTCTCAAAGGCAAGGTCAGGAACAACTGCATGTGCCCCACAGACAGGCTGCTCTCCTTTTCAGCTGGGACGCTATAAGGGATGACTGGCTCCTAGTGAAGTCAATGAAACAGACACGGGGGATGTACACCACCAGCTCCAGACTCTTTCCACTACTCGATTTCCTACTTGCAGAATTCCTGAAAAGTATTTCTAGAAGTAATATGGGTTAAAGTCAAACACGTGCAACTGAAGACACCTCTGTCACAAGCTCCCAAAGGTGCCTGAGTATGTATTTTAGGGAGCTAATGCTCACATCTTTGGTACTGGAGAGAGGCACAGTCTATAAAAGCTTTAGCAACAAAACTATGACATTTAGAATCTAAACCTTACTATGTTGTGTGCAAATAAAAAAGACTAAAGTTACAAATCTCTATCATCCATCTAAGCAGAAGAACTGTTCTCTGAGGCAGGAAGAATGCTGTATTTTCATGTAAAGAGAACAGCTACGAAAATGTAGGAGGGGCTGTGCTAAACTAAGCCTTTTAAAATGTACCATGTGATCTCCATGAGCGCTAAGAAGCCACACCAGTAAGTGGATCATCTTAGATCACAACAGCTATGCAGGAGGAGGGGAGATGGAAACTACCCTTTGCTTTTACCACAGCCATTCCAGGGAATTAGAGTGAACTTCTTTTTTTTTTTTTTTTTTTTTTTTTCAACGTTTATTTATTTTTTTGGGACAGAGAGAGACAGAGCATGAACGGGGGAGGGGCAGAGAGAGAGAGGGAGACACAGAATCGGAAACAGGCTCCAGGCTCTGAGCCATCAGCCCAGAGCCTGACGCGGGTCTCGAACTCACGGACCGCGAGATCGTGACCTGGCTGAAGTCGGACGCTTAACCGACTGCGCCACCCAGGCGCCCCTAGAGTGAACTTCTTAAAGCAACCATCACAACCGCTACCATAACCCCTCCCCACCCCACAAAACCAACAAAAATCAGGAACTTCACGTGAGAAAAAATCACAAATTCCATGATTGCTAATCCTTGGATGCATTCATTTTTCAATGACCCACTTATGAACACTCTCAAGAAGTAAAAAGAGTAAATGCATTTAAAGTTCTAGGCTCTTCGTTTGTTGAGAAACTTGCAACGTTAGAAGAGAATCAAAGCATCGGGGTGTATTATCAAGAAGTCTAGAATAAGATGGTCAACGGTGGAGTTCTGTGCAATACCACTTGAGGAGTCTGGCCAATATTAAGGTTAGATAGCCTGTGTTCATAATTAAGTAATAGTGACTGAAGCTGAAGGCATACATTTCCTGAAGATTAATGACCTAACAGCATTTCCTGAAGATTAATGACCAGCCAAGAGGAGGTGACTGCCTAAAGCAGTGCCTTGGGCCACTAACCCCAGCCGGTCATTAATCCCCAGGAAATGCCCTGGACCTCAAGGTTACAGTGATTTTAATAAATACAAGAGGAAAAAGTTTAATATCAGCTTTCTACAGAAACTCAACATTTGTATCATTCTTAGAATGCTCAGACCGCATAAGGTGACTTCTATAGGAATCACTAGAGTTCCCTTAAACTTCTTAATCCTGGTTAAAAACTTACTTTAACATAAGTGAAAAGCAGGCATGTTAATACGTGAACAGCTTTTTGTAGTGTTTTAACTACAAGGAACTCAGCTATAATAATGTTTTGCATAATAACAATCAGCCAACATATGGACACTCAAATCTATTTTTAATTGTAATCTCTATTTACGTGACAGTAACTCAAGAAAAATAAATGAATCCGTATTCAGGTTTATAGAACTGATTTATCTCACTCAGTTAAAACAAGACTGTGACAGAGCAACTGCATTCCTTAGACCAAAACAAAACCGACCGGAACAACTCCCTCCTCCCATCTTTTGAATCTTAACTCGATTCTATAGGACACTGATGTCAAGAAACCAGCAGACTGACGCCAGGAGGCAAACTGTTTCATTATTATTCCAAGCAGATATATACTTTAATATTAAACTTTCTCAGGCTTTTCACTCCTCAATTAATCAGGTGCCACTCTAAACCAGGACATTATAAGGGTCTTACTTTATCAGAAGAATGTGAACATTTATTTTTGATCTCAAAGAAAAAGCAAACCCAAATTCTCCAAAGAAGAATTCTCCTCTCCGCCCTTACAACTCCATAAAACCACCTCCTGGTCTGTCGGAAATGTACCACGCACACAGAAGTACAGGACTTGTGTATTTTAGAGAACTTTGCTGTTTATATTATCATTCGCAGCCCCTTTCTCTGTTGGCCTTGATGATTAGTTGGTAAACCTCTGAAAGGGTCAGATTGTCCAGAACTGGAATTTCCACTTTGGAAAAAGCACAGAGGTACCTGACATCTGTTTCTTGAAGGGCCTACACTACACCTCCAGACTTACAGTCGAAATTCCTACTTCTGCATGATGGCAGGGAGGTCAGAGTTGTAAAACCTCCAGTGGCTACTCCTGCCTGCAGAATAGAGCACAGTCCCCAAAGACCTCTCGTTTCTGGCTCCCAGAGAAGAGTATTCCAAAGATGAGTACAATTTTAGTAATATGAATATATTCCTCTAGGAAAAATAATAATAAGCATCCGTTCAAGTCCTCAATCTCAACCTAGAATTTGGTACTGCTGAGAATTAACTAATATTAATATTGAAACAGTTCCCTAATCCTTGATGAGGACTCTGAAGTCCAGAGAGGTAAACTGATTTGCCCAAAGGGCTCAGCTTCTGGGCTACAACTTCTTAACTTTGGATGTCCTTGCCACACTACTGCGCAGTTTGTCTTAATTAAATATCTATATTCTTAAGTGTTACCTGCCCCCTAGATAGTGAGCCCCATGGGGCTAGGGAGAGGCAGTGAAGTTTGTTGCCTAGGTGCTACCCACTACCGGGCAGGGAGCCTGACTGGTAGTGCTTATCTCCCTTCCTTCTATTAACAAGTGACTTTATTTTATGGAAAGCGCACCCCAAACATCACTTTACATTCAGCTACCTATTACAGTATAAACTGGCACTGGATTACCAATCTCTCCACTCCCCGCCCACTTACAGGAAGTGGGCTTGGCACGTTTTCTTTTTTCTTTTTTATAACCGTTTTTGTTTTAATCTTTGTAAGCTATGGCGAATATGCAAGAGTATTTTAATGGTTACTTTACTCAAATATATTTTAAGTAGTTGCTTCCTTTATATGCGCGGTATTCCTGCACCGAGCCTTATTAAACTCATGCATTCAATGGAGAGTCAGGCTGCCTCCAACCCTTTTGTTCTGAGAACTTTGAAGTTTTAGCCTTACAGCTCAGCACTGAATGTTAGGGACCTTGGCTTCTCAACATCTTTTAAGGTTAGGCATAAACTTTCCTGAAAAGCACAAGAGTTAAGCTCCTAAGGGTGAAATCAAACCACATCAAATCTGATTCAGTATATTTAGTACTTTTTAAAACTCCTCCCCGCCCCGGACCCAGACCTGCGTTAGCAGGAGTTAGTCTAGAAATGGTACCAAAGAAACATTTCATGCATAGAGTTTGGTTTGGTTACCTGGGTGGGGGAAACAATAGCAGGTGAAACTACTGTGGGAGAATTGGTGCTTCTGTGCCCATTGGCTTCTGGAAGAAGAGGCAGGGGGTCGTGTTTCACGGAAACCACCACCACCGCATCCACAGGCTCCGAGGGGCGGATACAAAGTCTTTTGGGGGAAGAGGGGCCGCAGATATCCCCAGACCCGAACACCGACTCGTACAGAGCGCGCTTGGGCGCAGCCTCAGATTTCACGTCGGGCCCGACCTGGCTGTCTTTGGGGAGGATATAGGTGTTCCCCAGCGAGGGCGGCTGGGGGCGGTGGTGGTGGGAGGGATGGGTGGGGGGGTGGTGGGAGTGGTGGCGAGCCGCCCCGTTTAGAGCCTCCGCGTAGCAGCCCTGCGGGGCGGGCGAGCCCAGTTTGGTGCCGATGCCCGCGATGCTGTTGAGCGTGGCGATGGAGACGGCGCCGATGCAGTGGTTGGTGTAGGTCTTGGAGAGCTTGGCCGCCTTCGAGAGCATCTGCATCCTGGTGCCCAGCAAGTTCTTGCCGATGGCTTTGTTCTCGTACCAGGTCACATCGCCCTCGCTGCAGTGGTCCCGGGGCCGCTGGAAGAACGCCTTGCAGAGGGGGTTGCGCTTCGACAGGTACTTGACGAAGCTGGCGTAGGGGCAGAACTCGGTGCCCGTCTCGTACATGCGGGGCAAGTTCTCCTCGTCGCTGCTCTCGGCACGCTTCTTGCTCCACGACGACGAGCGCGACTTATGGTAAGGCCCGAGGGACTTAAAGTAGACGAACTTGCGGCCGTCCTCATCCATAGCCAGCCCAAAGGAGTCCTCCTCCAGCTCGCGCTGGTTCTCGCGGCCGCGCGTGCAGAAGTACATGCAAGTCTCGAACCAGACCTTGTTGAGCAGCCCGAAGGGCGTGTTGGTGCTGAAGACGCTGGAGGTGTAGAGCTTGCGCAGGTCGGCACGCGTGATGGCTTGCTTCTGCACCACGGGCCCGGCGCCCTGCTCCTCGAGCTTGCGGATGACCGCGGCCAGCGTCAGGTTGGCGCTGCGCAGCTCGGGGTCCTTGGTGAGGTCGAGCGTGCGGCAGTACGGGGGCTCGTTGAGGTAGCGGTTGAGGGAGCTGCGGATGCTGATGAGCGACGACTTGCTGTAGAGCTGGCCGCTCTTGGAGCGGGCCTCGGCGTAGAAGGAGCGCAGCACGCGGCACAGCGCCCCCTTGTCCATGGTCTCGAAGTCCGGGCTCTGCGCCTTCTCGCTCAGGTACTCCCGGAAGATGCGCACGGCGTAGCGGGTGGCCAGCCGGGTGTTCTCGCTCAGCCGGGCCCGCTCGGGGCGCTGCAGCACGTCGGGGTCCAGCTCGGCGCTGTCCCCGGGCGGCCCGCCGCGGGCCCGGGGCGCCAGCAGTCGCGGCGGCGCCTCGGGCTCCAGCGCGGCGCTCTGGTCCATATTGATCATATGGACCGGCTCGGGCTCTAACTCCTCCCCGGCCGAGTCCTCGGGCTCCAGGGGCTCGTCCCAGTCCAGCCCCATCTCTTCCTCCTCCTCTTCCTCCTCCTCGTCCTCCTCCAGCCCCCCACCTCCGTCCTCCTCCTCCTCGTCCCCCGTTATCTGCACCTCTTGGATCTCGTCGTCCTCCTCCTCTTCCTCCTCCTCCTCGCCCGCGCTGCAGTAGTGCGGGCGGCCGTGGCGGCGGCCGCGGCCCCCAGCACCGCGCTCGCCCTCGCCCCGCTCCCCATTGTTCTCGGCGGCGGCGGCGGCGGCGCTGGCGCTGCCGCCCGCGCTGGTGTTACAGTCCCCGCTGCCAGGCATTCTCGCCATATTGCCGTCTCTCTGCCAGTCCTCGGGCAGGGCGCATGCGCTATATTGGACCGCAGCGCTGAGAGCTTTTGTGTTTAATGACCTTCAGCTACCGGGAGGCAAAGCCGGGCTCTTAAAGGAGCCGCGCTCCAATTGTCAGTTCGGAGCGCTACTCCGGAGGGGCAGCGGCGCGCAGGGGATGGAGGGGAGGGGAGGCGGGGGTAAGTTAGGCAGGGAGAGGGTAAGGACGGAGGCTGGCTGGACCCTCTTCCTCCCCCACCCCTCTCCCCACTCCTAAGAAAACTTTAACGGGGGGGGGGGTGAAGAAAGGGGAGGGAGAGCTGTCGGTGGGGGTGAAACACTCCCAACTTACCCTCTGGCGGAGTGGCGCGCGGGCCCGGGCGGGAGAGAGGGAGGGCCGGCGGGAGGGCGGGGCGGTCTCGCTTCTCTAAGTAATGCCCGAGGAGCAGTGCCCCTTCCACTGCCCCCTCATTGCCCCCCGGAGCCGGGGGTTCGGGGAGGCGGCAGAGCCGGGCTGGCCGCGGGTGCTGCTCGGAGAAGCCGGGTCTGGGGCCGCCCGGAGCGGAGCAGGCAGGTTAATGAGCAGGGTGGAGGAGGCACGGCGAGGCCCCGCACCCTCTCTGCGCCCGCGGCCAGGGCGCAGCGGGCGAGGCTTGGGAGCGGGATGGGGCTGGCGGCGGCGGCTCCCCCACCTACTTGCTGGCGGCGAGGCGCGGGGGCCTGGGGCCAGCCGCACGGCTCCCAGCTCCCTTTCCGACTCTTGCAAAGGAGCGAAACACGCCCCACGTCAGCCTCATCCCTTTCGACTTTTCCAACAGCCTCTTTTAAGCTGTCATTAAAGACCCGGGGCGCTCCCCGTAGGTCTAGGGCAAGTCTGCGCCGGTCCCGCCAGCCTGGGGAAGGAGCAAGAAAGAAAGACTGGGAGGGGCGGGTGGGAGGGGAGACTCGGGGAGAGGCGCTCCGGACCCCAGGGACCCCTCCCCGCACGCTTAGGCCGCCGCCCTCCGGGCCTCGGAGCACACTGACACAACTCCCTCTGGCGAGGCGCTCCACCTGGTTGGAGCTAGAGCAATGCCGATCCCTAAGACCCGTCGGCGGGCGGGCGGGCGGAAAAAGTGAACTTGGGTCTCGGCCGCCCCCGCCGCCGCCACAATTCCGGCAATTTGGATCCCGAGCGCGCTCTTGTTCCAAGTTTGCCAACCGCCATTCTTTCGCCCTCGGGGCTGCGCTGCCTCCGGCGCACGGGGGCGGATACCTCCGAAACTGGAAAGGCGGCCAAAGAGCTCGCCGGGTCCCGCTTTCCCATAGGAGACACTGTCCCACTTCCAGCCGAACGCCCGCCCCCGGCGCGCCCAGACACCGGGCGCGTCCTCGCGTCCCCGCCTCCCTCTCTCCCGGCCCAGGGGCAGCGCCCCCAGAGCTGCGGGAGACCTCGGTTGTTTTCCTTGGCGGCACAACCCCTTCCATGTCGAGCTCGCACGGCATCCTAATTTTCTCCTCCTCGGGCAGCCCAAGTGTCCCCTGGCGCTCCGCCAGCTCCAAGTCCCGGGGGCTAAGGGGAACCAACGGAGACGAGTCCCAGCAGCGCGACCCCAGGGCGCGCAGACCCTGCTGTGAGGCAGCCTCCCTGTCCCCTCCAGGGCGTCCTCGAATTTGCCCTCGAGACCGAATTCTAGGCACTAGGGCTGTAGACTTGTCAATTGCCGGTTCCCCCCTCCCGGACTCCCCCGTCTTGCTTTCTGGGCAGCTTATAACTTTACGCATCAACAGAAACCCATCCGTCAACTTGTAATTTAAAAAAAAAGAAGGGAGGGGCACTAGGTCTCTGGGCCGCGTGGGCGTCTAAGTGGGAATTGACTCTCTTCTCCAGCAATCTGTGTTCGCCCTCCGCGTGTTTCCTCGACCCTGTACGCGGCAGAGCTTTGGGGAAATTGCGCCAGGTGTGAACAAGCTGGGGCAAGTCCGTGCCTCCCGGGCCCCCTCCCGTTCCTCGGGCAAACAGACACACGACACACGCTCTCATGCGTCCTGTTGTCCGCAGAGAACCGTCCGGGGAGGTGAGGAGTTCGGTGGTTGCACTCTTCGGGAATCATCCCCGAGGTGCTGCCGGCTTTGTCAAAAATGCTCAACGTCCCCGGAAATGTGTAGGAAGGCGTTTGTTTGTTTCCCGGAGCTCAGGGCACTAGGCAGCTAAGTTAGTTGCACGCGCGACCCGCGCACACACCATTCGCACTGCGCTACTTCCGGACGGCTGGCCCTTTGTCCCGGGATGCTCCCAGTTTTCCGGCCGCCCGAACAATCGGTTAGGGAATTTCAGCAGTGTTGAAACCTCAGGTGGGCGCCCAGCAAGTTACCTACCAGGGGATGCTCTCCCGTGGCCCTCACGGCGAGCGCAGTGCGCCGAGGGGCTGAGCTGGGGACACTGGCCCACGTTCCAGCCCCGGTGCCGAGCACTTTTGCAGTCGAGCCCCCCTTCACCCCCCCACCCCCCACCTCCGCCAGCTCCCCTCCCTGTTGGGCGAGCTGCTTTGAATTGCTCGCAGTTTGCCGGAGGCGGTGTGCTGGGTTGGACGCTCCGGGAAACAAAGCAACCAAAAACAGCTCCCAGTTGACGTCAACTTATTTCCAGAAAAGAAAATAGTTTTGTGCTCCCAGGACAAAATACCCCCCAGGGCAGGTCTCTACCGGCAAAAGCCAGAGGGGAGAGGGCGATGGTGGGCAGTAGTAGAACCAAAATACCCCAAGTGCAAATAAATTTTTAACGGACTTAGCAAAGCAACAGTTTCAGATGCTGCTTGAAGGGTTTGCAAACAACGGGCAGGACCCTCGCAGACCTTAGGTGTGAAAAACACACCTTGGAAAGTATGCCTTGGCCTGATTTTCTGGCAACTGTGAATCTGCTTCGTGGCACCAGCTCCTGAAAACCTACCAAAAATTCTTTGCCCATTAATGATTCTTCATCAAATATTGGGAAAGACCTCTTCAGGTTAGAATCTACAGTATTTTTTAGGAAGAACATCCAGAAAAACGCTTCTCAACCGCCACCAAAAACAAACAAACAAACAAGTTGCTTAATTTTTAAAACCCAGTAACACAAAACTACAGTTGAGTTTATAAAGGAGTTCAACTCCAGGTTTAGTAAATGATTCCTTAAAAACATCCTGCGGCACCATCCATTCATTCAGTACCAAACTGAGAGAATCAAAAAGGCTTTGTTATTATTCTGGTAAAGAGGCAACAGGGTCTGTCTTCTGCCTATCAGCCCAGTTGGGATTCCTCTACTTAGATTCTGCCTTATCATAAAATCCATTGAAGTCACCCACCAGCTGTAACTGGATAGCTCCTTTATAAGGATGATTTCTTTATTTCTTGTGCAGAATGCATAGCTTCTTTATATCAAATTATCCCAGTATTGTATGAAACATTTATTGCAATTATTTCACTGTCAGAATTCATTACTCTAAAAGCTATGGTAAGATGTTTCTATCTTCGCCAAGATACTCCACACTTTCTATCTCTTTCATAATCATTAAAAAGTACCATCTATGTATTTGTGCTGCTCCATTTCTTAGATTACTTGCAAGTGGTGACATTATTTTGGAAGGAAAAACTCCAAATGTCTCCCCCTCATTTCACAAGCCACTACTCCCATTTCATGGTCACACTTGATGAAAGGTTATATACCATATAGACACACATTCTGCTCTTCCTCCTTTTTGCTTCCGACCTACTGAGCTGCATCTATTATATCACTGGTGTAGTTGCTTTTTATCTGCCTGTTTCCTCTGCTACACTGATATACCTTTGTAGTTTAGGCTGGAGCCTGGGCCATGGTGAGCACCCCAGTCAATGAATGAAGGTCTCCATTTAGTTAAGTCTATATTTATTTATTTTTATTTAGTTCTTAAAATATTTCTCTTTTTAAAAAAATGTTTATTTATTTCTGAGAGAGAGAGAGAGAACAAGGCAGACAGAGGATCCAAAGCAGGCTCCACATTGACAGCAGAGAGCCTGACGCGGGACTTGAACCCACAAGCCATGAAGATCACAACCTGAGCTGAAACCAAGAGTGTGATGCTTAAATGACTGAGCCACCCAGAAGCCCCTAGTTAAATCCATACTTAGCAAGAAACTTCTTGGTAAAAAATCTTAAAATATCATGGATCTGAATTTCTACATTAAAAATCAGGACGAGGGGCACCTGGGTGGCTCAGTCGGTTGAGTGTCTGAACGGCTCAGGTCATAGTCTCACGGTTCGTGGCTTCAAGCCCCGTGTCGGACTCTGTGCTGACAGCTCAGAGCCTGGAGCCTGCTTCCGATTCTGTGTCTCCCTCTCTCTCTGCCCCTCCCTCGCTCATGCTCTGTCTCTGTCTGCCTCTCAAAAATAAAGAAACGTAATAAAATTTTTTTTTTTTTCAAAAAAATCAGGACGAAACAGCAACTGCAAGGAAACATTATTATTTGCAACTTAAAATATATGTGAAGACTGCTCCGGTTTAATGTTTTCCTGCCATAATTTACCCTCTGGTACAAACATACTGTAGGAAGTTATTGCAGAAGTAGAGTGAGGAATGGAGGTATCCATGTATTAAAAGAGGTGGATTGGGAGGATTTAAATTGATAAATTCAAGAAGTTTTGTGGGCTCTTGGGGGCAGAGACCAGAAAAAGCATTTAGTTCATTACTCTCAAGCCATGCTTTCTTGATTTGATTACTTAACAATTCATAAAATACTATGGCGTTTAAATAGTAATTCAAATTGAAGCCATTCTGATATATCCTTGTTTCAAAATTTCGCCGTTAATTTCTGTTGAATTCACTTGAAAATCATCTTGAGCAATATGTTTTGAACTCAAATGAAACAAGAACCCGTGTACTCTAACTCTGCAAAGTGGAAGAAAAGAAAAATAACTCCACAAGAGCACAGAAACTCTGTCTTATTTCTTCCTGCCTCTCTGGTTCATTTTCAATACAGTTCCTTAGCATATTTTAGCAGAGTGGTTGGCGCATAGTAGACATTCAGTAAACACACAAATATTTATACACGGGGAGAAAGCTAACCTCAACAAAAGGTTGTGGTGCGGAGTGGTTAAAACTTCATCTTTGAAACAGGACTGCATGGGTTTGAATCCTAGTTTGGCCTTCCCAGTTGCCTTTACATTTTTTTTTTTTACTATTTTTGAAGATTCTACTTCTTTTACATAATCTCTACACCCAACGTGGAGCTCGGACCTACGACCCTGAGATCAGGAGTCGCATGTTCTACCCACTGAGCCAGCCAGGTGCCCCATCTAGTTGCCTTTTTAAAAAGTATGTTGGTTCTTTCATTATTTTATGATCTGGATTGTAGTTAATAGCCCCTACTGCATAGGATTATTGCCAAGAATTAAATGAGTTAAAATGACTGAAGTACATAATACAGTGTGTGGAACACTAGTAAGTGTTCAACTGTTAGCTCATATTTGTTAAGGCTGTATTTTCCAGGTTTGAGTGTAAAAAGGAAAGCAAGGCCAGAAGGGCTCTCAAAGGTTAAGCCACTTGCCCAATGTCTCCCAGACCTCTATAGGGCACGAAAGCTTGGCTTTGTAGCTCACACCTTAGTCACTTGACCACATACAGCCTCTAGGAACCAAAGAATGAAAGAAAAAAAAAGTCTTCAGAGGAACAATTTCGTACCATTAAAATACTCCTGTGTGTCATTTGATTTGGGTATCAAATTTTGCAAAGCCAGAAGAGTACTGAAGCAGAGTCCTAAGCTTGGATTGTGAGCAGAGCAGACATGCCCTAGGAAACATCTTTGTCACTTGGTACCTAAAACACCAGCACTATTTTCCTGGGCTTTTAGAAGTAGCAACCCATCTGGGTCTTAGAAGAAATGACAGTAAGGAATTTTAGAGGCAGAAGGAATGCCCACAAACCCAACCAGACTAGAATGAGGTGTTTTCTCTTGAAACCCTGGGCTGTTCTGCATAAATCTCCTGGGGACAAGGAGGGTACTACCTATTTTTATCTTTGATGCTTTGTCAAAAAACAGGTCAGAGTGAACTTAACACAGTGATTGACAGGAGTAGAATTTTTAGTTTCTAAGTGCTGCCTGGTAACTGTAATTCTTGATCTTTCTACCTAATAATCACCTCCAGTCCCTAGGCTGTTTTTAAAACAAGTAATGCATGCGGAGAATGTAGTTTTCCATAAGTAAATTGTGGTTTTTGTGGAGCTTAAAAGTTTGCTCTTTGTTATAACAATGTGATGATGAAACTTCACCTGATTAATAGAGAAATCAAATGTAAAGCCTGTCAAAGTTAAACATAAAATTAATGATAGTTGTTTTTTGTCTTCTAGTCATATCTCCTTAAAGGATATGTGGGAGGGGCGCCTGGGAGGCTCAGTCAGTTGACTTCGAATCAGGTCATGATCTCATGGTCCGTGAGTTCAAGCCCCACGTCGGGCTCTGTGCTGACAGCTCAGAGCCTAGAGCCTGCTTCAGACTCTGTGTCTCCCTCTCTCTCTCCCCCTCCCCTGCTCATGCTCTGTCTCTGTCTCTGAAAAATAAATAAACATTAAAAACAATTTTTTAAAGAAAAAATAAAGGATATTTGTGATTAAAGTGGAAGTTAAAGTCCTCTTATTAATAAAATATATTTCTGTGCCATTGCAATACTAATTAAGGTGGAAAGGGAGATAAAGATGCATGTTATTATCATGTCACAAATACATATATTTTAAATAATGGAGGAGCTATTTAAAGTTGTCTTAGAACATAAAATTTTCCTAAAACTACTTGCTACATTTCAAAAAAGTAGCCTATTCACTAAACCCAAAGCAAAACAAACAACAAAAATGTAAAATACCACTTTATGCCCAAATGTTGGTATGAAAATGTTATTCTCATATTTTTTAATTGTCAACCTCACTTAAGATAGCCTTTTAAGAAAGCAGGTAGGCAGTTTCTCGAAAGCCATGGAAATATTCATGTCCTATGACCCAGAAATGGCTTCTGAAGAAGATGAATTTTCTTCGGAAATATATAATTTTACTTATATTTTGGTAAGGTTTGGTTTGCAGCATCCGGACCACTTGGATAAATGAATTTTTCAGTACCTGTCGCAAAGTTTGCTCTAGAACAACATTGCATAATGTCTTGGAGACTACTTTTGTTTATAAACTTTAGACAGTAATTATTTGTTGAAGGAAGGAAGAAGTCCAGTTAGGGTAAAATTGTGTCGTCTCAATATTCTATGGTGATGTCAAGCACCCTTGGATGAATATGGGTAATGACAGTGAAGATAAAGCTTATAAAATAAAAGAGAAAAGCAAAATAAAATTTAAAGCTTATATTTTAATATCTTCACAACTTTGAGGGGCGCCTGGGTGGCGCAGTCAGTTGAGTGTCCAACTTCAGCCAGGTCACGATCTCGCGGTCCGTGAGTTCGAGCCCCGCGTCAGGCTCTGGGCTGATGGCTCAGAGCCTGGAGCCTGTTTCCGATTCTGTGTCTCCCTCTCTCTCTGCCCCTCCCCCGTTCATGCTCTGTCTCTCTCTGTCCCAAAAATAAATAAACGTTGAAAAAAAAAAATTAAAAAAAAAAAAATCTTCACAACTTTGAGGAAGTTTAAGAACTGGATTTTAAAGCTCTAGATATCAGAAATTCGTATCTAGATATATCATGGCAATTCACAGGATGTGCTGAGGAGTGGGTATATACCTGCCCTGTGGCTATGTTTCCAAATGAACTAAAAAAGAAAAAAAAAATCCCCTTTTAAATACCCAGAAGCACTAACCCACATTTTGAACTAATTGACTTACTTTTTCTTAGGAAAGCTTAATTTAAGTCATAGGGGCACATGGGTTTATCTGAATATTTAAAGAAGCCCTGGGATGGGTTTGTTCTATTTCTTTAATTTGATGCTGGAGATCCAGGCTTTGCACCTGATGGAAGAGAACAGCCTCGGAGAGGGGCGGGAAAGCAGGAAACCTTGTGACCTAACAGCTCTATTTTGGGATCTAAGTTTGCCAAGCCAGGGCATGGTAGATACCAGTATAGAACTCATAATTCTTCAAATTTACTCTTCCTGCAGTCTGTACTCTGATTAGGATACCCCCAGGGTCATATATTGTCATTACTCCAAATAAAAGCAGACTCCTCTGACCATGATTGCATCTGTTTTACTGTTTTTTTCTCTCTTTATGGCTCATTCCCTTAAAAAAAAAAAAAAAAAAAAAAAAAAAAAAAAAAGCTGTGGTTTATCATACTTTTTAGATTATAAAGGCAGTAGGTCTTCATTGGAGAAGATCCAGAAAGTACAGAACTCTGGAAAAATACATACGCACCCTATTTCTTTCTTAACATTTGGTGAATCCTGGCTGCAGGTCTGGTCTTTTGTGTTAACACTCTCAAGTTGTTCTCATGAATACATGTGAAGACTGTTCTTATTTTCCAGATGAGTAGAAACCCGGAGGGCTTAAATAACTTGCCCAACATCACATAGCTAATGACGGTCAGGCTCTGGAGCACCTACACTTTCTTAACAATCCACCAGGCCCTTCAGTTCTATTTCCAGGGCCCAGGAAAACAAACATTCTTTCCATTAGAGGGTATTTCCGTGAAGTCAATCTCATTGGTTTACTGTTACAGTACTACATATTTCAAAATCTGTAATTCAAAATATGTAACCAGTAGATTTTTGCAAACTCTGCCAAGCACATGCTAAGGGGCAGGAAGGGCAGAAGATTCTAGAACCACACCTGGTCTGACTCCAGGGAGGAGTGAACCTTCAGTAGGTCCATGAGGTCAATAGTTTTCCTTCTGCCTTTCTTGTAGTTATCTTGTTTCTATCGGCCATAAAAAAGGACATTAATTCAGTCTTCATTCAACTCTGGGAAGTTGAGTTGAACTGTCAAGAGTTTGAGGAGGAAACTCACTTCAGGTCTTCTGTCCCCTCCATATGGTAACATAACAGTACAACTTTAAATGAACAATCACTGAAATGCCCAGGAAAATCTTTGCTCTGGCTACTATTCCCAATTCTGTGGCCTTTGGGGTATTGTAAGTTTTTGTGTGTGTGTGCCTTAGTACCATGCTTTAGGGGCTTTGGTACTTTCTAAATTCACTGTTAACTTTGTTTTCCTAAAATTATTGGCTTTTAGATTTAAAGCCTGGGGCAGTGCGTGTACCTCTGAGAGTGCATCAGAATCAACCAGCATCACCTATGGAGCTTCTTTTAAAATGCAGATTCTTGGGTGCCAACTCCAGAGATTCTGATTTAGTAGGCCTAGCTAGGGTACAGCTCAAGAGTACATTTCTAGGGGCGCCTGGGTGACTCAGTTGGTTAAGCGTCTGACTCTTGATTTCGGCTCAGGTCATGATCGCATAATCATGAGATCAAGACCCAGTTGGGGCTCCACACTGGGTGTGGAGCTTGCTTAAGATTTTCTCTCTCTCTCTCTCTCTCTCTCTCTCTTTCCCCCTCCCCTGAGTACACACTCTCTCTTTAAAAAAAAAAAAGTACATTTTTTAACATACAGTTCAGACAATTCTAATATGAATCTGACCACATTTTGAGAAATGCTACCTCAAAAGGTAATATAACTGAGCAATCAAAAAATAATTTTCTCTCTAGCAATGGCTACTAAATCATTTTGGGGCTACTAAATTCATTTGAAACTTGCATGAAAGTTATGAAACCTCTTCCTCAGAAGATGACCCTCACAACCAATTTTTGCCTACCATTTCCGGGGGTATTGGGGTCCACTGGCATTCTTAAAATACTATTATGTGGTCCCCTACTTCATGTTATACTTTTTCTTCCCTGATCTAAAAGTTATCATGGCTTGGGGCACCTGAGTGGCTCAGTTGGTTGAGCGTCCGACTTCAGCTCAGGTTATGATCTCGCCGTCTGTGAGTCTGAACCCCACGTCGGGCTCTGTGCTGACAGTTCAGAGCCTGGAGCCTGCTTCAGATTCTGTGTCTCCCTCTCTCTCTGCCCCTCCCCTGCTTGCGCTCTTTCTCTCTCTCAAAAATAAATAAACATTGAAAAAAAATTAAAAGTTATCATGGCTCCTTTCTTACTTTAGCTGCGAGTCCCAAACTCCCCAAACCTTAATCCAGTCTGATTTCCCAGCGTTCTCCCTTATGTGTCCCTGAGGTGAGTCCAGCCCTCTGTGGGAAAGACTCAGAGAGAACAGTGATGGAGAAGGAGATACGGCTGTCAGTCCTCAAGACCTGGATCCTTGAACCTGAGTGTGCACCTGAATCCCCCGGAGGGCCTGTCTAAAACAGAGTGCGAAGCCTACCCATGTGTCTGATGCAGCACGTCCTGGGTGAGGCCTGAAAATGAGCAGCCTCCCAAGGGATGTTGCTGCTGCTGATTCCTGGAGCCTGCTTTGTGAACCACTGGCATGGGACGAGGTAGATAGATATGCCCTATGGTTGACAGTGTGGAGCCTGGTAAGCCTTCCTGAGCCAATTCAGCAGGATGAGAAGAGGAATCTTTAATGTGACTTCCATGGCTGAGCCTATCATGGGAGTGCTGTTAGGAGCATTGAACAGCCCTAACTACCAGCCTCCTTTCCAACTGGGAAATTCCTCCTTTTCCGCCCTCTGCTGATCTCAATTGTCTCAATCCTTTAAGACCCAGCTTCCAATGCTACTTCTCCAGAAGCTTCCCACTGGCTTGAAGCACACGGTCACTGCTTTCAACCCTTGCAGCCAGGCCCTTTGGTCAGAGCCATCCCCCAGGGAGAATGAACTGCCCTTTGGTTGAGCTGCAAGTTCTTGGAGTTGCATTTGGTTTTCTTCCTTCCACTTTCACTCCTTGGGGCTTCCTCTCATTGGGAGGCTCCCCATTGCAAGTGACTTGCAACATTGGCTACATCTTAGAATTATGTGGGGGGGCGGGGGGGGTAGAGAGCTGGAGGGCTTTTAAGAAATATGAACATTGCTGCATAACTTAAGACACCCCTTACCCCCTCTGGAGAAACAGATACAGCAAAAATTGCAATGTCTAAAAAGTGTTTAACTTAGGTCCCATGGATGTTCATTTTCTCTCCTTGAGAGTATGCTGAGCATTTTCCCAAAGAAACGCGTGTATCAATCGCACACCCCCACCTGCATCAAAAACAAAAGCTCCTGTATCTAGGTCTGAGGCTCCTAAGAGCCCCTGTAACACTCCCTGATTTTGTCTTCAAATTACTTCTTTCTATCCTTGGATAGCTTTCTCCTAGACTGCAGTGGTTCTTGCCACAGAGTGCATGTTAGAATTACCTGGAAAACTTGAAGAAAAAAAAAAAAGTAGTGATGCCTAGAGAATCTGATTGGCTTGGTTTGGGAAGTGGCCCAGGCATGAAGATTTTTCAAAGTGCTCCAGGAGATTTGAATGTGCAGCTAAGATTGAGACTGACTGTTCTAGACTGGGAGACCTCTTCACAAATGTCTATTCAGGGCTCCTGAGTATAAAGTCTTGGAGTTCGCGGGCGGTCTTCAGATGGTCTGTAAACCCACAGAAATTGTATGTAAAATGTTCTGCATATGTTCATGCATCCAAATATGTATATATGCATGCACTCGTATACATATGTGTACATGTGCCTACTGTCCTCATAATTCCTAGGGAGAGAGACTGTTTGGCTGAGGGATTTATATACACATACATATATGTTCTGTACACACATTTGTATATTTCTCTAGCACAAGGATTCACAGCTTTCAGTAGGATCTAAAGGGGTCTATGACTCAAAATAGTTTAAGAAACATTTGTATAAATCAGCACATACATCTTCTGCTAGAGGCACAAATTGGTACAATGTTTTTAGAGGACAGTTTAGCAGTACCCTTCAGCCTGCAAAATGCACATCCCTTTCAAATCGGCAATTCATTTCTAGGGGTCTAGGCTGGACACAAAGGAAAATGGACAAGACTGTTCTGGAAGGGTTGTTTGTAATAAAGCATCATGGGATACAACCTAACTCTAGAGGCCGATGGTGAAGAAATCAACTATGTCTCATCTATTCAACAGAATACTAGCTGTAGATAGAAAGAATAATGGAATGGAATGGAATGGAATGATGTCCAAGGTATTTTATTAAACAAGTAAAGAATCTCAATGTCAAGTATGAGTTCGTTTGTTGAAAAAACGGAACTAAAATGATATGTGCCTATTTTCCAAATATGCCCAGCCAGCCTAAAACCACAATAATGATCTTCCTACCACCCCGACCCTAGATGTTTCCATTACCCTGTCTGGCACATCTCAGACCCTTCTATGGGATGCTGTTTTGCTCACAGACACTGATGAAGGGACAGATTTGTTGGGCCAAGTATTCATTCCATCATATGACCACTAGCCCTGACTGATCAAGGATAGGTCCTTGGACAACCAATCCCTAGGCTAACTAGAAGCCTGGATTGAAACTCTTAAGCCCAACAGTATCTCTTTCTAGGAACTACGACAAGAGTAAGTCAACCAACAATGAGAGGAAACGGCAGCAGAATCATTGAATCAGCCCAGTCCTGCTCCTGGGTCTTGTTCCTTCTGAGTGGCCTGGGGGTGGGGACCAGGGCACTGCTCTGTATCCAGATTCACCTTTCCCCAGTGGGCCCAATCCTGCTAGAATCCTGACCTTGATTTTCAAGGAGGTTCCACTTTCATTATAGTCCCCCTCCATCCCTACCCTTGCTTCTAACCAGGAAATCCTAAATACGCCTTCCCTCCCAGCCCCGGGGCAACTCCCAAATCTCAGACTCAGTGAAAGTCACCACAGTTCACCCTCTATCCATGACTCAAACCTGGACAACATCCCTTCCTCCTCAGTCATGCTCTCCCTCACCCTGCACTTACACTGAAGCACCAAGCCCTGTGGACTCCAACTCATGACTTGCTTTAAATCCACCTGTCTTCATCCAAGTGTGGATTAATTATCTTTCCCTCAGTAGGAGTCACCCTGGGCTGCCATAACCAAATACCACAAACTGGGTGGGTTGAACAACAGAAATTTGATTTCTCACAGTTCTGGAAGCTGGAAGTCCAAGATCAAGGTGCTCTCAGGGTCCTGGTGAGACCTCTCTTCCTGGCTTGTGGATAGCTGCCTTTTCTCTGTGTCGTCACATGGTTTCTTCTCTGTGCTTGTGTGTAGAGAGAAAGAGAGAGAGAGAGAGAGAAAGAGAAAGAAAGAGATATCTCTGGTGTCTCTCTCTCTTCTCATAAGGACACCAGCCCTAATGGATTAGGGCTCTACCCTTATGAGCTCATTTAATGGAATTACCTCCTTAAAAACCCCATCTCCAGGGGCGCCTGGGTGGCGCAGTCGGTTAGGCGTCCGACTTCAACCAGGTCACGATCTCGCGGTCCATGAGTTCGAGCCCCGCGTCGGGCTCTGGGCTGATGGCTCAGAGCCTGGAGCCTGTTTCCGATTCTGTGTCTCCCTCTCTCTCTGCCCCTCCCCCGTTCATACTCTGTCTCTCTCTGTCCCAAAAATAAATAAACGTTGAAAAAAAAAAATTTAAAAAACCCCATCTCCAAATACGGCTACACTGGGAGTTAGGGCTTCAACATATGCATTTGGGGCTCACAGTTCAGTCCATAACATCCTCCAGACCTGCTCCTCCTTCCTTGGTTCCTGTCTCTGCAGTGCATGCAAGCTAAGAACCTAGTAGTCACCTTCACTGCTCCCTCATGTTCATGTCACAGCTGTCCCTTTTGGCTCATGCTCTCCACTCCCAATGCCATTATCCTAATCCAGGCCACCTCCGCTGTTGTGTGACTCAGGGAACAGAGTTGAAGCTGAGACTGAAGCAGTGCCACCCACGGAAGAGGGAACAACCTCCACATGTGTCCCGGCTGTGATTAGTTTCTTGTCCTTGGCTGTCCATGGGATGCCTTCATATCCTTGAACTTGACCTATTTGTATAAGCTCCTCTTTCTTGGAAACCAACAAATGCAGACCAAAGTATACTCTCTGCCAACCCCTTTATTGGCTCCCACCAATCCTCAACCCCCGCCTCACCATCTAGCTAACAAAAGTAAATGCTTTTCCTCAAAAACGCTTGTCTCTCATCCTGCATACCTTGGCTCATACACCCTCGGCCTGACCCTGTCATCACCTCCTTGCTCAATGAACTCTCAGAGAACTTTTTGGAATGACTCCACATGTTACCTCTTCTTGGAAGCCTTCCCTGACTTCAGCAGACTCCTGGGCCCCTGTCTGTATAGTAAGAATATATTGCAGTCATGACGTGCTTAGGCTCTGGTGCCCAGAAACTTGGATTCAAATTGTGGTTCTGCCACTTACATGTTGTGTAATTTGGGGCAACATCCTTCACCTCTTTATGTTTGTGTCTTTGTTTATAGCATGGGGGGGACTGTTGTGAGGATTAAATGAGTTAATATAGGAAAAAAGTTTAGAATAGCGCCTGGCATACTGTAAATGCTTAATAAATTCTAGCACTTAATGAATTCTAAATGACCATGATCCTGTGCAATGCCAATGGCACCCACCAATGGAATGTGAGCCCTTTGGTCTCCACTCAAGTCCTCCGAGGTGCCCACTCTGACTGTCTACGGCCAGTCTTCCCTATGCTTCCTGCCATTCTGGAAAGACCTGTGTTTTAGCAGTTGGATGTATTATAATTGCTGTTCTCTCCTTAAGCAGACTCCTTGGGCTTCATTAAAAGACAGGAGCTTAATTTTTTTTTATTTGCTTTGCCCAGTATAGTTACTGGCACATAGAAGGTACTCAGTAGAAGATATCTGTTGCATGTGTTATAATTGCAAATTTACTTGTCTGTATCATCCATTAGTCAGCAAGGTCCTTGATCAATCTTATTCTTTGCATAAGGAGGAGCCGTGGTGGTAAGTTAGACAGTATGGGCTCAGAGCCAGACAGCCTACTATGCCACTTCCTAGCTGTGCAACCTTTAGCCAGCCACTTTTCCAGTCTCATTCCGATTAACTTGACCTGAACCCCGAGTCTGGGCTCTAGCTCACTGCATTATGCCTTACGTCTTGACCATCGATGACCATTCATGTCCTGGGCCTTTGTCCATGCAGCTCCCTTCTGCATCAGATGCCTCTCCCTCTTCTGTGTGTGACACATTCGTGTATATCTGTTAGGACCCAGCTCACGTGTCTTAGAGGCTTTCATGAAGCCATCTCGTACTCTTCGTCCAATGCTAATCCTTCTATATTCTGTTATTATAATAATATCTCCACAGAGATGCTCTGATGTACCTGTATGTGTGTATATGTTCCTAAAGAACAGTTTTCTAGGGTTACAGAATATACAGTATCTATTTAAAACCAGCCAAAGGAAACATCACAAAACATTAAAAGGAAAGAGATACTGATCGCTATATCCTAGAATGATATGATAATGGGAATAAAGTCTTCAGAAAAGTCAGACCAACTTTTCTTTAAAGAGTCGCTATTTTGGGAGTTGATGAGAGGAAAAGAGGCGAAGAGCTCATCAATGTCGGTAAGGTCCTTTGAAGATGAAGACTGCCAGGCAAGAGTGCGAAGTATCAGATTTCTGTATAATTAGGCATCGGGTCTGCTCCAGATCATCTCCATCTCTGGCAGAGCCTCGCTTTATTTTTGCAAACAATTGAATGCTTTCATTCATAACCTTTCCTTTCATTTGAATATGGCTCTTCAGGGCGCATCGAAGGGCTTGGAAATCATCATTTGAATCAGGTTGTTGTCTTTATATATTATGTGGTGGATATGAAGTCTTTATCTTCCTTTCTGTTTTTCAAACAGGAGGAAGCCAGCCTCTCTTTGAAAATAAAGCAAGCCTTCCCAGAATGTACTCTGCACCTTAGGTCTCTGAGACATAAAGAAAACCCAGAAAGAATACTCCAAGGTGCATTAAAGAGTTTTTCACGCCCACCTGCAAGAAACAAACTTGCATTTCTTTATTTAGGGACTTTCATTTTGTGGGCATTGGTTTGATTCTGGTGAGTCCCAACTTACTTTTTTGAATAAATTAAACTGCCTTTAATTTGCTGCTTGATGCTTATGTGGGGGTGAGCATACTTTGTTTCCAGAACTTCTTCCCCGTGGGATGTGGAAGTGTTAGTGCCAATTTTTTTTGTTTTGTTTTGTTTTTTTCCAAAAGGAGATCGAAGAGTTGGGCTTAAACGACGAACTCAGCAGTGGTTGCAAATCTCTTTGAAATCAATAGATGAAAGGCAAAAATAAATCTGCACTAAGCGTGTATCTCATCACTGCTTTTGTTATTATTGTGGGAATTGGCCATTCAAAGAGCATTTCATTACTGAATAATTTTCTCTCTGAATTTATGACACCTTCAGTTTTACTCAGGAAAAGTATGTTTCTTTCATCGGTGTCCCTTAGGTTTTTTACTGAAGGTAGCTTATTATCTCAGTGGAGTTCGAGCCCGGTGGGATACGGGCTGTTTCTTCCTCATACACCCCACGCCTAACACAAACCCAAGCATATGGTAGGGACCAACAACCCCTGGTTGCACTATATTGAATCCAGTGGCTCGCCATTTTGAAATGGGATCAAATAGCTGTAATTAAAAACAGTTTCTTCTCCAATAAAGTCAATGCAGCTTTTGGCAGTTTTAACCGTTTTTCTTCCTGGATATCCAGTTTTCAAGGTTTCGTGGTCTGTCCGGGGATCCTAGGACGGGATCTGTGGCCTGAGTAGGGAAGCAGGAAGCCAGATTCCATAAGGACAGCTGAGTCTGCCCAGGCTCCTGCCCTGTGTTTTCCCTGGCTGCACTTCCTACCACACCAGCTCCACACCTGCACTGCAGAGGCATCAGACCTGTTCCACCGAGCTCCTTCTGGCTGTCCTAAAACAAACCAACAAAAGCTTGCTGCGCCCGGTGCACTGTGGGGCTCTGAGCTGGTTAACGACTCACTGAGAAGACAGCTCTGAAATTGCTCCTGCCTACAGAGGGTGAGGGTGGGTATATATGGAGATTTCCAACTTGACGAATCTGTTTGGGAAGTCTGAATTTGCAGTTTGGGGAGAGAGCTTGTTCGAGGAGCGTCTGCGTGAACCTTCTGCTGGAGCAGCCTGTGTGCTGAAATTCACGAGGCTGGCACTTGACGGTTCAGCTTGACTCTGCAGGCTCTGTGGTCTCATCCCAAAGTCACAGCCCACACAACTGGCATTTATTTCCCCTGGTGGCTTGGAGAACTTAGACAATAATTCCCAAGCTCTGTTTGGGAGGCCAGATCGAGAAGGGGAGAGAAAGAGGGGTTGTGACGAAGCCATCTGTTTCTTTCCACCCAGGAATCTATGCCCCTATGTCCTCTGGCTGAATAGGGCCCCGGTGTTGAGGCTGGTGCCACAAAAGGAAGCTTCCTGAGACAAGAGAGCAAGGGAAAGATTTCCTTCCCTGTTGCAGGAAGCTCTCTGGGAGCTAAGGAAGAAGGGAAATGACTCTGAGGGTCCCCTGCATCCTCTCTCTCCCAGTGGGGTTCAAATAACTCATCTGGCTTCCTGTGACACTAGTTGCCTGTTATTCCACAAATTATTTTTTAAGAAGATATATCCACACCACATCAAAGTCTCTATCTTTTAGGACATCCCCCAGGACAGGGCATTGGATGGCTTCTGCAAATCTCTATGTGAGGAAAAGAAATCCCCAGGCATTTGTCAGTGTTTCAAGAAACATGTTACTAATTCTAAACTGTTGATATTGGAAAGTTATTTACATAAAAATTATGTGAAAACCATCCTGGAATCTCTTTGCAACCCCGACGTGCTTTCTCGAGAGAGGGTAGAGTAATTGTTACAGCTCCAAAGGAAGACCCATCTTAGGGCTGATACGGGAATGAGAAGGAGCTGCTTTTGTTCTAGAAACACAGGCCTAGTACTCCTTTTGAAACACCCACCCTAGCAAATTGGAAGTGAATACACACTTTGAAGATTGTGACTGTGATTCCTCTTATCCATGTTAAAAAAAGCAGTTATTGGGGCGCCTGGGTGGCGCAGTCGGTTAAGTGTCCGACTTCAGCCAGGTCACGATCTCGCGGTCCATGAGTTCGAGCCCCGCGTCGGGCTCTGGGCTGATGGCTCAGAGCCTGGAGCCTGTTTCCGATTCTGTGTCTCCCTCTCTCTCTGCCCCTCCCCCGTTCATGCTCTGTCTCTCTCTGTCCCAAAAATAAATAAACGTTGAAAAAAAAAATTTAAAAAAAAAAAGCAGTTATCTCTGTATATGATCCCATCAGAAGAAAACCAACAACGAAATGATATATTTTCAGAAAAATATCATTTATGAAATCAAAGTCAAGATAATCAAAGCCTTCCTTGCTTAAACATTTGTAGGATTTTAAGTTAGGACTTTGTAGATCACGTTCTTCCTTGGCCGCTTGAAAATTCATTCTGTTTCCTCTCTATTTAGTAAGACATGATTAACAGATTCCATAAGGTGATGGCAAATGAAACCCCAAATACAGCAAAAGTAATGTGAGCGAAATTATCAAGGGGGAATGAGCGAGTTAAATATAAACGGACCGGCTCATGCATTTTTAATGATTTTTTTTTTCTTCAACACAAAACAAAAACAAGGAGGTAGGTAAGGTATAAAGGCAGTCATTTATGTAATCATTGCATCTAAAACCGTTACACCATAGAATAATAGAAGTAAAAAATAGAGTAATTAGCATGATCCATTGAGAGCTTAATCAAGGACAACACTGTTTGCTGCCTGTTAATTTGTAACTCATTTGCCTCCACTGATAACACTTTGCCACTGAACTCTGTAGAATGGAAGTAGAACCCCCGGAAACTCAGCACACAGCTGGTACCTGCTTGCGCTAAACTGACCTTCAGGGCGGTGCTGCTGAAAAACCTAAAACTGCATTCCAAATGTATCTTCTTTGTGAAAATAAAGTCTATGTTCTTCTCCCTCTCCCCTTCCTCTTCCCTCCCCCCTTCTCCTCCTCCTCCTTTCTCTTTTGACATAACAATTTGGTTTGGGCTGAGGGAAACGGTTTAAAAAAGCAGTGAGCGCGTTACAGAAATGGCATTTTAGCAAAGACGTAGCTGAGGCACCTTTAATAGTATGTGCTTGACCTTTGGATGGTGAGTTCAAGTTTACAAAGCAGGTTGGTCTGTATCCGCTCATCTAAGCTTCATAACAAAGAAGTGCTATTATTATTCCCCACTTCACAGATAGGAAAATTGAGACAGAAAGCATTTAAACAATTTGCCCCCAAATTATTTCACCCAGCTATTCAGACGCAGGGTCAGGAACTGAACCCAGCACGGAAACCCCCAAATCCTGTATTCCTTCACTACACTTAGCTACCACCTAAAAGCTGTACAACCCCAAAGGGGCTCTGAGAAATAAGCTTAGCACTTTGAGCAGAACTTCACTCTGTAACTGATAAAAACCCACTCAGATCTCTCCTTTCCTGACAACTCACAGCTCAAATGTCATGGAAAAGAAACACTTCCTACCTCTCTCGCCTTGCTCCCACCCCCGACTACACTCTTCTCTTCTATTCGGGCTGTCAGATTTTTCTTGCAAGGCATTTGGGACTCCAGTCAGGCAGGGGTGGGGGGGGGCACCTTGCCCTGATTCTCATGGCAATGACAACCAAACTGTTACATTAATTGTTGAGGGGGAAGTAGGGGTGCAGATTATTCACAAAGAACATATAATTCCCAACTCACCTCCAGTTACGAAATACCTCTCCTAACTTGATCTTAACCCTCTCCTGGCTCACACTTCAAATCGCCGATTGGAACTTAGATTTAGGCAGAGAGACACATAGCTCATAAAATTATTCACTCCCAGATAATTAAGAGTAATACATTGTCTGAGAAACGGAATTAATTAGATATCAGCAGTGAATTAACTAAAAGATCAGGGCCAACCAAAGTCACGTGCAAGCCAAAGTCATGGGGTAGCCACGGGCCCATGAGTAAGAACAGGCAATCCGTGGAGAGCAAGAGCTTAACTTCTCTGAAACCAAAGAACCTTGACTAGAATATTGAGAAAAGAGTTATATTGGTAAAACCATTGTCCAACAATACCAACCAGGCTGTACTCACATGCTAGGTAGTAAAGCAACCAAGTTCCAAGTGTAGCAAGCTAAATATACCTCGGTACAACACCAGAGGGCTTCACGGAGGAGGGGGCCTTTGAGTTACCCTTTGAGAAATGTTTGTTTAGAGCGTGATAGATCTCACACTGGAGAGTGGTGTTGAAAAAGCTGTGTTCACAGAATATTAGTTTTGCAAAAATGTGTAGAGAACTTTGGAGGAAAAAGATTGCTTAGAAGAACCAGAGGCGAGGAAGGGTAAAATCTGAGAAACATTGCAAGGAATGGTTTCTAGAACAGACAATTAATTAGAAGGAATCCAATAAGGACATCCTCATCAGGGAACCAGACTCTAGCTTGAGTGCTTCTCCTCATTTATTATGAGACCTCAGGACTTAGGCAAATCATCAAGCCTTTCTGGACTCTCGTTCCTTCTTCTGAAAATGACAGAGTCGCCTTCTTTCTCTAACATGAAAGAATTCTATGATTCCAGCGATTCCTATCTCAGACACAGGGGGAAATACTGCCTCAGTTGACTGAAATGAGGAAAGGCTTCTGGGGGACTATATGACTCAGTTCTGTCTGAGGACGCCCCAGTGTAGTCTGAGTACAGCTCTATGACCCTGAGAGAATATGTCAAGCACGTGGTGACTAGAACCCCATCACTCTGTGAAAGTGGCCGGTCACCCTCTGGGTGTTACTCCATGACTCTCTGACTGTGTTCCAGGCACTTCCGTGGCTCTAAGGATGTTTTTGCCAGATGAAATCTCTATATCCTTTACTCCCATTGCTACTAATGATAAAATGTTTTTACTGGTAAATATCCATTGCATCTAAAATTCCTCAGGTTTCTTTTACAGAATGTAGGGGCTCAACAGTAAGTTTCTAGGTAATCACTGAATATGGAAAAAAAAAATCACAACTCTTTCACTAGTTGGATCACAAGGACCAAGTCTCATCCCCTTCTGTGTTAAGAGGAACCAATGCTTTCCCTTGTGCATATTAGACCAGTGAATATAATACAGGTTGAATGAATGAATGAATGAATGAATTAGAAAGTACATGAATGACAGAGTTCTAATTCTTCAAATTTTGGGAAAACCACCATGGCCTTAGTGATAAGGAGAGAAATAATCAAGAATATTCTGTATTGCAGTTTTTAAAAGCACCCACATCTGTACGATTACTTTAAGGATGAACATTTAGTGTTATACATAGGTATTCTGGAATCATGTGTGGTGACTGTGCACATTAGCTGGCAGTAGTGGTATGACCCATTTCAAGTGTAATTCCTTAAAAATAATCACAGGGTGGCAAATGTGAACTCTGCTAAAATGTACCTACATGCGTAATGTTCCCCAATGCCTCTTTAAATAAGGGCACGGACAAATGAACTCGCTGAGCGAGTTTCCTCTGAATGTGAGATAGGAGATGGTACTTAATTCTGTATCCATTTAAAAATACTGGAACCTCATGCCAGTGGTAGGGGCTTTGTTCTTAGATGGCACCATTAGAGAATGACAAATGAGATTTCTCTTGGTGTGATAAAATTTCCTCAGGTGGTTCAAGGAAAGTGAAGTCACCGGCATGGGACAAACCAGTACATGAGTCAGATTATGGCAAGTTCTTTTTATTGGTTTGGGGTGGTATTTGATTAGGGTCAGAGTTATGAGAAGGGCTAGTAGATGTCAACTCGGGATAATTGTGACAGTACAGCGCTATTAACACCGATCAGTGTGTGCGGTCATGATACACCCCCCCCTTCCCTCTCAAAACAAATAAGTAAACTTAAAAAGTAAATAAATAAAATGTCTTCCAATCAACCAGCCAGCAATTATTCAGGAATTGTCGAGCACGGTGGAGAACCCTGAGATCATAAATAGGGTATACCCAGGTCTAGGCGAGGAGCTCCCATTTTTGTTGACTAGAGCAAATTCAACTTGAAGATGGTTGTCATGTTTCTCAGATCAGGTCAACCTTGGGTGGGAATCAAAATAATACTGGAGAATTTCAAGTCAACAAAGGCTTTCCTCAAATCAGCTTAGGTTTGGAGGAAATGAGTTTATTTTATCTTAAATAGGTTACTAAATTAAAGGCTGATTTTCTCAGATACAGACCATGCAAATGTACTGTTAGCTGATTCACAGATACTGGTAATTCTAACCCTGTTAGATCCAATCCTCCTTTTCATAACCAAGACGAACTTCCTCCTTGCTGTCCGGCAATACAATTTATAGATAATATAGCCTATCTGCACATAGACTCTCAAGACATCATTATATTATGAGTACTAAAATAGTTTAATTCAGAGAGACAGAAAGGAGAATGATGGTTGCCACGGGCTGGGGGAATGGGGACTTACTGTTTAATGAGTATAGAGTTTCAGTTGTGCAAGATGAAAAGATTTCTGCGGATGGATGGTGGGTGACTGCACAACAACGTAAGCATACTTAATGCTGAACTGTATACTTAAAAAATGGTTAAGTTGGTAAATATTATGTGTTTTTTTACCACAATTTAAAAAAATCGTTATATTGGCTTACTTGTAATGAGAAAATACAGGGAAAGTCATGTATTTTCGAATAATATGAATGACAAATTGTTCATGCCTAGGTTCAGCTACACTAGAAGACATAAAGAATTGGTGAAAAGCTGGCTGTTTATGGAATCACCATGAATGTGAGGGATACATATGTGGTCTGACATGTGTGTTTCCAGAGCAGTGCTGCTGAAGAGGACGTTTACCAAATGGTGAATGACTCTTGGAAAGTTCTGCACAAAACAAGGCACAGCGTTCTCTCAATGTATATGGTAGTTGCATTTTGGGAAAATTCGGTGTATCTAAAATCGTGAAAAAGATACATTGTGTTTATATGTAAAGCAAGTTGGATTCTTAGATAAACATAAGGAAAATTCCCACCTACATATTGGGTTTGCATTTGAACTTCGCAAAGAACACAAGACCTGTCTTTGCTGTTCGAAACTGTTTCTAGCACTGCAGGGCACCCTTCATCCCTGACCCCTGCCCACCAAATACCCGTAGTACCCCCTATAGTCACTGTGTCACCCGAAAGTCCCCTTCTTGAGATCCAGTGACGAATACTGCCCACACTTGTTGCACCAGACCCGACCCCTCTCTCAGTGATGCTGTGGCTTCTCACTTCACGATGATTTCCTTCTTTTCGGAGCTCACAGCTTGATGGCCTTTTATTGATCCTAATTACTAAATAATAAAATGGCTCTTAACCTGTGTTGCCCAATTAGCTGAAAACCAAATACCAGAGACTGAAAGAAACATACTTTTCCTCTCTACTTTTAGAAAAGCTGACAAATAAATTAGTTGATATCAGATACTGGTTCTAAAAATTAATGCTTGGGGGGCACCTGGGTGGCGCAGTCAGTTAAGCATCCGACTCTTGAGTTTGAGCCCCACGTGGGGATCCGTGCTGATGGTGTGGAACCTGCTTGGGATTCTGTCTTTCCTTCTCTGTCTTCTCCTTTTGTCTTTCCCTCGCCGGCTTGTACTCTCTCTCAAAATAAATAAACTCAAGAAAATGAAAAATAAATAAAAATTAATGCTTGGTCAGTATTGCCATGGGACTCCTCACCACTGCCCTTTGGGCAAGTACAATGTCCTGAAATGCTCCCAGTCATTTAAGGAAGATCAACCCCCATTCAAAATGGGTCCAAGTTAACATGTGCTTTTACTGTGGTCTTTTTTTTTTTTTTTTTAAGTTTATTCATTTATTTTGAGAGAGAAAAAACAGAGCGTGTGAGTGAGGGAGGGGCACAGAGAGAGGAAGACAGAGAATCTCAAGCAGGCTCTACACTGTCAGCCCAGGGCCCCGATGTGGGGCTCGATCTCACTAACCATGAGATCGTGACCTGAGCCAAAACCAAGAGTCTGATGCTTAACCAACTGAGCCACCCAGGCGCCCCTACTGTGGTCTTTTCACTGAAAAATTCATACTTCTACAGAAAGCAAGTGCTCTGAGAGCAGGCCTTCCTCATTCACATTTCCCACGGCACCTCTCATGTGGTCTCGAGCACGGAACGCACTCAAATATCTGTTGAGATGAACTGAATTTGTCCGCGTCAGATATTTATAGTAACTACCAATATCAAATTAATCAGAACACCCTAGCTTTCATCCCTCCAGATAGATGAATTTTAATGTACTGTATTTCACCTTTTCCTATGTCGTCAGCTCACAATTCATGGAGACAGCTCACAACTCATGTGAGTCGGTCATAGTGAAGAGCGAAACTCTTCACGCAGGTTATTCTTCCAGTGATTTCATTGTAGATAAAATGAAGTAACCTGAAATCTGCAGAGTAATTATGTCAGATAGCCTCACGTCATCATTTATTCATTCCCAGGATAAAACTGTTTCTCCTGGGCCCTGCAAGAAACAAGTTTGGCTAAGGCAAGCAACCCCCAATTATAATGATATCTTTGCTGTGGAAAAAAAAAAAAAAAAATAAACGTGTAATTAAATTTTGCAGGTGCAACAATCCTGCCACCGTGAACCAGGGAGGAAATCTGTGAAATTATCCTAAGCAATTTTCTCTAGTGTAATTTGGAAATTAGCCCACCTGGAGACACAAACCCACAATTTCCTCTGCCATTGTCTTATCACCTTGATCTTGTCTTCAATGCCGGGCCTCCTGCTGCAAAAAAGAAGCAGGACTGAACATCGCGATCTCAGCAACAGGGTTGAATTATTTCTGAAATTTGAATGCCGGGCCCATTGACTTTCACGGTGACTTTAAACACCATAAAAACCAACCGAAAGTACCGCAGGGCACGACTAACCTGCCAGCGAAGCATTGCCGAGTCTCGGCAACTTGGGGACACGTGCAGACTTGAAATGCCGAGCCCGGTGCCAAAGCCTGCCTTCCTCGGAAACCACATGCAGCGTCTCCTGAAGCAGCACACAGCGTGCGAGCACCAGCCCGGAAACAACGCATGTGAACACCAAATCCCAGGACCCCCTGAACAGAACCATTTTTAACTTTCCTCTCCGCGTCCTCGGCGGTGGAGGGAGGGCCCTGAGCCCATCAGCACAAAGGGGCAAGGCCAGAAATGGTGTGTCTGCTTTGTTTCTGCAAGTCCCTGTCTGTGTGACTTGGGGAAATGGCTTTCTTAGCCTCAGGCTCACCATCTGCAAAAGGAGAGTCTTTATTTGCAGAAGGGCTTTAGGATCTTCAAAGGGAAGACGCTCAACCATTATTTACATATTTGGACATCTTTTAGGCTGTGCCGGTCACACCTCGTTGTGCTTCCCAGATTTCTCAGGGAGTCTGAGAATGTTGTCTTCCTTTACTCTCCATACCCTCCCCAAAGCCTCACTGAGCACACCTATCTTTCGATTACTGGAGCTCCTGAAACAGAGTCAAGGATTGAGGTTCTAGGGTCCGCTATGGCAATATTTGGTGTCGCTTTTAGTGTGGCTTGCTTGCTTTTACTTCCTACAAATACTTAGACGTACAAATACATGCAGAAGCATACACTCCAGGGCGCCCGGGTGGCTCAGTCAGGTAAGTGTCAGATTCAGCTCAGGTCATGATCTCGTGGCTCGCAGGTTCGAGCCCCACATCAGGCTCTCTGCTGTTGGTGCAGAGCCCATTTTGGATCCTCTGTCCTCCTCTGTCTCTGCCCCTCCCCTGCTTGCATCTCTGTCTCTCTCTCTCTCTCAAAAATAAATATTTTTTTGTTAAAAAAAGAATCACACTCCATTTGTGCCTTGATAACTCACATAGCCGTTCTTCACTTGGACATGATTGCTTCCTGTAAGCCTTACCAACACTGCCCCCACAAGCCTCATTAGGGGTAGTTGTCTCTTATACCGTTCTCCAGCATTCTGCGCCTATATCCATCAGAGCACTTATCACCATGTATTATAATTGTGTGTTTGTTGACCCCCGAACCATTTGTCTATGAATTCCTTGAAGGCAGAGATTATTGTTTATTGCCCTTTCACTTATGATTCATATAATGCATAGCCCACAGTAGGAATTCAGTAGATGTGTGTTAAAGCGATGAATGGATACATATGTGTGCAGAACTGCATCAGGATTTTAATGTATTTTTCCCATTCTTCTGATTTTTTTAAGCTTATTTATTTATTTTGAGAGAGAGAGAAAGAGAGCACGCAAATATGAGCGGGCGAGGGGCAGAGAGAGAGAATCCCAAGGAGGCTCAGCACTGTCAGTGCAGAGCCTGATACGGGGCTCGAACCCACGAACCATAAGATCATGATCTGAGCTGAAACCAAGAGTCAGATACTTAACTGACTGAGCCACCCAGGTATCCCTTGATTTCTTTATCGGTTTTCATAAATTGTTTCTAAGTTTGCAAGAATTAGAGAAGCTGCTGGTGACCATTTCAAATAATTTAGAGTACAGAAAGAGGAAAAAATGCGTCTTCTTTTATTCTTCCTCTTTAGTCCCACTCTACTCCTCCAGAGGGAACCACTGTGAAAGCCTTTTCTTTGCGTTTATAAACATATACTTAATACATCAACAAAAATATTTTGAAAAACACGACAGGGTTATATTTTAGGTATTGTTCTGCTCTTGCTTATTTTTTTTCCTACCTAAAGCATAAAGTATCTCATTCTTGTTTATAAGTCCATAATGTTTATTTGTTCCGGCATTCACTTTCCTATTAATTAATTATGAAAATGTTCCACACACTTGTTTAAAAAAATCAAACAGTGCAGAAGGTATAGGGTGAAAAGTAAAATCGTCTTTTTTCATTGCTCCTCTTGGGCATTCCGTATCTCAGCGGTGAACAGTTGTAATCACACCTCGTTTTATTGCTTTGGGTCGTTATCCCAACAGTTCCAAATTACTTCTTAATTTCCTAACATTAGATAGTATCTATCAACTTGATACGAAAGGTGAAGAATTTAGTGCCTTTTTAAAAAGTTTATTTATTTATTTTGAGAAAGAGAGAGCATGTGCATGCATGGGGGTGGGGTGCAGAGAGAGAAAGGGACAGAGAATCCCAAGCAGGTTTCAGGCTGTTAGTGAAGAGCTCCACGCGGGGCTCGAACTCATGAACTCATGAGATCATGACTTGAGCTGAAGTTGGACACTTAACCTACTAAGCCACTCAAGGTCCCCAAGAATTTAGTGCTTTTATTCTACTTGCACTTCAGCTCTTGACTTTCTTTCTATGTTTAGTTGCTTCAGGGGTTACACCGATAACCTTATATAAAGCCCTTACAATTCTATCTTGCCCCCAGCACCTCGGCCGGCTGTGTACTTGGCAGATGTTAAAGCATCTGCACTTCCCTCTCCCTGCCCTGTCTCAGCTATGACATCACTGTCCGGGTTTATGGTATTTACCTCTAGAACTTAGCAGTTTCCCCGCTTCTCCGGTGCCATGCTTCTGCTTTTGGTATCCAGACATTAGATAAGATTTCTTGTTTGTTAATAACACCTATCTTGTTATCACAGTTGTTATAAACCGATTCTTTTGAGGCTATCTTTTTTGTTATCTCAGTGGGGCTTGGGGGGGTGGGTAGAGATACACACTTAGCCTGCCATCTTGAACTGGGATCTCCTCTGCTTCTTTTGAAGGTGATTATTTCTTTCGGACGAATGTGTTAGCATTTCTTAATTCTGAAAGCCCATAAGTATAATTGTGATGGTGATCTGAATTGTGTTAGAAAGAATTTAAGGATTTGGGACCGTGTCAGTCCAGACTGCTATTTCCTTGCCTTCGCTGTAACTCACTACGGTTTTTCTTATCCACCACCTCTACTTTGCTTCCTAATAAGCAATAATAGCAAAGTTCTTCTACAGATAATGATCTATTTTTTCTGTACCGTAAGTGTCACGGAATTCAAATTACTTGTATCATAAACTATTGCCTCCATTTTTTCTTGTGTCCTATCTTCCCAAGTAAACAGTAAACTCAAGAATCACAAGGAGCTTCTGAGGCTGCATTTTGTCTTCTTTTAAAAATTCCTTCCTAGCGAAGTGCGTGGCAGGTAGCGGGCATATGACTTGCTGAATTTAAGTGAACTGACCTCGGCAGTTGATTCTTCATTGCAGACTTCTAGGCTCCACACCATGGGAATAGCATGACTTTACCCAGTTTGTCCCTAGGTCATTGTATGAAGGAGCCCTTGAAATGCTGAGAAACTCCCTTTTAATGCTAATTATACATGACTTCTCTTCCCCGTCTTTGGATGCCGATATTAAATGCAACAGGGAAACTGATTTCAATTACAGTGGATGCCTTAGCTTTCTAGTTCATCAAATTACACACACACACACACACACACACACACACACACACAACTTCCGTGCAGGTTATCCAGTGTAATTCTTAGTACTGGGGAGCACGAACAGGGTGCCAATTACTTAAGAAGTGCTCATTAGGAATTAGAAAGCAAATATAATTACCACATGCCAATTGCATAGGAAATAAGAATGCTTTTCAACAAAGCCGGGCTTATTTTATATGTCCCATATAGCTCCCACAGGATCTGTTCTTACATGTTTTGCTTTCTTTCTTTTTTTTTTTTAACTCCACCAGAGACTGAATACATATGGAAGACAAAGACATAAGAAGTGATAAACATACTAGACTACAAATTCCTTATTTGTCTTACTCCATTGTATCTCAGCACCTTGCTGTGTGCACTGTAGGCACACTACACACATTTAATGGATCTTTTTAATACCTATGGTAGAAAGGAAGTTCCTTTTTTGCAACGCGGGGCTTTTTTTTTTTTCCTGCCATCACAAAACAGGCATCAAAAGGCCTGCATGTGCTAGGGTGATATTTAAATTTAGAAAAAGTTTGAGAGCTAGAAATTACTTGAGTGATTAATAATCCACCCCACCCCCCACCAACTTCACAATGGGTATAAATGACGCTCAGTGTGACAATGTGACAACAAGACCAAAAAGCCCCTTGTCTTAGATTCCTACAATCTCCACTTCGTTGGAATCACTGTTAGGCAAGGTCTTTTTCAAACATTCCTCTTGTATCTGCCCTGAACTTCACCCATATTTACTCCCCAGCTAGTGTCCAAAAATGCTGTCTTACACACTTGGCATAAGTGATTGGTATTTTTTTGTTTTGTTTTGTGCCTGGCCTTAGGTACTAATTAAATTAGACAACTATTTTGCAGATACCTATGGAGAAAACAAAACTGTAACAGTTTTCAATAACCACCATCGGGAGTGTTCAACCTGATAAGAAGTTTACTTAGGGGTTTCTAAGTAAACTAGGAGGCTTAATTTTCTTTGTAAAAATTAGTTGTGCTCTATTTAAAATATAAATATTATGTACAGGTGCCTGAGTGGCTCAGGTGGTTCAACATCTGACTTTTGGTTGATTGACTCTTGATTTTGCCTCAGGTCGTGATCTAGGGTCATGGGACTGAGCCCCGCATCAGGTTCCACACTGAGCATGAGCCTGCTTAAGATTCTCTCTCTCCTTCTTACCCCACGCTCTCTCTTTCTAAAATAAAATAAAATAATAAAATAAAATAAAAATTATAAACATTATATAGAAATAGTTTTGGAAAAAAGTCAGTTTTCCATAAATTACATACAAAAATCAGAAGTTATTTCACACCATGAAAATTTCATGTTCTCATTCCTCATTAGCATGCAGAAACATTCAGTAATGATGAAGTAGTCCATAAATGCCCAAACTAGAGCTTGAGCACAACACCTAAGTAGGCACCTAAGTGCTTTATTTTTGACTTTGGGTCAAAGTAAAAACTTTTGCTTTGGGCACCCAAGCAGAGAAACTGCTTCATCCAGCTTAAGAGTCAAAAGCGAAGCACTTAGGTGCCTACCTTTGTTCTCATGCTCTGGTTTGGCCATTTCTGGACCAGTTCATCATTGGTGGTTACGTGTTTGGTCATCGAAAGGGCCTTATTTATCCTTTGAGTCATGGAAGAAGTGTAAGACAATGAAGAAAATGTGGCTGCTCCCAACTCCCACCCCCTTTTGCCTTTTCTCCTCCATCTATCCAGCTGCACGGAGACATTAGCCAACAGTAACCTGGTCCTCACTGATGCTCTCTGAAGCAGTAAGTTCCATTTGCAGTAAGACTTTCCATATTTATGAGGCTTCACCTGCCCAATGCCTTGTGGGGGATTTATGAAGACAGGTGACTCATCCAGTCGGCAGCTGTGTATTGAACACTCACCATATGCCAAGCCCGGTTCTAGGCTCTGGGAATAAACAATGAGTAGGACAGACAAAGTTCCTGCCCTCGCGCTGATGGGGAGATAGACAAGAAACACGTGAATATATAACGCAATGGCGGGTGTCCTGAGTGCAATGAAAGAAAACAAAACAGGATTAGCAGAGACATTGATGACTGAAAGGCACTCAGGATATGCCCAGTGACTCTAGGGCTCAGTGAATGTGTTGTGTGATTCTGGCGTGAACTTGGCACCTTAATCATTCAACTAGAGCTATATTGTGGTAAGGACAGGACACACTGTAGTGACCAATGCTTCAGGACAAGCAGAGACTGGGGCCAGGCCTTTCTTTACTGCAATGGAGGATGTGATTTATTATTATTGTTATTACTGTAACTATTGGTATTACCACTGTTGGCCTTGGCAATGAAGTTCTCCCTTGTTTCATAATCTGATTTTAAAAGAGGCCATTGAAATTCATAGCTCAGAGGACATTTGGGAGGCCATGAAACAGAATGGTTTAGAGCAGAGGTCAGTGAACTATGGCCCACATGCCAAATCTAGCCCACTTTTATGCTTTTATGTCTGTCTTGTAAGGTCGAGGCTTTGTTTTGCTTTGGTATTTTTTTTTTAATATTTTTAAGTGGCTGGGAAAAAAATAAAAATAAATACAGTTTTTGTGTGACATGTGCAGATTATGTGAAATTCACATTCTGGATGTCCGTAAATAAAGTTTTGCTGGAACACAGGCGCGCTCATTTTTTAAGGTATCGTTGGTGGCTGCTTTTGTGTCACAACAGAAGAGTAGAACAGCCGTGATGAAACGTAGTTCATGACGCCTTAAATACTTATGATTTGGCCCTAAAGACTTGGCTGACCCTTGATTATGAGGATGGGTTCAGCAAGGAACTGGCTACAGCATTTATGATGTGTGCTGAAAATAGAATACTATAGCCACAAAAAAGAATTAGATAAATCTCTATAATTGCTACAGGAAGATGTTTATGATATGTTAAGTAAAACAAACAAAAGCAATTTAAGTGCAGTAGATTTGGCTTCTCCAAATATTCCACAATGATATAAGCTTCATTAGGGCAGCCCTTGGTCTGTGTCATTCACTGTTATACCTAGAACTTCATGACCCATAGAACACTCAATAAATATTGGTTGAGTAAATAAATGAATGACTATCACAAACATCTAGGGAGTTAAAGAAAAAGAAAAGATTTATAATTTTGGCTACATGAGAACTTAAAAAATTAAAAAATATATATTTCTTTTGCATGATAAAAACCATCATGATCGGGGCGCCTGGGTGGCCCAGTCGGTGGTCCATCTTCGGCTCAGGTCATGATCTTGCAGTTTGTGGGTTCGAGCCCTGCGATGGGCTCTGTGCTGACAGCCAGAGCCTGGAGCCTGCTTTGGTTTCTGTGTCTCTCTCTCCCTCTGCCCCTCCCCTACTCACACTCTGCCTCTCTCTCTCTCTCTCTCTCTCTCTCTCAAAAATAAACATTAAAAAAATTTTTTTTTAAAAACATCATAAGCCAAATCAACAGACTAATGATGAACCTCAAAACAAACAAACAAACCCAAAAACAAAAAAAACAACGCACCAAGGACCTATTCCTTAATGAGCTTCTAGAACTCAAGAACAACAACAGCAATGGAATGGAAAAGTGCGCAAAGGATATCAACAGTCAATTCCCAGAAAAGGAACCGCAAATGGCTCTTCCCTCTGGTTACTTATAAGAGAAAAGAAAATTAAACTAAATTTAAAGGAGATTCTCTTTTTTCAATTCCCAGCTGATGAAAACATACTGTGCTAGTGGAATTGCAAATTGGCAAGTTTCTAGGGAGTACTACTTGGCAACATCTAACCAGAATTTATTTATATTTTTTCTTTTTCTTTTTTTTTAATGTTTATTTATTTATTTGTTGAGAGAGAGAGAGAGCGAGCAAGCAACCGGGGAGGGGCAGAGAGAAAGGGAGGAAGAGAATCCCAAGCATGCCCAGGCGCTGTCAGCTCAGAGCCCAACATGGGGCTCGAACTCACGAACTATGAGATCATGACCTGAACCAAAACCAAGAGTTGGACACTTAACTGACTGAGCCACTCAGGCTCCCCTAACCAGAATTTTGACCTAGTTACTTTAATTCTAAAAAGTCATCCTGTAGAAATATTCACATTTGAAATGATACAAGTGCACAGCTATTTATTACATCATTGTTTACAGTCTCCAAATATTGAAAATAACCTAAATGTCCATCAGTAGGAGAAATGCATTAATGGGCAATCTAAAAAATACCATGCAGACCTAGAAAAGAATGAAGCAGCTTTTCATGTACAGATATGGAAGGATCTCCAAATTACAGTAAGTGAAAAAGGGATAAACATTGTGTATAGAATAACATAATTTCTTGCAAAAAGAAGAAAAAAGTATTCATATGGAGTCCTTTGCACAGAACACCTTTAGAAAAATACAGAAGAGATTGCTAACAGTGGTTGCCTTTGGAAAGGGGACCTATTTGGCTAGGGAACAGGGAGGAAGGGAGTCTCACTTTACTTCCTATCTTTGAATCCTTTTGATATCATTTTTTTTTCATTTTACTTTTTTTAGTAATCTCTATACCCAATGTGGGCCTCAAACTCACGCCTCTGAGATCAAGAGTTGTATGCTCTTCCAACAGAGCCAGCCAGGTCCCCTGGTATCATATTTAATAAAGTATAATTAATGCTGAAATACGAATTGTATGAGCATCATTTTTTTTTTTTTTTCATTTTAGAGAGAGAGAGCGAGCTGGGGAGAGGGGCACAAGGAGAGAGAAAGAATCAGAGAGATTCTCCAGTGGCTCCAGTGGAGCCCCACGCAGTGTTGGATCCCATGACCCTGGGATCGTGACCTGAGCGGAAATCAAGAGTCGGATGCTCAACCAACTGAGCCACTCAGGTGTCCTGAGTATGAGCTTCATTTTGAAAAAATAAAAAATAAAAAACCAAATATGTATACATAGGAAAATATGAAAGAATATATACAATTACCATTAAGGAAACTTTCGCCTTTAAAATATGTATTTCTATAATGTTTAATAGTGGATAGGTAGTAATTTTTAAAAAGTTATAATAAAGATACAAGAGAGCAAAAAGGAGCATGGACTTCCGTATATTTATTCAGAGCACAGTAATTACCACAATAGACACTACAACCACCAAATCATCTAAAATATGCAATTTGGCTCCATGACTTTGTTCTATACAAATAGATACTATCTGATGTACTCTGCTTTATAGGAATTCAAAAGCACTTGGCCATTGATAAGTTGAATTAAGTTGGATAAAAGGTTCTTTCATCTGATCCTGTTATTGGCTAAGTCTTTTGCACCAAAGATACAGCGAGGTCACTATCATTTTGATCACATGACATTTTCTTAACAGTCATTTTAGGAAATTAAAAAATATCCTTTCTGGTTAAGCCAGCTGTTTCGACAAGAAATAAATATTGGTGAGGATGTGGAGAAAAAGGAAACTTTGTGCACTGTTGGCAGGAATGTAAACTGTTGCAGTTGCTGTGGAAAACAGTATGGAGGTTCCTCAAAAAGTTAAAAATAGAAATACCATATCATCCAGTACTGGGTATTTACCCAACCAAAACCCAAAATACATATACATGCTATATTCATTATAGCATTATTTACAAAAGCCAAGTTATGGAAACAACCTTAGTTGTTAGATAAATGAATAGAGAAGATGTCACACACACACACACACACACACACACACACACACACACAGAGGAATATTACTCAGCTGTAAAAAAAGAATGAGCTTTTGCCATTTATGACAACAAGATGGACCCAGGGGGTATTATGCTAAGTGAAATAAGTCAGAAAAAGACAAATACTATATGATTTCACTTACGTGTAGAATCTAAAAAACAAACTACAAAACCAAAACAAACTCATAAATATAGAGAACTAACCAGTGATTGCCAGAAAGGGGGGGGGGCGGTGAAATAGGTGAAGGGGATTAAGAGGTACAAACATGCTCTTTATTTATAAAAGAAGTAAGTCATGGGAATGAAAAGTGCAGCATCAGGAATAAAGTCAATAATATTGTAATAGTTTTGTATGGGACAGATGACCCTTATTATGGTGAGCATAGCATAATCTATAAAATTGTTGAATCACTGTTATACACCTGAAACTAATACAGCATTGTATGTCACCTATACTTCAATTTTTTTAAAACAGGTTATTTAAGAAAAGACTTCTCAGTCTATCAGAATGCATGATCAACTCCTCAGGACTCTGGGGGAGAAGAGTAGGATAGCCTTAGTAATGGAACTACTTTTGCTGCATAGGGACAGTGCCCAGTCTGTCTTTTAAATGAATGCTGGGCTTACCTCAATTTTGAGTTTGGCTTGTTGTTTTAATTTTTTTTTTCAACGTTTATTTATTTTTGGGACAGGCAGAGACAGAGCATGAACGGGGGAGGCGCAGAGAGAGAGGGAGACACAGAATCGGAAACAGGCTCCAGGCTCTGAGCCATCAGCCCAGAGCCTGACGCGGGGCTCGAACTCACGGACCGCGAGATCGTGACCTGGCTGAAGTCGGACGCTTAACCGACTGCGCCACCCAGGCGCCCCTGGCTTGTTGTTTTAAATCCTCAAGTTAACATCAGTCCAAAGGTCAAGGGACAAGTCCTGCACAGGGACCTCTCTGTATTTGCCGATGGCATTTGGGTTTGGTGCCGACCCAGAATATTTCATCTAACTTGGGTCGTTCCTGGCCTGGACAACTAGGATCCCAGGGCAATAGTGGTTTGGTGTGAGAGTCTGAAGGTGCACCATGAGTGTCTTGGCAATATCCCGGACAGAGATTTATTAGAGTGGATCTATGCGCATTGTCCAGTATAATAGCATTAGCTATGAAATGCAGCTAGCACAGATTGAAATGTGCTCTGTGTGAAAAACACATACTGAATTTTGAGGACTTGACACACACACACACACACACACACACGCACACCCCGAAACATCTCATTAATAATGTTTTATATTGGGGGCACCTGGGTGGCTTAGTCGGTTGCACGTCAGACTCTTGATTTCGGCTCAGGTCATGATCTCACAGTTCGTGAGTTCCAGCCCTGTGTCAGGCTTTATGCTGACAGCGTGGGTACTGCTTGGGAATCTCTCTCTCTCCCTCTCTCTCTCTGCCCCTCCTGCACTTACTCTCTCTCTCTCTCAAAATAAATAAACATTACAAAAAAGTTTTTAAAAAGCCATTAAAAAGTAATGTTTTGGGTACATATTGAAAAATAATATTTTGGATATATTGAGTTAAATAAAATGTATTAATAACATTCATTTCATTTCTTTAAAAAAATTTTTTTTCATGTGTCCACTAGAAAATAAACAATTGCATACGTGGCTTAGTTTCTATTTCTATTGCATAGCACTGTGTTGGAGGGGTAGGACTTGCTGACTCACTCATTTGGCCACTCATTCAACAATTATTCATAAGGAGATGACCGTGTGTTGGGTGTGGTGCTGGGCCCAGTACAGCCTCTGCCTTCAAGGAGTTTTTGTGTTAAGAACAGAGAAGATAAGAAGGCAGTTGAGAAGAGCATGGCCATTATGCACAGAGTGTTTGGCCGTGCCATGGGTGGGGCATGCTGGGGACGGCTGGGGGAGGGGAGGTTCCACGGTAGACGAAATATGAATCGAATGCTGAAGACCTGGCAGGAATTAACCAGACTGGGCAAAGGAGGAATATGGGTGAAGGTGTTGCGGGCATGGGCGGCTTCAGGTCCAAGCGTGGAGGCAGAGAGGAGAGAGCTTCCTTCAAGGCACAGCAGTGGTCCCACCCGCTGGGGTTTGGGGATGGACAAAGTGGCTGTGGAAGGGACAGGCAGGCTCAGATGACCAGATGACCAGGAGGAACTCTGCCTTCGGCTGTTTCCTGCTTTTCTGAGTTTTGGGTGACCGTTCCTTACCCTGGTCTGATTTTCCATACCAGCCTGGAGGATTGCGTTGGGGAACCAGGTAGCAGGGCAAACGTAGCAAGAGCTCTGTGTAGCTGGGATTTACCATCGGCTGGAAGATTCATTCCGTGTTCATCTTGGTTACTGGCATGCTTGTGGTAACCAGTACTTTTTAGGAAATGCATTTTCATTTAGGGTAAGACCACTATTCATACTGACAACTTTTCAAAGGTCAAGTGTACTGTCCAAATGGTATTGGGTTTTTTTTAACATCATATATATATATATATATATATATATATATATATAGTTAATATAATTTATTGTCAAATTGGTTTCCATACAACACCGGATGCTCATGCCAACAAGTGCCCTCCTCAATGCCCATTACCCACTTTCCCTTCTCCCCACCTCCCATCAACCCTCAGTTTGTTCTCAGTATCCAAGAGTCTCTTATGGTTTGCCTCCCTCCCTCTCTGTAACTTTTTCTTTTTCCCTCCCCCTCCCCCATAGTCTTCTGTTAAGTTTCTCAGGATCCACATATGAGTGAAAACATATGGTATCTGTCTTTCTCTGCCTGACTTATTTCACTTAGCATAATACCCTCTCTGGAGGTTCCTCAAAAAATTAAAAATAGAAATACCCTATGACCCAGCAATAGCATTACTAGGAATTTACCCATGGGATACAGGAGTACTGATGCATAGGGGCACTTGTACCCCAATGTTTATAGCAGCACTTTCAACAATAGCTATGGAAATTATGGAAAGAGCCTAAATGTCCATCAACTGATGAATGGATAAAGAAGAGGTGGTTTATATATACAATGGAATACTACTTGGCAATGAGAAAGAATGAAATCTGGCCATTTGTAGCAATGTGGATGGAACTGGAGAGTGTTATGCTAAGTGAAATGGTATTCTTTTTTTTTAAATTTTTTTTACATTGATTATTTTTGAGAAACAGAGTGAGACAAAGCGTGAGCAGGGGAGGGGCACAGAGAGAAGGAGCCACAGAATCTGAAGCAGGCTCCAGGCTCTGAGCAAGAGGTCAGGACAGAGCCTGATGCAGGGCTCGAACCCACGAACTGTGAGATCATGACCTGGGCTGAAGTTGGATGCTCAACCGACTGAGCCACCCAGGCGCCCCTAGTGAAATGGTATTCTTTACCTGTACAAAGAATGAAATGTTTGACCAGGGCGCTGCAATGCACACTGGGGCCAGAAGTTGTGGTCTGCTATTTGAGTGACCGTCAGCAAGTTAGTCAGCGAGTGAGGGCCACTGCTCATTGCCCAATGAGGGGTTTCAACTTGATAATCTCTATTTTCTTTTCAGTTTTAACTTTCACGGAGCCTGGTAAATGGTGTGCACGCTAATAAAGAATCATCTAACTAGGAAAACTCCAGGTACAACGGCAAGAAGACAAAAATGGGATTTCATTCAGTTTAATGATCCAAGTTGGAGAACTAATTACATATTTTACAACTATTATTCAAAATGTCACATTTTATTGAATTATGCTGTGTGATGCGTCTGATTATTGTGGGTTTTTTGTAGCAAAATGTCAAAATGAGAGCAATAAGAATCTGTTGGACAGATGATTCCTGATAATTTTTAAATCTACCACATTTGTTTAAATGTGGCTATAACTTAAAAAAAAGTTTTATTTCATTAAATATGCTATAAAATATTAAATAAACTAAGAAAATTAGCACAGTGTTGACCCAAAAGATTTTACAATAGGGGCGCCTGGGTGGCTCTGTCGGTTAAGCGGCCAACTTTGGCTCAGGTCATGATCTCCTGGTTCGTGGGTTCGAGCCCCACAACCGGCTCGGTGCTGACAGCTCAGAGCCTGGAGCCTGCTTTGGATTCTGTGTCTGCCTCTTTCTCTGCCCCTCCCCTGCTCATGCTCTGTCTCTCAAAAACAAATAAATATTAAAAAAAAAAAAAAAGATTTTACAGTAACTGTGGAAGCTCGTGCAGCCTAACTCAATGGTCAGATGCCATCATGGAGCTCCTTTTGTGTGGAACATTCTAGAGTCCACTGTGGAATATAGTGCACGGCACTGGGAAATACTAAAACAATATAGTGTAGAATAGTAGTATCAGGATGCCTTTATATTCCCAAAACTTATCAAAGACCCTCAAAAAAACTTTTCTCTACATGGGTTATATCTTCAATATTTATCATCTAAGAAATTTAAATGGAGGGGCGCCTGGGTGGCGCAGTTGGTTAAGCGTCCGACTTCGGCCAGGTCACGATCCCTCGGTCCATGAGTTCGAGCTCCGCCTCGGGCTCTGTGCTGATGGCTCAGAGCCCGGAGCCTGCTTCCGGTTCTGTGTCTCCCTCTCTCTCTGCCCCTCCCCCGTTCATGCTCTGTCTCTCTCTGTCCCAAAAATAAATAAACGTTGAAAAAAAAAATTTAAATGGAGAGAACACAATATATTTTTATGGGTAATAAAGCTATATTTTTCAAAACAAAAATTGAGTGAGAAATGTGGTATTATTTTACATTTTTGCAAGTCTCTTTAATGTCTGCCTTCATAGAATACAGCTAGATTCTCACCTCTAGTTCTGCATTCAGTCTGTTGCTATGTCCCATGTCTTGTGGCCCCTGGAAAACCCTGCTCTCACAAGTGTGAGATTAAGAGACAAATGATGCCTAGTATTAGTGTGAACATAGTTTGACTCACAGGCCCCCTGGATGTTTTCTTTGAGGAACCCCAGGGGTCCCTGGACCACACTTTGAGAATTTCTGGCATAAAGAGAAGCTCAAAAGAATTTGCATTCTGTGGAAAACAGTTTGAACATAGATGAAGTTTACCAATAAGTACGGGATTAATAATAAAGAGTGGCTGAGATGCTGGTCCTGGGGGACAACTGCACATAAGCCAGGTACAGCACTGAGAAATGAAATGGCCCGGGCGGCAGCTGATATTAGAAACAAGGTAGTAGATATCTACAAAACCCATCATCATCGAAGAGCTGAAAACAGGAGTCTGGGGTTCATTCCATTTTCTTTTCTCTCTCTTCTTTTAGGTTTATTTATTTATTTTGAGACAGAAGGGTGGTGGGGGGAGATGGGCAGAGAGAGAGAGAGAGAGAGAGAGAATCCCAAGCAGGCTCCAATGCTGTCAGCACAGAGCCTGACATGGGGCTCAATCTCAGGAACTGTGAGATCCTGACCTGAGCTGAAATCAAGAATTGGATGCTTAACTGAAGGAACCACCCAGGTGCCCCAAATGTCAATCTCGACTGGTTTAAGCTCAACAGAAATTATTCCATCCCCTAGCTAGGTCAGAAATGGGCACACAAGGCACTTCTGTCCAGTGAGAGATGAGTTTACTGGAGAATTGTTATGTGCTCCTGCTGATAAAGATTGGTACGGGAAAAAAATAGCCCCTTTTCCTACTCCATGCAGTCATATTACAAGCGATACCTGGATCTGTGGCAGCCATCTTGTGAGCATGAGGGAAACCAAAATGAGAAGGCAGAACTGAAAGGAACCAAAGCTTCTGTTGTTGAGCCACTGAATCAGCAAGCCCTGGAACAACCCAACCTCAGGACTTCTTAAGTGACAGTATATTTTTCTTATTTATTGTAAATATATTAGACTATTTTTCAGTCTTATTATTTCAGCCCAAAGCATCCTAAATGACATTGTTACTTATATTGCTCTATTTAGAAATGTAGCTGATCAAGCAATACCTTAAAATGTACTAGTTGTTTTGTTTTGGCAAGGCTTCTCTTACAAACAATAAACTCAATCAGTCCTTCTTTTCTGCTTGTCTGGCATCATCGTACCTGCTGAAGAATGAATAGCTATTTGCAGAGCAATGTTAAAAGTTTACATGATGGGGGCGCCTGGGTGGCGCAGTCGGTTAAGCGTCCGACTTCAGCCAGGTCACGATCTCGCGGTCGGTGAGTTCGAGCCCGCATCGGGCTCTGGGCTGATGGCTCAGAGCCTGGAGCCTGTTTCTGATTCTGTGTCTCCCTCTCTCTCTGCCCCTCCCCCGTTCATGCTCTGTCTCTCTCTGTCCCAAAAATAAATAAACGTTGAAAAAAAATTAAAAAAAAAAAAAGTTTACATGATGTAACTGGAGATATTCACTTACTTAGGTTAGAGTTTATAGTCCCTAGTGGGTAGCAATTGCCTATATGCATTTTTGGTCTTTCTAATTCCAGAAATCTAGATCTGTAATATACAAGTATAGCATTTTATCATGTGTTCAGTAGATTTGGGCTAGGTACCATATTGTCCCTCTTACAGGGACTAATTTTAAAAGAAAACTGTGTAAATAATGATTTCAAAAAATTTCCATGCCCAACAGTCCTGATGGCAAACTCCAACTCAGGGCTGCTTCTTTGACAGACCAAGAGAACTAATTATGGATTATCCACACTGAAGGTAGGTTAACGCTTTAGATTAGATGATGTATATGCAAATACTTGGAAAAACTAAATGATTTTCAACTTCCTTTACCCATCTTTTAAGGATTATTTTATCCTTCTTCAGAAAAGGTAACCAAAGATGAAGTCTCCCAGCTGATAAAAAGAGGCCCTGAACTGAGATTGAACCCCAGATCCACCTGACTGCAGAACCCAAAAGCACCCCAAACTCTATCCAAGATACTGGAATTACCCCTTTGCTTTATACCATGGCCACCTGCCTGCAAAAACTGTAATATACAGCAAACTGACCAACAGGTGCACAGAAGGAGAGAAGCAAAAGACCTCCATAATCTCCATACCTAGGAATCAGGTGTGCAAATTCTCTAGTAACTCTTAAATCCTATCAAATCCTGGGATAATGAATTATTTTAACATTACAGCCTAAAATTATACACTTACAAAGGAACCGTAACTATTTGTTACTCTAGTAACAAAGGATTAAACTTTCAGTTTCCATCTATTAGGAGTAGAATTGTCTCCATTCTTAAAACCCATATTTTAAAAAATTCCTTGTATTATGAAAACTTAGAAACAGGTGTTGTGTTTTTTCCTCCCTCTGTTGGAAAAATAGTTTAAATAATCCTTAGAAACTGTGTAGTTCTTCTGCAGTGAAGTATGTGAAGATGCCTGTGGTCCTGAGAAAAGGCAACATATCCTTTGCAGAGAAAAACACAGTAACACGTTTTCAGTAACCTGAGCAAATCCGCCCAGCCAGCAAGCTGGAGTCCGGATGCTTCCCTAGGTTCTCCAAATCTGGCCCCCACAGGGCCAAGATTGATGGGTGGCTGCCCCCACACCACCATGAGCTCTTAAAGAACAGCAATTTTGGGGGTGCCTGGGTGGCTCCATCAGTTGAGCATGTGACTCTTGATTTCAGCTCAGGTCACCATCTCACGGTTTGTGGGTTTGAGCCCTGCGTCAGGCTCTGCACTGACAGTGCTGAGCCTACTTGGGATCCTCTCTCTGCCCCTTCCCTGCATATGCTCTCTCTCTCAAAATAAATACATAAACTTAAAAAAAATATAAACAATTACTCTCCCTCTTTGATTATTACTCTCCCTCTTTTTTTGCCTTCTCAGGAGCTTTTCGAAGAACCACTTCTTCACACATTGCCTGTCTACAGTTGCCTCAGACACTGCTCAGTGCATGGTGGCAGTTCAGATAGGTTCCTCTCTTTAGACACTGAAGCAAGAACTTTACCCCTGTGGGAAGCCCACCCCCTGCCACACACCAGAAAAGAAAAGAAAAGAAAAGAAAAGAAAAGAAAAGAAAACCATGAAAAGGATAAAAACTCGGAATTCTGCAGTTACCTTAGGATTGTGCATTTGCAATATTTCCATGGCCAGCATGTCACTGAGCTATAAAGGTTTTGTCCCCAACATGTGCTCAGCGGTTCTACCTACCATGCTTCCTCTGCCTCCATCCAGACAAGCCTCCTGGATGAACTCACCGTCTATGCCTATGGACCATTCAACGTGAGACCATAGTCTACCTTCTCTCCTCCAAAGATCTTGACCTCTACACCATTTCGGCACCCACCCCCATGGCCACACCCTTGAAACTCTTCCAGCTTTGTATGCTCAACCATTACAATCCCCTTTGCTCTGCAAATCCCCATTTTCTAGTTTTCTCCTCTCCTTGGTGGTAGCTGATGGAATATGGGCAAATAAAACACAGGTTTGGGAACCTGAGAGATCTGGGTTTACAGTGGCTTTGCCACTTGCTAGTTGAATGATCTCAGGCAAATGACCATATTTCGGAGCCTCATATTCCTTACCTGTGAAAGAGGGATAATACCATCTATGTTTGGGATTGTAACGTGGGTTACGCTCCCGGGACTGAGGGCACCAAACACCCCACTTAGCTGATACTCAGTAAAGCTAGTTTTTCCCCTTCCATTCCCTCTTCCTGGTTCTCCCACTAACTTCATGCTTAGGTCACAAAGCAAATTCTGCTCTTGGGACTCTCCTGGTGTCTCATCTCTTCTGGGCTTCAAGGTCATTTATTCACCCTCTACAGTGGTCCTCTGATGTCCCACCCCAGTTCTGGTTAATACTCAACACTGGACCAACACGACACTTCCGTGGTCACTCTTGCTGCCAGGCTGCTGAGGGCATTTCTTCTTGGCCAGGAGGTTCTGGGCATTTTTGTTTTTGAAGCTTCTCACATATTTATTAAAGGCAAGGGAGGGAGGGGGGGAAAGAGGTGGGGGGAGAAGATGGGGAAGAAGAGGAACAGGAGACAAAATGTCAAAAAACTGTGGACTATTTAAATAGTTATGTTTGGGGGAAATCCACTCCATCTCTGGCCCTGAAAACCCATTAGCATAACAAGTGGCCATTTATCAGCTTGGTGCTTTGGGAGCAGAAACTGGGTACTGCTTCTGTGCTTTGGGCATTACCGCCCTGTGCCACACCAGTTTCAAAGGGGTAACTTCCTCCCGCTCCAGGTGGGAAGGCCTAGGTCAAAGTGCTGCCAGTGATAGGGTGGTTAAGTTTGCCTAAATCAACACAGGAAACTCACTTATCTGCTGTTGTATGTTGGATTTTCCAACATTTACTAGTAACGGGAAGAATAAAATAGTAGCTTATTTACTAGTAAAGGGAAAATATTAGCATCCATACACTGACTCCTCTTTCTTTTGTTTTTTTAAAGTTTATTTATTTTTGAGAGAGAGAGAGCTTGTGCGCACTTGTGAGTGAGCGGGGGGGGGGGGGGGGGGAGGGAGGGGCAGAGAGAGAAGGAAAGAGAAACCCAAGCAGGCTCTGAGCTGTCAGCATAGCCCCCCATGCAGGGCTCGATCTCACTAACCATAAAGATCATGACTTGAGCCGAAATCAAGAGTTGGGTGCTCAATCAAATGAGCCACCCCCCAGGCGCCCCCTGACTCTTATTTCTTAATCAATGTTTAAACGTTAGGAGAAGAGAAGTGATTTTTATTAAGTTCCCTTAAAAATCCTGAAGTTTATATTTAACAAACTTAGCTTCTAATGTTAAAAACACAGTGCTATTTGTATGATAGAGAAATTGAAACAAAAAGCCCAGTGCCCTGTGGATGGACAATGGCACAGGAACTGTGGGCAGAGTATCTCAATGTCCTCCCGTTCCTGGGATGGTTCATTGTGCCAATTAAACACCTCATGCTTTGAATTCAGACCTAAATTTGGATTCCACCTTGCCCATAAGAGTTGAATGACCTTGACAAGAGTTGTTTTATCGGCTTAAACATCAGGGGCTTCTTCTGCAAAAGGGAGATAATAATTAATATCTAACTCATTGGGGCGCCTGGGTGGCGCAGTCGGTTAAGCGTCCGACTTCAGCCAGGTCACGATCTCGCGGTCCGTGAGTTCGAGCCCCGCGTCAGGCTCTGGGCTGATGGCTCAGAGCCTGGAGCCTGTTTCTGATTCTGTGTCTCCCTCTCTCTTTGCCCCTCCCCCGTTCATGCTCTGTCTCTCTCTGTCCCAAAAATAAATAAACGTTGAAAAAAAAAAATTAAAAAAAAAAATCTAACTCACAAGGTTGTCATAAGGATTAAATTGAATCAAAGTGCCTGATACATAGTAATGGCTTAATGAGTGACAGGTGGCCATTGCTAATATTTTTACCATTCTCATCCCCCCCCCCCCCCATAGTGATTATTTTAAACATTCTTCTTGCTTCCAGCCTTAAGCCCCATCCTTGTCATCCTCACTCCTGGGAGCCAGCTCACAACCTAGTTCATGGACAACAGAGATGTTTGGTGGGATTGCTGGTGAAACACCATCTGAAATCACAAATGGCTCTTTGTTTTCTTTTTTTTTTCATCTACTTCCCTTCTTGAAAAAAACTAGGGCAGAACACAGTAGGCATGGGGGCCTACCTGGGGACAGCTATGGCAGCCCGGAGCACGGCAGTGGAGTCCCAGGGGGAAGGGGAAAGGCAGCCTGGGAGGGCTGCCTGTTGAGGAAACAGAGCGCTCGCTGGCTGGGTGAGGTGGGCAGACTGATGCAGGCTGTTGGAGCCAAAGCAAGGTTGAGGGCACTCCCGGAGAGGGGAAGCCTGAGGTGGAAGTCAGAGCCTGGGGTGAGGGCAGGAGAGCAGCCCTGCAAAGCAGTGACCAGCTTAGTTGTCAGAGCCCAAGCAAGGTGAAAAAAATGTCCATGTGGGAAGGGTGGCCTTCCTTGAGGTGCTAGAAACTGAGAGGAGGGCATCCACGCAGGCATGGACAGTAGTGGCCATAGGATATTGATTACATACAGGGGATTGATCACATAAGTAAATATATTAAGGACAATGGGAACCGATTCTCAACTGTCAGAAAAGGGAGTTAACTGGGGCAGGTGGGTGGCTGAGTCAGTTAAGAGTCTGACTCTTGACCTCAGCTCAGGTCATGATCTCATGGTTTGTGGGTTCAAGCCCCGCATGGGGCTCTGCACTGACAGCACGGAGCCTGCTTGGGATTCTGTCTCTCCCTCTGTTTCTGCCCCTCCCCCACTCACGCTGTCTCTCTCAAAATAAATGAACTTTAAAAATTAAGAAAAAAAAAGAGAGAGGGGTGCCTGGGTGGCGCAGTCGGTTGAGCGTCCGACTTCAGCCAGGTCACGATCTCGCGGTCCGTGAGTTTGAGCCCCGCGTCGGGCTCTGGGCTGATGGCTCAGAGCCTGGAGCCTGTTTCCGATTCTGTGTCTCCCTCTCTCTCTGCCCCTCCCCCGTTCATGCTCTGTCTCTCTCTGTCCCAAAAATAAATAAACGTTGAAAAAAAAAATTAAAAAAAAAAAAAAAAAAGAGAGAGAGAAGAGACTTAACAAATGTGGGAGGGGAAAAAACTACCCTCTAATGAGGGATTGGAATTGGAGGTATTGGTATGACCTCAAATTTTTCAATATAGGTAGATACTGAAAAAAATATAGGTGCAAACGTATGTATATAATGTATAAGTTCCCTATCTCTTTCTACTGAGACGGTCTGGGAGCAATACCATCCCAGTTAGCAACGAGCACACCTAGCACTGAAATCTCCACTTCTAAACACTCCTCAAGTGCAAGAAACCAGGAGTCACTGGAGAAATGGCTGATTCCAAGACATCAAACCCATTAGCAGTCACTCCCCATTCTCTGCTCCCCCTAGCTCCCGGATCCCAAGAATCTGCTTTCTGTCTCAGGGGATGTGCCTATTCTGAACATTCATATAAATGAAATCACACAATATATGACCTTTGTCTCTGGCTTCTTTCATGTCACATAATGTTTACAAGGTTCATCCATATTATACATGTATCAGAATTTCATGTGTTTTCATGGTGGAATATTCCGTTGTATGGCTATATTACATTTTGTTTATCCGTTCATTAGCTGATGGACATTTGCATTGTTTAGCTATTATAAATAATGTTGGTATGAACATTTGTGTACAAGTTTTTGTGCGAATATTTGTTTTTAGTTTTTTGGGGTATAAACCTAGGAGTGGAATTGCAAGGTCATAGGTTAATGCTATGTTTAACTTTTTGAGGAACTGACACACTGCTTCTAAAGCAGCTGGATTATTTAACATTCTCACCAGCAGTGTCTGAGGCTTCCAATTTCTGCACATCTTCCTCAACACTTGCTATTGTCCGTGTTTTTTATTCAAGCCATTTTATTAGGTATGAAGTGGTATCTCGTATTTTTCATTTGCATTTCCCTAATGACTAATGGTGTTGAATATCTTTCCATATGCTTATTGGCCATTTTTATATCTTCTTTGAAGAAATGTCTATTAAGATTCTTTGCCCATTTTCTGGATCAGTTTGTCTTTTTAAAAAAATTTCTAATGTTTATTTATTGATTTTGAGAGAAAGAGAGAGAGAGAGAGAGAGAGAGTCGGGGAGGGGCAGAGAGAAAGGGAGAGAGAAAAGCCCAAGCAGGCTCTGCACGGGGTTTGATCCCATAAACCATGAGATCATGACCTGAGTTGAAGTCCAGAGTCAGACATTTAACCCACTGAGCCACCCAGGAGCCTCTCGATTGGTTAGTCTTTTTATTGTTGAGTTGCAAGAGTTCTTTATATATTTTAAATACAAGTGTCTTATCGGCTTATTGTTTATAAATATGTTTTCTTATTTTGTGTTGTCTTTTTCCTTCTCGATGATGTCTTTTGAAGCAAAAAACTTTTTCATTTTGATCAAGCCCAACTTATCTATCTTTTCTTTTGTTCCTTGAGCTTTCGGTGTCATATCAAGAAACCATTGCCAAATTTAAGAACACAAAGACTTACTTTTATGTTTTCTTCTAAGAGTTGAACTGTTTGTTTTTCACATTTTGGGGTCGGAGTTAACTTGTATACATGGTAATTTTGTATATGGTATGTATATAATTTTATAGATGGTATGAAGTAGGATACCTTTTGTTTAATTTTCTTGTCACATTCTTTTGCATGTGGATATCCAGTTGTCCCAGCATCATTTGTGGAAAAGACTGCTCCTTCCCTGTTGTAATGTCTTGACAAACTTATGAAATTCAGTTGACCATAAATATAAATACTTATTTATGAACTCTCAGTTCTCTTCCATTGATCTTTATCTTATCCTTATGCCAGTAACATACTGTCTTGATTACTGGAGCCTTGTATTAAGTTTTGAAATAGAGAAGCATGTCTTCCAACTTTCTTCTTCTTCTTTCTTCCCCCTCAAGATTGTTTTGGCTATTCTGGGTTCTTTGCAGTTTCACATGAGTTTCAGGATGCACTTGTCAATTTCTGCAACTCCCGCAGCTGTGATTTTGATAAAGAATGCATTGAATCTGCAGATCAACTAGGGTAAAATCTCAATCTTAACAAAGTTAAGTTTTCTAATATATAAGCATGGGGTGTTTTTCCATTGGGAAAAAAATTTCCAATTTTCTTGTGCAGAATTGTTTCAGTGTAAGTCTTACATTTCCTTTGTTAAATTTATTCCTAAGTACTTTATTCTTTATTTATAAGTAAATTCTACCCCCAGTGTGGGGCTGAAACTCACAACCCCAAGATCAAGAGTTGCATGCTCTATTGACTGAGTCAGTATGAGCCCTCCAAATATTTTATTCTTGGGGCGCCTGGGTGGCTCAGTCGGTTAAGCGTCCGACTTCAGCTCAGGTCACAATCTCACTGTTCATGGGTTCAAGCCCTGCATTGGGCTCTGTGCTGACAGCTCAGAGCCTGGAGCCTGCTTGGGATTCTGTGTCTCTGGCTCTGTCTGCCCTTGCCCAATTCGTGCTCTGTCTCTCTCTCCCTCTCTCTCTCAGAAATAAACATTAAAAAAAAATTACTTTATTCTTTTTGAGGCTACTATAAATGGAATTTTTTCTTAATTTCATTTTCAGATCATTCATTGTTAGTGCATACAATTGATTTTTGTAATTGATTTTGTGTCTTACAACCTTGCAGAACTTATTTATTTTTATAGTTTTTGGTGGGTCCCTTAGTATTTCCTATATATAAAAAAAATCATGTCCTCTGAGAATAGAGATTTCCTTCTTCATTTTCAGTTTGGATGCTTTTATTAAATTTTCTTATCTAATTACCCTTGCTAGAAACTCCTGCGTAATATTAAATCAAAGTAGTATGGACACACATTCGTGTTTTGTTAGTGATTTTCATGAGAAAGCATCCAGTGTTTTACCCTAAAATATGATGTTAACTGTGGGTATTTTGTGGATGCCTTTTATCAGATTGGAGGGGTTTTTTAGTGTTTTCATCATGGAATGGTGTCAAATGATTTTCTGTGTTGACTGAAGTGATCATGTAAATTTTGTCTTTTATTCTATTGATAGGATGTATCACACAATTGATTTTCTTATGTTAAACCAAGCTTATTTCATGGGAATAAATCCCACTTAATCATAGTTTTATACGTTGCTGAATTTGGTTTGCTAACGTTTTGTTGAGGGTTTTTTTTGCATTTACAGTTACTAGAAATATTCCTGTGGGGGACCTGGGTGGCTCAGTCGGTTAAACATCTGGCTCTTGATTTAGGCTCAGGTCATGATCCCAGGGTCATGGGATTGAACCCCGAATTGGCCTCCTTGCAGGGCATGGAGCCTGCTTGGGATTCTCTCTCTCCTTCTCCCTCACCCTCTGCCTGTCTTCCACTCATACTTGCTATCTCTCAAGAGAGAAAGAAAGAAAGAAAGAAAGAAAGAAAGAAAGAAAGAAAGAAAGAAAGAGAAAGGTTGGTGTATTTTTGGTATCAGTTTTGTCTTGCTTTGGTATCAGAGTAATACTGGCCTTATAGAATGAGAGTATTCTCTTTCATTTTTTGGAAGTGTTTGTGAAGTATTGGGATCTATTTATGCTTAGGTAAAACAAGCAAATGGTACAAAATACATATCAAAGACCAAAAAAATGTTCTAGTAGAAGTCTTTTAGTATTTCCCCCTAGGCTCTCTTCACACAATTCCTCCCCTGGAGGTAAAAATCTTCATCTGTTTTTTCCTCCAGGCGTTAAAAATGTATCAGCTCTTGAACTTCCCTTGGAGACTTGCTCTTCCTCCTGGCCTAATAACATCACCATCCAGACAAACCTTCAATTCTCCTTTCCACGTTTGTATCAGTTCAGATTAGGTTCAGCCGTGAATAACAGAGACCCTAAATAACAGAGACCTAAACATGATAGTGGCCTATTTCTGGTTCATTAAAAAAAAATCAAGAAGTTGGCAGGCTGCCTGGGCTGCTGTGGTAGCTTCATTCTATTAATTCTTTAGTGACCCAAGTTCCTTTCGGCTCACCACTCTGCCATCCCCAGGATATAGTCCTTGTCCTCTTGCCCCAGAATGGATGTTTGCATCCCAGGCAATAGGACAGAGGGAGGAAAAAGAGGTGGGCAAAGGCATGCCTCAACTGTCTTTTAGTGAAGGTTCGAGGAGACTGCTTTAGGATGCACCTGTTTACAATTTATGACCAGAAAGTACTCACACGGTCTCCTTTAGCTGCAAGGGAAGCTGGGTAGTGGTCTTTCTTCTTCTTCCTCTTTTTAATGTTTATTTATTTATTTGTGTGTGTGTGTGTGTGAGAGAGAGAGAGAGAGAGAGAGAGTATCCACCCGAGCACAGGCAGAGAAGGGGCAGAGAGAGGGAGACAGGGAACCAAAGCAGCATCCCTGCTGTCAGTGTGGAGCCTGACACAGGGTTGAACTCATGAACTGTGAGATCATGAGCCAAGCTAAAATGGGACACCTAACTGACCTAGCCAGCAAGGCACCCTGTGAATAGACATATGTTTACAAAAATTAGGGAGTTTATTATCATAGGAAAAGAGGAGAGATAAAAAGTAGTTGCTTCCACACGTTCAATCTGTCAATTCTGTTCCAATATTTTTCCAAATGTCACACCCCTTTTTCTTCTCCGTTCTTCCTTCCCTTGTATGAACTCTAATCAGTTTTCAAATAAATTACCATAGTAGCTTCTTAATTGTTTTTTTCTAATTCCTTTCTTTCCTCCAGGATATTGTGCATTATATATGTTTTTCTAAAATACAGATGTGATCACATCGATAGCATAAAAACTTTCCAATTGACTTGAAAAAATTCCGAACTTCTAAATGTTGGTTAGTTCTAAATGAAGTCCCTTCGTGATCCACTTCCAGTTTCCAGCTGTAACTTGTGTTCATCTCATGCTCTATTTGAACTTTATTCTCAAACCATACCCATACCTAAATTCTGGCTTTTTCCTGAATATATCACATTCTTTTATATCTTAGTGTAATGATTATTACAATTTTTTACCCCTCGGTAAAAGTTTACGATGTGTAAACTTTGAAGTTCTTCTCATCAAGAGATGGAGTCTATTTCTCCACTCCTTGAATGTGGGATGGCCTTGTGACTTGTGTCAGTCAGTGGGATACATCTGAAATGGCTGTGTGCCAGTGCTGGGCGTAGGCCTACAGAGCTACCTTGTGTATTTCTGCTGCCTTGTGGATCTCTGTCTCTGCCATTAGAACAAGTCTGGGCTAGCTCGATGTATAATGAGAAACCAACTGGAGTGGTGCTGAGTCACCCTGGCCAAGGCCAACTCTGCCATCCAGCCCTCAGCTGACCTTAGAACTATGAGCCAGCCCAGCCAAGATCACCAAGCCACACTCAGATCAGCAGAATGGCTTCACTGATTTGTAGACTCATGGAAACATAATAAATGGTTCTGTTGTTAATCACTATGTTTGACGGAGGCTTGTTTGCAGTCTTCATTGTGGCAACAGCTCAAAGATACAGTGCGTTTACGTGTGCTATTCCTTTGCCTGTTGTTTTTGTCAGTCTCATAACTTTCTAAATTTATCTATCGAGACCCAGATCAAATGTAATATTAACTGGGAAAGCTTCTTGTCCCTATCTGGGCAGACGTAGCCACTTTCTTTAATGAGCTTCACACCTCTATTATAGCATGCAACGTAGAGTTATTTTTTTTTCCCACATCCATTTCTCCCTTGGGCTAAGCTAGTTGAAGGCCGGGATGACTTATTATAGGAAGTACGCCAAAAATATTCATTGCAGGAATAAATAAAGGCTAGCATATTAAAATACATAATCCTTCCTCTTTCCTATTTCTTCCAAACTGTAAATACACTTTCTCTTATGCCTAGGTCCTTCCTTCTGCAATGCTCCCCCCAAATTTCAATCATTTATCACATATTGGCTGATGTGTTTATGCCTCTTTTAAGTCAGGAAGTGCCATATTTTCCCTGAATGGTAATTTCCAACATTGGTCAGTCATGTTACTTGCAAATACTCTTTGAAATTTCTTAAAGTTTCTTAATTGTTCAATTTAATTTTCAATCCTATTCATCACCACCCTTGTAAGTAGACTAAAACTTTACCCATTTGTTTTTAATGTCTTACCATCAGCTTCCTTAAAAGTGATTAAAAGTCACCCTGTCTATTTGATTTCTCCTCTTATTCACCTCACTGATTTTCTATTTCTAAGTGACAATAGAGAGTGCTGAGTAAACTGTTCTAGCCACAGGTTTACTGGTAGGATTTTGTACCTGTGGTTTTTAGTTCTTTGGATTATTGCCCCATTCACTCAGAGCTGCATTTGTTATAAGCCAGTTGGACATGATAAAGTTGTGACAGAATGGACCTGAAGAGAGGCACGAAAATGACCCTTCTGATCATTGTAGCATTCCTGTAAAGAGCCTGGGAGATGACACCAGTCTACACGCAGGAAAAGCTTTTGTGAGCTGTCCCCAATCTAATGTGCTGCCCCCCAGCTCCCCTGCCCCTTCGTTACCCTTTATTGTATTTTAGGTGTCAGTCCCCAAGCATGGGAATGTATAAGTAATCATGTCCTATGTCTTATTGTGCACGGTAATGCCTCACTGACTTTATATTGAACACAGTATATTTAATTATTTTGGAGAAGGAAATCTACTGGCAAGAAGTGTGTTGTGTGCCTCTTGCAAGATCAGATTTCATCAGAAAGCTTTGCTGTCACAAACCAATTGCTTCTGATGTCAAAGTGAACAATCATTTACATAGTAATACAACAACAATAACATTGAATGCCTTTCATCAAACCAGACTGTAAATACTAATTAGTTATACTTCATTGTATTCTGTATTCTGGGGCTCAGTAAATTATGATGCTTGTTTTATAGATATTGAAGCACAGACGAGAGATCAGTGACTTGCCCAAGGCTGTAGAGGATGATGTCAAAATTGGGGTTATAACTCTTGTGCCCTGTCTACGAGACCTCCCCGGACTCACAGGATAAAATTTTAAAGTAGTACCAAGACCTCGTATAATGCAATGAAGAAGTCCTCCTGCAACAGCCGCTGCATTTTTGTATGATACATTTAAATAAAAATCCCTAAGCATTAAATATTTAAGAAGAAAAAATTTAATGAAAAGAGTAAACATCTCAAGTGCCTCTCACTAGCGCATCATGGCCTAATTCTCTCTAATGGGCTGAGATTTTAAAATGAATTCAGTTCCTGCCTCTACGGCACAGTACACTGCCCTGCTGGGAAAATTCAACCAGCTGCGTCGAGGCAAAAGGCTTCTGGCTTAAGTTCAGCTGTCAGGAGGTTAATGGAGCCATATTATGAGGTGAGGAACCATCATCCCTAAAAGTGGTGTCTTACTAACATTTGAAGGAACAGGGATGCCTTGCTGTAAAGTACTTTGCTCTTTAAAATTCTGGGTACTGGGGTGCCTGGGTGGCTCCATCAGTTAAGTGGCTGACTCTTGATTTCAGCGCAGGTCATGAACTCACAGTCCATGAGTTCAAGCCCCGCATTAGGCTCTGTGCTGACAGCACTTGTGTGCTCTCTCTCTCTCTCTCTCTCAAAAATAAGTAAACGCTAAAAAAATTTTTTTAAAAGCATAAAATAAAATTCGGGTACAATTGACTTTTAAAACTATTAATTGACTTTCCCCCATTAAGACTGTGTCTCAGGTATGGAAGCCTTGCCTTTGGGCTCTAAATGGGGTTCTTTGGATCAATTCCAATGCTCGGCGTTAACATGCTTGCCAATCTAACCGCCAATGGGATCTTTCTTGTTCTCTAAGTGGCTGAAACTACAGCCTTCAGATTCTAGAAAGAGCCTTCCAAATGTGCCTTCTGTAAGCATGAAACCAACTGTATTTCATTAGGGATAGTTCTTTTGATTCCAAAGGCTCCAATGATAAACTTCTAAAATGGAATTGCCAAAAGTGAGCCAAATTTCCTCCCTAAAATACCTAAAGTGTGTCAACTTACTGAGTTTGGTCAGTGATCTGCAAAATGGGGATATTTCTTTTCTTTTTTTAAGTTTACTTATTTATTTTGAGAGAGAGACAGAGAGAGAGAGCGAGCAGGGGAGGAGCAGAGGGAGAGGGAGAGAGGGAATCCCAAGCAGGCTCCATACTGTCAGGACATAGCCTGACACAGAGCTCAAATGCAAGAACCGTGAGACCGTGACCTGAGCCAAAGTCAAGAGTCTGACAGTGAACTGAGTCACCTTGGCACCCCAAAATGGGGATATTTCTACCTGGCTTTCTTGTCTCTCTTGTTCTTGAGCTACTCCCTCTCAGAAGTCAGCTGCCATGCTGTGGGAAGCTTAAGTCACGTGAAGGTTCGGCAGTAGCCAGCCCTCGTTGAACTCCCTGCCATCTTGGATGTTCCAGCCCAAAGGACACCCCAGCCTTCCCAACACCCCGGCCCACACCACACAGGGCAGAAGAATCACCCACTCAACCCACAGAGTCACGAGCAATAACAAAAGGATGTTTTAAGGCATTAAGTTTTGGGGTGGTTTGTCACACAGCAATCGATAACCAAAAACAGAAGAAAGAACAATCATATTTAGATTGGGTATAAATCACCACGAAATGGAGATTCAGACTTCATCTTCTATGTGGGCACATATGTTATATCCTCACTGGGGTCGCTTAAAGAGACAATAAAATATATTCATTGATTTCTTCCCCTAGGTTTGCTTGTGCTGTGCTCCCTGTCTGGAGCTCCTTCACTCCTTCAGCCCACACAAATCTCACCTATGCTTTCAGCTTCCCTCTCCAAGGAAGACCTTCCCATTCACTCTGGTCCTCAGCATTTTCTCCCTTTGTGACCCCTTCTAAAGTTCATCGTCTGGATCGTTCACTTGAGTTTTTCTCCAAAACATCTTTATTAAGGCATGATTGTACATATTTACAGCATACAATTTGTAAGTTTTTCCACATGTATATGCCACCACCATTAAGATGATGAACATTTATCCATCACCTCAGAGGGTTTCTTCCTGTCCTGTGTAATCTCATCTCCCAACCCCCAGATCTGTTTTCTGTCACTGTAAGTTGATTTGCATTTTCTAGAAATTTGTATAAATGGAATCATACTGTGTACTCTTTTTGGGTCTGGATTCTTTCAGTCAGCTTAATTATTGTGAAATTCATCTTTTCGTTGTATCATTTGTTCTTTTTTTTTCTGAGTAGCATTCCATTGTATAGAAATACCAAAATCTGCTCATCTATTCACCTATTGATGGCCATTTGGGTTATTTTCAGTTGGAGAATTTTTTTTTAAGTTTATTTATTTATTTTGAAAGAGGGTGGGGGAGGGGCAGAGAAAGAGAAAGCAAGAGAGAATCTCAAGTGGGCTCCGTGCTGTCAGTGCAGAGCCTGATGTGGGGCTCAAACTCACGAACCATGAGATCATGACCTGAGCCAAAACCAAGAGTCAGGTGTTTCACCAGCTGAGCCACCCAGGCATCCCACAGTTTGAGGTTTTAGTCAATAAAGCTGCTATGAACATTCATGTGCAAGTCTTTGTATGGATGCATGCCTTGCTTTCTCTTTGGTGGTTACCTAGGGATGAGATGGCTGGATCATACAGTAGGCGTATGCTTAACTTTTTAAGAAATTGCCAAACCATTTTCCAAAGTGGCTGCACCACCAGCATTGTATGAGTACCGGTTCCTCCACCCGCCTCCCAATACTCAGTGTGGTCAATCTTTTTTATTTTCATCAATCATTATAATAGGTATATGGTGGTATCTGATTGTGGTTGTAATTTGCATTTTCCCTAATGATGCATGACATGGAGTATCTTTTCCTGTGCTTATTTGTCATGTGACTATCTTGTTTGGTGAAGTATTTGTTGAGCTCTTTCACCCACTTGAGGGGGTGTGTTTGGGTCCCTAATATTGAGCTTTGAGAGCTCTATATACATTGTGAATACCAGTCCTTTATCAGACATAGGCTTCACAAATATGATCTTACAGTCTATGGGTAGTTTTAAAAATCTCAACTATTATTTTGAAGACTGGAATTAAAAATTTTTTTCAAGTTCAATTTATCAATTTGTTCTTTTATGGATTGTAGTTTTGGTGTTGTGTCGAAGAAATCTTTGTCTGCTCCAAGGTCACAATGATTTTCTCCTGTTGTTTTCGAGCCGTTTTACAATTTTGGGTTTCCAGTTTAGGTGGACAGTCCATTTTCAGTAATTTTTTGTATACAGTGTGAGGTATGGCTCAAAGTTCATTTTTTGCAGATGAATGTAGAGTTTTGTAGCCCCAATGTTGAGAAGACTTTTTTTTTTTTTTAATTTTTTTTTTCAACGTTTATTTATTTTTGGGACAGAGAGAGACAGAGCATGAACTGGGGAGGGGCAGAGAGAGAGGGAGACACAGACTCGGAAACAGGCTTCAGGCTCTGAGCCATCAGCTCAGAGCCCGACGCGGGGCTCGAACTCATGGACCGCGAGATTGTGACCTGGCTGAAGTCGGACGCCCAACCGACTGCGCCACCCAGGCGCCCCGAGAAGACTTTTTTCCACTGAATTACCTTTGTATTTTTGTCAACTATTAGTTATACATACATATTTGGGTTGACCTCTGGACCCTCTGACAAGAAATCTATGTCATCTTTCTGTCTGTTTTTCTGTAATTTACATTCTTTTTCTCTGCTTTTTAGATTTTAGAACTGATTTTGAGCAGTTTGATTGGGACGTGTTTTGATGTAGTTTTGTTCATGTTTCTTGTGTTTGGGGTTCATTGATCTAGTTGGATCTGTAGGTTCTTGGCGTTCATTGGGTTTGGAAAGTTTTGGGCCATTATTTCTCCAAATATTTTTTAATCCTCTGGCTCTCTCTCTTCTTTGGGTACCTTCATTACAGGTAGGCTAGGCTGCTGGAAGTTGCCGCGCATCTTACCGAAGCCCTTGGCATATTTTTTTAAAAGTTTATTTATTTATTTTGAGAGAGAATGTGGGCACATGAGCAGGGGAGGAAGACAGAGAATCCTAAGTAGGCTCCAGGCTGTCAGTGCAGAGCTCAACGCGGGGTTCTGTCCCAGGAACCCTGAGATCATGACCTGAGCTGAAATCGAGTCAGATGCTTAACGAACTGAGCTACCCAGGTGGCCCTGATCTTTGTATTTTAAAGTCAATTTTCCTGTGTGTTTCATTTAGGGTAGGTTCTGTTGCTGTCTTCAAAGTCACTCTAAGGGTGCTATCGTCTAGAAATTCTCTCACGGCAGTAGGCTGGAACAATCCTAGGGCTCACCGAGTCAGTTTCTCATCCTTTAGGGATCATAGTCTTTTGCTGTCTGAGAGCCAGTGTCTTAAAAACCAGTGTCTTTGATTTCTGCTGTTGTTTCAGGTGTAAGGGGAAATCTGGTCCCTGTTACTCCTTCTTGGCTGGAAGCAGAAGTCCTCATTCATTTGATTCTTAATTGCGTGGGGTCCACTATCACTGTTCAATATTCTTGCAGTCAGTCATGTGTTGGCCCGCCAATGGGATTGTCAACCTTGAGATCAGAGGCCATGTCTAATACCCCTTTGTACTAAACCACAAGGCCCGGGCTAGTGACCTGCACGCAGTCGGAGTGCAATGCATATCTGAGCTAACCAGCATATTTTTGGTTCCTCGGACTCAGCATACTGAGGCTTGACTCATGATGAAAAATCAATGGATGTGAAATTTCTTATCCAACTTGATATTTTTAGTGTGTGAAAAATAGCCTGAAACTAAACTATTTTCGTTCCTATCTTGTTTTCAAAGAAGTGCCATTCTACTACTTCCTTTTAAAATTCACAACCACAGACATTACGGCACAGAGCTGTGGAAGAAACTCTGGGGCCCAAAACCACCCAGACTGCGAAGTAAAATGAACAGCCTGTCACTGCTCATCTGGATTTCCTCCCTGTCATTTGTGTTGGTCTCTTAGCTTTCCTCAGAGAGAGATTTAACGCTACTTGGTACCCGGGCTTCTCCCCCTGAGAGGGGCATGAAAGGAATAACAGAGAATCACAAGTTTTGGTTTCATTCTGGAGATGGAAATTGACTCAGTTTTTTATTGTACTCCTAAAGCGAGGTGCCCACTGAGCCCTAAGGGATATACAAGAAGCCCTGGTCTAAGATTTTCCGAGTACAAGCTGTCTGAGTTGTATAACCATAGATTCATGGCTTTAATATATCATTTACAAGGCAAGCAGGAATTTTCATCCTGCTTTGAACAAAGAGAGAAAAAGCACTTTCATAGGACCAAACTGCTGGCAGAATGTACCAACAGCATAATTTAATACTTTTATTCAACAATGACTTAGTATGTCCCCTACCTCAGGGCCTTTGCACACATGGTTCCTTCTGGTGTGTTATTCTCTCAGATGCCTACAAGTCTCACTCTCTCACTTCATTCAAGCCATGCTTAAAGGTCACCTTCTGAGAGAGGCTTCCCTTGATACCCTATCTAAAAGAGCACTGCGGCCGCTCCTCCCACTTCATGTGACATTCTTTTTACTCCCCCCTGCTTTAGTTTCTTCATGTCATTTATTACTCACCAGCTGACAGTCAAAAAATATCTACATATACATCCACAGATAGAGGTTTATTTAACACATATGCATTTATTTACTGAATATCCCTGGAGTAGAATATATATGTCAAGAGAATAGAAACCCTTTCGGCTGTATTCTCAGCATCTCGAATGGTGCCCGGCACATAGTGTGTTCATTGTTGGATGACTGAACAAGTATTTGCTGATTTCCTACTCTGTGCAAAGGGCCTGGAGGGACTGTGAGGTAAATCACCCTAATCCCTCCTTGTTCAAGGACTTCATCTTTCTTCCTTCATACAGGAAGACATGTACAAGAATCCAGGGCTGTACTACAAAGCAGAAGAATGGATTAAATCATGTCTTAAACAATTTTTTTTTTTACTGTTTATTTATTTTTGAGAGACAGAGCGCAAATGGGGGAGGGACAGAGAGGGAGACGCAGAACCCGAAGCAGGCTCCAGGCTCTGAGCTGTCAGCACAGAGCCCAACGTGGGGCTCGAACTCACAGACCTCGAGAACATGACCTGAGCCGAAATCGGATGCTTAACTGACTGAGCCACCCAGGCACCCCTAAATCATGTATTTTGAGTGCACGGAAGAAGGAGGGGTGCAGAGAGGCAGCATGAATTTTGAGATGACCCTTACCCCAGAAGTTTGATGGGCACAGAGGGGAGGGCTGGGGAGCCCATCCTGAAGGCTCAGAGCCCGTTTTGGACCTGAGAGGAAACCTGTGTGGCTGGGTTTGTAAAGAGGTAGCAGGAGACGAGGGGAGAATGGCGGTTTTTGGGTCTGATCCTGGAAAGCCAGCAAGTTTTAAGAATTTATTTTAGGGGCGCCTGGGTGGCGCAGTCGGTTAAGCGTCCGACTTCAGCCAGGTCACGATCTCGCGGTCCGTGAGTTCGAGCCCCGCGTCAGGCTCTGGGCTGATGGCTCAGAGCCTGGAGCCTGTTTCCGATTCTGTGTCTCCCTCTCTCTGTGCCCCTCCCCTGTTCATGCTCTCTCTCTGTCCCAAAAATAAATAAACGTTGAAAAAAAAAATTAAAGATACTTTAAAAAAAAAAAAAAGAATTTATTTTAAAGGAGTTATGTAAGATAGTATTTCACAACCTAGTCCAGCTCCTACCCAGAGAAACCGGGATGTCTATTAGCATACCACTGAATTCATTAATGTGGTGACTACACTTATTCTATTGCCCTAAATATAGGTACTTTCACCTTTTCTCTTAGCAGTTATACACCATTAAAGTATGGCACCACTGTAACGTAATTTAGAGCTTTCACTGACAATTTGCTCGCTGATTCATTTACTTTACTTATTTATTTGTTTTTAAAGATTTGTTTATTTAGGGGCGCCTGGGTAGCTCAGTCAGTTAAGCTTCCGACTTCGGCTCAGGTCACGATCTCGAGGTCCGCGAGTTCGAGCCCCGCGTCGGGCTCTGGGCTGATGGCTCAGAGCCTGGAGCCTGCTTCCGATTCTGTGTCTCCCTCTCTCTGTGCCCCTCCCCTGTTCATGCTCTCTCTCTGTCCCAAAAATAAATAAACGTTGAAAAAAAAAATTAAAGATACTTTAAAAAAAAAAAAAAGAATTTATTTTAAAGGAGTTATGTAAGATAGTATTTCACAACCTAGTCCAGCTCCTACCCAGAGAAACCGGGTGTCTATTAGCATACCACTGAATTCATTAATGTGGTGACTACACTTATTCTATTGCCCTAAATATAGGTACTTTCACCTTTTCTCTTAGCAGTTATACACCATTAAAGTATGGCACCACTGTAACGTAATTTAGAGCTTTCACTGACAATTTGCTCGCTGATTCATTTACTTTACTTATTTATTTGTTTTTAAAGATTTGTTTATTTAGGGGCGCCTGGGTAGCTCAGTCGGTTAAGCTTCCGACTTCGGCTCAGGTCACGATCTCAAGGTCCGCGAGTTCGAGCCCCGCGTCGGGCTCTGGGCTGATGGCTCAGAGCCTGGAGCCTGCTTCCGATTCTGTGTCTCCCTCTCTCTCTGCCCCTCCCCCGTTCATGCTGTGTCTCTCTCTGTCTCAAAAATAAATAAACGTTAAAAAAAAATTAAAAAAAAAAAAAGATTTGTTTATTTATTTAAGTAATCTCAACACCCAACGCGGGGCTCCAACTCATGACCCCAAGATCAAGAGTCGTCCGCTCCTCCAAGTAAGCCAGCCAGGCTCCCCTACTTTTTTTTTTTTTTTTTTTTTTTAATAATAAACTTACCTTACATGGGATCATGGGATCTTCATTTATAGTCCTGTATAAAAATGAACCCAGCATTTTCTCAAGGAAGCCTCTGGATGTGATCACACGTGCCAAGTGAATTCCACGTGACCAATACAAGAAGGATAGAACAGTAAAGTGGGACATAAATCGTTAGATTCTCCCCACCTGAGCAGGAAATCTTACGGACTGCTGGAAATCTTACAGACTATTGAAGTTTTGTCAACAACTTCCTAACCCAGCCCCGTCCAGCTCAAACCAATCCCGCCACTTTATAGGTGGGAAACTGAGCCTCCGTCAGAAGGAAGCGCTGTGTCAGTGGCTCAAACCTGGTTTGCTCAGATCTCTTCCTCCCCCTCTCACCTCTGTGGCAAAAGTGGGTAATGTCAGGGCTACTAGGAACCATGCCATCGATGTGGACACTCTGCCGGTTGACTCGGGAGTTTGGGGGAGGGGTCTCTTGGTGGAAGAGGAGAGAGAAGAGTAAAAGAATGTAAGAAATAAGTCTTGGGCATTTTACTGTTTGAATGAGGATCTACTGTAAGTAGAATGGAAGGTCACCTCGGCCTTTAAAGCTGGAACAGGAGCTGTCCAGGGATGATCTGCTTTGGGTGGCCTCTTCCGGTTGCAGGACCCTGTCCCCACCAACGCTGAAAAAGTGCGATCCAGTCTCCCATCCCGCTGTGATTGGATCATGGACACTTATTTACTTATTTCAGAATGGAAGTGTTTTTGTTGGATGGAAACAAAAGGAAATTCCAAGGATACCACCTGGACGCTAAGGAAAACATTGCAGCACTTGCCTGTTGAAGGAGGAATTGAGATCATTACTGCTTTTAATTGTCTTGGGAGCCAGTATTTTCTTAAAAGCTTTTTTTTTTTTTTCCTTCCCCCTCTTTTCCTAGCTGGACCTCTGGTGCTATGGTCCTCAGTTCATGGCTCATCATCCTGGGTCTGTGCCTGGTTCTCCCTCTCGATGGAGTGATTAATAAATTGATTGAGTGCCTTTTACCCCCTTGTCACCCCTCATGCCCCATCACTCACAGGCCCCTTTCTTGTTTGTTGTACATGTTCTTGTCACATGTGGACTGTTGTTTCATATGTCTATTATTTACTTTTATTTTTTACTTTGTACTATTTCTTCAATTGCATCCGTTATATTATGTTGCATGGAATCTATTACTTCTAGTGCAACCTAGAACTCCACACGTTCTGTTATCCATTCTCCCGATGATGGCACAGAGATTGCCTGGTCGGAAGGCTGTTTCACAGGGAATAGGGTCCTCAATCCAGTCTAGTCGAGTTTACATATAAATTCAATTCTTTGTGTTCCACCAAAGTGGGGAACAAGGAAAATTTGTCCCTGTCATTATTAGACAGCTAAGCGGCCTCTGCCTGCCCTTGATTTGGTGGAGTAAAGGAAGGGGAAGAGAATAGGAACTGCTGAATTCATCTTTCTCTGCTCACTTAACACCTTCGAGAGGGGGGCCATGCGTTTTAAACAACTGGGCCATTCCAAGAGAATCTTTCAAGGTCATTTCTCCAGGCTGAGCCCATTCGAAAACACAGCTGGAAATATAGGTTATGTCTTGAGTACTGTGATATTCAGGGTCAAGGACCAGGCATTGCAATAATCCACAGAGCTGATGATGTCAACCAAGAGGAATTTATGCTGTCAACTGCCCAGAAAAGATGCATATCATCGCTGAAGCTTCTCAACACACTTCTCTCTCTTGCTTTGTTTGGGGAGGAAGGTCTCTCAATGAGCAGGGACACTGACAATTTCGCTTTTCAAATTGGATATGGGAAAATCAGGATAAGCAAGTAAGTCTTCTCTTCCATTGGATACTTACTGAGCTAAAACTATGAGAGACCAAAGGGGATAATGTTTTATAAATGATGAGAGGTATTTTAAGTGGCCAACAATATAATTTTAATGCATTTAATTTTTCAAACTATGCCACAGTCTCCTATGTGGTAGAAAGTGGTTTTGGCATTTTGAATGTGGTGTCCATGTCTCCCATATGTTGGTTATAATTGAACCAAAAATGGATAAGGCAATAGAGGGTGTGGGTGGAAGACAGAACTTAGTTTAATGTATTTGTTTTTATTCCAAACACTGCAGCTGTGCACTTTTTAAGCAATGAGAGACAGATAGATAAGGAAGGAGGGAGAAAGGGGAAAAGAGAAAGAAAGAAAGAAAGAAAGAAAGAAAGAAAGAAAGAAAGAAAAAAAAAAAAGACCGAAAGTCCATGAGAACTTCTGAAATCTAACCCTTCTCAACACAGTATAAATACCTAGTGCTTCTTTGTTGACTGGTACTTCCTATGCCTGAGTATCAAGACTGTGTTGATGAGTAACTTGCATGAATAAGAAGACTGAGGTTAAGAAAAATGGACTCTGCCACTCAAAGCCATGTGACCTTCAACAGGTAGTTTCATCTTTCTAAATCTTATTTTTTTCTCATTTGTACAAAAAGTGGGACAGCTGCCTTACAAGTGGTTGTGCAGAGTAGGTGGGAATGCCCTTGGAAATTACCAGGTGTTACACAAGCGTAAAAGATTTTCATGGGGTTCGAAGAAGGTATACAGGTTCCCCCACTATCTGAAAGCACTGGCAAGCCGAAATGATCTAAAGCAGATGTGTTTACCATTTCACAAAAGCAAAAATCCTGTTCGTATTTCTTTCTGGTGGCAAACTCAGGTACTAGTGTGGGTCTTTCTACAGTAGTGAGAGTGAAATGGCTTAAAGCAAACGTCCAGATACCGTGGGAAATCTGTTCCTCCAAAGAGGCCAAATGAATGGATCGGGGAGATGAAACAACTCACCTTGGCAGTGTTTTCCTAGGATAGAATCTGGTGCCCGTATGCTTTCAAGGAAGCATGCCAAGTGGACTGGAGCTCACGTTCCAGAGACTGGGTGCACTCCACCTACCACCTCTAACTCCAGCTTTAGAGAACCATAGGTCAAGAGCTCAAGGAGACAGGTTATCGGACTAAACAATGCGTTGGTCTTCCTCTTTCTCAGACACTCAGATTCTCTGATGAAGATAAATGTGAATGCGGAAGGACCTTAAGGCAAGAAAGCGTTCCAAGCCCGACCTGTTGGCCCGTTTTATTTCCAGTCCTATACAGGACTTGATGTGGGGCAAATCCAGTCGGTGCTCCCTTTCAGCTGTTTTCCAAGTCAGGGTTGTTATGATTTAGAACCAAAGGAGCTGCATTCTATTGACATTTGGAAAGTTACACATAGAAGAACCGCATTTTTGTTCGGATGCTGCCCTTTTCAGTGTTTCTTTAAGCATAGGAAGACTAGCATTTGACAGTGTTTGAAAAGTCAGTGTCTATTTCTTCTTGGCTATAGATGGGAGCTCTAGTCATCCTTTGCTCTCCTTGAATTCTCACAAAATTACTGTCTATTTGGCAGACTCAGCATAATTGACACTGTTCTGGTATCTAATTTGCAGTACCAGGAAAAAAAAATGTAGTCCAGATACGTTGTGAATATATGGTTTCTTTGTTGTGTTGGCGTGACTTATAATATACATTTGGTCTTTGTCCCCATTTCTGGCATAGAGCTCCTAAAAGTCTTGGAGTTTCATATGAGCCCAATAAAGGTGTGTTTTGTTATGTTGACGAGATGACTTTGGGACCTCACCTAAGGATGACCAACCACGCCATGTGATTAGAGGGTTGGAACTTTCAGTCTTCACCCCCCCCCCCACCTTCTAAGAGAGGGAAAAGAGGCTGGATGCTTAATCTATTGCCAGCGGTCAATGATTTAGTCATTTAGGCCCACATAATGAAGCCTTCATAAAAATCAAAAAGCACACGACATGGTTTGGAAAGCTTCCAAGTTGGTGAAGGTGTAGAGGTGCTGAGACAGTGGTGCACCCCAAGGGTGTAGGAGCTCTGCACTCCTTTCCACATACCTTGCCCTCTGCACCTTCCATCTGGCGGTTCCTGGGTTATCCCCTTTTATAATACATCAGTGATCTAGTAAGTAAAATGTCCTTCTGAGTTCTGTGAGATGCTCTAGCAAATTGATTGAACCTGAAGAGGAGGTCATGGGAACCTGCAACCTATAGTCAATAGGCCACCTAGGCTTGCGACCGGTATCTGAAGGAAGGGGCACCCTTGTAGGACCGATCCCTTAACCTGTGGGATCTGACACCATCTCCAGGGAGACAGTGTGAGAAGTAGGTTGAATTGTTGGACGTCCAGCTGGTGTCTTAGAGCTGCTTGTTGGTGTGAGAAACTCTTCTAAACCCACACATTGGAACTGGATGCGGAACCTGATACTTGCTTACAAATGGCTTAGTGTGTCCTGAGGAGATGCTAAGCTCATTTTGGGCAGGAACTACATCAGCTGCTACTTGTGTTCCTACTCCATTCTTCCCAGTAGGGTGTTTCCCTAACAAATGTCCCAAAGTACTGCTCGTTTCTTTACTTCTGATTATAAAAAGACTACATACTCACTTTTGGGAATTTGGAAAAACAAAAACAAAAAGAAGAAAGTGACCAATTTCCATAATATTCCTTCCTGCTGCTAACATTTTGGTGGGGGTGACACAGATATTCTGTGGTTGAGCCTACAGGTTGTCTAAGAACAGCCATACCTCTCAATTTCCACTGCTCTTAGAACCTGGTTGTGTTCACGCCTCTCAAACCCATGTATGTACTTGAGGGAGTCTGGCTGGAACCAACTGTCTAGGTCTTGTGTTGCTGGGCAGTAATTGCCCTAGGGCCTGGGCATGGGACCCAGTCCTGGTCAATGGAACCAAAGAAGATGTCTGAGGGTGGGTGGGGATTCGTAAAATAGAAGCTTGAGAGGAAATGCCCCTTCCTCACCGGCCATGGCACTCTCTATCATAAGGGAAGACACTGCCAGGCTGCAAAGGTAGCACGGAGCACAGAAACACGCATCCATCTGGATGAGCCGCCAAATCCACTGGCCCCAGAGTGCACCTCTGGACTTCCTGTTCTGTGAGGTAACAGTGGCCTTTGCATTTAAGTCATTTTTAGCTGCATTTCTGTTATCTGAAGCCAAAATCGTCTTACGTATCATGCCTCCTTCTCTCAGTGGTATATTGTATATGCTGCCGTTGTCATAAAGTGGTCCTCAAAAGCAAACCCCACAAGATCGTGATTATCTGTTTGTTTCTGTCCCTTTCTCACAGAGCTCTGAGCTCTCTGAGGGGAGACTGGGTTTTTTGTTGGTTCTTATTTGGTTTTTCGTTCTGTTTTCCCCTCATGCTCAGACCCTAGCACAATGTCTGGCACGGTGTAGGCACTAAGATTTTGTGCAATGACGAAGCTGATGGCTGAATTAATTATTGTGGCTAAAAGCCACCCAATGGCAGGTGGCAAGTATTTATTGAGCATGCTCTTTTCATCCTCAGCTGTTCTCCAGTGAGCTGGGCTCACCAAAGTCACCCTGGAGCCTGCATTTGCTGAAGGTAAGTTTCAGGGGAAAAACTATAACATGTTAATCTGACACGACAGATACTAAAACTAAACATTTGATAGCGCTATTAAGAGATGAAGGTAGGGATGCCTGGGTGGCTCAGTTGGCTGAGTGTCTGACTTTGGCTCAGGTCATGATCTCGTGGTTTGAGGGTTCAAGCCCCACGTCGGGCTCTGTGCTGACAGTTCAGAGCCTGGAGCCTGCTTTGGTTTCTGTGTCTCCCTCTGTCTTTGCCCTTCCCCCACTCACGCTCTGTCTCTGTCTCTCTCTCTCCAAAGTAAAATAAACATTAAAAAATTTTAAAAAGTGATGTTTAAAAAAAGAGAGAGACTTCATTTACTGGATAGCACTAATCCTCAAACACCTGAAATGATGCCCATCACCTAACTGAAAAGAGAATTCTTCACAAAGCGGTGTTTATGAACTCATTCCTTTTTTTCCCTTTAATATGGGGGTGCTATTGACTAGTTTGGTAATTGCTGATAATTGCTCTTTCAGGCCAGTGATTACTCATCACTGTGTGCTTTCCCTGTTAGATTGGAAGCTCTGTGAAGTCAGGGGCTACCTATGCCCTTAACCCTGGATTCAGTGCTTTCTACTTGCTCCGCAAACCACTTGTTGACTGAATGGCTCAACACTGGGGGGAGGGGAGGGGAGGTGGATTTCACCGTCACACAAAAGTCCAAGCTCGCCCTGAGCTGATTCTGTCATTTGGGCTGTGAGTGGAGGAAGGGGAGAAGGAGGAATGATGTGGGGCGAGAGGAAGGAAGGTGAAAGTGAAGAAGAGTCTGACCTTCACCCCTGCCCGGAGTTGCCCTGAAAAAAATGCACTAATATGAATTGTGCACAAGGGGGCAGGCCAGAGCTGCTGTGAACGCCAACCTGCTGGCTATTTTGATCTTTGGTAATGTTTTTTAAAAAAATAATAACTGTTAATGCAGAGTAGGTTTGTGAGCACACTTTCTCTTATTAAAAGGCACTGAAAAAGCCAAATCTTTCTGTAATGGTGCCGTCATGTATTCCCCACAGCACATTTTAGTCCCTGTTAAAAAGGAACAAAATATGCATTTGAGGGTCCTTGTGTACTTTCTGTGGCCTCTTTGTAGAATTGGTTCCAGAAAGGAATTCAGAAATTCAGGATTTCAGGCAACCCATTCCCAGAGCTTGACCTACACTTCTGTACTGAATATGAGCTAAGGAACAGCAGTTTTTTTCAAAAAAAGCATGGATTCTAGTTCAGGTTTTCTCTCTTCCTAGATGTGTGACTTTGAGTAAGTCACTTAGATCTCTGGAATATACTATATATACATATATATAGAATATATAGAATATATAGTCATATATATTATATTATATTATATTACATTATATTATATATATTTAATTTGTAAAATAAAGGGACTTATTAGGGCCAACATTTCTCAATCTAATAAAACTATGGATTGCAAGCTATTTAAAATCCCTATTGAGATTTCTAAGAAGAAAAAGGGTGAGGCAGGCAGAGGAACCAAGTCTTGACAAGTGAAAGGAGGAGAAGAGGCAGAGGTAAGAGGTTCCAGGCCAGGGAAAATGGGCTTCACTTTGGGAAAACACTGGACTGAGATCTCTAAAGCTCTAAATTCTTTATATTTTCACTTGGATGTCTTCCAGAGACCCAACTTGCCCCACATCAAAGGCGCTATCTTCCCCCCATAAACCATCTCTCTTTCCCAGCATCTTTGCCTACTATTGGCTCACTCACTACATTTCCTTTGAATCCAGACCTGGACCCAGACCCTTGCCGGCCATTGATCTCAGAGCCAAGTTCTGGTGGGGAAGGCAATGAGGAGGTAACAAATGCATAGGCCATTATAATTGGTGGTGAGTTCTGCAGTGAAAGAGAGGGTGAGAGGTGCAGAGAGGGGCGGGGGTGGGGGGGAAGATGCCGGGATAGGTGGGGCCCCTGGGCGTGCCTGAGGAGCATAGGGAGTTGAAAGAAGGGACATGGCAGACCATCTTTCATTCATTCCTTTTTCATCATCTATATCCAATCAGCCACTACCTCTGGCTCATCTTTGCTTTGCCCACCTTTTCTATCTCTGACATTCTTTCATATCTAATGTCTGACCTGGGCCTTTCCCCAGTGCCTAGACAAACTCTTCATTGGCCTCCCCGCTCCCCACATTTTTCTCACTACGTCTGCAAACTGCAGCCGACCTATCTTCCTCAACACTACTTCATGCTGTTATGCCACTACTCAAAATCTTCAGTGGCTTCTTGCTGCCTATCGAATGATGATTGCCCTCCTCTTCCTTTAAGATCTCCAACATCAGCCCCATTTTAGCCACTCTGCCTACTGCCCAATGACACTGCTCCTCCACCCTATGAGAAGCCCCCTCTCGGTTCCAGGCGTCTTCATGCCTGCACATTTCGGTGGTGAAGTATGGGTGCTTTCGTCTCCCCATTTCCCCTTCCTGACGGGATCCGGCATCTCCTGATGGTCTCCACTTCTTCACATAGTCCCTCTGGCCTAGCACACCCCCATTCCTGCTACCATCGTTGTTTTGGGGAGAGCATGCAGAGTGACCCAAACCAGGCCAATCAGACTTTTGGCTTCTTGAATCCTAGGAGAGAAATGTTGCCTCTCCTGGATGATGTATGCATGCATGTGCAGCCTGGAACTAAAGAAGACACTAGATCTTTCCTTGATGACATGGGACACTGGACTTTACAGGTACGTGAGCCAGTAAAACCCCTTTATTGCTTAAGCTAGTTGAATTAGGGCTTTCTGTTGCTTGCAGTCAAGAGCATCCTAACAGCCTAAGCCTATTATATACCAGGCACTGTTCCAGTAAAGCCTTGCTCTCAAGAGGTTAACCTAGGATGGGGCTTGGAGGGCCCCCCCCCCAAAATACCAAACCCCCCCCCAAAATACCAAAAAAGATCACAAGAAATAAAAAAATAATTTTACATATTGGCAAGTTCTACGAAGAAAAGAAAATGATAGAGAAAGGTTAACCAGAGGGAAGGCTGTTTTAGATTGAGCAGTCAGGAAAGGCTTCTCTGAAGAAATGACATTTAATATTTACTGAGAAACAGGAACTAGCCCTGGGTAGATGAGGGGGAAGAACTGTTCCAAAGGGAACAGCCAGTGGGAAAGCCCTGTAGCAGGGAAAAAAAAAAGTTGCAGGGTTCCAGAAACGGTCAGGAAGCCCTGTGGCCAAGCAAAGGTACAGAGTGGGACATAGTGATGCTTCTCCCTCTTTCCTTAATCACCTCTCCTTCTTTCTATAAGTCTTTTGAAGATTTCAAGGCCTGTTTTGTGCTCCACTCGCTTCTAGAACTTTCCTTGATTGAGCTAAGGATCCCTTCTCCTTTGGGATACAGTGCTCTGTCATCCTTTGCGCTTGGAAACCGGAACTTGGAAAGTAGCTGCAGTGTACTGTGTTTTATGGCTCTCTGAGTTTTTCTAGGATTTTCCTGACTTTCCTTAATTTGATTCTAATCTTTGATTCTACCGTCGTAGGTTTTGAGGTGTCTGTCACAAAAACTTAATGCTAGTCAGGTTAATCATTGTGAAAATACACACCTTGCTTCTAGATTCACCACCTCCCTACCAAGGTGCATTTGAAATATGAGATGGAACTACATGGAGCTGTAATTTTGGGGGTGGGGGGGTCAGGAATGTCAAACTTCGGCAATTTTGTGTGGTGTGACTCATATTATAATATCCTCTTTAATTGCACTACAGGCCAACCCTACCACTAACTATCCAAATGCATTGGTCATGGTTCCAAACTGTTCCCTTTGTGGAACCTGGGCCTTCCAAGGAAATGCTCCTTTGCGGTGAAATGTACCTTTGCCACCTGACCATCCCTTACGTTAGTTGAGTGCAGTAAATTATTTTTAAAAAACCACTATGCAGTTTGACATTTATTTGAATTCAGGCTGGAATGCCGTGTTTGAATTTTATGCAAACTGCTTTTTTAGTGATGTGATTTGAAAAGAATGATGGATTGTTAGTACATATGTGATTTAGGCCCCCAAATTCTTGGCTGTTTTTGATGAAGCCACGACTGTACCCAGGTACCCATAAAAGAGACAGCCCCTCGGTCCTCCCTCTGGGCCCGGGAACTTGTTGGCAGAACTCTTTTGCTGTACTGGATTGAAAGAAGACAGAGAAGCGCTCCCCATGGATCAACTTGCTGCCACGATGATGCTCTTGGCCCCCACCCCCACCCTTAGCATGTGATCTGCCAAGATGGTGGGAATTAACCCTCCCAGGCTGGGGGCCCTCCTTTTCCTCTAGAATGGTCCAGTGGCTGTCGATTTTACTTTTGCTAATTATTGGTGTGAAACATGTTTTAACTAAACATGTTTAATTAAACATGTGCAAAAGGGCACGTGTTTCAGGATTATTCATTTGTCTTTCATCGCGACTACAACATTATTGTACCTCCTTGGGCCCCAGTTTTCTCCCCTGTAAAACAAGACTCAGGCCAAATGATTTCTAAGGTCATTTTTAGCAAATACCATGTGATTAACCAATGACTTTTCATTGGTAAGATGTTATGCGCCTATTATAGGTACAACCCCCCCCCCCCACACACACACTTTTATTCATAGATTTGATTTTGATCAGAATTCCACAGGTAGCATTTCCATGCAAGTTTCTTTTAAAGAGAGGGAAAAAAAATCTTCATCTGAGCAATACACACTTTGTCAACGACTTCATTACAGCTCTACCAAATTTCTTCAAACATGTCAAAGGCATTAAAAAGGACAACTTGAAAGTTCTAAAGGAAGCAGTTTGCATTTGGGGAAAAAAATAGTAAAAAAGTATCTGAATGATTTCTGAAGTGGTGAAATCCCCCCTTTTGCCCTTTCCCTTGAGTTTTAAAAATAGCCTAAATGGAATCTTACTCAACTTTCTACAAGAAAACATACCTTCAGGCTGAGAGACAGCATTAGAAATTTCATCCTAAAGAATTATTTTTGGGGGGAGGGGGTATGGGGTGGAGTTAGCCTCAAGATAGAGGCTTCTAATTAAATTGCCCTCTCAACCAGAACTGCAGAGTATACGCTATAATCACCACAATTCAGTTTAAATCTGGGACGGAATGATAATTTTGTTAGTTCAGAGGTTTTTAAACTATGGCTCATAACTGCTGGATAGTTTCCGATGACTTTTCAAGGTTCTGCAAGGCGTGTGTATTTGCTGGGGGACCAGGGGATTTTCAGTAAATGAACAAATAAGAAAGATTTCACAGTCTCAGGAAGTTTAAGTAGGTCTCCGATGACGGGGAAGTGCTGTAGTTGTCTTTCTGGCTTTGCAGAGGACAACAAATCCGCAAGAAATTATTCGGGGGGAAGCTCTGAATGCCTTTCCTATGAACAGGATTGGATTTGCCTTTATTCATCCACGCCCTTCATCCCAGTTCACCTGCAGTACTGCTTTGGGAAGGAAAATCTGATGGTTGGAGTAGACAACAGGCAAGGAGTGCGGTAGGTCCAACCCACGACCTTGGCTTCAGCCCTTCGAGCTTACCACGTGAGCCAACCAGTCATAGGCAAACCAGATCATTCCCCCATGCATTTATTCAATAATAGTGATTGAGTGCACTGCGCTGGGTGAGAGGGACACTGAAACAGAAAAGGTGCGCAGGACCAAGAAGCTTACACTCCTGGGAGAGCAGACCTTGATGGATAAACACCTGAGTAACACGTAAATTAAAATTGTAATAAGAGCTATGCTCGAAATACCAAGGTTTGCTGAAAGCACCGCACCTGGGGACTGAGCTTAACTGAGCAGTAGGCCAAGATTAGCTTCCTTGTGAAAGAGTCATTTGAACTGGAAACTGAGGGTTGACGAAGAAAGTTGACCAGGTCAAGTGTGGGATCAGCATTCCAGTCAGAGGGACCAGTATGTGCAAAGTCCCTGAGGTGGGAAAGAGTTTGGCTCTCTCAAAAAACAGAAATGAAGGGATGCCTGGGTGGCTCAGTCGGTTAAGCGTCCGACTTCGGCTCAGGTCATGGTCTCACGGTCCGTGAGTTCGAGCCCCGCGTTGGGCTCTGGGCTGACGGCTCAGAGCCTGGAGCCTGTTTCGGATTCTGTGTCTCCCTCTTTCTCTGACCCTCCCCTGTTCATGCTCTCTCTCTGTCTCAAAAATAAATAAATGTTAAAAAAATTAAAAACAAAAACAGAAATGGAGCTCAATCTGGCCAGAGCAGTGGTTTCTAAAGCATGTTCCACAGGACCCTGAGGGTCTCTGAGACCCTTTCAGGAGTTCTGTGAGGCCAAACCTGTATTCAAAATGATACTGAGCTGTTACCTGCTTTTTTCACTGTGTTGACATTTGCATGAATCGTGTAAACGCAATGGTGGGTAAAACTGTTGGTCCCTTACTGATAATAAAGGCACTGACACCAAGGGGTACCAGCCGTCACAGTTTTTCAGTGCCATACACTCAGTTTTAAAAAGTGTCTGTTCACTTAAGACTGCCCTTCGTGAAGCAGGAAAAATCATTAGTTTTATGAAACCTCGGCCCTTGAGTGCATGTCTCTTTAGTATTCTGCGGGGCTAGCTGCAAAGTGTGCAGAAAGCACTTCGGCTGCATACTGAAGTATGAAGGTTGTCTCAAGGAAAAGCGTCTGTGTGACTGAGTTTCCGAGATGCACTTCTCCCGTTTTCGTGGAACGCTATTTTTACTTGAAAGAACAATCGACAGACAAATTCTGGTTCTTGATACTTAGGTAACTAGCCTATACCTTCCAGGCAAGCAACTGGCAGTATTTGTTGCCAATGATACAGTTAAAGCTTTCACAGGAAAATGTTAGAATTTTGGAAAACTTGTATCTGCTACTTTGATCTTGATATCATCCCAATACGTATAAATACTTTCTAATAAGATTGACTGTCGGGGGCTCCTGGGTGGCTCAGTCACTTAAGCGTCCGACTTCCACGGAGGGCATGATCTCACGGTTCATGAGTTCGAGCCCGGGTTGGGCTCTGTGCTCAGAGCCCGGAGCCTGCTTTGAATTCCATGTCTCTGTCTCTCTCTGCCGCTCCCCTGCTCATGCTCTTTTTTTTTTTTTTTTTTCTCCCTCTCTCAAAAACAAATAAACATTAAAAAAAAAAAAGATTGATTGTGGTAATATTCCAGGTAGGTGTCAGACGATATAATTCTTCTGCAGAAATTTATGAAAATCTCCTTTGTGAAAAGCTGCATTTTATTTATAAATATAGATACAAAAATTCTAATTAGAATTCAGTCAAACACCATATCAATAAACCAATTAGAGTTTATTCAGGAATGTAAAAGTATTTTTATTTAAAAAAAAATTTTTTTTTAACGTTTATTTATTTATTTTTGAGACAGAGAGAGACAGAGCATGAACGCGGGAGGGGCAGAGAGAGAGGGAGACACAGAATCGGAAACAGGCTCCAGGCTCTGAGCCATCAGCCCAGAGCCCGACGCGGGGCTCGAACTCACGGACCGCGAGATCGTGACCTGGCTGAAGTCGGACGCTTAACCGACTGCGCCCCAGGAATGTAAAAGTATTTTTATATCAGGAAATTGTTTAACATATCAGGACTTAAGCAAATTAAGGGGTGAAAATTGATAGGATTTTATCAATAGATGCTTAAAAGACATGCAATACAGTAGACATTCCTAAGTAAACTCTAACTAAAAGATGACTATAAGGAAAGCACTTAAATATAATAAAAATATTTCCCCAAACCCTCCACTAATTGTCCTCATAACAACAATTAAACCATTCAATTTAGGGGCACCTGGCTCCAGGGCTGATCCAGCTTTGCCCTCAGTGTGGAACCAGCTTGGGAGTCTCTCCCTCTCCCTCTGCCCCTCTCCCCCACTTGCTCTCTCTCTCTCAAATTAAAAAAATAAAATAAAATAAATACAACCATTTCATTAAAAATCAAGATCTAGACGGAAAAGCCTATTATGACCAATACAGTTTGACTTTGTCTTGGGAGATCTAGTAAATGTAATAAAAAAAGAAAATGAGTAACTAAAATAAACACTTGAAAAGAGAAATAAATACTGTGCATTTTTGCCCATGATATAAAATTCAAGAGATCCTAGTGGTTTTTTTAAGCATTATAATTAATAAGAAAATTTAAGAATCAGGATATAATACATAAATTGTTAGCTTTTATTTACTCTAAAAATAATCATATAGGGGCGCCTGGGTGGCGCAGTCGGTTAAGCGTCCGACTTCAGCCAGGTCACGATCTCGCCGTCTGTGAGTTCGAGCCCCGCGTTGGGCTCTGGGCTGATGGCTCAGAGCCTGGAGCCTGTTTCCGATTCTGTGTCTCCCTCTCTCTCTGCCCCTCCCCTGTTCATGCTCTGTCTCTCTCTGTTCCAAAAATAAATAAACGTTGAAAAAAAAATTAAAAAAAAAATCATATAGAAATGGAAAAGAAAAATATTCTATGTATAAAATAGTGAGCAAAAAATCAGAGAAGACAGCTAATAATAAAAATGCATCTCTATGAATAAAACTGATCTTACTAAGGGCCACAAAACAAAGTCAAACCAACGGAAAGACATGTCGCATCCTTGGGGAGAAAGCGGAATATCACGACACTATTAATTCTCCCCCTAAATATATAAGGATAATGTTTTTGCAGTTACAATTGCAGGCTTTTTTTGTTGGGGGATATGGAGGCTAGATAAAATTATCTTAAAGTTCACAAGGAAAAATAAATACTCAAGCATAACCAAGAAAAGCATAAAAAAAGAACAGGAACAGGTTGTCTTACCATTGCATCAGAATATACTATAAGACCATTATGAAATAAATATCTTACTAGTGTGAGAATGAGAAATGGATCAGTGGAAAAGAAAAGAGAATCCAGAAGTAGTCTTATATATGATCATTTAATATACATTATATATCAAATGTGGTAGTGCAATTTAGTGGGGAAATAATAAATTGTTTTAAAAATGAGACCAGTATAGCAGGGTATCCATCTGAAATAAAATAACACAAAACTCCTCTTTTACACCATGTACAAAAATACATTCCCCCAGAGAGTACACTTGTAATGGTAAACAATAAAACAGGACAAAATATTGCAGCAATATCTAGGAGACTTTGCGTACAAGCTATGGACGAGGAGATCTTAAGAAGATTGGAAAACACAAAGATTCTAAAAGAAAAGATATATCTGACCACATTAAAAATGTATATGGCAAAAGATATATAAACACAATCAAAATACAAATGACAGATTTGGGACAAAATACTTGGAGTGGCAAGTATTTAAGTATTTATACAATATGGGAATTAATTATATAAGAATAAAGGAACTTATATAAACAGAAAGAAATTTTATAAATTGGCAGCTCAACAGAAATGATCAAAGAATATGAAAAGGCAATTTATAGAAACACAAATCCAGGGAGCCAACAAGTGTAAAAAAAGATGCTTGAATTTACCATAGGTGGGGAAATGCAAATTAAGTAATAACGAGATGTCGTGTCACGATCAGCAGGTCAGTCAAAATTAAAAACAACTACAACATATGCCATTGGTGGATATGTGAATTTTATAGCATTTGAAGAAAGAAATCTAGCATTATCCATTAAAATTTAAAATATACATACTCAGAAGAATAGATAGGCAAACTGTGGTATGTGCAGACAATGGAATACTACTCAGATGTAAAAAGGAACATATTTCACATGCAACAACATGGTTTAACTTCAAAAACATTGTGCTGACAGAATCATCCAGACACAAAAGAGTCCAAACTGGATGTTTCCATTTATGCCAACTTTAGCAGAGGGAAAACTAAGCTCCCGTATTAGAATGTATGCCTCAGGATGCCTACTTATAGCAATATCCAGAAAGGCAAAGATTAGAAAATAAATGAATCCTCATTAATACAGGATGGGTGATTGTAGGCCACATCAAGGACTAGGGTACTGTCAGTGAAGAAAGAAAAAAAGAGAGGTACACCAAGTGGCTTGGAGGGATTTCTTCAAGACACTGTTTATACATGAGTGCAGAAAAGCATTAATATAATCCTGTGTTTGTGAAGCAATGTCCCCAGCCCCAAACCCAAATGTGCGTAAATGCATACGCGTGTGTATGTTGTGTCTGCAACTCATTATAAGGACATGGAGGAAAATTTGGAAACATAATATTAGGTATGTTAATACGGATCACAAGGGCAGGGAATGGAAGGAAAGAAAAGAGTGACCTAAAACAACAGTGTATACGATATGATTACATGTGTGCACTTAAAACTTCTATTAGGGGCTCCCGGGTGGCTCAGTCAGTTAAGTGTCCGACTGTTGATTTTGGCTTAGGTCATGATCTCCCGGTTTGTGAGTTTGAGCCCCCAGTTGGGCTCTGTGCTGACATCACGGAACCTGTTTGGGATTCTCTTTCTCCCTCTCTCTCTGCCCCTCCCCTGCTCATGCTGTCTCTCTCTCTCTCTCTCTGTCTCTCTCTCTCTCTCTCTCTCAAAATAAACAATTTTAAAAATTTAATAAAAACATTTATATTTATAGGGGCGCCTGGGTGGCTCAGTTGGTTGAGCGTCCAACTCTTGTTTTTGGCTCAGGTCATGATCCCAGGGTCATGGGATTGAGCTCCAGTTGGCTCCGCACGGAGAGTGCAGGCTGCTCAAGATTCTCTCTCTCCCCCTCTCTGTCCCTCTCCTACTTGCACGTGTGCACTCTCTCGTGCGCTAAAACATAAACATAAAAATAAATAAATAAATAAATAAATAAATAAATAAATAAATAAATTTACATTTATAGAGGATTACTCCAGGAAAACGCTGCCCATCTTGTTGATAATTTGAATTTGATCCTTGGGTTAAACCAGACCTCCTAGCTATGCATTTGGACTGCATATCGGTCTTTCTTTACTTGCACAGAATGGAACTTTAAAAGCCACCTCTATCGTACAAAGAAGAAACTAAAGCTGGAAAGCTTAACCAACTTGCCCCAACGAACACGGCGAGGAAGTGGCAAACCACGGATCTGAACCAGGCAATCTAACTCCACAAGCCACACCCACATGTTTGCTAAAGGCCTTCTGAGAGTTTAGCAGCCTGATGAGTGAGAAACTTGCCCTGGGTCAAAAATTTAAGGAAGTGCTGAAAAACTCAGAGAGCAGATAAATAATATTTGGAAACAAAAACGATACGAATGCAAACCCCCACCCCCTGACATTTGAACAAAAATATCAAAAAAAAATTTTTTTTTTTAGATTTTTTAAATGTTTATTTATTTTGAGAAAGAGAGAGAGACAGAGCGTGAGCAGGGGAGGGATAGAGAGAGAGGGAGACACAGAATCTGAAACAGGCTCCAGGCTCTGAGCTGTCAGCACAGACCCCAACGCGGGACTTGAACTCATGAACTGTGAGATCATGACCTGAGCTGAAGTCAGACGCTTAACCGACCGAGCCACCCAGGAGTCTCCTCTCTTTTTTATGTTTATTTATTTTGAGAAAGAGAGAGAGTGTGTGTGAGCAGGGGAGTCACAGAGAGAGAGAGGGAGAGAGAGAATCCCAAGCATGCTCCATGCTCAGCATGGACCCCTATGTGGGCTCGATCTCACAACCGTGAGATCATGACCTAAGAGGAAATGCAGAGTATGTCACTTAACCAACTGAGCCACCTAGGCGCCCCAAGAGTCTGCATTTCAAACAAGCCCATGGTCGTGCCCATGTTACTGGTCCATAGACCTCACTTGCTTTAGAGTAGTAGGGAGCAGGACAGAAAGACTGAGAAGCACCAAAATAATGATAGGGCTCTGGACTCCAGCGTCTGTGTAAGCTTCTACAATAGCCCTGTCAGATGGGTTGCTGCCCATCAAAGACCACCAGGAACACCCTCTAGTCACACAGAGTTAGATTTATTTACCTTGCTGCAAGAGAACACATAGCAAGGGACCACATGAGGGAGTTGGAAGAGTTTATTATAGGATTTGGGCTTGTGCTGGGGGAAACTCAGGAGGGGTAGGGGCTGGGAGCCGTCTAGGCACAAGGGCAATGTGATAACTGGACATCTTGATAGTTTTTTTCTTTCCTCTCCTCTCCTCTCCTCTCCTCTCCTTTTCTTTCTTTCTTTCTTTCTTTCTTTCTTTCTTTCTTTCTTTCTTTCTTTCTTTCTTTCTTCTTTCATTTTTCGGTCCAGGAGGATGACGGGTTAAAGTAGATAAAGCTCCATCATAGAGAAGCAGTGGTCACACAAATTAGCCAGAAGAGGGGCACGTTAATTATGTCTGTGGTTGCTGAGTGTCTTTCTGTGTGTCTTGGGTCATCCCTAGTCACAAGTGCCTTGTGGCTGGTTTGTTCCAACACAAGTACGGAGTGACCTTTTCTGATTATTGTTTTAATCCTGTGAGTGATGTTTATGTTCCCTTAGGAGCACTGCAGCCAGTGCTGTCTAGACCTGGGCGACCCGGGCCCCAGATCTAGGCTCTGTGCCTCTGAGGGCCTCTCACATTGGAGCAGCACGACTGGAATTTTCTAAGCGCTTCCCCAGTGTCCGAGACTGTCCAGGGCTGTCTGTGCCACCGTGCAGGGGCACCCTGAGCCTGGGCTGGAACTCATGTGGGCTCCAGGTCCTGTTTCCCCCACCTCAGAGCACTCTGAATCTCTACCCTGACCGCGGGGTTGCTCTGATGCCCTGAGGAGCTCGAGATAACTCTGCCGGCCTGTGTCCGGGCACCTGTTCCCGGAGGGCCGCCTGGCAAGCAGCTTGTTCCCACCAGCCAATACAGGGTTTCTTTTGTACAATTGTGTGGGACCAAGCTTCCAGAAGGGTGCTGGCACGCCGATCTAGAGCGACTGAAACTGATTTTTGCTTTTGTTTTTTTACATTTAGTGTTTTATTATTTTCTAATGCACATTTTTATTTAAAAGTTCTTTTTAGCTCCATTGAGGTATAACTGACACAACTGCGAAACATTTAAAGTGTACGTTGTAATGCTTTGAGATACGTCTACATTGTAAAAGGATCTCCGCCTCCCCCCACCCCCACCTAGCTAGTTAACACATCCATCACCTGACATATGCACCTTTTTTTTTATTTAGTGAGAACATTTAAATTCTACTGTCTTAGCAAATGTCAGTTACACACTGTATTGTATCGACTATAGTCACCATATTATACCTTATATCTTCAGACCCTATTCATCTTAGAGCTAAAAGTTTTCCCCTTTTGCCAACCTCCCTATTTCCCCCACCCCCCAGCCCCCTTCAACCCTTTGTTTCTGAGGCTGTTTTTTAGATTCCACTCAAATTGTTCATATAGGGGGGCCCCCATGAAAAATATTTGCCGGGGGCCCCTCACATCCAAGGATTGGACCCATCACAGCCTAGCGGGCAGCTGCTGGGGCCATTATTGACTTTTTTCAAAGATTATCACCCTCTTTAGAAAGAGGAGGAAACAGAGGCTCACGGAGGTTAAGCAAGTCGCCCGTGACTCTGCAGCAGGTGAATGGGGACGCAGAGCCCCAGACTCCCATGAACACGCTCTAACCCATGCACTCCCTTGGCCACTCTGCCAACCCCAAGGGCACCTTGGATGACTCCAGCCCCGTCATCCGTGCTCCATGCACTGCTGACATTTTGAACACCGCTCCTGCTTTTCAAATTGCTTAAATGGTCTTTTAATTTTTTTTTTTTTTTCTGCATGGTACTTGTAAATCTCACGCATCTTCCATATTTTGCTCTTTCCCTGCTGCCTCCTCCTGACGCTATGTCCTTTGGACCGATACTGATACCCAGTCCAGATTTGTCACAGGATGATGGAAACACTCCAGAGCATTAACTTTGGCTTTATGTGAACACCAGAGGCTGCGAACAACTAAGAATGTTCTCTCAAATGGCACGGGGACTATCCAGATTGCTGGGGGTGGTGCTGAGGTTAGCTGTGAGGAGGAGGCGGCATGTGGGCAGGGAAGCAAAATGTGTTAAGTCTTCTATTATGGGGTCAGCCCACCCAGTGTGGCCACCCTCCCCACTGCGGATTTCAAGAACTAGAACCAGAGGGAAGTTGGGCCGTGACTAAGAGGCTCCGTGCCCTCTCAGCAGAGAGAGGGGGTCTTGCGGCTTCCATGACATGAGGCCTCTTTTATGCCTTTGGAGAAGATTCCAGAGCACAAAAGTATTAGGAAGTCTCCTTTGTGTGAGTTCAGTGGTCTTTGGAAGCACTTGGGAAGCAGTGTCTATCATGGAAAGCGTGTTGACTTCGGAGTCTACTGATGTGGGCTGGAATCCCAGCATTGCTAGTATAGTAGCTGTGACCCTGTGGAAGGCACCTCAGCCCTCTGTGCCTCAGTTTCCTCCTCTGAAGGGTGGAGGTAATAATTCCTTCCTCAAATGACTGCCGTGAGAACTGACCGAGATGATGCTAGGACAGTGCCTGGTACCGGGTACACTGTGGTCATTGGCATCTTTTTTATCTTAAACTGTCTTATTGACGACAGCTTCAGATCGTGGGCCTGCGCTCCCTGGTGTCACTTCAAAAAGCTGGGGGAGGGGCACCTGGTTAAGTGTCCAACTCTTGATTTCAGCTCAGGTCATGATCTCTTGGTTTGTGGGTCAAGCCCCACGTCGGGCTCAGCACTGATGATGCAGAGCCTGCTTGGGTTCTCTCTCCCTCTCTGTCCTTCCCCTGCTTGTGCACTCTCTCTCTCTTTAAAAAAATTTTTTTTTTCAACGTTTATTTATTTTTGGGACAGAGAGAGACAAAGCATGAACGGGGGAGGGGCAGAGAGAGAGGGAGACACAGAATCGGAAACAGGCTCCAGGCTCTGAGCCATCAGCCCAGAGCCTGACGCGGGGCTCGAACTCCCGGACCGCGAGATCGTGACCTGGCTGAAGTCGGACGCTTAACCGACTGCGCCACCCAGGCGCCCCTCTCTCTCTCTTTTAAAATAAGTAAATAAAAATATTTTTTTTAAAGTTAGGGAACCTCTCCCACTTATATGTAGTTTGTTTTGAAAAATCGGTTACAAGTGAGCCATCCAGGAATATGTCCAAACCCTTTCCACCCATTTTCCATGTTCAGCCTATATCACCCCTGCAAGTCGTGAAGTCCCAAAACTCTGCCGCCTGCTGTGTAAAATAGAAGCTCCTCTCACTCATCCGGAAGCTTCCCTTTCGGAGCTCACTCTATTCCTCACCTTCATAATTTCCTCGACACTTGAACACCTTCTTTTTCCTCTTTATCCATTTTGTTTCTCGCTCACCACAGTGTTTCTGGTAACTTGAAGACTTTCAAGAATATTCCAGGGCTGACCACACCCTCCTGTTTTCTTCCTCCTGCTCAGTGTTTCTATGCTGAAGGCCCGGTGTTTTGTGAGCTGCTTAGGGAAGGTCAGTTAGTGGCCTCTGCTTTGGGGTGAGATGTATCTAGGCTTGACCCCTGTCTCTACTACTCAGCAGTCAGCCATGTGACTCAGTCCCATGCGTAAAGGTAACGGCCATAAGTCTGGAGGGGGTCAGTGGGACCACACAGGGAAATGCTTGGCAGGGCGGGAGACCAAGCCCAAGAGCTGTGACAGCCCTGGTGGCCAGTCCACCTTGGAGCAAACCTCATCTTTTCTTGCCTAACTCCTGCCAACCTCCTCTTGACCAACTTTCTGGCCTCCCACACTATCCATTTTGCGTACTGTTGCCAACTTCTATTCCTAAAATGTGACTTTTATCATGCTGTCCTTCTACTCAAAAAAAAAAAAAAACAAAATCTTCAAAAATTCCCCCTTGATGAGTCTTGCGTTTAGAGCCCTGCACAGAATAGCCTCACAATTTCCTCCCTCTCTTTTCTCAGCCTCCTCTGCCTCCACATCCCTGCACCTGTCTTCCAACATCTGAGGATTCTACAAATATCTGGAGACGCCAACAGGCCTGCCACCCGGCCCACAGACTCTGGAGCAATGAACACCCCCGGGGAAGTGGAGATCTGAACTCTGCCTCCAACTGTGAACGGGGGTTTAGTTGAGGGTAGTTCAAGTCAGAGGAGACGAGAGTGCCTGGCAAGAAAGGACACAATGAAAAGAGAAGATGATGGCAGGGACACAGGGTATGGGGGCAAAGAAGTCTGGAGAGGTGGCAGTCTGGGGCCTAAGTGGGGCAGTGGGAGGTGAGGGTGGGGGGTGCATGGCCCCCTAGGCCAGCACAGGCGTTTGGGTTGTGGCCTGTGCCCGGTGGAGGCTCCTGACCATTCTTAAGCAAGGATGTAGCATTCTGTAATTTCCAAAGAAAAGGGCAGTTTTAATGGTCATAGAAGGATGTTATGGTTATTATAGAGAATTAGAAAGGTACAGAAAATATCGAAAAAACATAAAGAAGCAAAAATGAGAAAACCCAAATCTTGTGGCCTAGAGGTAAACATTGATAATGTTATTGCATTCCCTTCTTATTCTTTCCCTCCCTCTCGCACCCTGCCTCCCTGTAACGAGTGCTCACTATGTACAAGGCATTGTTGTAAGACCTCTGCTCAGTTGATCCTCACGACAGCCCTGTGTCGTAGACAAAGTAATTTTCTGCACTTACAGATGGGGGAGCGTTAAGAAGCTTCTCTGGGCTTCGGACCAGAGGGCAGGCTCTGAACCCTCGGGGCCACATTGCTGCTTGACGGTCACGCGGTCAACACAAACACACGTGTATGTAGAGAAAGGTAAAATTTTTGTTTAAAATGGAGTCTGGTGTTCTAATCTTCTGAATTGGGGTTTTAAAAAGAATTTTGATGGGCGCATGAAGGGGCTGTGTAGGTGGGGAGTCATTCAGAAAGTGTGTTGGGAAAGACAAGCCCACAGGAAAGAGAAGGACGAGGTGAGCCTGGGGGGTGGGGAGGAGGTGATGAGTACAGAGACCTTTAGGAGGTGGAAATAACAGATGACTCAGTGTGTGTGCACCTGAGTGCATGTGTGTGCATGTGTCCATGTGTGTGCATGTGTGTGTGTGTGTCAAGGAGGTAGTTGAGGGAAAGGACATGATGAGGGAAATCCCAAGTATTTTTTTATTGAGCACCTAGGTGGGTGGGAAAGCCCTCACAGGAGGGAGGAAAGTGAGGGGGACCAGGAGGGAAGAGTTCCTCTGGGGCCTCATGAGAGGGTATTTTCTGCCACCTGGACCTGTTCACTAGGCAGTTAGACACACACAGGTGGAAAAGAGTGGAATCAGCTGCATCATTCATACTCAAGTCTTAGGACGTGAGGTTCCCTGGAGAGGATATTTAAAAGAGGAAACAGCAGGGAAAGCTTAGGGACAGGACGTCAGACAGGATGGCAGAGTCTGACGGTTGGATTCAAGAGTGGCCAACACACAGAGATCACAGACCAAGTGGGATGGGGTCAGGAGGAGGAGGCCACTGGACTCAATGCTCCCCTCCCCCAAACCCCGCTTCTGTGGGTTAATCTCTCGGCCACCTTTCACATTCATTTTTGCATGTTCACCCCTGCTTTATCGGTCCCCTTCATTGTCCCAGCCTGCTGTGCCTCTAAACCCGATTTATACCCTCACCTCCTCCAGCAAACCTTCCCAACTGCTCACCACTGGGCTTCCAGCCCCCTGTTTCCTGCCCCCCCCAACCCTGTCATTTATCTTGTTTCCTCCCAAGATTCCAAGCATCTAGGGCAGAGGCTCTGCCTTCCTTGGAACCCCACAGTGCCTGATCACACGGTCCTGATTAGTTGGTTGTTTATAACCCATAGCATAGAGTCTATTATTCTACTTGTATAGTTTGGATTTTTTTTAATCTTTATTTTTGAGAGAGAGAGAGACAGAGAGACAGAGACAGAGTGCGAGTGGGGGAGGGGAAGAGACAGACACAGAATCCGAAACAGGCTTCAGGCTCTGAGCTGTTAGCACAAAGCCGGACGCGGGGGTGGAACTCACGAACCGCAAGATCATGACCTGAGCCGAAGTTGGACACTTAACCGCCTGAGCCACCCAGGTGCCCCTGTATAGTTTGGATTTTTAAAAATACACTTTCTTTACACCAGGAGCTCCTCTACCGTTTTTCGCTTACTCTCGGCTTTGTGAGTTCTTCCCAGGGCATGTTCTTCCCTGTTGGCTTGGCCTTTTGCTCCTCAAATGCTCCACAGGCAGCCTGGGAGCTGAGACGCATCTTCTGTTCCCTTGCATTTTCTCACTTCCCCATTGGTCTCTGTCGCCAACGTCCCTCACTCCCAACTTATGACAACCCCTTATCCTAGAACCCCTGGTACATTCCTTCTGGCAGGCCATGCTTGCCTAAACACTTAGCTGTTTGTAAGTACCTACTCACTTAATCTCATGGGATTAAGACACGCAGCGTCAGCTCCATGCCTTCTTACAGCATCAGCTCAGTGACTCCCTACCAGCCCTCCAGGCAACTACAATGGCAGGTGTCAGATCTCCACCGAGAGCTGCACAACTTCATCTTGAGTTCCTCCAATCCTCGTAGGTTCCACGTAGAGCCGGAAAGAATCCTCACCCATATACAACTGTGTTTGCTTGTGTGTGCGCGTGCGCGCACAATGAGCAACAGCAATGATTATGATGATGATGGCGTCGATAAAAATCACTATCATTTTCTGAGCACTTATGCACGGCAGGCCCTATGCAAAGTGCTTTATCGACATCCTTCAGTCAGTCCTCCCTTCTCTGCCTGCCACTCTTCCGTGCCCTGTGGAATCTTGGGGTTGCTCTGAAATCACTGCAATGCTGGATAGGAAGCTTTGGTTTCCTTTGTGGAGGTGAGATGGGGGTAGACCCAGGAACTCCATGATCAGCACAGAGGCTTTGGAGGACACCCATGGCGGCAGTGAAGTGAACTGACCTGATTCTACTTCATCTCTAGCTCTTATCGCCCCTCCCTCACAGAGAGGAACTGGGGTCCTGATGCTACAGTCTATCCGGGGGAACAATGACCTTCCCCTGGAGATCCAGCGCCTATGGAGCATGTGTCTGTGACAATATGCCACCAAATAAGCAATGCTTGATGGGATTCTAATTAAATTAAACAGAGAAGATAGAATCTAGGAGGGTAAGTTTCCTTAAAAAGAATCAACCGTCTTCCCAGTCTTGCTTGTTACACTTCCACGCCTGCTTAGGGCTATTACCTTTCTAATTGGAAAGAGGTAACAAACCAATGGTGTGGAGGTAGAGAAATACAAAATAGAACATTTCTCTATTTCTCTAAATTGTTTCAAAAAAACATCCGGTTGAGGAACTGACCAAAAAGAAGGGTGGGGGGAACTTCGCTGAGCTACAGGATTGGATGTAAGGGACAAGCAGAGATCGAATGTGGTGTTTAAGGTCAGTCAAGTGCCGTGAAACTATGGAAGACTGCAGAGGTTCTGATCCCAAGAAAAGTTAAAAATAAAGACTTTTAGAACATCCTAGGTCTGGAAGTGCTGTTCCATTTTGAAAAGGCACAAGAACACACTCTAAAATAAAAGGTGATTTGAGAAGGATGACCTACGAGGGAGGGAAGGGGGAGGAAGGTGTGAGGCACCAGACTGCCGTGGGCAGGGCACTGGCGTGAGGGGAGGAAGGCCCGTGCAGGAGGCAGAGGGGTATTCTGGTTCGTGTCTTAGTCAGCTTGGGCTGCTATAACAAAATACCATAGAATGGGGTGCTTAAAAAAAAAAAACATCTAAACTTATTTCTTAAAGTTCCGGAGGCTGACGGATTTGGCTTCTGGGGAGAGCTCTCTTCCTGGCATGTGGATGGCTGTGAGACAGCAAGCTCTCCGGTGTCTCTTCTTCTGAGGAAACTAATCTTGCGGAATCTACTGGATCAGGGCCTCATCCTTATAACCTCATTTACCCTTCGTTACCTCCATAAAGGCCCTACTCCAAATTCGGTCACACTGGGGGCTAGTTAGGACTTAAACACATGAATTGGGGGGGGGGCACAAATAGATGGATTGTTCGGCAAATGGCTGTTGGTTAAAGGGAAGGGGCCAGTGACAGGAGAAAGACAAGGCACAGCAGGAAAGGCAGAGAGGACTAGTGGAGCCACGGATGGGATTTCTGGCGTCAGGGAGTGGTGAGAGGAGACAGCTTCTCAATAATCATGAGGCCAGCTTTTCTGATAAGTGGGAATGGGTTTGGAATTTGAGAGGAGTAAAAAGATCCAGAAAAGCCTCCATGGGGAATGGGGTAAGAATAAAGTGGGGGCTGCCATGCAATACCAAGGGGCCAGGCAAGGTGAGCTACCATGATGGCCATCCAGACATCAGCGTCAATGTCATCTCCTTGTGGACGTCTCGCCTAACCACACTGTTTTCATTTTCTGCATAGTACTTAGTGGTATCTGATGAAGTTATCATTCCCCCCTGTGCGATGTAAGCTCCATGGGACTCTGGATTCTTTTTTTTTTTGGCTGGCTTGTTGCTATTTCTAAGGCTGAGGGTAGTGCCTGACACAGTAAAAACCAAGGAAGTCTCTGCGAGCTGAACGGACGAAACGACTTTGCAATGGCGCCAATGAAAGAATTAGGTGACCTTCCACCCGTTGTCACTCAGGCTCCCAGGATCAAAAATGTGGAAAGAGAAAGGTTATCCAGGACTTGCACTGGCAAGGTAGGAATGACAGAGGGGGCCACGTGAGGAAGGAGTTGAGGGTGCTAGTGAGTCTGCTGTGGAAATGGCTGAAAAGGAGAGAGATGACAAGGAAGAAAGGCAGACAGGCAGAAGGAGGGAGGGAGGATCGCAGACGTAAGAAGAGAGGAAGCAGGGAAGGCTGGAAAAGCGGGTTTAGTAGGAACGAGTCAGAGAATGAGATACTCTGGTCAACAAGAGGAGGCTGGAGCCACAGTTTGCTGGACACCAGCGTGTGTCCACAGGTGGCTGCCAGTGTGACAAGAAATGGAGGGAGGGGGACTGAAGTTTAGCCCCCCAATGCACCGTGAAGTGGGGCAGCCGTTCCTAAGGTGTTCCATAAGCGGTAATTCTGACAGTTGACGCTACTATCACAATCAAGGGCTCCGTGGTCAACTAAGTTTAGAAAGCATGAGTTAGAAAACTGATTCACATATTGCAGGATTTCTACAAATTTTTGAAATACTTAACAAGGCTTCAAAGAAAGGTACAGTGTGCTCCAAATCTACTTGACTGATGAATCCTTTTTATTTCTCTCTAGGAATATCCCTAAGGGCCTTCTGTTCCCGGAGAAGAGAGGTCCTCAAAGTATGGTCCCTGGGACAGCACTATCAGCATCCCCTGGGGACCTGTTAGAAATGCAAATTCTCAGCTCCCATCCCAGACCTCTCTGATCAGAAAGTCAGGGTGGAGGCAGGATTCTGAACAAGCTCTCCAGGCAATTCTGATGCATACTAAAAGTCCAGAACCATTGAGCTAGAAAACACCTTTGAGAAGTCTGATTCGTGTTCAAATCTGGGAAAGACTATTCCTTAAGGGGTGAGATGAGTCATTCGTGTTAATGCTAAGGTCATGTAATATGACTGCAGAAGTTGAAATGGAGAAGAAAAATGTGTGTCCAATTGTAATGTGCAAATTAAGATTGCAAAATTTAATATTAGCCTAATTCATAAATCACATCAAGATTTGAATACGAATGACTTTGGATTGCCTATTCCTTTGGATTATTCATCTTGTTATGTCCCTCTGTTAGCACGATTCAAGAGCTGACTTTTTTCCAACGTACTTTATCAAGTTGTGGAGAGGGGGGGTGAGGGAAAGGAAGAGAAATGGATTTGAAAACTATTTCCTTTCTTTCCCCTTGTCCATGCTTTGACAGAGTTACCGAAAAGTAATTATGAGGCCAAAAGCTAGACAGCAATGGAAAGGAGAAGATAGATCACATGGAAGCTGTATCGTCACCTCTTAAGTAAAAAAAAAACTAACCCTAAGTTTCTGTATTATATGTCTGGCTATCTAAACTCATATTTAAAACCTGATTTTAAAAGCAATTATTGGGGGGCGCCTGGGTGGCTCAGTTGGTTAAGCATCCGACTTCAGCTCAGGTCATGATCTCACAGTTCGTGAGTTCGAGCCCCGCATCTGGCTCTGTGCTGACAGCCCAGAGCCTGGAGCGTGCTTCAGATTCTGTGTCTCCCTCTCTCTCTGCTCCTACCCCACTCAATGTCTGTCTCTCTCTCCTTCAAAAATAAATAAAAGCATTAAAAATTTTTTTAAAGAAATTATTTGCAAAGAGCTTTATAAATCAATCAACTCAGGAGCACTTTATCTAGTTTTGTAATAAATGGTTGTTGGGTCAGCACAGATTTATCAGAAGGTATAATTTTCAAGTGTTAAAAAGCGTATCTGTCCCATTCCCTAGCAGAATAATGGTGTTTACCACGCATTTGTAGTTTGCAAAAAAGTTGTCAGAAATAATTCGGGATATATGAATGCTTCAATGGTACAATGAAAACAAAAATGTGACTCAAAGGAATCTGGGTGCATGTTTCCAAAGTAAAATTAGAATCTAGGCCTACATCTTAAAACGCATTTCGACTCGGAATTTTCCTAAAAAGGGGAAAAAAAAAGAAACAAAGAAGACCCCTTAAACAATTATACAGAGCTAAATGATTAAGCTTTTTAAAGTGCTTTAGCCAGAAATAGTCTTAAGTTTCTAATGCATTTAGACATAAAGGCATATCAGAAATGAAAGAATAACATTGTTCAAAGATTTGCATGAGCACAAAGGCTTAATTGGAAGAAAAAAAATGATAAGAAATGTCTCTGATTTCTTAAGGTAGAAGTTTACAGAACTTCCATTCTTTGACTTGGTTAGCTCTGGTTCATTGCCCAGCAATATACATGACTGGCGGGGTCCCCGTGAATCCACTGGTCATGAATTCCCATGGGTCCTTCTACTAAGTGGGGATGAGCTACACTAGAGGTAGGTCTAAATTAAGATCTGTGTTTCCTATAGAAAACCACCTGCAGCTCTTAGCTAGTTTAATTTGTGCAACCTTAGAGTGATCCATTTCTCAATACTATGGACCACTGAACTATAGTATTGCCAGCATGAAGGAAGGCTTCATTCTGAAATTGTGGCCCTCATTTAGAGAGTTGTCTGTTCTCCCCAACTTCATTCAAGCATACTGAAGAAAGGTCAGGTCCAAAGTCATTAGACTGCAGATTCTAAAACCTGCTTCCTGCTCCCAGAGTTGGAACGGCATTTCTGATCAGAGAGGGGTTGAGTTAGTTCATATAGCAGGTGAATTTCCTTCCCCATGTGAATTCCTGGAACTCATATGCAATAGCGCTGTGCTAAGAGTTGGCCCTCATGTATACAGGAAGGTGATGGCCATCTGGCAAAGCACCTGGACCTTCTTACCTCCTCAAAAAATGATGAGCAGTGATTCTGGAGAGGAAACCAGTGCTAAACAGAAATAAGACCAACCGCCATCTTTGCGGGCCACTCACAATTTCTGAAAATGGTTCTGAGGTTATAAATACCTAAAGGCCCTGATAGAAATTTTAAAGGGTAAGACATTTAACATTTTTTTCATGTGCCTTATCTTATACAATTGAACAGAACCCCCGTATACTCACACTGTTGATTTCTCTTATCCCTAAATCACTCTAGTAGTTACAGAGGGACCCACCATTTAGCACTGTAATATAGTACAATCTCCCCCATTAAATTGTTTTCCTGGGGGGCACAGAGTATTAAATATTTTTTTCTTCACTTGCTAAGATGGGGAGATTAATGACACCCACCTTCTATTTTTTTAACTTTTTTTTTTCAACGTTTATTTATTTTTGGGACAGAGAGAGACAGAGCATGAACGGGGGAGGGGCAGAGAGAGAGGGAGACACAGAATCGGAAACAGGCTCCAGGCTCTGAGCCATCAGCCCAGAGCCTGACGCGGGGCTCGAACTCACGGACCGCGAGATCGTGACCTGGCTGAAGTCGGACGCTTAACCGACTGCGCCACCCAGGCGCCCCGACACCCACCTTCTAGATGGCTGAGAGGAATAGGGGAGCTAACATACGTGAAATTCCTAGCACAAGAAAAGTGCTTAATACTTATTAACTACTGGTAGCAACCATTATTAAGAAGAGGCAGTAGTACCTGGGAGTTAAGAGCACAAACATGGAAGCCTGAGTGCAGCATCCAAATCCTGGCTCTGTCACTCACCAGGATGCGGCCCTGGACAAGTTACTTAATCTCTCTGGGCCCCGATTTCCTCATCTCAAAGATACTAACAGTACCATCCTCTTGGGTGACAAATGGAAATTGGATTAGATACTATATTACAAAGTCTTTGGGAAACATCCTGGCACATAGGAGGTGCTATACTGGTGTTACTATTTAATTCTTACCACAACCCTCAGGGGTGGGTGAAGCCAAGGTTTCGGGTCATACAGCTAATGGTGGGTCCACGGTTCTAAGCAAGTAGAAGACGCAGCTGATGTCAGTACGCCTCATCAGAGGGTTACATGAGAGTCTCTAGTTGCACATGACTGTTCCATTCCCTGGTGGCACATGCCTGCCTCAGATGGCTTATCACCTTCACTAGTATTCCTGATTACTAACTGGCAACGCAGATGCTCTTAACGCACAGCATGTGCCAGCATCCTGCATGCCAGAGGTTGACAGCACTTCCTTGTATTGATTTGCTTAAATGCATAGGAAAACAGATCTCTTAACTTGCCTCTGGGAAACTGACAGCGAGTGGATCTGAATAGACCACCGTGCCTGTTTTCTCTCCCCTCCCTGGTCCACAGCACAGGGGAAAATGGGTAACTCCGAGGGGTGGATTCTTCCAGCCACCCCTGTTGAGCCTCAGTTGTTTCTGTGAAGGAGCCAAAGGAGGTTTTTAAAGTTGGCTCAGGCTTCCCTTTCCACTGAGGGTGGGGCAATGGTGAGAAAGTAAGAGAAAGACCAGAGACTAGGCCAAGACTTTTGCTTGTGAATGTATACCACTGCCATCTGCTGGATGGAATGGGTATCAGATCTGTTCCGATGTTTCTTTGCTGTATAATAAGCAAATTCACTGATTTCCCAATATGGGTTCAGAACCTAGTGGTTTCATCATTTCACAAATCAATTCTAAATGTCTGCAGATCTTGGAAATCTCATGACAACCGTGCACAGAAGGACTATCATGTGAGTAACTGAAAGGTAAGCTGATGATGTCTTTGAAGCAATGCCCTATTTGGCATTACTAGTTCCCCAGATCAGAGTTAGTCTGTTCCCAAATGGTTGATCGATTGGTTAGAATAAGCCCATAACTATCCAGCAAGGGCATCTGGCAGAACTTGGACCCTCCTGTCAATGGCAAAAAGTACTTACAGGGAAGTGAAATCACCATCTGGCCTTATTCTTGTGTTCTCTGAAATTCTGTGTTCATGTATCCAGTAATTATTTATTGGGCACTTATCCTGTGTGCCAGGCACATATCAGGAACTAAGGAAGCCAAGAGGAATAAACATAGTCCCATTTAATGATATTAAATGGATATTTTCTGAGTGCTTACTACATGCCAGGCACATGCATCCAGTCCTCAGAACGACCCTAGGATTTATTATTATCTCATTGTCAATGATCTTATATTATTTCATTTACAAAGACCTTATACTATTATCTCATTTAGAGTGACTCTTCCTGTCTCATTTACAGTTCAGAAAACTGAAGCTTAGGGAGATTAAGTAACTTACACTAGATAATACAGTTAGAGCTGGAGTGAGATTTGAATGTGGGTAGTGGGAGTGGACGGGTGGAGGAGAGAAGGGTTGGCAACATGGGGTTATGTTATGTAGATGTTTTTTCTCATGTAGAGAGTCTGGGTCGTTCATTTTACACACATTTTCTGTCCCATTAGCACAGAATCCCGGCAAAGTAAAAGTGCCACACAACACTACGTAATGTAGCAGCAGATGCTTTGGAAAGATTGATCAGGAAGAATATCCCTTCCTCTAGCAAGCATCTGAAATCTATCTAGTTAACATTCTCTTCAGTTCTTAACTCTTCCTAACAGCAGCCTCAGTGTCGACAGCAAGACCTGAATTATCGTCGGTTCTCATTGAATGGAAAACAAATCCGCATTTTGGCCTGCATGACAGATATGGGAGAGTGAATGATTTGCTCAGCAGCAGCTAGGGAGCGATTCAGATGTATGATCACAACAACCGCAAATCGCTTTTCATTTGTTCTCTCTCTGCTCTTGTGTACGAGTAGGGAAGGTGCAGGTGCTAGTGAGGGGATGCCAGGGTGGATGGGAGCAGGAAGAAGAGAAGAGACGACGAATGGTAGCTGGAGGCAGAGAAGAAAAACACTCTGTGCCAAGTGCCTCTGAAAAGTGTTCAAATAGTTTCTACTGGACAGAAAGTAGAAGTGTAGGCGGGACAGGAGAGTGGCTAACGGTGGGTAGGGGTTTGTAGTCAGCTGGCTGGGCTAGAATCTCTGCTATGCCAGTAGCCTAGTCTTTGACCTCAGACAAGTCACAGAATCTTTTCATTCCTTACTTCATACACCTGTAAGATGGGGGCTGGCTTACAGTGCTGTTTTGGGGGTTTACTGAAGTAGTCTAGACTGCCCTCCATTATTTGCAGCAAGGGGCCAGAATTTGGATGGATCCTTTAGAAAAACTGCCCTTAGGCTGGCTCGATGCTATTTATTTACACATCAGTTTGCTATACATACTCATATTTTGCCTCTCCACATCCTATAAGGCAGGTTGGAGAGTTATTATCATTCCCATATTTATAGAAGAAACGGATCTCCATGTGTTTGGTTGAAATGAAGATGTTTGTCCAAGCACAGCCTGCCCTCAGGGCCACCCACATGAGAACAACAACAACAACAAAAAAAAAAAAAAAAAAAAAAGCATCCTATGGAATCACATTTGTGTATCAAACTCCTACGCAGAGAGTGGTTTTCAAATTGTTTCCTGGAAATAACTGAAACCCGAATTTCTTGGAAGGAGCTCCAACCTGGAATTTCCTAGAAGTACAAACAGAAAGGGGAAAGGCTATTATAAGCATTCATGGCAGATTTCTTTCACTGAAATTCTCTTTCAAATCAGTTTTGAAGTTGAAAGAAAAACTGAATACTTAATTTTAAGATTATTTTTAAAATTAGTCTACTGTTCATCAGCCAATGTTACTTTGGTGGTGAATAACATATTGGGCAAAACACTACTTCCTGATTGTTGCACGTGCTTGTGAGGCGCAATGTGAGGGAAAGCGTTTTAGAGAAATAAGAATGAATGGAAAGAATGGACAAAATATTAGAAATACCGAAAACAGTTCCACATAAGTATTAAAGTGTAGTACTGAGACACACACTAGCCTAGGATCAGTACAAAAAGTGAGGGGACACAGGCACTAAAATCTAACTAAGGGGGAGAAAGCAGAGCTAACTCAAATCAGACCAAACAAATGCTACTGGGCTGAGGTTCTGAAAAGTTCTGTTACTGATCTCTAAGAATTGTGCCAGTTATTTGTATGTCGGTGGGCTTTTAAAAAGCATGGTTGAAGAAGTTTTCTAATAATTTAATATATGTTCATGAAACTTTTAACACAATTACCTGCACTGTAAGGCACAGACTTGACTGTCTTTCAGAAGGTTAAACACGGGCCTATTCAAATGAGGGGGTGCCTGGTGGCCCCGTCGGTTAAGCGTCCAACTTCAGCTCAGGTCATGATCTCGCAGTTCGTGAGATCGAGCCCTGCGTCGGGCTCTGTGCTGACAGCTCAGAGCCTGGGGCCTGCTTCGGATTCTGTGTCTCCCCCCTCTCTGCTCCTCCCCCACTCACACTCTGTCTCTCTCAAAAAATGAATGAACATTAAGAAACTTTTTAAAAAAATGATGAATTCCAACTTAGCTGGAATTGGATACACAGACCATCGCAGTTTAGTTCATAAATGAAAAGGCACCCTGGATAACAGGGTGAGAGCAGGGAGATCAGCGCCTGACACGGTACATGCTCCATACACAATTGTCAAGCAAGTGGAGAGATTGGAGGAACTCCGGTTTCCCTTGTGAGCTCAGTTACACAGGATGTAAATGAGACTCCTCAGTGCTCCTCATTCTGGCTACTAGAAATGAAGCGAAAGCTACAAAATCTGCCCCGTCTTCAGAATCCCAATGTCTGTTCAGTTAACACATCAGAAACCTAGGCATCGACATCTCTCTTCTTGTTCACTGATAAACCAATCCTTTTACTACATTCTGTCAATTTCACCCTCTAAATACAGCCTACAATTTTACCTTCCATCCCTCTGTTTCCCCTGCTGCTACCTGAACCTCAGCTATATCTTCTCTTGCCTGAATGATTGTTATAGTCTTCCAAGGGCTATGCCTCATCCATTCTTGGTGCCACTATTCATCGCCCACAGTAACCCTGGAATTATCCTTTCAAAACACAAATCTGATTAAGTCCCTTATACTTCAAAGCTCTAATCGTTGTTCAACTGTTTGATTAACGTCTGTCTCTCTCCATGTGAATCTTAAGCTCCAGGAGACTGGGGACTCTGAATGCTTTTTCTCACCATTGGGTCTCTGGCATCTAACACAGTGTTTTGTATACAGCAGGCACAAATAAATATTTGTTGAACCAATAAATGAACCGAATGAATACTGGCTTGTTATTCTTAAAGGATAATCTCTCTGTTTTGCCTTCCACACTGTTATCTCAAATCAAACTCATCAACACGCTTAACGTGATTTACATCTAGTACATTTTTATGAATGAAAAGCCAGAGTGCCTAAGAAAATTGAATTGTTTCTCGCTTCTGCATGAGTAAGCTATTAAAATACGCAAACGTGCTTGCATCCGAAATTTTCATTTTTATTCCCAAGATGGTTCATCCTAAAGATGGAGAAAATAAGAGCTCCCCTTGCTTGGGAAACTGTAAATTGCAGTCCCAAAGAAGGTCCGGAAATACAGTTTAAGATCCAACTAAATATAAGCCTTAATGAACTGATGGCTCACAAACAAATATCCTTTGAATGATTCAAAATGGAAAAGATCTTAGCAGAAAACACCACATTTCAGAATTAGGGAACAATCATTCTGATTTTAAGATGTTGAGAAAAGAAAGCATTTGTGCAAACAACTTATTGCTAAACCTAGAACTACGTGGAAGTTTAATTTTCAGAAAGTTCTTGGATACAATACATCTTTTGCTAATTACTTTTACATTTAACAACAAACTGCTTTGGATAAATAATCGTATGCCAAAAGGTCCATAATGCTACTTAACAAATGGGATAATACATTTTCATCATCATCTAGTAGAAGTCTTAATACATTTACTTTCCCAGTACTTAGGTAGTATAATTTGTACCATAATTACTGAATATTCTCCGAAATAAATACCTCACATCAGAATAATGTGGATGGTCAGTAAATCACTATTACTTAAATAAGGATGAACCAAGCTATCATTGCGCACCCCTACTATGCAAGCCCTGGCAAAGAATTACAAATATGAAAATCTTACAGCTAGAAGAGAGACCTCTAGTGTGTGTTAGAGAACTTTATATTGTGCTTCGGGCATAATTAATACAGCAAAATCACTGCAGTCATTTTGAATACTGTGGTGGGAGATTTTTTGCCAACTATCATTCACGCTCGATCCACTTCAAAATTTCTTCCCAGCAAATGTATGATATTTTTGCCTACTTTCTTTTTTGTAATCATATTGCCTAAAACCAATGAAGTTTTCTCCGTGATGCAAAGTTTTAAAATTCAACGGTCACCTTTGCAACCTAATTAGTAAACATTAAACCTACTGTCATCATAACAATCGCTAACAATTCTTTGCATCCAAGCAGCAGCAGGACTCCTGAGCCAAATTGTTGCAGCCAGTGTGCGGTCTCCTGAACACCAGCCCCTCACCGTAAGCCAAATGCCACACAAATATAAACACGAGGAATAGATCGGCACATCGCCCATTATCCAGGAGACAAATGGACCCACTACTATTTCAAATTCACCAAGTAGGTTAGCTATTAGATTCCACGGTTTCCTACATATGCAGGTAAATTCCTTGATGTAAAATCAGATTTAATGAATCATGCAAGGCATCAGCCTCAGCCTTTAAAAATCCTTTATTTTCTCCTTTTCCACATTAAAAACACATTTGAGATAAACAGAAGATGTTTCTCCAAAGAACACACATACACACAAAACAGGAGGTCTCTTAAGGAGTCTACTGCTGAGAAGGTAAAAGCATTTTGCTCATTTTTAATTTGCTAAAACAATCCAAGCATGCTTGGTACCCAGAGGGTATTCTCAAATAAACTTGTATCTCTAGCTGCCAGCTTAGTTGATTGAAAACAGAAGGCAAACGTTTCTTAAAGAATGAGTATGTTAAACTGTTATGTCTCTCCCAGTTCCACCAAGGACACACACACACACACACACACACACACGTCAAAGATTTGCTTGAAAGCAGCCGCCAGTTCTCTATGATCTAAAAGGTAATGCAGCATTTGTACCAAATTACTGCTGCCTACTGCGGTGCACCTCTTAGCGAGGAAGCCGGTGCCACGGGGACACTGGGCAGTTCCTGCGTGCTGTTCTCCACGCACAAAGCCGACAGCCCCATTTCCAACTTTGCTAACTTAGTTGGTTTCCGCCCAGCCGGCCCCCGAAGCACAGTCACGGTGAAAACGTTTTGATACCAGAAAATCATTTCCACGACAGTTGCAAGTGTTCGAAAGCACAAAGGCAGACACTGCCGACCCGATCTAGCCAGGAAGTTTCGGTACTGGGGCGGCCGTGCGGAGCACGCGTCCAGGTAAGGGATTTCTGCACCTCAAGTCTGGTGCTCTCTCCCTGGATGTTTTGGGGGTCGACCTCACTTTTAACGCGAACTCGCCAGAACGCGCCCCCCACCCCACCCCGTTCTTTTTTGAGGAGGCTCGGACTCTATTTTCCAGCCGGGTCCCTCTGGGGGGCGGGAGAGGAAGCACACTTCACATTTCAATAAAGAGGGGCGGCGGGGTGGGGGGGTGGAGGGGAGGAAAGAGGTCAGAAAGGAGCCAAACTGCATCCCTCCCGCCCACCTCCGTGCCCCAAGCGCTGGTTCAGGCGCGGAGACGGGAGGCGGCCGGGACACTCTGTCCCTTTAAGGGAACCTTGGCCGCCAGAAGGGGAGGGAAGGATGCGGGCTCCGGACTCGGACTCGGCGCTGCAGGCATCGCGGAGTAGAGGCGAGCGCAGCAAAGCCACAGCCATTACCTGCAGCGCTCACATCCTTCCCCCACCCCGGCACCCCCTCCCCCGTCCCCGCCTCCCAAGGAGACTTCTAATCCGGAGCATGTGCCGTGCCCTTTATCCGGGGAGGAGGTGGGGAGGAAGAGGAATGAGAGCTTTTTAAAAATAAATGAAACGTTTGCACCCAGGGAGGGGGGGGGGGGGCTGGAAAAGGGAGGGAGTGGTGGGAGGGGGCTTTAAAGGCGCCCGGGTGGGCGGAGGCGGCGAATCCGGATCAGCCCGGCCGGAGACGGACGGCGGACAGCGCTGGGCACCGGCCGCGGCTCACAAAGAGGGAGCGGCGCGGTCCGGCCCGGGCAAAAGGGGAAGGAAAAACCGCCTCGGGGCCTGATCCGCTTGGCAGCCACAATGGCGTCTTTCACTGGGCGTCCGGGGGCGCCACCGAGGCTGCGGGCGAGGAGGGGGCGGCGGGCCCCCCCCCCCCCCGGCAGGCGGCAGGAGCGGAGCCCGGGGCGCCGCCGCCCCCGCGCGCCCCGCTGGGCGCTGCGCTCGGCTGGGGGCGCTCGGGCCGGCGGCGGCGGGCCGGGCCCGCGGCGCCGGGAGGGTCTCGGCGGGGCTGCTGTGCGGGCGCGGAGCTCTGCGCCGGGAAGAAAGGGACGCGCGCGGCTCGGCGAGGAGGGAGGGGTGAGGGGAGGGCGGGGGAGAGCCGCGGCGAAGCGGCCGCCGGGGAGGCTGGCGCGCGAGCGGCGGGCGGGCGGGCGGCGCTGGCACAGGCTCCGAGAGCCGCGGCTGCTCAGCTTCCAGATCCGGAACCGGGCCCCGGCGCGCGGGCTCCGGCCGCCCCGGCCCCGGCCCCGCCGGCCGCGCCCGCTCCGCCCCGCTCGCGCCCGCTCCCGCTCGAGGAAGAAAGCCGAGAACCCGCAGAAGCAGCCCCGGAGCAGGCGACGGCCGCTGCCCCGCCGCCGGCCCGAGCGGATCCCGAGCCGCCGCGGCGGGCTGTGTGTGTGCGAGTGTGCCGCGCTCTCGCCCCATGCCTGGCACATGCGTAAAAGCGAGTTGCGCCCAAAGTCCCAGCCATACCCTCCTTAGCAAATAATAACAAACCCAAACCGTCAGATCTTACCTGAAACATTGAAGCACAAAGTCTCTCTCCAAGTCCCCTTTTCCTTTTCCTCTCCCCCCTTTTCCGATTTCTCTCCCAGCGATCTGCTCGGCTCGCCACACCAGAGAGAAATGCAATAGCTTGGCTAAGGTAGACAGAACAAAATACAGAGAAGAGTTGCTCCAGGGCTTTGAAACCCCTCAAGGCAAGGATCAGGATACAATTAGCTCATGCCTCTACCTCCAGTCTAAATCAATCTCCAAAATAAAACTTAAATCAAATTAACTGATCACTGGGCAGACAATTGATCTCCTTCAAAAATAAAGCTCTACGTATACGTATAGATAAATACACATATAGGAATTTTTTTCCAGTTTTTTTTTTTTTTTTTTTTTTTGGTGGAAAAACAGTCTTATTCCAGCCTCCAACTTGCTTTTTACCCTCCTCTTGCACAGAAAAGCTGATTTTAATCGTTGTGATTAGTTTTGATGTAACGTTTCCGCGGGCGATTTCTGCAAATGGATGGAGTGTTTCTTTGCCAAAAGAGGGAAAAGCAGCAGATGATGATAATTATAAGGATTGTTGGTTGTTTCTTTTTATTTGTGTTTAGGGCTCTCTCTTCACTTTCTCAAGTTGACCTGACATTGCTGTTACACTAAGGTCGCACAACTTGTTGATGAGGATCACCGCCCTGTCTGATCAAAGGATAGGTGATAATTTGGCAACAGAGCAGCACATTTTTGGTTCCTTTGGCGACATAACGTCCCAAATGACGTGGATAAAAATAAGCACATGCAGTCTGCTTTGCCCCAATCAAGTCTGAATCAGCGCCTGGGGGTGATACACAAACTCATTTCAAATGTTCAACCATGCAGAATTGCAAAAAGATTGAAGGAGTTACACCACATTTAAAAAAAAAATAGCAAAATTAAAACAAAACCTACATTAGGTGTAGCCAAAGACCTGCCATTTAGGTTTTATTTGATCAACCTTCTGAACATATCTCGCCAGCTCCCTTCTGTTTGCTTCTCTCCACCTGGTACCTTTTATGGGGGGGGGGGTTGAATAATTCCATTATTTGAGGAAGTGCTCAACAGAGCTAAAGAGAGTCTAACATAAACACATTTCTCCAGATTGCAACTCTAGTTCTGATCTCCCCCGCTCCTCATCACTACTCCTTCTTTTCTAGGTCTTTGTTCAAAGAGATTGTGCCTGAGCCAGTCGTTATCTTAATTCTTTCTAGTTACAGTGGGATATTTGGTTGTAACTCTGAGGTCACCTTTCATTAGTGTTATATCCTTGCAGGATACTTTTTGAAATGGTATATTTTTTTGAGCACTTCACAGTTCATTAATTCAAAGACTTTGCTGACATTTCTTATGAAAAAGACCAGGCTGTAAGGCCAAGGAAACTAAAAAAAAAAAAAAGAAAAAAAGAAAAAGAACGAAAGAAAGAGAAAACCCTAAATAGAACCAGACATGTCCTGTGAATACCTGCAATTGGCAGCCTTGCACAGGAAGTCTTTTTTAAACTATCATCTTTCTTTTAAGGTAAGAAACTCCTGCAATCCCAGCAGCAAAGGGAAGGCTCAGGCTTCTAAAAAAGATCGCCAATCACATCAGTGTAATAGCAACATGAGTGATTAATGTCATTATGAGAATCAGGGGCGTTGGTAGATTTTTTTTTTTTTTTAACACAAGTTCACATGACACGGGTATCTGCTTTGAGGAAATCAGTGACCTGTAGGAAGAAAAAAACGAATGGCCCCCAAAACAACATGAAACAAAGTCACATTTTTCTTTGCTCATTATCTTTCTCTTCCCCCGCCCCCAATCAACACAAGGTAGATACATCCTCTAATCTGCAATGAAAATTTTTAAATGGTCACGAAACCCCAAATTCAGTTGAATAAGAACTTTGTTCTTGCCCCCCAAATGGCACTAAATGTTAATATAGGAGGATGTGAGAAGACAAGAGACTGATATGACTTAATACATAGAAGGTGTGGCTCAAAACCACTTTTATTAAAGTCTGGAGGGCCTTGTGTCACTATCCTGGAATGTTAGAGCTGGGCAGATCATTTGTGGACTTCTAGTTCTTTACATCATTTTACAGATGAGGAAGCGGAAGCAGCTTGCCCAAGGTCACATGCCAGTCAGTGACAAGACCAAGATCAGGCCAGGAGGGGTAGGGGTAGGACAAAGGTGAGTGGTACCCCCCTGAAGGCACTCAGCTTGAGAAACTGCACAGCATTCTAAATTATACTGACATGGCCTAAAAACCATACTTCCAGAATTCCCGTTCTGGAGTTGTCCTAACAACCTGTTAGCACAATCTTTTAAATATCTCTGATGGCAGCAAATCCCTGTCCTTTGAGGTTTAACTTTTGGAAACAAGCACTCTCCCCCCACCCCTCCCAAAAAAATGAGTATCAGGTCTGGGAATAAGTGAATAATGAAGATGCTTACACTATTTAGAGTCAAAAAAGAAAATATGACTAAAAACAATGAGGCCAATTTTCTTATTAATTCCTAAATGAACCGAAAACTACTGGCAAAATATTTTAAGCAATGGAATTACTGGGATTTTGGTTTCCTAGATAACTGCTTTGAAGAGAATAATATTCACTCGAACAAATTAAGTTTTGAGATATTCGCTTTAAAAGTTTTTAAATACTTCAGAATGATATCACTTACAAAAAGACACTCTTTTTAAGCTTAAGGTAATTGACGTTTTAAAGTGATGCACCTTTCAGTTGATTGCTGACTTTGTGGTAATCCCAATGGCAAATGGGATTTTATCATGGTGAGGATCCTAATTTTCTTGTAGTTTGAAGGAGACTCAAAGTTGAGACTATGAGGATTCAGAAGGAAAACTCATTTTGTACTAGGCAATACAAAGAGAAGAATAAACTTCACAACCTTCAAATCAAGGATGACAACAACTTATTTTACATTTTAAGAAGGAGTTTTAATGAAATGGCATGTGAAAAGCAAGGTCCGTGTCTTGCCAAGTATAAGATATGAATTTACCAACTTCGCCTCCATCAGCCTGTGCAATTGTGAAATTACCCCAAAGTATTTTTTATCTGACTAATATCTGTGCAAGTGAATACATGCAGTTTGTGATCTCTGCAGTGCTTTTTTTTTTTTCACCAATCATGAAGAAGTTGGGGGAGGGGGAAGTATATTAAAAATCCTTCTAAGCTCCTTTTTCAATAAATAGTTGAAGTGAGAGCAGCAGCCTAAAAACCGTTAGCAACACGGAAGACAATAGCAATAAAATTGCCAGCAAGAAAACAATCAGAAGGAAAACACAGACCTTTGTTTCCATCTCCCAGGGTCTCACTATCAAAATGAGTTCCACCAGTTTTTAAGGCATAAAAGCTATGATAGAATATTTTGAATTGGAACCAGGAGCTTGGCGGAAAAAAGTTTAGCGCCATGACCGTTGAGGAAGAGAAAATGGGATGTCCTTTAAAGAGAGAGGCAGTCCCTTTTACTGTTAACATGGGGACAGCTCATTGGGTAGCATTGTGGTCGCTGAACCCTCAAATCACAAGTTTGCACGGAACATCACGGCTTGATCCAGGGGTAGCCCTGCAGTACATTCTTGGTGGCGATTTGACAAGATGTGGACGTTACTTGCTGAGATGAAATGTGAAATTGCAGAACCCTTAACTGAAGCAGCCAGACACCCCAATCAAAGTTAAAAATCCCACTGTACTTTCCGTTCGGAAGAAGAGAGAAGCCTTAGTGCCTGGGTTCAACCTGCACATGCATAGACATCACTGGGCACAGCAAAGCTGCCACATTTTCTCCCTATATGTCACTAAATAAGATGATTTCCATCATTGCTTCAGCAGGATTCACCTATAACTACCAGGAAAGGCCCTGCCACACAGGAAGGCAAATTATGTTATTTTATCTTTGAGTCCGTGTTTTGGAGGAAATCACCTGTTTTTTATCAGTCAACCTGAAACTCCCTGTAATACTGTGGAATGTGCACGTTTTCCTGGAGTTGAATAGAGGCATTAACAAGCTCAAACAGAATGGGTTTGTGATTCCTGGAGATTTGGCCCCAACTGCCACCTGTTTATAATTAGCCTCTGGAAAACGTAACAGTTTTCTAAGTCGCCATCAATATTAAGAGTCTGTGATATCTCATGTTCCGAAGAGGTAGGTCTTCTGATGGTGGCAGATCGGCTGATGGGCATCAGTTTCTGCTCACCCATAATTCTGAATAGAAACAGATACCAAGTCCTTGTACCGAGGCCATCCAATCACTTCGGTCTTTCATCAAAGCTTCTTCTGTAGCTATGCAATGTGAATCCTGCTCATAACCTCACATTATGAAGTGACACAGGCGAATTGGGAAATGAAAACGTAATCGTGGTCAGATACCCTGACTACTGTTTTAAACAGAGAAAAATAGAAGAAACACTTATGCAATGGGAGATACTGAATTAATTGATGTTTCCCATGGATGACCTTTTCAAAAGATAATAGTTCCATCTCCTTTTGTTATTTTGTCTAGAAATCACATGGACCCCTCACCTTTTCATGTAAACTAATGAGGGAAATGAGATTTTCTCCAAGGTAAATGCTAGCCATGAACAATCCTAGATCTATGATGCTGTTTACTAGGGAAAACTCAGTTCCTTTAAGATCCTTGATTTTGACAAGACTGCGTCACACATGTAAGACAATGAATTAAGCATTTTGTACAATTGCTTGTATAAAATGCAATCTTATATGCATTTTATAGCTTATATGAAGTTATTTATATTTTATCGTTCAGGAATTGTAGAAGCAGTACAAGCAAGTATTTTAAGAGCAAAGTTATGGGGGCGTGTAGGTGGCTTAGTCAGTTAAGCGACCGACTTTGGCTCAGGTCATGATCTCACGGCTCGTGAGTTCAAGCCCCTGTCGGGCTCTGTGCTGACAGCTCAAAGCCTGGAGCCTGCTTCGGATTCTGTGTCTCCCTCTCTCTCTCTGCCCCTTCCCCACTTGTGCGCACTCTCTCTCTCTCTCTCTCTCTCTCTCTCAAAAATAAATAAACCTCAAAAAAATACATAAAAGCAAAATAAAAAAAAGAAAATACAGTTTTGAGTATTAGAGGAAATGAATTTCAGGGCAGATTCAAAGCTCTAAGAAGTAGTCTAATCAATCAATCAACCATATATTGTATTACCCAGTTTCTACATTCTCCAACTTATGTGTATTCTTCTTTCCCAAATGTTAGACCTTATCACTTTCAGACTGTTCCGTGTCATCTGTTAGGCTCTCCGTTTTAAAGCAATGCAGTGGTTATTTTAAGGAAACATTTTTAATAAGGCAAACGTTTCATTAGCTATTTTGTTCTGTTTCTTATTTCAGCACCTCATAGTAAACCAGCTGGCATTGAAAGGTACTTCTATTTTCAGGGTAACGCGTCTCATGCACAGCCCATTCGGTAGAGAACCACTTAGCTTTGCTTCACTGTTCCGTCTGAACCAAAGCCGTTCATGAGAAACCCCATAATACAATCAAGGCCCCTCCAGGGCACCATATACATTTATGTAAGTTATCTCTTCGTACATCCTTTGGGTGTCAGAACCTCTCAGCTTTGCTAACCATAAAAAGTCTGCCTTAAGCATATTACCAACTTTAAAACTCTAATGATATGGATGTCATATTTCAATTTTTAAAAAACCTTTTCCTGCTCCACCCTGAAAAAAACCTATAAAACTTATTCAATGGGATCATCCTATGGTTAAAAACATAAAGTTTATTTAATAGAAAAAGAATCATGAATATGTTCTAGTTAAAAACAAACTTAGTAATAAAAATAATCTGGTCAAAAATATAATTGAACACAAAACAAACATATTAGTCTTCAAGTTTTAGTAAGAGCCACTATAAACAAATTGCTATGGGAAGCAAGAATCTGTATACTTTCTTTAAAGTTATCAAGAGAGAAAGCAGTTTCTAGAGTCTTAATGAGTACCAGCCCGATCGGTTAAAATGGGCACTGGGAGGTGGGGAGCAAGACTATTCCACATGGGCGTTTAAATGATTTCAACATTATTCTTAATAATAACATTAATGATAGTAGTGATAAGAAACAATTATGAATGATGGTAGGGAACTTCCACTGTGTAAAGACCATCTGGCTATGAGAGTCAGACATGAAATTCTAAAATTAAATCCTCAATCTGTCCCTTTAAGGTTGCTTTGTAGATAATGGATATCTTAATTTTTTAAAAAGAAAAAAGAAAAACCATATCCATTGTACCAAACATAGAGCAGCTCCTGCTGAGAAAACAAAGCCTGTGTGTCTATTTCTTTTCTAAATTGTTCACATCCCTAAACAAAACAAAGGCTCTGTGAAAGAGCTTATAAGATGATGATAGTAACTCATCAGTCTTTTTTTTTTTCCTCTGAAATATTTTGATAGGTAAAGCACTATTATGGTTCTGTTACTCCTCATTTCCCCAAAGTGGTGGACAAAAATTTCCCTAAATTCCCTAAACAAGAATTGCTTGTTTTCTTGCTATGGTAAGCCCTAGTGAAAGAAATATTTTTGGGTGGAAGGGGGTAAATCCTTGGTCTGCAACAAATGTATCATTTAAAAACACATCTTTATGTAGTAATGTAAAATATAAAAGAGAAATCATCTAACTCAGAATGATCAGTATTACTAGATATGTTGTTTTTGTTTTGTTCATTACACCTTGGGTTTAGTTGTTGCTAAGTTTTAGATTCTTTGGCCATGTCAACATGTAGTGGGGACAAAAGGACAAACATCTGATTCTACTTGCATGGGGGACCCTGAGTAGTTGAAGTCATAGAGACAGGTAGCGGATCAGTAGTTAGTGGGGCTGGAGGAGAGGAGGGAATGGGGCGTTATCATTTAATGGGTACAGCGTTTTGATTTGGGAGGATGGGAAGATCTGGAGATGGATGGTGGTGATAATTACAGAACATGAATATACTTTATGCCACTGAACTGTACATTTCAAAAGGATTAAAATAGTAAATTTTACCTTACCTACGTTTTACCACCACCACACCACAGAACAGAAAAAATGATGCAAATATTATAACTAGTCATTTTGTTCTGAATTTTGTCTATTCTGTACTCATCTTTGGCTTCTTCGATCAAAAACAGGCTCTTGTAGGAAGCAAATATAAACTGAAATAGTGAATGAGCTTTCCAAACAATTCATTCTGTGCCACAAATTCAGTAAGTAAAGCAACAGAAGTCAAGTCAACCAATTTTCTTATTCGTAGGATATCAAGCTCCCAGTGGGAATGATAAACTCCCCCAGGAAAGTGTCTTCTTCCTCCTCTCTCACCTCTTTCTGCTTCTCTTTCCTTTTTCTAGGAAGACTTTGACTCTTGGAGTTGCTCTGATATCATCTCCTTCATAAGGTCTCCTGAGATTCTATGCTGGTGTCTCTGTAGACAGAGTCTGGTTCCTGGGAGCTGTTGACATACTCTGATGTGTTGGTCCATTAGTCAAACCCATAACCCAGCTACATCAAATAAGGTCCAGTGGTCTTTGGAAACCTGAGTAAGACTTTTCTGTCCTACAAGTGAACGGGAAAGGGGGGACTTTGCCCTGAAGGAAGAGGAACCATTAGTGGTGTGGTCGAACCTTTGTATTGTCCTTGTCCACCCTCATTTTTTGAAACAAGAAAGGAGGCAGGTAGGCAGGCAAGTAGAAGAAAATATCTTCCCCATGTTCCTGTGCTGGTGAATATCGCTGCAACACTGTGGTCGGTCATAATCCCTGTACCTTGGCTCAACTCACAGGGTCCAACGCAGGAGTGCCTGGAGGCTGAATGGACATAATAGCCCTTGATAAGGTCTCCGTTCTTTGGTTACCATATTGATGTTCTATGCCCATTTGTTTTTACCTTGCATCACATCTTTCTTTTCTTTCTCAGGGCCTCCCTCATCCTCTGTTGGTGACAAATAAAGGGAAAGGTGTTTCCCAAGCAATGCAAGTTCTAGGGGAACATCTTCACGGCCTAATTAGCTGGCTCTTAATTCCAGAGAAACTTGACTGTGTATGTTTCCTAATTAGACCAGGAAAACCTAATGGGGGTGCTGGCACTGCCTCCCCCAGGCAAGCTGTGTACACAAAACAGCTATCATCCAAAGGAAACCATGGCCCTTTCTCTTTGTAATTACTTTACCCAACTTAAGCTTCAGTGAAACTTGAACCTTTCACAAGATGAAAGCCTTGCAGTCCCTGCCCAGTTATACATCATGTGTCACATCACAGAAAATTCTCGCAGAGGGTCTGTGTTTAATACTTTAAAGTTGTTAAGATGCTTCCAGTTTTCTTTTCTCTGCCTGTGTGTGTTTCTATATGCAGTATCCAATGAATTATAGGTACAGATACACACATTTCCTTTCGAAGGAAGAAAAGGAAATTGTTCCTGCAAATGCAAACAAATTCCATTCTTTTTAATGACTATGATTTCCCAAACCGAATTGGACCCTGATCCGGGTAGTCAGGTACTTCGCCTCTGGCAGAGGCTACTGTGTGATACATTAGGGCAAGGGAGACGACAGCATCCCCACCCAAAGACAATGGTACCATTTTATATAAAGAGGAAATATCTCTCCCAAGCCCCATGGGTGTTCTAATAGCCTAAAGCATCAGAACTGATTACACTTGGCTTGCTTAATTCCAAATGTCCTTGGTGGTCAACAACAGTCCTGGCTGGTTTGGAATTCTAAACTCCACATCCATAGCTATAGTAGTCGTCGTCTGGATGATAGCAGGAGAAGTTCCAAAAGAGTATGACTCCTAATATTGAATACAAGCCAGTTCGCCACTATCCCCGCAGTCTTCGTGTTATGCGGGGGGTTGTCTCACCCCTTCACACTCAGGAAAGATGCATGCTGCAGTGTAGAGACAGAGACCTCCTCCTGTGCTTTCTGAGGAATAGACTTCTCTTGTTGATGGAAGGGCTCTGACCCTAGGAGACTCTCAAAGTAAACAAATCTCTTCGGTGGTTTCTCCCGCTCTTGGAATAAAGACCAGAATTTCTTGAGGCCCTCCTTGATCTGGCCCATCACGCCCTGCACCCACAACAAGTGTCTCTCTTTCTAGTCTGGGTTGCCCTGATACTCTGAGTCTCCACTCTTACCTCTCAGCTCACTGCCTCAGGGTCTTTGCATGGGAGCCGCCTCCTCTAGCCTAGTAACTCCTGCTCATCCTTCAGCTCAAATATTACTTCCTCAGGGAAGCCTCCCTTCCCAGCTCAGTGGAACCAGCTCAGTGCTCTTTGTTATAAGCACTCATAGTTTACTGGACTTTTCCTTTAGACTACCAATTGATTCACAGTTATGCTTTCGTTTATTATTTGATTACCATCTGCTTCCACAAGGTAGGAACACTATCTGTCTTTTCCGTGTCTCCGGGGCCTAACATAATGCTTGGTACACAGCTGGTGCCCAATAAATACTTGTTAATGAATGAATAAATGAAAGAGTGAATGAATATAAAGAAAGGACACTGTAGAAAATAACCAAAAGGGAAAAGAAAAGACTGAGATTGTTAATAGGTAGGTAAGGGGAGGAATAAGTGCCCTTGGGATCTGGTGATTTTGTAAGTTTGGCATTAGTGTTTTTTGTCACAGGTTTTCAAGGGCCTGCAGAACTTATCCTAAATGCAATGATCCTACCCAGAAGAATTGAGAGTAGGGGCTCCATTAGGTATTTGTGCACCGAGGCTCATGGCAGCATTCTTCACAAGAGCCAAAAGGTGGAAACACCCAAATGTCCACTGCTGGACAAACAGATACACAAAATGTGGCATATGCATAAAATGGAATATTATTCAGCCTTAAAAAGGAATGGCTTCCTGACACAAGCTACACCATGGGTGAGTCTTGAAGATGTGCTAAGTGAGATAAGCCAGAAACAAAAGGACAACTATTGGATGATTCCACTTACATGAAATTCATAGTAACAGAAAATTAAATGGTGGCTGCCAGGGGCAGAGGGGAGGAATAAATGGGAGTTGTAGTGTTTAATAGATACAGAGTTGCAGTTTGGGAAGATGAAAAAGTTCTGGAGATGGATGGCGGTGATGGTTGCATAAGGGTTTGAATATATTTAATGCCACTGAATGCTTAGAAATGGCTAAAATGGTAAGTTTTGTGTATATTTTACCACAGTTAAGACAAAAGCAAGAAAATGCTAAACACACACACACACACACCCCTAAGATTCCTTCAAGTTCAGAGTTCGTTTGCTTATAATGAAGGCCCATTGTATCTATATGATTCTGTTTAATCTCACCTGTTTGTTACCTTTCATTTTATTGTTTCCATTTTTCAGATATCCAGCTCTTCCTCTTTGCCCTAATGTTGAGAGGTGGCATGAAGGCAAGTGAACATGAAGTGTGTGTGTCTGTGCCTTTTTCTGCAGAGGTAGCTTCTCCTCCGACACCAAAGTGACGTGGAATATTGGTCTTCACAACAAAATCTCAGCACTCAAGTTGGATCCCCTTTAAACTTCGTGTTTAGGCTGTTTTCAGTTTAGAAACATCCTCTAGGAAAAACCAATACAGCCTTTATTGTTATACTTCTAAAATTTTAAGTTGAACTGGCTCTCTGATCCAATCTATCATTTATCTGTAGACATAAATTATAGTACATGACCCGATTATCGTGTTTAAAGCCAAATCTAGACTTTCCTTAGGGTTATGCACAAAGGAGTATGGCTAGTATTTGAATCTCTAACATTGGTCCTCAAATGCCGAATGATCATCTTGAATGTGGGTAAAAATCCCCTGTGGGCTTCTAGGACCTCAGCCCTGGAAAGGCTCACCTGGCAAGTTTGGTATGGGATGGTGAAAATCTGGGTCCGAAATGGTCATCTCAGGGCATTTTAATGCAGGTGAACCTCATCACACACTGGAAAAAAAAGAAAACTGGAGTGCCTCGCTCGCTACCTTACAGGACAAACCTTTAGAAGCTTTAGAGAGCTTTTTAAACAGTCTATCCTTTTGTCTCAGTATTTTGTACTGTACTATGTGTAAGAGGCAAAGGGAGGACCTTGAGATTGCCCTCAATGTGAACACAGTCCTCTGTGGGGAGCGACTCCTCACAACTGCTTTTCAGATCTGTAGTCAGCAGTTGGCAATTTGGGGAGGTTGCCGATTCTATTGAGAATCCAAGGAAACCATGGATCTTCTCCCTTCCAATATGAACTCACAAAATTATCTGCATTCGCTTCAGAGGGTTCTCGTCCTCTTGAAGCACATCCGTAGACTCCAGGTAAATTATCCTGTTCTTGATCCTCTTTCTCCCAGAGAGGCCCCTTCCTCATTATTAAAGAATCATATAATTTTGTATTAAAGGGGTCTTTAGGGATCATGTAATTCAATCAAATAGTTTTTTTTTTTTTCAATAGTAGAAGAAACAGAGGTCCAGGGAGATTAAGTGACTAATGTCACACTGGATTAAAACTAAGATACCTAGATGTAGCTGAAGGTTCTTCCAACAATGCTCATTCACATTTATTTAGTAGATGTAACTGATGAGAATGTGGTCAAACTGGCCCCATTTAAATTTGTAGAATTTATTATTCCCGCCCCCCCCCCCCCCACCACCACAGGGTTTATGGAGTAACACTTTGGAATCCATTGAGGCTGAGCGTGTTTTTAAGAGTTTCTCTGAATACAATCCAGTCCTAGAGCATCATTTCAGAACCTGAAGCCCCAGGCCCACAAATCCAAAATGTACCTGCTTTTTATTCCATAATGCTTTCATGTAACTCTCCAGGGTTTGATCAGGATGTTTGGGCATAGAGGGTGCACAGTTAGAAATTGAGGACTAGATTACCCCAAGCCATATGATGTGGGCAGGTTGAGGTGGCCATGGGTTAGGAACTGAAAGAAGGTAAGAGGACAAACTAATGGACCCCACAGCCAAGCCACCTGGCTCCTTCTTAGACACCTGAGAAAAGTAGTTCAGTATAGAGAACAGAATATCAGCTTAAAGGCCCGAATTGGTTCTGTCACTTCCTAGGTCATTTTGGTAATTTTGGTCAAATAAACTTGTGAGCCTCAGTTTGCTAATGTATGAGATGATAGTACTTAATAACTACTGTGAGTGGCGTTAGGTAAGAGATGATATATATAAGGCCCCTGATATATAACACACAAGTAAAATGCTCATGTGTATGTATGTATGTATGTGTATGTATGTATGGTGTGTGTGTGTGTGTGTGTGTGTGTGTGTGTGTGTTGGGTTCCAAAAGAAAAAGCCAAGACTTTGTTTTACAAATTCTTACAAAAAAAAAAAAATAAAACACTAACAACTCTTGGAAACACAAATTTCTACAGTTTTTAAGGGTTATGTGAGTTTGAGTATAAGCATTGCTGCAGTCTTTCCTTCTTGCTTTACTCAAACATCTTGGAAACAACATGAGAGGGAAATCATGTATCTTCAGCTCATCCCCCACCTCTCAGAAAAAGAAAATCAGAATAGTCAAACTAAAAAAAATGTTTTTTGTCAAGTCATTCAACATTCATTAAATGTTTGATTTCTCCAGTACAAAATGGAGAAAGAATAGTTCCAGCCAACCAAGTGTCTGGTTGGGAAAATAATGTTTTATATAGGAGACAACCAAAGAACAGTACTCAGTGGTATGCAAATCGTCACTAGCTCTCATTTCAGAAGAAATGATCTGAGGGTCTGGGGTTGGCTTAGAAAGGCACGTTGGGAGGCTACCTACGGTTGTGTTTGAAGGTGGGCTTTGGAGGCAGGCAGATGGGGATGTGTCTCTGCTTTCCTGCCTGTATTTTTGTCTAATCACTATATTTTAATCCTTAATTGTCTCATTTTGAAAAGGGGAAAACAACATTTGCTTCTTAGGATGTTGTAAAGATTAAACAAGATAATAGCTACAGAGCACTAAGGATAGGTGCTGGCACATAGTAAAAAATCACTAAACTGGCTGTATGTGTATGTTTCTCATTTAAAGTGAATCCTCAGTAAGTGTTGTGGATGCAGAGAAATGGCTTGCGGAAATGTAAACTGGTACAGCCACTTTGGAAAACAGTGTGGCGGTTCTTCAAAATATGAAAGTTACCATATGACCCAGCTATTCCACTTCAAGAGAAATGAAAACATACAGACACACAAAAACTTGTCCACAAATATTCAGAACAACATTATTCATAATAGCCAAAAAGTGGACACAACCCCCATGTCCATCAACTGATGAGTGGATAAACACAATGTGGTGTATCTACACAGTGGAGTATTATTCAGCAACACAAAAGAATGAAGTACGGGGGCGCTTGGGTGGCTCAGTCAGTCAAGCCTCTGACTTCGGCTCAGGTCATGATCTTGCAGTTCGTGAGTTCAAGTCTGCATTGGTCTTGTTGCTGTCAGCACAGAGCCCATTTCGGACCCTCTGTCCCCGCCTCTCTCTCTGGCCCTCCCCTATTTGCACTCTCTTTGTCAAAAATAAATAAAATATTTCAAAAAAAAGGATGAAGTACTGATTCATGCTAAAACATACGTGAATTCTGAAAGCTTAGTAAAAGAAGCCAGTCACAAAAGACCATACTTTATAGGATTCCATTATTGTGAAATGTCCAGAATAGGCAAATCATCCACAGAGACCAAAAGTGGACTCGTGGCTGCCAGGGGATGAGGTGGGTGGTTGGGGAGAAGGGAGCAGGGGAAAGAGAGCAACTGCTGATAGATTTGAGGTTTCTTTTTGGGGTGATGAAATGTTCTGACATTAGTGATGGTGGCACAACATTGCAAATGTACGAAATGCCACTTTAAATGAATTGTACACTTTATATGAGTGAACTATACAGTATGCGAAATATATCTCAATAAACCTGCAAAAAAAAAAAAAGAGGTGAAGCTTAAAAGAATGCGGCACTTGAACAGGTAGAAGGAGCAAGAGGGCAAAGCAGACAAGAAGTGGGCAGTGTCATCTAAGCATGTGAGCCTTGGTTTGAGAGAATATTTTCAACTGAAGGATTGTGGGAGGGGGTGTGCCAAGGTGGGCCATTTAAGACCAGGTTGAAAGTTAACTTTAGAGGCAGTCCGAGGGCCCTTGGGGTGGTAGGAAGGTCAGTGAAGATAGCATTTTTCAGATTTATCAGAATGTAGTATGGATTGGATGGAGCGGGGAAGAAAAATCAGAGGCAGGGGAGCTCTGGAAGCTTCTGACAGAAAAGGAGACACTTTTGTGGGTGTTTGTGTTTGGGCTTAGGTTGGGTCTGCAGTGAATGGTCTTGTCGAGAGCAACGGGACCATGAGGATCACGACTGCAGTGTGGGGGGCTGGCATCTGATCAGCTGTCAACGCTGGGCGATGGGCGGGACAGCCCCATTTGGGCTGCTTGGTGAACGTGAGCCCCCCCCCCCCCACACACACACACATCCTCCCTCACAGAGCATTCTGCTTTCTGTGAAAATTGTCCTAGGGGTAGGAAGATCCTCATTCTCGGTACAGAACAAACACAAATATGATATTTCATATCTTCTCTGCCATTTTCACCCTTCCCTGTAATTGGAAACTCTTGCCCCCAGTCTCACCTGTAGGAGTCTGTCTTCAAATGCAGAATTCTCTTCCCCTCCTCACCAAACCCTCCCTGTCTGTCTTCGTTTCCCCCCTTCAAATTTTCGCAATGTTTTATTTTATGTGTCAGTTCTTTTGATTAACGATGGTAAAAAAAAAAAAAAAAAAAAAGTAGGGGAGAAGAGGGAGAGGATTCTTCTGTTTCATTAGTTTCTGATAAAATGTGCAGTTTTTAAAGGCTTCTTTCATAAATCTACACACTTTTCTGTTTAACAGCCTGCAATTTACCTCCCTCTTCCAGGCTTTGGTTTTGTGCTCAGAGGCACGGAGACCTTGAGCACCTCTACATGGTGTCTTAACTAGCCTCCAGCGGATTCCGAGGGTTGAGCCTCTCTTTGCCCTTCAGCTCACTATTAACCATTCTCTCCTTATTCCTGGATTTTGCCCTTTTCCCTCAAGTTCACGGTTGCAGATTTTCTCTCGGGAGTCACCCTCAATTATAATATCAAACCTGATTCTTGTGGTGATCTAGCTGCCCACCACCGCGGCTCCCACGCCCAGACTGTCACCTGGTATATGAGACTGGATGAACTCTCTCCTCCTCCCTGGTAGACACCCACACAAGTTGTACCGAGGAGGAGTCATTTGTAAAGCATCGCTTTATATCACCTCCCCTGTGGCACCGCAGTGTTTCCTAGGAAGAACCCCAGAGAGTCTTTGTTGTTCTAATTACTATTGTTGTCTTAACAACTTACGTTATTGCTCAGTGACTAGGTGTAAGCATATTTCTTTAAGATTTAAACTAAAGGTGTTTAGATGACTGGGCTTTGAAACCTGAAGGCTTTTTTATTTTTGTAAGTTATTTCCCCCTAAGAAACATACAACATGGGCTGTTGAGATTTGAGGAAGAGGTAAAGGGGCTTTCAGCTGCTAGCTCTTGGGCAGGGAAGTCGTAATAGAGGCTACCTTGGGCTTCTTGGATAGTTCTCTTTATTCTATGGGGGGACTTTTCCACTCTTTTTCCTTCCTTCCTTCCTTCCTTCCTTCCTTCCTTCCTTCCTTCTTTCCCTTTCATCCTCTTCTTAGTAGTGTGACAGTTGCTTCTAATTTCCTTTCAACTTGGGAGGAAAAGTGTCGTTATCATCCTTAGGCTTTCGTTCTTATCTTCCTAACTGCCCATCCCCAGTCCCCATCCGCTGTGTCCAGACTTTACTCACTCTTTAAGTCCTTAAAGTGAGTTGAAAAACCAGCCTCTGCATTTGACTGTGAGCCTTTACAAATACCATACTTCTTTCCAGAAATATCCATTACTACTTCATAGCCCAGCAGAGCAGCTCAGCCCTAAACCACCCTGAAGGTTTCTTTCCATCCGTCTGTTATTCCAGATATATACAAAATATTCAGGACTTCCCTGGAGTTCTTTAGGGCCTGAGAACATTCTGGAGATCTTGAACTTGCCAGTTGGGGCCAGTACATCATCTATCGCAGTCATGAGCATGACGTGGCTCCTATAGTCAATTAGATGTCTGGGCTCCTGGGACTGACAGTGTTCTCAGAGCCCCTGACCCAGGACAGCTTCCTCCAAACCAGCTCACCCTGGCCCCTGGGCTCTGAGGGTATTGCTGGCCCCTCATCTCTCATTCATCCATCATTTAGTCTTCTATTGATTCATTCCTCTAGCAGGTCCACGATTAGCTGGAGGCCCCCGAGAAGCTGTGAGGTGTATAAACATAAAACCTGAGTTGCAGTCTTAGGATGTTGCCTATTCCAAGCATGTCTCTCAGGATCCCCGGAAAAGAAAAGATCATGGATTTAGGCTGAATATCATTTCCCTATCATACATTAACAATGGTTCTGTTCATCTGTCTCTTGTTAAGCCTAATCCTGTGCCAGTTGGTTAGAGACCTTAGTAGAAGGAAGCCTGCATACAACCTGGTCTTTTTGTGGGAAATGGTCTCTAATTGAGGAGAGTTTTCCCTGCGGGGATATACATGGACTCTGACTCTTAATTTACTTCGGGGGCCTTTGTTGCTGTCAACTTTGACCAGTCTTTCAACGTCATCTGTGAGAACGCACTGCAGGAATCCTGAATACCTACACTTTCTGGGTGACAAGGGAGATAGCTGCCTGGGGGCCGCCTTGCTCTGGCCCTGCCTTTCCAGGCTCTCGCTCCGCTACTCAGCCATGAAGGGGGATGTCCCCATCCCCTGGCCTCTTCCTGACAACAGAAGAGTTTCAGATCCTTGCAAAGCCTTGTACTCTGGTCACTGTCGTTGGCATTGCTCTTCTGGATTGTGAAAGGGCCTCTTGTTTGATAACTTCAGGGGGAACCTGGGCTTCTTCACACTGACTCTGTAAGGAAACAATACAGAGATCCAAGATGCCATCAACTATAAAACATACCATTATTTTATGTCTCACAAGAAAAAAGAAGACAGCCAAACTATGACTGTTGTTGATGTTAAGACCATCCTTAAAATTTTTTTTTTCAAATGTTTATTTATTTTTGAGAGAGAAAGAAACAGAGCAGGAGCGGGGGAGGGGCAGAGAGAGAAGGAGACACAGAATCTGAAGCAGGCTCCAGGCCCTGAGCTGTCAACACAGAGCCTGATGCGGGGCTCAAACCCATGAACTGTGAGATCATGACCTAAGCTGAAGTCGGACACTTAATTGACTGAGCCACCCAGGTGCCTCAGAACCATCCTATTTAAAAATGCATATTTTAAGAATCAACAAAATAGGCAGCACAGTGGTTACATGTACATTCCTTGGAGTCAGGCAGCTTGGATTTGAATCTCTACTCTGTTATTTAATGTTTGACCTTGGGCAAACTGTTTAACTTCTCCGTGCCTCAGTTTCCTCATCTGTTGGGATGAAAATAATAGCATATACTTGGCAAACATCGAGGATTAAATAAGTGACTGCATGTAAAACACTTAACATGATAGCTAGAGTATAATAAAGGCTCAATAAATGTCAACAACTTTTAGTTGAATGCTAATAGAGTAGTGAATAGCTACCATTACTGAGCAATTATTATGCACCAGGTGTGGTGCCAACTACTTTATATGGATTATCTTGATTTGTGATCACCACAGTAACCCGAGAAGGAAGATGCTGTGTTTACGCCTACTTGCCAGAGGAAAAGCAGAGGCAAAAGGAGGTTATAGGGTACCTGTATCTTTTTTTTTTTTTTTCAACGTTTATTTATTTTTGGGACAGAGAGAGACAGAGCATGAATGGGGGAGGGGCAGAGAGAGAGGGAGACACAGAATCGGAAACAGGCTCCAGGCTCTGAGCCATCAGCCCAGAGCCCGACGCGGGGCTCGAACTCACGGACCGCGAGATCGTGACCTGGCTGAAGTCGGACGCTTAACCGACTGTGCCACCCAGGCGCCCCAAGGGTACCTGTATCTTAAATAAACTCTGGGAACTCCCCTCCCCCGCCTTCTTTGTTTAACATTTTACTTTTAACATACAATTTTGTTTCTCATTTCCTTTTAATCCAAAACAAATTTACCATAAAGGTAATGATGCTTGGGCATCAAGATCCCTCATTTATATAGGCTCTTCCTCAAGACCTATGAGCCCTAGCAGAGTATTTGCAGAGCACTCCGAGGGGCAGACAGGAGGCAGAGATAGTCGGCCAGGGCCCACAGAGAGATGGGAGTCCCGCAGAATGGAAAGGGTGGCAAAATGCCAGGTATCTAGAATGCAACTATTGCTGACTTGTCCCAATATTCTCTATGTGAATGTCCCTCTCTCTCTGCATGGCCGGCCAGCCTTCTAAAAGAGCAGAGCTGCTCATTGGGTATCTTGTTCTCTTCTGTATTGTGACTCCTCCAATGGTGACTCCACCAAACAGAAGAAAATATCCACAGTATCGTGGCGAGGATGTATGCAGGAAAATACTAACAAGAAAAGAAATAAAACAGCATGGGAAGCCAATAAATTTTATGCTTATCCACTGACAAAGAAACAGCCATTTGCAAATGGATTTTCTAAAAGTAAATAAAAGCTGGTTTTAGAAATTTTAGGTTGAAGATTGCTCATTCTTTTTATTAAGAGAGACTTAGAATTTTAAGAGAGACTTTTAGAATAACTGTTGCTTAGACTTTTAATTTAAAAACATTTTAGCATGAGGCACCTGGGTGGCTCAGTCAGTTGAACATCCGACTCTTGATTTTGGCTTAGGTCAGGATCCCAGAGTCATGGGATTGAGCCCCATGTTGGGCTCTTGGAGCCTGCTTGGGATTCTCTGTCTCTCTTTTCCCCCTGCTTGCAATCTCTCCTTCTAAAAAAAAAAAAAAAAAAAAAAAAAAAAGAAAGAAAGAAAAAAGAAAAAAGAAAAAAGAAAAAAAATTAGCGTTTTTAGTTGACTGATTCTGATTGTCAATTTTTTTAGGTAAAAAAAATTTTTTTTAAATAATTCCCTCTACTGACTTTGAGATGGATGTATTCTTTTCCATTCTCCTGGAGTGGCACTGAAAAAAAAAAAGATTTGATCTCGCTATCATTTTATCATTAGACCATTGGATCCAAATAACCATTTCATCTGTTTCACAAATAATCACCAAAAACTACACAGTCACTAAGACCTTATCAGTGTTTGGGTGTTTTTGTCCACCTGGTGCAGAGTTGGCAAGTTCAACGAACAAAGAAAAGCACCTTGGGAGAAGTAAACAGGGCTATTTACTTTGTACTGTGGCCCGGTTAAAGTAGCCAAGTGAGTAGAGACGGATATTTACTGCCATTGACTTGGAACAGACGATGTGCCACATTGATCTCTGTGGACTCTACTGGGGCTAGCTTGGCCACCCCATCTCCCTAGAAGGTGAGGGTTATTATTCTCCTTTTTCAGAAGAAAAATCTGAAGCTCAGAGCTGTTAAGTAAACTCTTTGGTATTTCATTGTGTTTCAGGCATCATCCGTGCTAAGGTCCACAGTGATTTTATGTCCCACTAAGAAAGCAAGAAATATTCTCACAACTGTAGCACAGTGGCTTTTTATGTCTTGGTGCCTTTACTGTATTCTTTAAAAAATTTTTTTTTTCAATGTTTATTTATTTTTGGGACAGAGAGAGACAGAGCATGAACGGGGGAGGGGCAGAGAGAGAGAGAGACACAGAATCGGAAACAGGCTCCAGGCTCTGAGCCATCAGCCCAGAGCCTGACGCGGGGCTCGAACTCACGGACCGTGAGATCGTGACCTGGCTGAAGTCAGATGCTTAACCGACTGCGCCACCCAGGCGCCCCAACCTTTACTGTATTCTTATTGGTAAGGCTCTCGAACTTATTTTGGCGTTGATTTCTCTCCTATGTGTCTCTTGTGCATGTGTGAAATGAAATAAACTGGTGAAGGTATTTATAAGACTTCACATTCAAAATGTGGCTCTTATGAATGACTTTCCAACTTGGAGTCAGGGATGTTCACATTTTGCTGCATAGGCTCATCTTCTTTCTATGCCATCAGAAATGTTGGTGACATAGCATTTCCTGAAATGCTCACTATTGTCTCTGGGGTCCTCTTCTGAGCCATCCCATAAGTTCTGAGCCATCCCATAAGCAGTGACAACTAGGGGCAACCACTGCTGGCCGACAGTGATTGTGAGATGTGTTCTGATTTCAGAAATATTAAAATGTGAGTAAATGTATGCCTTCAGGTTCCAACTGAGGTCTGTGTCTCTTTGAGGCCAGACACAAAAGAGGCTTTTGTCCTCTGGTTCCAGAAGTCGAAGATTCACAGCAAAAGACAGGAGCAGGTGTTGGATTTGAGTTGTACTCCAACTTCTTCGGCTCTGTGCCTCTCATCCACTGCTAATGTCTCTTGCGTGTCTTCCAAACCTCTAATGAAGGCAGGTTGGTGGACCTTTGGGGCAAAGGGAAAATTCAAACCACCTCGTAAAGGCCTTGTTCTGGTCTAGTTCTGGTGACACAATGCCTGATGATATCTGCAGAAGTTCCCTGGAAGTGTACAATTCCGTAAACGTTGGAATTGCCAGAGTCTGAAGGTACTGCTGTTTGATTCTGTGCAGGGAGGTTGGTTAAGGACATCGTGAAGCATTCCAGGTGAGGATGACAGACGTGCAGAGGAGCTAACCGCACCGAACCTCCCCGGGATGTTTTCATTGTTGTATCCGTAGCACCACCTGTAGAGAGGTGGGGCTGAAAACTACCACAGTCTGCTGTGGATAAAAAGCCTCATGTCTACAGGTTTTAGGGGGAGAATCTGCATCATCACAACTCAATCTTAACACAGAATTCAGTCGGCCTGTAGAGATGACCCCTTTGTCTAAACCTGGAAAGACAAATCACGCCAAGGAAGGTCACCCAAGACGCTTGTGTTTTGTGCATGAAAGTACATCAGTACATAGTTTCCACGTTGCCCCTTTCCATTTTCTTTGAGCACTGGAGTTTGTTTACTTGATTGTTTCGTATTTTGGCAGCTAGGGACCACGCTATTTCTTTTCTGTTTGTTTCTCCAACTCTTCTTACAGTTTAACAAGTCAAATACAAAACTCGGGGGAGTTAATAAGGCTCGTGATGGTGCTGTGCATAGCATCACGTTATTGATTGGAAATACTGCATTGGAATGCCATAGAAGAGCCCCAAACCAAAAATTTCAGATGCCTGAAGCTTCGAGCTTTCCAATTAGGCTGAAAGTTTCCCTTGATAACCAGTAGTGCTGAAGCTTTTAATATTGTTTAGCTGTATCGGTTACCGGCAACATTTGCTGGCTGTGAAGACCAGCAGATCGCTTGGTGTTAGCGAGGTAGCTCATCTGACTCCATTGCACACTTTCTGATCAAATATTCTATCTGGAAAAAAAAAACATCTTCGGTTTAACGTAAACTGATCATAATTGGGAGCAAATGCTTCTTTTCCTTCTTCAATGCTATCTGCTGCGGTGCAGTCTATTTTGCATCCAAAGATACATTTGAAAGTCGAAATCCCTTAGAGCTAAATATTCTAAACTGACAGAAGAATTTCTAGTGGCACACCAGCCCAGAGCCATGTTTTTATGAGGACATCACTTTCTATTTCCAAGCTTCAGCATGCACTCTTGCTTCCTTATAGCTGGGAGCAATGCCACATCAACTTGCCTCCCTCTCAGCCTTTAATGTTTTTTTAATGGAGTCCAGTTTTCCACCTAAGTTATGGTTAGCTTTCTGACAAACCATCAGACGCCTAAGTAACCATAATGGAGGTGGCCAGCTGTGACATGGGGAAAAGGCAATGGTAAACTTTTATGCCTTTAAACAAAACCATATTACAATCATTCATTTTTACCTGGCCTCCGGGTTTGCCATAAAGGCTAAAAGGGGCTTAAGAAAACATTTTAAAAATTAATATGTGATATGAAGTCTTTTCTTGTAAGCCACGAGCTAAAGCAATCATTTCTAAATGTGGCTGGCGTGGTGAGGGTGCCGCCTGAACAGAAGAGCAGCATTGCTGTGGTTTTTTTTCTCAAGCATAAAATTGCTCGGGTGGCAATAAAGTTAGTTATCTAATGAAAGAAAGCAAGTGTGTTTTGTAGGCACCCGGTCATCCAGAAGGACTGAAGAAAAGAATTGTAAACTTAAATGAATGATGGATCCTTGGAGATACACATTTATCAGGGAATCTGGGCACTTCTCTGTTAAAGGAAGAGTATGTGGTCTTGAAAGTCGGCACTGTCAATGGTTTTAACTATATAATTCGGAAAACATTTGCAGAATGCTTGATGATTAAATATGCCCTCAGCTGAGAAATAATGCCCCAGGTTGTCCTGCTGGTAAGTAAAAGGTAAGTGTTCTCACTCTACCTGGGTTTTAAGATCTCTGCTTGGAAGCGTGTGAGTGTTCTGAGACACTAGCTGTGAGGGTGTGCAGTCTATGCAATTATATGAGTAAGCGCCTTGGCTACGAAACAGGCAGAATCCATTCAGGTTGTTGGCGCTCAGTGTCTTTACCTCCCCTTCGAGTCCTTCCCTTCCACATTAGCTTGCTCTCAATCATCACATTCCTTTACTTTTATTTCACTAATCATTGTCTGAAAGGATTCCCTTCACTGGTTTGCTGCCTGTGCCTGGCGGAAAATAAACTCCTCGAGAGCAGGAAGTTATCCGTCCCCTTCACCATTGATTCCCCAGCTCCTAGGAGCAGTGTCTGGCACATCCTAAGTCTTCAAAAAGTAGTGGCCGAACGCACGAATCTGCCAACAAACGGACGTACCAATGAACGGATGAATGAATGCAGGATGTGCACTACAATCTAGCTGCAAAGAGACGTATGGAACACTGGATCCCTCAGATGCTTGGTATAAGACACGGACATATGTAGAGTCGAAAATGTAGCCCAGGTAGGTCAGGAGTCATCTTTATACTTGAAACAATATCGCCTCCACTTCTGGCACAGCATCTGACATCTTATAATACTGTTGAAGGTTTCTTAATGGGGAGATCTGGGGGAGATGGCTGGGTGTTTCAATTCATCCCAGTAGAAGATGGGGGATATGCTAGCAGGGTGGTCCTCTCGAAACGTCCAGCCATGGACGTCCCGGGGATAGAGCCATAATCACACGCTACCTGGACTGACAGGGACTCTCCTGGGTGTTCTATTAGCTTGAAATTCCTCAACAAAGACTGCTTCCTTGCACAAAGAAAAGTATTTTACCGCCTTGTTGATATTTTGGGTGCTCTCGGTTAAACACAACGTCTTTCACATAAGTTAATACTCTCCTTGCTGAAAGAGCCAGTTTAGTTTGGCTGACGGAGCTTGAGTTTCATTAGAAAGATTAGTGACTTAAAAAAAATTCTTCTTTGAATTTGATGCATTTTACAGGAAGGGGCCTAGTTTGATGTTGCCCACCTTAACTTGTCATCCAAATTGCCCTGGAGGAGCAGTTTTTAATCAGATACATTTTTATCCATGCCTTCTGAAGTGGCTTTTTATTTTATTTTATTTTTTCCAGGAGGGTAGAGTAACATGGAAAGCAGCTTTTATTCACTCCAAGGACAACTAACTCACATACAACCAAGGGCAGAATTAGTCTCTGGGTGTGTTTATTAGCCTAAGGGTGTCCTGGGTGCACGCGTGTGTCTCATTCAGGAACCTCTTTAAAAATAATTACCTTGTGATTAGTATCTGATGCCAATGGTATATTTTCATGTTAAAAGTCTGAGGTCTTTATTTCCTTGAGACAGACAATGAACTTCTTTCCACCTTGTTCCTGGCTGCTTTAATATAGGCACGTGCACCCGGGCACACATGCCTGTGGACGGGCCCCTGCAAATGGTAGCTGTTCCATTAAAACAGTTTCTCTTCATATTATAATTCCAGTCCAGTCAAATTAGAAATATTTACTCAACCTTCTTTGTTTATATTTACGATATATGTTCTATACCAGCTGGTGTATAAATGGAAAAAGGGCATTAATGTTTTTCTTACAGATTCTGTCTAATGCTCCTGTTGACTGTGTCCTACCAAAGGAAAGCATCTGGAAGATGAGGTTACAAGTTTCACCAAATGTGGGGAGCCCAGATAGAGACACAAGAGTGTGCTTCTCAGCCCAAGCTCATTATTAAAATTTTGGTCGTGTTCGAAGACTTTTCAGAAATGGCTTTTGGGAAAATTTTGTGTCCAGTCCTTAATCACTAACCATGGCATCTCTCTGTCATCGCTTCAAGAGGCTGGTGCGTAATGTATGGATAATGGCAATGACGGCATTGTCATCCACATATGAAAAAGCCATAATCAATGGCTTTGATGTCATAAAGCCACAGCCCACCAATTTGATGTCAGCGTGATGGATTAGGAATTGTCAGGCTACAGTTATTGGCTTTTAAAAAATAAGGAGTGAATGAAATCTACTTCTAGGGTGGGACATATATGTTAATAGACTTTTTTTTTTTTTTTTTTTTTTTTTTTAGAAAAAAGTTAATGTAAATCCCCACTGTTGGAGTTATTTTAAGTAATTTATACATGTTTTCCAAAATAAAAGTGTGTGGAAAAGAAAGGCATGCTGTGTAAGCTGGTAGGGTCAATATCTAGAGTTCTCATAGGTATGGCTTTCTTGAATTTGTCACTAAAGCTTTGCATTATGTTTGCACCCCAGGAAAGGGTGGGGTGAGAGAAGGGAGAACCTGGGAGGTTGAAGGGTGGAAACAGGAATATGGCCAAACGGGAGTCTCATCTGTAAACTGGGGAAGAAAGGGTTCCCTTAAGAGTTTGCGCGTAGCATTTAACTGGTGCGTTTGTATAACATCTTGACTTAATAGAGACTAGCAAAAGGAAAAGAAAAGAAAACCGAAGGAAGAAATCCGCAGCAGGACAATAAAAAGTATCCTCCTCACATCCACCGCCCTAGGGGTTTTTCCTTTGCGCCTCAGAGCTTATCCCACTGAAACTCATCAATTTTTGCTTTTATGCTGGAAATGCCCGAACACTTTTAAGGCTTCACAGCCACCCCTTGGGGTGAGAAGGTTTCACAATGCTCGCTGAGCCTCGTGGTGTGTCCCCAGGGAAGGCCAAGGGGCCACAGGGTAGGGGAGAGAGGCCTTCTTTCTCTTCCTAGTGTCCTCCTCCCCGCCAGCCTGCGAACAAAGGACAGAACCTCAAAGCTCCAGCCCCAACGCGTGACCTCGGGGCCCAAGGCAAAACATTTTATCTCTGGGTCCTAGTGACATAAGGTCCTCAGGCTCTGCAATTGTGGTTTATGATGTGACTAGAAACCTTTGATGGAATTACTATTGCCTTCTATTTCTCTGCCCGGCCATTTATTATTCTGTATATTTTCGAGAGCTGTGGGAAACTTTCATAACCAAGCCTAAGCCAGGCGAAAACTTGTTCCATTTGGAATTTGTAATGAAGTCAAAACATGGCCTGGATTTTCTGAAAGGCTTCTTTGGCTGCCTGCAACAGCCCCAGGGCACAATCAGACAGGGATGGAGAAGGCCTGGGAGCAGATTTTGTTACCAAGAATAGGACAGAACAATATTTGCCTGCGAAACGCTAGGCCTCCTATTTACCTTCTCAGCTGGAAGAAGTGAGAGATAAATGCATATTTCACATGAAGTGCAAATACCAATTCTTTCATTTCTAATTTTCAGGATTCTTTTTTTCTTAACTCCCTCTAAACAAAAGGCTAGGGAGATTTTTTTTTTTTTTTTTTTTTTTTTTTTTAGCATAGTTGATTTCCTGACCTAAGGGAAGAAATTCTTTGTTTGGGAACTTTTGACCCCCCCCCCACCCCCCACCCAAGAGCTGTTACTTTGCCTGAAATGCAAGTGTGAATTAAAATTGTGAGACATTTAAAGTGGTGGGTTTTGAGAACGCTTTCTTTTGTGGACTGTGCCATGCTGGTGAGTGTGGGGTCACAGAGAATGACGGAAAAACCAAGTTTTGCTCTGTTGGGAGGGAAAACTTCTAATTTTTGGAAGCTCTCAAAAATTACTTCCCGCCTTAAACCCGTTCCCACTACAGGAGCTTCAGTCCCTAACACAAGGGGTAAGTTGGAAGATGGTTAGTCCCTAATTTTTATTTAAGTCAAAGGTTAATAGTAAAGGGGGGTTGGGTACCACACTGTTTCAAGTTAATGATTATTTTCCGCCATCAGGTAAAGAATTTCCTAAGGCCCTTATTTCACTGCTGAAAGCAGAGTAAGAGAACTCAGATTCGCGCCCCGGGGCCTGAATAAAGGAATAAAAACAGCACAACATTTGCATCTACTTAACAGTCTCAGTTTTAAGAGCCCCTCACAGTAAGAGGGGAAAACCGTATCTGGAGGTTAAATGAAGCTCTTCTGAGATATTTGCCAAAACACAATTCAGAGAAAGATAATCATTGTCAGAAATGACCTAGGAATTTGAGGCCTTCTAATCGAAAGCACAAAGCTCAGAAAGGTGCATTCTCTTGCTTCTCTGCCTGCCTGGATATCAATGAACATCAGCTAAAGGTGGCTGAAGAACCAATTTCATGCATCTACTGTACGAGGAAATGAACTGAGCCAAGGGCAAAAATAAAATTATACAAATGTTATTATAGACTAGCCTGCTTCTGTCCTAGTTTAATTCAAATTTTAGTGCTGCAGGCTTTGCTTCCGGCAGTAGCCTTCCTGAATAAATCAACATTTGCTTACATCTAAATTATTAGGGGGAGCATGTGACTTTGTTTATTGTATAAATTATACGCAAGGTTAAAGCATTAACTGTTCAACTGGTTTTGTTCAGTCACCCCATCAACTCTCCCCCAAATCATCTCTCCCTCCAGTAGCAAATAAAAATCTGACGTTACTAATTTTTTTTTTTTTTTTTAATAGACAAACCAAATAACAAAAGCCACAAAGCACTGTGAACCTGAGGTCTTGGGCAGGAGCACTGCTAGAGGTAAGGTGGAAGGGAGTCTTAGTGTTTAGGAAAAAGAAAGAAGGAGCCCAGGTCTAAGAAATTGTTCGTGTGAGCTCTCATCTGGTGTCTGTGCAAAATGAAATAGTGACTTGGTAAATAATCAGGTAAGTTGATTAAGACGGTCAACCAAATGGGGCCATTTAATACAAACCTAAAGAAAGCCTTTTGGCCAGGATTTCAGTGGGCAAGGAATTTCAAACTATACGGCAACGTTGGCCCCAAACACTTTTATTGCTTTTATCTGTTACAAAAGAAAGCTAAACATAGACCCTCTGGAAAACGCACTTACTAACAATTTTTTTGTTTGTTTGGTCTTTACACACCACTGTGAGTGACTTCCCAAAAGCCTACCTGCACGTGTCTGGCAAATAAGGATAGGGTTTTGATAACTAGACAACTGGCCTTTCCAAGTATTTAGACAAATCAGATATCAGATGTGTCCTACTTTGAGACCATCCAATTAACATAAATATCAAGGGCTCAAAGTAGACCAATCAGCTATTTGCTTTATCAAAAGTTGTTATTTTATCATCCACAGTAGGCTTCTTTTAGTCTTTGACCTTTTCCATAGTGACAACTCAATTTACAAGATTGTAAGTTGAATTCAGTTGAAAATATTGAATTCAGTCTTTTCCAAGAATATAGTTACGTGTATACCTATGTATGTATTTCTTTCTCAAAACTCTTCCGATAAACACTGTAGGTCAGATTTTTGTACAGAATCTTCCTCTCCAACAAATGATTCCAATCTAAGATGTGCCCAAGAGGAGAATCAATTTCCCTTTCAACCTCTTCTGATTCTTTCTGCGGCCTAGATTGGGTTTTAAGATCTTGCACGGTGATTCTCCAAACGTTATTAATGTGCCACCTGCAACAGAATCACCCAAGAGCGGAGCCCAGGACTCTGCACTGTAACCAGCTTCCATGTGATTGTGTTGTCAAGGAGCTAACACGTGAGAACTACTTTTGCAGACTCTGATATGGAAGTGAACTATATACTAGCTACTCTTTACCTCATGTGCTTGTCTTCTATTCATGGTGTCCTGGAGCCTAGCCCAAACTAAAACAGGCTCCGAACCAAAAAGGTCTTCCAATCCCTGCCTTGTACTTTTTGGCCAATGGAGGGTTTCTTTGGAACATACTCACTTGAGTCCATGGTAAATCCTGATTTGTATGAGATGGTGCACTGGGGAAAAATCATCACATGTGACGACAATTCTATTGAAAATAATTTATCAAACGTAGAAGTAAATTGCCGGCCACCCAATTGGTATTAAGACATAGCTTTTTGATAGCAGCCTATCAGTGTGGAAAAAACAGACTTTGGAATCAGAGAACTCTGGTTTCAAATCAGTTTCATTGTTCGTTCTCATGGGGTATTGGGTAAAAGCTTGAATGTTTCTGAGCTCAGTTTCCCTGTCTGCGATACGGGAATGATGAGTGGAAACATGGTGGGTTTGAAAGAAAAATAACTAATGTGTAAGGAATGTTTGGGATTTGGTAGGTGCTGAATTGATCATAATCATTTACCATTTACAAATAGCTATTGAATCCACAAATTGTATGTAGAAGGTTAAACCTTAAAGTGCAAAGAGGTTGCTGCTGAGGAAAATTGGGGAGTGACTGGTGTGCACAGTCAGGTTGGCCTGAATCTGAAAACTGCTCACTTCTTGCCCAAGCCTAGAGCCTGCAAACCTCTCCCAAAGTTCCCTGGGTGAGAAGACAGAGAGAAAGTATGCATAGGGATTATAGAAGGAAGCCATCCAGGTAACCATTACAGCTGGTAATTTTCACGGAGACTCTGTGTTGGAAGATGGCAGATTCACCTGGAAAATCATGTGTCGAAGTCTTCGAACATGAAGTGAGAACTTTGGGCCACTGGAGACAGAGGAACTAATAATTATCTAGAATTGGTGTCACAGTTTCCATAAAGCAGATATAACAGATTAGCATACAGAAAAGCCTCTGCAGGTGAAACAGACTTCATTTGATGAAATGAGAATAGAACGCAGGGAAAAACATAAAAGACCTCGCTTAGGGTCACACTAGTTCCCTAACTGAGCTCTACCAAATGACAGGAACAATAATGGTGATAAAGACAACAATTTTCTAGTGGCCTAATCTGGCAGAGCAGGTAATGGTAGTCCTCATAGAATGATATCATACGTTTCATTCCTGCTTGGAGATGTTGTACTTTAAGTTTTCAAGTGTGTTATATCATTTAATTATCATCTCAGGCCTGTGTAGTTGGTTTTATTCTGAGCCTCGTGGTCCTTCAAATATCTTGGGAAATGATTATATCTTGAGTCATGGAAAATACCAACGGAATCTTATATTGTGTGTGAAATATGCCTCTCTAGCAGAGATTTGTTGTTTATCCACTACCCATTTACTATTTTTAAGGTAAAATGATATCCCAAATCCCCTTTGGGAAACCACCCACTCTCAGGCCACGAGATTTAAAAGGCATCAAGTCCAACCATCACATGGGAGGTGGGTGCTGATTGGTGTAAGCAAATCGGCATTCTATGTTCTTACAGCAGTGGGTTCACTAAATGTCTTTGTGACCCAATCAGAGCCATGCACAATGAGACTCTTATTCTTTCCCAAGGGTCTTGAACCTGGCAGCATGTAGGCCGGTGCTGCTCTTACCATCTTGCCACCACATGTAGACCAAGAATAAAGCCAGTGAATGGAGGAATGCAAAGCTCAGCTGAGAGATGGACAGAAAATGGGTCTTGGGGACATCAGTAGAGCCCAAAGCAAACCATTCCTGAAGAGAGTCCCATACTGGACTTTTTACTTAAGTGAGCCCATAAACTCCGCGATGAGTTAAACCAATTTTGGTAAAGTGTGTTTTCATTTTCTTAAAAAAAATTTTTTTTATTACGTTTCTTTATTTTTGAGAGGCAGAGAGAGACAGAGCATGAGTGGGGGAGGGGCAGAGAGAGAGGGAGACATAGAGTCCGAAGCAGGGTCAAGGCTCTGAGCTGTCAGCCCAGAGCCCGACACGGGGCTCAAGCCCACGAACCAAGAGATCACGACCTGAGCCAAAGTCGGACACTCAAACGACTGAGCCACCCAAGCGCCCAAAGTGTGTTTTCATTTTCAACAGAGGAGAGTCCTAATTGAGGAAGGATTTCTTGCTACCACACTAGGACATGGGGTGTTGTAGATGGAGCTTGTCTATTAGGTGGCTATTATGCAAAAAGAGGACAGAGAAGAAAACTGACAAACTATGGGCAGTTTTATACTTTGAGAAAATATAAAGACAATCCCCCCAACATAGGGTGGAGTCTGCAGGGTTGCCAGTTACCTACTCTGATATTTGTTCTTTCTTCTTAAACTTTTGATTGTAGCTAGACACAAGACCATTTTTTTAAACTGACGTGTAGCTGACGTACAATATTGTATTAGTTTTAGGTATACAACATAGTGCCTCAACGTTTATTTTACATTACCAAGTGATCACCATGATAAATCTAGCTACAATCTGTCACCATACAAAATTGTTACTTTATTATTAACGATACAGTTTTAGGCTGTCCATTATATCCCCAGGACTTACTTATTTTATAACTGGAAGTTTGTACTTATCATCCCCATCTGCTGTTTTGCACAGCTCCCCATATTCCCCTCTGGCAATTGCCAGGTTGTTCTCTGTATCTATGGGTCTATTTCTCTTCTGTTTTGTCCTGTAGACTTCACACAGAAGTGAAATCATGTAGTATTTGTCTTTCTCTGTCTGACTTATTTCACTTCATACGATACCTTCTAGGTCCACCAATGTTATTATTTTTTATGGCTGTGTAATATTCCATCGTATGTATATACCACATCTTCTTTATCCATTCATCTGTTGATGGACACTAAGGTGCGTTCCATATCTTGGCTATCGTAAATAGTACTGCAATGAACACGGGGGCACGTATGTCTTTCCAAATTAGTGTTTTTGTTTTGTTTGGGTAAATATACAGAAGTGGAATTACTGGATTGTATGGTGGTTCCATTTTTAATTTTTTGAAGAACCTCCATACTGTTTTCCATAGTGGCCGCACCCTTTTACATTCCTGCCGACCATATGCAAGGGTTCCTTTTTCTCCACATCCCCACTAACATCTTGCCTTTTTGACACTAGCCATTCAGGGTGGTGTGAAGTGATAGTTCACTGTGATTTTGATTTGCATTTCCTTGATGATGAGTGATGTTGAGCATCTTTTCATGTGTCTGTTGGCCATCTGGATGTCTTCTTTGGAGAAATGTCTATTCAGGTCCTCTGCCCATTTTTAAATTGGACTGTGTGTGTGTGTGTGTGTTTTATTGAATTGGGTGGGTTCTTTATATATTTTGCAAATTAACCCCTTGTCATTTATATCATTTGCAAATAACTTCACCCAGTTAGTAGGTTGCCTTTTGTTTTGTTAATGGGTTCCTTTACTGTGCAAAATATTTTTAACTTGATGTAGTCCTATTTACTTATTTTTTTCTTTTGTTGCCCTTGCCTAAGGAGACAGCTCCAAAACATATATTGGTAAGACCCTGTCAAAGAGCTTATTGCTAATGTTTTCTTCTAGGAGTTTTACGGTTTGCAGGCATGGCTAATTAAAAAATACATTATCAGGTACCTTTGTGATTAGTGTGGACATATAGCTAAACTCTGACTTAGGGGTTTAAGCACTCCTCCAGGTGATTTTCTTTAAAAAGGTAACTGGCATGTGTTCTTTGCCTTTGTTAATTTGTCCTTTCCTTCATTCTGCTGCCTAAAGTCTGGTTGTGATAGTTGGACCTCTAACTAACTTTCTTATACCCTGAGGCCAGGGCTCTATCTTGGGAATGGAAGATCTAGGAGCTGGAAGGAGCTTGGGTCCCTAAGGACTTCACAAAGCAAGCCATTTTATAGCCCTGGCTTGCCTACACCTGAATTTTCCTTGAGAAAGTAATAAACCTCTTGTTTACATTATTGTTATTTTGAGTTTTTATTAGTGCCAAGCCTAATCCTAACTATTACTTCCTGATGGCAGTTTTAAAAATATGTTGTACAAGAAATTAAACTCTTTTTAATCTCTCTTTGACTATATGAAAACTGAAAATGGATACAGTTAATGTATGTAAAGTCCCTAAGACGTGGCTATAGTTATAAATAATTACATAAGTGTTAAAGTTAAATTCAATGTAAGCCAAAACGATTCAGTCCTTTCTCTATTCCCAGTGCTATGCTAGGCCAATGGGATTTGTCAATGATAAAGGTGTGAATGTGATACACAAATTTCATTTAGAGTCACAAAACCAATTAAATTGCCATGTGTGAAGATGAAATTCTGGGGTATTTTAGTGGAGGAATGAAAAGCAAGGTGTTATGCATATTATCGTTTGGATAAATGCTGTTTATAATGGTAGAAACACCGCCTGAAAGCCCCTGTCTCACAATAGCTATGATTCAGATTCTGCAAGTATTTGTCAGGGCTGAAATTAATAAATTACATGGGAATCAATGGATTCGATTCTATTTGCCTCACAGAGGTACTTTACATTACTGGGTGAATTTGAAAGAGAGCAAGTATTTTTTCAGTTTTAAAATCCGGAAGCTTAATGAATGTCATGTGATCTATGCAGAACTTTGAAACAGTTATTTTATTTTATTTTATTTATTTATTTTATTTTATTTATTTTATTTTATTTTATTTTATTTTATTTTATTTTAGCAATTTCTACACAGTGGGTAAATGGGATGTTCATTCCCTTGTGAAAGGAGACTGAGGCAGAGAAGGAAGATGAAAAAAGACCATGGGGGGTTGGTGGTGGCAGCAATAGGAAACAGCATCCATGTCCCCTGAGCCTGGTGATTACCCATCTACTCACACGTTCATACATGGGAGTCGGTGGTGGACATGATTTGTCTGGTTGGTGCAAATCATCTTCCGAGGTTTGCTAGAATTCCTCGAAGACATGAGTGTTCAGTTCAGGAGTGAAGAATGCAGAAACCCAAGAGGGAAACAACGCAATATAGACATACCAGCTTGCCGTTGCTGTGTAAAGCATCCTACCCAACACTTGGTGGCTTAAAGCAATGACCATCTATTTAGCATCTGATTCTGCAAGGTGGAAATTCAGGGCAGGCTCCGTTTCGGTCTGGTCTTCCTCATGGGTCTGTTGCAACACCTCAGTTGACTATGTGGATCTTCCGGGGGTTGGCAGCTATTGGTTGCAGCACCTTGAAGCTCGTCCACATGGTGTCTTATCCTCTGAGAGGCTAGCATCGCTTAATTCCCACAGCACTGGGGCAGAGTTTCAAGAGAAAGTGGAAACACATGAGGCCTCCTGAGGGTTAGTGTTGGTCTAGACTTCTGTAACGTCCACAGTAGGCCAATGGGCCAGGCAGACGACCAGGTTTGGTGAGAGGGGTGCAAAGTCCCATGTCAAAGGACATGGAGACAGGGAAGGGGGAAGTGTAGACATTTTTCAGTTGGTTTATGAAATGGACAGTGTTGAGAAACTGACGGGCTTGATCTGTTTTTGGACAAGTGAGCAGAAGAATAGGAAGAGATAAAAGAGGATATGGGAAGAGAGGAAGAAGTGCATCAAAGAGCAACGAGAGGTTAAAATGTGATACGAATAGCAATGGGGAACCCTGGAAGGCCCTTAAGCAAGACAGAAATGTAGATGAAGCAGAGGGCACGTATTAGCATCCACAGAGTTCTAGGGGCCTTCTGGCTGAGGGCCTCGCCAAGATAAGTAGAGCGTTTGTATCTCTGGGTTTCCGAGTTGATGATCCCAGCCGTCTCTGGACCAGCCAAATTGTAGTGGATTTATTATTTACATTACAACTGCATTTAAAAATGAAAACATATGTCTACATTTTCAATGCTTTGAAAATACCATTGAACATGCTGTAGAATTTTATAGCCAGTAACAGGATGCAATTTCCCTATCAAATAAAATTGCTGTTTGTTTTGTATACTGTATATCATTATGGAAATTTCACAGTTTATCAGCTACAGTGAAGTCAACTGCAGTGAGCAGGCCACTTATGCGAGCAAGTTTCTCTCACGCCTCCCAAATCCTGATTCCCTTTCTATTTATGCAGATATTGTTTTATGCTAATAATGTACTTTGCTGCTGTTGTTGTTGTTTTGTTTTGACGCAGTATAACCCGATTCATAGAAGAAAGGCAGATAACTCTAGCAAGGGAACGTCCTGGTGGTATCCTATGGTCTCACCTACCCCCCGCCCCCCACCTCTGCTGATAAATGCATCATTGCTGAAACCAACAAATAAGAAGTTGCTTAAGGCCCAGTTAAGTTTGCTGACTTCTGCAAAGTATGCCTGATTTTGTTCCTAGTGACCGCGAGAGTAATGATAACTTATAGCGCAGCTGGGCAATTTTGTAAGAAACCCCCTCTTCCAGCAGCAATTTAGAGGTGCTTCGTCTTTCTTCTTCTTCTTCTTTTTTCTTGTTGCAGTGTGACAACAGCAAGTACCCAAATCCTGTTAGCAAATAATGTGATTTCTGAGCTTGGGTTCCGGACTAACAATGTTACGGGGTGTGCGTCACAAGCTATGAGATGAATAGCCGCATGTTTTGAAAAATATACCGTGTTTGAGTCTAGTAGTTCCTATTTTCTCTATAAGTGGTCTTCAAGTCCTGTCCCCGTTGTCTTGTTTTAACTTGTTGTCTCGGGCTTAGTTGATTGTGGACGTTGAGCAGGAGGGTCAGATGGGCTGACAAAGCAAGGAGAAATGTGGTGTTAGGGTCCTTGCCTGCTTAGAGGCCCAGAGGATGGTAATTTAACCCGGATAGTCTGAGAGAGTTTGTAGGGAAATATCCACACGGGTAAAATAAGAATTAAAAAAACAAATGAATGTTTCTGGTCGCGTGTCTTTGTTATAAAACCACGTCAATGAATCCCTGTGACTAAGAGCGTGACCTTTGAGGTTAGCATCCACTGCTTTTCGCTGCATGACTACGGGCAAATATCTTCAGCCTTAGCCTTAGTTTAATAATATCTCATAAGATTGTGGCAAACATTAAATTACATAATGTACGTGGTGCACCGTGCTTGGCACACAGTAAGTGCTCAGCGATGGCGTCATTGTCATTAATCGGCCTCCTCACATCCATTTCCTTATCCTGCCCTTCAAGGCCAAAGTCCACCAGTCTGCCCCGCCCCCCACCCCCACCCTGTTCCTTGTGTGATGTTAACTACTAGTAGAATAGTAGGTTCTAGGTACAAGGCAGGCCCTCAACAAGTTCTTAAAAAACAAGAGAATAAATCCATCAATAATATTATAATTATAGTGATGTGTGTGTGTCCTTACCCTTTAAAAGGGACCTTCAACCCCAATATGTTAAGTGCTTTTGATGACACACAAATGATGGCCACCAGATTTCTCTGCATCAGGAATTTATGTGTCTGTTTTAAAATCCTAAATGAAACCCAGTAACAAGTGGATAAAAGCCTAGTCGCTCTCAGAAGCACCCAGGCCCTCATTGACTTATTTCTGTCTCATCTCCAAGGCCTCCCTGTGGAATCCCAGGGCTCAGGGATGTCATGGTGAAAACTGTTGTCCCAAAGAATCACTGAAACGAATGTCTCAATTTACTGTATGCTATTTGACTGCTTTAATAATGCTTGATTTTGTTTTAAAGAGGCAAAGTTCAAACTATAAACTGAATTTCAGGTAACGTATACATCACATAATCCCAGACATCTCAGCCACCATTACCTGGTGATAACACGCCCTGTTTTTCAGGGAAAGAATCTAAGGGGAAATCTAAAATTATGAAGTATGAAAACATCAAGATTATGTTCAAATGTACCGAAGTCTCTGACTTTCCATGCTCTGGTCTCTAATCCCTCTGTTCCCCCAGACTTCCAAGGAGGTTGTCTTCTTTCTAATTGGTGCCAGCCCCTCAGTGCCCCTAATTATACAATCTTCCTCTCGCTTTTAGTGACCTCCCTCATCTCATTGTTTAAATCCTGTCCATCTTCCAAGTCCTAAGACAAATTCTATCTCTTCTAGGGTATAGTTTCCTACTACTATCGCCATTATTTAGATCCACACTGTGTAGCATTTAATTGTTTTGTGTTAGCTTTTTCTTCCTAAATAGGTCACATTCTCCTTGAGGGCAAAGCTTATGCTTTAGTTTCCCTTGCTTCTCACTCGGAGCCTCTCCAAGTGATAGATACATAGTAGGTGCTGATTAAATATTTGTTGATTGATCTCCTGCGAAGGGGTTGCTGTGAACCACTGTGAAAGTGCTAGACAGATCAAGGCAGGGTTCTCAATCTCCCTCTGGGGGGACACTTTTAGGGGAATGGGAAAAATCCTTCAGAGAGCCCTGTCAGCTAATGTGCTTTTTTGAATGCGCTTCTAATGAGGTACATGTGGCTGTGGTGTGGGGCTATGGGGTGGGGGGAAGAGACTGTTCTCCTTTCCTGGGGGCAAGGGGTGGAGTGCTCCCCAGTGGCACAGGGAGGGCATCTGAGTAGGATGTACGTAGAAAAAGGAACTGGAATGCTTGTACATTTATGCCTGCATCCAAGTACGAGTAAGGTATGACTCTCACCCACAAGCCAGGATGAAGAGGGTGTTAATTCTGAGGACTTCTAGCTAGAGACAGCGAGAGAAAGACATAGAGTCCCTTTTGGGGTTGATAATGTTCTCTTAAGCTGGAGTGGGGAGAGCTGATGAAAAGAGCTTGCCTGTGGGATGCCTGGATGGTTCAGTCAGTTAAGCGTCCCACTCTTGATCTCTCGGCTCAGATCATGATCTCACGGTTTGTGGGTTTGAGCCCAGCATCCGGCTCTGCACTGACAGCACGGAGCCTGCTTGGGATTCTCTCTCTCCCTCTCTCTCTGCCCCTTTCCTCCCCTCTCAAAATAAATAAATAAACATTTTTAAAAAAAGAGCTTGCTTGAACAGCGGCAAAAGGTGAAAGGTGACTGAGAATTAGCGTCGCCTCCCCTCTCCCCCATATGTCTAGCCTCATCACAATTCACTCCGAGTTTAAAAGCTCCTTTCCAGGGCAGAGACTGGGCAGGGTGTCCCTAAGCCCTTTTTTATGAGTAAAGCAGGGCCCTAAAGCAAGAGACACAAAGGAGGGGCACGCTAGCCGGACCGGGATAAATGGGTGCGGGAGGAGGAAGGCTACTTCCTTTTCTCTGGGAAGAGAAGGGGTGTGAGGAAGCGGGCCTCTGTGAGTACACACACTTTAAAGTGTGGTGATGGTGAGTAGCTGAGGCGCATGGACACATCAAAACCACTGCTGTGGGTGATGCCTTTGCACTTGTGATAGCTCGGCCATCAGACTATACAGAGAATTTGAGGCAGGGGCTACTTGTCCTATTTGAGACATTTGAACAAGTATCGCTCACTTGTTTAGCTAAATTTTCAGTAAGAAGGGGAAGCCAAGGATTGTTAGGTCTACAGAAATCGGTAACAACCTCTAACAGAAGTGGACTCCAATCCTAGTGTGAGAAGATGCTGGGGAAAGCCTCACGTGACTAGGTGGTCCATTGGCCAACTTTTGGCCAGGGTTACCTGGAAAGTAAGTACAGATTGCTTATTTACTACGTGGAATGGTCCTTGATGGGGGTATTATAATTCTTTTTTTTTTTTTTTAATTTTTTTTTCAACGTTTATTTATTTTTGGGACAGAGAGAGACAGAGCATGAATGGGGGAGGGGCAGAGAGAGAGGGAGACACAGAATCAGAAACAGGCTCCAGGCTCTGAGCCATCAGCCCAGAGCCCGACGCGGGGCTCGAACTCACGGACCGCGAGATCGTGACCTGGCTGAAGTCGGACGCTTAACCGACTGCGCCACCCAGGCACCCCGTGTAATTCTTAATTGGAACTTTTGTTCCTGCTCAGGGACCTAAATATTTACTTTCATGAAATTATTATTTTCAAAATAATATGTTTGAAATGGTCACGGAACACTTGGAAGATTCATACTACACAGGCCCTCTTTCCTTTACCTCTCTCCTCTTGGATCCTCTTGACTTCTGCCTCTGCTTAACGTCTCTCAGGATTGTTTCTGTATCTCTTTCTGGGGGAACTTTCTTTGTGTTTAGATGAGTCTCACCCAGGTGTTCTTTTGTGTGTGTGTGTGTGTGTGTGTGTGTGTGTGTGTGTGTTTAATTAAGTAAACTCTATACCCAACGTGGGGCTCAAACTCATGACCTCTGGGTCAAGAGTTGCATGCTCCACTGACTGAACCAACCAGATGCCCCCCGGGATTCTGAAATGTTGTAAAGCCACCAGTGTCTCACAGGTGTACCCGAGAGACTATTGGATGATACTAAGAATGGAAGAGTAGATAAAGAGAAGAAATGCCTTTATTTACTTACTTACTTTAAAATTTTTTTGAAATGACTTTTTTTTTTAAGTTTATTATTTTTATTATTTTTATTTTCGTTTTAGAAAGAGAGTGAGGGGCTCCTGGGTGGCTCAGTCAGTTAAGCATCCAGATTCGGCTCAGGTCATGATCTTTCAGTTCGTGAGTTCGAGCCCTGGGTCAGGCTCTGTGCTGACCGCTCGGAGCCTGGAGCCTGCTTCGGGTTCTGTGTCTCCCTCTCTTTCTACCCCTTGCCCACTCACACTCTGTCTCTCACTCTCAAAAATAAACATTAAATTTTTTTTTTAAAACAAAGAAAGAGAATGAGAGTAAGAGCCAAGGAAAGGGGCGCGCGAGAGAATCTTAAGCAGGTTCCACACTCAGTGCTCAGTGTGGAGCCCAGAAGTCCCCCAACCTGGGATCATGACCAGAGCTGAAACCAAGGGTTGGATGCTCAGCTAACTGAGCCACCCAGGTGCCCCCCTTTTACAGTTTATTTATTTACTTAAGTAATCTCTACATGGGGCTCAAATCCAGGACCAAACTGCACCCTCCTCTGACTAAGCCAGACAGGCACCGCAAGAAATGATGTTTTCGATGAGAAAAGACATAACCAGTGTTTGAATAGTTCAATATGCAGTAAGCCTGTCTGCTAATGCCCTGGGTTCCCAGGGGTTGTTCACAGCAGAGAACATTCCAGGCCAGTTGCTAGTTTGGTTTTGCCCACACTCTGCTTGGCAGTCTGGCAGTGGGTGGGTGGGGGAGGTTCTCAGTGGAAGACAGTCTCAGATGTGACTTTGCTTTAATTTTCTTTCTTTTTTTTTAAGTTTTATTATTTATTTTGAGAGAGAGAGAGAGATCACAGGAGGAGAAGGGCAGAGAAAGAGGGAGAGAGAATCCCAAGCAGGCTCTGCGCCATTGGTGAACTGTGAGATCATGACCTAAGCCGATACCGAGAGTTGGACGCTTAACGGACTGAGCCACCCAGGCACCCCTCAGATGTGACTTCCCTTCATGACCTACACTGAGAAGGAAGAGGGGAAAGCAGAAGGGGATGGAGGTCATGGTGCGGCAAAGAGGAGATGGTGGGAGAGAAAACCCCTCCTCAGTCACTCTCCCTCATGACTGCAAGGGTCTGCCGGTGTGCTGATTCTCAAGTGTGGTCTGGGGACCTCTGGACTTCCTCAAGACCCTGTTGGGGGTCTATGAGGCCCTCCTTTCCTAACTGTCTTTCTGTATGAGCCTGGATTTTCTTCAAATACATCAATTAAAACAACATACTGCAACAAATTGAATGCAGAGGCGGAGAATAGAGTTCTCTTTTATTAAGACAGACGTTAAAGAGATTTACTGGGGTGCCTGGGTGGCTCAGCCAGTTAAGCGTCTGACTTTGGCTCAGGTCATGATCTCACAGCTTGTGACTTCAAGCCCCGCGTCAGGCTCTGGGCTGACAGCTCGGAGCCTGGAGCCTGGTTCGGATTCTGTGTCTCCCTCTCTCTCTGCCCCTCCCCCGCTCACAATCTGTGTCTCTCTCTCTCTCCTTCAAAAATAAAAAAATATTAAAAAAAGGAGAGATTTACAAAAACATCAAACAGCATTACTTTTCTCACTAATTTTGTTTTGGAAATACAGGTTATTTTATAAAATAAAAAATGCTATTTATGTTACCTAAGTCTTATTTATATTAACATGTAATGGGTTTATTATTCTTTTAAAATAAAGTACTACAGGGGCACCTAGGTGGCTCAGTCAGTTAAGTGTCCAACTTCAGCTCAGGTCATGATCTCGTGGTTCATGAGTTTGAGCCCCACATCGGGCTTTCTGCTGTCAGTGCGAAACCCGCTTTTGATCCTCTGTCGCCCTCTCTCTGCCCCTTTCCCCCATCTCAAAAATAAATAAACATTAAAAACCAACATTAAATTAAAAAAAATGTAAAAAAGCTTTATATGAATATTTAACAATTTTCTGTTTTAATTTCTCCTGTGGTCAATACAGATAGGTATAACTCGCGTAAACAGAAGATTTTGGGGTTCTCTGATTGTTGAGAATGGAAGGAGGTCCCAAGCCCAAAGAGTTGGAGAAGGGTTTCTCCAGGGAATGGCTTCTGTGTTCCAGAATCATTGCAGGAGCAGTGATTCATAGAGAAGGCAAAAACATTTCAGGGACATGCTGACCCTCGAAAGATCAGCCCTTCCTCTCTAAACCGACAGCTTGGCTTTACTCTGAAGCACAAGTGTCTTGGGTGAGACATAGCTGTGTGTGTTCCAGGTGGTTTACTTTCCGTATTTTGCAGCACTGTTTGATCACCCACATTCTTCCTTGTTGACTCAAACATAATGGCACCACCTACCTCATGTCTTCCTTCTTCCCATGGGTGTCTACTCGAACTCCAGATTCCCTTGTGCAGTATAAACAGGAGGACGTGTGCTTAGTCCAGAGGTTTCATCAAGGAATGAAAGTGGAGGAACTCCAGTTCTGGTTTTGGTCCTTCTCCTGGCTTCAAAATGAGCATAATTTTGGATGGATGAACTCATGCCTTGCAAGTGAATAATTGTGGCTCATTTTGCCATTAAGTTATGAAGAAAAAGAACTCTCTCTATATGCCTATACAGTCCTGGCCCCTCTACTCAGGAGCTGGAGAATTCCTCTCCATAGTTGGCTGCCGAGGAAGAGGTGTTGTGAGGCAAGCGTAGCTGATGTTGGAGAACACGGCTGTCTTCTGCAGGTGAGTGGCTGGAAGTTCCATGACCTGGGATTTGGCAGACTTGTCCCCTTAGTGCAGACATCTCTGGAAAAAAGCAGACCTCTCCTGTCAGGTAGATCCTTTCACCAGAGGGCAGAGAGCGAGGGGCTGTGTCAACACCACCAGATGATTTGCCCTGAATTCCCCGAGTAGAGGCTTTAGCCTTTCTTTCCTGGCAAGGAATGAGAGAGAATGTGCAGAGAAGCGAGGTACGTTCATGCTGCTGCTGTTCCCTCTGCCTGGGAACAGGTATGCGTGTTATCCCCAAACCCATTCTTTCATTTGTTCAGGGGTTACTGGGTTCCTGCTCTGTGGCTGTCTCTTCTGCTGCTCCTGAGAGAACTAGCCTTGAATAGGGAGTTCTACCGGGCAGGGGAGAAGCTGGGAGGCACAGGGTCAGCTTGTGTGCCGTCTAGATCAACCCAAGTTTGCTATCCAAGAATTGCACAAGAATCCTTGTGGGAGGGTTAGAGGTTGCCATCAAGATCCAGAGCAGATCTTAAGAAAAAGAAGAGAAAAGAAATTGTGATTGTGGATGGTGACAGATGCCAACTAGACTTATTATGGTGATTCATTTTGCATTGTGTACAAATATTGGATCATTATGTTGTATACCTGAAACTGATATAATGCCATATGCCAATTATACCTGGATGGCGATGATGATGATGATGATGATGATGATGATACAGACTATATACAGATTCATGAGCTCAAAGCGGTGGCAATAGGTCAGCACCACAGATTGGCAAGTAACAAGTAAGGAGGCGTGTTCTAGACAGGCGTCTTGCTCCCTGGCTTACATATTTGCAGCTTACCTCTAGGAGCCAGCAGGTGTTTTGTGAACAGATGACGAAGGTTTGCTTAAGGGCCAAGGGTAGAGTGATCAGAGTTGGGTTTCAGAAAGAGAATTTGTCACGTACCTACTATGTGCTAGATGCAGGCACTAGTCCCAGTACGGTTCCTGGACCTCCCAGTCTAAGTTATCAAGGCCTCCCCGTTTCCGGAGGATAGGATTGAGGATGCTTAGTAACCTACCCCAGCATCCACGGGAGCTTGGCTACCACGGATGTCCACCATCACAGCTATGGCGGACCTCACGCTTTCTCTGACACTGTGCGGGTGTTTTGCTCAGCTCTCCCTACACGTGCATCTCTCCTGAGGCTGCCCCTCTGTTGGCTTCTCCTCTGCTAAAGCAGCACTATCCTCACTCCAGTGTTGTTGAAGTTGGAGGGTATCCCTTCGCCCCCCACCGAATTACAACTCTGTTGATCAATGGGTCTTTCTTTTTGCATTTTATGGTGGCCCCACCGAAACACTTAGAATAGGTCCTTCTGAAGCAGAGTGGGCAAGTCCTCAAAGGTGACCTTTCAGTGATAAATCAGCTATGTTCTTCACTCACCCTGAACCAGGGTCTGAAGGTAGATCGTGTGTTGGGTGGTCAAACAATCTGTGGTCCAAACTGTGGCAAGTGGCACATTGGGCAACAAGGCAACAAGGGCACATTGGGATTGTCTTTCTGGTCGTTCCTCCAACATCTCTCATTTTTTTTAGGGTTAATCGTCAGATGCCCTATCATTGGTCTGACAGTTTCCTTCTTATTTACTCCCACGCAGGCCTTGGGAGTTCTCATGCAAACTGTACTCCTGTTGACCTGTTCTGATAAAATAAAAACAGTAGCTAACATCTAGGCAGTACTTACCATCAGTTGTGCTTCTACGTGTGTTAACCTTTCCAATCCTCACCATCCCCCAAGACTGGCAGTCGTTTTATTTCCAACTGACAGATGAGAAAAGAACCCAGAGGTTAAATAGCTTGTCCACGTTTGCATAACTGGTAAGTAGCAGAGCCAAGATTTGAACCTAGGAGGCTCCAGATCCTGCGCATATAGACACCACACCATCCTGCCTCCATGCTGCAGCTTTATCATTTAGTCCAACCCACATTTATTAAGGACCTTCTATGTTCCTGGAAGGGCTCTGGGTGTGATGCCTGCTTGTGGTTCAGTTCCCAGGCAGAGAAGCTCAGTCAAGCCCACTCTTGGATGGGGAAAATAATATCTAGGGTCTCCTCTAGGGCGGGCCAGCCATACCCTCACATAACGTGTGCTTTTGTATTCAGCTCACAAGTTACCCTATTTGGATGGCTATTGCCAAGTTATCTTGGCTCCCACTTCTCAGACTTCCGTATTATGGGCTGTCCTTTGAACCCATAATCAAAATCTTTCAATCCGAAGCAGTGGTCCCAAAGCAATGTGTACTATTTATGACACTGCCAAGGGAATGTTCTCAGCCGGCAAGGAGGGTTAATCAGAGCATTGTGTTGGCTTTCTCTACGATTGCCAATATCCCATGCGTTCCTGTTTGGGGGTGCTCTGGCTTTCCAGCAAGGAGGATGGGAGCAGAGTCTCAGGGGACATTTTCAAAAATATAGTCCTCAAAAATTCTGATGTGTATGGCAACTATATACAATTCGGGGCTACGTTGGTCCAGTTTTTTTTCCCTAAGAATTCATAACATCTAAATACAGGCGTTCACATAAAATGAGGGGAAGGTTTTAATCTTGGAGTGGTACAAAGAACTTTTTTTTTGGCAGCAGCACAACTGTGAGAAACAGAGTGCTTATTGTTTAGCATGTCAGGGCCCTGTGCAGGCCAAGGAAATGCTGATGAAGTAGTTACAGTCTGCAGAGGGGGTGAGGGGTGGGAGGTCCTCATGAGAAAATAAGAAAGCAAATGGATAAGGGTGTTTAATTTAGCCTTCCCTTCAAGCCATCCTTCCAATAGTGTAGAGGCAATGATGCGCCCATGCCGTGCGTGTGTTTAAAATTAGAAAAATTACAAAAATGAACAAAGAACACGAGTGCCCTGACTGCCCCCAGTTCGGTGATATTGTTTTCATTTATACAGTGCTGTGCTATGTACAAAGGACATGGACATTCCTTCTCATTTGAGTCCCACACCACCTCCAGATGATTGTATTTGGTACACTCGGGAGGAAGTTAGGATGTTAATGCAGTGTGTTTCTAGATAGGGCATTTCTCAAGCATAGTTTTCCCTAAATGAAGAACTACCTAGTACGTTGAAGTTATCTGTTCTCCAACAAAACTGAGCACGGCTTGTCGAGTGCCCCACCTGATGGGAGGTCTGTATGTTGACACTTTGTAGGGGGTAAGGATTAGCTGGGACCAAGGTCATCCTAATCCTCCTACTGGCAGAGGTAGGTGATGATGAGCTATTTTACACATCGGAAGAATAAGGCTCAGCGATCGTAGAAGAGTTCTTCTAAGTATTAGATCCAAAATCGAGCCAAAGCTGTTCAGAGAGCATCAACTTGCCATGGGCCCACCCCATTTCTTCCTGGGAATGCTTAATGGACCCTTAGGGAAAGTTCTTCCTGATGTGTTCACATCCAAATTAATAAACTTTACATTTGGGAATGGAAACTCCTAGAGAACAGGATAGTGTGTGTGTGTGTGTGTGTGTGTGTGTGTGTGTGTGTGTGAGACAGAGAGAGAAAAGAGAGAGAGGGAAAGAGAGACAGAGACATTTGCTAATATAGATTGATCATAATCCTAAATTGCAAAGGAGTCATCCCCACATTTTATTGTAAAACTTTTCATACATACAGCAAAGATGAAAGAATTTTATGGTGAACATATGTATACTTACTACCGGGATTCTGCCATTAATATTTTATGGTACTTATTTTATCATGCATCTACCTATATCTATCCATCCATCCATCTAATCTTCTATCTAGCCACACCTCTATCATTAGGACTCTATCTTTTTTTTTTTTAATTTTTTTTTTCAACGTCTATCCACCTTGGGGACAGAGAGAGACAGAGCATGAACGGGGGAGGGGCAGAGAGAGAGGGAGACACAGAATCTGAAACAGGCTCCAGGCTCTGAGCCATCAGCCCAGAGCCCGACGCGGGGCTCGAACTCCCGGACCGCGAGATCGTGACCTGGCTGAAGTCGGACGCCCAACCGACTGCGCCACCCAGGCGCCCCAGGACTCTATCTTTTTTTGACTCATTTCAAAATAAGTTGCAGACATCAGTGCACTTCCTCATAAATAATTCACGAAGCACATGTTGAACTTTTAGTTCGATATTTGTTTATCGTTTTCTTTCGATGTAAGATTTATGTGCATCTTTACTGAGTTTTGATAAATACCCCCAGTCCTCCTCAAGTCAAGAATTCTACCATCTCCTCGGAGTGTGCCCTCACATCTCTTCCAGTCTGTTCCTGCCTCCCCTCCCTCACTGACAGAGACAACCACTGCTCCGAGTTTTCTACCACAGTACTCTTGTGCGAGGCTTCATCCACTCAGCATAATGTTTTTGACACTCATCCAGTTGGTTTCTTTTTATTGCCAGGTTGTATTTCATTGTATGAACCTGCTATACATTGTTTATCCATTTTCCCACTGACGGGCTTTTCTCAGTTTTAGGATACCATGAATAAAGCTGTTACGGGAGCACCAGGGTGGCTCAAGTTGGTTAAGCATCTGACTCTTGATTTTGACTCAGGTCATAATCTCATGGTTTGTGAGATTGGGGCTCTGCACTGACAGCACAGAACCTGTTTGGGATGCTCTCTCTCTCTCTCTCCCTCTCTCTGCTCCTTCCCGCTTTGTGCTCTCTCTCGAAATAAACTTAAAAAAAAAAAAAAAGCTGTTATGAATATTCTTACACAAGTCTTTTTGTGAATATATGTTTTATTGCTCTTGGGTTAATGCCTGGGAGAAGCTTGCTGAGTCATAAGGTAGATGTATAGTTTTATAAGAAACTGTTGGACCCTTTCAAAGCTGTCAGCCCATTTTATAGTACCACCCGTAATGCACAGTAGTTCTGGGTGCTCCATATCCTTGCTGGTGTTTGGTGTTGTCTGTCATTTAAAATGTAGCCATTCCAGTGGGTGTCTAGGTGGACAATTGGTGTTGACAGCAGTGATGATCACCACGATGGAGTGATAGATGGCCCTCTAGCACAAATTACAGTTGATGCTCCTAAGATTTCACTGGGAAACTCGTTGCTTTTGGTCTCTAAGTACCCGCCCTAATGTTTTCTGATTGACAGATGGAAGTGCTCGGGGCAGTACTGATTTTCAGGCTAATGCTCCTCGTACAATGAGCTCACTTAGGGCTTCTTTGTGTGGCCTGGATGCTTAGCGTTAACCCTAGTGACATTTCTTAACTCGACTTCTTTGTCAGACGAACTTCTTAGGTCAGATTGCAATTTCTCTTCCTTTTCAGAGTTTGCATCCAGCAAAAGGTTGATGATTTCAATGTCAAGAGAGGCAGACTCCAAATAAAATGCAGAATAAACAGTTTTGAAGACTTAGACCTCTCTTTTCTGTCATCATTACTTCTCAAGCCTCTTCTCGTTCCCAGAGAACAGTATGAAAAAACGAGTTTGGAGTTAGGAGAGCTGGGCTTTGAATTTAGCTGTGTGGCTATGCTGCGGAAAATTCATCTGGATCGCGGGGTGGGGAGGGGTCTTGACTTTTTTTGGGCCACGGTTGCCTCGCTGGCAGAACAAGGCTGAAACAAATTGTATTTAAGACTTTAGGCCTTTTTGAAATTTCAGAATAACTTTTTATTTTGTTTAGAAGAAACTTTGTAGCCCTTTAAAGGTTCTGCTTAAAAAAATGTAAGTGATCTTAGGATATTTCCTTCATCCCCTCTAGAACTTTAATGACGCCCTGCTGTATTCATGGAAACAGGTACCTCTTTTATATTTTGACTGAAAGCTTTCCTTAATTATGCCTCTGACTGTTATCAGATGTTGTAGTTCACTCTGGGGGAAGGGTTTTGTCTCAGACGATGTGAGTGCTGGGTGAGCTGGTATTTATTTTACATATGCTCTGGGATCTTTTTGGACAATCTAGGCATTTGCCCTCGATTCATTAAGTTTTTCCTACTTACTTTGTTATTCTTTGCTGTCCAGTTCTATTTTATAATTGGGTGGTGCGGCAGGGAGAGAGAGGAGTGTAAGAAAGAATGTTTCAGTCATTGCCTTCTGTCTGCAGGCAATCATTTTGGAGCAGGAAGGAAGGGAGATGGGACTAGCTAGAGAGAATTGGCTTCAGGGGAAATGGCCAGCCCAAATCTCAGTTAAAACAAGATAAGGGTTGAAAAGGTAGAATCTGCCCAGAAAGGTGTTTTCCCTTGCACTGCTGCTAATGCCTTGAATGCACGGGAGATCGTCCTGGGTTTTTATTCCCTGCAGTCCCAGGAAAGAGAAAGTCTCCAGGTCACAGAGGAAACCTTCAACTACAGATAAAACACGGTCCCCAAATCCTCTCGAGCTATAAGGTTTCAAGCACGAAATTCTTGAGCAAACACACCAGGTGCCTCTCTGCATCGATTGTGATTTTTGGTGCTAAACAGAGAGCTCTGCAGATGATGCTGAAGGTCAGATGAAGGTAGAGAAACCGCAAAACAGCACGAAGCACCACCCAACTGCAAGCTAATTGGGAAGGAAATGGTTTCAAACTGACAGACTGTGGCCTGATAACCGAAATCTCATAGGGACAAAAGGTTCATGTCATTTAAAGGGGTAGCTTTGCCTATTTAAATTGCGCAAACAAAAGAGATGAAAACCCCCTCGTGGGATGGGAAGTTCTATTAGCAGATATTACCATCCTTGCTTTTATGCCCTCCTGTGTCACAAACCCTGAACATGTGCTGCGTGTCCTCAGGCATTCATTGGTTAATTTACTTATTCAAAGTAAGGCAACAACAACAACAAAAGCAACAGAAAAACCCCAAACAAATTACATACTGGGGCACAGACGGCATTAAGATGCAGTGCACAATTTTGATATGTGGGTTTTTAAAAGAAATGTGTTTGGTCTGAAATTGTACATATGTTAAACTCCAGAGAAAGTACGAAGCCTAGAACAGCTCATCTGGGGATTGAAAAAAAAAAAAAAAAAAAGTCTTTAAAGGTATCATTATTCTGAGAACCAGAAACACTTGATATAATATTAGGTACTACTCTGTAGCCAACAATAGCCATTTTGACTATAATAGCTTGACTTTAATCAATGTTCCAATAAAGTCCACTGGAAGAGGCCAATTTTTCTATCATATGGATGTGGTAAAAGTTAATTATGTACTTAATTATAGACTTCGGTTTTGAAGTCTTTATAGAATGCCTACAAAAGTAACCTCGTATACGTTCCCTTATATTTGAAAGCCGAATTGTAATGAGTGAAATAATACAAACTAATTAATACTTTAGATTTTGTATTTACTTGGGTCTTCAAAAAAGACCTTTTGGCAAACTATTATGACACCGCTTTGTGGTCAGCCAGGCATTGCCAACATTTTGCTAAAGGGGATCATAAAGTCCAAAAAGGTTACGAACTTACTCGTGCCCCAGAGGAAGCGCAAGCACAGGGCCCAAACCAACCTTTTTCCACTTCTCTCAAAACTTAATTCATGGGTTACCCATCATAGACCCATAGTCCTGTGTATTTTGTGGATCATTAACATATTTAGTTCAGTATCAGTGATACTATAAAATTTAACTTTGGTTTGATGGCGAGTACTACCTGAGTTTAAAAGAAACGGGTAGGAGCCAGAGTAAGAAAAATGTTAACACGCTCATAGTGCCCTCGTATTTTATGTTCTTATAGAACGTCTTTTCCGGAGCAAAGCTACTACCACTACTGAAAGAAAAATAAAACCTTCATGTGAAAAGACTTGTTGCTGTTTGTAATCTTTTTTTTTTAACAATTGAGATTTCCTTTGTGTTTATGTTTATTATTTAATCACTGGTCCATAAGATTTCCCAAACTCGAGAGCATTTAGAAAAAAAAAAATCCCAGAGCAACATGTTACATTTACAGTGCTTTAAAGGTAGTTCAGGGACTTTCCCATCCTGTCCAGCAAAGATGACCAGGTCATAGCATAAAAGACAGCTCTGGCCTGTATAAAGTCATCATTTAGACTATGAAGCATTTAGAAAAATACCAGGGGTGTGTGAGCGAACTTTACTTACATGGCAACGCTTTGGGTGCCTGGGACATGAACACTAGCATTTCCGTGAGAGATGTGACCTATCAGACAAAGTGAGTTTTATTTAAACTCTTAATTTTGAGATGAACACCAGCTCCCCATGCAAAAAAAGGGATTTGAGGGGAAAATGAAAACTTACTTGCCCTATAATTTCTCCCCTACCAATTTATCATAGCACCAGGGATGACCAATATTTGTAGCCTTTACTTTGGTTTAAGGCTCTATGTCTAGAAGGTCCCTATTAAAATGCAAATATGCTGCTCATCAATCCATTTACACCTTAGCCTGGATTAGTTTATCAGATCAGAGGAAAGAGATTAGGGCCCCAAGGAATGGGCGATAGGAGGTCTGGCTTGATTGGAAAGGAGCTGGGAAAAGTATTTTCAATAGGCCCTCTGCTGTCTTGACTGAGTGCCTTTGTAAATGTATATTCTATTGCTTTAAATACACCCTCGCTGACATTGAAATTCAACTCTTCCTCAACCGTCCACTTCGATTCTTCTCTCCTTCCTGCATTTTCTAAGTTATCTGAGAAGACTTGAACTCTCCTCCATCTGAATTCCTAATATTCATTACCTGTACCATCCATCCATCAAATCTTGTCTCTGTTGTTATTTTTTCAGCTGTACATGTCCTATTTGGTGGCGTCTGCTCCTGGAGTGCTCAGGAACCAGGTTAGTGGCATAGAGGAAGAGAAGGAATAACTTAGTGATTGTTGCCCGTCCATGCAGCACCGTGGGTTCTCTCAGGACACTTTTTACCTGGATTGCACCTTGTGCCTCTTCCCTTTGGATTGATGACTTTCTGGGTTTGGTTCAGGCTTTATTGTCCAGATAGTCATCAGTCTTTTGATGCCGAGGCCACACTGCAAGCATGGAATCATTGCAGGGCTGTCCTGCCAGGTAGGGTAGCCGTGACTCTGTTCTGGTAGGCAGGTCCATGCGATGGATAGAGGTAACCAGTACCACCCTGGAAATCACTATGGCTCTGGCTCCTTAGTCATGAAAAGACATGTTCTAGTTCTGGCCGAGCACCAGGTGTCAGGTTCTGGCCTCCAGATCAAGACCCTGATAGAACCATTGGAGAATGGTCCAATTTATGGCTAGCAAATCTAGTTACTCAACCAATTCAAGACCTGGTATAGATAGTATGGTAAGCAAAATTGTAGAGTGATTTTTATGACGCATGCCTTTATACAATTTCTTCCCTTTGGGTGGGAATAGGATCTATGCTGTGTTTCTGGACAATAGAGTATGGCAAAAGCGACTGTGTCTCACTCCAGTGATTATGCTACATTGTAGGGCAAAGGTGAAAAAATCTTGCAGATGTACTTAAGATCCCTACTTAGTTGACTTTGAGTTCATCAGAAAGGAGATTATCTTGGGTGGACCTGACCTAATCAGATGTAAGACCTAATCTTACAAGAGAGACTGGGGCTCCCTGAGGTAAGAAAGATTCTCTTGCTGGTCTTGAAAACGAAGCAAGTCCTAATGAATTTTACAGCTGCAAGGATATGAATACTTTCAACATTTACAGGGGCTTAGAAGAGGACCCTGAGACCCATGTCCTGGCCAGCACCTTGACTGGGCAGGGGATCCAGCTAAAGCCCAAACTCCTGACTTGCAGAATGGTGAGATAAGAATTGTATGTTGTTTTAATCTCTGAATTTTGTGGTAATTTGTTACCTAGCGATCGGAAAACAATACACCACTGACCATTGTTCTGCCTTTAGGCCAGCCTCCACTGATATTTATGTTGATGAAGATGTCAAGAGAATGATGCTCTGATTTATGACACCGTTGAGTGGCACCACATTGTTGTTAATAGCTAGCACTCTGAAGCCAGACTAGCCATGTGACGTCAGGCAGGTTACTTAACATCTCTATGCCTCAGGCTCCTCAGTAGAAAGAGGGAAGGATAATAGCGCTCAACTCATTGGAAGTGTGGAGATTAAATGAGATGGTATGCATGCAAAATATAGAAGAGTGGGTGTCTAGTACATTGTAAGAATTCAGTGAATGTTACTTATTATTGTTTCTGAGAGAGTTGTCAGAAATTCCTGCCTGCCTTTACACTAGCAGGTGGAAGTCTGGTAGTTTCTTCCCTTTGTTTGCCCTTTATCACTCGTTTATGCTTGAGGTCTTTATACTGGCCCAATGTGCTACTAACCCTATTCTCATTAACAATGAGATATGTAGGGAAATCAGTAGCTGAAAGCCCATAAAATGGATTCAGACCAAAAGTCTGGGTCACAGCTCCTTGGTCTCTGGAAACTTAGCCTGGAGTACCAATGACAAACACAACAGAGGACATAGAAGTGGGCCAGACAGGGGTTGGAGAGTGAGGAATACACCTGGGTTATGGGTTCGGGAATTAGTTCTGTTTCAGGAGTTGTGGCCATTCGGCCCGGCATTCTTTCTGGTGAGCTGGAAAGATTGTAGCTACGTTGTGTGGAGCAAACTTGGGATGATGGATATATATTGTTTAGCACAGTGGTACATAAGTGCTTGACAACTAAATGGTAGCTGTGATGATGGTGATGGTAGTTTTGATGAAGATATTGGATAGAGAAGTCCTATACATGAGTTCCTTCATGTGTCAGGAAGTTGTGCTGCAAGGGCTGGGACCAGGGACCCTGGGAGATAAACAAGATGGGGTGAAATTGGTGGCGATCCAGGGAGGGTGCTGACTGTGCAGTGATTGAGGTTGGAGTGCATCAGAGAGCTGTTTGGAGGAAGCTTGTGTTAACCTCAGAGGGAAAGAAGGAAATCTGAAAATCTGCTGTCCATTAGGGAAAGCCAGGAGCCCTTCAAAATTACATAGGATAAAGTTTTCAGAGGAGGCTGATGAATGAAGGTAAGGGACGAGCAGGCAAGAGGGTGCCTGTAATCAATGTGGAGATCTAAGAGCCAAGAAAGAGAGTGAAGAGTAGGGATCCTGTGACAACAGGATTGGCCGGCTGGTTACAGATTTCCCGGAAGCAATGAGCTCTGCTACGAAGCCTGTGTTGTTGGTGGCTCCTTCTAAAATTGCTTACCTGGGTCATATGGCCATGGCCCTCCTTGGCTGGTTATGTCCCAGTGTGCTGATACTTTACACTTCTTCATATCTTGTTACATCAGTTAGGACTCTTGATTGAAAACAAGAGAAATGGCATGGGAAAATCTAACTAAAGAGATCCTTTCATGGCTTAGGTAAATGGAAAGTCTAGGGACGAAAGTTTAGGTGCAGCTCAATCCGGTACTCACACAATGCTCTCAGGGCCATATCTTCCCCCATTTTCAATTCTGCTCTCTTCTGGCTTGGTTTCACTCTCAGGCCCAGGGATGGACTCGGTCAGTGTCAGGCTTCTATGGTTCCAAGGCACATGGTCACGTAGCAGAAGAAAAATACTCTGTCTGTCTCAGCCTTAATAGCCATCCCTAAGAAGGACTCTGATTGGTTTCATTTGGGTCACATAGTCGTCTTTCCTGACCAGCTCAAGTGACAAATTCACCCATTTGCTAAGGGAAGTATTTCCCCTTGATTGATAGCCCCACAAAAATTGCATTGAGTAAGAAAGATGCAGGTCTCGAAGGAAAGTGATACAGGGCAGCTGAAAAAGCAGCAGATGTCCAACTCCTCCCATAAATGCTTTCACATAATAGGTGTTCTACTCTTTGTTGGTAATGATCATGGAGTGTTTCCGGGAGAGGGGAGACCTGGGCTCCAAAGAGAGGGATTCTGGGAATCTTGACTGAAAGATGAGGGCACTAGTAGGGGTGTGAGAATGGTCAAGGCTACTGAAAGGTGAGAAAAGCATTGCCCTAAAGGGAGCTTGGTGTGACGGGTGTTGCTAATAGTGAAGATCCAACTTTTCCTACTTCACATTTTGCCTGGGGCTGACCCTGACTAACACGAATGTATTTGACAAACCAAATGACAATAAAAATAATGTGATTTCCAGAAGTTTCCTCTTCGTTGGGGGAGAGCTGTGATACAGCACACTCTGGCTTTGATGAATCATCCCAGATAGCAGGAGGCTTTAGTCTGTTTTCATAGTAGATCAATTCCAAGGTCTCAAACTGTGTATTATAATTAGCAATGCAAACCTCCAGAGAATAATCTCTTAGTCTAAAGAAAATATTGAGTGGACCTTGCAGAAGAGTCTTGTAAGCCTTTTTCCCCCGTTAAGGTTTTTGGTGTCCAAGCTGAGTGAGGAAGCCAATTTCCAAAAGGCAGGGTTTGATGTTGAGATGATCTTTATTAATAAATAAAGGTTAAATGGCAGGAAAATTCTCTTTGGTGTTTAATGACCCTTTATTAATTAGCGTGTGATATCACAGAGAGAAGGAAAATAGAGCGATATTTCTAAAGAAGAAGAGAAAAATCTCTGTTGAGCTAATCTGAGGTGTTGAGACGTAATTCTCAGATTTTTGTTGGGGCTCTCAGGGAAGTGGGTGCTTACTCTTCTCCGCTGGTCTTGAACGTAAGAGTGTGTAAATTCCGGAATGAGATGAGTCTCCATGAACGTGGAGCCAATTTGGAGGAGAGCAGAGTCAAAAGATAAAGAAGGGGACACCGAATCTTCAGTGACATTTTAGAAACCTAGATCAAGCCTTGCCTAAAGTCTACCTGTGTGTGCTAACAAATTTCCTTTCTTCGTAAGCTAGTTTGAGTTTTTTCTCAGTTTCGGTCAAGAGCTTTAAGACACACACACACACACACACACACACACACACTCACCTTGATCCATGAAACAGATGCTTGATGATGAGGAATAGTTTCCTGAGTTAAGACTCTCACAGTTAAGATAAGGATTTTAGGGGCAAAATTTACTTCCCCCTAAATGATACTCATCACTTTTCCTTGATTTTCATACAATTAGGGTCCTGCTCTGCTTGGACCTGCAAACAAGCCCTAAATGAGTAAAACTGAATGTCTGGGCTCCAGTGCGTTCACAGAGCGCCGAGCTTGACGCAGGTGTTAGGACAAATGTATTTTGGCCATCTTGGGTGCGGGATTTCAACAGATAAGATATGACTCTACAGACGTAGTGTGCTGGGTTAAAAAGAGCCCAGGGCAGGAGGCAGGAGAGAATGGGGTTGTGCCTCTATTAGCTTGTGACTTGGGGATAAGGAATGTAAGTGCCCAGGGCTCAGCTTTCTCATTTATGAAACGAGGAACCTAAACTAAATGAGCTGAAAGACCCTTCCAGCTCCGAAGATCTATGACTTAATGAATTGAAGCACCCAGCCAGCCCTTCCGGGACAGTGTGAGCATCTCAGCTTCCCCTGGTACTCTTGATGGAGGTGCGTTTCCTTGGAAGGAGATTTCCAGATCTGTAGCTGTCCACCTCAGAACGGGCAAGCTGAGTGCTAATTGGCTTTGCATTTACATCTAGCGGCTGTTTGCTTGATTTTTAGCATTACCCAAGGTTAGGTGGCAGCTGCCATGCTACGAGAAGAGAAAAAAATGAATAAGGACAAGCCCTCTCCTCTCCATTCATTTAAGGCAAAAAAAAAAAAAAAAAAAAAAAAAATCTGATGAATTAGCCAATTTGAAAGGGCGCTAAGACTTATCTGAAGTCAAAAAGCAAGTAAGTTACTGGCAGGGCTGAGACTAGGGCAGGGTCTCCTGACACTAAGCCCAGGGCCAGCTCAGGGAAAGGACAGCCAGGGAGGTACACATCATCTGCTTTCCAACTCTGCCGAGGGCGGCCCTCCCAGCTTCTCTGCATTGGGGATGGGGAGTCCGGCAGACTGACTCCTGCCCCTGGCTGTGAGCAGCTGAAGCAGCAGGAGCTGGAAAGTGTCCTTTGGTGAAACTGGGGAGCAGGACTCAGAATCCTCACTGACATCTTCACTCGTGGCAGCCCGTTCAACCCTCTCTTTTAAAACTGAGATATCCTTTGCATCTCGCAGAAGTCACCATTTAAAGGGTACGGTTCAGTGGTTTTGAGTATCTTCATGAGGTTGTGCCATCATCACCACTGATTCTAGAACATCGTCACCACCTCCGAGGGAAACCACGTACCTGTCGGCAGTCACTCTCCCTTACCCCCTCTTAACTACCCCCGCAGTCACCCTTCAAGTTTCTGTGGATGATTGGTCTATTCTGGACATTTCATAGAAATGGAATCACACAACATGTGGCCTTTTGTGTCTGGCTTTCTTCACTTAGCATGGTGCTTTCAAGGTTCATCCACATTGTGGGATCTTTCATTACTTCATTCCTTTCTGTGATTGAATAGTCTTCCATTGTGTGGCTATACCCCTTTTTGTTTATCCATTCGTCATTTGACGAAGATTTGGGTTGTTTTCCCTTTGGGGCTGTTATGAGTAATTCTGCTATGGACATTCATGTCCATATTTTTGTATAAAGAAATGTTTTCGTTTCTCTGGGTTTATTCCTAGGAGTGGGGCTGCTGAGTCATATAGCCATTCTGTTTAACTTTTTGAGCAACTGCCAAACCCTTTTTCACATTGCTCAGCTCTTTAAATACAGGTACACAAAGAAAAATAGAAATTGCTGTCATCTTTGGATGGAAATGTTACTATAATGTTATTCTCTATGTGTCTTTCTTTATAGCACATCCCTTTCCTCTTACGCTCTAGTCATTAGTGAGCTAGAAGGAATTTCATCTTTGGCATTTGAAGGGCCTGAAATGGTGCCTTCAGTTTTCTGGGTCCTCGGTGCCCTCATCTGTACACTGGGGCCGGCATTGCTGTGAGTCTTGAATGAGACAGTGGCCATAGAGCTCTCTGCAAGGGCCTCATACTAAACAGCCGCTGACGCAGCACCAATGCCTCTTGACCTTCTCCTAGAGAGGGATGGTGTCTTTGTTCTCTGTTCGCCCAACACCTGGCAAAGCTCCTGACCCTAAACGGTTGTTGGGGACCTGGTTGTTACATGAACCGGTACATGAGGAGGGAATGAGCGAATGCCTCTGCGCGCAGGGTAATGCCTGCCTGTAGTAGTTGTTCAGTAAATGTCAGGTGATGGAACGAATGAATAAAAAAGGAAAGAAAAGAGCATTAAAACTTCAGGAGAAATGCTGTTCTTAAAAAAAGTTTCGTACAGATACATTTTTCCTGGCATTCGGGAGACTGCCTGAGATCACTCATAGGCAACATATGTGCACCTGTCTCTTCCCCTTTGACATTAACAGGTCTGTGTTCAGGCCACTGTCTCTGTATGGGAAGAGCAGCCTTATTATTTTCAGTCATGGTCACGTGACACTGCCCTGTCCATCATCACTGGGATCCCAGTGGTGGGAGAGCCAGAGGAGGGCTGTCTGTCCTGCTCCAATGCTCCCGTTAGTTGCTTATATGCGCTGGCATCCCAGGCCATGCTGAGACACAGTGCTGGACATGCCAGGGACAGCCTGGCACACCAGGAGATAAGACAGTTGAGTTGAACACAAATTGAATGATTCCAGCCTCAAGTCCCAATCAAAGAGATTTACTATGTTTTTAAAAAGGCGCTGATGTTGACTTGACTAGTGAGAAGATGCATGGAGACTGCACTGAGCAAGAAGCCTTATGTGAACCATTAAATAAATGTGGCTACAGCATCGTAGTCATGACCGCCTCGGCATATAAATCAGCCTTGTACTCGGAGATTAAGATATGCTTCCCAGAGAGCTGGCGTTTTTTAAGAATGGCGCAAGTTTTTGTTAAAAGGCTTTAAAATGCACAGAAGATATATGGATAGGAATCTGAGGAAATTTCTGTTCATGAGCAGGAATGATTTTTTCCTGCCGTGTCTACAGAAAGCCAGGCAAAGTGCGATTATTTAGATAACTCACCCAGCAAAATCCTGTTGAGGGGAGGGTGGGCAAGAGTAGAGGGTCATATATTCTCACAGATGGTCTGTCCTTATTGATCAGATTCAGATGCCTGCCTGCCTTCCCATTTCTTTTTCCCTTGGCTGGTGGGAACTTTTTATAAATTTACGGCAAAATACATGGCATGGGCTAGTGTGTGTGGGCTCCTGGTGGCACGGAGCTGGAAGCAGGGTACACAGCGAGATTAAGGTGTCTTTTGAGGGACTTTGCAGGCTATACTAGATGGTCTGTATGTTGTAACCCCTCCGGGATCCCATTGTATGTGTGAGTGAACTCAGGGCTGACGAAGAACTGAACTTCCCTTTGTCCAAGTAGGTCATTGCACTTTTGCTAGAAATGCTTCAGAATCCATGGGGTCTGTGTGGAATGCCTGCCTGGTAGCAGAAGAGGGAGATGAGAGTTTTTCCCCTGGGGCTCTGTTCCTTCTACACAATGAGAGCATTGCTAACAGGTGTTTTCCAAACTGCTCTGAGGAGAGCCACGTTTCCTCTGAGAGCTCTCCTGGGGTGCCCTGGAGCAAGGGTGGGGAGACAGGTGCACCAGGCTCTGGGCCCCAAAACTCTCCTTCACAACCATTTTGCTTTTCCTATTCTAAACATAGGCACTCACTCAGAGATGTTACTTGCAAATGAGGTGCACTACTCAAACAATGCTTGAGAAACCGCCCGGCTTGTGTGTGTGTGTGTGTGTGTGTGTGTGTGTGTGTGTGGCTTAAGTTCCCTTCCCACTTTAAAATTTGGAGATCTACGTTGCCAGCCATTCCCTGCTACTGGGTTCCTTTCTTTGTTCTGGGACCAGTGAATAGTCACAGTGAGTCTTAGCTCAGCGTTATTGTGAGGGCCCATTTCTTTTCCTTTTTTAAAAAATGTTTTCAAAATTTGATTATTTTTAAGAGGGAGAGAGAGAGAGAGTGACAGAGCATGCATAAGCGGGAGAGAGGCAGAGAGGGAGGGAGAGAGAGCATCCCAAGCAGGCTCTGTGCTATTAGCATGGACCTTGATGCAGGGCTTGAACTCATAAACTGTGAGATCATGAGCTGAGCCAAAATCAAAAGTTGGAGGCTTAACTGACTGAGACCTCCAGGCGCCCCTGTGAAGGTCCATTTCTATGATTTACAACCTGCTATGGATTCACATGTCCTAAAACCACGGAATGAGGGCTGAGAAACCTACCAGCGCTAACAATAAATTCCGCACACACTGATGACCTCATTTAGCAACAGGCGAGCTTCTGTGTCCGCGTCTGGCTCTTAAGTTGCACAAACCCAGGAACCTGTCATTCTTTTAGGGTTTCCTAAAACACTTCCGCCTGTCTCACAAAATGAGTATCCAGAGTGGTCTGAGAAGGTTCTTCCTTGCTTAAAATATACTGCCTGGTAGCCCGAAGGCTTGTACAGGAGGAGGGATTGATAGGCAGTTCAACGCCCTGTAACAGGCTGCTTGGTGTATATGCTAATGAAATGACCATCTGTGTCAAATAATTATAAGTGGTCTCCCCTGACTGCTCTCCATGTGCTGGGACAGACCGAGGGGAGGCACCCCCTTTACAGCCACCGCAGCCCAGGGAGAAGAGGCTGGGGAGGGATCATGTGTATGTCTCCACTTGAAGGCACACAACCTGCTGAGCGGACAGGTGCTGGCAGTGTGATGTCCACGGGCAGTGAAGCCAGCCTGTCCTAGGAGCTGACATCTATATCTCCATCTCACTGGATTTTAAAACTGACACAACATAAGGAATGTCACTCTCTATTACTCGATATTCACATGCGTCTCTATTGCATTGGAAGTCCCGTGAGCAAATGTCCTGGTCACAACTGCCCTCTCATTTCAGCCTGACGTGCTGAACCTCGGCAGTGAGGCACCCGTGTGAGTTCCTAACCTTGTTTGGTCTCTGGTTGTGGGCTCTGTCCAGCCTCCTCCATTGGCCAGTGGAAATGATTGCAAATAGGCTTTTGTGTTTGATAATTCTGGCCAAGTTCAATCTTCCCTTTGTTAGCTAAATAGAGTTGGCATTTAGACCTGATATTTGCATGCTTTGGTGCAGGACACGGTTTACTTGTTAAGGTTTCAAATGGTTAGTGTCGTTTGGAACCCATACTTGAGCGCGGAGCAAGTGTAACTTGGGTCTGGTCACGCAACCTATTCTCGTCTCGGGTGGCCACCAGCTCTGACGTTGGCTTTTTGCCCATTCTTTCCCCTCTGGCACTTCCTGTTGTCCCGAGAAAACCTCTGGCAGGGCAGCTACGGGCCCCACTGAGCAGGTGAGTGTTTGTGCTGCAGTTTTGTATAATTAGGAGCACAGAACCTACTTCTGTTTGTTGAGAGAAGCTAAAATGTCTTCTGAGAAGTTCGAATTTGTGTTGTATGATGGAGAAAAGAGGACAGATGTATTTTCATTATGTTTGAAGGCAGAATTTTAGAAGACCACTCCAGGGGAAGGTTTTCTTATATACTTGACTTCAGTTTCATTACTTTTTAAAATGTTTTATGTTTATTTATTTTTGAAAGAGACAGAGACAGAGCACGAGCGGGCGAGGGGCAGAGAGAGATGTCAACACAGAGCCAGATTTGGGGCTCGAACTGAGGAGTTGTGAGATCATGACCTGAGCTGAAGTCAGACGCTTCACCAACTGAGCCACCCCGGTGCCCCAGTTTCATGACTGTTAAATAAAGATACCTATAAGTATATTGAATATTCCTTTAAAAATATTAGAAAACAAGAAACAACTTTTTCCTTTATCTATCTATCTATCTATCTATCTATCTATATATCTATCCATCCATCCATCCATCCACCTATCATCTCTCTATTTCTCATTCTAAAAATTCAGCACTAATTTAATTTATCTTTGTGGATAAATGAGCTTTAGGATTTTCCTGGGAAGAGTGGGAGGCCTCAAGTAGGACATATGGAGAGGAGAAAAATTTATTAGTGAAAGAGTTAGGTTCTTAATGAGAAATCTCATGTTTGGCTTTTAACTCACTCTGAGAACATGTTGGCTTTAATTATAAGCCTTTTATTCAGTTTCTCTTTTATATGGTTCTTTTGCATTCATTATGCTACTTGGTTCTTCTAACAACACTGAGCGTGGAAGACTATAATATTTAGATCAGGAAACTGAGCTCTGAGAGATACAAGAAGGTGGACCGAGTACACAGTGTTCTGTTCCAGGACCTTAAAAATGAGAGAATACACACACACACACACACACACACACACACACACACACATACACACACAAGTGTAGGAATCTTCCCAGTGAAAAGATGTTCCCAGAAACTATGAAGAACTGGGGAAAGATGTAAAGCAGACAGAGTCAGATTGAAGAAAGAAGCCCCAGTCAGAAATGCTTGCAGAGAATGCTTTTTGCAAAGGGTGAGAGAGGTGCCAAGGGGGCGTGGCAGATCCTTGGACACAGGAGGGATTTGGAGGCGAGCGAACTAGCATCCCACCTACCCACCTGCTGGTAGGCGATGGCTCCAGGAGTGAAACCCAGGCCTTTTCTCTCCAGTGCCTGTGTTCCCATCACAACTTCTTGAGTAGGCCCAGGAGATTTTGCACTTGGCCAGGGCTACCCAGCATAGAGTGAATCGAGATTTGGCAGCATCTTGTTAATTTGAGCACTGTGCATCAGTAAAGCGTATAATTCAGGGTTATTCATGATTTTTTTCCCTGTTTGATCTCAACTTTTTTGCTTTCTTTGTTTTTTTTTTTTTTTGCTTTAAAAATTAACTTTATTGCAGTAGAACTTACATGCAACAAAATTGGCCAATTTTAAGCGTACGATTTTGTAAGTTCTGACAAATGCATACAGTGTGTAACCATCACTGAAATCATGTTATAAAATCTAGTTCCTTGAAAAGGTAAACATAGGGGTTATCAGACAACCCAGCAATTCTTCTAGGGATATACCCGAGAGAAATGAAAATGTGTGTTCATGCAAACATTTCAAATTACAGATGTCTATAGAAGTATATTTAACCACCTAAAAAGTTCTATTGTATGTCTTATACATGACAATCACTGATTTGCTTTGTGCTTTTTCTAATTTGGTCTTTTCTAGAGTTTCCTATAAACCACATAGTATGCAGTCTTTTGTGATTGGTTTCTCTTGTTTGTTATAAATTGTTGAGATTCATCCCTATTATTTCACGTATCATTAGTTTGTTCCTTTTTATTCCTGAATAGTGTTCCATTGAATGAATATAGTGCCATGTGCTTATCCATTAAACAATTGATGGACACTTGTATGTTTCTATGAATAAAACTGCTATGAACATTTGAGTGTAAGACTTTGTGTAAATGTATATTTTTCAATTTCTTTTGAATAAATACCTTAAAGGGATTGAAAGTCATATGGTATGCATATTTTTAACTTTATAAAAAACAGTTTTCCAATGGGGCTCTACCATTTTGCATTCCCACCAGCAGTGAAAAGAGTTCTAGTTCTTTACATCCTTGTCACCATCTTAGCATAGTTTTTATTTTATTTTATTTTATTTTATTTTATTTTATTTTATTATTATTTTTTAAATAAAAATATTTTTTCAGGAACGGAATTTAGTGATTCATCCCAACAAGTGTCCTCTGTAATGCTCTTTACCCCTTTAGCCCTTCTCCCCACCCAACACCTTGCCAGAGACCCTCAGTTTGTTCTCTGTATTTAGGAGTCTCTTATGGTTTGTTTCCCTCTCTGTTTTTATTTTATTTTTGCTTCCCTTCCCTTATTCATCTGTTTTGTATCTTAAATTCCACTTATGAGTGAAATCAGATATTTGTCTTTCTCTGACTTATTTCACTTAGCATAATATACTATAGTTCCATCCATGTTGTTGCAAATGGCAAGATTTCATTCTTTTTCATCGTCGAGTAATAGTCCATTGAATATATATGCCATATCTTCTTTATCCATTCATCAGTTGATGGACATTTGGGCTCTTTCCATACTTTGGCTATTGTTGATAGTGCTGTGATAAATGTTTGGGTGCATGTGCCCCTTCGAATCAGCATTTTTGTATCCTTTTGGATAAATACCTAGTAGTGAAATTGCTGGGTTGTTGGGTAGTTCTATTTTCAGTTTTTTGAGGAAACTCCATGCTGTTTTCCAGAGTAGCTGCACCAGTTAGTTAGCATAGTTTTTAAAATTAAAAAAATTTTTTTTTTTCTTCAACGTTTTTATTTATTTTTGGGACAGAGAGAGACAGAGCATGAACGGGGGAGGGGCAGAGAGAGAGGGAGACACAGAATCGGAAACAGGCTCCAGGCTCTGAGCCATCAGCCCAGAGCCTGACGCTGGGCTTGAACTCACGGACCGCGAGATCGTGGCCTGGCTGAAGTCGGACGCTTAACCGACTGCGCCACCCAGGCGCCCCTGAAATTTTTAGCCATTGCATGGGTGTCCAATGGTACCTCAGGGTGGTTTTTATTTTTATTTTTTATTATTTTTATTTTTAATTTTTTAGAGAGAGAGAGAGAGAGAGAGCATGAGCTACAGAGGGGCAGAAGGAGAGGGAGAGACAATCTCAATCAGGCTCTACACTCAGTGTGGAGTCCAGTGTGGGTCTCCATTCTATGACCCTGAGATCATTACCTGAGCCCAAATCAAGAGTTGGATGCTCAACCAGCTGAGCCATCCAGCACCCCTCATTGTGGTTTTAATGTGTATTTCCTTAAAGATTAATGATGTTAAGCATCTTTTTCTGTGTTTGCCATTTGTATATCTTCTTTTAGTGAAGCGTTTACCTAATTTTTTGCCCTGTCTTTTAACTGGTTTGGTCTTACTATTGAATTTTAAAGATACAAATCCTTCATCCAATATATATTTTGCAATATTGTCTCCCAGACTGTGAGAGAAAGAAGACTACCATGTTGCTGATTTTAGGGTGAAAGCATTTCACCATTAAGTGTAATGTTTGCTCTAGGGTTTTTGTAGCTGCTCTTTATCAGTGGAGGAGGTTTCTTTCTATTCCTAGTTTGCTAAAGGCTTTTATTGTGAATAGATATTGAATTATATCCTTTCTGAATCTGTTGAGATGAACTTGAGATTTCTCTTTGTGAGTTTGTTAAGATGGTGAATTATATTAATTGGTCTTGGATATTAAGCAAATCTTGCATTCCCAGGATGAATTCCACTTGGTCATAGGTGGAATTTTTTCATGTATTGCTGGATTTGATTTTCTAAAACTTTGTTAAGATTTTAATGTTTGTGTTTATGAGGGAATTGGTTTGTAATTATTTTTCTTTGTAATATCTTGTGTGGTTTTGGTATCAAGGTAGGATTGATTTAATAAATGAGAAAGTGTTCACTCTTCTTTTATGAAAAAATTAGCATAAGATTTGTATTATTAATGTTTGGAAGAATTTATAAATAAATTTTATGTCAAATTTCTGGAGTTTTCTTCACGTAAAGCTTTAAACTATGGGTTAAAGGTTTTTATTATAGGGGCGCCTGGGTGGCGCAGTCGGTTAAGCGGCCGACTTCGGCTTGGGTCATGATCTTGCAGTCTGTGAGTTCGAGCCCCGTGTCGGGCTCTGTGTTGACAGCTCAGAGCCTGGAGCCTGTTTCAGATTCTGTGTCTCCCTCTCTCTGACCCTCCTCCGTTCATGCTCTGTCTCTCTCTGTCTCAAAAAATAAATAAATGTATTTTTTTTTAAAAAGTTTTTATTATAAATACGGCTACTTTGGTTATCTATTTCTTCTTGAATGAGCTTTGATTGTTTGTGTCTCTCAAATAATTTTTTCATTCCATCTAAGTTGTCAAATTTATTGGCATCAAATTCAAAATACTCCCTTGTTATCTTTTAAACAGCTGTAAGATCTATAGTGATATCCTATCTTTCATTCCTGATGTTGGTGATTTGTGTCTTCTCTCCATTACTTTTCATCATTGTCAATCATGTCAATATTGTTCATCCTTTGAAAGTCCAAAACTTTATTTTCATAGCTTTTCTGTTTTCAATTTCTTTTTTTTTTTTTCAACGTTTATTTATTTTTGGGACAGAGAGAGACAGAGCATGAACAGGGGAGGGGCAGAGAGAGAGGGAGACACAGAATCGGAAACAGGCTCCAGGCTCTGAGCCATCAGCCCAGAGCCCGATGCGGGGCTCGAACTCACGGACCGCGAGATCGTGACCTGGCTGAAGTCGGACGCTTAACCGACTGCGCCACCCAGGCACCCCTGTTTTCAATTTCATTAACACACACACACACACACACACACACACACACACGTTTGTTTTGGCCACAGTATAGTCTATCTTGGTGACTGTTCTAGGTACTATTGAATGGAGTGTTTTATAAATGTAAAGTAGATCAAGATCATTGACAAGTTTGTTAAAATTTTCTGATTCTTTGCTGATTTTCTATGTGTTTTATCAATTACTGAGAGAAGAGTGTTGAGCTGTCCAACTGTAATTGTGAATTTCTCTATTTTTCTTTTGAATTTTATCAATTTTGCTTCATATATTTTGAAACTCTGTTATTAGGTACATAATTTAAGATTGTTATGTCCTTTTTTTGAAAAAATATATTATTTTTGAGAGAAGAGAGAAAGCACAAGGCTCAAACCCACAAACTGTGATATCATGACCTGAGCCAAAGCCGGACGCTTAACTGACTGAGCCACCCAGGCACCTCTTTTATGTACTTTTGATGAGTTGACCCCTTTATCATAAAGTCTCTCTCTTTATCTCACATTATATTCTGTGTTCTATATTCTATCTTGTCTAATATAGCCACTCTAACTTCTCTTTTTTTTAAGCATTTTTTATGTATATAATTTTCCATTCCTTTAGTTTTAACTTATCCATGTCTTATATTTAAAGTAGGTTTCTTGGTAGCATACAGTTGGATCTTCTCTTTTAATCCATTATGAGAATCTCTGTATTCTTTTTTTATTAAAAAAAATTTTTTTTTCAACGTTTTTATTTATTTTTTGGGACAGAGAGAGACAGAGCATGAACGGGGGAGGGGCAGAGAGAGAGGGAGACACAGAATCGGAAACAGGCTCCAGGCTCTGAGCCATCAGCCCAGAGCCTGACGCGGGGCTCGAACTCACGGACCGTGAGATCGTGACCTGGCTGAAGTCGGACGCTTAACCGACTGTGCCACCCAGGCACCCCCCCAAAAATTTTTTTTAACGTTTATTTATTTTTGACACAGAGAGAGACAGAGCATGAATGGGGGAGGGTCAGAGAGAGGGAGACACAGAATCAGAAACAGGCTCCAGGCTCCGAGCTGTCAGCACAGAACCTGATGCGGGGCTCGGACTCATGGACCGCGAGATCGTGACCTGAGCCGAAGTCAGCCACTCAACCGACTGAGCCACCCAGGCGCCCCAGAGAATCTCTGTATTCTAATTGAAGTATTTGGGCCATTTATACTTAATGTAATGAACTATTTGAGTTTAAAACTTCCATCTTGTTATTTGTTTTCTATTTGTTCCATCTGTTCCTTGCTCCTTTTATATTCATTCTCTGCCTACTTTTTTTTTTTTTGAAAGAGAGCACAAGTGAGTGAGGGGCAGAGAGAGGGAGAGAGAGGGAGAGAGAATCCAATGAGAGGCAGAGAGGGAGAGAGAGGGAAACGGAGAGAGACAGAGAAAGTGGGACTCACCTGAAGTGGGGCTCGAGCTCACCAGATGAGGGACTTGAACTCATAAACCATAAAATCATGACCTGAACCAAAGTCAGATGTTTAGCCAGCTGAGCCACTTGGGTGCCCTCTGCCTAGTTTTAGATTAATTTTTTATGATTCCATTTTATCTTTGCTTTTTACCTACTAGCTATATTTTTTCATTTTATTACTATTTTCTATTGGTTTTAATATCCTTAGTGGTTAGTCCCATAATCTCTGTTATTTCTTGGCTTATTTCCATTTACTGATATTTCTCTTGTTATAGAACATATTTCCTTGATTCTTTTCATGCCTTATAATTTTTTATTGGATACTATATATTATGAATTTTACATTGTTGTTTGCTGGATTTTGTTGTATTTCTAAAAATATTGTTGGGTTTTGTTCTGGTGCACAGTTAAGTGACTTGGAATCAGTTTGTCTTTTTGACTTGCTTATAAGCTTTGTTAGGGCAGATCCAGAGCAACTTTTAGTCTAGGTCTAACTTAATCCCTTACTAAGGTAATATAACCTTTTGTGGATTCTACATGATGCCCCATATTATGACATCTTTCCACCTTGTCTGGGGTGGGAGGCCTAGACTATTCCCAGCCCTGTGTGAGCTTTGGAAGTTGTGTATATTCATTTCTGATGATTCTTTTTCTCAACTTTGGTAATTTCTCCTCCTGCATGTGAAGATCAGTGCTCAACCAGGGACTTGAGGCGACCCTTCTACAGATACCCAGAGCTCTCTCACTTTGTAGTTCCCTTGCCCCTGTTCTCTCTCCCTCAAATTTCAGCTGCCTTGGCTTCTCTGAACCCTCATCTCTCTCTCCTCACCTTAAGAAGGCTGCTAACCTCTGTTCAGGTTCTCCCTCTCTACCCTGTGGCCTGAAAACTGCCTTCATCAATCGTAATCAATCACCATTCTCTCAGGGATCACAGTTTCACACTGCCTGCTGTTTAATGTCTGACAAGCAGTCATAGGTTTTGTCCTGTTTTATTGTTGTTGTTGTTGTTGCTGTTGTTGTTGTGTAAGGCAGGAGGATACATTCAGTTTCTGTTATTCCATCTATAAGCACAAGTCCTGTCTTATGTGTTGTTTCCTCTTGTCAAAAGAATTTTAAAGGCAGAAAATAACAAATTCAGAGGAAACTTAAAGGCAAAACTTTTATCTTCTATCTCTTTGCTTCCAAACAGAATCTCCAGAGTCACCCATTTGCCTGATAGAACTCCAGGACTTTTTGAACTCAGTTTTATTGACAAGTAGATTGGAAAAAAAAAGATAGGTTAGTTATGGTTATTGCACACTGAGTTCTTCATGGATGTGTGCTATTTGTCTCCATAAATATCCCACAGCACAGCCTGATAGTTCTGAGGACTTCGCAGAAGTTCATATTCTTTGGTTTGACATATTTTCATTTGTTTCTTAGAAGAATGAAGGTTAGCATGGTTTCCCTCTGCCTCCATGAGGATCCTGTCTGAAGATCTGTCTTTTGAAACACTTGAGTGACAAGTACCACTAGTGGCATCAGAAAAATTCAGGAAATTAAGGGGCAGCTGAGGAGGGACAGAGAGAGGGAAAGAGAATCTTAAGCAGACTCCAGGCTCAGCATGGAGCCCAACGTGGGGCTCCATCCTGTGACCTCAAGATCATGACCTGAGCAAAATCAAGAGTTGGACGCTTAGCTGACTGAGTCACCCAGGTGCCCTGACATCTGCTCTTTAAAACAATACAGATTTGGGGTGCCTCAGCTCAGTCAGTTAAGCATCTGACTCTTGGTTTTGGCTCAGGTCATGATCTCACAGTTTCGTGATTTCAAGCCCCACTTTGGCCTCTGCGCTGGCAGCACGGAGGCTGCTTGGGATTCTCTCTCTCCCCCTCTCTCTCTCCTCTTCCCCCACTTGCATTGTTGCTGTCTCTCTTGAAATCAATAAGTAAACTTAGTTCCCAGGCACAACACAACTGGTGTTTCTAATAGCTTCTTCATTCTCCATGGCCACCACGTCTACTTGAATTTTCTCTCTTTGGGGGAAAAATCCCAAAGTGCACTTATCCCAGGGTAATAAAAAACTAGTCTTTGCAAGCATTTGTTCCCAAAATTCTGAATGGAAAGGGTTAACCTTTATTTTGCCAGCAGTTTGAAGGCGTCACTTTGGAAATTACGTATACAATCTCCAGTGCAAAATAAACTACTGTGGTTGTGTAGACATGCCAATTCATACCCAGAACTATTTTCCTCATGGGGCCTTGGAAACCTGAGAAGCACACTGTGTGGGGTTCTATGATTTTTAAAAGTATTTTGTCATTTAGTGAAAGGCAGAAATAGCAGCTAAATCCTAGAAAAGACCCTTTACTCCTCACACGGCTAATCTTTTCCATGCTATTAGATCCCATTCTCGGTTTGCAATTAGTCAAGGTGTGTGCCTTTGAAAACTTCACCGGTCAAAATGCAACATCTGGCGACTCGTAGCAAATGGGAGTTTAAATTGCTTCCTCTCAGACTGTACATTTTTCTGCTTTGTAAGCCTCCTATGGGACAGGCACTTCTTTTTTTTTTTTTTAATTTTTTTTTCTAACGTTTATTTATTTTTGAGACAGAGAGAGGCAGAGCATGAACGGGGGGAGGGGCTGAGAGAGAGGGAGACACAGAATTGGAAGCACGCTCCAGGCTCCGAGCCGTCAGCCGAGAGCCAGACCCGGGGCTCGAACTCACGGACCGTGAGATCATGACCTGAGCCGAAGTCAAGTCGGACGCTTAACCGACTGAGCCACCCAGGCGCCCCCAGGCACTTCTAATTGTTAGGCCAATCTGAAACTTTTAAATAGAGGCAAATGTTTAAATAAACGTTATTATTTTAACCTATCAAGATGTAGAGCTTGATTAGGATTAGGGGAATGGTTTGAGCTCTGTTGTTTGGAGGAGGGTGTATTTCTGTTGTTTTGACAATTCATCTCAATTATTATACTCAAGAAAGTATCAGGAATTTATACTCTGCAGCGGAGTTGTCCAATCCAGAAGCCATTAACGACGGTGGCTGTTGAGCACTTCAATGTGGCTCATCCATGCTGGGAGACAGCATTGTTTTAGACCATTTTCTATAGTGGTTGTTTACTTCTCATCATCAGAAAAAGCAGGAATGGAAGGGAAGAGGTCAGCTGTGCCAGATGCAAAGCACTTTTTGCTGTGTGAGGGTACAGTAGGGGACTGAGGTAAATAAGTATACGCACCCTGAAGTTTTTGAGTGTGGCCCTCAGGGTGTTAGTGAACTTGGGAAACACCTCATCGCTGGTGATCTTTGGGTTACTTCTGGGTCTATATTCTCTCGATGAACACTGTCCAGTAGGAATATAATGTGAATCACATGTATAATTATAACATTTCCTGTGGCCATATTAAAAATGGAAAAAGAAACTGGTCAAGTTAATTTTAATGACATATTTTATTTAACTCAACATATACAAATATTATCACTTAAAAATGTAATCAATATAAAAATTATTAATGGGATATTTTACTAAGTGTTCAAAATCTGATACGTATTTATACGTACAGCACACTTCAAATCGTACAAGTCACTTTCTGAGCATTCAATAGCCACATTTGGCTACTATACAGGATGATGTGGACTTTTTGACTTTAGTCTCGCAGGCAAGGGGGAAGACATAAACTGGAATCTAGAATAAAGGGAAAACACTCTATAGTTATGCTCAAGTTTATTACAGACCATATTAAAATGTTTAAGTATGGACTTCTAAGAACTTTATAAACCTGGATTGCTGTGTATCTCTAGAAATCTAACTGGAGGAAAAAGGGAAAAGAACTCATGTTATTGATCACCTAAAATGTACCAGGAACTGTGCTCATTGCTTTACATGTATATCATTCATTAAATCCTTACAATAATGATGTGAGTGTTACTATTGTCCCACTGAAAGTTAATGAAACCAAGGCACAGGGGATTAGGAAGCCTGCCCAAAGAAATACAGTGATACGTCAATAGTGGAGCTGGAATTGTACCTGAGCCTATACTGCCTAACTAGTTGACTAAGCTTCATTCATCCTGAGATCTAAGGTCACCCTACACTCAAGTAGATCTAACCCTAGATTTGTCAAAACTACTTGACCATAAAGCCTTCTAACATCAATCGAGGAACCACACACACCATGCAATTTCCAACTGTAGTTTTTATTTTGTAATTTCTATGGCCTTTGTTATACATCCAGGAAAAAGTGTGAAGAAACACAGAGATACCTGTCTTATAAATAAATGGATAAATAGATATACAGATAAATAAATAGACTATATTTGGTGGAGCGGAAATACTGTGGACACAACTGCTTATAGCTAGATGCTGTCCTTGGGTGACATTGGGCAAGTTTGTCATTTGTCTTCCAATGTCTATCTTGCTCTTTATCAATGAATCTTCTCACTGGACATTTTGAGTTTCTTGTATGTTTATAGACTACTGAACCTCTCTCCAACCATTAAAACAAAAAAGGGTCTAGGAAACACAGCTCTGGAATTTGATCCTGGTTCATTTGCTGGGTCTCTGAACCTGGCTTTCTTTTCCAAACGGCTCGGTTCCTTGCACACTAATTAGTGCCATTTTCCTAGCCGGAAATACCCAGGTAGGATGTGTCACAGCCAACTGGCATGGTGGGTGGGTCTGTCAGGAAAAGCATGGTGACTGAGAACCTCTAGTCTTTGAAGGGCTTGGGGGAGGGAGGAGAGCCTTCTGAGAGAAAACTACAAATCAAACACGTTCAAAATAACATACAAATGAGCACCAGGTCATTTTGCTATGGAAGGTCAGGTACTGTAAGTGGTGAGCAGACATGCCTTAATTAGTTCAAGACCTTCAAAGAACAGCACAAGCTATAGAACCACAACCTAACCCTGCAGGCTCTCTTAGTAATTCAGAGAGCAACTTTACCCAAAGTGCCTTTCCCAGCACTTCCCTAAAAATTCAAAAGATGCAAAGATTAAAAGCCCTGGCTGCATTTGGAAACTAAATGTAAAGAAATGCAAACTGTTTTTCCTGGTTAAGGAAAGCCTCTCCTGGAATCCTAGTGGTCAGGTTGGATTGCTCACTTCTAGAGAGAGGAGGAAACCCATCCTAGAGACTTTCCACATGTAAAACACTAAAATAATACAAACTTCCATGTGTTTTCTGAAGATGGTGCATTTAATTCTGAGACTAGGTGGAGAAAGAACATCGCGATGTGCTACTTATTATTATTATTATTTTTTAGTGTTTTAAAAATTGAGGGGGAATAATCAAAACATGTCTGAAGACTGTTAATCTAACCAAGATTGACAGGAACATACTTATTTGTTCTAGATGTGGTTGCTGTTTTTTCGTGTTGTTAAGTCCTTGCTGCTCTTGTAAATATGGCCTTTCACAAGTTAAAAATAAAAACCTAGGCAGAAAGACCCCCAATTCAAACCAAATTGCCATGGTGTTTTGGTGTGTAAATGGAATTACGTTCTTCACAGCAGTGATTTTTAGTCACGTGCCCTGGGTTAGATTGATTGTCAAATTTGGGGAAAGGAAAGAATTTCCCTTTGGGGTGTACTGGCAATTATTTTTCAGTTGTTTTTGCCCTGCCCTGGAGCGTGGAGCCGATATCATTTTTAGGATCAGGTGAGTTTATCCAACATGATCAATTTCCTGTGATTGTCTGCTGCTGTCACTGCGGGGAGGGGAGAGCAGCTCTCCTTGATCACTTTGACACTAAGAGCTGTCATTTGGAAATTGACCAGGACATAAAACTCTGGGCCTCTAATGACAACCACAAAAAGATCAAGAGACTAATGGAGTCATGGAGAGAGTTGGGATAGTACAAAGCGGGTTACTCCTCGCCTGTATCTTTCCTGCTCCCCCTAATGAGGCGCAGCACTCGGTAACTGGTGTCAAGTTATAATGCATCACACCTCTAGAGTGTTCTGTCAGGACCTGGAGAGTAATGTGACATGACAGACACAATGGAAGATAATGAGTCAAATTCTCCCTGCTGCAGAACATTGCCTGATAGGAGTTGCAGGCGCTAAAGAAGGCTGAGTGTTCACCATTTTGAGAAGCAAATGTGCTCCACGGGCACATCCAGACAGGGAGTCTTATTTGACAGTTTCTTGGGTTTGCTGGGAACTGGGCCAAATCCCATGGGTGAAATTGTCCTCTCACTAATTCCAAGAGCTTTTTATCTGCCCCCCCGGATTTCACTCTTTGGTTCTATTTCTGTCCTACAAACATTTCTGCTTACTGGTGCCTCCCTTTCTTATTCCCAGTTTAATCCAAGCCATCAAACACTTATTTAGAATTTATTAGCAGCCTTCTAATTGTTGCCCATGATTCTGCTTTCACACCTATGCAGCCCACTTTTCATAGATAGCCAGAGTGACGCGTAAAGATATCAGTTAAAAGCATGTTGATCATGTGATTTAAATCTAAAAGTCTCCCCAATCCTTCCCCTCACCTAATAGGTCTTGCATGATGCCAAGTCCCTTGAGCTCCAATCTTGTGTCCTCCTACTTTCACATTACTCAGGATACTCCAGCTACGTTGGTTTTCCTCCCACTCCTTGAATACGCCCTCCTCATCCTTGCCTTGGTTCAGGAGGGTTTGACGTCAGGAAAGTTAAGAGAAGAGTGTTTCAAGAAGGAGGGCACAACCAACTGTGTTGAGATTTATTAGAGTTTGAGTACGTTGGTTAATCAGTCACACACTAAACTTGGGAAAATTAAGGTCGGCAGAGCTCTGACAACAGCAGTTTTTCTGGTTGGAGGGGAAGCTTCATTGTAGTGGGCAAAGGAAGGAAAAGGAGGCAAGGAAGAGAAGGATGTCATTGGAGGTGACTCTTCTGAGGCATTTTGCTGTGCAGGAGAATGGAGAAATGGGGCAGCAGCTGGAGGGGTGTGTGTGGTAAAGGGCAGGTTGTTATTTTATTTTTTGTGGATGATAGATAATATAGCATGTTTCTGTGAGGGAGGGCTGCTCTGGTGGAGAGTCTTTGAAATGCAGGTGAGAAGTGGTTATTCAGGACCAACTCCTCCAGAAGCGGGGAGGGGTGAAGGAGAGTTTGTGCACAATATACCATGTAGAACAGGAGTCTCATTTAATGACAGGATAGAGGGCAGGGGGCACTGGCAGAGATGTGCACAGCTGCCATATTTGTTTTGGGAAGACTTTGGAGTTCCTTTCTGATGTCTTTTGTTTTTCCAAATAAGTATGAGGCAAAGTCAACAATTAGGAGAGATGGCATGGGAAGGAGGGTTGCTGGATATTCAAACAGAATGAAAAAGGAGTGAAATCATCTTATGGGAAAGTGGGAGAGTGAACTAAATAAGGGAGCATAGCAGTATTTCCCAGGAGAGTTGAGTACCCACTGAGATTTGTGCTCATGAATTTTAAGAGGAAACAAGAATGTATTCCTCCTGGTGACAATCAGCAGTTGGGAGCGGGCCTCGAATAGGTGAGTGAGATCTGATTTTGAATCCTGATTCTATTTTTCACTAGCTATTGGATTTTTGGGAACATTACTTAACCTTCCTCAACATTAGTTTCCATATATCTATCTATATCATCTGTATCTATATCTATATAAACTGGAAATAATTTCTTTTACTATTATTATTTCCGTCCAGAGTGACTGATGTTAGTACTTAGAAACTTGACTCTTGTGTTTACTTTACTTTTCTTTTTTAAGATTTATTTTTAAGTAATCTCTACACTCAACGTGAGGCTCGAACTTACAACCCCAAGATAACGTGTCACATGCTTTACCAAATGAGCCAATCAGGTGCCCTTGCATTCGCTCTTCTTAAAGCTACCTGTTGGTATCTCCAGGGTATTGGGGGGAGTTCTGGAAGTGCACTAAAAACCACAGTAAGGTTCCCTAGTCTTTTGCACACTAGTGGTTGTAGAACTAATGTTTTACCAGAGGTACAGAGGACTTAGGGAGATCTTAGGCTATACAGTGGTCAAAGGTTGAGGAGCTGTAATAAACAGTAAATTTCTTAGAAAATAAAAAATAATCCAGTGTTTTACTACTAGCTCCACCCCCAAAGTGACATGTCTAATTGACTTCCTTTTGAATTGCTGTCTACTTTGGCTTTCTTTATTCATGTTGGATCTGATTCTTCTCCCTCCTGCGTGGAAGAGAAAGATGTAAATCTGTGGAAGGAGATTCTAGTTGTTCACTTAAAAGCAAGAGAATTAAGTATCTTCGTTTGCAAAAAAAAAAAAAAAATGTGAAGAGAATTCTCTCGAGAAAAACATTACTGAGCTATAAGGCAAGTTGGGTATGACTCTCCAGTAATTTATATTGAACTACTTCAAACATATATAAAGCTAGACCTGTAAGTACTATTCACACCACATATAAATCACCACATATAAGTTGACTTTGCCATCCAAAGTCAACACTTACTTCCTCCACTTCTGCAGTATATTTTAAAATGTTTATTTATTTTTGAGAGAGAGAAAGAGACAGAGTGTGAGCGGAGGAGGGGCAGAGAAGGAGGGAGAAGCAGGCTCCAGGCTGTCAGCACAGAGCCTGATGCAGGGCTTGAACCCACGAACCACAAGATCATGGCCTGAGCTGACTGACCTCGACTGACTGAGCCACCCAGGCACCCCGCTTCTGCAGTATTTTAAAGAAAATCTCAGGCATCTTGGAATTTTGTTTGAAAATGTTTTTGTGTGCTTTTCTAAAAGATAAAGACTACTTTAAAAAACACAATCATAATATTGTTATAATACCTAAGAAATTTAGCCTAGATACCTTAATACTGTCAAATATCCAGTTGGTATTTATATTTCTAATTGTCTCATAGTTGTATTTTTTTTTTAATAGTCCTTTTGTTTATTCTAAGTTTGTATGGCTACTTCCAATTCAAATTCAGGACTGCAGAGTTTTCATTCAACCTCTTTGATCTATTTTCTTCTTTTATTATTCTTTATGATAGAAGTTTTCTTTTTTTTATGTTTTTTGTTTTTTGATTTTTTTGTAAGATAGAAGTGTTAAAATGGAATATAAGGAAGAATAGTTGACCCTAATTGCCATCTTTTGGGTGACATGAACTTCCTCATGATGCTGGGGATTCATGGGATTAAAGTCTTGATAATTGAGACTGAGGTTTTATGCTTCATGGGATAAACTACATGAAAGGGAAATACATCGTCATCACAAGGAAACAAAGTATATTTTAAGAGCCCTGGAAAGTTGTGTTGCAATTAACTTATAGTTTTACACAATTCTGCGTTTTTGGATAATGGGAAATCAATGTATTATTAAAAACAAAAAGTACCTCTGTACTCATGTGAATCAACCCTGTTTCAATTGGCTAATTTGGTTTTGAGTATCGATGTTATTTAATTTTAGTATTTAGTCATTTGTATGGAGAATTCCAACAAGGGTCAAAAAATGTCTAAGTAACATTTTAGCCAGGTTGAAATCAATCAATAAAGGGTATTTACAGAAGAAAAAAATGGATTTTTGGAAATAATCTGCTTCTGATCTTAATTGATTCCATTGCTAAGGTTATTCAAAAAATATCAGACTATCCCATCAGTTTTTATCAGACTTCAGGAGCGCACGGTGATACATTTAGCCTTCTGTCAGTAGTGTGACTTGAATGAGCAATTATATGGGAATTTAGAAATACGAGGAGTACTTATGGTAAGAAAGATAAAATGACATTGCTTGTCTATCTGGTTTCTATTCTTCACAGTCCCTCACTCTTTGCTGTTAAGACCCAAAACTACAGACCTAGCCTCAACCTGGTCTTTAGTAGTCATATAGTACTCATATCAGCACTGTAAGAATTAGTACTCATTAGTACTTATATATGCTTAGCCTACAGTGGTCAAGAAATTGCAGCCCAGTACTCTTAGATTTGGTAGGAGAGAAGCTGGCATAGCACCTCTTGCCATGCATGTGCTCAAAGTCCACTGGATTTGAACTTGAATAAATGATTAGTGCCAGGCTTTGGCTTGAGATTGGATGACTAGAACTCACTGAACGGTATGGGGTGTGTGCCTGGTTGTGTGGGGTATATGATGGTGCAGGACAGAGAGGTTTCCTGCCCTTCTGGAGTTGATGGTTTTGAGTTTTGTTTTTTGCCCCTGATTCTCAATTTTTATAATCAGCTGAAAAATCTTCATCTTTAGTGCTACTGTCTTGCTTTTTTCCCCCCCCAGTTCCCTTTTCAGGGATAGTGGTTTTACCCTTGAGCCCCAATATAGTATACGGGTCCCTGGAGCCCTCCAAAGATTTCTTCCTTGGCCTTTGATCAGAGCGTCTTTTACTCCTGAGGTTTCCTTTTGCCCTACTCTGGGAACTCTGGGCTTCTTGAACACTGGCAGGCATCCATGGGCCAATTGGCTACTGCATGCCGCTCCTGGCTCCTGTGACTGGTGCTCAGACCCCTTCAGTTGCAGGTAAGTACACTATGGCCAGCCGTGGCTTGAACGGTGCCAGTGACGTGGAGGGGGCAAAAGAGTATGGAGATCCTTCCAAGAACGTGGTGTCCTTGAACTCAGTTCTCTAGCTTTTTGATATAGATACTACCAAAGCATATCTGCATGACAGTTTAAAAATTCTGATGTAGAATCTGATCTGCTTGAGGTCAAATAATGGAAACATGGAGACTGCCTGCCTGGCTCCACCATTTCCCCTGCACGCTGGCAGTGTGACCTTCGGGAAATTACTCAACCTTTGTATACCTGCGAGTCCTCACTGTAGAGTGAAGATGGGAATAGTTTTCATCTCACAGGACTGCAGTGAAAATTAATCCACATAAGGTGCTTAGAAAAGTGTCTGGCACATGGTAAATTGTAGCTCAACAATGTTAGCTATTATTGTCATCATTCTTATTAGTTGAATTATCAGATGGATTTGTTTCCTTTAGCTATTTGGCATGCATTCGGGGCAGCTGAATGTCTCTAAAATACAAGCTTTTGGAAAGGAACACAAAAGATTAGCGATGCTGGAACGGAAGTAAGATGAGGACTGACGTTTGAGCAATGGATTTGGCAAACACAGAGGCCATTTGCGACCTTCACAGAGCAATTTTGGTGGAGCAATGGGGATGTAAGCCCAATTAGAGTGAGACCCAAGAAAGAATGAGCCAGAGTTTGCAGAGCTCTGTGCAGTCAGAGAATGCTCCAGCCAGCTGTCACCTGGGCTTCACGTAACCCTGTGGTGGCTTGCACCCTCTTTCTCCACGTGGGGGAGATCCACACCATGTGGCTGGACAGAGGACGTATCCTCGTGCCATCTTCCTACAATTCCTTCCCTTTTCCTTCTCTATTCTGGTACCTTCTCTGCTTCTAGGTGCCCATTCAGAAAACATCTTGTAGAAGGTTTCCTTCCCTCCATTCAACTCAAGTCAATTCGTGCAATCAGTTGCCTGGAGATGAATTTGCCCAGGCAAGCGCCACGTTTACCAAAATCATAAACTCCTATTAACGTTGCTGACTCATTACTTTTTGCTCAGAAGTCTCCCAATAAGTGAAAAATAATCAGTGATTATAGACAGAGATTGGGTGCCTACACAGGATTAACTCTCACTTTCACAAATTTTCCCAGCAGTAGCTAGGTCTTTGTTTAGGTTTGCCTCCCTGTATCAGTCAGGGTCCCATCAAGAAAGGAGAGGCATACTTTTTTTTTTTTATATATATTAAATATAATTTATTGTCAAATTGGTTTCCATACAACACCCAGTGCTCATTCCAACAGGTGTCCTCCTCAATACCCATCACCCACTTTCCCCTCCCTCCCTCCCACTCCCCATCAACCCTCAGTTTGTTCTCAGTATTTAAGAGTCTCTTATGGTTTGCCTCCCTTCCTCTCTGTAACTTTTTTTTACCCCTGCCCCTCCCCCATGGTCTTCTGTTAAGTTTCTCAGGATCCACATGTGAGTGAAAAAATATGATATCTGTCTTTCTCTGCCTGACTTTTTTCACTTAGCATAATACCATCCAGCTCTATCCATGTTGCTGAAGATGGCCAGATTTCATTCTTTCTCATTGCCAAGTAGTATTCCATTGTATGTAGAAACCACATCTTCTTTATCTATTTGTCAGCTTATACTTGTTATTTCAAGGTTCAATATAGGATATTGATTACACATGTGTTCAAAGGTTGAACAAGCAAGAAGGGGACATGGACCAGAGATCAGGAATTGCTAAAAGCAGCTACCATGTCCAAGGCTGGGGGACAAAAGGCAACAGGTGCTGTTACCAAGAACCTAAGAACGCAAATGATACTCAAGAGATGTTGAGATGTAAGCTTCTGCTAGAACCTAAGCTTCATGAAGGAAGGACGTTTTGTTGTATTTTCTGGTGAATCCCAAGGGCCTGCCATGTACTAGGTCCTCAATATTTATTAGGTGACTAAATGAATGAAGGCAAAAGAGAAATTTGCTTGGGCATTCTGGGGAAAATAGTTTCATCACCCTTCCGAGAGAAGTATCAGAAAAGACTGTGCCTTTCTTCTGGCTACTGCGGCATATCAATGTGAAACTTCGAACTGCTGCCATTTTGCCACCATGAAAAAGACATGGGTTGAAGTTGCCTTCCCTGCGGTGGCTGAGTGGAGGCATGGGAAGGACCTGGATTCTTGCTTAATGATATTTTTGAGTTGCTTAATTCATGAGTCTGTCTTTCCATTGACATTCCAAATATAAGAGCCAACACACTTCTTTGATTATTTAAAACAATATCCTGATAGAATGGCCTCGATTTGATTCCTCTGATGACTGGTTTGGTTTCCATTCAGGTTTGAGGGTAAGTAGTTGGTTTGGGAATCAATCTCATCGTGATTTAACTTTGGCTGATCCATTTTTTTTAAGTTCTTATTTAAATTCCAGTTAGTTAACTTACAGTGTAATATTAGTCAAGTGTATAATAAAGTAATTCACCACGTCCATACAACACCCCCTACTCAGCATAACAAGTGCACTCCTTAATCCCCATCACCCATTTAACTCTTCTCCCTACCCACCTCCCCTCTGCTAACTATCAGTTTGTTCTCTATAGTTATGAGACTAGTTCTTGTTTGCCTCTCTCTCTCTCTTTTTCCCCTTTGCTCCTCTGTTTTTTTTTCTTAAATTCTGCATATGAGGGAAATCATACGGTATCTGTCTTTCTCTGACTGACTTATTTTGCTTAGCATAATACTTTGTAGCTCCATCCATGTTATTGCAAATGGCAAGATTTCATTCTTGTTTTAGAGCTGAATAATATTCCACTGTGTGTGTGTGTGTGTGTGAGATCTTTTTTTTTTTTTTTTAAATTTTTTTTTCAACGTTTTATTTATTTTTGGGACAGAGAGAGAGACAGACAGAGCATGAACGGGGGAGGGGCAGAGAGAGAGGGAGACACAGAATGGGAAACAGGCTCCAGGCTCTGAGCCATCAGCCCAGAGCCTGACGTGGGGCTCGAACTCCCGGACCGCGAGATTGTGACCTGGCTGAAGTCGGACGCTTAACCGACTGCGCCACCCAGGCGCTCCAGAGATCTTCTTTATCCATTCATCAATCAATCAATCAATCAATCGATGGACATTTAAGCTGTTTCCATAATTTGGCTATTGTGGATAATGCTTCTATAAACATCCAGGTGCATGTATCCCTTTGAATTAGTGTTTTTGTATTCTTTGGTTAAATACCTAGTAGTGTGATTGCTGGATTGTGGGGTAATTTTATTTTTACTTTTTGAGGAACTTCCATACTGTTTTCCAGAGTGGCTGCATCAGCTTGCATTCCCACCAAGAGGTGCAAGCGGGTTTTCCTTTCTCTACCTTCTCGCTAACACCTGTTGTTTCTTATGTTGTTGATTTTAGCCATTCTGAGAGGTGTGAGGTGATATCTCATTGTAGTTTTGATTTGCATTTCCCTGATAAGTGATGTGGAACATCTTTTCATGTGTCTGTTGCCCATCTGGATGTCTTCTTTGGGAAAATGTCTATTCATGTCTTCTGCCTATTTTTTAATTGGATTATTTGTTTTTTGGGTGTTATAAATTCTTTATATATTTTGGACACTAACCCTTTATCAGATGTGTCATTTGCAAATATCTTCTCCCATTCTGTAGTTGCTTTTTAGTTTTTGCCTTTAGCTTTGTTGATTGTTTCCTTCACTGTGCAGAAGCATTTTATTTTGATGTGGTCCCAAAAGTTTATTTTTGCTTTTATTTCCCTCTCCCCGGGAGACATATCTAGATAGAAATTGTTATAGCTGATATCAGAGAAGTTACAGCTTGTGCTCTCTTCTAGGATTTTTATGGTTTCAGGTCTCACATTTAGATCTTTAATTCATTTTGAGTTTAGTTTTGTGTATGTTATAAGAAAGTGGTCCAGTTTTCATTCTTTGCATGTTGCTGTATAGTTTTCCCAACACCTTTTGTTGAAGAGACAGTCTTTTTTCCCATTGGATATTCCTTCCTGCTTTGTCAAAGAGTAATTGACCATATAATTGTGGGTTCAGGGTGCCTAGGTGCCTCAATCAGTTAAGCATCCGACTCTTGATCTCAGCTCAGGGCTTGATCCCAGGTCCATGAGTTTAAGTCCCGTGTTGGGCTCCATGCTGGGTGTGAAGCCTATTGAAAAAACCTGTGGGTTCATCTCTGGGTTTTCTATTCTGTTCTATTGATCTGCATGTCTATTTTTGTGTCAGTACCATACTGTTTTGATTACTATAGCTTTATAATATAACTTGAAACCTGGAATTGTGATGCCTCCAGCTTTGTTTTTCTTCTTCATGGTTGCTTCGGCTATTTGGGGTCTTTTGTGATTCCATACAAATTTTAGGATTGTTTGTTCCAGCTCTTTGAAAAATGCTGTTGGTATTTTGATAGGGATTGCATTAAATGTGTAGATTGCTTTGGGAGATACAGACCTTTTTATCATGTTTGTTCTTCCAATCCATGAGCAGGGAATGTCCTTCCATTTCTTTGTGTCATCTTCAATTTCTTTCATCAGTCTTTTATGGTTTTCAAAATACAGGTCCTTTGCCTCTTTGGTTAGATTTATTCCTAAGTATGTCATTATTTTTGGTGCAGTTGTAAATGGGATTGATTCCTTAATTTCTTTTTCCTACTGCTGTATTATTGATGTACAGAAGTGCAACAAATTCCTGTATGTGGATTTTGCATCTTGTGACTTTACTGAATTTGTTTATCAGTTCTAGCAGTTTTTTGGTGAAATCTTTCAGGTTTTTCACATAGAGTATCATGTCATCTGCAAAGAGTGAAAGCTTTACTTCTTCCTGGCTGATTTGGATACTTTTTATTCCTGTTTGTTGTCTGATTGCTGAGGCTAGGACTTCCAGTTCTATGTTAAAGAGTCATGGTGAGAGTGGACATCCCTAGTGTTGTTTCTGACCATAGAGATAAAGCTCTCAGTTTCCCCCCATTTATGATGGTAGCAGCTGTGGGTTTTTCATATATGGCCTTTATTATGTTCAGATATGTTTCCTCTCATACTTTGTTGAGATTTTTTTTTTATCATGAATGGATGTTGTACTTTGTCACATACTTTTTCTGTATCTATTGAAATAACCATATGACTCTTATCCTTTCTTTTACTAATGTGGTATATCATGTTGATTGATTTGCGAATATTGAACCACCCTTGCATCCCAGGAATAAATTCCACTTGGTGATGGTGAATGATTTTTTTAATGTATCATTGGATTTGTTTTGCTAGTATTTTACTGTGAATTTTTGCATCAGATTTTGCATCTATGTTCATCAGGGATATTGGCTTGTAGTTCTCTTTTTTTTAGTGGTGTCTTTATCTGGCTGTGGTAATCAGGGTAATACTGGTATCATAGAATGAATTTGGAAGTTTTTGCTTCCTTTTCTGTTTTTTGGAACAGTTTGGGGAAGAATAGGTGTTAACCTTTCTTTAAATGTTTGGTAGAATTGGTCTGTGAAGCCATCTGGTCCTCGACTTTTGTTTGTTGGGGGTTTTTTTGATTACTGACTCAACTTCTTTGCTGGTTATTGGTCCATTCAAATTTTCTATTTCTTTCTGTTTCAGTTTCAGTAATTTATGTGTTTCTAGGAATTTATCCCTTTCTTCTACGTTGTCTAATTTGTTGACATATAGTGTTTCATAATATTCTCTTATAATTGCTTGTATTTCTGTGGTGTCCATTGTTATTTCTCCTCTCTCGTTATGATTTTATTTATTTGTGTTCTTTCTCATTTCTTTTTGATAAGTCTGGCCAGAGGTTTATATTTTATTAATTTTTTTTTTATTAAGCTTTTTAATTTCAGTATAGTTAACACAGTGTTATATTAGTTTCAGGTGTACAATACAGTGATTCAACAATTCTATACATCATTACTCAGTGCTCATAGTGACAAGTGTACTCTTAGTCCCCTTCACCTATTTTCACCCATCCCCACAGCCCCTCTGATATGCTTTATTTTAAATAAGTACCCTCAGTTAAAGTTATTATTTTTTTTCAAATAGAACATTTTTTACTTGAAGCATACTTCAGAATATATATATATATATATATATGTATATATATGTATATATATACATATATATACATATATATACATATATATACATATACATATATATACATACATATATATATATATATATATATATATATATATATATGTATTATTAATTTTTTAAAAGACCGTGCTCCTGGTTTCATTGATTTGTTCTATTGCTTTTTTAGGTTCTGTATCATTTGTTTCTGCTCTAATCTTTATTATTTCCTTCCTTCTGCTGGCTTTAGGCTTTGCTTGTTGTTATTTTTCTAGTTCCTTTAGGTGTAAGGTTGGGTTTTTTATTTGGGATTTTTCTTGCTTCTTGAGGTAGACCTGTATTCCTATATATTTCCCTCTTATGATTGCTTTTGCTGCATCACAAAGATTTCGGTCTGTTTTGTTTTCATTTTCATTTGTTTCCATGGATTGTAAAATTTATTCATGGATTTCCTGGTTAATCTATTCATTGTTTACTAGCATGTTGTTGAACCTCCATGTATTTGTGGTCTTTCCAGATTTTTTCTCGTGGTTGACTTCTAGTTTTATAGTGATGTGGTCAGAAAAGGTGTATGCAATGACTTCAATCTTTTTATATTTGTTGAGGCCTGTTTTGTGATCTAATATGTGATCTATTCTGGAGAACGTTCCATGTGCACTTGAAAAGAATGTGTATGCTGCCATTTTAGGATGAAATGTCCTGATGAAGTGTTTCTTGTTGATTTTCTGTTTAGATGATCTGTCCACTGATGTAAATGGGGTGTTAAAAGTCCCCTACTATTATTGAATTATTACCAATTAGTTCCTTTATGTTTGTTACTAATTGTTTTATATACTAGGGTGCACAAATATTTATAACTGTTATAACTTCTGCTCTGGCTTTCTTTTGACATTTGTTTGCATGATAAAACTTTCTCTATCCCCTCACTTTCAATCTGCAGGTATCTTTAGGTCTGAAATGAGTCTCCTGTAGACAGCATGTAGATGGGTCTTGTTTTTTATCCATTGTGTCACCCTGTGTCTTTTGATTGGAGCACTTAGTCCATTTACATTCAAAGTAATTATTGATAGATGTGTATTTATTACCATTTTATTACTTGTTTTGTGGTTGTTTCTGGAGATTTTCTCTGATCCTTTCTTGTCTTTCTTTCTTTCATGTTTTTCTAATTTTCTTAATGATATACTCTGATTTCTTTCTCTTTCTTCTTTGCATGTTTATTAGTGGTTTTTAATATATGGTTACCACTAGGTTTGTATACAACCTCTTTTGCAAATTTGGCTGATCAATTAAATAGGCAAGCCTAAATCAGTTCTGAAGTTTCACAAGAACTGAGGTTGCTCTTCAGAGGTTGTATACGATTGGTTAAAGTCTCTGAACCCAATCGTCCCATGGTAGACATAAAGTACCTGACACAACATTAATTAAACATTAATTTCCCTTTTCCTTCTATCCATAGCACTAGGTTCAGAGTAATCTCTGCAATTTGAGAAATGGGGGCCAATTTTCAGGATAATTTATGCCATGAATTTCATTCTATAATTACAGTGGGGACCCTTCCCTCCCCTCCCAGTGTCTCCACCCTTCATTAGGCTTATTTGCTGCTAAACAGACATTATTCCCTCATATCTTAGTATTTTCATTTAAGGGGCCACCATTAAAGGCATGAAGACATTTTGCTTAGTATAGAACTTGGAATTTATTTGTTTGACTTATTAAAAATACACCCTAGCCTGAGGGTCTCAGGGTGTGCATATGGAATACTTCAATTGGATTTAAACCAGCAGCTAAAATTTCCTGTTAAGAAATTGAAATATCCACAAACTTACCCAACATGGAATGCAGCAAAAGTAGAAGGACGGGACTGGTGCCATTTCTTCAAGGTCAACAAGCTGGCAGGCTGGTGACCAGGAATGGGAGAGAGTTGCCAAACAGGACTGGCCTCATGTGAGCCAAGTGTTTGTTCCGTGAACTTGCAATTTAAATGGCACTGGCCATCCACTTCTCAAACTTACTATAAAAAACACAAGCAAATAAACATACATATTTTACTTTCACACGGGCTTAAAACCTGCCCAAAACAAGTTATTTGGGGTGAAAAATCACCTTTAAAATAAAATCAGACAACCTGGGCTAATTAAAGAAGGAAGCTGTTAGTCATTAGTGTTTTCATTATAAACGAATCAATAGTTATCTCCAAATACTTAGTTGAGACCAATTTTCTGAGTGAATGGACGTTTTATTGGAGGGAGAGAAAGAGGGGGATTTTTGGATCATGAGGAATAATGAGAAAAGATAAGCCTGGAGGGGGTGGTCTGGTTATTTGGGTGGGTATGCTATAGAACAGGGCACTGGGTACCAGGGAACTTCGGAGGCAGGAGACCAGTGCCAAGGGTGGGAGAAAATGATAAAAATCTCTACTCTTCATTCACTTGCTGGGTTTGTGTATCTTAGAATTAAAGGCCCTTCTAAAGAAGCTGTTTTGGGTCTTTGCAGATTTAGTTAGGAGATGATCATATGGAAGTTGTAGTTTACTTTTCTTGTTCTGGTATTTCAGGTGATGAGAGCTAATATCTAATAATTCTTTAAAAAAATTTTAAATGTTTATTTTTGAGAGAGAGAGAGAGCACAAGTGGGGGAGGGGTAGAGAGAGAGAGGGAGACACAGAATTGAAAGCAGAATCTAGGCTCTGAGCTGTGAGCACAGAGCCCGATGCAGGGCTCGAACTCACAAACAGGGAGATCATGAGCTGAACTGATGTCGGACACTCCAATTGAGCCACCCAGGCGCCCCGCTAATATCTAATAATTCTTAATACTCGGAATAGGCTAGGAGTCAGGGGCAAAGTGAGATGTGATGGCATATGCGGTAGAACAATGGTTCTCAAATCAGCATCTCCTAGAATGCTGCTCAAACAGTTTCTGACTTTAGTAGATATGGGGTGGGAGTATTTACATGGCTAACAAGTTCCCGACCGATGGCTCATGCTGCTTTTCCAGAGGTGGTACTTGGAGAATCACTGCAGTAGGGAAATTTACTTGGCAGCTGGCCTCCTGCAGAGAGGATCGCTAAGGAAGACAAAGCAGAGGTTGGCTTTTCGGCAAGAAATTATAATCTTATGCTGAAATGGGGGACATGTGTGCATTGGTATCCCAGCACTGCGGTGACAACAGAAACGTTGTCTCACCGTCTGGAGGCTGGAAGTCTGAGCGCAAGGTGTCCGCAGGTCCATGCTTTCTCCCATGGCTCTAGAAGACAACCCTTCCTGGCCTCTTCCAGCTTCTGGTGGCCTTAGTTTGTAGGTTCATGCAGTCACATGGCCTTCTATTCTCTGCGTCTATTCACATCGCCTCTCCTGGGTGCCTGTCTGTATCCAAACTTCTCCTTTTTATAGGGATGCCAGTCGCTCCCATGGCGTCATTTTCACTTGATTATCTCTGTAAAGACGCTATTTCCAAATAAGATCACATTGGGAGGTACTGGGAGTTAGAACCTCACGGTATCTATTCAACCCATAACAATGTGTTTAACCATTGTTGTTTCCTGGCATCAGAATAATACATAGGTTACATATCTATTTGGTTCTCTGCAAAGTAAATTAATTAGATACAGAGATATCATGCCTCAGGCAGTCTTTGTTGATGGTAAAGGAAAAGGATAGAAAATCAAACAATTTAAAGAATATAGCCGGCTATATTGCCAAACCTCGAAGTTTCCTTTGGTTCTGACATGGTTAATTGCTTCCTTCTATGTGATACCCTAGCATTTTCCACATACTTTTATCATCAAAGTTATTACATTCTACAATAGCTACTTACTTAGGTTAATCTCTCTAAATTATGAGCGGCTTGAAGGTTGGGGCTGTGCTTAAATCCTTTTCACATTCACGGGAACTGGCACATGGTAGGTGCTCAATCTGGTGAATGGGGGAATTGACTTTAAAACAAGAGCAGCCTGGGATTTTGGCAGGTGTTTTCCTGTGTCTCTGGTAGCCCTTCAGGTAGAGGAAAGTGAGAATGTACCAGCGGAGAGACCTCCGCCAGAAGCCACCCTCCACAGATGCAGAACTTCTTTGAAGTCTCATTTCCATTTAAAAAATTAATGTGGATTTTGCATTCTCCTCCATAACGCATCCGTGTTTGTTTTAATACAAAACTGTTTCAAATTACTTAGCTAAAACCCTTAATTCCTCCCCCCTTATTCCATCCATCTTCAGTTTGAGAAAAATTGTCACCGCTGGGAGATATGCCATGTTCTATCTTATGAATGTACATACCACCTGGCACTCCGGAAGGCACCCACTTTTTTTTTTTTTTTAAGCCAAGGAATAGGGAAATCCAGTGGGGAGGTGAGATGGGACCATCACAGGGGACAAGGAAGGATGTGGCTGGGTTGGAAAAGCTCTTGGGGAGTTGAAGAAGGAAGCAAAGAAGACGGAAAGGCCCAGGCAGGCCTAAAAGTTGCTGGTGTGAAGTGAGTGTGGCTTAAACATGACTGTTGGTGCCCTGCACACTTTTCTTTTTTCTCTTTTTTTGGGGAAGATGGGTGAGAGGGTAGCAAGAGCAGAGAATAAGCAAAGGAAGGGAGGACATGAGGGAAGGAAGTCCATGGGCGGGGGAGTCCCCTGAGAAGCTTTGGTATGTGGAGTATTTTGGTTATAGAATCTTTTTTCATTTTTATTTTTTATTTTTGAGAAAGAGAGAGAGAGAGAGAGAGCATAAGCAGGGGAGAGGTAAAGACAGAGGGGGACAGAGGATTCAAAGCAGGCTTTGCACGGACAGCAGCAAGCCCGATGTGGGGCTTGAACTCACGAACCAGGAGATCATGACCTGAGCCGAAGATGGGCATTCAAAAGATTGAGCCACTGAGGCACTCCTTAGTTGTAGAACCTTAATAGAAATTTAGGGCTCAGTTTCTTGAAGGAGAGAGTAGGTCTTGACGCCTTGGGCCATGGGAAATGAATGGAGGGTCCTTGGAAAAGTGTGGGGAGTTAAAACAATGGGCAAGACAGCCTTTGGCAGTGATACTGAGAACCTAGTGGAAAGGAGAGTTGTAAGAGTCCAGATAAAGGGTGAAAGGGCGCAACCTCTGCAGCTGCAGGGGTGAGGGGGTGGGGGGCAGCCCTGCCCCGAAAGCCGTTGTTTCTTCCAGCACAAGCTCTAAGCACTTCTCTGACCCATTAAAGTCACCTAGCTTGTAATGTCTACCTCCCAAAAGGAATGCGCTTCTGCGTATCTGTGAAACATTCACATGCTATAATTAATTTGAGATTTTGGTTCTAACGGCTCTGTTCCTGAAAGTCAAGGAATAGCATTTACACATTAGTTTATCATCAGCTGGTTAGCTGTTGCCTTGCACAATCCCTTAAAAAAGAAAAAAAATTTTTTTCTAAATAATTGTTTGTCAGAAAAGGCAATTAGGGCACTGCAGTTTTGCTCTGAAAATTTGGCATGAGAAATTTGATTTTCCCCAACATTTGAGATGGCCTCTCAGAAGGTATCACTCCACCCCTTTAAGGCAGCCATGCAAATTAGCCTAGGTCTCCAGGCTCAGAATTCAGAAGCAATCAATCTAGTTCGAAAAGAAAACACACTATGAGGAAGAGTGAGAGTGAACCAGAAATTTGGAACCCATCACGTGACATCTGCGGGCTGATGCAGCCCATGCCGTTCGATGTGATTCTGACACTGCTCTGTGGCAACAGCTGGTTAGAACTTAAAGTATTTTATGGGTCATGAGACTCTGTGGCTCTATCTACAAAGCAGCCCTAAGGAATTGGCGTTTTATGCCTTAACTGTTCCTTCCAAAGCTCACTTCTCACTAAGAATGGGCAACCAGAGAGGTCTTTGTCCAAATACATTACATAATCCCTCCAGGAAATGCCGTGACAGTGTACTGTTGATGAAATGGAAACCCTGGCACAGTGACCTTTCTCCCAGATAGCCTAGGACACACTTTACGCTTCACTGGGCAAACATCCCTCCTTCCAAAGGGATTCAGGTCCAAGGATTCCTTCCCTCACTGGGGGCCAGGACGCAATAGGTTGCAGAAGTAGTGAGGAGTTTCCTTTCTTTTAACGGAATCATCCAATATTTCTCCCAGCTGGAAGCGTACACACGTTGCATGACTAAAGGCACGGTGCCCCCGAATAATAACCTAGTCTTTGCCTCCGGGAGCTAAGGGTATAAATGATGCCATTTAAGAAAAGGCAGCTCACATTGTCAGTGTCCCCCCGTGTCACTCTATCTCGATTCTTGTTTTATGTTGGTATATTAGTTAAGAAAGGTGGGTATGGTTATTCTCTGAAAATTATCTTTACTTTTTTCCTGCCTCGATGTCCGGTGTCTTACATTGGTTAACTTACTTCCTTTTGTGAGAGGCATAGAAGATGTATGATCTCATTCATGCAAAATTTATTGAAGCATGTTAACTTTGTGTGTATTTACTTATGAAGCCTCAGGGTCGATCACCAACACCAGGAAAAAAAAAAAAAAAAAACAAAAAACCAACAAAACCTTCTCGCTTCTGGGGACTGTTACTTTAAGAGTAATTATCCTGCTAGTTATGATGACAGTGACTCCAGCATGAGTGCTTACTTTGAAATGACAGTGGAATCTATGTGTCCTTGAAAATTTTAATTCCTGCAAGAGTTGTCCAAAATAGATAAAACCAAGAGCCTGGGCGTAGTTGTTTATTTGTGGCTAATTAGTGAACTATATTCTCTCCTAAGCACAAAGAAGACAAGCTGTCTCTAGCAGATTAAAGGGTCAGAAAGTTCTAAGCCAATTTTTCTCACACTTGGGCAATGCACCTGCTCTTTTAGAGGGCAAAAATGATTTCAGCTCCACAATATTGACTTAAATTTTTTTCTGTGACAATATTACTCAAATCCACACAGACAGGCCCGTGTGCAATTAAAAGGAAAGTTGTTTTTTCTTTTTTCTTTTTTAATTTTTGAGCGCAGGATTGCACATATGCCCATTAGGTAAAAATTGCTAATTATATTGTTCCAATATATCATATGTTTTTATTATTTTTTGTCTGCTCGATCTGCCAATATTGAGACAGGTGTGTGTATTGCTGTCCTAGGGCTACCGTAACAAATGCTCAAACTTTGGTGGCTTCAAACAACAGAAGCTGATTCTCTCTCAGTTCTGGAGGCCAGAAGTCTGAAATCAAGGTGATGGCAGGGCTGTGCTCCCTCTGTGAAGGCTCTAGGGGAGAATCCTCCCTTCCTCTTGCAGCTTCGGGTGGCTCCAGATTTTGCTTGGCTTGGGGCTGTGTCCCTAATTGCTGCCTGTGTCTTCACACATCCTTCTCTGAGTCTGTCTTCTCTTTTGTCTCTTATGAAAACACTTGTGATCGGAATTAGGGCCCCGCCAGATAACCCAGGAGGATCTCATCTTGAGATCCTTAACTTAATCACATCTGCAAGGACTTTTTTTCTTTTTTCTTTTTTTTTTTTTTCTCAGATAAGGTCACATTTACAAGTTCTGAGGGTCAGGAAGAGGACATATCTTTTGGAGGTCACCATTTAACCTGCTACAGTGCGTTAAAATTTCCTACTATGTCTGTCAATTTTCAACCGCTCGTACCTCTGCCAATTTTTATTTTTTGTATTTTGAAGGTGATCTTATTAGATACAACCCACCCTGATTATTTCTTTTATCGTTACAGGATGACCTTCTTTATGTTCTCTCAATTTTTTGTCTGTTTGTTTGCTTTAAGATCTGGTTGTCTGATGTGAATATAAGTTTCAAGCTTTCTTTGGTGGGTGTTTCTATGTTACATCATTTTCTCTCATTGGATTTTAGATTTTTGTTGTATTGTTTTTTAGAGGTGTTTTTTGAAAACAGTTTATGGTTGTACTAAAATCTTCTAAAAACTTATTCAAAAGTAGAGATTATAGTCCAATGAACCCCCAAACATCCATTAACCAGATTCATCATTATCAAGATTTTATCACATTTGCTTCTTCTAACCCTTTAGAAGTGTTCCTTTTCTTTTTGTTTTGTTTTCTTTGCAGAAGTATTTTAAAGCACTTTCCAGATATCGTGTCATTTCAACCTACATATTTCATATGTATGTCTAAATAATATGAACACTTTCTTTTTTGTGTAGCAAAATACCATTATTACATCCAACAAAATTAGTAATAATCCTTTGGTATCATATAATACTCAATATATAATTTAATTCCTCTAGTTTGCTCATGCTTTCTTATAGTTGGTAATTTGAACCAGAATCTAAACAAGGTCAATGTGTTTAATTTGGTTGTTAGATCTCTTTGGTCTCTTTGTACAGAGGGGTTCCCCTTTCTTTCATGCTATTGTCTTCTTTCAGAAACAAGTTAGTTTCTGTAGAGTGCTTCATATTTTGCATTTTGAAGTCAGTGTTTTGCTTTGTGATATAATTTAACTTGTTCTATGATCCCCTGTGTTCCCTTTGGATAGAAATTATTCATTCTGAGGGTTTCTGTCTTAAAAAAAAATTTTTTTTTAAGTTTATTTATTTCTGAGACAGAGAGACAGAGCATGAGTCGGGGAGGGGCAGAGAGAGAGGGAGACACAGAATCCGAAACAGGCTCCAGGCTCTGAGCTGTCAGCACGGAGCCTGACACGGGGCTCGAACTCACAGACGGCAAGATCATGACCTGAGCTGAAGCTGGACGCTCGACCGACTGAGCCACCCAGGCGCCCCAAGAATTTCTGTCTTTTAACTGATGAGTTTGATCTATTTACATTAACATTACCAATATTTGAAGTTTGTCTCTACGATCTCTTTTTGTGCTTTCTCTCAGTTTTTATTTATTTTTGCCATCTTTTTTACTTTTTAAAAACGTTCTCCCTTTATCCTTTAATAAACATTTGGTTTTATTTTTATTTTTTGTGGTTATCCTTAATTTTTAATTTTTTTTTCAACGTTTATTTATTTTTGGGACAGAGAGAGACAGAGCATGAACGGGGGAGGGGCAGAGAGAGGGAGACACAGAATCGGAAACAGGCTCCAGGCTCTGAGCCATCAGCCCAGAGCCCGACGCGGGGCTCGAACTCACGGACCGCGAGATCGTGACCTGGCTGAAGTCGGACGCTTAACCGACTGCGCCACCCAGGCGCCCCTATCCTTAATTTTTAAAATGACCATATGACCAGACCAAATCTGTGAGTAATCAATATTTTTAAAAAGTCTTTCCTCCCTTCCTTCCTTCCTTCCTTCCTTCCTTCCTTCCTTCCTTCCCTCCTTCCTTCCTTCCTTCCTTCCTTCCTTCCTTCCTTCCGTCCTTCTTTCTCCTTTTCTTCTTTTAAAGCTCAACTATTCAATTTTCATGTAGTATTTGTAAGTGTCTATAGGTAAAGTATTTCTGTATTAGTTTAATCTACTACTATTTTCTAGAGTTATTGAATATCAAAATCTTTTTTTAAAAACCCATGTGAATGGGGGCACCTGGGTGGCTCAGTTGGTTAAGCATCTGAATCTTTTTATTTTTTTTTTAATGTTTACTTATTTATTTTTGAGAGTGAGAGAGAACATGAGCAGGGAAGGGGCAGAGAGAGAGGGAGACAGAGAACCCCAAGCAGACTCTGAGCTATCAGCACAGAGCCTGATGCAGGGCTCGAACTCATAAACTTTGAGATCATGACCTGAGCTGAAACCAAGAGTTGGATGCTTAACTGACTGAGCCACCCAGGTACCCCTAAGTGTCTGAATCTTGATCTCTGCTCAGGTCATGATCTTGCGGTTTGTGAGTTTGAGACCCCCATCTGACTCTGCATTAACAGCGTGGATCCTGCTTGGGATTGTCTCTCCCTCTCTCTGTCCTTCCCTCCCTCCCTATCTCTTTGTCTGTCTCTCAAAATAAACAAATAAACAAAACAAATACCCATATGAATGAATCAGTGTGTGTGTGTGTGTGTGTGTGTGTGTGTGTTTATTTGCATGTACCTCAGCTTTCCTTAATTTAACTATGGGCAGTCCAGTAAAGGGTGTGCTATGTAGTGTCTGGATTCTCTCATTGTACCATTTGTAGCTACCGTTTTAATGTCACTTCTTGCAAACTTTTTGTAGCCATAAATATAATTGGAGGTGTTAAAACTGCAGAAAACATTCTATAATTATGTAATTATCCAGGTGATACCAAGTATATTTATGATAATATATATAAAGATTATAAAAATGGAAACATAAAATTAAAAACAATTCTTGTAGTGATCTTCGGATTTCAGAATATTTGTGTGGTCTATGGAAACTGGTTTTGGAAATAGTATCCCTTGGTCTCTAGTCAGATTTATAACTAGCTGGTTTTAGAAAGTATTCTCATCTGTAGGTTGAACTTAATTCCAGTTCTTCTATTAAATCTTTTGTAATTTTGAGGGGGATAAAAAAATTAAGCTTACTGTATTAGTCAGGGTTCTCCAGAGGAAGGGAGAGAGAGAGAGGGAGAAAGAGATTGACTGATTTTAAGCAATTGGCTTACACCATTATGGAGACTGATGGCTTTGAAATCTGATGGGATAAGCTGGCAGGTTGGAGACTCAGAGAGGAGTTGCAGTTTGAGTCCAAAGGCCATCTTCTGGCAGAATTCCTACTTGCTTGGGGGAGGGCAGACTTTGTTCTATTAAGGACTTCAACTGATTAGACGAGGCTCACCCTTTATGGAGCACCCATTACAGACAGTAATCTGCTTTACTCAAAGTCAATTGATTCAAATATTAATTACATCCAAAAAATACCTTCACAGAAACACCCAATTAAATGTTTGACCAAATATCTGGGTACTGTGGCCCAGTTCTAGCTGACACACAAAAGCAACCTCCACATTTACTTTATAGCTTTTGTTACTTGGTTACCCCTGTGTTTCTATGTCTGCCTCACCACCTAGGCTGTGATCACCTCCAGGGCAGGCACTGTCTTCAGTGCCCAGCGTGGTTCCTGGAGTTTAGTAGATACTGGATACATGTTTTAAATAAATTCATAATAAAAGGGGGAAGCAGGGAAGGGACCTGAAATTCATTTCAGGCATAGATAAAAACAAAGCATGGATATCCTGAGTTTTTAAAACCGTTTATTTGCAGTATCTGTGATTACAGAGCCCATACTTGTCTCAAAGCAGATACCTCTGATACAATGAACTTTTACTGAGGGGCCTGCTACGTGCCAGGAACTATGCTAGGTGCAGTCTATGTTCCTCGTGAACCGTAAGAAGTTATCTATATAGATCAACAAGCTCTTACTCCCTTTTCCTGGAGAGAGGATGGATCATGATTCTTTGCGGCTCGGTTTAGTGCCCAAACTCTCTAACGTAATTTCCGGGATTGATTTAAGGCTTTTCTGGTGGGGCAGTAGGGGAAGCAGAGCTCTTGAATTTTTCCATCTCAAATGCTACGTGTATGGCCGATCTAATTGTTTCAAAGAAATCACAGGCCGTTCTTTATACCTGTCTTTGATTCGTTTTCTTCCTTGCAGCAGTCCCAGTGGGGATGCTTACGTATTTAGGTGTTGTAACAGGCTGGATTGCACTCCCTCCAAATTCATATGTTGAAGTCCTAAGTACTTTAGAATGTGACTGTATTTGGAGTTGGGGGCTTTAAAGTTAAAGTAATTAAGTAAAATGAGATCATGGGGCAGGCCCTAATCCAATATGACTGGTCATCTCATAAGAAGAGGAGATTAGGACACAGACACGCACAGAGGGAAGACCATGCAAAGACATGGGGAGAAGACAGCCCTAAGAGCCCGAAGAGAGCTGGCTCAGAAGAAATCAACCGTGTAGACCCCTGGATCTCAGACTTCTAGCCTCCGGAAATGTGAGGAATCAGTTTCTGAGTGTCTAAGCCATACAGCCTGTGTTACGGCAGCCCCAGCAAACAATACAACTGTGCATCTTTCATGTAAATTTTTTCTTATCACAATCAGATTTTTCCTTGTTGTTATTCATTTTGCAGCCAAAACGTGATCCCACCTGGGCTCTCCAGTCAGTGCCTTTATAACACTTGCAGTTTGGAGCTGAACATAAAAGATTGAAGTAACTCTTAAAGTCAGATGAATCTTGGCTTCCAATCTTTTCATACCACTGCAAATGGCTACAGGGCTTAGGCTAAACTACTTAAGAAAGCCCCGGCACTAGTTTGCATTTGATCAGCAAAAACCACATGAGACAGAGCAAATGTCCTGCTCTGTTTTGCTGGATGATTCTGGTGTAATTAAGGGTACCTCTGAAAATCAGCCTGATGGTGTGGATGTGGGCTGGTGCCAGTTAGCTGTGTTCTCCCCCAGTAGGTTGTACTCAGTCTTTGCTGTTGTTCTTAGAAAAAGTACCATGGGCAAGTCAAGGCAGTTTCATTGCCACCGCTGGAGAGCTAAAGGCAAATGGCCCACTGGGGCGGTATGTTGGGTGCTCTACCAAATTAACTACTTTTTTTTTTTTTAATTTTTTTTTCAATGTTTATTTATTTTTGGGACAGAGAGAGACAGAGCATGAATGGGGGAGGGACAGAGAGAGAGGGAGACACAGAATCGGAAACAGGCTCCAGGCTCTGAGCCATCAGCCCAGAGCCTGACGCGGGGCTCGAACTCCCGGACCGTGAGATCGTGACCTGGCTGAAGTCGGACGCTTAACCGACTGCGCCACCCAGGCGCCCCCCAAATTAACTACTTTTGATTAGTGTTAGTAATTGAAAGTGAATCATGATAGGCACCCTTTCTTGTTTCTCTGTGGACTCTATCTTGTACTTCAGAAAACATGCAAAAATGTATAATCACATATTTTGTTTAAGAATGTATAATTTTGTTTCCTTCCAACACTTAAATACAAAAAGTTCCCTTCTGTCTTCAAACACCAATGTCATCCATATTTTATCCTTTAAAAAAATTTTTTTTTTAACGTTTACTCATTTTTGAGAGACAGAGACAGAGCACGGGCGGTGGAGGGGGCAGAGAGAGAGGGAGACACAGAATCCAAAGCAGTCTCCAGGCTCTGAGCTGTCAGCACAGAGCCCGACACGGGGCTCGAACCCACAAACCTTGGTATCATGACCCGAGCCAAAGTCGGCTGCTCAACCGACTGAGCCGCCCAGGTGCCCCTAATGTCATCCATATTTTAGATTCTTAGATAATAAACACGTTACATGAAGAGTGTTATGTGCTCACTCCTGAAATTCTCGTCTATAGTCCTTAGTCTACCTTCTGCAATCTTTTTCAACTTCCTGGCTTCTCTTAAACTTCAATGAAAATGTATGTCTTTCTATCCTTGATCAAACAGCTTAATCTTCTCTTGCCCACGATTTTCAATTATACTGGCTTTGAAAGGTCTGAGGACGTTGTCTGTATTAAAGACATTGCAAACAGTCTAGCATTGTTGTAAGCTGTGCAGGCTCAAATCCCACTGGAAACCTAGATCTCAATTTATCATAACCCTGGGGCATGTCTACATTTTCTATAAACAAATTGAAATTATTTCCCCTTTTGATCTGGATATACTAAAAAAGAAATATCTCATTTTGGGATAAAAACATGGCTTTTTTTTTTTTTTTTTTTTTAAGTTAAGGGGGTTTATTTCTCATAAAATGGATGGATTGGGAGCCTACCAACCTTTGTGCAAGCTTCCCACCTTTCCCTTTAGCTGACGGGGGGACTACAGACATCTAACCCCAGGCCTCTCTCAGCTTAAATCCCATGAACATCTCCCATTGTGGCACAGGCAGGAGATAACAAAGCAGAGATGAAGCATTATCAAGTGTTACCCAGAGGACCCTCATTTGGCGTGGAGGATGCGTTCTCTTCAGCCTCTTTCCTCCATCTCTGAGACCCGAATCGCGGTGCCGGCTTTCAGTTGATGGCTAGAGAGGTGAGCATACCGGGTGGGAGCTCTCTAAGTGTTTCTGCTCCTTGTCCTTGGATCCCAAGCTTCTTTATGTGTCATTATCTTTCTCATCCAAGGTGAACATCAACTATTAGGCAGTGCTCATAGAACAATTGTTTGGCTTGTGTCTAGGAATTTTCTCACATTCTTGCAGTACTGATTTTCTCCATTTAAAGCACAAAAATTTGCGGGAAGCCTGGATGGCTCAGTCGATTGAGCGTCCGACTCTTGATTTCGGCTCAAGTCATGATCCCGGAGTTGTGGGATCGAGCTCCACATTGGGCTCCACATTGAGTGTGGAGCCTGCTTTTTATTCTCTCTCTCTCTCTCTCTCTCTCTCTCTCTCTCTGTCTCCTTCTGCCCCTCCCCCCCCACTTGTGCATGAGCTTTCTCTCTCTTTAAAAAACAAAAATAAAAATAAAAATAAAATAAAGCACAAAAATTTGCTGTTCAATCAATTGTCTTCTTTTTGCCTTGTACAGTGAAGGAATGATTCTTGGTTATCTACCTAAAGGTTTGTCATACTCAAAGGGAGTACTACATTGAGGTGATACTTGTAAGGGAACAGCTTGGATACAAAGGAGCAACATGTTTTTGTTTCCCGGGTTTATAAAAAAAGTACCTTTTTAGATCAGAGCCTGATGCGTGCACATTCTAAGTACAAAACCTGGAATTAAAACAGGCAAACCTTTTTTACTGAATAGAATTCTCTGTACAGGTCAAGGAAATGCCAAACTTAACAGATGTCTTACACTGTGCCCTGAAGGTCAATAAATTAGAGTTTTGTTGAACCAGGAAGAGGAAGGAATTCCAGAACTTCAGGTCCCCCAATGGAAATGCCCCTTAGGACAAGTCTAAACTAGGGAAATAGCACTGGATCTCTTCCAAGTCAGTTGGCCCAGTGTAGTGTAACTCATTTCTGGGCCCCCTGAAGCTGTTTGTTCAACTCTGGCGTCTACAACTCTACAGTGTCAAAGGGAGTTAATCATTAGCAAGTGTGAATAATGTCAGCATAACAAGGCATGATTGCAGTTCTCTCTGTTTTGACAAAATTTTAATCATTTGTCAGAATAATAATAATAAAAAAAAAAAAAAACCAAAAACATGACCACAGAATGTTAAAGTAGCATGGAATTTGGGGAACAGTTAACTCACTTTCTAGCATTGTAAATCACCATTCTCATTGTTTTTCTAGAAAAGAAGTGGTGTGATACTCTCCAGATTATATAGGGTTACTGACTGGCCTGGGGTAGTCTGATCTGGCTCAAGGCAACTTGTCTCCAGAGAACCCGTCTTTGGAGAATGATCTAAAGGTTTAAGTGTAGGGCCTTAAGGCTTTCCATTCTCTTCTGTCAGAGCCACCAAGTACTGTTGTACAAATAATGTGGATGCAGCTGCGTTCCAGAGCCTAATAGGCCTCCCGCTTGTCCCCTGGACCGGGGAACAGAACGAGTCCAAAACCTCTCCTTGGATGAGAATCACAGGAACCCTGAGTTCTGAACTCTGAAGTTGGGGACAGGAGGTAAAGAAACATTCTAGATGCATCGAAAGATGAATTTGCCTTGGCCTCATCTGAGTTCTGGTTGAAAAAGAGATGATCTCCCTAAAACGTAATCAAGAATTCTAGCAACCACCCCAACTGGCTCTAGAGAGTCAAGGGAATGAGGGGGCACTCAGCCAAGCTCCATGATGGCAGCTGAGTCCTAAACCCCAGGGTGTCTCTGAAAATCAGTCATGCGTTATAACTGGGATAATTATCAAGTTCTTCCACGAGGTGCACAGACAGGCTTCATCTTTTCCTGGGACCAGCACCCCTGAGTGCCCAAAGGGTATGCCCTCCTTTGGTTAATGCCACACCACTCATTTACCTTGTTGCTCAATCCAGAATGTCAGGACACACTGAATCAACTACCAAATCCTACTTCCTAAGCTCTCCAATGATCTGTCTCCTCTCTCTTCTTGCTGCCATTGGCTTAGTTCAGATATTGTAATTTTCTCTTGTTCTAGCTGGCCTTCATGATCTTCAAATTCAGGCATGATGCTGTTAGAGTCACCTCTTTAAAATCAGGAATTGATCCCAGCACTGCCCTGCATGTTCTGTGTGTCCCTTTCCAATGGATAAAGCCCAGCCCTTGGGAATGGCCTGCCATTTGCTTCCTAACTACGCTTTGCCTTCCACTCTGGCCCCATTTCCATTCTTTCCAGCCTTACGCCAGTCTTTGGAGTTTTATGCATCATGGACTTTCACACCTCCTGGCTCCCTCAAGCTGTTCCCTCTACCTAGGATACTCTCTGTGTGTGGCCAACTCGAAAATGCCATTTAACTGTCCTTAGAAGGCTTTTCTTTTATTGCCATTCTCTTTGTCCTCTCCCTTGTCTCTGCCACCTTGCGTTAATTACCCCCTCTGTATTCCATATGTCCTCATTGTCTATCGAAGCATGTACCACATTGTATCAGAAGCATTTATTTATGTCTGTCTCCTTTCCAAGACCATGAGATTCTGGAAGGCAGAGCCTGTTGCGTTCATTTTTGTATCCTCATTCCCTAACACACCAGTACTGGGTACCGTGGAAGTTTTTGAAGTGCATGGAACTGGAGGTTAGGCAGTTGTTAGCATTTGCATTCAAGTAGGCAGACTTGAGTCAAACCATCATGTTCGGTTAGGTCATAAAATGAAATGATCCTAACTTAGTAGTTCTCAGTCTTGCTGCACTTTGCAATTGCCTGGAGATCTTAGAAAGTATTGAGGGGAAGTTGGTCTCAGAGAGGAAGAACAGGTCGGTCTGGGAGCCTTCCTGCAAGGCCATCCTGGGTCCCATTTCCTGAGGCTCTGACCTAGTTAAGCTGGAGCGTGGTGGGACATCAGGATTTAAAACAGCTGCTAATGTGTGAAACTAATGTGTACTAAGTTTGAGAGCCACAGTCCTACGTGAACCCCCCATATAAAGCATAAATTGATATACTTGGTGTCTTTCTGACATGTTTCATAACTTCTTTCTCTTTCTACTCCTTCAACTATCGACACCGAAGGCAGTTAGAGACTCAGTCCAAATATGGGAGAAGCTTTCAACCCTGGCCACACAGTATAACCATTACTCAGGAAACTTCAAAAATCCTGATGCCTGGAATCATAACCTAGAGCTTAAAGAACACATAGACTTCTCTACATCACTCTGGATGGCAGCCTCCACATGCCATCATCACTCTTGCGGGATGATGATATTTTGTCTCAGAGACGTTGGGAGAGAAGAAAAGAGAGATGCTGGAGAGCAGAAAGGGGATAAATCGGAAGGAGAAAAAATTACATATGACACTTCATGGGGATATTACCAATAACAGGTTTAGGTTTCATTCAGGGACACTAAAATAGGTGATTGGAAATTGCTTTCACCTCACGCTTCTTAGCTACCGATACTTGGATTTGGTAATACTTGTCATGATGTGAAGGGACAACCGAGACTTACTACTCTGTGCAGACATAAAAATCCTCATCCATTAGGGAATCTGGTTGAGGAAGGGGAACCAACAGAAGGATCCCTCCTTTCATACTTGGATAGGATACTCAGGTGGCAGCCTGGCACCAGTGGTCCATTGATGAAGTCAAAGCAGCGATGCTTTATTCCCTGTTAGCCTGTCCCACGGAACTCTTGATCGTTTCCCTTGAAGTAGGAGAAACAAACACTGTCCTTTATACTTTCCTCTGAGAGAGAGAGAGAGAGAGAGAGAGAGGAGATGAAGCTGCTTTCAATGTGCTCTTTGTGGATATGGCTTATGTCCATCCCTCTCCACCCTTAATTCATCGCACACTTGAAAACAGCAAATGAGACAGAGACGCTGACTTCTAAAATACAAATTTCAACGAAGTGGTGCATAGGGCACAGAGTGTTGTTTATCGAAACAGTAGATATAACAAGACAAAAAGCAGATATAAGTATTCCTCTGAAGTTTGTATTTTCACCAGGCTCAGTTGTGGGTAGGCATGGTGAGTACGTATGTAGCCTTTACAATTATGAACGGTTGTTGTGACATATGCTTTTTCAGGTGGAACCTATCGCTCTAAGTTTAAGAAGGTCAATGGTTTCTATTCCCTGATGGCTTTGAAAGTGTCTAGGTCTCTGTCATTTTCAAGTCAAATGTTTACTTTGCTGACAGTGCAATGAAGTGTTTCCATTCTCTTACATCTAGTAGATGCTTTCTATGGTCAAGTCCTAAGGGTGCCCTTACTAAACTTGAATGGGTGCTATCTTTTATACTTATGCTTGCTTTTTATTATATTTAAACATTGTGGTAGGTCATTTCTGAGATGGTCTTTAATGATGCCTGTCTCCTGGTATTCACTGCCTTGTATAATCTCCTCTCCTTGAGTAACTTGCTTCTAATGAATACAGTATCTCAGTCTTGAGGGGATGCTGATTCTGTGATTAGATTACAAGAGGCTGTGACCTCTATCTTGGTAGCAGACACTCTCTCTTGCAGGCTTGTTGCAAAAGTTGCCACGTTTGGGAAGCCCACAGGGTGAGGATCCAAGGTCGGCCTCCAGTCAATAGCAAGCTAGAAACTGAGCCCCTTGGTTCAACAGCCCAAAAAGGAATTCAAAGCTGCCAGCTACCACATATGTGAGCTGAGAAGCAGATTCTTCCCCAATTAAGCTTTCAGATGAGACCCCAACTTTAGCTGGCTTCTTGATTGCAACCTTGTGAGAGACCCTGAATTAGAGAACCCTAGTTAAGCTGCCCAAATTCCTGACCCACAGAAACTATGGGATAACGTGTGTTTTTTTGTTTTTTTGTTTTTTTTAATTTTTTTTTTCAACGTTTATTCATTTCTGGGACAGAGAGAGACAGAGCATGAACGGGGGAGGGGCAGAGAGAGAGGGAGACACAGAATCGGAAACAGGCTCCAGGCTCTGAGCCATCAGCCCAGAGCCCGATGCGGGGCTCGAACTCACGGACCGCGAGATCGTGACCTGGCTGAAGTCGGACACCTAACCGACTGCGCCACCCAGGCGCCCCAACGTGTGTTGTTTTAAGTGGCTAAATTTGTTACCTAGCAGCAGATAACTGATACAAACACTATTTGAAACATTCTTTTTTCCCCTCTCTCCCTTTTTAAAAAAAATTTGAGTATAGCTGACACACAATGTTACATTAGTTTCAGGTGTACAACTTAGTAATTTGACAAATTTGTATCATATACAGTTCTTCCATTGTTATCGATGTTTGGGGTGGGTCATCTTACCTCTATGAAAACAGTATACAATTCTAGAAAAGAGAGATGGTTTCTTATATGCCTTGGTATCCTCCTTAAAGTATTTAGTGAAGGATTTTGCATAGAGTAAATGCCCATTAAGTACTTATTAAATGAATGAAAAAAGGTATGTTTGTTCCTGATATTTTCAGAAAGGAACTTGGATTCACGCCTTCTGATATTTGGCATCTGTGATTTTGCCATGTTTGTGTAGTTAAGCGAGTCATGCTTATTTCTTCTCAGTTAATAAAGAAAAATGGATTCCCCCCCCAAAACATTACAATTATTTTTTCTAGGAATTTGGAGAATAAGCAGTCTTATATTTTGCAGGTTTAATGAAGAGCCAAATTGGATGTACTTTAGAAAATGGGGTAAAATATATTTGGACAACAAATTCTGGATCCTGATTATTTTCTGTCTGTCTCTGCTCACATTTTTCCTACTATTCACTGTAAATGGTTATCATTTAGCTAGTCATGTAAGAAGAAGATGCATTTGTAGCATGATGAATCTTTAACTCCACCAATAGTAGAAGAATGTTGTAGTCATTTTTGGCTTGTTGACATCTTTGCTTTTTTTTAAATTTTTAAATGTTTTCAAATTTATTTTTGAGAGAGAGACAGAGAGACAGAGAGACAGAGAGAGACAGAGCATGAGTGGGGGAGGGGCAGAGAAAGAGGAGGACACACAGAAACCAAAGCAGGCTCCAGGCTCTGAGCTGTCAGCACAGAGCCCAGCAGGGGGGCTTGAACTCATGAACCGTGAGATCATGACCTGAGCCAAAGTCTGACGCTTAAGTGACTGAGCCACCCAAGCACCCCTTGTTGACATCTTTGTTAAGAAAGTCATGCATCAATCATTTACCACTATAATCTAATCAACAAGAAAAATCAAGAAAATATCAATATAAAACCAACAAGTCGTATTATAATTAATAGTTTGCTTTTTTGCCTCATCCCTCAGCTTTTCAGTGCATCTATTTTATTTTATTTTATTTTATTTTATTATTAAAAATTTTTTTTTAAATGTTTACTTACCTTTGAGAGAGACAGAGAGACACAGTGCCAGCAAGGGAGGGGCAGAGAGAGAGGGAGACAGAATTCGAAGCAGGCTCCAGGCTCTGAGCTGTCAGACCCAATGCGGGGCTCAAACTCACTAGCTCGGAGATCATGACCTGCGTGGAAGTCAGACGCCTAAACGCCTAAAGACTGAGCCACTCAGGCTCTCCTCAATGCATCTATTTTAGATACAGAGGACCAGGAAGGGCAGATTAAAGGTAGCTTTCCCATTGTTGTCTAGAGGAAGTGATACTTGCCTTTATCTTTCCTTTCTTTACAGTGCAAGATGCTTTCACGAGATAACACTACTTCCCTGAATAGCTTCCCCATTCTTGCTCCATTGTAGTAGCATTTTGGGTTTGGACTTCCAAGTTTATAGCTGCTTGTGTTCTCACTCTGGCAGAAAGACATCCTCTCCCTCGGGCACCTTACTGTGTAACTCACTGCTTTGAACTACAGCCATATGGGTGTGTGATCAATCTGTCCTCCTCAAGAAATGCAACCACGGCAGGCAAGGGAATCCATCTGGATCCTCTGTGGCTCTCTGAGAGATGGGGGAGAGCCTGTTAAGATTGAACAGGCAGTAATTCCTTCCAGGTGTAGTCAGAGACCCCTCTTTAGTCTAGATAGCTCAAGACAAAGCATCCTAAACCTTGGTCTCTGGCCACATTCTTTCCTGGTGGGTAAATGGGGATAACGTTAATGGCAGTTCCAACCCCCACAGGAGTTATTTCCAGTTCCAAACTATGTGCTGCCTTTAAGTCTGGTACAGGAACTACATGGATGAACTACATGGAAAAACTTCTGAATTTTAGCAAGTCAGTTGGCAAATTCTTTTGTGAATTTGAAGGAACATGTAGGTTAGATGATCCTGTGTTTAGACAGTATTGACGTGACCACTAGTTTCTGGAGATTACCGATGTAACGATGATTGTCAACCTGAAGGATGTTTGACGAGGGTCTCTCTTTAATCTGTACTGTTCAATATTATCAGCGACTTGGATGAGATCATTCAGGACACACTGATCACCTTGGTTGATTATGGGAAGCAGGATGAGTTAGGCAAATAAACTGAAAGACAGAATAAAAATCCAGAAACAGTGGGTGAAATCTAACAAGATAAACTTCAATAGGGATAAATGTAAAGTCCCACAATTGGGTACACCACACACACACACACACACACACACTTCTTTCTCCTGGATGAGGAAGGGTTATGTTCTGAAGCCTGGACTTGAGGGTAGTATTCAGGTATGGGGGATCGGGGTGTAGAGGACGGGGTGGCAATCTTGGGGTGATGCTGAATCAAAAGCCAGCCAGGCAAACCAACAGAGTGACCCAAAGAAGTTAGCTCGGAGGGAGGGGGCGTCTGGCTACCAAGCCAGTGGGATGGAGGGTGGTGACAGAAAAGTCTCGAAGAAGATGGGAGATGGAGGTTATAGGCAGAGCCTGGGGCAGTTCCTGTGCTCTTGGTTGCTTTGCTGTTTTTCTTCCATTGCAGTGGCTTTAGGCATGGGTGGGGAAGGAACAGTTAAAGGCACCAGCCAGGTGTGGACAAGCACAAATACAAAAAGGGGGAACTTGGTCTGGGAGAAGCACGTAGGTAAAAAGGCTCAGGGATCCCTGTTGAAAGCATGATGTGAGTGAAGATTAAAATGTGGTTGCCAAGAGAGCTCACTTGATCTCTGGCTGCACTGATAAATGTCAATTATATTTACCACGACACTTGGTCTGTTATCTCCTAGCGTACTGGTCCAGTAGTGGGTAACATGCCTTAACAAGGATCGTCGACACACCAAAAGGTAGCTAGAAGAGAGATTTCATTCATTCGTTTATTCACCAAATATTTATTGAACACCTACAAAGTGAAGGTACTTTTCTAGACGCTGGGGATTTAGCTGCAAACAAGACAGACAAGGTCTTGGCTCCCATTAGCCTTCATTGTAGTGGGGAGGGAGGAGCAGTGAAGCAGTGCACAGATAAATAATTACATATAGAAATAAGTCTCATGGAAAACAAAATGGGATGATGTGCTGGGAAGTGACTTAATAAGCAAAAGAAGGGAGTTAACTTATACAGGGTGGTCAGGGAAAGCCTCCCTGAAGAGCTCACATCTAAAGGATGAGTAAGACTCAAGCATAGGAAGATCCAGGAAACGAATTCCTGGAAGGAGTGGCTAATACAAAGGTGCTGAGGTAGGAAAAAGCTTGGAGCATAGAACGAGGGACAGAAATCTGGGAAGCAGTGAGCAAGGATGAAAGTGGTATGAAGGGAGGTCAAAAAGGCAGGAGGGGTTGGTGGTAGTAAGGGGATGCAGGCTGGTCCCATTTGTTTGATGGTATGAAACGATTGTGTTTACAGCCCTTACTACCTACCAGGCAAGATTCTAAGTGCTTTACAAATAGTTAAAAATGCTTTCACAACCATGATTTCATTTGTAACATTAAAAAGTCATACTAAGTAGGAGTTTTATACGTAGTGACCTTATAGACCTTGACTGTGAAATACGGAGAGAATAAATGAGTTGCTCAAGAACCATATCCTGCGATATGTTCAACCTGCAGAAACTATACCTTAGAGATGGGCATCGCACTCAGGTTTGCATATTTCATGGACTCTGCTCAGTAATCCATAATCCTTGACCGGCGACCCTGTAAGTCCCCTCTTCACGCTGAGTTGTGTCTAATCCTTGGCAAACTGATCTTTTTTACTTTGTATTATTCTTTTCTTTCATCAAAATCTCAGGGTACTCGAAGAGTGACTCCAGTTCATGGTTATTTATTTATTTATTTATTGAAAGAGAGGGAGGGAGGGGCAGAGCGAGAGAGAGGATCTCAAGCAGGCTCCAGGCCCAGCGTGGAGCCTGGTGACCCCAGGATCATGATCTGAGCTGAAATCAAGAGTTGGATACTTAACTGACTGAGCCACCCAGGCGCTCAGGTTTTTGTCTTTACATGAGGGAAGAAGGAGTGCATCATCAGCATATGCGAGCCTGATGCCAGCTCTCATTTATTTATTCGGTTAACAAATATTTAATTGAGTATTTCTCCTGGGCAAGACACTGTGCTTGGTGCTGGGTGTAGACAGGTCAATGAGACAGGTACAGTTCCTGTCCTTACGCAGCTTATGCTCAGTGAAAGAGACAGATGATAAACAATAAAAACAAATACCTGTGTAATTTCAAGTTTTATTAAATGCTAAGGAAGTGATGACATATATTTTTGTTCTTTATAAAATGTTTATTTATTTATTTATTTGAGAGAGAGAGAGAGAGAGAGAGAGAGAGAGAGAATCCCAAGCAGGCTCTTTACTGTCAACCCACAGCCCAACATGGGGCTTGAACCTACAAACTGTGAGATCATGACCTGTGCCAAAATCAAGAGTTGGATGCTCAACTGATTGACAGGTGTCCCTATTTTCATTATTTTTGATGGATTGTCATTTATACTGAAATTTAGCAGCTCAAACAACCATTGTCATTTACTTTGCTCACAAATCTGCCACTTGGGGAGGGCTCAGTGGGAAACGCTTATCTCTGCTCCACACAGCACCAGCTGAGGTGGCCTGAGAAGGGTGGAAAGATCCACTTCCAAGGTGACTGACACATATTTGTTACTGGTTACCAATTGGGAGCTCAGCTGGGGTTGTGGCTGAGGGCTTCATTTCCTCTCTGCTTCAGCCTCTCTACGGGACTGCTTGGGCATCCTCACAGCATGGTGGCAAGGTTCTGAGAAACTGTCAGTCTTTTCAAGCTCTGGGTCCAGGACCCAGTGTCATACACCATTGGTCAAGCAGTCAAGTCCACCTATATTCAAGGGAATCTAGGGCAAGAATGGTCTTAAACCCCAACTGTGGCCACCTTTGATCTATCACAGTCTGTCAATTCATAAGTTTCTATTTTTGCATCCAGTGCCTTAGAGAGGGGTTTATTTGTTTTGTGTGTGTGTGTGTGTGTGTGTGTGTGTGCGTGTGTGTGTTTGCCTGCAAATTTTTCCTACAATTAGGAAGTGTTGACATTGGTTTATAGGTGATGGCTTAGGTATGAGTTTATGGTCTGACACATGAGGATTATGAACAGATTATCGTGCTTCTCCCTTGATTATTTTCTTTAAAAACAACATGTATTAAATAAATAAGAATAAAAGAGCAAGACATCAAATATGAATGTCTTTGGAAAATTAAATATGGATTCTTACATTTAAAAGTTTTAAAAAACAGTAGTCCCTTAACTGACCCTTGCTCTATCATGGGGTTCTGAATCTTATGGGGTTTTTTATATGTCTTACAATATCATAATCATGCTAGGCTTCGTGTTCAGAGTCCTTCACCGTGTTTATTGGACTATCAGTGGTTGTCAGATGCATATTAAGAAAAAGTATGCTTAGTTTGCTTGGTGGTTAGCTAATGTTTGGCTGACTCTCTCCCATTTCAGTTAGCCTCCCCCTGCTGGGTGAAGGTGGAAACACCTGGTTTGAATTCCATCTCACTTTCTGTGGATCACTGGTAACTTAACCTTTCTGGAATTCAGTTTGTATAACCAGGAAACAGAGGTAGCAATACTAACTTGAAAGGTGTTTTGGAGGAATTCGTAGGCTACCTTCAGTGAATCATCTGGGCACAGAGTTAAGTATTCAATAAATGTTAGTTTCCTTTCTCTTCTCCAGGCTCACCCCCATTTTTGTCTTTCTTGCCTTGAGGCTAAGTTGTGGAGAGAGCAATAGCATATTTTTAACAGTCCTCCAGGCATCACTATCTCCCCTTAATCCCTGACTAACTTTGAAAGCTTTGGTGCTAAAACATGGTATTGCTGATTAAAAAAAAAAAAAAAAAGACACCCACGCCTGTATGCGCACACACATCATGTTATTTCTGTTTGCTCACTTAGCAGTGGAACTCAAAATCTAGCTCATTGAAAAACGTATCTCTAAGTCCTGTGACAATAAAAACTAACTTCAAACAAATTTGAACAGAAGCAGCGGATTTTGAAACACAGATTGTTTTCGTCCACAGCAGCAAACGTTCCCTTTATTTTCTTCTTTTCACTAGTGGCCTCATCCTTTTCAACCTTGCTTTCAACGCTGCCCAAGGGAAGGCATCAGAAGCAGGGAGGGGCAGCCCCCTCCACGGTTCAAACTCTGACCCCTGCAGACCCTTCCCACATATACTTCAGAGCAGCCTAGTTTATCCCTTCCGGAAGGTTTGTTTATTCCTTGGACAGATTCTATTTGCAACTGGCAGATCAGGAGAGAGGAGAGGAAGGAATTACCGCGGATGGCTGGAGCGGAGAACTCATGAAGGGAAGGCTCCGGGGCTTTGCCAATGGGGCATCTGGCCGGAAAATCTGTGGATGAATCAGCACAAGTGGCTGCTTGCTGTTACAGAAATGACCAAAATTGCATATTCTAGTGATCATTGCTGATGGTATCTTGGTAAGAGTGAAGGATTGCCGTGGAAGAATGCTCACTTATTGGTGGGTGAGATGTAGGAGTCTTGAGACATTGCACTGAGCCTTTTGAAAGCACGAGGCCAGTCTCCAAACATCTTTTAAAGTCAGCATCCAGACTTTCAAATCTTAGGCTATCTCTGTGTGCTATTATAAATTGATGCCATTATAAAGATGTTAATACCCATCTTTTCTCCTGGAATCATGAAAAGGACTAGCTTTAATATGGAATTGGATATTAAAAGCAGTTTCTTATCCATGTGTCCTAAAGCAACCAGTGACATCCATGATTAATTAGTGCAAGGGTGATTCCTGGAATGCTAATTGTCATTCCATGGTACAAAAATCACAACTGGGGTTTTTCTTCCTTCCTTTCCCTTCCCTTCCCTTCCCTCCCCTTACCCTTTCTTTCTTTCTTTCTTTCTTTCTTTCTTTCTTTCTTTCATGACTTTCTATATCCAAATCTAAATATCATTTGCTTTAGATGATTAACATAAGTATGCTTGGTAATTAAAGCTGCCAAATATTTTGTATTTTTGTTTAGCCAAATGGCAATTCAGAGTCATATTTAGGGGCTCCCGGGTAGCTCAGTCGCTTACGTATCTGACTGTGGGCCAGGGCATGATCTCGCGGTTTGTAGGTTCAAGTCCCGGGTCAGGCTCTGTGCTGACAATTCAGAGCCTGAGCCTGCTTCAGTTTCTGTGTCTTCCTCTCTCTCTGCCCCTTCCCCACTCATGCTCTGTGCGTGTGTGTGTGTGTGTGTGTGTGTCTGTCTGTCTCTCAAAAATAAATAAACATTAAAAATATAAAAAAAATAAGTCACATTCAAAGGGTGCAAATGCATATAAATAGTTCACCACTACAGGCATCATAATTCCTGATGACAGTTTTTGTTTACAGACATCTTTGTGGTCAAAAGACTTTTTGCTCTAACTTTTTAGTACTCTGTGAATACTAAGCTTTTAAAAAATTATTGTGGTAAAGATACATGACAAAATTTACCATTTTGATCGTTTTAAGCATACAGTTCTGTGGCATTAAGCACAGTCACAGTGTTGTGCTGTGACATAACTGCCAACCGTCCACAGAACTCTTTCATCTTTCCCAACTGAAATTCTGTACCTCTTAAACTCTAATTTCTTATTCCCTCCTCCTCCCCCTGACCCTCTCCCCTGCCCACCACCCCTACCCCCAGCCACCATTCTACTTTTTGTCCATGAATTTGATTAGATACCTTATGTAAGTGGAATTATATTACCTTTGTCCTTTTGTGATTGGCTTAGCTCACTTAGCATAATGTCCTCAAGCTTCATCCACGTCGTAGCAGGCGTCAATTTTTTTTCTTTTTAGGACTATTGTATATATACACCCCCTTTGTGTATCCATTCATCTGTTGATGGACATTCAGGTTGCTTCCACCTGTTGGCTATTTTTTTTTTTTTTAAGTTTTATTTATTTAAGTAATCTCTTTATCGCACTTGGGGCTCGAACTTACAACTCTGAGATCAAGAGTGACATGTTCTTCCGAATGAGCCAGCCGGCTTCCTCTCTACCTTTGGGCTATTGTGACTAATGCTGCTATGAGTATGGACATACATTTTTTTACACTGACGTAGACTATTATTATGTACTTGCTCACGTAACTCTCAGGTTAGTTCTTTTCATGGAAGAGTTAATGCTGGCCGCCCTCCCGTGGTGATGTAATTTTGTGTCTCGTTATGTGAATTATTTCCTGCTTACGGGGACTGGTGTCCAGTGACACCCGTGAATGTTGCAACTCCATCTCTGTCCTACTCACTTTTATTTAGGGGAATGTTTGAAAAGGATCCCTACCGCTTAAAATTAAAGCTTGGAAACTGCCTACTTGGGTTGGAGTCACCCAAAAAAGAAAAATGTGAAAAATGAGACCAACTTCAAAGGAGCTGCAGTGCTGCTCGAGTCAGGCACATCCCGGAAATGCTGCTTCCGCTACCCTGTGCCAGGCTACGCGCCGCCATTCGAACTGGTATTGAACATCCCTATGGTTTAGAAGAAAAGGGCCCTGGTTGCATTGACTTTATGACTCAGAGCACATATGGCAGCCCCAGTGCTGTTATAAAGGATTCAGACATCCCAGAATTGAGTTAAAAAAAACCCCAAAATCTCAAGACCAGGGCTCCTTTGAGGTATTGGGTCACGAGCACCAGTGTGTGTAGATGCCTCGCTGCTCTGGAGAAGCAACGATATCTGCACTTCTCCATTCAGCTAAACCTCCTGAGTAGAGTGAGCCTTCTCTCCTCCTGCTGGTACGACCTGGGAAATATTTCTAACATTTGGAGAAGAAGCCAGGTTACCCGTCTTTTGACCGTGGTGGGGCCTGTGGGGTCATCTTTTTATTTACTGTGTATTTGCTTTTGACCTTCAGTAGGGTCCTAGTGACACAGCCGAAACAAAGACAAGGAAATAAAACGAACAGCAGCAGAACAAAACGAAAGACTTTAATCATTTCCAGGTGTGACCACGCCAATGGTAACACGGCCCTTTGCTCATATGGGGATGTTACGTGAGGAACCATCTGAGTTCTACATACTTTATGCAGTCATCTGTCACATGTTGTAACACACATGATATATCACATGTTACAACACAGCAAGCATCAGACACGCACTGTGCCTTTCCCCTAAGCCCCTCTTCCATTTCCACCTTGGCGGCCTAAGGAACAGGCAGTGTGAACACAGGGCTGGTAGGGGGGCCCGGGAGTCCTTAGGCAGCCCAGCTGTGGGAACAAAGAGCAGTTTGGGGTGGAGGGGGCCTGGAGGAATTAGTGCCTGGCACATCGGAGTCCCTCAATATACGGTTATAAGAATAAATTAGTGGAGGAGAAGCATCCTTGTGACCAGAGACACAAACCGGCAATCGATATCTATTATTAATTCCACTTTGCAGATGGAGAGACTGAGTTACGGAGAGATGAATTGATTTACATGGGCTCAGCCAGCTAGCTACTTAATGTCAGGAACAAGACCAGACTTTATGTTTCCAGGCTCGGAGCCGAAAGTGTTTGTACTAGATTTATGCACTTGCTGACCCGTTCCTGCTGATGGCCACTTTGATAAATCATCTCAATTAGAAGCAGATGTTATCATGGTATACACAGAGGCACGTCTTCCTGAGGTTCCAAAACAGTGAGGGCACTCTTTTACGGTTTCCTGTCTGTGTGTGGGTCTGTGTTTGTACAACCCTCACAAACAAACAAATAAGCAGGCCCTAACAGCAGCAACAAACAGCAATGCAACTAGCTGTGGCCGTATTGCAGTTTTCAGAAGAACTTTAGTATTAAGTCACACGTATTTCCCTAGAGATCGTGGTCAGCTTTGCCTGGAAAATGAGCAGTAAATCTAAGAGCTTGGTTGTATAGAGTAATTGGAAATCACTCACACAGCAATGGAAGTTTCTGGGAATCTTGATCTGGAAAACAATAATTATAACAATCCTTCCTTCCTTTACGACATCTGGTACTAACATCGCGTTCTGGGAATCTTCATTTGCATGTGGAGATTTTCTTAAATCATTTCTTTTTCATTAGTATTCATATGGCTTTTATTTTCTTGTAATAATTTCCTTTTTTGATTATAAACTTAACGTACGTAAATTTGGTAAGAATTTGGGGAGGATGCGTAAAGGTATAAAGATAAAATGACATCACTTATAATTCATTACGCAGAGGTAACCCCTGTTTTTTTTTTAATTTTTAAGTTTATTTATTTTGAGAGAGAGAGAGAGAGAGCATGCGAGCAGGGTAGGGGGAAAGAGAGGGAGGAGAGAGAGAGAATCTCAAGCAGGCTCCGTGTTGTCAGTGCACTCACGAACTGTGAGATTGTGACCTGAGCAGAAATCAAGAGTTAGATGCTTAACCAACTCAGCCACCCAGGTGCCCACTCAGAGATAACCATCCATTAACATTCTGGAATATATACCCTTCTACACTTTCATATATACATACACATACATTTTGTTGTGCAACTTGCTTTTGCTTTTCACTTAAAGATATATTGTGAGAATTTCTCCATGCAATTAAATATTCTTCTAAAACATAGTTGTTGTTGTTGTTGTTGTTGTTGTTTTTAAGGTGGTAAGGTTTTCTACCATATTGATGTACCATATTTGCCTGACCTTTTCCTTATGGTGAGATTTTTAACCAAATTCTGACTTTTATTGTTCATATGCAAATGGAAAATACAGAATCTATTTTTATATATGTAGACTTTCTTTTGGAAATACATTTATTTTGAGCAGTGAAGTATCTGGTCATCATTTTGAGCAACTCTTTCCTCCTGGGAGCCTAGAAGTAGAACAGAAATGGGAAAAGAAACAAGATAATGATCGGAGTCGGGGCAAGTTAATGTTAATCGAGCTATCAAAGCTCTTCCTTCCTTCCTCCTTCTCTCCCTCCCTCCTTCCTTTTCTCTCTCTCTCCCTTGCTTTAATGATTGCTTACTATGTGTCAGGCATAGTGAAGCATGCAATAACAAGAAGCAGTTCTGGTCTCTTCTCCAATCAAGGCAGAGGGTGGGGGCTGAGATGTGTGAAGTGGATCATGGGAGGACAATGGAGACACTGGTTACCTGAGATTGTTATTAGCCTTGCAGAAAAGGCGAAACAGGCAATTGCTGACCTCCAGGGATTTGAGGGCACTATTTAAAGGGGCATGTGTGCATGTGTGTGAGTGTATGTGTGTGGTGTGCATGCATTTTAATGGTGGCCAAGGGCACGGGGTGGAGAGAGGGGGTCGGATGAGTTGTGTGCCCTCCACCTGGGAGAGCTTCGGTGCTTCAATTCTCATCCCTGAAAATAATAATAACATGACATTCCCACCTTGCAGACCCCGGAGTTTCTTAAAAGTCACAAGGAAGTTTATTCTTGGCCCTGGATACTGCATAATGTTGTACGATTTTGCCTCGTTTGTACATATATGTCAATCAAATTGCAAAATCTTAGTAGCAGACAAGTCAATAATAGAAAAGAAGGGGGATTGCCACCAGCTGTCTTCTGGTCTCCTGTTTTTGTTCTCAGACCAGATTCTCTCCTCTTCTGAGCACGCTTCCTCTTGGGATGGATGTGGCTGGTGTCTAGACAAAACTACGTCATGTCCTGTCATGACTGTATCTCTGGGGTCACAGGGACAGATTGGGTCTCAGGGTGTTGTCTGGTCAGGCAGGCTGCACCTGCTGTTGCGGTCTGGTCTTGGTGTCCCAATTGGAAGGCAGTTCTTCTATACTACTGACCTCTCCCTCACCTCCACACCCCCTCCCCAGGATCCCGCCAGAATCAGACAAGCTTTCTGCTAGCCCGCCATTATCCTTAACCACAATGGGGACTCCTCTCTTGACTTTTTACTCCTAAGATCTCACCAAGGGCCCATTCAATAATGGGGCCACTGATTATCTGGTATAGGGTGACATGGCTTAGTCAAACTTGGGAGACAGAAACATTTTTGTGGTCATGTCTTGAAGTACCCAGTATAATGTCATCTTTGATTTGAGTGATCAAAACAAACACTCCACATAAATGAAGAACTTGGTATCTAAATGTAAACAAATTTAGCCGATGAAGGCAGATAACTGGATTCTTTGATCAAATTTCCCATAAGCCAGTAAAACAAATCATTTGAGACAGGGCTATATACACCTTAATAGAACACTATTATAATAGAAAGCTTTATAGAACAGAAAACTTTATGAATCTGAAAGTGGCTTAAAATAATGCTTTTCTAAAATCATGACTTTGAGGGGCTCCTGGGTGGGTGGCTCAGTCGGTTAAGCGTCCGACTTCGGCCCAGGTCATGATCTCATGGTTCGCGATTTCAAGCCCCACGTCGGGCTTTGTGCTGACAGCTCAGAGCCTGGAGCTTGCTTTGGGCTCTGTGCCTCCCTCGCTCTCTGCTCCTCCCCTGCTTGTGCTCTGTCTCTCTGTGTCTTAAAAATAAATAAACATTAAAAAAATATTTAAAATTATGACTTTGAGCAGTTAGAATGTGCCATATACTGTGAGCTAAACTTAAAATTTCTCTTTAATATTTGAAAAACTGGGGCTTAGAGAAGTTAAGTAACTTGTCCAAGGTTACACAACCCATAAGTTCACAAGATAAAACTTGAACTCTAAAACCCTCCCTGTTAACTAATTTGCATCTTCTAAAGACTACTGTCTTTCCCACATCGATACATCATGTTATTTTATGGAATTCTCATCTTAACCCTTTGAGATGTTGTTCTTCTTTTACTAGTAGGGAAACTGAGGTCCCAAGAGAGCAAGAGAATTGCTGAAGGTACATGGTTATTATATGGCAGATCAAGACTCTAACCAGAAGTCTGCGTAACTAAGAGTCCATGAAATCTCAGTGCACCATAATTTCTTCTGGAGGCTGGATGGTTTGAAATATTTTTGGTTTCTCAAAACAGGCCTGCTTCTACCTCCATTAGTTTCTCGGACTTGAAGAATTACTAGACGTGGAAATAAGTTAGGTTTGGATAGGGAGGAAAGAAAGCAACCGAGAAAAATCTTGGCAGAGACAGAGAGAGGGGAATTTTTTTTTCTTTAGCCCAATTTTCAAATTGCTTTTGAATCACTTTTTTCTTTCAATCAGATTCAGAGCATGCTCCATTTATTTTCAAACCTGGCTGGTAAAATTTTGTCACAGTAATTCACATTTTCACAATCTTCACTGAAGATCACCAAATGCGTGTGCATTCAGTGTTCTGAAGAGCAGGCAAACCAGCCTGGAGTTCTCTCCCTGGGGAGAGTGGGAGGTGGTGGGTGCTGTTCTCCTGAAGGACAGAAAAACGGAGCCACAGGAGCTCTGACACAGGAGAAGATCCAGAAAAGTAGGACACCCTGGAGGGGATTTGGCATATAACGAGGTTGAGTTAGATCCCAAATGAAGCAAAATCAAAGCAGCCTGGCCTCACACTGGAGATAGGAGTCTGCTTGGAGTTGACAAAACCCAAGCTATGGAGGGGCTTAATGACAGGAAGGGAAATGAAGACATTCCTCAGCTCTCCACCGTTCTTTTCCCCAGACCCAAAGATACTCTATCGAATTTCACACAAGGTGGAAAGAACACATATGCTGCCTGCAGATGCCTCTGTCCACAGGTCATTTTGGCCCTGCCTGAAGTCCACGCTTTAAATGCATCCTCAAAGGAAATCCTAAAGGAAGTGTCTCCCCTGCCAAAATACATATGCGTGTAGAGCATGTAGACGTGCATTCCGGAGACAAGGAAGCCTTGAAGGAGAAGTTTTATTCAGAGTGCCCAAAAAGCTCCTGGCCCTGAGACCTGAGAGAGAGGATCTGCGTGTGTGAGCAAAGTCCTTGCCAACTGGTTGCTGTGGGGAACAGAAAATGCTTCCTGGCCCAGAGTAGAATCTTTCAGCCAGCTCAGGCAGGGTTGGCCAAGGTTTTATATGGGAGTTTGCATTCTTCAGGCAGGCAAAGTAGTTGGCTTCGAAGCAACAAAAGCATTCCCTGGTGGGAAGCTACATCTTTTACTTTTCTGATGTATGCCTTTCTATGTCCAGGTTGCCCCAATTTTTATTAGCCAAGGCAATTCTATGAACACAGGCAAACAAACAAAAGATCAGTAACACCGAGGAAACACGTTAGCATATAAAACACACGCACATGTGCACATGCATGCACACTTACCCATCTTGGGACCACACTCTCAACAACTAATATCTTAAAAAAATTTTTTTTAACGTTTATTTATTATTGAGAGACAGAGAGACACAGAGCATGAGCAGGGGAGGGGCCGAGAGATGGAGATACAGAATCTGAAGCAGGCTCAGGGCTCTGAGCTGTCAGCACAGAGCCTGACGTGGGGCTCGAACCCACAAACCGTGAGATCATGACCTGAGCCGAAGTCGGACGCTTAACTGACTGAGCCACCCAGGTGCCCCAACAACTAATATCTTAATAACTTCTTTTTTAAAAAATATTTATTTACTTTTGAGAGAGAGAGAGAAGGGCAGAGAGAAAGGGAGACACAGAATCTGAAGCAGGCTCTAGGCTCTGAGCTGTCAGCACAGAGCAGGTCGCGGGGCTGGAACCCACAAACTGTGAGATCGTGACCTGAGCTGAAGTTGGGGGCTTAACCGACTGATCCACCCAGACACCCCTATCTTTTTTTTTTTTAATGTTTATTTATTTTTGAGACAGAGAGAGAGACAGAGCATGAACGGGGGAGGGTCAGAGAGAGAGGGAGACACAGAATCCGAAGCAGGCTCCAGGCTCTGAGCTGTCAGCACAGAACCCGACGCGGGGCTCGAACTCACGGACCGTGAGATCATGACCTGAGCCGAAGTCGAACGCTCAACCGACTGAGCCACCCAGGCGCCCCAGACACCCCTATCTTAATAACTTCTTGAGATGGCCCTTGCATTCAGGACTATTTCATCCTTCGACTAACCACATTTTAAAATTACTGTCTTTTTAAAAAAGACTGACTGACTGTCAGCCTGGGAAGCACCCAGGGCCTCATGTTTAGAGATTTGGACTTCACTGTTCTGGAGCAGGTCTGGGGCTTGGGTGTTCTTTGCTGGCTCCCAGCATGGCTCTGGGAACCCATGGGTCATGGATTCCCAAGCAGGGCTGGGAACCCCTGACATCTGCGGAGAAGCACTACAGATGGTTCCTCACTGGCTTCAACGATTGTGCCTGCTATACCCAGAGAAGAAGATGAGAGCAGAACTCTGAGTTGAAGCCAGATTTTAATGTGCTATTAATATGGCATTTCAAGTCAATTCTTATGTATTTCACCGCAATGCCTTTTAGATACAGGAAATCCTTTTGACCTATTGATTTTGGGGAGCGGGTCTCCAGAAGGCTTACAATGTTCCCACAGTCCTATGTGACCACATGGTAATCTTTGGGCTTAGCAGACTACACCAGCCTCAGCTGTAACATCCACAGAGACTCCTGTCAGGAGACACATATCTGAGACAACACCCTGGCATCTTTTCATTCACCTGTAAAATGAGGAAAAAGACAAATATAATCAATGTTCAGATAGATTTCACACTCCATCTGAGAGTATGAATTAGTATTAATTAGCCTTTTTAAGTCGGTTAGGTGTGCGACTTGAGCTCAGGTCATGATCTCACAGTTTGCGAGTTCGAGCCCCACGTTGGGTTCTGTGCTGACAGTTCAGAGCCTGGAGCCTGCCTCGGATTCTGTGTCCCCCTCTCTCTCTGTTCCTCCCCTGCTTACGCTCTGTCTCTCAAAAATAAATAAACGTTAAAAAAATGTTTTTAAAAAAACTTAAGTTACCATAATTATATTGTGCTTCCCGGTTTTTAGCTGAGAAAGTGAAAGTATGTGGGTGACTTGGTCAGAGCTGTCCAGTTATGATTGGACTATAGGGAGTCCATTTCCCCCATATACTGTGGCTTTCCATTGAAGCCTCAGGAGAAATGCTTTTTGTTGTAAAGGACTGAGAAAACCCAAATGTTTTTAGATCTGAGTGTATTATTGCTGGCTCATGTGTGATATCCCAGGAGTCTGAAGCTATGTTGCGTCATATAGTAGAATCCCACATTTAAAAAGTATATATGCTGAGATATGTAATATATGTTACATAAAACATAATAAAAATATTCATAATTGCCTTTCATAGGATTAGTTACAAGATGATAAATTTAATATATCATCTGGATCCTCTGAAAGTCTTACACATTTGAGAAAAAACAATACACATTTCTCCCAAGACATCCTAGAAAATATCTGTAGTACACTTTGGACATTTTAACCTAGGTAAGCAGCACTTAAATTGATCTTAAAATATTATTTTCTTATTTTCGGCTATTCACAGTTCAAAATTCAAAAAGAGCAAATGATTAGCAGTGAAAGAGCCTTCCTTCCAGCTACCCAGTCCCCCTGCTTTGATTCAAACGGTGCTACCAGCATCTTGCGTAGAGAATTTTTATTTATGTTATATTTCAGTAGAATTGGAGGGATACGTAGATTATTCACTCAGAAAATTAAGTTTTCATAGAACATGGAGGAAGAAGGTGGCATCGTCATTGAATATGAAGGACGGCGATATTTGTTGCCAAACTACTTTTCAAAACCAATCTCTATCCATTGCCTCGCAAGCGCCATGTCTTTTCAGTAAATGCCGAAGAAATATTTGCTTATTTAATTAGCTGTTGATGGAAGGTGTCATCCATTCCTGTGAGCCTTCTTCTGTTTCTGTATCCTCTGGGAGGGCTGGTGATGAGGCAAGTCGAACCTTATTACCTCTGATTTCTCTTGGCCAGCGTGTTCCATCCCCCAGCTTGGTTGGAGACTCCAGAGGTCCCAGGCTGCACCTTCCCACGTGTGTGGGTCAGGTGCTGCCTCGCAGCTCCAGGTTACATTCTCGGTGCTGAGAAATGTGCAACACTTTGTCCTGAGATGTGGGGCAGGAGAGGGCTGGGGCGCTTTACCTGCTGCGTTAAGAGTTGCCTCCTACTTTCCCAGCAGGAAAGAAAGCCCAGTTGAGGTGAGGAAGCAGTTTTTTGGCTACTGCTGCATGTCAAATAGGGCTTCCCATTGTTTTGTTTACCTTATGGGCTAATTCTATGATTTTCAGTTCCAGGAGGGTTTTGCCAGGTGGTAGATATTCCAGATGACTGGGAAAGAGCGTAACAAGGAGAAACAGCACCAGGCTCTGTTTGGACCAATACAACCCCGACTTTTATTCTCTATGATCTTTTCCCTCTTTGATATCCTCATTTTCAAAAAACCCAGAAGAATATGTGAACCGGGCTGTACTGGACAGGTTGAAGCTAAGAAAGCAGTTTCCTTAGCAACTGTAGCCGTATGAAAGGCTGGCAAGTCTTCCCTGTCTCATTTTTCATTTCATTTTCTGCGGTTCCTGAAAGGAGGTCAGATGCTCTGTGTTAAGTTCACGTTGCAGTTTTGCTTGTGGTACCTTCTGTCTCAGAGCAGGGGAAGGCGGATCATTGTGCAAGTTACCGACAGCTTTTGTTTATTTCAATTAGAAATGAGCACATATACACAATCACATTTGACAGTTCTCAAGGAATCGTAGAATATTCATTTTAACCTGTGAACGGTTCAGAAACAAAAGTGTAAAAGCAAAGTAGCATCAGCTGTACGCATATTTGCAGGTCATTGGTCTTTAATGGGAGCTTTTCTGATTTCAAAGTCATATCAGAATATTCTTGGTAAAGGCAAATAGCACCCCACCTTAAAAAAATTCGAGTTAGTCCTCCACTAATATGATTCCTCTTCTAAAACTGTATGCAAGATCTGAAATTGAGGTTTGTGGTCAATTTCAAGTTTCCAAGTTCAATTCAACAATATTTATTGCATCTCTGATTCACTGAGAACTGCGGGGGATAAGCAGATGTGATAAGATGGTCTGTGCCCTCAAGGAGTTTCAAATTTAGTAGTGGGAATAAGACAAATACGGCGTAATTACAACTACAAGGAAGAAAGTGATAAATGGTACAATGCAGTGGTTATCGACCTTGACTGCCTATCAGAATCAACTGGGGAGCTATAAAAACACTGGAGGTTCTTCCCCAGAGGTTCCGATTTAATTGATCCGGGGCGCAGCCTTGGGACTGGGATTTCAGAAAAGCTTTTCAGGTGATTCAAATGCACAGTCAAGGTTAAGAACCACTGGCAAAGAGCATCCAGGAAATATCCAAGAAGACACTTCGGATTCATTGGGATCAGAAAAGGGTACCTCTCAGGTAGCACTGAGAAGTGGGTGTTACCCCAGTAGGCAAAGGACTTTGGAGTGCAAGGAGGTGTTTGAGAGGAGGAAAAGCGAGAGAAAAGCCATAGAGGTGTGAAGGTGTGAGATGGGTGTTTAGGGTCCTTGAGCAGACCACCCGCATGCAAGCTGGAGTATGGTGTGTCTGAGAGAAAAAGCTGGGAGGCAGATTGAGAAATGCTGAGGTGGGGTAAAGTGTAAAGAACACTGAGTTGGAGGCGAGACCAGGTTCAAGTTTAGTTGTTTTGTTTTTATTAAAAAAATTTTTTTGACGTTTGTTTATTTTTGAGAGAGAGAGAAAGAGAGAGAGAGAGAGAGAGAGCGAGCGAGCATGAGCGGGGGAGGAGCAGAGAGAGAGGAGACAGAATCCGAAGCAGACTCCAGGCTCTGAGCTGTGAGCACTGAGCCCAATGCAGGGCTCAAACCCCCAAACCTCGAGATCATGACCTGAACCCAAGTCGGAAGCCAACTGACTGAGCCACCCAGGCGCCCGTAGTTGTTTTGTTTTTAGCGGTGCCTCAAGATCTTTGGGATTTGAGTCAAGCAGAGGAGCAGAAAACTCCTCCCAAAGGAGGAGTCAAGCAGAAAACAAGAAACAGAGATTGTTCCAGGACAGGAGGATAAGTTCAACATCTGACAAAACGGCCATATTATCCCCTTGGAGATAATTTCGTTAAGCTCCTTTGTTTTCCAGTTGAGGAGGCCTAAAGGAACTGACCTGTGCTGGTTCCACGACCAGTTAGTGGGCAGCTGTTAACGCCGAGGTCAGTGGGGTATCCAGGTGGGGATGTCCGGCAGGCAGTTTATGAGCAGGTCTGAGGCTAAGGAGAGAGGTCAGGGAGAGGCATACAATTCTGAGAATAATTTTCAGTGAAGTAATTAGGGCTTGAGGGCAGGGAGGAATATGGAAAGAAAAGGGAGGGTGATATTTAGATGAAAAGAGGGGCATCTGAAACCAACAAAAGGGGCATAGAGTTCGCATCAAAGAAATAGGAGGAGAATCAAAAGAATTCAGTGGTACAGATGCCAAGAAGGAGAGTCCCACGGAGGAGGGGTCCACCTGCAGACCTGCCAAGGGGAAGTGGTGAGCAGAGGGGGCTGAGAAGACAGCCTGGGGGTGTGTCTCCTCTATAACCTGTGCCTCCTTCCCCTGCTGATGGAGCAGTGGTGGGTGGGCCATGAATGAATGGGGAGCTCTCCTCCTGAGCCGGGCAGTTCTTCTCCACGTCTTGCTTCAGTCATTTTTCATCTATCAACACACAAAATGGTTGCAGTGGAAAACAGATAGGCTGATTTGCTTTCTGAAGAGAGAAAAGAAAAAAAAAAAAGGCTCCGATTCTAAAATTTCTAGTAAAATCAATGGGGGGAGGGAATGACATTCCATAATATGACTTGAAAAAATAAAATCAATAGCTAAAAAATAAGGCCACAATTAGTTATCTTTCCATTGTTTATGTCTTAGTCATTTACAAATGAATCCCAATGGATAGCAGGGTGTGAGCAGGTATATAGATACGCGTGTTGTATTTGATATTACAGATCAGGAGACAAGGCAAACGAGGTGGTGCGGATGGGAAAAAGGAAAAGACTCTGTATTTTTTCCTTTGGGGAGTGGAGGCAGCTCGCCTCAAGCTGTTTAGTAGCTCTGCTCAGCAGTGAGACTACCCAGAGGCATCACGCCTTCCAGAAACGCCCTTGGCTGCCCAGAAAGAGAGAGTTAATGAACAGGGACAGACGCTACCAACAAAAGAAGAAATGCTTTATTTATTATTCACTAATCTCCAGGTCCCTGTGCTACTCAGAATTAACAAGCTCTCTGGAATAATGGTTTCACACCTCCTGGTTTGACATAGCTGTGCTTACCCAAGCATGCACAGTGTCTTCCTGAGGACCGGGAGGGGCCATGTAGGGGAGCCCCTCCCTCTTCTGGTCTGTGGAGGTTATTGGGTACCACCTCCCGCCCCGACATGGGAATTGCCTCACAGCATCCCTGCCTTGTCCCATGTATTTCTAGGGCTGGAGAGCTCATCACCTAATACGGTAGACAATTCTGTGAACTGATTTTAGACCCTTTAGAAACTTTTTTCTTGTGTTGGGGTCCCTTTTCTCCAGCATGTGTCTTGCACCTTTCCATTCCTGGGTCCTTATCTGTTTTAGGTTCCATCATCTCCCTCAAACTCTTTCTCTATTAACTCTCAAATTTGTCTTGTATTACCGAAGTCAACATTTTCATGTGCTTTGTGAAATGAAAAAAGGAAAAAAAAAACTGAAAAAAAAATCGTAGCTGATATGTGCAAGTTGAAATTCTTTGGTCTGACGTCGAGGTCCCCGTGAGGTCCTTCTTCCTTTTAAAAAGTCCTTGAAGTCAACACAACATTGGTAATTTTGTTTGCTCATTAATCTTAACCGAGTTTAGGCTGCTCTTATAGTTTTCCTGAATTGAATGGCCTGTCATGTGTCTTTGACAAATGTCTTTCTGCGCAGGGACTTCCTTTGCCGTGTGCTGGACCTGTTGCGGGGAGCCAGTCTGCGCTGTGAATGCAAAGGCATCGTTTTTTTTTTTTTTTTTTTTTTCCAGCGGACAGCTTGTGTAATGACTGAATTACCAGACAATTTAACAGTTGTCACTTACAGAGGTCCGTTTGCATCCAAATCTCAAAAGCTTTTTTCATTATTGTCTCAGAGAAGGGACCATGCTAAATATTTTTCAAGACAGCAAAACACTAGAGCAGTCACAAGTGAGTATTTGGTAAATAGCCTGCTGAGTTGACTTGGACGGAATCTGCTTCAGGTTTCCGTCTTTTCCCTAAATTGACGTTTTTATTTTTTGTTTTTTGTTTGTTTGTTTGTTTGTTTGTTTGTTTTTTCCTGTGGGGGTACTGGTGGCCTTCCTGTTTCCTAAACAAGACAGGCATCTTTTGATAAATGCTACTTCTGTGAAGTGACTTGGATTCTATAGAACTTCTTTGCAAGACTAGGTCAAGAGTTCCGTTAGCTATGAGATTTTTGTTGTTGATGAAAACTGATGATACAAAGAGAAAAGATAGTATAATCAGCGAATCAGTAGGCAAATTAGACCAGGAACGTATGTTAACATGTTCCACAGGGAAGCAGAAATTCCCACAGTTCAATATCTCAAATATCCAAAATGCTTACCTTTATTATATGGGTTCTTTAGAGTACTTAGGATACCTGGATAACTGGTTTCAGTCCCATTCGTTCATCATGGAATTCACGTTGTTATTTTTTGTCTACGGTGACTAAGAGATATGCAAATAAGTTGCAGATGATTTTTGTCCATGCATAGTCATTCATGGTATTTCCCCCCCTGATTCCTCTTATAGAAGTTTAAATATAGTGTGACTTCAGATGAGACCACATTTAAATTAAACACCATTCACTTTGTTTCAGCAAATGCCTTTATCGTACCCAGCTCAATTACCTTCACCCTGACAGGCAGTTCGCTCCAGTGCCATTTGGCTGGTGTGGATTCATGAACTACACTTGGGTTCGTGGGTACCCGATGCATGGGCACGTCCCTCTCTGTCCGTTCTCTGCAACCAGTCTGTCAATCTACTTAATGATTGTTCCTCTTGGCCTGTTTAGTAGGCATTTATGTACATTAACAGTAGAAGTTTTATGTACAAATAAAATTTGACATGTTTTTCAAGTGTTGGGTTGGCATTTAGTGGATACTTTAGTGCTTCCTCTGTAAATCAGAGGGCTGTTAATTTTCCTGGAAGGCCAATCCTTGGAAAGAAAGCCAATGGCAAAGAACCTCTCTTGGTCCCCTTAACCCTTCTGTTGAGGCACAATTTTTCCTGCCATTTTAATGAAAGGACAGCTCAGTAGATTTAGCAGTGGTCTAGATGCCAGGGTATTTGGAGGGGTGAACATAAAGAAAGAGTGCAAAAAGAGCGAGGGGGTAGTTTAAACAGAAGATGTCTGGAATTTTTAATTGTGTAAGAAAAACAAAAGGTACAGGTTTGGAATGCAATCTGAGGTTTTTAGATTAATTAAAATATTCTCCCCCCCCCCCCCACTTCCAATTTTGTGAGGGTTACTTTTTGCCAATAGTGGTATTTTTTTTTTTTTTTTGTAATGTTTATTTTTGAGAGAGAGAGACACACACACACACAGAGAGCGAAAGGGGAGGGGCAGAGAGAGAGAGGGAGACCCGGAATCCGAAGCAGGCTCCAGACTCTGAGCTGTCAGCACAGAGCCTGACGTGTGCCTCGAACTCACAAACTGGGAGATCATGACCTGAGCCAAAGTAGGACACTTAACCGTCTGAGCCACCTAGGTGCCCCTAGGATCCAGATATTCTTGAATCTTGACCTGTAGATTCAGATGGGTTTGGGGGAAAGTCAAAGGCCATTTTTTCAAGGCCTATTTCCAATGTCATTTTCCCACGAAGTGCCTTGTTTTGCAACTCAGAGGCTGCTCCTCTTCACTCCTCAAGTGCCTTGCTAGAGTGTGTGCTCCCCGAGGGCGGGGCTGCCCTCCCTGAACTGTGTGTCCCCTGCCACACGACTGCAGAGGGCACTCTCCAAGCGCGCAGTTGAGTTGGAGAGACTGGAAGTGAAAGGGAGAGAGAGAAAGCAGGCGGGCTTTGAAAGCCTCTTACATTTCAAGAGCTGGAGATCTGCTCCGGAGGCCACCCCGGGGAAGGAACTGGCCCCGTGTCATGATGAGTGGGAGCTGCCTTTTTGGTGGAGGGGATGGCGGTGAAACCCCGCCAGGGCATTTTTATGTGGGTGGTTCTCAGAACCCTCAGCGCTCTTGGGCACAACTAGGGTCTGTCAAAGAGGGTGACTCTGCCGGGTCATTAGTGAGCATTTAACCTCAAAGTGCCGGGGTTAGGAGGGAGAAGGCCTGGAGGATGAGGCCGGCTCAGGGTACCGGGAAAATAGGTCAGAATTCCGAGCGGCGTCTTGCATGTTTGAGGACTGTGACATTCTTCTCTAAGTGTCTGTAGGTAAAATCTCCCAGATTTAGTGGGTGACATTTTCTCCCCTTCTTTCTTTCCTAAACGCTTTCAACCACACTAATCTTTGGAGTCCTCCCATAAAGGTTAATTTAAAAGGTTTTTTTTTAATTTTAGTTCCAGTATAGTTAACATACAGTCTTATATTAGTTTCAGGGGTTCAATACAGTGATCCTACACTTCCGTCCGACATCTGGAGCTCATCACAAGTGCCTTCCTTAATCCCCATTTCCCATTTAACCCCTCCCCTCTGGTGACCATTAGTGTGTTCTCTGGAATTAAGAATCTGTTTCTTAGTGTGTATCTCTTTTTTCTCCCTCCTTTGCTCCTTTGTTTTGTTTCTTAAATTCACATATGAGTGAAATCATATGGTATTTGTCTTTCCCTGACTTACTTTGCTTAGCATTATATTCTCACTCCATTCGTGTTGTTGCAAATGACAAGGTTTCATTCTTTTTTTATGGCTGAATGATATTCCATGGTGTGTCTGTGAATCTTCTTTATCCATTTATCTATCTATGGACACCTGGGCTGCTTCCATATCTTGCCTATTGTAAATAATGATACTTATAAATATAGGGGTGCATGTATCCTTTTGAATTAGTGTTTTTGTATTTTTTAGGTAAGTAGTGCGATTGTTGGATCATAGGGTAGTTCTATTTTTAGCTTTTTGAGGAACTTGCATAAACATTTGCTATTCCTTGTGGGTTTTTTTATTTTATTATTTTATTTATATTTTCAATTTGAGAGAGAAAGTGAGCTAGAGAGTGGGGGAGGGCCAAAAATGGGGGGAGAGAATCTCAAACAGGCTCCACGTTCAGCGCTGAGCCCAATGTGGGGCTCGATCCCACAACCCTGGGATCATGACCTGAGCTGAAATCAAGAGTTGGATGCTCAACCGACTAAGCCACCCAGGTGCCCCATTTCTTTTGTTTTTGATCTTAGCTATTCTGACTGGTGTGAGGTGATATCTCATTGTAGTTCAGTAAAGGGGTTTTATCTCATTCATCTCTGGGCTTAGTTCAATGCCTCATACTGAATATGTGTTCCAATGTTTACTACCATATGCCTACCTCAGATGGTTGACATAGACATGTTTTCCTTGACCTGACAAAATTGTAATGGAACCAAATGGAGTCCATAAAATTTTAGTATGTATATTCACATTTATCCTGAAAACTCTACGGATAGTAGTCTTAAAAAATACCAACTATTATTAAGATGCTCAATTACCAGTAATTTCACTTAAATTTAATAAAGGATAAGGTATAATGCCGTGTGCGCAAAATATGTTGGAGATTTTGCCTTTTCAAATACAAATACCTTCTTAGTCCTATGGGTCCCATTCAAAACACTTTTTAAAATAAAAAATATATATATCCACTGAACACGTGATGTTTGCAAACTAATAAATACAAATAAGTAGAAATATTCTCCTCTACTGAATCTCAATGTTAGCTTTTGGTTTCAGGTGTTTCATAGTCGCTCTGATGGGAAGAGTCCTTCTAACTTATTTTAACTGGAGTGCAATTTTGGAATTCTGCTATACCGTGTAAGAACCCAGTTGTATTTAGCTGGGCTGACATTTCCATTGTCAAATCCAGTAACCAAAGCCGAGTTGTAACAGCATTTCTTGATACGCCTCTCAGGGACTATATATCTATTTGTTTACTTATGTAATGTGACATTTCTTTCAGCAGCTACTCTTTCCATTTCTGGCCACAATACAAAATCCTTCTTTTGTACATTGAGTGATAAATAAAAAAGAAAAAAGATCCCAAATCTATTTCTTGGCTATTTGAACCACTGTATCCCACTTAAAATGTCTCTTTGAACCTATAATGGATATATGAAAATCCTCTCTACCAAGTTTCTTGGGGCCTCCCACTTGGAATCCCTTGAGAAGCATCGTCTTAGATAGTGTTGGATGTGCTCTCAGGGTGACCTCTCCTGTTCTGAATTCTCTCTTTCTATTTATAAAGTGTCAGGTGCTATAACACAGAGAATCCTATCCCCAGCTGGATTGTTGACCTCCCCATATCCTCGAGTACCCTGGCTCCAGAAACTCCATTTTGCCATGGCAGTCCCCTCCTTTCTTTTCACGACCTTTCTCCTGCCCCTCCTTCCAACGATCTGTCAAACAGTCACCGATTTTTCTTTGCTGGCAATGCACTGTTACCAGTAATTGCAGAAACCATTAATAAAATGGGAGGGAGGGGGCGAGGGGGAGAGGGAAGCGAGACACAAAGGGAGTAAGTATTGTACATAGCCCACAGGCTTTTCCCTCCCACACATATGATTCACTGTTGTTCCTGCCTCACGTGGGAAAATGTTGTCCTGCTGAAAATACACCTTAAAGGCAGCTCTGCCTCAAAGATATCACATATGCATATTAATAACCCACACTTTGTAGTGCCTAGGGTTGTTTTTAAGGAAGCCAGCTGAAATATACCAGCAACTTTCTCATCTCCTTCGCGCTGCAGAGGATCCCCAAGTGTGGGCTCGGTGGTGTCGGCCCCCAGAAGAGGGGTGAAAGAGGCACTATGAGTCCTTCTTTCTGGCAGGAACGGGGAGGGAAGGAAGATTCGCTGGACGAAATGAGCCCACCTTCTAGGAGGGCCAAAGCATTAGCAAGAGTTTCAGTGCAGGAAATGGTCACAAATGTCAGTAAGAGAGTAAACAAAGGCAGCAGCAGTGAGGGGAAGCACCAGGCAGCAAACAAAGGCCGCACCAGGACCAGAGAAGAGAGCCAGAGGCAGATGTGGGAATATTTGAGAGAGGGTCTTGGTTTGAAGATGCATGAGAATTTCTTGAAACCTGAGATGGCTTTCTTCTCTGTCTTGTCTGCTGCTGTCCCTTTGTCCTACAGGACTTACCCACCAGCTTGCTTATTTGAGAACAGATAGCCTTTGTTAGCTGGGCCAAACGTCAGCTTGAATTTCTTGGCACATGGGTATATTCTACCGATCAAGTTTGCACTCCGTGGGGTTCATTGCTCTGCTCCTGAAGAAAAGCTGATACTTTCGGGCACCTGGGAGGCTCAGTCAGGTAAGCCTCCGCCTCTTGATTTCAGCTCAGGTTTGTGAGATCGAGCCCTGGACAGTGCAGAGACTGCTTGAGATTCTCTCTCACCCTCTCTCCCTCTGCCCCTCCCTTACTCATGCTCTCTCTCTGAAAATAAATAAGTAGACATGAAAAAAAATATGTGGGTGCTTGGAGGCTCAGCAATGAGCAGCCGTGGCTGATGAATATTCAACTCCCCCTTTGTTCGACAAGCCCAAGATGCAGGTGTGATCTTTCTTAAAGGCCAGTTAGTGCACTTTGGTTAGGCCGTGATGCTGAGACCAAAGTAAATGTTTTTGCTATCTCGTTAACTTTATGTAGAAGAAAATCTCTTCCGTGCTTACAGAATTTGGACTTCCCCAGACGGAACCATTGTCAGCACTGGGAAGCCACCGGCAAGGCCTGAGCTGCTCCGGGCTCCTTACCGCCATCCGCTCATTCCATTCCGGGAGGAAAGGCCCCGTGACTTGTCACAGCTTGCATCAGTAGTCTCTTGCTGGTCCCACTGTTTTTGTCTTCCCACCTTAAGAATCTTATACCCCGAGGCCAGGTGTGGCTCTCCTCATATCTGGTTTATCAATGGCCCTAATATGAAAACCAATTCTTTTGTATCTAAGGTCTTCTGGATTGGATTACAGGTGTTCCTTGTAGTTTTGACCCCTAATCTCCCTTCTCCCTCAATGTTTCAATCAAGTGGGATAGTCTATTAGCCCTCAAATTGTTTTCATTTTTACTTACTCTCTATCTGTGTTTCTGATGTTACCCCCGGCCGGGACACCTTTGCCTCAAGTCTGTCTCTCAAAATTCGGTGATTTCAAGGCACTAATATCAACCAGTTCCGTGAAAAATGTTCTGTTTTTATAAATGAAGACGTGTTCTCCTTTCTCTGAGTGTCTCTTGTACTTAGTTTGTACCTCTTTGAGGGCATGTGTGGTTTTTTCATATAATCATTTATGCCTTAAACAAATACTGAGTACCTAAACGTGATAAACACTGTGGTGCATGGGAGGTTGAATATGAACATACACAACCTCCTCAAATTAGTTAAGGTTATGCTAGCTGCCCTAAGAAAGAAAACCCATGACTTTTAGTCGTTTTGTATGACAGCCAAACATTGTACTTATTGTTTGATTGGAGGCTGTTCTCTATGTGTTGATTTGAGGATTTTACTAGTTTTATCCATGTATATATATTTTTAATTTTATTTATTTTGAGAGAGAGAGAGAAGGAGAGAGAGAGAGAGAGAGCGAGACAGCATATGCACACTAGTGGGGGAGGGGCAGGGACAGAGGGAGAGAGAGAATCTCAAGCAGGCTCTGAGCTGTCAGCTCAGACTTGAATTCATGAACCATGAGATCATGACCTGAGCTGGAACCAAGAGCCAGACGATTAACCGACTGAGTCACCCAGGTAACCCTTTACTCATATATTTTATCTATTAGTTATATATTGCTGCATAACAAATTAGCCCCAAACTTATTGCTTAAAAACACTTATTATATCACAATTTATGTGGGTCAGGGCTTTGAGAGAGTTTCAGTGGGGGAGGTTCTGACTTTAGGGTTTCTTATGAAATAGCAGTCGAGCTGTTGGCTGGGGCTATAGGCATCTGAGGGCTTGAATGGGGCTGGCAGATTCACTTCCAAGATGGCTCCCTCACAGCACCTCTACTTGTCCATTAAGTGTCCTTGTGGCACAGCAGCTGGCTTGCCCCAGAGCAAGAGATCCAGGAGGGAGCAAGATGGAGCCTGTCTTTTATGACCTGTACTTGGAAATCACACTCTATCATTATTTCTACATTCTATGTGTTGGATAGAAGTGAGTCACCAAGTCACATTCAAGGGGTGGAAATTAAGCTCCAACTTTCAAGGGAGGAGTATCAGGGACTTTGTGGACCGATTTAAAATACACCACAGCATGAGACCCATGCTCTTTCCAAGTTGTGGGGCTCTGCCATCATCTAGGACCTAGATTCTTTAGCTTCTAGCAGATGGAAGATGAAAGCATGGAGAAGGCAAACCCGTTTCTTAAAAACATGATCTGAAAGTGACACATACCTAATCCATTCTCATTCAGTGATGAGTATCACATGGCTACCCTTGGGTCCAAGGGGTGGCTGGGAAATGTTGTCTCTGATTGGGCAGCCACCTCCCAGTGACAACACCCTGCACCTCGACCTGCCCCAAATGTTAGCTTCTGCAGGGCAGGGACCATTGTCCTTTGTATCCCCCGTTAAACACATAGCACAGGACTTGTGCAGAAGAGGTGCTCTTTAAATATTTCATGAAAGGATGAATACATGAATGATGGGATGGTAGCATTATTTTTCTGTGTATTTCAAAAAAACCCACCTAGGCTTTTTTCTTAATCGCAATACGGACCAACTATGTTACTCAACTCCTATTTATAACTCAGCTGTGGCATCTGTGTCTATGCTCAGAACTACCTAGGCATGATGGTTCTCTTGTTATTTCTTATGAATTATTTATTTTCTCCCCTCTGAACTTTCTTCAAATGGCACATACCGAAGGACTAGTTCTTTACTAAAGAATATTATATAAAGGCAAGAACGTTCAAAGCTTCTCTGCATCACTACACAAACAATTCAAGTAAGATGCCGTCCAATGCTAACGTGATGGGATCACAGGGTAGCAGAGATAAGAAACAAATTGTCATAGCAACCAGAAGACCTCAGTTGGAATGACTGTACTCCAACTTGAAAGGTAGTTCTAAGAGCTTAAATACACACAAAGAAATAGCTAATTTTATAAAGACGTCATTGAAATACAAGAGAATCCCTTTAAACTTTTTCTGAGTGAATGTAATTTGGAAGCACTGTAATGTGGGAAAATACCAAATGAGAGCATTAAGGAAGCTTCATCATGTTGTTTAATAAGAACAATAATTTATATTCATTGTTAAACACTAATTATGTTGTTTTTTTATTTTAGAAAAAATAAGTTATTGTTCATTTGGGGATTGTACTGGTAATGCACACTCAGTGTAGAAAAATTAGAGAATGCAGAAAATATAAGAAAGAGAATCAAAAAATAATCCTACCACCCAGAGTAAAATAATTTAACATTTTAAGTAATTGCATTTAAATGACATTTGAAGTAATTTAAGATGGTTTTAGTATGTATACATACTTGCAAGATAGGCTTGAAGGATGTCGTGAGTATGTGAATTAGACTCGATCACTTAAAATTAGGTGTCTCAGGGCACCTGGGTGGCTCAGTCGGTTGAGTGTCCAACTGTGGCTCAGTCGTGATCTCAAGGTTCGTGGGTGCCTGGGTGGCTCGTCAGTTAAGAATCTGACTTCTGATTTCAGCTCAGGTCATGATCTCAAGGTTCGTGGGTTCGAGCCCCGTGTCTGCTGTCAGCACAGGGTTTGCTTGGGATTCTCTCTTTCCCTCTCTCTCTCTCTGCCACTCTCTCTTTCTAGCTCTCGCTGTCACTCAAAATAAATAAATAAACTTAAAAAAATAAAAAAACCCAAAACGCAAAACACTATTTCTAGTTACTGTATAACATTCTGTAATTGAGATGTATTACCTATAATGTTTTGACATTTTGATTGTTCCCATATTTTTGGTATTCTAAATAATTTTGAAACCAACATTGGGATTTAAACAGAATCTGTCACATAGTAGGTGCACAATAAATATTGATGAATCAACTAAGAGATATATGTCTTTCTGCACATCTCCAATTATTGCTGTCATGTTCCTAAAAAACGAATTATTATGAATTATTTGAGTATAGAATAAAGTTGGCTTCTAATACCTGTCTTCTAGACTATTTTTTTAAATGTTTATTTATTCTTGAGAGAGAGAGAGTGCAAGCAGAAGAGAGGGAGAGAGAGAGAGACAGGGGACAGAGGATCCAAAGTGGGCCCTGTGTTGTGACAGCACAGAGCCTGATGTGGGGCTCGACTGTGAGATTATGACCGGAGCCAAAGTCTGACCCTTAACGACTGAGCCACCCAGGTGCCCCTAGACTATCTCATGTGATGTAGGAGTAATAGTTTATAGAACATATGTAGGGGAGCTGGAAGGATCCCTTGTGTAGCCTTTGATAAGTCAGCAGCATCTGCTGGTGTCTGTAGTATCTTTTCTTACTGCCCACATTAAAACCTTCCACGTGTAAGGGGCTTCACATCTGATAACACCCTCTTACACCATTGGCTCAGCTTGTCCCCCACAGCCACCCTGCAAGGGCAGTAGGCCAATTTTATTTTCCCCATTTTACAGCAGAGGAAAGGAGACTCATCTTGTGACGTTAAAGTTCAACCCAAAGATCTGAAGCCTGATCTGACTTGTCTGTCTCCAGAACACACGGAAGAGACCAGAGACCCTCTTGTATTGGCTCCTGTTTCTCAAGGCATTCCTTCAAAAATAAATTTGAGCAGCATGGAAGGCTGATCTTCTTAGTTGTGTGGCCAATTTACTGTTGCTAGTAGTCTCAAGGGACTTGGCATTATTATTATTATTATCATTATTACTATTGTTATTATTAACACAGTAAGGTTTCTGTTATGTCAGTAGAAGCTGTAGTTGTCATCCTAAAAAAGCTTTGGGCATGATTGCGACACCAGCTAGCTCTTCCTTTGCTTTCAGGATGAGAGAAACACGGATGTAGAAAACAGTTCAACACTCCTTTTAAAGCTTTGCCTGACTAGAAAATAGAGCAACATGTTACAAAATGATTATGGAAGCAGGTTAGCATAATGAGGTCTCTAATGTTTTAAGAAACATACCCTCTTTTGCAAGCCAAACGTAAGCCTGGGCGGAGACTTGCGGCCACTCAGAGTTTCACTTGAGAGAGGAACAGGTTCCTCTGACTACAATTCCACCATGAATGGATTCCACCTTACTGAAACCTCAGGTTAGGCTCGAAAGTCAAGTTCGTATGTGAATTGGACCCATTCATTTAAAATGAGGGGTCTCAAACTTACCTCCACAACAGCTGTATCTGGGAAGATAAAGAAAAATATTGATGCTTGGACCACACCCTTGCAAATAAAACCAGAATTTCTTGGAGTGGGAGCAAGCATCAATAGTTTGTAGGTGCTCCCAAGGGACTTTCACGTGCAGCTAGGTTGAGGCCTACTTATTTAAGCTCAGTGAGCATCTTCCCATGGGGAAGAGGTGAGTGGGTGAGAGGGTTCAACAGGAGGGTGGGAGGTGAATGAATGACAGCAGCTCCCCGTGTTACTAGGGACTACAGATTTTAAATATTTTAAAATTTGAATATTAAAAAATGTAAAGACCCAGGATCTGCAATCAAAGGGCCATGCAATGTTTTCTATCAAGAGGAAGGTGTAAGTGTCCCTGTTGAAAATGCCTAGGTGACTTTGGGGAGGTGCCACAGGTGCCCCAACTGCTAACTTCCTTGACTGGGTTTTAGATGTTCCACTAGACGATGCCTCTTTTTTTTTTTTTTTTTTTTTTTTTTTTAAATTTTTTTTTTCAACGTTTATTTATTTTTGGGACAGAGAGAGACAGAGCATGAACGGGGGAGGGGCAGAGAGAGAGGGAGACACGGAATCGGAAACAGGCTCCAGGCTCTGAGCCATCAGCCCAGAGCCTGACGCGGGGCTCGAACTCACGGACCGCGAGATCGTGACCTGGCTGAAGTCGGACGCTTAACCGACTGCGCCACCCAGGCGCCCCTAGACGATGCCTCTTGAGTTGCCATCAGCACCTTTCTGTTCAAAGAGCTTCTAACTGACTACAATTATAAGATAATAATGAGTTTACCAAGTACCAAAAAGGCCTGAAATCTAAGCTTAAACAATTAAGGGTTGAGAAGACAAATATTTCCAAGCTAGACCCCAAGAGCAACCTCCGAAGCAATTGACAATTCTTAAAATTCTCAAAAATTTCTTCATCAGATAAAGTCCCATGTAAGTCCAGATCGTAGCCTAATCGTCATGAAGTCCAGCGCCATGGACAAAAGCTTCGCGAGCTCATGAAAGAACATCTTGGGCTCCGCAGCCTACATTTCATATCTGGAAGGGCAGGGAAATAAAGCTGTAACTTGGAGAAGCACTGACAGTGGGAGGCTGACTGTTTGCAGCACCTCCTCGCTGAAGCCTCTGGGCTTCCGCACAGATCCCTGCAGCCTAGTGCTGTTGCTGGGATTTGGATCACAAATTCAGCTTGTGCACAAGCCTGCAGGAAGTCAGTGTTCACCTCTCTTCTCCCTACACCCTTCCCCACCCCCTACCGCTCTTAGTTCCCTTGTTTATTGGAAACACCAATCATTATTTTCAACCAAGGCATTGTCTTTCTTAAGTATCATTTCTCTTGTCTCTAAGGATATTGCATACGCATTTATTAATGAGAGTGTTGTGTGATGTCATCGTAAATCTTGCACATATTGGATGATTTGCTTAGTTTATGAGACACCCGGAATCCACGGAATGACTGGCAGTGATCTGAGCATCGAGCATGTACCAGTGTGGCAAGAGGTAGCCAAGATTGCAAGGATGAAACCCAACTTATGGTTGAGTTGCTTGATTTTTGTGTCTTTTGACCTCCTCGCCTCACTGCTCTGAGGCACCAAATTTCATGTCATTGTAGTTGCTGTTAAAGCAATTGTACAGAAAATCATAAACTGAAAGGAAAAAATCATCGTCTCCTTTCATGGTTTTCCTATGATGATCTCTTACTACCTCCTTATTCATCTCCCAGACTTAAATTCTACACACACACACACACACACACACGCGCGCGCGCGCGCGCGCACGCGAGCCTCTAATGAATGTAAAAACAAAACCAAACCAAAAAGCAGGGTGGCTGATGCAGAAATCATCTACTTTCAACACCTGCCAAGGGGTGGAGCTGCAGACCGACGGACCACTGTGGTCCTGCTCTTTCTATCCCATTAGTACTGCATTGATCTGTGATTCAAGCTTCAGGCAGACCCGCCTTTTATCCCTTTCCTGTATTTAGTATTGGGTTCTTAGCCCTTTTCTTTCCTGGTAATTTTACCTTGGTTATAAATGTGATGGAAATCCCTTTACAAGTTACCCCTGTGACAGAGGGTCCGAGTGGCGACAGAACACTCAAGGACACAGTGCTCAAAGAATGGATCTTGATAAGATGTGTGCATACAAAGTAAAGAAGAAATAACTGGCCAGAGAAGATAATGATGCAGAAAATGTGTTTCTTAGGGAAGGACTCTTAGCTTTAACGAGGTTGGTTTTAAAACTTTGTGTAGGACTGCCGCTTAGTTAAAATATAGGATTGGTGGAGAAAAATAAAGATGTCAGGATATTCAGCCTAAAACTGGATTTGAAGAAATGCAGCAGATGAAGCCCAGCTCTTTTTGGTATTTATATACATTTAACATGACAATGTACTTATGCATTTTTTGGCTGTCCTCACATCTAGTTGATACTTAATTTGAATTTTAATATTTGAACGAAACATACTCAACATCTTCATTAGAGCCATAAAAACTCAAAGCAAGGATACCGTTTGTATCTGTCACAAAGCTCTGCTCTTATCATCTCACTTAGATTGGAGCCAGAAATTGGACATGATTGAAAAGTGCACTCACACACCTAAATTAGAAGCAACTGGTGTCACCGTTAGGTGGCACACTGCAGCCACCGATCACTTAGGCTGGGTGCATGCAAGCTGTGCCACCGAGGCAGAAATACCTGACCCTTTCCTCGACCTTTCCTTAAACTAAGATTGCAGAAGACAGTGTGCCAGGAAGCCAGCAGCAGGAGTTTTTATGCGCCTTTGATGCTCTTTGTTTTAACATTTGGTCTTTAACTGCGTCGACTGCTCATTCAGATCCTCTGTGCCCCCCTGCGGTTTCTGAGCCGTCTGCCCCCTGCTGCGTTAGCTCTTCCTTTCAGCGACAAGATTCTCATTGGCAGCTACACCCTACATGTCAAAACCTGCACTCAGATTGGACTGAAGTCTCTCTCTCTCTGTCTCTCTTTTTGTGTTTGCTACATTTGCAGTGGATCAGGAGAACTGGTTTAATGGGATGCTGTGTTTTGTAACAACTGCTATTCTAGAATCCTATCCCTGCCTTTCAATGTTGGGCAAAAGTAGAAAAGAATAGTCCAGAAGTGAAATCATGGTAATTACTAGGACGCTCAGCATCTAAAATGTAACGCTTCTCCTTTAATCTTGTCCTATACTGTGTAAGCTTTGCTTTCCCAGGTCACACTGGCCAGAGGGACAAATCCCAAGTGCACTTAGCAAAAATAAGGTGGCGGTCATCGTCTTTACCTCCAGGTCCTCCACCCGGTAGGATCTTAGGGCCCAAAGTCCCCGAATTGCCTGCCCTCCTCCTGGCAGCTTATGGCTGTACAGACTCAGGGAAGGGACATCCCTGCTGCCGACAGTGACCTGCCACTCCCAGTGTGGCTTTGTCCATCTGTCACTCCTATCTTGGGAGGTGCTCCCTCAGTGCTCCCATCAGGCTGAGCCTGGGCTTTCTGGATTTTATCGTGTTCTCACTCTGGGGACTTGGAATGCATTTCCCTGAAGCTGGATTGAAACAGATGTAAGTGACAGCACCAGTTATCAAACCTGAAAGTGTCCCTTGCCACCAGTAGGCAAGCCCTATTCTGGAATAAACCCTTGGCTCCTTGAATCATGACCTCTTCCTCCTCTCACCTGTATGGCTTGACTTGGAATCGTGGCCTTTCTGCTTCCTAGCATGAAATCTCAGGTAAGTTACTTAATGTCTCTCTGCCTCAGTTTTTCAAAAGTAATCACAGGATCAACTTCCTGCAGTTGTTGTGATTCAATGATCCAGTGCAGGTGATGGACTTAGAACAGTGTTTGGCTCAAAGTAAGCACACACCCAGTGTCAGCTACTGTTAGTATTCGAAAGTTTTGATCTTTGTATTCCAGTGACTGACTACTGGTTCCTCTTTTTCCGAAGGGCCAATTTGAGGCATCAGGATGTCTGATGTTTTGACCCAGGCTCCCAGAATTCTAGAAGATCATGGGCAGCTTTAAGTTGTTATTTCCACCCTTCCGTGAAAGCTCCTTGAAACAAATATGTTAAAAGACTACTGATAGGAAAATGACTGTTGACCTGGTGCCCAAACTGGGAGGTAGAAGTGAAAGCCTCAGAGTTGGCTTTGCATTCGTGGGTCTGGTTAGACATTCATTTATTTATGTTTTAGCCACCAGTCTCCCTTTCTCCTTCCTAAGAGTGCCCTGGATTTCCTCCGGGAAGCCACTTTTTCTCATTATCAGCCCTGTGGGACCAGGTAGGATTAAAAAAATTACCCCCACTTCCAGGGTGGCCCCTGGTTAGCCTACGCCATCAGACTACTCCATCTCCTTTGGCTGCTGTAATTGGTTCTGTGAAGGACGACTTAAAAAATTTTTTTTTGAGAGACAGAGAAAGACAGAGCACGAGCGGGAAAGGAGCAGAGAGAGAGAGAGGAAGACACAGAATCTGAAGCAGGCTCCCGGCTCTGAGCTGGCAGTACAGAGCCCCATGCAGGGCTCAAACTCACTGATTGCGAGATCATGACCTGAACTAAAGTCAGAGGCTTAACCGACTGAGCCACCCAGGCACCCCTGTGAAGGATGACTTTTAAACCAATCTGGACCAAAGAGACCTGAGGAGAAATTTGCTAGGGTTTCTGGGAAAAAAAAATTGTAACACTTGTTCCCAAATACTATAGAAAAAGACCTTTTTTCCCCCGAGTTGGTGAGCATGAGGATGTGAAGCCATGAGGTCTGGAATTAGTAACTTGAAGAGGAAGTCAGCCCCATGAGAGAACTTGGCCGTTGGCAATATCTTTCCAGCTGTGGGATCCTACTTCACCACTGCTTCCTCTGGCTTGTTCAGCTACAACGCAACCAATTTCCTTTATTAAATTAATCTGAGTTGAGTTTTTGGTCACTTGCACCATAAAAGGTCTGTCCCTACTGGAACTTTATGCCACAGTCGACATTCCTATGACAGGGAGAAACACTTCATGGTTTTATAAGTTCAAATTTGAAAGTGATTTTTGCTATCCGATTTGTATTTAGATGTCTAAAATGTCTGAAAAGTTCAGAGCTTTATAGATTTACATATGACCTCTCTTGATATGCAAATCCAGAGTGGAGTCCTTTGTTAAATTGTATTTCCAGAAAGGTGTTCCATCTATCAATTAGGAAATGGCCTTTCTTGCACTTTTCTAAAGTAGAGTCATTCAATGCTTGGCACATGGCAAGTGCTCATGGAATGTTTAAGAAATGGGGTCTTCTGGTTACTTGAATTTCTGATTAATTGAAAGTTAATTAGAAACTCTCCCCTCCAACACACTTAACCTACCATTTCCTCTTTTTGGAAAATCTTTGTAAAATGTATGAGTGCACTTTCTTTCCTTAGTAATTACAGTATGGTGAGCATAATTGCATTTTTGATGATTAAGAATTTTACAGTGCCTCAGGGTTATCACTCAGAGTATAAATTCTCATTGTACAATATTTTACTTGGAGAAGTTGAAGGAAATTGGGCTAAATATGGATGGATCCTGGGACATTCTCCTGAAGTTTATTTTTTAAAAAAATTTTTTTTAATGTTTATTTATTTTTGAGACAGAGGGAGACAGAACATGAGTTGGGGAGGGGCATAGAGAGAGGGAGACACAGGATCTGAAACAGGCTCTGGGCTCTGAGCTGTCAGCCCAGAGCCCGATGCGGGGCTCGAACCCAAGAACCGTGAGATCATGACCCGAGCCAAAGTCGGACGCTTAACCGACTGAGCCACGCAGGCGCCCCTCCAGAAGTTTATTTTTTAAAAACCCCAGTATCTACCAGTTTTCAGTGTCATTCAAATTATTCTTTAAAAAATGGTTTGTGCAAAAATTTGATTAAAACTTGATCTGTTGGACTCTGGTTGAGGCAAATGCTATTATATTTTTAAAGAAACCCTTTTAACAGTGGCATCAATAATTGTGGGCCAAGACTGGAGATGGATGAGAGAAAGGAGTTTTAATGATGACGTTACATTGGGGGTTAAGTCTGATTGTGTAGAGCCTCAGAAATGACCCATACTCTATTGGTGATGGTGAATCTGAGGAATGAGCTGGCTGGATGTTGATGCAAAGTAGAAATCATGGTTCATTCTTGTCACGTTTCTTTTGTAGAGGGATGGCCCAGCATTTTCAGATTTTTCCATATCCTATGACTATGGCCAACCCTGGTTGGTTATGTAGAGAGGCTGACATAGAGGGTATATTTTAGGCAAATACATACTGTCTTGGTGGTTTCTTCTGTAGGTTTATCTTTTCTAGTTTCTTTTCACCACTACACTGATAAAGTCTTGAGAATTCAAGGATTTAGGATCAGAGTCATTAGTCCCTTTAAACCCTCAGAGATATGCTAAATAGCCAGAGTCAGAGATTAGAGGGGGACACAATATCTCATGGAGTGTTATGGGCTGAGTTGTGCCCACCCCCCAATTCATATGTTGAGGTCCTCACCCCCACTACTTAAGAATGTCATTGTATTTGGAGATAGGGTCTATAAGGAGGTAATGAAGTCAAAATGAGATCATTAGAGTGGGCCTTAACCTTACATGACTGCTGTTTTTATAAGAAAAAAAGAGATAAGTATAGACAAGTACAGTGGGAAGATGATGTGAAGACAGAGAAAGCAGATGGCTATCTACAAGCCAAGAAGACAGACTTCAAAAGAAACAACTCTGCTGACATCTTGATCTTGGACTTTTAGCCTCCAAAGTGTGAGAAAATAAATTTCTATTGCTGAAGCCACTGTGGTGCTTTGTTATGGCCATCCTAGCAAAGTAATACATGGAGTTATCCAAGAAAGGAGCAGCTGAGCATCAGTGTGTGGCCAACGATGGGCTGAAGAAGTTGCAGATTGAGTCAGGAGGATGAAGGGACCTCGTGAGCATACAGGAAGCAGACATCAGGTTGTAGAACACAGGAAGTCACTGGCTGGGGACCAGCAGGTGATAGTGAATCCTTCCTTTTGTTTCAGTCCCCTAAAAGTTGCAATTCCTGTCTTCCTTCCCTTGTCCAAATGCCATCTAGTAGTCACAAGGCTATATTCTGGGATGATTCAGAAATTAGCATCAGACAAGTGAAAAGTCTGTTCTTGTATTTTTTCTAGCCAAGTTTGTCCTTTGTTACAGTTGTCCTTCATGTGAGTGTTGATGCTATTGGCCTACTGTCTGCAGGGCATGTATGTTGAGCTGTATTTATAGTAGTAATGATGAATTAAACCTGAGTTAGTGAAACTCTCTCGCCAGTCTTCCCTGTGAAAATGACTGTACATTTGGGGAGAAATTGCAGGGGTTTCCTGGAAGATGATGTATTTGCTGGAGGACTGGATTGAGACACAGTTCTTGATTAAGGGACTAACTTCTCTTCATGCAAAGTTAATGGTTTCTTTTCTTCCTCTTTTAAAAATCAATGTTACCCTCAGTCCTTCCTCATTAGCACCATGCTATGTTCATTTTATTTACAGACAAAATATTTTACTCCCAAGCCAAATAGCCATCACTGGGCTGAGAACTGTGGAGATTACAGACATGGGTTGGATGGAATCTGAGCTCTCCCAAGGCTCAGACTCCAAGGCAGACAGAGAGGAGTGATTCTAACATGAGAAACACTGTGAAACATGTTATTATAAAAGTATGAATGGATTCCATTAAGAGAAACAAAGGAAAGAGAGAATGTTCCTAACTAGGGAACCATCTGGGGGAAGAAGGGACTTGACTCAGACCTTGGAGGAGGAGATGTAGAACCGCAACAGGCACAGAGGAGGAGAAGGGCATTTGAGGAGGAGAGAATGGCCTGGACATATGCACAGAGGCTGGAGACAGCTGGGCATGCTTCAGAGCAGAGAATAATCCAGGGAGGCCCAGGAAGGGTATGTGGAGGTCAAGTAAGATAAGTGCATATGTCTTAAGATTGGAGGTGAAGGCTGGGGCTTGATGGTGGATGATTATGACTGCTGGGTCAGAGGAAAATGGGAAGCCAATAAATGTTTTTGAAAAAGGGAGTTGATGGGAAGCCAATAAATGTTTTTGAAAAAGGGGGTTATAGAGATTATAGAAAGATAATTCTGGGGGCAGAGTGGAGAATGGGTGGCATGCGTGAGAGTCAGGCCAGGACAGACTGGAACTGGAGTGCTCAGTCAGGAAGCTACTGCAATGGTTCAGATAAAAACTGGTAATATCTTGACCAGGGGAAGTGATAGTGAGAAGGAAGAGCAGACCTTGGACCTGGGAGGTGTAGGGGCCCATGGAGAGGAGGTGCAAACGACCCTGGAGTTAAACATCATGGAACACCTAAAGGGGGTAAAGAAAGGGGACACAATTCTTTTTTAATAAACAGATAAAGAACTTGTTTGTGAATATGCTGAATTTGGATGTGTGCATGTTCAGCAAGTGAACTAAATCTGCTCCTTGAGGACTGTAGTACATATGTCTTGTTTATCTCTGGAGCCTCAGCACACAGCAAAGCATTTGTTTATTTATACAAATAAATATTCAACCAATATTGACTAAGTGCTCATTCCGTGCTAGGCACAGGGCCTGGCATGTAATAGAAACACAATAATTACTTGTTTAACTGAGCTAAACTTACTTTTATGGATTCCCACATTGTTATCATTATGTTGGGAACCTCCAAGTGGTTAGTAAGTAAGACCATTATAAGTTTAATGGGGATGGGGTGAAGAGGTAGAGAGGTAATAAGAACTATTCTGCGGGAGGATTGAAGTCCATAACCTCTGTCTGTAACGGACAGTGCCTGGAGGTTCAATGGGAGTCTGCTCTGCCTTCTGCTGGGTCTCTAGGGTGCAAGTGGACAATGAACACAAAAGCCTTGGAAACCTTATAAATACACATTTTGTAAAAGCAGGAGGTGGGGAAGGATGAATGGATGAGTTGGGTGAGTCATTTAGGTATTTAATGCCCAAGTCAGAAACCTGTACTTTGCAAGATTAATTGTACCTGTGCCTCTCATATTTTCTTAGTACTTTCAAGTTAACTTTTTTCCATAGGTGTTAACAGTTTTCAAAATTCCAGTCTGCCTGTTTTAGGCGAGTGAAGGAAACTGAGGCCAACTTCAGATCATTCTTTTCTTTCTTGGGTTGGAAGTTTACGCGGAGAGTATATACTCCAGAGGCTAAGTTAAGCATGGTGGCATCAGGGTTTTGAAAGGTAACAAACACTATGGAAAGGCAAAGCTCAGGGAAAAAGTCAGGGTCTGCTATGCAGAATCCTTTTCTATCCAGTGTTTCCTCTTCCAAAGGTCTTTAATTAGGCATCGGAGAATTTGTATAGATAAGAAGGTGGGAAGGGTGTTGGGGCTCTGGACTGGGATAATCAATACAGATGATATACACTCATGCAATTTACTCTCTTTAGGCTTCCATTTCCTTATCTGTAAGATAGAGATAGTAATCATACCAGCTTTGCTTTATAATATATGAAATAATTTGCCTAATCACTATATTATTTTCTTTCTCCCTCTAGAACATGAGCTTCATGGAGGCAGCGATTTTTATTTGCATTGTCCTTTCTGTATCCCATGTATCGGGCACAAGGTTATCGTGGAGATAACTCTAGGGAAAAGAAAGCAGGGACAATGGGCAGGAATGAGTGGAGAGGTAGGAGAATAAGATGGGCATATGGTTCTGGAAGGCAATGTAGGATGGGGTTTCAAGGCTGGATACTGAGGAAAGATAGAAGAAGGTGAGATACAAGGAAAAGTCATGAATTTTGTGGAGGATCCGATGCCTTAGAGAGCCTGAATGTCATTGACTAGTGGCAGGAAAACCCAATAATCAATGATTCAAGAGTTAGAGAGATGGAAGGACATGGTGACAATGAGTTACAACCACTGTTTCCAGAAGTCTGGCAAATAGGAGCAGAATGGGAATTTATCTTGGGGACAAAAAATGTTCAAAGGAAAAGTTGAATTTTTTAAACCAAGGAAGAAAGATGCCTAAGGAGAGGAAGATACGAGAGAGCCAATGGTTCAGAGATTAAGTACCTGAGGAGAGAAAGAGTGGGTCAAAGCATTGGAGGACACTTCTTGTTAACTGAGGATAAAAGGGGAAAACAATGAGAAGTAGGGAACTTTGAGGTTTAAGGGAAGATAATTGAGGGAGATCAAACTGAGGTCATCTATTATCTCAGTGAAGTAGGTAACAAGGTAATCTGACTGTGGTGTGGTGGGGGCTTGAGAAGGTGGAAAAGAACTGGAGGAGCTGTAAAGAGTCAACAGGGGTCAGTAGAGACAGAATTGCTCAGTAGACTCAGTGCAGTGGAATTAGATGGCATGGATGTATTGCAGATCCAATCTGCTCAGTTATGTGGCTCTCCCTTCCCTGGTCCTCCAGCCCTGCAGCAATGGTCTGTGGTTCAGAATGGGGACCAAAAGCAAAATGGCTGACTGGAATAATGTGAGGCCAAAAAATCGCAAAAGAAGGTGTGGAAGTGGATGAATGGGTTCCAGGAAACCAGCCTCTTGAAAGTAGGTCTGGGAAACTGCAGCAAGAGTAGTAGGGGATTGAGTGAGGTGGTCATGATCAAGGAATTAAAAGCCTTGAAGACAAAAGACCAGATTCGACAGCTTTGAGAGAGGTTGGGAGAGGCAGAAAGTTCATTGCATTCATCAGATACTGTCATTCTTTTTTTTTTCCCAGAAAAAAAATGTGAAAGTAATGGAAGTTGGAAGTTTTCACTGATTAATCCAATGAACAACACCCCTTTGTACTTTCTGGTGCATAGGTATACATCACTGCTGACGATGAAAATTCAGGGTTAGAGTGAAAGAGCTGAAGGATGCATATCTTCTAGATCTGTATTGAACAATGAGCGTAAGTGGACAGTGTCCTTCATCTCAATCATTATGTTCTTTGATAATACTCTTTGGAAATAGAATCTCAGCCTGAATTTTCTCTAAAGTTCTTTTTCAGGCATAAGCTAACTTATGGCAGGGTTTATTCTAAGAAATTCCTACTCCCCCTTTCCTTGTCTGGAGCAGGAATTGGAAGCAGTACCTTTAAACAGAACACATCGTGGGTCTTATCAGTTGTGGTGCCCTGAATTTATGGGCTTTGGGTAGGCTGAGTGGTTCGCATCAAATCTAAACAAGCATGACAGTGTCTAGCCAAATTTCTACCAGCACGTAAGGAGGTCCAGGCTTCTTTTGATGTTGCTCAAATAATAGCATCTGTGCTGCCTGTATCTAAAACCTATCTAGGAAAAGGTGATACAGCAGCCCATGTTCCCAAGGTAGAGGTTACGGGTTCTGTCCAGCAGCCATTAGGTGGTGCTGCCTAACCAACATTCCCCACTCTGTTGCCACCCTGATAAGTCCTTCTGCTTTTGCGGTGGTATAATATTATTCGGTAATCTTTAAAAAGGTGGAAGTGGCTGAGATTTATCTATCACCTCTATGAAACTTGTCTGATTCTCTCTTTCTTTTTTCTTTTATTTCAAGAGTAGCCACTAACTGCTATAAGGAAGCACTGTTATAACGGCTGCTTAGACTGAAAACAACCATTGATATTTGAACAGCACTTTCTACTCTATAAAGAATTTTTGGGGTGCCTGGGTGGCTCAGTTGGTTAAGCATCCAACTTCAGCTTAGGTCATGATCTCATGGTTCATGGGTTCAAGGCCCACGTTGGGCTCTGTGCTGACAGCTCAGAGTCGAGCCTGCTTTGGATTCTGTGTCTCCTCCTCTCTCTGCCCCTCCCCTGCTTGTGCACATATGCACGCATGGGCGCACGCTCTCTCTCTCAAAAATAAACATTAAAAAAAATTTAAAAAACCCCCCAAAACAAAGAATTTTCACATGTCAGATTTCCTAGAATATAGTAGGTAAATGTGCAAAAAAATTGTTGAATGAATAAGTGAAGTATTTGTATGGAGAGAAAAATTAACTAATGTTACATTGACTTTTGATAATGTAGAAATCATATCAAAGTTAGTTTATGAAAAGACGTGGATGTTTCTGTAAGATAACATATGTGACTACTGATAAATTTTACATCTAATCATGCTGTATTGCATAGGAGTTATAGAAGTTACCTTGTTAGTTTATTTCCAAATGGATTCTTTTTTTTTTTTTTGCAAGACAGAGTGAGCGAAGGGGGGGAAAGAGAGAGAGAGAGAGAGAGAGAGAGAGAGAATGTTAAGCAGCCTCCAGTCATTGTGGAGCCCGACTTAGAGCCTGAGGCAGGGCTTGATCCAACAACCCTGGGATCATCCCTGAGCCCAGATCAAGAGTCAGATGCTCAACCTACTCAGCCACACAAGCACCCCTCCAAAAGGGGTTCTTTTTTTTTTTTTAAAGTTTATTTATTTTGAGAGAGAGTACAAGCAGATAAGGGGCAGAGAGAGAGGGAGAGAGACAATCCCAAGCAGTCTCTGCACTGTCAGCATGGAGCATGATGCAGGACTCGAACTCACAGACCACGAGATCATGACCTGAGCCAAAGTTAGATGCTTAACTGAATAAGCCACCCAGGTGCCCCTTTTCTTTTTTTAAACCCAAAATGGGTGTAGGGTATCCCATTGTACATTGTACAAATGTGTCACAATTTATTTTACTATTTTTCTACTGAAGCTTATTTTCTTGTAATATTCACCTTTTTGTTGTTATTATAACTGTGGTGCAATGGACCTACAAATGCAGATATCTTTGCTGTCTATGGACTATTTTAAGTTGGGTGTGCTATGTATGAGGAAAATAGCATAGTACCTAACATTTAAGTCTTTATTAGTATTACATTGTAGATCATCCTGAGTGGTTTTGTGCAGGGGTCAGAGGAGGACTGATACTTCCAGCACTTTGGAGATGTCCTGCTCTAGGCTCCAACTGAATACATATTTTTTAAATTAAATAAAATCTTTTTAACATTTATTTATTTTTGTGTTTTTTTGTTTTTTGTTTTTTTAAAATTTTAACATTTATTCATTATTGAGAGACAGAGAGAGAGTGCGAGTGGGGGAGGGGCAGAGAGAAGAAGGAGACACAGAATCCGAAGCAGGCTCCAGGCTCTGAGCTGTCAGCACAGAGCCTGATGTGGGGCTCGAACTCACGGACCACAGGATCATGACCTGAGCTAAAGTTGGATGCTCAACCGACTGAGCCACCCAGGCGCCCCAACATTTATTTATTTTTGAGAGAGAGAGAGACAGCACCCGTGAGCAGGGGAGGGTCAGAGAGAGGGAGACACAGAATCTGAAGCAGGCTCCAGGCTCTGAGCTGTCAGCACAGAGCCTGATGTGGGGCTTGAACTCATGGACCATAAGATCATGACCTGAGCTAAAGTTGGATGCTCAACCAACTGAGCCACCCAGGCGCCCCAACATTTATTTAATTTTGAGAGAGAGAGAGACAGCACCCGTGAGCAGGGGAGGGTCAGAGAGAGGGAGACACAGAATCTGAAGCAGGCTCCAGGCTCTGAGCTGTCAGCATAAAGCCCTATGTGGCTCTCAAGCTCATGAACTGTGAGATCATGATGTGAACCAAAGTTGGACACTCAACCGACAGCCACCCAGGCACCCCTAAATACATATTTTAATATGTCTTGTCAATGGCATGTGGTGGTGTTGGGGATAGTCCTCACCTCCCTACTATTTTAAATTCTGCATTCCTGGAGTTTTCTCTGTGTGTGTTCTATAATCATCACATCAAGAAAGTTATACCTATTCAGTCAGTAGCCTCCCTATCTCTATTCCTCATAATTATCTTTTTAAGTAGTGTTTAATTTCTTTATGGAAAATAAACCAATTTTTTTTCTTTCCATGCCTTGTCTTTCTTTTTTTTCCCGCCCTCCCGCCCTCCATACCTCCCTCTCTCCCTTCCTACCTCCTTCTTTCCCTCCCTACTTCTTTTTTCCTCCATTTTGAGAACATGACTTTATCTGTCAAATTTCCCTTTGGAATGCTTCCAGGGGAACTACATGTTTTCCAGGGAAATTCTGAGTTTAAAAGAAAAATATGCAAGTGGCCAATATGTGATTTCTCTGCTATCTACTTCTTAGTAACTAAGGATGAGTGGAGCCCCAGGGGGTTCCCAGCTCTCAGCACAGAACTGTTGTACAAGTGAGGTCCAAGATTTCCTTTTAGTACTCTGCCAAGACAAAGATGACTGTGTGGGGTGGCAGACAGCCATGGGGGTCCTGGGAATCACCACCTTGATGATGTGGTTTCAAGGTCGCTCATCTTTGGGGTGGATCTTTCTTAGAATTTACCAGGAAGGTAGTTTGACCAAGACTGCAAAGTCAAAAAATATGGCTGCAGTAATCACCACTGGTTCAATGAAGCTAGATGGATGGTAGGTATATAAAGAAAAGATGAGTCCTGAGTTGTAAACAAGGAAAAGGAAGGTTGCATTATAGAATTTTAATCTGGATGTTTCCTAATCTGGATATAACAGATCATGTATGGTCGACGTGCTCCAGTCAGCATGACGACCAACTAACAAGATTTGGTTCGGTTGTCTAATCATTAAAGACACTCATTAGGACTGGGTATTTGGAAATCAGTTAGCAGCTGAGGCACATGCCACTGACAAGACATATTAAACATGTATTTAGGGGTGCCTGGGTGGCTCAGTCAGTTGGGTGTCCAACTTTGGTTCGGGTCATGATCTCACAGTTCATGGGTTTGAGCACCATATAGGGCTTTGTGCTGACAGCTCAGAGCCCAGAGCCTGCTTCAGATTCTGTGTCTCCCTCTCTCTGACCCTCCCCTGCTCACATGCATGCGCACTCTCTCTCTCTCAAAAACAAATAAAATTTTTAAAAAAGTTATTTAATTTAAAAAATATGTATTCAGTTGGAACCTAGAGCAGGACATCTCCAAAGTGCCGGAAGTATGAGTCCTCCCCTGACCCCTGCACAAAACCACACAGGGTGATCTACAATGTAATGCTGATAAAGACCAGCTAGACAGCCTCAGAACCATCATCCTAAAAGTTTCTGATCTTCTAACACAGAAATGCTCACAGCTTCTCTGAACCAAGTGGGAGAGTAAAGCATGTTGCCATGTTTTGTTTCCCAGAATCTAAGATATAATAGATTTTTTTTCAATATATGAAATTTATTGTCAAATTGGTTTCCATACAACACCCAGTGCTCATCCCAAAAGGTGCCCTCCTCAATACCCATCACCCACCCTCCCCGCCCTCCCACCCCCCATCAACCCTCAGTTTGTTCTCAGTTTTTAACAGTCTCTTATGCTTTGGCTCTCTCCCACTCTAACCTCTTTTTTTTTTTTTTTTCCTTCCCCTCCCCCATGGGTTTCTGTTAAGTTTCTCAGGATCCACATAAGAGTGAAAACATATGGTACCTGTCTTTCTCTGTATGGCTTATTTCACTTAGCATCACACTCTCCAGTTCCATCCACGTTGCTACAAAGGGCCATATTTCGTTCTTTCTCATTGCCACGTAGTACTCCATTGTGTATATAAACCACAATTTCTTTATCCATTCATCAGTTGATGGACATTTAGGCTCTTTCCATAATTTGGCTATTGTTGAGAGTGCTGCTATAAACATTGGGGTACAAGTGCCCCTATGCATCAGTACTCCTGTATCCCTTGGGTAAATTCCTAGCAGTGCTATTGCTGGGTCATAGCGTAGGTCTATTTTTAATTTTCTGAGGAACCTCCACACTGTTTTCCAGAGTGGCTGCACCAATTTGCATTCCCACCAACAGTGCAAGAGGGTTCCCATTTCTCCACATCCTCTCCAGCATCTATAGTCTCCTGATTTGTTCATTTTGGCCAGTCTGACTGGCGTGAGGTGATATCTGAGGGTGGTTTTGATTTGTATTTCCCTGATAAGGAGCGACGTTGAGCATCTTTTCATGTGCCTGTTGGCCATCTGGATGTCTTCTTTGGAGAAGTGTCTATTCATGTTTTCTGCCCGTTTCTTCACTGGGTTATTTGTTTTTCGGGTGTGGAGTTTGGTGAGCTCTTTATAGATTTTGGATACTAGCCCTTTGTCTGATATGTCATTTGCAAATATCTTTTCCCATTCTGTTGGTGGCCTTTTAGTTTTGTTGGTTGTTTCCTTTGCTGTGCAGAAGTTTTTTATCTTCATGAGGTCCCAATAGTTCATTTTTGCTTTTAATTCCCTTGCCTTTGGGGATGTGTCAAGTAAGAGATTGCTGCGGCTGAGGTCAGAGAGGTCTTTTCCTGCTTTTTCCTCTAGGGTTTTGATGGTTTCCTGTCTCACATTCAGGTCCTTTATCCATCTTGAGTTTATTTTTGTGAATGGTGTGAGAAAGTGGTCTCGTTTCAACCTTCTGCATGTTGCTGTCCAGTTCTCCCAGCACCATTTGTTAAAGAGACTGTCCTTTTTTCCATTGGATATTCTTTCCTGCTTTGTCAAAGATGAGTTAGTCATACTTTTGTGGGTCTAGTTCTGGGGTTTCTATTCTATTCCATTGGTCTATGTGTCTGTTTTTGTGCCAATACCATGCTGTCTTGATGATGACAGCTTTGTAGTAGAGGCTAAAGTCTGGGATTGTGATGCCTCCTGCTTTGGTCTTCTTCTTCAAAATTACTTTGGCTATTTGGGGCCTTTTGTGGCCCCATATGAATTTTAGGATTGCTTGCTCTAGCTTCGAGAAGAATGCTGGTGCAGTTTCATGTTATTTTTATTGAATATTCTAGGAGAGGCACAAAGACAGCAACTCTTAGTAGAGAAGGGAATTGTGTGCTATCTGATGTGGAAATACTCATGTCAACATATTGGCAAGATCACTGCCAAGGACATACACAGTATTTCTGTGTCTTTCAAAGTGAGGATGCTCCTGACAATAAAAGAGAAATTACCTCAATATAATCTCAAAATACCATTTTTTGTGTGTAATGCAATAACATTATTCTTCTTTGACCAAAATAGTATGCTAAGCTGATTGCTCAATCATAAAAGTCAGTTAAAGAAAGGAATCATAAAAAAAAGAGCTTACACAAATCTTATGGGCTTTATTTCAACTTGAAACCGTAATTACACACTAATTCACTAGCCTTGGGAAGTAGGTCAAGACCTCATCCTTGAGTGGGGACCTGCCGATTCATGTTGTTCATTGGCTTTCATGCACAAGTGACACGACACAGCATCATTTACAGTGTTCAGCTTCAGTTTCTTAAGTGAAGGGAGAATTTACAGAAACTTAAAGGGTAGCCTGAGATGAGTATTCATCTAGATTTTTATGATTTTCTCCCTGAATCCTTTACAGTTGTTTTGCTCACACTTAATATGAAAGCATTTTTTTCGGCAGCCTATGTTATTGCCTGTTTCCAACACATTTAATGTGGTTTTTATAGAAATAGATCTTTTGATCTTTGTTTTCATATTAATTCCTTTTAATAACACTTAATTAAATTACATAATTACAGGAACAAGTACAGCTAGCATCATTGGATTTAGGAAAAAGGACCTCCTCCTTTTGCTAAGCATCTAATTCAGGGGCCTGGGCAGAATTGTATGGGGGGGGGGGTGAGTGGTCTACTGGTTGTGTGGATTCAGCCTTCCAAGGGCACCAACCAGTATGTTTTACAGAGGGCAATGAGAACCGCTGGTAGTATTTCCAGTTGGACGGAGGCTGGTTAAGAGAGGGTTTTTGGATCATTATTACCAGGTCCATAGATCCTTATAGATCAATGAGCAGCTCTTCCATATTTTATTGTATCAGCATACAGAAGGGTTGCCCTTAGATAATGCCTCTTGCCTTTAAACATTTGCAACATATAGCCCTTTAAGATCCGGTCTTGTCAGGCTGCCTGGGTGGCTCAGTCGGTTAAGCCTCCAATTTCGGCTCAGGTCATGATCTCACAGCTCGTGAAATTGAGCCCCACGTCAGGCTCTGTGCTGACAGCTCGGAGCCTGGAGCCTGCTTCGGATTCTGGGTCTCCCTCTCCCTCCCTCACTCCTGCTCTTGCTCTTTCTCTGTTTCTCTCAAAAATAAATAAAACACTTAAAAAAAAAAGATCTGGTCTTGTTTTAGGGAGTCAGAGGATCTTCATTCAGGCAATAGAAATTAATGAATTCTGTATATTAGAATACTTCTGAGTGGAGGGTTTCTCAAATTCCTTCCAGTTTTTTTTTCCTTAAAGACATATGCATGATAAACAATGGAAAATAACTGTATTCAAGAATAAAACATCCCCTCTGTAATCAGGTTAGAAGTCAATATCGTGTGTGCTGGATTGAGTTGAGAGGGGGAGATGAAGACTTACCGTCTCAGGTGACCTGGAAAATGTTGGTGCCTAGAAGCCGACAGTCAGAGAATACCCAGTCACGACATATTTTTGTTGCTCCTAATATTTCACAGCCCTGGGCTACCGCCTGTTCTAACGATGGGGCTAATCCTGACTGGGAGCCCTCTGACCCTCCCCCAGGAGCCCCCGGTGCCTGTTCACCCCGTGACATCAACCTCCAGAAAATACAAAATAGAAATCTTAATGCAAGAAGGGAGGCTTGAGATGCTGCTGTGTGTTCAACTGCTAAACTCTTAACATTTGATGATTAAATTTGATTTTAAGTCGTTCTGAACTCTATGTGCAACTTGGCTTTCTTTTATCTGTTCTCAGCATCACAACCTTTGCTACAAAGCATATTTCAAGGGAAAATCTCTCACAATTCAAATCACTTTTGCTTCATGCTAGTCCGTTTGTTTGGGATACCGGCTTGCAAAGCGTCCTTTGACTGATTGCTTTTAGTGAAATCAAAGTGACTCGGGGAAGCAGAAACTTTGATAACGGAATATGTATTTTATCCAACTTCAGGGGCTCCTTTTGCAATTTGGGACAGATGTGAAAAGTGAATCATTAGGGATGGAGGCGGGCTGGAGCCTGGAGTTCTAGAGATGGTTTGCAGAACTCTAAATTAGCACCAGGAAGGTGCTCGGAGGAAGGGACTGTTTTGTGAGACTTCAGAAGAAACCCGGAGCCAGGTCTGTGATCCGAGAGTATTTTCAGATTGTGGTAACGGGTATTCTTTTTACTAACTCTCAATGTGGTGGTGCCTTTGAGGAGGTTTGCAAGGCTTACTCTGGGAAGGGTTGGAAGACCCCTGCCCTCCATTCTGGGCCGGCACCGGGGCAGTGGGACCTATTCCTTCCATCTGCAAAAGCCTTCTGGAGCCAGTCCAGCTGTAAGGGATGTGCCTCTTCCTTGCTAGAAAAGGAATCGTCAGCACAAAACTGTACAATGATGCTGCCTTGCTATTCTTTCCATTTGAGTGAACAAACGTCTTCCAATGACTTTCAGTAGCGAAAGTTACCAGATATCCACTGGTCACCTCCAGTGAAAACACTGGGCACTTAACATTGCGCTTGGATTAACTTCCATGTTGCTGATAAGATGTCGTACCTCGATCATCATAAGATGTTTATTCAGTACAAGGGGAAAGAAAAGAGAAATTCGTAGATGATGTCACAGGTAGGAAAGAGAACGGAGGACCGTTTATAATCATATGTAGTACAGCATAAGGAAGTAAGGAAGACTATTCTTGCCTGGGAACCACTTGCACTTCCCTGGCCGTTACAGATGTCGGTCTCGGAGCGCTAACGGCGAAGCACGCTTGGTAAAGTCGCCATCTCCAGCGAGGTGGTTTTCTTCGGTCTCTTTGCAAACGGGCTCCGTGGCTGGCAGGGACCGGTACACCACCTCCGCGGGCTTGCTTTCGGAAGATTCTCGCAGCCCGCTTTCGGACGGGCTGGCTATCTCAAGATAGGAGAGTAATTGCCTTTACAGGTGTTTGCCGGGGTGTGGCCTACCACGCAGGATGGCTTCGTGTATAATTGTATAACATTGTGATGGAGGTTTTTCAACGAAAAAATACCCCGAAGATAGAACGGCCAAGCTCAAAAGCGATCCAGATAGATTTGCTTACTTCTCTCTGCACCAACATTTCCTTTACGCTTTTGGATGTAAGTGGAATGGTTTTTATATCTGTTCACATTTCAGTCGTGGGACTCGAAAAGTTCCTCTCTTGTGCCTTAAAGAGCAGTGTATGCTACACTTAAACTTGAGCTGTCTGGACAGCTGTGAAGATGGAAAAGAAACATCACCCTTGGAACATTTTCATTTTGTTGTGTATATTCCTTATTGTGCAGCTGGTCTGAATTCTCTCTACAAGGATGTTGTGCAGCTGTTTCTCTGAGGCAGAACCTGAGGGCAAATATCCCAACCCATCAGCCCCGGCACATCCTTTCCGATCTTGGCAAGCCATTTTGTCCTTAACTCTATTGTGTATAATCACAAAAGATTGCTATTTATCCAAATCTTCTTTAGGATACAATGTGTGAGCTCATTCTCAGAAGTTGCAGGAACCCAGCACTCTATTGTAAAAGATTTTCCACATCTCCCCCCACCCTCATTTTCCCAGTTTCTATGGCAACATTTTGCTCTGATGGCACCTCCAGGATTATTACTATCATCACAGTTATTTCTTCTGATTATTATTGTTGCTTATTGTCATCAACATCATTCTGACTGTCAGTCACATTCTGATCCTTAACACCTGGCCTCTGGGGAATGTCTCCTCAAAACAGTTGAAAAGTGAAAAAAAATTAGAATGTAAATCCCAGGGGATCACCAGCGCTGCAATTATCCTACATCAGATTTATTTGCTCTTTTCCTTTTTTCTTTTCCCACAGTCATTGTAATCCTTCTAGAATATGCGTGGGTAAGTTTGTCAAAATACTGAGATAGATGTGGTTGTTGGTACCGCTGTTTGTTTTTACAAAAGGAGTGTGCATGTGTGTGCGTGTGTGTATGCGCATGCACGTGTGCATGTCAGCGGGGGGGGGGGGTTATACATTCAAAGCTTTCTAATATTAATGAACAATTTTTTTCCATAAACTGTTGGAAACTAGTTGTTTAGAGGCTGAGTTTTCATAGAAAATTATCTAGTGATTTTATCATACCTGCAGCCCACCTTGTGACCCGCCTTGAGGCCGAGCGGGGAGTAGACAGCAGCCTTCCTTTGGGCTGATATGTCGGTTAGTGTGACTGCAGATCAGCTGGGATGGATGCCCTGTACCTTTGAGATCTGCTTAACCTGGCTTGGAACCCTACCCTCCCAGGTCTTGAGAGTCCAGAACCCTCACTGTAATTTCTATAAGCGCTCATAGCTGTTTATCTCTGGGCCCCTGTGTTGATGCTTCCGGCTCCTGCTGGGTTGAGTGAAACCTTCAAAGCAGAATTCAGCGAGAGAAGAAACGTCTATCTAGCTAGCTTGCCTTCTTGCCCTCCTGCTTTCCCTCCCTCCTTTCTTCACTCCCTCCCCACCCTCTTTTACTCCCATCTTCCTGGCAGCAGTGGGGGGCTTGGCAGATGTGGTGGGTCAGGGTCTTGGGTGAGCCCAGGCCCGTACGTGGGGAATACACTGGTGGATGTGGTCTCTCAGGATCTGATCAGAGTCTGGGGTCTGGCTGGTCAGCCTGCTGACCAGAGCCTCGTTAATAAACAGATGATTCCTTTGAACATTGGAATCTTTTCTGGACGGGAAAAGAAAGCTCCACGTCAAAGTGCCGAGTGCAGTGAAATATTCTCTCCCTGGTCTGTGTGAAGGGGAATCCCCTGGAGACACAGTTTACCAACTTAAATGAATTTTCATTCAGCAATTCACAAAATTTTATTGAAGACTTGCTATCTGCTGGGCATTAGGAAGACACACATCTGAAGCTGGAGCGTTGTTGGCCTTCGAGGAAGGCAGCGACTATGAGCAGTCTCATAAGGGTGCAGCGTGGACAGCACAGGGGAGAAGTGAGCTTCAGAGAAGAACCTCAAGGAATCTGCCCGGCTGAAGGGTGGGAGAGGGGCAGCCCAGGCTGAGGGCAGAAAGGCCTGCACTTGGCCTTGGGGGTGAGAAGGACCACACGCGTTGGGGAAACATGGCTTATGATTAGGAAAGGCATGGAAACCCCAGAGAGCTGGCTGGCACCATGAGAGGCTCTCACTTGAGAGGCTCACAGAGTAGAGGTGACAGAGCGAGCTGGCTCCTGTCACCTGTTTCACCCTCCTTCCAGGACATGCCCTCGATGGGGAATGCAGGACGTGGTTGTTTTTACTATGAAATGTACATTTCTTTCTGTTTTTATTTTGGTGCCAGTGTGTATCATTGAATTTGTGGAAATTAAATGAAAGAACAGAGCAACTCCAGGGGAGAGGTCTTTTTCAAGTACCCCCAGAACACCTGTAGTTTGCACGTCGGGTGACCTTGAAGAATTCTGTTTGAGCTGACTGCTATTTTAGCTCTCAGAGAATGTCAAAGAGAAACACCTTCGGGGTTAGAAGCATAATGAGGTGGGGGTTAATAGCGTGAACTCAAACGTGAACCTGGATTTGAATTCAGGCTCTCTCCCTTCATAGCTCTTGACATTGGGCAAGCTGATCAAATTAATCTTTCTCTCTCTCTTGCTCTTTTACTCCCTCTGGGTTTTCTCATGTTTCCTCACGTTCCAGAGCCTGTCCCTCCTCCTCTTTCACCTAATTAACGCCAACACAACCTTTAGATATTATTTCAAATGTCACTTCCACAATGAAGCTCTTGCAGACTACATCCAATCTCCTTGTCAATGAGGTCCCAACACCCTATCTTTTCTTCACGACATTTCTGTTCATACTTACGCTTTTATTTCTTATGATTTAATTCAGGTAAGTCTCCAGCACTATACTCTTTGCTTCACCTCTGTCACTCATTGTTCAGCGTATCTGATACATAGAAGGTATATGATCAACAGTTTGGGGGTGAATAGGTAAATAAATACCTCCTTTTGTAAGATTGATGGAGGACTGCATTATATAATGCATCCAAGCCATTCGGCACAGTGCCCGCTATATAGTAAGCACTTAACACATGTGAGTTACAAGAAGGATTCCTATAGGTTTGCTGTTCTCCACTCCTACAGCATACTGAGTAATGAGCAATTTGTGTGTCTTCAGCTAAGTTCCAATGGTTCTATTAGCTAAATTTTAATAGTGCAAATGCTTTCATTAAGTTCAATATTATGCCCCGGCTTTGACTGAGTCTTGATTTAAGAAATGGAGACCGTCAGAGTCACCCGTGGAACCATCCATGAAGATTTTCTGCAGTGTGTCAGTCAAGAGCAGGAGCTCTGGGTGTCCAGATTAGGGCTGCCTCTTTCCAACTGTAACCCTGGGCAACTTATCTCTCTGTAGCTTTGATTTTTTCACCTGGAAAGCAGGGATGGTAATCTATCTTGCAGTGCTGATATGATGATGAGATTATCAACACATACGAAGAGTTTAGGATAATGCTTGCACATAATAGACATTCAATAAATATTAGCCATTATTTTGTAAATACTCATAAAATAAATTAGTCCTGGACTTCAGTACAAAAACTAAAATAGTGACCCTTGAAGAGCTGGTATGTCTCCTTTTACATTATGGCAGATTTAATAAAGACTACTAGATTTCTTCTTTTGACTTGATCTCAGAAGTTTTAGAGCTAAATCTAAAACTTCGTCTGTGACTCAAAATATATAAGCATCATTCTGTCTACAGCCTTGTTATTTCTTATATTTATCCTGTGTAACTGGATATCTTTAAAAACATTGAAATCTGCCTCAAATCTTTTTAGGAAGCAGGTGGGCATACATATGATACATTCATAAATTCTATAACCATAAGTTAGGGAAAAAATGCATTTAGGTGATATTTACATCATGTAAATTTTATGTGATCCCAGGTTTTCTCCGTAACTCTCTATAAACTTCTATACTTCTTTTTTGAATAACTAAAATTAAATTTAGTATTAATGTGGGAATGACTCAGTACAGAAATTTGGATGTAATATGTTCCAAATGCTTATAACCAGAAATTGCAAAACTATTGCTGGAAATATTTGAAAACTCTAACCCCTTTTCCACTATTCATATCATGGAATCATAAAATTTTAGAATAGGATATAATTTGTTTACTTTTCATGTTTCACTTGGCTTGAACAATAAAAAAGAGACCTGACCAAGTTAATTTTCTGTTAATCCGGTTTCAATTTCTTCATAAAAATGAAACAAAGCTATTGTATTTTCATAGAAGTGTGGTATTGGAGCATCTCCCCAGTTGGGTATTTCCTTTAACTCCTTATCAAGGACAACCTCTGAACCACTTGAAATAGGAGGTTGTTGAGCTCGTGTTAAAATCTTTTATTTTATTTTTTAACTAAAAAATTTTTGTGTATGTTTATTTCTTTTGAGAGAGAGAGAGAGAGAGAGAGAGATCCGGGAAGGGGCAGAGAGAGAGAGAGAGAAAATCCCAAGCAGACTCTGCACTGTCAGCGCAGAGCCCGATGCAGGGCTCGAACTCACAAACTTGTGAGATTGTGACCCAAGCCCAAACCAAGAGTCGGAAGCTCAATGGACTGAACCACCCAGGAGCCCCTGTTAAAATCTTTTAAAAAGAAGTTTTAAGCACTTTCATTGGTAACTTGTCTTAAGACTTAGCATTTCTGTTTTTTCTGTTTAATTTACAACTGCAAATTGGAACTAAGACTGGTACCTGTGCTGGGTAGAGAGGGGAGAAATAATTAATAACCGTTTATTGTGTTACAGCTCCATGTTGAAAACCAGTAATAGCCAATTCATTCATTCATTCATTCATTCACTCACCAACCAAAAAGTATTTACAGATTGATGTCTGTATGCCATGCATGTGCCAAGTTCTAGAGATGTTCTGATGTCTCCTTATCCTTAGTGAGTTTTATGATCTAGGGGGTAGAGACAGACAAGTAACCAAATGAAAAAGAATTGAAAATGAACGCTTTCTGCCTGTTTTGGTTAGGACACTGATATAATAAACACAAGAAATCGAAGTCAACCTGAAACAGATTCTCCCTGACACATAATTTATTTATATAGTAATATACTGGAAGTAGTTCCTTAAATTCTGGTTAAAAACTGGATGAGGTACAAGTGTGTTGAGCAGAAAGAAAGATTTGGGGATTTCCTTGGAGGAAATGGTGTTACAAGTCCCTAATTTTACCCCGAGCGGTAGGATGGGAAAGGGAATATCGTCACATTCTTCAACTCGAGCCTTTACTATGATCTCTTAGAGAGTGTGCTGTGTGTTTTAAGAATGGGGGTCACCTTAGACTGGGGTCCAGCTCTAATTTGGAAAGTCTGGAGGGTGGCAGAGGGGCAATGAGCTGCTTTCATGCTGCACAGGGGTCAGCCTACCATGCCCAGAGTTTGTCAGAATAGAAGATGTAAGAATGCTTCCCATGGGCCATGCTGGAACCATTTATTCCTGTTGTGTCCCAGGAGCAGAGAGCTGACTGCAGGCCTGCCAGACCTTCAGCCCATCTTGAAATTTGCAGATGAGGAGTCCCTGGGGGGGGAATCCCAAAGACGTAAAAATCAAGACAAAACAAGACAAAACAAAACTACAACCTATGAGGAAAGAGTCAGCAATAATCATTTGCCAGAACAGAGAGCTCAAAGCTACCCAACCAATATTTTTCTTTGTTAAATCCGGCATTTCTGTTTACTCTGCCCTCTGCCCACAGCCATGTGAGCTGTTGTTGAAAGGGAAAGGGGGCCAACAGAGAGGCACAAAACAGAAGCTGGGCACACCTCCTTCCTGGAAGTCGGCCAAGTGCAGGACTGAGCAAGGGCAAGAGGGAACGTTCTTCACTTTGAAGGTTGAAGAGTTGCCTGACATTTTGGGCTTAAAACATTCTAGTTAGTCAATATGGTTTTGTGAATGAGAGCGATCACAGAACTGTCTCTGCCATGTGAGCAAGCAAGAACTCACGGGGCTCTGCCAACTTTCCTTCCAGGGATGGGGAAGATTATCTCCACTGAATAAAAGTTTAAAGGGACAGAAAGAGGCAAAAATAAATTTGTGGTTTGGTCCCATCCACACCCACATCCACATGCCTGATGGGAAGAGCACAGGGTATTAAGGGGGAGACTAGCAGAGGCATCTAACATGGGCTCCAGGGGGTTCAGAGGAAGTAACATTGTTAAACAAAGAGCAGAAGGGATCTGAAGCTTACTGTGAAGTGTGGAAGATTAAATGCTTTAGCTCCCTGCAAAGTTCCCTATAAAACAATTCTAAAGTGATTTTTAAAGTCTTAAGCCCCAAAGGAAAGAAGAAGAGAAAAGGAGGCAAAAACTACAAAATTTTGTAACCTGGAAAGCAGATGGATGAGAGGTAAAGGACCTGAGAGAATTGATGGTTCAGCAGAAGTGAGAAATGAAATCCAACTCAATGTATGCAGAACCCACAGCTCAGAAGTGCCTGTAACCTGCAGGCAAGGGAACTTCAGAAAGGCTAAAATGAGGGGCGCCATGGTGGCTCAGTCAGTTAAGCGTCTGACTGCATTTCAGGTCACAGTCTCAGAGTCCGTGGGTTCGAGCCCCCCGTCGGGCTCTGTGCTGACAGCTCAGAGCCTGGAGCCTGCCTCCGTTTCTGTCTCCCTCTCTCTGCTCCGCCCCTGCTTACACTCTGTCTCTCTCTGTGTCTCAGAAATAAATAAACATTTAAAAAGATTTTAGAAAGGCTAAAATGAGGAGGAGTGGTTGAAGGTTGGGTTTTGAAGTAGTCAGATTCCCAGATCTCAACCAATGACTGCCTTGGCAAGAGAAGGAAGGTTTATTTTTTTCTAAAGGAGGGAAAGTTGAGCTCAGTTGAGGATGGAGATACCACACTGAAACCAGAGGGTTAAGTGAATGTGTACTAGATGTTAAGGCCAACCCCTACCCTCTCAGCCTGCAGACGTCAATCAGCCAGGGGACTGAGGAACTTTCTCTGGGGAATCTGGCTAGCATAAGCACAGATTCCCATAGATGGTGACATCCAGGGTTCCTCACCTGACCTGCCAAGTCAGATCACCCTACAATGAAGTTCATAGCTCAGGAGTGCTACCCTTGTGTTTGAAGGATTTTGTCCCCATACTTCTTTTTTTTTAATTTAAATTTTTGTTAGTTAATATACAGTGCAATATTGGTTTCAGGAGTAGAATTCAGTGATTCATCACTTAGATACAACACCAGAGCTCATCACAACAAATGCCCTTCTTAGTACCCATCACCCATCTAACCCATGCCCTCTCACTTCCCTCCATCAACCCACAATTTGTTCTCTATCATTAAGAGTTTCTTGTTTGTTTCCCTCTCTTCTCTCCCCACCTTTCCATATGTTCACCTGTTTTATTTCTTAAATTTCACATATGAGTGAAATCATACGGTATTTGTCTTTCTCTGGGTTATTTTGCTTAGCATAATTCATTCTAGCTTCCTCCGCGTCATTGCAAATGGCAAAATTTCATTCATTTTGATGGGTGACTAATATTCCAGTGTGTGTGTGTGTGTGTGTGTGTGTGTGTGCATCACATCTTCTTTATCCATTCATCAGTTGATGTATATTCGGGCTTATCTCCACAGTTTGGCTATTGTTGATAATGCTGCTTATAAATATTGGGGTGCAAATACCCCTTCAAATCTGTATTTTTGTGTCCTTTGGGCAAATACCTAATACTGCAATTGCTGGATCATAGGGTAGTTCTATTTTTGGTGTTTTGAGCATGCTGTTCTCCAGAGTGGCTTCACTAGTTTACATTTTCACCAACACTGCAAGAGGGTTCCCTTTCTCCGCATCCTCACCAACATCTGTTGTTTCTTGTATTGTTCATTTTAGCCATTCTGACTGGTGTGAGGTCGTATCTCATCATGGTTTTGGATTGTATTTCTCCGATGATAAGTGGTGTTGAGCATCTTTTCATGTATCTGTTAGCCATATAGATGCCTTCTTTG